>NC_138061.1:32534999-34963164 GCF_964194185.1 Rhinolophus hipposideros | reverse complement strand
TCCATGTTGCTGATTTAGAAATTGCTCGTCTTTCAAAATATATATACAATAATACTATATTTTTATAATATTTTCTATGCATATGAATTTAAAAACGATTTCATCACACATTTTTAATATTTTAAGATTTTATCATATCCTCTTGCCTAAATTGGATAGACTTTTAAAAATGAATGCAATTTCCTTGCAACAAAAAGAAAATACATAGATATTTTTAAATGTAGATGGGGAAAAAATCAAAAATCAAAAGAGTGACAAAGCCAATAAAATTGAAAGTATTTTATTTTAAAAAGGAAAATTTGTAAGTTATAGCCTACAGTTAATCTTAGTACCTAGTAGAGTGACATAGATCAAAACAGAAGAAATGAATAACATGGAGGAAAAAACAATCTGTTAAACAATAGATTATATTTGCCAATTGATGAGCATCCAGTACATATCAGGAACTATATTAAACAATGAACATAAATATCATTTAATGTATATAACAGAGGATGAGTGTTTTATTCCAAATTTACACATGGGGATAGAGGTTAGGTAAACTACCCAAAGTCAGACATAGCTATTGAGTTGCAGCCCTGGAATCTGAACACATACCTGGCTGGCTTCAAGGTCCATGTTCTTTCCACAACAGTCCACTGTTGATACACTCTGCTATCATATTTCAATTTGACAACAATTCTAAATTCTAATGCAAAATAACTTCTGAGCAGTAAGTAGTCATAATTGTCTCTCTGTCCACCAGTATAAAAATATATTTCATTCTTAATAAAAACAGCAATACGTTTATGCGTGCTTGATTGCAAAGCTATTCTAATAAACCATTGTGCATCTCAAATTATTATAATTCCTATCCATAGCTCTTTCCTAGCCCTGCTATGCTGATTTATAATAATATTACGTAACAGTAGGAAATTACTCAATATCAAGTTTATTCAGTGCCAAGTTCATGTTGCCATTACATTGTCATTGTATCTCTACTATTAAGGTACTTAAGGCTGTTACACCTGTATGCAGGTGTCTAGAAATGCAGTCCCTGTGTACTCAAAGAACCTGCTCCTGTGACAGAAAAAAATACTATCCGACATATTGACATATATCAATCCCTTATTTTAGGAGAGATGATAAATCTTCAAATGAGAGAATACTACTCATATAAGCTGACAATACTATGACTTACCATATACTTAGATCCTTTGTAGGTCCAAGGACTATGGTAAAAGCAAATATCACTTGGATTCAGATATAAAATATTACATACTCATATAATATAGAGGTTCTAATAGCTCCATGTTGTTGAATTTGTCTCTATCCATACATTGCTGTTATGATACTAGTTTTCCACAGAACATCTGCCAAGTTAGTAGGGGTTTCATGTAATAATGGTTTAGACATGGGGGAAAAAGAAGCGAGGAAGATAGTCTTATTTTTAAAAACTGAACATTCTTTCATTTGTATTTTTTATCAGTTCCGGGTATTTTATAATTTCTAATGGAAGAATATGTGAGATTTTGAAGGAAAAAAAAAACATTGACCATGAAAGAATTTTATAACTAGAGGTATAAAATAATGTACATGCTACTTACTTAAAAACTTTCACTGAACACATATTGACTCTGCACATTCAGCACACTTCTTTATAGCAAGTAAATATACATGTATCTACATAACAGTCTAGGTCTAACATGTACATTGTCTTTAAAAGTAAAATCTCATATTCCTCCATTGTTGTACCTGTATTAGCTGACTTCAGCGTGACATTTAATAAACTGTGCTATTACAGAAGTAGCTACTGTTTAGCAGATTAACAGATATTTCATAAACTTGCTATTGATTAATGAATAATTACTATCAAAGCTATGCCATTTAGTATTGTTCTCTGTTTAACCAGTTTTGTAGGAGTTAGAAATTCCTTTCAATGAAATCATACAGCATGAAAAATACTCAAACATATTTACAAATACAGTTTTCTGTTCACTGACTCTGATATTCTTTGAACTTCATCACTGGAATCTTCATCATCACTGTATTCAAAAGCAGAACCACTGTCAGTATCTGAATACTCCATAGCAAAGTTTTCACACCGACTCTTCTTGTTCTGAAGCAGTTCCTTTGTACCTCATGACTGGTAGAGAACTCAATAGTAGCTTGCTATCTCATGGGAACGCAGAGTGTACGAGGCCAAGGTAGAGGATAGTTCATGCAAAGTTGCTGTCCCAGTGAGGGCTCTCCCTTTCCAGCTCTACAGCAGTGTGAGTGCCGTGAACAGTCCTAGCATTCTCACAGTGCCAGCCTTCATGGAAACTGACACTACTCCAATTGCTTCTGAACTTAGGGCAATCCATGGGTTGGAGCCCTTTATTCTCAGTCAAGTGTAATGGTTTAATGCCCACAGTTAAGTTTGGATGACATAGGGCAAAATGAACCCTATTCATCTCAAAATCAAAGTTACTACAAGTAGGATATTCAAAGTGGATAGGATATGACAAGCGTCAAAGAGTCACGTAAAGTGAAATTATACTTTGCATTAATTATATATTAAAATTGTAGAATTTGTGACAAATGCAACTGTGCTATTTGAAAGTTTGGTCCCAGAGCAAATAAAATTCTAAAAAAAAAAAAAGTTATATCAGGCCACTCACTGACTCTACTTTCTATTAGTCATGAAGTTATTCCAACATGCTTTACACCTCCCACATTCTAACAGAACATACATACTAAGTGTAAAATGAATTAATGCATGAAATAAATGCCTGTCTTCTAACCAAGCTTGGCAGAGAGTAAGCAATCAGTAAATAATAGCTTGTCATCTTCATCATCACTTTCGGGTCCTCTGACATCTAGGAAGCACATGACCCGTTTGAATACCATGGTCAGCCATGTATAATGTGCTCCCATGTATAATGTGCACCCACGTTTTTGGCCCAAACTTTCAGGGAAAAAATCTTTCATTTAAAATTTTTAATTCAATTTTTTATTTGTTTACATTTAAGTACTTTTTTTGTATTATAAAGGAATTTTAGCATTTAGCTTTTAACATACTATGGTACAAGATATTTTATGTAACAAATAATTACAAAACACAAGAACAGATACAAGGTACAATAAATGTTATGTACCTGTAACAAATTTATGATATTTACGCACCATAGAAGGCCAAGAATGCTTCATCGTTGCAAGTTTGTCCTAAGTTCAACAAAACCAATGATTCTATTCCAGAGTATTATTTTGCATATGGATATCATTATTGATTTTTAGAGTTACACCTTTAACTCATAAACATAAATAAAAGAATTAAAGACATTTATATAAGTATGGAATTAGTACTACCCATGTATAATGCACATCCTTATTTTTCCCTCACACATTTGGGCAAAAAAGTGTGCATTAATCAGGGCAAAATATAGTACTTTCCTTATAAAACCTCCTTCCCTAAATTTTTATAACAATATTAGTCTCCCAATTCTTTTCTGACATCACATTCTCAATTTATTTTCCTGAATCTTCTCTAGTTCACTGTAATCTAGATGTTTCTCCAAACTTCTTTTTATTGCTCTGATTTCTCTATTTAGAGAAATCTCACATAATCCTATAGCTATTAGTGTTATATTAATGACTTCTGAGTCTTCATTTCTAACGTTTACTTCTCTCCTACTGGCCATCCCTGTCTGGAAGTTCCATTGCAACCTGTAATTCAAACTTACTTCATATTCTTGTAACCTCTAAACCACTATTTTCCTTGGGTTCTCTATCTTGGTAAATGATATCACTGTTCTTGCATTCACCTAGGTTCAAAAGATTAGATTCATTTTTTAAAAATCTCTCTCAATCCTTGCATGTGTTGATTACATTGGTTCTGTCTTAGCCTTTCCTCTTACATCTATCCATCCTTTGCATTTTCATAGCCACTGTTTCTACTTTGAATCATCACCACCATTTCTACCCTAAAATGTTAATACGGACTCACAACTGATCTCTCTGATTCTCTTCCTTTCAGAGTCCAGATAATCTTTTTGAAGATATTAAAAACTAAGTTTGGAAGGATGTGTTCAGTTAGCAAGATGAGTCAGGAGATGTATTTTCTAAAAACAAATACAACATATGCAATAGCCCCGAGATACAACATAGCTTATTGGAAAACAAAAAGTTGGAATTCAGGGACTGAGGAAAAGAAGGCAAGGGGCAGGAACAAATCATTCAGCACATGTAGGCTACTCTAAAGATTTATTTTAAAATGGAATTGACTAAGTGAACCCTTTTTCCTGTACCATATTAAATAAAATCTTAAAAGTTAGTTCAAAAGCTTAAGCTTAGAGAAAATAATCTGTATGCCATAATGAAATAAAGAATCAAGAAAATAATTTTAGATGAATAATTTCAGAACACTGATGGCCTTTCCACTAATTAAAATAAATGTTACTATATAGCCTTCTATATATTAAAGAACATATCTAAACACAAAATGTGATCTCTTTTCTTTAGAATTTTCCAATGTAGAATATAGGAGTAATGAAAGAACAAATACATTTAAAAAATAAATGTATTATCAAGAATACATATCAACTTATGATCACCATAAAATTGAGCATAGAGCAGATCCTCTTTCTGGAGTCCGAGCAAGGCAATGTCTGCTTTCTCATAAATAACAGAGACTCATGACATAAACTTAAAGAGAATACTTCTCTAGGTAGAACAATTATTAGTGTTATCAATAAGGTAACTCCAAAGTTTATTCTTCGTGTTAATATAGAGATGAATATTTCCATTTACTGTATCAATTCACTTTCAGAGATAATGCAAATTCTTTTCTATCCGTACCCATGGAAGGTCACAATAAGAAAATCACAGCAATGAATTTGGAAGAATTTTATTTTCACATTTTTTTTCATGTTACTCCTGCTGGGTTGATGGTATAATGAATTTTTATATGATATATGAATTTCATATTCTATGGCATATTCCAATGACAATGAACACAGACATTCATTAGGTTGAACTAGGTGAAACTGCCATTTTTTCTGGTTAAGAAAAAAAAAAGATCACTTTTTGGGAATTTCATCTGGTTCGACCTTATAAGTGGAATATGCAAAAGTGAAAAGGGAGAAAAAAAGCAATGGCAGAGGGATACATATTGCTATGTCTTTCTGTTGTGCTTCCTTCGGGACACTAGCTTAACTGAGATTTAACAGTTATCCATACTGCTTCCATATTCCATATTTGAATGCATTCATTCCTCTGAATGTTGATGTCATTGATGGCTTCTTTTTCTTCTATCTGGTCACTAAATATAATTTTCTCTACATTTCATACCTAGCGTAAGGAATAACCACTGAAAAAATTCTGAATCCTAGTTTTTGTTGTTGTTCTTGCTAGAGTACAGATGGCATTTACTCTGTACTCTGACTTTGAATATTATACTCTTTGGCAAAGTCATACAAATCTAGAATATCTCCCCAGACTATATTTTATGGAGAGAAGGAAGAGCTTATTGCTCTCATTTTTTCTGTTACTTTATAGTTGTTTAGGAGTACAGACTTTTAGTATAATGCCATTGTTTTCTTAAGGGCCCATTTGGTCTTTTTCTGAATGATTTCAAGATGTCTTAAGAGGGGGAAAAAAACATTTACTAAAATTTTAAAACATAATCCTGAAGTGCAATATAATAGATGTTCTGTTCATTATCTCAAATCAAATGCTCATTTTCCTGTTAATTCTACACTTCCCCTTCTGTTATCTATATTTCATAAAATAACCTGGATTAAGATAAATCTGATGGTTGGTTTTACTTTTCAGATATTGTTCATGTAATTTTGTAATGTAAGTGGCCAAAATAACTTTGAATTTGGGGAGAAGATATTAATAGACAAATTATTTCGTGAGTCTAAAGGGTCATGGTATCTCATGCATCATGGGGATCTCATGGCCATATGCTTTAATGAATAAAATAATGCATTGATCCTTTCCTTTTTCTTTGTTTCTTCTGCATTTCACAGAGCTTAAAATGTATTCTTCATTTTTTCCTATCTTTCAAATAGAGAAAAAGGAAGCACGTTGGAATGATTACTGGAATTTTTGTGCTAATAAATCTCAGTGATGCATGTTTGAAATGAATATTAAGTTGAACGGTCACATATTTCCAAAAGCTTCCGGTGGCTGGTTAGCTCAGTTGGTCAGAGCAAGGTGCTAATAACACCAAGGTTGACAGTTTGATCCCCACATTGGACACTGTGAGGTGTGGCTTCCTTAAAAAAAAAAATTAAAAATAAATAAATAAATAAAAAGTTTTCCTAAAGTGCCCTCAGGCCAGGAGGGTGTTCTCTCCTGTAAAAATTTCTATGCGACATGTCAGGAGAGTTTCTCCTATTTCTTGTTCTATTGCCAAGTTAGCGTATGTCCTTAAGAAAAAGCCCCAGTCTGTTTCATTTTTCACATTTGAAATGGTGATTGAAATCACTGCTCTGTCCTCCTCTGTAATTAGTTAGAATTTTAACAAAGCACTTTTTAAAAGTTCTAATTATCATAGTTTTCAATGCTCCTGGGATGGTTTATCTTGAATCCAAGGATATTTCTTTAGGTAGAAAAGGATATGATAAGTCTTCAACTGTGATGTACTATCTGAATATGTAAGTAGCATATTGTGGCATGGATTTTCATATTCATAATTTTATCTGTGATTAATGAAATGTTCACTTGAAATAATATATTCTCATAATCAGAAGTCAAGAATATAATAAATGTCTATGGAATAACATTTTGATGACTAAAAATTAAAATTCAGATTTTAATTGGGCTTTTTTAAGGAAGAGAAATGTACAGAATTTTAAAATAGAGTTAAATTGCAAAAGATTTCCTATTTTTTTACTTGCTTATGAAATATTTCTTATATTGCTTTAATTGAATAAACAAAATTCTTTGGTGATTTTAAAATTCAGTGCATTTAATAGGCTATAATTTTATCCAAATTGAATAAAAAGCTTAACTTTGAATCAAAGCTACACAGAAGAAACGACATAATAGGTAAAGAAAGTCATGGCTATGTGTACACAAGGCTAATCTGAATAAAAATTGCTAAAGCCAAATCACTGCATACAATATAAACTACAGTCGTTGTTAGTTAGGAAAAGCACACAGGGTATTAGACTTACTGTTAAATATATCAATCAATTTTTGCCAAGAATTTTGGTATATTATAGATGCCCTAACTTCATAGTACTGTAGTATTCTGTGTAATAGCAAAGTTAAGAAAAATGTAAATATCTATCAATGTGGAATTTATTAAAATTTCATAAGATAAATGCAAGGGAATGTTAAAAAAAATATTAAAATAATGAAGGAAAACCTGTATGTATATCATCTGCATAATATCTTCAGTGAAAAGACCATGGTGCTGAACCACGAGTGTATGCTCTCCTTTACATAAAATACACACACGAAAAAATAAGTACACATTGAAATGAATAGATCACTTCAGGATGACAGAACAAAAAAAGTAATTATAATCAGGGAAGAGAATGCATGATTAAAGGTCAGAAGAAGAAGGGAGAATTACTTTTGTAGCTTTCAAATTTTATGTTATATGCTTGAATTACCTGTCATAAAACAAATCTTTTTTTAAAGTAAATACATGAAATAATACAAATTGACTCCTACAAGCATTCTGTGAGTAGGGAGCCTGTCTGGTAAGTTCTTTTACTCTCCTGGAAGGCCTCTTCGGTGTTGATTGCATGGTTAGCTGCTATCCATCCATGGCTACCCCTCACCGTCACCCCAAAGCTATCCCCAGCTAGCAGAGCTACAGCTAACTTATGCTGGACTATTCTGACTGCATTGGAGAGATACCAACATAGCAGGTGCAGCAAGTAAAAACATTTGACACAGTATTCTCCAGTGTCACTTACAGCACTGCCTTTTGCCCTACTTTCACTAGTAGCAATTACAGAAACTAAATGACAAACTAAGGAAAGTATTTTTTGAGAAAGGACATCTGATTATTAAGTTAACACCCTTCACAACTGTTAGGGTGGTGATTTGGATCTCTTAAAAGGTTAAGATACAAATTGTATATGTATATGTGTGTGTATATATATATATATATATATATATATATATATATATATATATATATTCCATGCATGTATATAATAATATTTTAATATTTAATACTTCTTTGAGATTGCATTTTCGTCATTTCTTCTAGCAATCAGAAAATAAATGTTCTCTTTATAATACATTTTCATAATTTAATCACACAGCATACATTAATTGCATATATTAAGTCATAGTAAATCTTTGCACTGAAAGTAGAGCCTAGTAATTAGAAGAACAAATGCAAGAGTTATTTCATCTAAGTTCAAATATCAGATTTGCCATTAATTAGCTATGTGAACTTGAGTAAGATGCTTAAGTTCTCTCCGCTTTTCAATTTTCTTGGAAAAATAATAGTGTTTCGTAGGGCTAATTTTATGAAGAATAAGCAATGAAACATGAAAGCATCTAGTGTCGGAGTACTAAAATTACTCAATAAACAATAATTACACAATACTGTTATTTTCATTTCTATTATTATAGCATGTCTAACCCCAATAGATTCTATTCACTCTTGTTTACCAACTGATGGATCATCACTACTTTCATGCCTCTTCTATTATATTAACCTAGAAAGTACCTCAAGAATTAAAAGTCATTTCTTCATAGTAAGTTCCTCTGTTGTTAATATAAAAACATTGTTCAAAATTCAATGAAGGGTTCCAGATCACATTGACTAAATTTTCTACTATGGCTTACTCTCTAATCTGAAATTTGCAGAAATTAATGAAACTAGTGGTATATACACAATGGAATAGTGTTCTGCCATAAGAAAAGATGAAATAGTGCCATTTGTGACAACATGGATTGATCTTGAGATTATTATGCTAAGCAAACTAAGTCAGACAGAAAAAATCAAGACCCGTATGATTTCACTGATATGTGGGATATAAAACTGAAAGCAACAAGGGAACAAAACAAAAAGACAAAGAAACAAAAACTCATAGACATAGACAATAGTTTAGTGGTAACCAGAGGGTAAGGTGGGAGGAGGGTGGTAGATGAGGGTAAACGGGATCAAATATATGGTGATGGAAGGAGAACTGACTCTGGGTGGTGAGCACACAATGTGATACATAGATAAAGTATTATAAAATTGTACACTTGAAACCTATGTAACTTAACTAACCATTGTCACCCCCAGTAAACTTTAATAAAAAAAATAGTTTCATGCTATAATACAGAAAATGAATGACGTCCATCCATTCATTCATTCATTCATTCATTCATTCATTTATTGATTCATGCAAGAATGTAGGGTTGCCAGATTTAGTAAATATAAATACAGGGCACACATTTTTATGTAAATTTCAGATAAACAAAGACTATTTTTTGTTTAAATGTGCCTCATGTAATAATATACTTACAGTAAAAAGTACTCATTATTTATCTGACATTCAAATTTATAATCCGTCTTACATTTTATCTAGCAATCATAGTTTCTGTACATAGACTCTAAGGTACTCTCTTAGGTATAAAAAGGGGTAAAGGACAAAATTCTTGCCCTCCAAATGTTACAATCTAATGGGTAAGACGGATTATAAATATTATAATGCAGTGTGATCAGAGTACGTCAGAGGTATGACTGACACAGAATCACATGGGAATGCCTCAACCCTGACTGGGACATGAGTGGTGGGGATGCGCAGCTTGATGGTGGAGAGGCTCATGGGAAGCTACGGGAAGTAATGATGTGTCAGGTAAGAAATAGTATGCATGCAGTAATTTGTCAACAGAGACAGTAAGGTGGTCATATCACTAGGAACATCCTGTGGAAAAGTACGAAAAAATCTTGTGTGTAGCAAACAGCGATTAATTCATAATGGCTGAAACTCTTGAAGCAAAAAGAAGAGGAAAGAGAAATGCAGCTTGCAGCGCTGGGACTGGAAAAATTATAAATGGCTATATATCAACCATACAAATATCTTTAAAAATCCAACAGATTGTTTTACTACATTCTTAAACATATATAAAATCTCTCAGCAGGAGAAAAAAACAGGATTAGCAGGAGGCAAAGAGTGGACAATATGCTCCCATTTGTCTGGGATTTATTATCTTGTTTTTGTTGTTGTTGTTGTTTTTCTCTTTTTTGTGTGTTTTTATTGTTTTTTGCTGTTAGAGACTACAGTGAATTGCTAGGAAAAAAGTATCAAATTCTTCTTGGATAACTAAGAATAAAAGTATTTAGCTAAAGTCAGTGGTAACAATGTTATTACCAGGAAGTCTTGCCTGATTCGCACCATCCAATTGTTCTCTTTTCTCCCTCTACTCAATACCCCCATATACCAGTTTACTTGATATTAGTAGCTGACAGATAGGGGATGTGTGGAAAACTGTTCTGTAGTTGTCCTTTGTGCTCTGGGTCCTGCAGCACTCACTGTGCTTCTACTCTGTATCTCACCTACCACACGCCACTCAGCGCCACTTCTGTATGAGTGCTGAGGTCGGGGTGCACTGAGTATCGCCCTTACTATTATTAAACATTCCTTAATTGAGCATCTACTACATTAGGAGCACTGGGAAGACAGGTAGCAAGAGCCATGCACTGTTACTTTGAATTTATAGCTGAGAACCCTGATGCGCAAATGGTAACACGATAGGGTCATTGTAAAAATAGCTGTGGCACAAGTGAAACTGACCAAAAGTTTTAGCTTCGATGATACTTGGGAGAACCTACAATTACTGAGCATTTCTCTAAGATGTTTGCCCCTTACAAGTGAAATCTTGTATTAATACAGTCATATTGCATCAGAAAACCATTCCTCTGACCTAGGCCACAGCTTGGTTTTGTACAGCTCTCAAAGTGTGAATGGGTTTTACATGCTTAAAGAGTTAAAAACAGAAGAAGCAAAAACAAACAAACAAAAAAGAATATGTGACAAAGACCTTATGTGACATGCAAACCCTAGAATATTTACTATCTGCTTCTTTACAGTAAAAGTTTGTTGACTCCTAATTAGATGAAGGAACTGAATGAACATCAGAGAGATTCAAGGACTTGCCTGGAGTCACACAGTTAAAAAGTGACAGATGCAGATTTTAAATCAGAATCACCTATTCCCAGTGTCCATGTGCCTTCCAATAAAAATGCTATCTTTCTGATCTTGGAAATATCGATCCTTGCCAGTTTCTAGGCTGTGGTCAAAGAGTGTTATTCTGCAGGTTGTATTTACCTTGACCATTCTAACTGGATAACAGCATAGATGTGAACTTTCATTCACCAAACTCCAAGTTCACTGTTGTATAAAAAACACTGCCCTGCCACTCCCTTCCACTCTTGTGATTTTATTCATCTACTTCTCCAAGGCAGACAATCTAATCAGACCAAAGTGCTTAATTAATGTTTCTCAGCTAACAAAAATGAAATCTACATTGCAGCTAATTACTTAGTGATTCAACAATAACTTTTGCAGATTTTAACTACATCTAAAATAACTCAAAAGAAAATGCTTAATCAATATAACCTGTAGTTTAATCAAATGTCATCTCATTTGATGACTGTGTGATTTTTTAAAGATCACACAGCAAATAACCTGCTAATTAAATAATGTCTCACTTGGAACTTTTAATAATCTTAATTAAGGCACCTAGTGGTTTTAATTATGTGTAGAGACAACACGATGCGCACAACCATCCATTGCTATATTCATTCTTAATCACGATTGAGAAATCTATCTTATCTCACAACCAGATAATCATAGCTATCTAGTATCTCAATTTGTAGAACAGAACACAATTAGTCATATCTTTCCATCTGATACATATTGTATTTTTTTTAACTCTGCCCGGATTTTGGGCTGATATCCTTTATGAACAAACCAGCCAAATCTCCTTTCCTAATTCAAAGTGCATTTAAAGGGTTAGTTTTATTCTTACTTCCCTCCCTTCTTCCCACTTTTTCTCTCTCCTTTTTTCCCTTCTTCATCTATCCTTCTATCCATATATCCATCCATCCATCCATCCATCCATCCATCCATCCATCCATCCACCCAATTTGAGTGTCTAAACCATGTAAGAAACCATGTTACAGCCTCTGACAGACCCAGTGATGTATAATGTATTGTCCTTACTCTCAAGGAATTTTTAGTTTAATAAAGGGAAGTATGAGAAGTTGGAAACAAACCTTTATTTCATGCTAATGATAGATTAAAAACTATGAAAACATTTTATTTAACAATAAGTAATATGTTTTCAGTGATCACCCCATGCCAATTTCTGTAACAGAGATTTACACTTTCAAACTTACTTCATCTTTACAACAATACTATGATTTAGCTACTATTATAATTTCACAGTTTGACAAATGAAAAAAACTGAGGTAAATAGACACTAAGTAAATTTCCCAATGCCATAAAGATGAGTGGCACAGCAGTGATTCAAATCCAGGTAGTCTGACCATAGGTACCACATGCTATATACAGTCCTTGTATCACAAATTATCATATTTGACCCTCACAACAAGCCTATAATAGATACATTTTTAGAGTGTCATCTCAGATTACCATAATCACAATTCTCTAATAATTTCCTGTACTCTAAGCCCACCCAGGTGAAACTTAACCCTTTTCTTTGCCAGTAGGCTATCATGCTCATAGCTCCTTAGACATAGCCTCTTGGAGTTAAGTAGTCATCGCTAACTGGTCCTGATCAAACTGGCCAATCAGATTCCTGCTTAGGGGGAACTGGGACTCAAGGATATTTGTACCTGAAAGCAAGTAAAAACTTGGGAGCTCTGGCTGAATCACTGCCACTACATGGATAGAAAAGACAGAGACAACAGGTGTACAACAAGAAAGACTGAGAAATGTACATAGAAATCTGAAATGAGAAAGAGAAGCCTACTTGTTTTGAATAGATTTCTTGGCTGCTCATTATAGTTTTTGAGAGGACCAAGGAAACTTGGTCCATAATATAGCTCATTATCCATCCACTATGGATCCCTTCTGAGTCATACAAGTGTGAGTTGGATTTTATTACTTACAATTAAAAGAAAAACTATTACACGTTTGATACAGATATTCACTTTCATTTTTCAACTGGGGGAATTGAAGCTCCAGGAGTTTGTGTGAGAAACACAAAACTAATTATGATATAAGGGGTGGTGGGTAATTATAAATCCCACAAGCTAAGTATATATCAAGAGATCTGGAAGGCGAAGAAAGAAACTGCAAGTGGGTAGAAACCTTTATAATGGCTGTGTAAAAATGGAGATATTTGCCAGGTCTTCAAATATTGACAGAATTTATTTTTGTAGTTATAGAAGAATGTTCTAAATAGAGGGTTCAACATGGATGGGTGGAGAAGTTCAGCTTCACAAAAACCAAGTTGGATTGAGGGCATATGGAAGATTCAGCAAGAAAGGTAGACTGGGTTATATTAATGCAGACAGAGAATACTACCAGGCTGTAACATGTGTGCATTTAAAATATTTGTTTAATGGCATGCAGGTGACATGATCGTAAGCTTTAAGGAGATCCTCTGACAATGTTATGTGGTATATGAGAAGAAACAAGGTATAAGAAGACCCCTTAGGATTTCAATGAGAAGACTAAAAGAGCCTGAAGAAGTAACTCCTCAAATTCCATAGTTTCTTCATTAGGAACGTAAATAGTCTGCCTCAATAGAACTCTCTATCAACATCCCTTCCCCCATAGCCAAGAAGAACCTCCCACCCCCCGACATACACACACACACACACACACACACACACACACACACACACACACACACCATAAAAGAATGTGGATAATCATAGAAGGATATGAACCATCAACACCAACTCTGTTGAAATGACACAACTCTACTATAATAGATCACTAAATAGTACGTATGGCCTTTGTTTTCACATCCATAAAATGCGTTTCTATGCAGAGGGCACGGGAAAAGACAAGTGTAGAGGACCTAGATAATTATAACAAAATGTAATTCAAACTAAAATTATGAATGCATTGGTATGGCCAGAGCACAGAGAGGTCATCTGGTGCCATCTTGTCAGGAACACAAAATTTAGGCATCGCCTTCCTGGAAGAACTTACCATTGTGTTGAATCTGTTTTTTTTTTTTTCCTTTTAATTATTTCAGGTGTAGAAAACAACTAGTGATTATACATTATATACCTCACAAAGTGATAACCCCAATAAGTCTGACACTGCAAATAGTTATTACAATAGTATTGACTATATTGCCTATGCTATACTTTACATTCCTGTGACTACTTTTTAAAATTATAGCTGACATTCAATATTATTTTACATTAGTTTCAGGTATACAGCATATTGACTCTTCAAAAATAGAGTAATCCAGGCAAGGTAAAAGGTGGGACAAAGTGGGGTGGGGTAGGAAGTGCGCAGACATTTTTAAGCAGAGAGGATTCTGTGAGCAAAAACAGACACATGGTTAAAAAACAGTAGAGAAACTACAAACATTTCTGTGTCTTTAAAGCACTACAGTGAGAGTCAGGGAGTAGTATGATTATCAGGCTAGAGATGGGGAGGGAAGGAACCAGGTCACAGGAGGACCTAGAGAGAGGTTCAAACTACTTAACACAACGCATAAGCACTGAACTTTCAAATAACCCGACACAAAGTATCTCCAGGAAACTTGACAGCATGGAGGCATTTCACCTTGACCCTCAAAAACAAACTATTTATATCTAGAGAAAGCCTAAAATTAGATAGGCTTAAAACATTCCCATAGACATACACAAACGAGATCATCTGTCACATCAGCAACTAACTTCCTGAATTAGATTTAAAATATCTCTTAGTGTCAAAGCAATAGAATGGCTAAGACACTAATAACCAACATCTTTGCTAAGGGATTTGAATGAGAATAGAAAAACATCACAATCTATACTATTTTTGTTATCTACAAATCCTATAATCCTGGTAAAAGTGTCAACAGAGGTTGTCATTACACTGCTAAGGGAGAAAATTGTTAAAACAAAGTGTTAGTATAATAGCTGATGTTTTTGTGCATTTGCTATGTGCTAGGTAATATATCATGTGCTCTAAATAAATTGTCTGAAAGAAAAATATGAAACTGCTTCTCCAAAATACTCCCCCACCACTTTTTTCCACCTGCAACTTCCTATATTGTTTGACCATAAGAGGATGGTCATTGGAGTCCGACATACCCAGTTATGGACCCTCTCTATTAATTCTATACACCGTGGAAAGTTCGGGAACTTAATTGTCTGAACTTGTTCCTTTAGATAAGTTACTTAACCTTGTTGAGCCTGAGTTTGCTTATCTGTAAAAATAGGACTATAATATCTACATTGCAGAGTGATAAAGATTCAATGAGATAATGTAAATGAAGACCTATGGGACAAATTCAGCACTTACTGGCATGAGTGAAAATTTCTTGGCCAAGCTCGTTTAGGTACTTTTTCAGTCCAATGGGAGGTACTTGTATTTGGGCATCTGCTTTTGTTTGGTAATTCAACTTTCATAAGAGGACAGCAATCCAGAACATGCAGTTCTGCATATAATTGGTCACATAAAGTAGCAACACTACAGCTATGGTGGACTGATTGCTCCAGGGTGCTGCCAGCACTGTGGGTAGATGGTGCTTCTTTGAGCAATCAGTATGTCTATATTGATGGACTCTGCACTTTTGCTGGAATGCACAGCTCCAAACTATGCCCAGCTTTAAGAGACATACTGGATCTCCCAGAACAGATTGTGGTTCTGATTTTATTCTCTTTTCTTATCTGCTCCCAACCTCCATATATCCTATGCCCCTTTTGCCTCAATTTTCCAGTATATTTTTCCTAAGAAGTTGATCATTCTTCCTTCCTCCTTTCATTTATCTAAAAACAACTCCCCCAAACAAACAAACAAACAAAACAGTGAAATGAGCAGATTCTCAATAGATTAAAAATCAGAGCTCTACTGTGTAGACATCCTCAACCGCTAATCAGGTCCTCTAAAGGTTTAGCATTACCTTTGAGATTAAACACATAGTTCAGGACCATAATCTCTGCTCCCTAGGTGCATGGCAGAAGCCTTAGGACATGTGAAGTGATGGGGTACAGGACAGGACAGAGCAGAGAAGACAAGGAAGCACCATCCAAAGCCAAGAAAAGCTCTTTGGCACTGCTGTTTATCACACATTTGGGGGAGTTGTATTATTATTGTTATTGTTGTTTTAAGAACACATAGCCTTTTGGGGGACAGGCATTTATATCTAAACTAATGGTAAGTGTTCATTCATTTCCTTTCCCCAGATGGCCAGGAGGTCAAACCACATATTTTCCTGACTGAAAATAAATAAATAAATAAAATAATAATAACAATAATAAAAAACTTGGAACAATAAGCTGGTTGTATCTCCTTTCTCTAGTTAGATAAAAATATTTTTAGAAGTTACAGCTGCTCTATTAGGAAATGATTGAGTCAGGGGAAAAAAGGAATATTCAAATTTTATGTTCAGGAAAGTAATGTGATTTCCAGAATCTTCTTTCCATATCACTGACTGAAGTTCTTGATTATGTTCCTAGCCTCATCCCCTCTGGGACTTGTGATGACTTTCTAATTACAACGTGGTACCACCTACTCACTAATATTATCCTTCTCCCTCAAAATTAATACAAAAATTCCCTAGACACATTTAGTATCATTATAATAACTATCTGAGAAGAAGAATGTTATATGAATGGATTATGTACATTTTCAAAGGGCAGCTTTTTATAATAATAAACTAATCTGCAGAATGGGCTAGTGCCAGGTTTTAAATTTAGAACATGATGAACACAATGAAAAGATAAACAAACTAGGTAGCTATCCCATTGCCCTGCTTATTTATAGTGTAACAGAAGAGAAACAATTGGCCACATTATGCATGACAAAGCAAAATGTGATCTACTTGGACAGTGATATTTGGAAAAACTAAGCAAAACACACCAGGAATGTTTGATAGGTCATTGTTTAAAAATCGAGCAAGAATATAGGTGCTTCTTTATCATCTTGGTGGACATAGCAGGGGGCCAGAGATCTCTAAAAAAAACACAAAAACATGTATACACTCAAAAGTTTTCACAAAGCTATTTTACCAGCTAATCATGGAGATTCAAAGTGGTCACTTCTCACACATCTATGACTTGCTTGGTATAATTTCATTGTTCTAATAGATATTTTAGCATCTTTAATTCTCTGGAAGATTTTAGAGAGAGAAAGGAATATGTGAGGCAGAAAAACTGAACTCAACATTTGTGTTACTCCCCACAAAAGTTCTGGGATATCTGGCTGTCATTCAACCTGAGTCTTGATCGTCTCTCTCATAAAATGAAGATAATGTATATAAATATTTAGCTGGAGTGTGTGTGTGTAATTTGAAAAAAAATGTTTAAAATAACCACTGGAACCCAGACAGTGCTGTATTGTGTTAAGTCAGTATTTTTTTGTGTAATACATTTGTACAATGTCGATACAGCCTAGGCGCTTATGCCAGCTATACACTATTCCACATGGCAAATCATAGTTTCTATCTTATTTATGGTCTCTAAGCCAGTATTAAAACAATAAACAGCAGGATTTCTGGACTGACAGATAATACCCAAAGGCAACGCTAGAAAGTGACACATCAGAGAGCCTGCACTTCCTTACCATAAATAATAAGAATTTACCAAAACTTTGTCACATTGAGAGTTAAGCAGTTGCTACTTTTAGGATCTTTTTTTCATATTTTCCAGAAATTCTATCTAGGATATTGAGACAAGAGATAAAGGACAACCTTTTAAAAACTCAAATGATTATTTACAGAGGTAATTCTGAAAATCATGTAATAATCTTGTTCATAATACTGTAAATATTTTGAGACATTGTGGAGGTTGGAAAAATTTTCCCAAATGACTCACTGCTCAGCAGGCTTTGTGTAAAAATGTCATTCCTCAAACTCTCAAACTCATTTGAGAATTTAAAATATTTGGGTTAACAGTTTAGGTTTCATTATAAATCCAGTTTCTTAACTATTGCTATAGTGATGAAAATATAGCAGACTAGATAGAGAAGACTACAGATGTGTCTTCCTTAATGCTTTCAGTTTTTGTCTAAATGGACTGCTTGGATAAAAGAGGATCTTTGAGGTAACCGGTCTATGGATTTACGATGAGCTGAGAAAGCTGAGAAGATATTTCTACTTCTAGGTAACCTCTGATTCTGGTCATTATATTGGCTGGGATTTGGCTACCCTTGTGTTTCTATTGCAAAATTTTCACATTCTATCATTTAACAGCATTCTCTCTATGCTTTGAAGACCTCATTCAAATCCAATCTGTCCAAATATACTTTCTCCAACACCTGTGATCTGCACTGATCTTGGGGGGTTCAGTACATTGTATGACATTTGAAGATAAAGTGAGGCTAAACCACACACCCATGAGTGTGACAAGATCAGGTGTGCAAGACATTTCTTACTAACAATAGCTGAAAGGTGCTTTGGAATAATGTATTTAAAAATATGTCTAAACTAGAGTAGCTTCAAGATTACACTTATAAGACATTCTCATGAAATGTCATCTGTACAATGTGCTTTCTTAGATTGGCAAAACTGGAAGAAGTAACTGGAATTATCATAACTCAAATATATATGTATCAAGTATATATGTATCAAATAAATATATATCCTTGTTTATCTAAAATTCAAAGTTAACTGGGTAGCCTGTGTTCTCACTAGGCAACTCTAGTCAAGAAACGATAAGGCTGAATTGTTTTTTTTATACTGTCACATGCCTGGTTCAGTACTGGACACCCGAAGGGCATTCATTAAATACTTATGATTTGATAATTTGAAGATTTGGTTATTTCATCCCTATTTTGAAAACAAGCATTGAAAAGCAACAAATAAAAGTAAACTTTTACTTCCCTCAATGATTTCAAAGGGAGACTAAGAGAAGAGCCAAGGGCTCCACTCTAGCTTCGGCTGCAATCCTGCATAGTACTCTACTACATGCTACAAAGCCAAGGTTAACTGAATGACATGAGGTCTTAATTCCACATGGCACTTCTGGGTTATTATCTTATCCTTAACACAGATTCAGTTTCAAAAGAGAACAAGTCTGCTTCTTACCAACTTCTTGAAGATGTATTCAAGAAGAACCAACTGTAAATGCAAGTGATCCCACAAGCTAAAAACTATAATATGCAGTATCTCTACAGACATCATAATATCTGCCTCCTTCTGGAATTGGAGACAATTTAGACCCTGATATGGGTTTCTTCCAGTTGGTAATAAAGAAAAGTTGTTATCTCTTAATTTCACTATACAATAAAGCAACTGTCTACTTTGCATATAAATGTGATGAGTTGTTCCTGTTAAGATTTTAAGGAAATATAAATGAGAAAAGATTTCTTTTTCACTGATTCTTAAAATAAAATTTCTGTGACCTCCATTTAGTTGTCCATGGTGTTTACTGTCTAATTTTAAAAAGTACCATCAATACAGATCAAATGAATGTGAATCCAATCTCTAGTAAAATAAAATTTAAAAATATATATATTTAGATTTCCATATTCTTCCAAAAAAGTCAAAGAAAATGTTACACATTTGTGGATAGATTATGAAAATCAAAAGATCACAAATGGGTCGATAGAAGAGTTAAGTCCCCAAAGGTTGATATGCCTTTGTTTTATGAGGTTTGGTAACATTGACAGTGGTATAAATTGAGAGAATAATGATGAATATGATAACCCGTCTTGGTTCACAAAGAAATCAATGCTTTCAATTCTTGAACTATGTCTTAAAGAAAGAAAATCTTTTAGGATTTAGGAGCAGGAAATAACTCACAGATATTATTTAGTTTACCTCTTTATACCACACATATGTTTCCTCTTTTGAGGTATTTTTCCATGTCATAATAGAAAATTATTAATACAATGTCAAATAAACAAAAGGCTCAACAGAGTTGGTCTTATTAATGACTTCCTTTTCCTGCCCTCCAGAGTGATATTTTTTTTTTTTCATAAAGAACTGCAGGACTTCAGCAAGTCATTACTGTCATTTTACCAGGTAAAGGATTAAGTAATGTTGAAACGTAATGGGCATGCATTGATCTAGATACTTTGTGACTTATTACAGAAATACGGTGACATCAATTTTTAAATGACTCAAATAACTTCCTTTATAACTCACCCTACAATATGGTTTTTAACAATTAAACTATTATCATTAAATCATTCCTTCAGAAAAATAACATTTTATCTATTACTTCATCATCCATTTGGTTGCTAAAATGACATTCATCACTAAATCAATGTGTTCACATGAACATAATAAAACATATAGATAGAAAGATAGATAGATACACTAAAATATAAATATGAAAACACAGCCATCATATAATTAGCTATTCAGAACAGGACAGTTAAAAAGTCAGAGTTTATGTTTATGTTTAAATTTGAGTTAGAATGTGATTAATTCCAAACTATAATAATCTTTGGGATATATATATATATATATATATATATATATATATATATATGATAGATAATTTGGTCACAGAATTAGGGGCTGATTTTAATTTAATATTTTCTTAGACTTGTTTTTCATGACTTTAAGAAATCCCTAATAATTAAATAACTGTGGTATTCACCTAAAACTAATATAATATTGTATGTTAGCTATATTTTAATAAAAATCTTTAAAAAAGAAATACTTAATGAGATATATAAATCCTAGTATTTCATTTTATTGACTTCACTAATGACTTAAAACTAATGATCACCCTGATGTTATTTTGTATTAAAACAAAACAAAACAAAACAAAACAAAAAAGGTGAGGCTTTCAAAGTCATTTAATCTTCTTTAACTAATGTTACTATCATTTGTCCTAAGTAACTTAAATGCATATATTTCTGGCAATGCAAACTATAAAGCAAATTTGAGCTAAATTCGAAGGTCCAGCTGAATTAAATTCTGTTAAATTTACTGAGCAGTTATTTTGTTCCAAGCACCATGCCAACCAGTGCTCACATGCATTATTGCATTTAATCTTCACCCAAAGTCCCTTGAGGTAAGTATTAAGTAACTTGTTTCATACCTGAAGGTGTCATTGAGCTTTCCAACACCACACTGGCTGTTCTCTACTTTGAAAAACTGTAGGAATCACTGAGTGTGTCATTTTATAAAATAGTAAATTTTATTGTCTCATATTTTTATCTGATTTTGTTTGAACAATCTGCCGTTATACTGATATCTTGAAGGAAGAAGCTGGCTATTCCTATACAACACACCTGGCAGAATTACGTATGTAATAGGCATTTTAAATGATTTCATGAATAAATAAATCAATGCCTATTGCTGCTGGATTCTGTAGTTATTTTGCACCCTTTCATTTCTATCAGCAAATAAAGGGAAGAGCTATTGTTTGGTGTCGAAGTCTTTTCATATTGGAAAATATGATATGGAAAGGTAAGTAGATGGCTACAAAAAATTCAATACTGTAGCAGACACTATCAGTGTTTCCCCATTTCCCACTGGGTCCCTTTTACCATTGTCATGCACGTGGGATCATGATGTACTTTTGCTCCCCGAAACTGAAAGCTGGGTCTCTTTATGCACGGAATGCCCTCAGGCAACTGGAATCTATGTGTCTATAAGTGAGCAGGAAATACCCAGGGATTTCCATGGAGAAGGTAGTCTTAACCATTGACTGGGATGTAGGTGTATAAATACTCCAGTCCTTTCATCCTCTGTCACTGCCACGCAACTCTGAGGTACGACCTGCACTGTTTCCAGAGTTTTCTCAGCAGGTCTGAGCCTATGCTACATTCAGATTTTGCATGATCTCGCACCCCTGCTTGATTTCCCCATTTCATCCCATTTTTTCACTTTCGTATCTATTTTTCCTGGCAACACTTCTTAGATAAGTCACATTTACAAAAACCTTGGTCTCAAGTTTTGCTTCCTAACATAAAACAAATATGTTCTATCAGGTAGCCCCAATACATTGGAGACATTGAATTTAATTGAGCCTTGTGTTTTAAACAAGCCTCAATTAATGACCCTGCTGTAGTAAATGACCCGGCAGTACACCGAACAATGACCTCCCCAAATGATTCCCATATCCAATTCCCAGAACCTGTAAATGTTATGTTACATGGCAAAGTAAAGTCAAGGTTATAGATGGAGCTAAGGTGTTAAATCAGCTGGCCTTAAAATAAAGAGATTATCCTACATTATGCAGGTGGAGCCAATGCCATTGCAAGCTTATTAAAAGTGGAACAGGAAGACGGAAGAGAGTGAGTCAGAGTGCTGTGATGTAAGAGACTGGCCATTGCTACTTCTGAGGGTGGAAAGGGGCCTAAGCACGGGTCTACTATAAGCGTTGAGAAGCTGAAACAGGCAAGAAAATGGATTCTTCTCTAGAACCTTCAGAAGAAACTCAGCCCTGTGAAAACCCCGATTTCACCCTTGTGAAGCCCATTTTTGACTTCTGCCCTCCTGAAGTATGATACATTTGTATCATTTTAACTAAATTTGAAGTAATTCAGCATAGCAACAACAGGAAACTACTATAACCACTGTAAATATAATTCTGACACTGAAAACTAGGGCTAGGTAACCTTGGGCTAGATATTTTAACCTCTCTGAGCCTCAACTGTCTTACCGATCAAATGACTCTCCGCTTTATCTGCTTGTTCTGAAGACTGAAAGCAGCAGACATTTTCTATTTAGAGGAGTGCAAATTCATTAAATGTTGGTTACTCGATTACCGTTATTAAATGCGCTGTCCTGTATTACTGAAAACCTTGAACTTTTTCTTCCTCTGTTTTTAAGTAAACCTCTGCAGTATGAGTAGGATTTCAAGAAAGGTGCCATGTAATATACATGTAAGAAAACATTCTGATGCCCTGTCTCAATAGAGGTCCCTGCATGTTAAATAGACTAACAAGGATTCATAAAATATGTAGTATAGTTACATTAATTATGTCAAATCCATGTTCCTTAATATTTTTCAGGCCAGAAAATATGGTGACAATGAATTGTAAATTGGACACCTGTTTCCAAAGTGTAGGTGACATTAGAAATACATTAATAGCTTTTGAAAATGGTATTCTATTGTCAAATTAAGGTAAGAATGCAAAAGAAAAATAAATTTGCTAGTACATTTCTATCCATTTTTTCAGAATTATTTCAGAAATGCAGAACATGAAACATGAATTCTGAATATTAAAACTAAGCTGAAGAGACACATTCATCAACATGAATGGCATGTATATGAACATCCAAATCCTCTATTATAGTCTGCAAATATCTATCCAGTTGTCTGGGCCAAAGAAACCTTCATATTTCTTAGACAACCTCTAATAAATATGTTCTGGGTGACAGAGCAGAAATATCAAAAATGAAAAGGAACCAAATGCAGCGTTAAAAATGTCATTTTCTTCAAGCTATGTTTCTTTAGGAAAGGAACTTAATCCTTCATTTGTTTTGGTATAATCCCAATTAGTACTAAAGCAGCTATAAATAAGAATGTGGAAAAAATTAAAATGAAAGAAAGGTGATCCACGGATCTTAACACCATAGATTACAGGAAAGCAAGAAAGCAATTTTAACAATTCATCCTGGAAAAACGTTCTCATTTTGGTCATAATTTCACATAAAGTGACTAGTTTCTTTCGCAGCGGACATTTCTATTTTTTCTCACAGAAATAAAGGTAGACTTTTCACACAATTTCCAGGGATTTTTTAAAAAGCCATAGATAGGGATCACTCAGGCTGGGCTCATTTTAGTTGAATTTGAATCAATAGTAAAGCCATAGCATTTTATTTATTGGTATGGCGAGAAGGTCAGCTAACTTTGCAGAAAAACAAACAAAAACCATGGTTCCACTGTACGGGCCATGTATTAGATGTATTCTGGCACACGACAAATGCACATCCTCTTGCAGGGCCAAGTGGGAATGTTTCTAACTCTATGTATTCTCTTACTGCTACTGGGAAAATAGTCCAAATTCCACTGATTCTGAACTCGTGCTAACTCTTCCCTAGAGACAGCAATGGAAACAGTAAAAATAAAATCTATTAAACTACTAAAACACAACCTTAGCGAGCACTCCCTTGGCATCAACACCAAAGGGGATTCCTGTAAGCCTTCTTTATTTGGCAGTTGATTCACTGTGCTGCGAGAAGGCTGAGAATACCCCAGGACAGGAAACACTACCCCTCCTGAATTCATTAGCAGTCCATTATCCCAGGGCTGGGTGCATCTGGAAGTGACACTACCGCTTTTTTGGTTTACTTGACTTCCTGAAGGTCCTCCTTGTTCCCCTGTGAGTAGGGCTTCAGCAGTAGAAGCTGCAGCAGCAGCAATAGCAACACAATCATCATCAACATCATTATCAACAATCGCACCATCCTCAGTAACAATAATCGTACAATTCACTGTGGCAGAAGCAGCAGCTATATATGCTAGGGGCTGGGCCAAATGTGTGGCAAGCATCATTTTGTTTTTACCATATTCTCTACCTCTGAGGGAAGTGCTCATAGCTTCATTATTCATGAGGTGGGGAAAGGAAGCTCACAGAATGAGGTAAACCCAGGACTGCAGGATCATTGTGTGGCAAGCCATGCTTCTGCATTAGGTCTGTGGTTCAAAAGCAAACTTGCTGGTACCTAAGTCCTTACGAAAGCTAACGTCTTAAAGATGATCTTATATTAATTTTTATTTTGATCTGGTAAAAACTGCTGTAGATTGAGATCATCCTTTGAATCCTCTGTGATCTACTTCTTGTAGATCTATGTTCCACATACATCTCCCCACCTTGTTATTTATTCCAGAATTACAGGCATGTTAAAGAAAACAAAACGGGAAAAATGATCCATAATTGCAGGCCTGCATCAAATACGGTATCACACAGTGACATTGCAGCAGGAGAATGGTGTTGGAAGCAAGCAGTCTTTCCAAAGGCTTACCACAGGGGAAAAAACCTGCTCCTGGACTTGACTCTTGTGAATTAACTACCACACAGTTTTATAAGAGAGTGACTCATTGTAAATCCATGTCTTTCAAAACAATTTGGAAGAGCATTGTTCTAGGTCTTCCACATTTTCCACCACATTGCTCTCTCTATTATATGCGTACACATGAAAGAGCTCCTATTACTATTGTTAGCCACAACTGAACATCCACAAGGAGAATTACAAAATTATGCTGTAATTTTATGAACAGATTCTCTTTGGAAGTAATCTATATAACTGTAGATTTCCATAATCTTCTCTGCAGAAAGCAATTTACAGCAGTTAACTTATTTTATAGTCTTGCTTTTTGCTTACTTGTCGTCACTTGCTGAAAAAAAATTTGAGTATCATTGAGGAAGATGAAGTTAATAGGGATTTTTTTTTGTTAAACTCTCCTATTTTATCCCTGTTGGAATAACTCACTTTATCCATATTATTCTCACTATCTTTACATTTTGATTATTGCTTTTATCATAAAGGCACAGGACCAGCTAATTATAGCCCCTATCAGTTTCTTATACAGACACTTAGGTCATTTAAACATTTTTTCACACACCCCTCATACCCACTCACTTTTTGGGAGTTGAGAAGGAAGTGCTTACTCATCCTTGCCGACACTCAGTTTAGGTATCATCTTTTCTTTCCAATTTCCTGTTTCCTGACCCAAACTGGCTTAGGCATTCTCCTATGTATTCTCATGATACGAAGCTATCAAAGCTCTTCATCGTCTATTTTACATTTACACATCTATTTACATATCCCCCTTTCCTAGTCTTTATTTCACCATATTATTTCCTCAAAGCTCATGCAGTATTTGGATCTTGAAAGTGCTTAATAAATGTTGATAGAATATAAAGGCTTTGTTCAAATTATTATTAAAAATTAGTTATGTCTTTCTAAAAAGATTGCTGAACACATTACATCCTTGTATAAAACTTCCATCAGTACTTCAGGGAAAGTTTTACAGTAAATAAGGAATGTTTACCCAAGATGCAGGAAAAATTAATATAATTAGAAGGAATTGTGTAAACTGACTTTATAAGGAATCAAAATCTATTATTTTTGTGAAATGTAAATTATCATAATTAAATACATTTGAGGTATCTTCTTGAAGTAAAAATGATTATTTCCTCACTTATTAAACATGCATTTTCAGTATACACTGAATTAACCTACTGCAGCTTTTTCTACTTTTCTACTTTGCAATTACATGTAATTTTTCTGACCTAATTTTTTTCCTTATTAGATCAAAATTTATGTATTTCATTTTGATATCAAATATGATAACTACTCAACATGACAATGTTATTGATGTCTATGCAAATAAAAACAAGAATAGCTTATCTTTTTTTTTTTTTTAAGAATAGCTTATCTTTTATAGACTGCTTTTAGAATTGTAATCTCTATTACAAAAATATCATGGTATTCAATGATTTAGTATCCTCCAAATTAATGGCAATGATTGTAGTACCTTCAAAACACACCTTGATTTTTAAAAAAGCCATTAGCAAACTGTATTAATATACTAGACATCTGAAAATCACAACTTCATTCACAAAATGATTAGCGTTAAGCTGCATAATAACTAATCTTGTTAAGATATCAAAGAGTTGACAAGAAAACAAACTCCTCTATTGAAGACTCAATTAGTTTGAAGAAGATATTAGTGAGCTGAATTTAATTTAATTCAATACAGGAGTAAAGTATAAAATCAAAGCAGCAAAGAAAATAATGCTAAACTGATACCATAGCATTAGCTAGATTAAATGTGGGTTGTCTTATCAAGGAAGCCTGTCATAGAGCCTTAAATCTATAAAACGAATACTCACTAACACAGCATTTCCATTTAACAAATATTAAGTTAGTAAACAATTGCAAAAGAACATTCATATCTTCCATGGAACGATACCTAATCAAATACTCAACAATGGCACCACAGAACTTAAAACGACAGATACTAACCCCTGGTTAGACATCATCCTTACCCTCTTTGCCCCAGAGTAAATAAATGAAGCAGTGTTTATCAGTGACACAACTATGAACTAGTAGCTAGGCATAAATATTAAAAAAAAAAAAGTAATAATAATCAGGCCTCTTCTCTGCCTGCAATGGAAGAGTTACTTGGAACTGCATCATATAAGCCAGGTTCAAATTTCCAACGTGGATCTTTCTAGATGTGTAACTTTGGGCAATTTTACTTATTCTGTCTGATCCTCAACTTTCTAATCTACAGAATGTAGATAATAAGATCTATCCCAAAGTTGTAAGAATTAACTGAGATAATGGATATTAAACCTTTAACTCTGTTCCCAGCCCAGAGCAGGCATTATATATAAGTTAATAACAATAACAACACCACGAACTTATGATACTACCACTGAAGTGGGATGTACCGGGGGTGCCACAAACATGTATACAAGTGGACATTTTGGTCCACGTTGCTCAAGCAGTAGTTTGCTGTAATCAGAAATGTCTGGACACTGATGGTTACCACTTTGAGCACCTCTTGTCATTGCAGAAGTCAAACGTGACTTGCATTCATCTTTGTTATTGGAATATGTCAAGTATTATAATTTTAATACAGTTTTTTTCCTTTCTTAAAATGCGTATACATTTTTTTTGGCATCCTTTACATAACAAATATCAATTGCCTTCCTAGACAAAGCAGCCTAAAGGAACTCATTTTAACTTTACTGTAAACCCCCTCTATTTTAAATTTAAAAATAAAATTATATGAATATTACATTAAATATATCTATGTCTACATACACAAACATCATACCTTTAGAGGCCAGGATTAAAAGAATGTGGTCACAGGGAGTCTTGAGGTGAAATGATTATGCTAACTGCTCTCTACACAAAGGAAAGAGCTGGTGGTGAAGCAAACATCCTATGCTTCCTACTTTGTTTTCACAGGAGAAATATAGAACAGGGCTAAGAAAGCGGAAAGTGCAACATAATAGAAGAAAGTACTGACTGGGAGGAACAAGTTAGCTCCCAGTTTGAGTCAAAGATTTACAAACTCAGAAGCCTGTAGGGCCAGGCAGGATGGTAACAGGGGTAACAGGAGAGCATGTCCCCACCAGCAGGCTGTAGCCATGTGAGGTTGTCCACCAGTACTACCCGTTCATCAGATTCTTAAGAGAAGCCAGATGTGTTTACGTAAAAATTCTTTAAAATGTTGGTTATAATGCTTTGGAACACAAAATGGATTTTAAAACCACATCTAAAGTCTCCAGTCTGGGGCCTCTGTTTAAAGAGTCCTCACAGCAGATAGAGAGCCAGATGGTATATAAGGTATCAGTGACAAGAGCCAAGAAGTAAGGAACTAAGTTTGAGAGTGAATACCAAGACCCTACAGACTCTAAGCACAGATGCTGTTCCCATCATCTGGAACATTCTTCTTCAACATAATCTACCTCACAGATTTCCAGCTGCTAAGGGCTGTGTGTTCAAAATCTCTTCCCTTTCAGGCTGCAAGCTGTTTAGGATGACAGGGCTATCTGTTTTATTTCTGGATCTAGCAACTGGCTCAATGCTGAATACATAATAGATGTTCATTTAATATTTTAAAGCATATTCATTAAGTAGCTACTTTGGGGCACTGCTGTAGAAATGTAGACTTTTTCAGTGAACAAATGAGACAGACATCTCTGCTTTCTTCCCTCATGTTGCTCATATTCTGGTTTGTATGGGTTTAGTCGTTGAGGAGTTAGGGGCTGACAATAAACAGCCATGGTTAGGGGCTGACAATAAACAAAACCGTATAATTTATCAACAGGAGACAAGTATAAAGAAAAAATATAAAGAGCAGAATAAAGGGTTTTGGACTAAGGGAATCGGGTCTATGAGAGCAGGATAAAACAGGGTGTCAGGGTAGGTCTTGTCGGGAGAGTGAGATCTGAGCAAAGACTTGAAGAAGATGAGAAATTTAGTCAAGCAGATATAAGGGCACAGAAAATTCCAGACACAGGAAATAACTTAGAGCAAAGGCCCAAAGTTCAGGAAGCCTGGGGTGTTCAAGAAATGGCAAAGGAGGCCTGCTTGACTACAGAGGGGAGGATTGGACAAAAGACTGGGTAGGTGGGCCTTGTTGAGATAGTGTAGGGCCGGGCAGGCCACTGTAAAGACCGGGAGTGAATAAATGCTAGCAGAATCAAGTGGCCAAAAATCAAGAGTCTTAGATAGTGAAAAAAAGATAAGTATGAGATAGAACCAAAGAATACACTCCAATTCAAATGCAAAAATGCACAGGTTTTAGTGCTCAAATATCTGAGTAGTGCTGATACAAATAAAATGGAAAAATACTGGAGTTATAAAAAGTAGAACGGTGTGTGTGAGTGTCTGTGTGTACGTGCGTGTGTGTGTTTGTGTGTGTGTGTGTGTGTGTGTGTGTGTGTGTGTGAGAGAGAGAGAGAGAGAGAGAGAGAGAAAGAGAGAATGCTCCAGGTATTATGAGTATGAATTAATGTGTAGAGATTGTTTTAAAGATAGGAAAAAAATTAGCACAGCAACTGATGAGGAAAATATATTGGTAATATTATTGACAAATGTGGAAGAAAAAAGGTACATGGACCATAACTAGTAATGGTAGAAATGGTTACATAACCTCAGCTTTATAGAGATCTGAGTGAATTTTTAGAACACTCATTGTATTTAAATCATTTTGTCAATCATAATCAAACTACAAGAATATTTAGAATATCTTAAAAACATTTCTTCCATTACTCTATTCTATATTAAAGAAACAGACCCCTAAGGAAACATGTTTTTTCCCACTTTTAAAATTTCAATATGCATCACACACTGCTTCTTAAGTAACATCTCTTCGGTTTATTCAAGTTTATTTCTGTGACAGCAGGGGTTCTTCACCTGGTTTCACCAGCAGGTTTTGGAATGTCTGTGAGCCCACCAATTGTATGCACAATATTCAAATTATGAGAATTTTTTTTTTGGAAGAGAGTCTATAGTTTTCAGAGTTTAAAACTATGACAGATTAAGTTCCAATGTATTAGAAATCTTCTTGAATGTCATCTTATAGTTGGGTTTCTTAAGATCTCTCCAAAATGCCCTCTTTTTGTCATGATCTGGAGCAGGGATGTTCAAACTGCGGCCCGTGGGCCAACTGCAGCCCACAATCCATTTTTAATTGGCCCACAGCAAATTCCAAATATATATTTAGTTTATTTAAATAAACCAGGTGAGGCAATACGTACTTCACCTCGAGTGAGTGGCCCGGCTGTTTGTGTATTTTACCACATATGGCCCTTGGTGAAAAATGTTGAAAACAGTTTGAACACCCCTGGTCTAGACTAAGAAATGAAAGGAATAAACAGAGGTAATTATTAGCATAGTATTAAAAATTACTTGCCAGAACTATCTGAATAGAGTAGGCATTGATACATTTTGCTTTGAATTAGATAACTATCCCAGTTATCCATTTACAGCATTTATGATTAGAGGTAATTTTAAAGGTAAAATACGAATTCCTTTTCCACTAAATCACTTAGGGTTAAATTTGGTTTTTGAGATTTGCTTTCACAGTGCTTTTTCTTTTCTTTCACTCATATTTTCAAATAATCTGCTTTCACATAAAATATTAATGCCAGACATCTAAGTGCCTTAAGTACCCAGAACTAGATCAAATTTATTTTACTTTCAAATTATTTTCTCTGGCAAGTGGAAAGATAAAAACAACTGGGAAAGGATAATAGAGTTATTCAGACCAATTTTTTTAAGACAAATTTCAGAAATATCTTTATTTCTACAAGGATGGCTTAAAGATTGATTTGAAATTTAATCCTCCCAAAAAGTCCATTATGATAGTACCTTCACTTCTAAATGGTCTAATTGAGTATTTATTGTGCCTTTCCAATAATAAAAGTTAAATCAATGTCAGTAGATCCCAACAGTGCTGTATATCCAAGGTCTTCCTAAACTCTCATATCTCATAAGGCATTAAAACTGTCATCTCATTTTACAGAAGAGAAAAAATATGTAGTTGTTTTTTTTTTTTTATTCAGACATACATCACTAGTAATTGGGATTCAAAATCAATCCCTCTTCTGATTACCCAAAAAATCTGAAAACATTTATTCTTAAAGATATATGTACTCCTATGTTCATTGCAACATTATTCACAGTGGCTAAGAAATGGAAACAACTGAGGTGCCCTTCAATAGATGATTGGATGAAAAAGATGTGGTACATATATACAATGGAATATTACTCAGCCATAAGAAAAGACAAAATACTGCCATTTGCAACAACATGGATGAATTTTGAGATTATCATGCTAAGCGACATAAGTCAGACAGAAAAAGTCAAGAACAATATGACTTCACTCATACGAGGTCTGATAATTAAGTTTGCGAACTCATCCTAGAAAAAGTCCTACACACGTCATTGCTGAAAATCACTACAGTCACCTTCGACGTACTCCCCTTGGGAAGCTATGCACTGACTCCAGTGCCTAGTCCATCTTTCAAAGCAATTTTGGAACTCTTTCTGGAGTGGCAATCAGAACTATTACCCTTGATGTCCTGAATGTCATCAAAATGTCATCCTTTTAGTATTTCCTTTATCTTTTTCCTTAAAAAAGAAGTCATTGGGGGCCAGATGAGGTGAGTAGGGAGGGTGTTCCAATACAGTTTTGTTTGTTTGCTGGCTAAAAAATCCTTCACAGATGGTGCCGTGTGAGCTTGTGCATTGTTGTGATGCAAGAGCCATAAATTGTCAAAAAGTTCAGGTTGTTTAACTTTCTCACGCAGCTTTTTTGGAAGCCTTTTACTTCCAAATAGTAAACTTGGTTAATCGTTGGTCCATTTGGTACAGATTCATAATGAAAAATCCCTCTGATATCAAAAAAGGTTAGCAACATTGTTGCAACAAGTTCTTGAACTTAATTGTCACAACCGGTATGGGTATGATATAAAGCTAAAAGCAACAAAGACAAATGAACAAACAAAAATTCATAGACACAGACAACAGTTTAGTGATTACCAGAGGGAAAGAGAGGAGAGAAGGTGTTAAAAGAAGGTAAAGGGGGTCAAATGTACAGAGATAGAAGGAAGGAGAACTGACTCTGGGTGGTGAACACACAATACAATATATAGATGATGCATTAAAGAATTGTACACTTCAAACCTATACAATTTTACTAACCAATGTCTCCCAATAAATTCAATCATTTCTTTTTCAAACCTAAGACTTCAGAGGCCATACTTTTGCAGTCCTCTCTGAATTCTATCTAAGTCCACTTAACCTTATAATTCACAAGTAAAGAATTGTGTAGGTAATTCAATTGAGCGAATCTTACAGTAGAAACTGGATTTTCAATTTGTGTTACTTATAGACAGGCTCAATGTTCTCTTTATTTTGGGTTCCTAACAATCTTTCTATTAGTGAAAAATTTTAGAAATTTCTTTTTAAACCTCATTTTGCTAACCAGTAAAATTTAAGGTATTAAATAAATCCAGGTTATTTTTGTTTTTACATTTAAATTTTATTTGTTGTACTTTATTTTATGTGAAGACAATTACATTTTCTAAACCTTTTATTGCCTTTGAGAAAACACAAGGATCAAATGTTTTGTTTGGGTAAATTCTCACCACCACAGGGCACTGTGCCTGAAGGGGTCAGATTACTACTCAGCAGTGTATTTTATATGGAAGGATAACCTAAGAATATCTGTAGCTTCCATGTCACAGAGAAAACAACCAAACTTTATGTCAGAACTACATGTTCTTTTTTCAAACTGTTTTCCGAGGGATATGACACAAAGAAATATTTGCATTTTTAGTCTAATATCCCTCAAATTTTAGTACTCAGCAAATCTCTATTCCAAATATAATAAGCATTGGAAATCTTATCTATTTAAATAAAATTCAGCATATGTCTCAGATTGTTACTACACCATGAAAACATACAAGAACAAATTTGAAGAGGTTATACAGGATATTCTCACCTAAAATATGCAATCTTTGTTATACCCTAATTGACTCATTCTTCGTAACAGGTGAGAATGAGGCACAATAAAAGTACAATCGGCTTACTACTGAGGTTTGAACAACAGTGGAGAAAATGGAGTTTAACATGAGTCTCAAGGGCGGATGCTCTCCAATCCATGCTCATTTGCAATGACAGAAGCAACTGCTAGTAACTCTGGGAGAAGTGTTTGGTGAGAAAGTAGTAACACCAGCCACATCAAATCACCCCTGTTTTCCCACCCTTTTTCCCTTATACTGTACAGGAAATATCTGATTATTATTGCATATTTGGGCTTGCTACACCACAAGCGTATGATGAAAATTTCATGAATGCACATTCATTTTGCTCCTTCACTCCTTTTACATCACCACTTAAATGCATAATTTGATTACACAATGAAACTAGCCTAATCATCTTGTTTAGAACATTCATTTCCTTATAGTTCCCTCATGTTTACATCTCTACAAAATAAAAACAGATCTGATACAATCTGAGATTGTCTACTCCACTGATGGAAATCAACACGTATTGTTTGCAATGCCAAAAAAATCATATAATACAGAGAGGGAAATTTTATCTCCATCTGAATTGTTTGCCTACATGGTAGAAATGAAACTGAACAAGAGACACAACTCTAAAGATTAACAAGATGTTACTGTGGTCGGCAGAATTTCTAAAATGACTGCCTAAAGATGTCCTTCCCTGAAACCCCCAGAATAGGAAGAACCATCCCTCATGTGAATAGCCTGTTATATGGCACAGTTGATCTCAAAATAAGGAGTGTGCCCTGATCTACTCCTGTGACCCCTTTAAAAAGTCAAGTTTTCTCCAACTGGTAGCAGAAGGGGAAGTGAGGGAGATGTTAAGCAGGAAAATAGGCATCTTTGCTGGCTTAAGGATGAAGAAGGCCATTTGAAAACAGCAACCTCAGTTTTATAACTTTAAGGATCTAATTTCTGCCAATAACTCAAACATCTTGAAGTAAATTCTCCCACCGAGATTCCAGATAGGTACCAATACCAATACACATAGGTACCTAGATTGTAGTTGTGGAGGTTCTGAGCAGAAAACCCAGCTGAGCTCACCGGGAATTCTTAGCTACAGAACTGTGAAAAATAGGTGTTGTTTTCAATAACCCAAATGTGTAGTAATTTGTTATGCAGCAATAAAAACCTAGCAAATATTTCAGTAAGAATGGAGTAACAAAGCAGTAAGAAGTTTCCCCCCTGCTTTGTCATTTTCACAGACTGACATTTTTCTTAAACTGTCTTACCAGAAGGTGAAAATAAACTGGTTGGATTATTAGCAACTTAATTGTTGCTTATGTTCTAATATGACCTATTAAACTTTAAAACTGATAACCTACCCGAACAGAACCCATTAGTGCAAAAAAAGGTTTTCCAATGAATGGTTACCTATAACATTCAGATTATATTTGCTTGTCAAAAAACTTATAAAAACATCATAATACTATCACAATAATATTTTATTTTGAGGAAGATAATTTGAGGCTGTGAAAACATCTTTTTTCACCTTAAAGTTTCACCCACTGATTTTAAGCATCTTCAGTGGATTGTATCTGCAGTAACTGTTAACTGTGACCGTCTAATGATGATTTACTATTCCTCATTTTTTCTACATTTATTTTATTATTGTAATTATTATTATTATTATTATTATTATTATTATTATAAATGAGAGGAACAATTCTTTTTTTTAATTGAACCAGCAACCTTGTTGAGAGCTTGCGCTCTAACCAACTGAGCCATCTGGCCGCCCTACGTTTATTAATTAGGATTATTCTGTAAGAAATATTTGTCTCCTCTCCTCATTTATTCATTCATTTGTTTTCACTCATTCCTAGTATTTCCTTACATTGAGACACATCAAAGAGCTCTAGAATCACCTCATATTTTCTCTATCTCAGCTGGAGAATCAGCCATTCCTCGAAGGAACCCTGGTTTTTTTTATTGGAGAATAATATTTAGAAACCAAACTCTGGGCACTACATATGTTTGTTGCTACTGGAATATCACTGCTTCTAGGCTTGTCAGTGAACAGAACTAGAAAATATATGTATGTATGCTAACGTATGTATGTATGTATGTATGTATGTATCTATCTATCTATCTATCTATCTATCTATCTATCTATCTATCTATCTGAATATGTATCTGTCCACATGCATTCATTCTGATATCTTTGATTCTAATCAAGTATTATATAATGTGATTTAAGCCTCCCCCTTTCTTATTTATAATTCATTTCTCCAACAGTCAAAATCCTGGCTTTCATTACATATTTTAAAGATCTATCATCACTTAAACTATTAGCACAGAATGGACATCTGGAAGCAGGACAAAAAAAAAAGAGTAAAGGTTTAAATTTGACACATATTAATGACAAGTTTTACTAGCTGGTCTAGTAACTCAGAGAAGAATTTTATCCATCAGTCTGTTGCTGAGAAGAGACAACCAAATAAAATTCAAGAAAACTAGAATTTCTAATTTAAGAAAACAGCAAATTATGAAATGCAGGTTTCATAACTGTGGTCACCATACTTGCTATTTCTGCTACTCCTGCTCGTCCTCCTAGTTCTTGTAATCTAGTTTGTCATTTGAAGTAAAGCATATTTGTTTTTAATAATCAAGTTACACAGTTCATCTAAGAGCTCAGCATAATTTGGGACTATCACTTTATTCCAATTGTATTTAATTAAGTGGTCATATCTTCCAAATAATTTTGTTTCTCTCCTAATTTAATAAGCTTTAAAAAGATAAAAGATTTTAACACTGTAAATGTAATTCTTCTGATTATGAAAAATATGTTCATTGCAGAATATTTTGAAAATACAGAAATGTGTCTGAAGCAAAAACTTTAGTCACTCATGATCTACGCATTCAGAGATAATCATTGTCTATATTTTAGCATACTTCCATGGTAGGGGTGTGTCTCTGGATGACCCCCACTTTGTTCATATGGATCAAAAAAAATGTATATATATATATATATATATATATATATATATATATATATATATATATATATATATATATATATAGGCTTTTTTCACTTGATATTATATGGAAAACATTTTCACATAATTTTAAATAGTATTCACTAATAGAGTGAGTGAAAATAAACTGAAAGTGCATAAACAGGCTTGAGTATAGGTAGCAACTTAATGTATGATAAAAGGTATATTAATTTATCAAAGAAAATATATTCCATTCAACAAACTACATTTTTGACAACTGGTTAACCATTGGAAAAACCAAACAAATACTTTTTAAAAAACTCATAATGTTAGATACCTATTTTATAACTTATACTAGATTACACTTGAGAAAATGTAAGATTCAAATGTGAAACATGATATCACAAATAACCAAAAAGAAAATAGCAGCTTACCAATATACCAAAGTTTAGAATGACCTTCTATATTTCTGAATTTGTTAAAATAATGATCATGAGTTTCTTTCCTAATTAGAAAAAAAAAAAGTGGGGAGAGGTGTATTTGTGAACTGGATCCACTAAAGTTTTCATGTCACATTTCTCCAGAAAGTACTTTCAAACACCTTTCTGTAATGTCTTGGTTTGTTTTGATTTGTTTTTAAGACACAGACACAAAACAAACAAATTGACTATTTCTTCAACTGTAACTGAGCAAACTTTTCAGGGATGCATTACGGAAAGTTTGGTTAAAAAGTTATTAAATAGGTTCGATTTTCTGGAATTAAATTATGTTGGCTGAGATGCCTTCAACGTGAAATAAACAATAAAAAATAGGCAGAGTGTTATTTTTTCACATTTTATTAAGAGTGTGGATATCGTAGCAATCATTTCGGATACATATAACTTACATAGTTATGCTGTGCACCTTAAAATTACACAGTGTTATATGTCAATTACATCTCAACAAAACTGAAAGATAAAAGAGTGTGGATAAAATTTCTCTTTTGATAAACCCATCAATAATGACATAACAAAGATCACTATTCCTGAGGGTTTCCTGTGTCAGACATTGAACAAAGCATTTTATATCAATTACCTAATTTAATCCTCACAACTCTACAAGGTAGGTATTATAATTCTCATTTTAAAATGAAAGAAACTGATGTTTAGGTAAATAGAGAAGAACACAACATCACTTATATAATATTCTGGCCAGGGTTTGTATAACTTGAATCTATTCATAAGAAAATAGCAAACGAACCCTAATTGAGTTACACGCTCTAAAATAACTAGTCTGTAGTGGTTAAAAAATGTCACTGTCACAACAAATAACAGAAAGATGAGGAGAAGTTTCAGACCAAGAAAGACCAAAGGGAAATGCCATCAGCATACAAAACAAGATCTTGGATTGGATCCTGAACGGAAGGAAAACATTCTATGAAGAACATTGTTGGTACAACATGCATTGTTGGTACAAATTGGAATATGGGCTATAGATTAGATGAAATATTAACGTTAAGTTTCTTGAATTTTGGTAATTTACAGTGATTATGTAAGAATATATACTTGTTCTTGAGAAATACACACTGAGGCAATAGGGGTAAAAGGTCTTGATGTATTCAACTTACTCTCAACTACTTCCGAAATTATCATTCTAAGTGAAATAAGACAGATTCGAGAATCATATGACTTCATTCATATGTGGGATATAAAACTACAACAAATAAACCAGACAAACAAATAAACAAAAACTCAGACACAGACAACAGGTTAGTAGTTACCAAAGGGTAAGGAGTGTTAGAAAAGGGTAAAAGGGGTCAAATATATGGTGATGGAAGGAGAACTGACAATGCATTATGTAGAGGATGTATTACAGAATTGTACACTTGAAAGCTATATAATTTTACTAACAAATGTCACCCCAATCAATTTGATAAAATTTATAAAAAAGAAACATAAACTATATATATTACAAACACATACATTTATGTCAATAATTAGAGAAAATCATAAAACAAATGTAGCAAAATGTCAAAAACTGGTGAATTTGGATAAATAAATATGGGAGTTTTCTGTGTTAGTCTTGTAACTTCTATATAAATTTGATTTTTTTTCAAAATACATTTAAAAATATTCTCTAAAGGCAGCAGATATTTCAAATTTGAGTCTTTAAGTAGAATAAAGTCTTATTATTTTAAGAAAATGAATAAAGGTAATAAAATTTGAAGCTGTAAATTTTTTCATTTCATTTGTCCTGAAAGCATCTTAGTTAAGCAGATAATTAGTTTGATTGTACTGTCTAAATGAAATGCATTTTATCAAATATCGTAGTAGTAAGATAACTTCACTTCGCCTTTTAAAAAACCAGATCCTATCAAGTACTTTAAAACTGCTACTAATCATTTTCTAAGGAACTTTTAGTAAATTTGGGCTATTTTATTAGCTAATATTCACATCAGCCATAGTCTTTATAGAAATACCCTGAACAAAGCCCTGTCTATATTCTTGCAGCAAGGTTCTTTATAGCTTGTCAATATCAAAACGGATTCCATTATTATATATTTATGAAAACACATATTTGAAACATAAAGTGATTATTTAAAATTCTACTCAGATAGAAGAGAATAAGTAATAAAAGATCTTCGTTTTGATGCTCACTGATCTTCCAGCCCCTGTAGACATGCTTTGCTTTTTTATACTGGTAGCAACATTTACTCATATTGCTAGATTGGAACCTATATTTTTTTGCATTCAGGTTTAACACAAACTAAATCTATATCTAATTTCCTAGGCAATTTCACATCCATCCTAGAACTCTTTAGGCAAAACACTCTTGGTCGGTACAAGCAGCCAACGAAAAAATGTATTTTGTTTTACACTCGCTTATAAATTTTACCCTTGAGGTTGTCAGAGAACCACTTTTGTAAAACAACTCAAAGTGGCAATTTTACATGAACAATTTCCTGTCTAATTGTTTTGAAGAAAAATCAGTTAAACATGCAAATATGAAGGAAAATCTCTAACACTATTTAAATCAGGAAAGAATTTTATAGCATATTACTATAATGTGGACCTGTTCCAAATTTTATGGATCATATGATTCTTTGTGTACGTGTTGTTTGTTTTAGTCAGTTCTACCATATATTTCCTAAGCATTTAGGAATGAAAAGTAAATAACTTCATAAAGTAATTATATTAGTGGCTGGTAAATAAAAACCTTTTGAAGAATCAACTATTGAAAAGCAGCCCCACGCTCAATGCAATTTTATGATGGAAATGACTACAATGAATAATTTGGGTACTTAGCTCAGCAGCACTACTTATGACACCTTCAAAATAATTTAATTATAATGAATTTATTTTGTTTATTATGAAAAAATTCAAACATAGAGTAAGAGAGAAAAAATAGAATAAATGACAGTGCACCTGTCATCCAATTTCAACACTGATCAATTGCTGGCCAATCTCTTCTCATCTATATCCCCCAGCCCCCACCCACCGCTCCTCTGGATTTTTCTAAAGCAAATCCAAACTCCATGTATTTTATATTTTATTGGCAAATATTTGTCAATCTCTAAAATATAAGGGATCTTTTAAACTTCATAATGACAATGTCATTATCACTCTGAAATAATTAACTGATTCTTTACTATGATCAAATATTACAAGTAGAAACTGCCAAAGAACAAAATAATACCAACCTACTAAAATCAGTGACTTCAAAAATATATTACATGATCCAGCTATGTGAGAGACTATGCTAAACACCACCAATGCAAAAATGATCATTGCCTAAAATGCTTAATTTTTTTTTTTAATAAATGGGCAGACAGAAAATGAAAATGCTACGATAGAGGTAAGAATGTAGTGTGCTTTTGGAGAACAGAAGGGTATAAAACCCACCATGGGGTGATACTTCAGGGGCATAGGGAGATTTAAATAGGTGTCGACTTGTGACAGAAAATAAGTCAAGTGATATGAAGGAGCTACCTCATAGCAGCTGTGAGAGCTCGTTTTGCATATCTCTCCTTCCTAACTCCACATTCAGGGCCATCACATGGGTAACTTGGTCACAGTGGGAGCATTTATACCACAGAAATAAGTAGTCACCAGAGTTAGTCTTTGTGTGTTGTTTTCTTTTTTTCTCTCCCCCCACCCCGTCCCCAGAGAACTGGTTATTAAATATTAATAAGCACAGTAACAGGTACGTGAAAGGGCTTTCCAGGTAGAGTGCCAACTTTTGCCAAGGTTCAGAGATGAGAAAGGACATTAAATGGTTGGTTCACCAACGATATCAAGGAGACTTGGTGAGACCCTGTTATCAGTACATGGGGCATTCTTACTTCATGAGACATCTGTGTCTCATTCTCTTCTCTCCTTCAAATCTTTGTGAAATGTGACTCCCTCACTGAGGACTATGCTGACCACCCTACTTAAAACAGCAAATGCCCCTCCATACCACCAGCCTGTCTCCCTTACCCTGCTCCCTGAGGCTGGCCTGGAAGGGGATACACAGGCTCCAGGTGGGCATATTAGCACAGCCCGCTCACCCTAAAGATGACTTTTCCTTTGGAAAGAGGTATAGCAGAGATGTGCTAGAATAGGACGAGCTAAAGCTCAGGCCCAAAGCAAAGATCCTACTTGCCTGGCCTAGGGTTGTGATGTTTATGATGTGTTAGGATATGATGAATGAGAAAAACGAATCTAACAACATAAGATATAGGTAAAAAAAATCATATCCGAATGGCAGTGGGAAAAGTGATAGAGAAAGCAAGTAATATAAGAAACACTGTGAAAGAACAGTATAAAAAATGTGGTGTCCATTTAAAGAGGGGGAGCTATGGCCAGGGCGGGGTGGGGGATGTGGTTTGCAGAGATTGTCCTTAACTTTCACACCAGAGTTACTAAGGAAATGAAGGTATTCTTAACAGAGGAACTGATGTGAAGGGAAAATAATGCATTTGAAAAAGAAATAAAAATGCTAGTAAAGACTGCTTTTCTCCCACGGTGTTTGCCTATAGGTATATCCAACTACATTCTTAGGGGAGACCCAGAAATCCGTGATGCACTCTCTGAACCATGAAAGGAATAATCAGAACTATAAATACAAACTATCTCATCAATCACTTAAATACCATTTCCCATTTTCACAAACACTTCCTACTTTAAATAAAATCATTTGGCTAAGCAGTTCTTTTCAGGATATTTAGACATTGCTAGAAGGAGAAATTGCAAGATTTATATTCCAGTGCTTAACTGACTCACTCTGCTTTAGCAAATGGGAAATAAATGAATTTTTTTGTAGCTAGTGACAAAATAATTTACCCAGTCTTCTTTTGAGTTAAACTACCAGTTAAAAATGTAAATAAAAATACATATAGTCTATGGTAGTCTCAGATGTGTGACAGCTTGCTTAATATCCTTAGTGCTCATCGGGTACCCATAGTGACATGGACAACATCCATATACCACCTACAAGTATATGGATTGGAGATGTAGGAAGTTAGGAAGGATACAAAATCAATTCAACTTATAGGAGCAAAAGTTCTAAAACCCATTAATTTCCATGATCTCAAATCCTCACTATTCTGAGGTAGGTCTAGAAACATAAAAACATACCTTTTACTTTTTCTCCCACATATAAAAAAATATATATATTACTTTAAAAATTCGTAAGTTTGAAAGCTAACTTCAGGTACATGTTTTATGATTTATGTTTGGTACCACAATTTCAAAAGCCTTAAAGTAAAAAAAAAAAAGAAAGAAAGAAAGAAAGAAAGAAAGAAAGAAAGAAAGAAAGAAAGAAAGAAAGAAAGAAAGAAAGAAAGAAAGAAAGAAAGAAAGAAAGAAAGAAAGAGAGAAAGAAAGAAAGAGAAAAAGAAAAAAAAAAGAAACTCAAACAAAAATCACTATATATGTGTGTGTGTGTGTGTGTGTGTGTGTATATATATAAAATCTCTAGGATAGCAAACCCAAGTTTTTAAGGAAAATAAGTGCATATGGATGGGGGTGGTAGAAATCCTGTATTCTTCTTATGGAATGTTTGTGAAAAATGTTCCTTTCAAACCAACGTGTTTCCCCATATGGGGAGCAGGTTTTCAGCAAAGATGTTTTTGAGTAGACAGTGAGAGAGGCAGTCAGCCATCTGGGTAGCAAGCAACTGTCAGCCACTGATGCTAAAGGCATCATCACTAAGCTCAGATACTCAGGAATATTCTAGAAAACAGAAGGGCAGCCATTATACCTCATAGGCTAAGCTCTTAATACTCGCAGACCTGAGCTGTGAGATAGTTTTGAAAAAGCGATAGTTTAAGAAACAGTTCTACAGATACTTAAAAGGAAAATGGGATAGATAGGTCCCTTTGCTTTAAAATCACATCTGTTTAGCAGTGGAAAACTAGGGCTGAGACCGAGATGAAACCACAAATATCTTTATAAGTAAGTGAGGCTCCATCACCTATTAATAAATCATGGTGATTGGTAAAGGATAAATGTATTGAGTATCTCAGGAGAATAAAACTAATAGAAAATAGAAAACAAAAGAGCTATATGATTTTCTCCCATGTACAGTTACACCGAATTTGGGTAAGAAAGGGAGATAGTTATAAAATGAAACTTCCATGTATTGGGAACTTTCTATGATATCCATTCTGCCTAGTCTGGTCACTGTTGCGTGTTAAGTGCAGTTTGGTGAACTGAGAAGACAGTAGATGATGGGACCAAAGCGATCTGGGTTTGACTCCTAGCTTCTCTGCTTACTACCTGTTTGACCTTGTACCTATTTAGCTTCACTAAGCCTCAGTTTTCTAACATGTAGAATGGGATTAATACTGACTGCTGTGAGAATCAAACAGAATAACGTATGCAAAAATATTTAGCACAATGCCTTGGAAGACAGAAAATATGTCTTGTTTACCTTTAAATATGTCATTGTTAAATAGTAAACAATACATTTTTGCTGAGAGTGAACAGACAATTAAATGTAAGAGAGAAACATTAAAATTCATGTTGTTTACATTTAAAATGTATTATCGTAACGTATAGGTGTACTGGCTCAACTGCTGTAATTCGTAGCTTATATTTTCTAAAGTGGGACATGAGGATCACTGCTGGTTCAGGTGACTTCAGGCAGTACAGGAAAAAAACAATGCTTTATGTAAAATTTACCTATTATTTTGTTTGGGATATTTCTTTTATAAGTATTAAAACACATTTACCTAGAATTCCAATCCATTTTTCAATGACAATGTTCAGAAAAAGGCTAAAGTAGAGAAGAGCCTCATCAGCATGCTAACACCAACTTCCCTTTGGAGAAGGCAAGGGTAAAACATGAATGAGAAACATCTAGGAAACCCTGGCTTATTTTACTGCCGGAAACTGCTACTGGTTGGGACAGTGGCTCTTCTCCACCTTTGTACTGTGCCCTTGATCTCTGTTTAAAAGTTTTCATCCATAACCTCTGTGTGCTTGTACCCAAGGATGGAACACTACCTTCCCTCCCTCAACTCAGTTGTGAAATCTAGAGCCTGATGTGGTCTTCCAGTCTTCTTTTCTCCTGCTTAGAATTATCTGTTTGATCTAAAAATTCTACCACTTTCGTAGAAAATTCTCTGTTCTGTTTTCTAGGCTGATAATTGTGTATCTAAACTCAATAGACACTAACACGCATCCCAAAACTGACTCCCAAAGACAAGAAAACTCTTTTGGCTTATTCTTGCCTGCCTGCATAGACTTGTTCAAAATCGCATGACTGTAGAGTATGACTGCTACTGTCAGTGAGCTTATTGCACCCATGGCCCTCAAATTCTATTTAGCCAAATAAGCCCTAACACACTGTGTTATCAGTGACAGGGGTAAAGCAAGCCACAAACTATAATGTTACTAACAGTTGCTCTCGTAATAGGAGCATAGGGAGCTCTGAGCCTCCTGAGTACAGAATGGTGAAAGCAATGGTGGGTAATGAACCAGACATAGGAGAGTTGGTAGTTCTCTTACTGACGCTTGATTATTATATCAAGGACACCTATAAGATTGTTTAGTAAGTTTGAACACATTTTAATAGTTTATGGAGGTGTAATTGACATTAAATAAATTGTACATGTTTAAAGTACACAATTTAAAAAATTTGGCATTTACGTACTCATGATTCTATCACTACACTCAAGATAACGAGAATACCCATTATCCCCAAAGTTTCCTAGTAGCCCTTTATAAGCTTTGCTTTCTGCCAAACCCCACATGTAGGTAACCACTAATCTGTTTTCTGTCACTATAGATTACTTGGCATTTTCTAGGTTTTTTATAAGTGAAATTGTACAGTATGTACTTTTTTTAAAATTTGGTTTATTTCACTTAGAATTATTTTGATATTTCATGTTGTGAATATATCGATACTTCAATTTGTTTATTGAATAGTACTTCATTGTATGGCTATACTATGTTTTGTTTATTAACATTTCAGTTATTTTGAATTTGGGGATATTACAAATAAATCTGTCATGAACATTTGTATATATAAGTCTTTGTATGAACATGAGCTTTCATGTTTCACATAAATACCTAGGAATAGAATGGCTAGGTCATATTGCAGGTAATAGGTTTAACTATTTTTGGTTTTATTATTTTGAATTTTTCTAATAATTTATTTGAGCCAGACTGATGACATATGCCAGGGAGCTAGATCTCAAATGCTCCCTGTGGTTAACTTTTCAGGAAACTGCCAAATTGCTTTCTAAAGTGGTATACCATTTTATATCCCACCGGCAGCATATGAAAGTTCCACTTGCTCCGTATCTTCTCCAATACTCGGTATGGTCAAAATTTTAAATTTTAAACACTTTAATACAAGTACAGTGAGTGGTGTTACATTGTGGTTTTAATTTGCATTTCCCAAGTAACTAATCATAGGAAGCAAATTTTCATGGGCTGATTTGTGATCAGTTTCTCTTTGTTGGTGAAATATTGATTCAAATCCTTTGCCCAATTTAAAAATTAGGTTGTTTTCTCATTATTGACACTTGAGAGTTATTTATATATTCTGAAATCAAGTCCTTTTTCAGATTATCTGATTTTGCAAATGTATTTGCTCAGTCTGTGGAGAGAAAATATTTTCATTTCCTCCTCCTAGCTTTTCTTTTTTTTTCAAAGAATAGAAATTCTTAATTTTAATGAAGTCTAATTTATCACTATCTTTTTCTTTTATGGATTGTGTTTTGTTATGGTATCTAAAAAACAAACAAAAAAAAAACCAAAAAAACCTCTTCACCTAACCAAAGTGCACAGAATTCATCTCCTATGATTTTTTCTAAATATTTTATAGTTTTGGTTTCACATTTAGGTCTATAATATATTTTAAGATAATTTTTACATCTGGTGCAAAGGGTAGGACCAAATTTATTTATTTATTTTTACTTAATGGATATTTAATTGTTTCAACACCATTTGAAGAGAATGATGATGTTTATTCACTGAATTGCCTTTGACCTGATGTTGAGACTTAACTGGTAAATGCTATGGATTGAATTGAATGTCCTTCCAGAAAAATTCATTTGCTGATGCTGTAAATACGATGGTATTTGGAGATAGAGCCTTTGGGAGATACTTAAGTTAAACAAGGTTACAAAGGTGGGGCCCTAATGATGGGATTAATATCCTTATAAGAAGAGACACCAGAGAGTTTGTGTGCTCTCTGTATGTACATATACCAAGAAATGGCCATACGAGCACACAGCAAAAAGGCAGCCACCTGCAAACCAGAACAGAATCCTCACTAGAACTCAACAATGTTGTCACCCTGATCTCAAACTTCCAGCCTCCAAAACTAAGAAAATACATTTCTTTTGGTTAAGCCACCCACTCTATGATATTTTGTTATGGCAGCCTGAGCTGACTAAGGCAACAATCTATGTGTGGTCAATTTCAGAGATCTTTATTCTGTTGCATTGCTTTATGTGTCTTTACTGAAGCTTTAAATTAAGTCTCAACGTGTGGTAGGGTTAGTCTTCCAAATTTGTTCTTCTTTTCGAAATTATTTTGACTCTTTTAGGTCCCTTAAATTTCCATAGCAATTTTAGAATCTTGTAGCTTGTCAATTTCCACAAAAAAGCTTGCTGGGATTTTTGACTGAAATTGCAGTAGACGCATAGATAAATCGGGGAGAACAATATTGAATGTTTGGAGATGTGAACACAGTCTATTTCAACATTTCTTTTGGAAATGTTTTGTAGTTTTCAGTATACAGGTCTTACACACCTTTTGTCAAACTTATCTCTAATTACTTAATAATTTATGATACTGGTATAAATGGTATTTCTTTTGACAATTGCTAATTGTTTGTTGCTTGATTAAACCATGGATACCTATACTGATATACCTGTACTGATATATTTGAACATAGCCCTGGAAAGAAGTGGTAAAATTCAATCCCCTCAAATACTATTTAAAATGTCCTAAAAGGAATACTGTACTTGCTCTAATGCATGGAACATGGGGCAAGACAATTATCGCATCGCATGTTTTACTCCCAGTTCATTGTATGAATGAGGACTATTAGGCCAATGTGAGCTGGAAATACTCATTTCATGTGGACACAGTTTCAATCAGGATACAGGAGTAAATATTACATTCAGAGATAATTTTTGGCAAGAATATTTAGAAGTCTTTAAAACGTATTTTTTTCAGGCATCACAAGTGATTAGTATAATGACAATGAATCTAACTAATTAAAATCTTTGTTGCCTGTCCAAAGTGTGATTTATAACAAGCCATTTTTCTTTTGTATAAAGGGAAATTTAAGAAGCAATCATTTAGAACTGGAAAGAATAAAAAATGACAGAGACACAAAACACTAGTCAAGTTAATTAACAAGAAAATTAGCTTGAAATTAAACATTTTTATATCTGTTTTTGAAGAGATTTTCAAATTTACATTATATTTTCTTATCCGTGGTTCCTGAAGCAAATTATTTGTCTGAATGATATATTGGAGAATAACAATGAGGTCAGTAGCTCAACTTCCACCATTGAAAATGACCTTATATTTATCACAGCAGGGATAAAGAAACCATTTTCTAAGATACCTTGATATTTCCTCACCAACTATGAAAATCTGATCCTTTATATATAAACAATTATTTGTGTAAGCAGACCTAAAGCCTTCCTCTTGAAGAACTCCTCTCTCATAAATCTCTTTGCATTTAACCAAATTTTTTAAACAACCAATTTCCTAATTTATTTAAAACTAATTATCTTGGATTACTATTAGTTAGTGACAATTCTTGCCTATTATAATAAGCAAAATCAACAACTAGTGATATATCTGAGGCTATAGTGCCCACTAAAGTATTAACAAGATTATCAAGTAAATTCAAACAATAATAAAAAATGTTTTGTATAATTAATTTCATATTATAGGTGTATTCTTTAGAGAAGTCCAGAGAGCAGGTGTTCAAATTTTGTTGATTTAATGATCTTTTTTATTTTATTTTTCATATTTTATTGGGGAATAGTGTATTTCTCCAGGTCCCATCAGCTCCATCCAAGTCGTTGTCCTTCAATCTAATTGTGGAGGGCGAAGCTCACTGGCCCATGTGGGAATTGAACCGGCAACCTCGCTGAAACCCACTGAACCATCTGGCCGCCCCCATTTAATGATCTTTGTTATTGTGTGTGTAGGCTTGGCCAAACTTGTTCTCGTACTAATATCAATACTTTGGGATATGAGTGTTCAGTGTGTGTGTGTGTGAGTGTGTGTTGATCTCTGTATGATTGCATTTTGTATGCAATTCAGTTTCTTCAAAACCACAATATTGTTTTCATAAATCCTCTATTGGGTTCCTTGACATCAAAGCCCAATGAGTTATTGTATCTTAGGCATCTTTATGTTAATACATAAGAGTAGATGACCATATCATGGGTTCTGTTACCAGCAGAGCAACAGGTCACTTTCCACATGTCTGTACATTTTAGTTCAGTGCTGCGCTCGTCTTCCTGGTTCTAATATTCCACTTGAAGCTTATTGTAAGTTTAGTTATTCATCCATTTCAGGAAAGACCATGATCACAATAGGTTACTGCAATTCCTGATGCCTAAAAGTATGTCATGGGACCGATGATGACATAAAAGATTTCAGTGTGACTAGAGCATAGATCGTGATACAGAGATGAGGGTGATGAGAATCCAGTAGCAACATGGGAGTGTCACAGCAGAGAGTGTCATGAGAAGCCTTTGAGAAGTAAAATAACATGGGCCTAATTGTTTTACACAGTATTATGTGTTGAATGTGTCACCACAAAAATTATGTCAAAGTCTTAAACCCCAGTCTGTGAATGTGACCTTATCTGGAAAAGGGGTCTTTGTAGATATAATAAAGTAAAGACACTGCCATACTGGATTAGGGTAGGCCTAACTCTAATGACTGGAAAGAAAGTTTGAAACAAAAAACACACAGAAGAGAGATGGCAGAAATTGGAATGAGGAAAACAGATGCCAAAGATGCCAAGGATTGCCATTCCCCACCAGATGCTAGGATTGAGATATAGAACAGATTTTGTCTTAGCGTTTTCAGAGGGAACTTGGCCTTGGTGACACTTTGAGTTTAGACTTCTATACTCCAGAATTATCAAAGAAAAAATTTCATTGTTTTAAGACAATCCGTTTGTGGTAATTTATTATGGCCACCCTAGAAAACTAATACAGAGAAGTTGTCATAACCACAGTGTAAAAAATGAACAAGAGATGAGCAAGACTGGACACAAGGTGACCAATTGGAGGCCAGACAGTAATACAGGTGGCAGATCAGAACTGTGGCAGTGAGGATGGCAAGATGCAGATCACGGTTAAAGCTATTTAGGGTCAGAATCAACGGGATCTGTTAACAGTAATGCAGGCATTTCAGGAGAGGAAACAATTGACGATAATGATAATGTCCAAATTTCTGGTTTGGGAAACACTTATTGCAATAGTGATCACTTGAAAAGTAATAGGTTTGGTTGAGGGATGGAACAAAAATGAGTTTACTGTTGACTAAGTGCCATTCGGTGCACCTGAGTGATACCTAACCAGCCATGCCCCATAGAAAACTGAGTCTGGAGGTTAGGACAAAGTTTTGGGATGGAGCTATAAATACGATAATGTTGCTATAACACTTTGTGCTTCTTTCATAATATCACTTAGCACACTCTCTATTTTCATCACCGTTTCACCTATAAACTTCAACAAGAAAGGTAAGCTGAGAACAGAGAATTGAGTGAGCAACTTCTTTTGATGAACACTGCTGTCCCCAACAGGCCACCCTTGTGTATCCCCACTTCTCCATCATACAAATAGAATAGTGACAGTGAAAAGCAATTCTGGCTCTTCTTTGTCAGTTCTGCCAGAAGAAGCTAGCCCCAAGTACTGGCAGCTTTTAGGCTTTGGACTTCAGCCAGAAATCCAGGACAACATGGAAAATATCCCACAAGACATTCTGTTACATTTTACATAGATTATCTATGATAATCCTCATATGAATAATCTTCACTAACATCCAAATGGATTATAATCCTTACTCAAACCCAAAAAGAACAAAACAAAAACTCTAAAAGTCTCAAGTGCTCAAAATAGAGAAGGGTCCTAAGGTGAGAGATGGATAGGAGAGCTCATGAAGGAGCGGGTGAAGGAGTCTGGTTATGGCCTCATTGAGCCGGAGACTGGGATTGAGCCTTTCATAAAGCCAAAGCCAGAGAGTGCTACTACTGCAAGGAGTGGGAGTCAGCAGATATGACAGGTGTTAGACTAGCACCCCAAAGGTGAAGGTAATAGACCATTTCAAAGAATCTGATATTTTCAAAATAATAAAGAGATTAATCAAAGACATAAACTATAGTGAAGAAACAATATATAACATATTTGAAAGAATAAGATATGAATAACAGTTAACATTTACGGCACAAGATATATGTCAGTCATGATTCTAATATGCACAAACTATCTACATTGTTTGGCTTATTAGTCACCTCAATCTTATGTGGCAGATCCTGTTATTTCCATTTTATAAATTATGAACCAGACGCACAGAGCAGTAAAGAAAAATAAGATCACACATCTTGACAATGATGGAGCTGGGATTTGAACCCAGGATGTTTCATTTCAGTGCTCACACCCCTAACCACTGTGGAGCGCCAAGCAGAAATTCTGAAAATATATTTTTAAAAGTTACTGGAATCTATTCAGTGGATGGATGGAATTTAAGATGATACAATTGAAGGGAGAAGTAGAGAATTGTGTGATGGATCTGAGAGAATTTGCCTTGAGTCCATTACAGATGTAGCACAGCATGGTACAAAGAACATATAAACATGAAATAAGAATGTAAGGATGGTAGGATGAGGAGGTTAGACCTAGAATATTAAGCATTTCGAAGTGAGAAAATAGAGAAAGTAGGGGAAAGGAAATATGCACACATAATGCTGATGATTTTCTAGAATCGAGGAAACTACATTCCCAGAGGAAAAGAACACACAGAGTCAAAGGAAGGAAAGGTAAAACATATATTCACTTTGAGAAATTAGAGTGAAAATACAGAAGAACATTAAAGACTGACACGAGTACCAAAGAAAAACAACATTACCAAAAAGGAAGAGGGATTTAACTGACTACAGACTATGCATGCCAAAAGACAATAGAGTAATATTTAAGATACTGAGAAAAAATAAATTTAACCTAGTTCTCTATGCATAACCCAATGTTCATTCACATCTAGGAAAAGGCAAAAAGTATAAACAGATCATCTTTGAACAATTACTAAAGGATAAACCCAAAAGGAATAAGCTATGTGTAATAAACAGCAGTAGTCAAAGACAGTAAGTCCTCACTTTACATCGTCAATAAGTTTTGGGAAATGCAGAGAAATGATGTATAAGGAAACCAATTTTACCACAGGCTAATTAATATAAAGAAAAGTTAAGTTCCTATGTTACCTCATCATTATAACTAAGCGACATTGTGCTGGGACCTGTTGTAATAGGCAAACCAAGTTATTAAACTTAAGTAAATAGTGTCTGAAAAAATATAGTAATAATAATGCCTAATATGTGGAGCTTTACCAGTCAAATGGAACTATATACTAGTATACTAGAAAAGCAGACAGAAGGTGGGTAGGAGTAATTTGAAGTTAAGCATACGAAGATCCTTATATTATTCAAGAGAAGGATAGAACTATCGATTAACATTACATGTTAGATATAAATATCAAAAATTTAAAGACTAATTATTAAAAGAATACAAAAAGAAGGCAAAACTTCTAAACTAGGGAATAACACAGTTGCGATTTTTATGACAGCGGAAAGAAAAAAAGATATATTGACCCAAAATGAAACAATGAGATGTCAGGTGTAAAAACTTAAACACAAATAAAACAATGTATATATGTTTATTGTACATATATATGTACACATAATAAAATTTAGACACATGAGCAGTGAGGATGCAGGTGGCCAACTGTAGGATGATGATAGAATGAATTCAATCTAGATGGAATACCATTAACTTAAATTTCGATATCAGAGCAAAATTTGGTAACTTTCCATGAGCCATATCCCCAATGTCATTTCTTGAGATACGTTTTAGGAAAGTGTTTTCACCATAAAAGCTCTTTAATTGACACCCAAATTCAGTGGCAGTAAGCTACAAAAGGAAATCTGTCAATTCTCAATTATGCTTTATTTTCTGATATTCCAGTTGTGATCTCATTAGAAATTATAGAAAATGTTTCTGAGTCTTTGTCTCTACTGAAAATGACAATTTCCACATTTATTCCTGGACCAATGAAAGCAGGTGATATTATTCTTCAGCATCCTCTATGTATATAATAATCAAGGGAAAGAAAGATTCAAGTACAAATGATATATTTGTGCAATTTACACTAAGACGATACTGTTTATTGTTTTCTCTTGTGCATTTCCATGAAACATGGTATTTCTTCCAATTTTACCATTGGAAAAATCTAATGGCAAGTATGTGTTCATCAGATAAGAATCAAATGAACTCAGTAAAAGAAAAAATAAAATCTAATTTATTTAGTTCTGAATTTTCATAAGGTAATGTGGCCTGAGTAAAGTGACTTATCAAAATCTCTACTTGATTTCTGTAGCTGTGAAATAGTAAGGAAGAAAATAAGACCAGGTATCTCTTTGTGGCTTTAAAAATATAAAAACTCCCTAAACCATTTCTTTATAATAATTTTAAGCAAAATGCTTATAACGCATTTTTTTTTTTTTTGCAATACAGGTATAATTTGAAATGGAAGCAACATTGACTGTTCTAAATATTTAGGAATAAATTATGTCCTATTGCTATTACTCCCTAGTAGATACTTCTGCACCCGGAATGTGATGCAAAAATAAATAAATACTGGTTATTTCTTATTCAAGTGGCTTATATACATAACATATAATACTGAACTTTGAAAAGACTTATTTTATACATATTGATAATTGAGATGTGTTGCTTATTGGAAAACAAGAGTAGAATACTTAAATATATTTATTTGTCATATTTGTCACCCTGTATTTGTCATATTTGTCATTCTGTATGATGATTGGTACAAAGTCAACTGGGCTTTTCTTCCAGAGTACAAGGAGCAGGAGTGGTGGGGTGGGGGCAGAAGCTTGCTTCTTGAGGTCTTAGTTTACAAATAGAGTGTGAGTGATGTTGAAACACACCTCTGTGAGTCCAGCCTTCAGAGCCCATTTGTAGTGAAGCTAGATGTACATTACCTCCACACCCACCTCCTTCCCCACCTTCCATTACCATAACCAGCAATGACCACAACAAGCCAGAGGTGAATCCTAAACAGGCTGCATTGTTTTCTGATATGTCGTCTTTATAATCAGGTTTAGGGATTTCAAAATTCTCAACCAACCACCTTCCTATGATTTTAACTAAAACTGTTGTACAAAGTAAGCTTAGCAGAGACTTCTCCTTCTCTTTTAGAGTCTTTGTAGAACTTGTAGTTAAGAAAAATAAAGCTGAGAAATTTTCCTATTAACAAAAATAATGTTTTATTACATAAATTAATCACGAATCAATCTCACAGGCTATCTATACGGATTACAAATCCAGCTGGAAATAAATAAAAATGATGATCAAAGGTCCTGCTATTAGGATAAGCACCAAAGAGCTTATTTTGCCAAGAGCTCAATCTTTAAGATAGCAATACAAGTAGTACTCTACCAAAAACAGTGGAATGTGTGATCTACTTACCCTTGCAAGGCTTTCTCTCCAAACCAATCTCCTTTTCCTAAAGTTCTAAGAAAGATTGGGTCTTCACTTGGTGAGTCCTCACGAGTGACATTTACCTGCAAAGAGAAGCAATGAAAATGTATATCCATCATATACCCTGGATGACCGAATGAACACTATGTGATAATGGTCATTCCATTTCTTATTTCTTTTCCTTAAACTTATTTTATGAAGAAAATGCGTACGTTATCACTAAAGGGGCCAAAAAATAATGGCACAGAATTCCCATGCAAATTGCAAGAAATGACATTCAAATATTTCGTTACAATTTCAACTTGTTTTCAAGAAATAATAAATTGTTCAGAAATTTGAATTTCACTAAATCCTCTTCCCTATTCCCATTTCCTACCTCCTTTGAGGCAACCACTATAATGAATTTAGTGAACATTCCTCCAATCCTTTTTTATGTGTTTACATGCATGTGTTTTTAAAATATATGAACAGCATAATATGGTGTGTATCATTCCATGACCTACATATTTTCTCTTAACATTCTTTTATTTATTCCATGTATTAGATCTAAATATAGTTCATCCGTTGTTTTTTTCCTCTCCATAAATGTACTTATTTATCCACTTTCTTGTACATGGACATTTATATCATTTCCACTTTTTTCTGTGGCAGTGAACATCTTTCTCTACACCTGTACATGCATAGTCCAGATTCTCTAGAATATGTCTATCTCTTTCATTAAGAAAAATGCAGCTTCATTCAAAGGACAGTCACACTTTCATGATCCCATCCTGCGGGTCTCCTATCAACTTTACTGTCCATATGTTTCATTCAGCAAGATTTCTTTTTCTAAAGATATATAAATTACACACATGTCTTTTAAATTCATAACAGTATGCTCTCTAAAGAAATGGGTATTTCTTTGTCATTCTCTACAATTTATACTAAGCATATAATAAAGATCTGTAAATTGTTCGAACAGAAAATCTCCTTACTAACATGGTAACTCGGCCCATGCAGGACTTGTGACTTGCGTGATAGTCCACAGAAGGCAAGTGATAATGTTTTCATCACATGAATGAAGACAGAAATGCAGTAAGTTTTACCTTTGTGTTACTCACTTCCTTCCCCAGATCTACTAATATTCATAAAACTGGCTATGTGTCATCCAGAAAGTTAAACTATCCAGAAATAGTTAAAATACACCTGCCTGGAAAATAAAGGGGAGAAACTAATGTCCTGAGACATTAAGTGACAATTCCAGACACTTAAACACATTTAAAAATACGATGCTTCGGATTTTTGAATTTAGAGAGTGGATGTCAAGGACCAGAATTTTTGTAAGTATTAAGATGGTCTGTGCAAGGTGGAGGGAATTCAATTATTATTCTCCATTGATTCACTTGATTACTCCTCCACACAGTGTGTCAAAACCATGGAAATGCTGTTTTTTTACCACTAAGCTCTGTCATAGAGATGCTCATTTGCATGCTGATAGGCTTTCACAGATGTGAATGGAGATTTCACTAGCCCAGTGATTCTCAAACTTTGCCGGGGTGGGGTAGGGTACACTTCTTACTTAAAATAAAGGTTCCTCAGATTCTGATTAGTGAGTATTTTAAAGCTGAATTTCAAAAGTTTAATGTAGGTGATTTAGATGCAAATGTTCTGCAGACCAGTCTTTGACAAACATTGATACATTGTTGTCTGTCTGAACCTCAGTTTTCTCATCTGTACAATGAGGCAATTCAACAAAACCATATCTGTCCCTCCTCCTGGCTGTTAAAAAAAGTCACGGATTAAGGTATAATATACTACAAGTTAAGATCATTGATTCAAAATTAAATATAAGGATATATGCTATAACCATACATTTGCCATTTGGTTAAGAAAAAAAGATTAGAAATTCAACATGACAGATTAATGCAAGCCATGGAGAAATTTCAGTGGAGTTTGAAATGTTCTTTAAGAAGATGTTATTGAAATTCATTCGCATAGACATAGAAAATGGGATACCTGAAGAATAAAACACTTTCTGTTTATATGATTAAAGTAAGGGAAAACCTAAGTGGATAATCCATGAATATGAAAAGATCAGCAGCTCAAAGAACAAGAACAAAAGCTTTCCTTTAAAGTCTAATTTCCACAGTTTTTCTTTGTATATATAATGAATCATTCTAAATATGCACCGACACCAGTCATGAACATTTGCATCTTAATTCTAAAAAAAATTCATGGTAGAGAAAGCTAAACATATAGAGAGATAGCCTAACTGTGGCCTATATAATTTTGTTTTCACTTAAACCACAAAGTACTTTGTGATCCACAATGCTGTGGAAAGAAACTACTTATGGCACCTTAAAGATAATATTTAATCTGTTTGAACCCATGTTACCTGGCCACCATGTCCAGAAAATGGGAGGCTTATCATAGGTGTGTGTGTGTTGTGTGTGAATTAAATGAGAAAATCTACCAAAAGCATCCTTTCAATAAGTGTCCCATAAAGTCAGTTGCTTTTTCCATATTTTCCCCTTCTATTTCTCTCACTTCTTATTTCAGAAATTCCATGCATTTGATTGTAAAATAATTATCACAGATCATTATTATTTATTTTATTGTTGCCATAAAATGTGATTTAGAACATTAATTACTTTTAGTTCTAAATAGATGAAAGAGTGTGCATTTTTATGTTTTTTAACCTATAGATTAATTTTTCTATAAGACATATGCATGGTCTTGTAACTTAAAAGTTTGAAACTATTTTTTTACAACCAAATATAAAATTTTAAATTAAGTATGGAAATAGGAACTAGACATTTTAAATAGAATACCAAAATTTTCAATAAAAAATATAAATGTGCTAAACAAACATGTTTAACTGAAAACAAAATAAAGTGTTTTAGTACAGATTCAGTGGGTTTTATATACAAAGTAATGTTTATTATAAAGAAATCTGAACTCTACAGACTTATGGGGCAGACCCAACTAGAGAACAGTGATTAGTCGGGTAAGCATTTTCCTACCTAACTGTGGAATCCTAAAACCAAAGCATTTTCCAACCTGTGTAATTAACAGTTTGTAAAACTGTCCAGAGTCCACAAAGAGTCCACAAAGCAGCTCTTTTTTCAAACAATGTTCTGCACATATTGCTTAAAAATGGGTATTGTTTCCATATTCAATAACACTGAACATTGTGTTAAGCCAATTTGTTTAACTAACTCCGTTAAGTACTTGTTAATTCTAAGCAAATCCGTGTGGTTGTAAATGTCATTTAGTAATAGACAAGAATCTTTGAATTATACTTTTTCCTAATGAAAGCATACAAGGTATTTTTTAATAAAATCAGAAAAGCAATTGTATTTGAATTTCCGAATCTCTGGAATTTTATCAATGAATCCTGTTCAATTTTGATTCAGCTTATTTATGGAGATATAGTTTATTTTTTGATGTAACACAACAACAGGGATAAATACATAAACTTTCATCAGAGATATTTTTCATGTTATTGTGAACACTTTGGTGCTTTATAATTTATTGTTGTTGGGGGTGTGGGACCTTCATGTTTTCAGGCAACTGAAATGGACCGATTAAAGTAGAGACTTAAGGCACCACCAGGTACTCTAGACATTACTGCAGCATTCTGCCTCAAGTTTTAGAAAAATCAGTTTGTATAGGTTTAATGGCAATAAACAGATATTTCACAGTTTATTTTATAGTGTTTTTGTCTTTGTGTAGCTGTGCTTTACTGAAGGATAAAAACTGTTTTACACTTAAATAAATGGACTTGAACAAGGGGTAATCCGTAGTTCTATAGCCCCCTGTTGTATGAGCCCAGTGTATTCTTGCTACTTCTCTCCAGAATCCCTATGGTACTCTAAAATATTGCCAGTGGAATCAGTTCCTGGGGCATAATGCCCACTCTTTTTCTATTTAGACATATTATGAAACTCATAAAACAGTACCAATAATGCAACTGTCTTCAGCTGAAACTGGTTACAAACACAGCTTCTTTTAGGCAGTTCTGGGAATTTGCAGTAGTAATAGGGTGTTCACATAAACGTGTCAGAAATTCATCTTACCTGATAAACATATCACTCTCTGATAGCAAAGAATTAACAATGTAATAAACTGAAAATAAACCCAAATCATTGGGATAAAAAGTCTCCCTCTGACCAATGGAATCATTTATATTCGTGAAGATTTTCAATTTTCCCTGCTTCTTTAGTCAATGTTAAGAAATAAAACAATAAATGGTAGGCTGTAACAATTTATGTATAAATCACAAAATGCTAATGTTTCTTAATTTTCTAACAATAGAAAAAACAAGATATAGTTTCAACTATAACTGTGGTCAGACATGTCATTTCATGATGCTTTTGAAGAAGCTGGTCCCTGACTTGTATTTCTATCCCAGGCTTTCTAATATCAGTTAAAACAATGGGTATGATACAAGTACAAATATCACTTTTTTCACTTCAGTGTCGCATACCACTGATATAAATTATTGACATATGCACATTGTTGATTCAAAATTAGTCCAAAGAGGATTATCTAAAATGTGATCCAACAAGATTTATAATCTTTCACATTTCCTGTTCACTGTGCCTCTTTAAATCTCCTTCCTATTTTAAAATGAGCCATAACATACTAGTCAGTCATATTTGTTAAATTAGAGGAAATAAATTTACTTACTTTTTAAATTAACAATTATAAAAATAAAAGTCGTTCCACCTGCATTTCCTTCACCATTTTTTAGGATGCTTAATATATATAAATTTGTTTTAAGGATTATTATGATAAAGCAAATTAAATTCAAATCATAGGTTATACTACAATGATATTTAAACGCAAAAATGATTATGACTTTACTATTGAAATACATTTAAGGTCTTCTTAGCAATATAATATTAGAGTATTAATCTACTACATAAGTCCCCATTTTCCAATTCACTAAATTTCTTATTTAGTTTTTAAATAAAAATATATAAGAGATTCATAATATTGAAAAACTAAAACAACATAATAAGGAACAGATTCTGATTCTTTTATTCCTATCCCTTGTCTACCCCATATTTATTCCTTCCTCTATAATTTACCATTTTAATAGTTTTTCAGTACTCACTCAATATTTCTTTATAAACACAGAATAAAACATTGATATATTTATATCCTTGTTGCCTTCAGAGTGTTAAGCTACTTGCCTATGGATACTAAAACTAGTCAGTCTCATAGGATTCAAACTTGGGCCACATGTTTTCAAAGTCCAGATATTTCACTACAGCAAGGCTACTGCTCCTAGTGACTGGATGGATTTTTTTCCTCTTAAAAATTTTTAAGAGACCCTAGTCTTTTCCATTTGTATTATATAATTTTAATTATGAGAATCTTCCCATAAATGCAGACGTATAAAGTGGCATCTAACATCATGATTGTTACATTAACGCAGACAATTTACTCGTCTTCAAAGTTGCACTTCCTTTTGTATTGTTTTTCGGAAATTCATTCTCAAATACTCCTCGTTCATTTTTAGAACATAGAAAACTCAAAATGTGCATAGGTGCTTCCCCAGGGGTCGCTGAGGGACCACAGGCTCCCCTCCTCCATCACTCTCTTGTGCTACCACAGCTTACCTTTCCTTTACTGATGATAAAGAAGGTATCTCCTCTTGCACCTTGCCTGATGATATATTCTCCATTTTCATAGTGGGTCTGAAAATGGAAAAAAGCAACAGAAAAAAAAAATCATTAAGAAAGAAGTAATTTACTGAACAACTCAACCTCTTCCAATATCAGCTCCCGAGAGATGCATTCATCATGATTTAAGAATGAATAATAGTTAACGAACTTAATAATTACAAAGAAGTCATTTCTATCGTGCATATTTTTTAAACTATTTTGTTAATGCCATTTTTCTGGATGATTACATTTATATCTTTAAATTCATTCATTTTAATAGTTTGATGAAAATATTAGTCTCCCATCAACTGAGCACAAAATAAAACAGTAGAGATGCTAATTGCACTGGTCTTCCTGTATCATTTTATTTGTCATTCTCATTTGGTTTTAGTAGTCTCATAATGATAGCTCTTTTTTTCCTGAGAAATTACTGCGGCACCTAAAGATTTTCATTTTTGAAACCATGTTGATTTTTAGTGTCGGTTAGATGCTCCTAGCTACTTTTTAAGGCATTGCTTCATGCTTTACTGTCCTTGCTTCAGCAATTTAGATTTGGCTCTGTCAAACAGAATGTCTTAATTTTATGGACTGAGTTCTGATCCAGCATCTGTGTGCTCATAAACTACCAAATGAGGAGCAAAATAAAAGCTACAAAAGGATAATCACAGTCAGTGCATCAGTATTCTGACTCTGACACAGTCACTAGGTTTATTCCCAGGGTTAAGATGCCTTCTGCAACAGAAAAAAAGTAATTTCTATAAGGAGGTGAGAGAAGTATACTGCTGTGTCAGGAGGCAGAACTGTGCCATCTGGCTCTATCTTTCTTTGTAGCTGAGCAAGGGAGCCATATTTTGGGAAAGAAAAAAAATTACTTTGCACATTCCTTATGAATCAGATTTCATGGTTTTCATGTAATATCCATCAGCCCAAAGCCTGTGATTTGTCCTTATACTTCAATCATGTTCCTAAATGCTTTAGTTTACCTACTCTTAAAATTGCCTTTCATTAATAATTCCCATTAAGGATAGCTGTAATTTTCTCTGCATTCCTAGAAAAACAGCATACTACCTACCCTGTTACTTTTTTTTTTTACTCAAAAGTAACTCACTTTCTCAGTAACAACTTTTAAAAATAGGATTATAGAATGCACATTCTTCAACTGATTTATTTCATTTAACAAAATATCTGTTCCATTTTCATATCTTGCTGCTTTGAAATGAAAAGATATTTTAGACATGCAGATTTGAAAAACAAATCACAGTAGTCTATGTTCACGTATCAATTCAATGAACACGTGTGAGTGTCTCTGAGTCAGGCCCGGTTATAGGCATTGATGATACAAAGATGAGTAAGGCCACAGTCTCACAGTAGTACCGTCTTTCTTTGATGGGTGCTATGTAATATACCTGCATTGTCCAGTATAGTAGCCGCTAGCCACATGTGGCTCCTGAGCAGTTGAAATGTGGCCAGTGTGACTAAGAAGCTGATTTTTTAAAATGTATTTAATGTTAATTAATTGACATTTAAATACTCAAAAATGGGTAGTAATGACTATTGAATAGCACAGGTAGTAGCTCAAACTGACAAGGGAAGAGTGACAATCTGTAACAGAGGGGCAACAATGGAGCATCTTTCCCACTCTTGATGTTTCTTTCTGAATGAATAGAGCTCAGCTGTAGCAAAATTCAGGACCTCCCTCTTCCATTTTCCTCACTCTGTAGCAGAGGAGATGGTGCAACTTATCTGACTGGTAAATTTGAATGTAATTGGTACGCTTCTCTCATCGTCTTATCATTTCTCACTGGTGGGAGGAAGCTCCTCACAGAGGGCTATTATTCTCTGCAGCTCATCCATCCAGGGGAAGAATCTCCTCCCTGGCAGAGTGAAGTCTGCACTCTCTGGACTTGTGTAACAGGACAAGTCTGCCCAAATAGAAGGTCCAGTTCAAGAAGCCTATTTTATTCTCACACCTAAGCTACAGCCCCTAGCCTAGATTTTTCTAGTAATAATGGTAATATTTGAGTCTTATTTATCTTATTATTTGTCTTATTTTTTACTTAGTTCCTAATCTAAGAGCTCTCAAACCCACCACCCCAAACAATCCAGTATGCAAAATGCTGTACTTTGTTACCACAGGCTTGTGTACTATGTTCTGTACTGTCTAGTAGAGAGCTGACTCTTCCAATGGCTTTGCCATGGAGGAGATTTTGAAGCCCCAACTGAAGGATGAGAAAAAAGTCACTGAATGTTGAGCAAGAGAAAGCCACCCCAGCAGCTTTTCATGGTCATATAATAGTCATGGAGATACAATTATTTTGGAAAAAAGTAGAAAGATGGAAATAAAAAGCACCAAATTTTGAAGAATTCTCAGCTCACCCAAGCTCATTTCCTCACTTACCTCCTTTTTAAAAGCCTACCCTTTCACATATAGAGCAGCTCCTCCAATAACATTGTTTTGTTCAACATTGTTTTATTATAATGTTGATGAGATGCCATAGGAACTTAACTCTTATTATATCAAAATTGGTTTCATTATACATTGCTATTGCTTAAACTTGCAGACCCTATCAATGACATTAAGTGAGGGTAAATACCCTGGCCTCTCTCTTCTCTACCCTCTGGTCTCCTGCTGGTTTTCCCCATTGGCTGAACTCAGTTGGAAGTCAGGGAACAGGTAAGCCTGGTGATGCCCTCCATTCAAATCAACTTCTAGGAAAAGAGAAGGGCACGGAAAAGTAAAAGTGGCCCTGGGGGCAAGTGGAAGGCATCAGCCCCACTTTTAATATGTCATTCATTTACTCACTTATCAACTGTCTCCACCAGAATGTCCGCTCTATGAAGGGATTTCTGTGTTGTCCCTGCCGTGCCCTTTGCACCTAGACGAGGATCTGCGTATTCAATAAATACTTATTGAATAAATGGCTTAAGTTATAAAGACATTTAGTCCCTCGTGTAACAACAATTCTGGAAATGGAGAAGTTTTAGGATCAGTGAATGTATTAGCTCAGTAAGCATTCCAAGGACTCACTTTCAGTTGGCTTGCCCTCACTAGTAGTGTCCTCATGGTCCCAAGATGACAGCCAGTGCTCTAGTCATCACAGCCGGGTTTAAGACAGAAAAGGGGAGTTTCTCATCTTATAACTCCTTCTGGGGGAAAAAAAAAATCCCAGAAACCCCTACCAATCATTCCCTTACACCTCCTTGTCTTAGGCTGCAAGCCTATTGTTAAACGAATACCTGTCAAGAGGAACAGAATTACTCCAAATGTTTTTCATTAGTCAGAGTCACCCAGTAAGGCTGACAAGAAACCATTCAAATGAAATCAAAGCTCTGGCAGTGGGAAAATGGAGAGGAGGGATTGGGGATGTACCCAAGAGGGCATCTACTTCACAGGCAAACAAACAGTCTCTGAGGAAAAAACAATCCTATGTGGAAGGGCTTGTGGAGCTGGAATGCTAGGCTGTTAGAAGAGAAGACTCAGAATCCATGGACATTGTCTTCAAATTTCCACTGATCTGGGGCGAGACCAAGAGAGGTAGCCTCTCCAGGTGACAGTTCAGAGAATGAGTGAGAATTAAAGGGAGAAAACCATCATTTGCAGATGGCATCTCAACACAAGAAGGGAAGCAGCTCCAAGGTGGAATAGGTTGCCCCGCTGGGCCAGGGACACCACATACTGAGCACAGCCTCTGGATGAGCATGGGCCACAACATTGCACAAGGAATTGAAGTTGGTGTCCAAGATTTCCTGAGGGGGAACTTTAGGGTCCCTTTCAGCCATGTGATGCTGTGATTCTCTGACAGTTGTGTTTCCCAAAGATGACCACAAAATAACTTCCATTCCAAAAGCTCTCCTGCATGGAGACTTTGCAATTTTCTCCTTGAGAGCTAGAGTCTAACGCCCTTCCCTGAAATCTGGGCTGGTCTTAGCAGCTCCTTTGCAACAATAGCCTGCATGGAAGTGATGCTGCGTGACTTCCAAAGTTAACTCAGAAAAGGCCATGTAGCTTCCACCTGATTCTCAGAAGACTCCCTCTTGGAACCCAGCACCATACTCTGAAAAGCCCAAGCCATATGTATAGGTGGTCTGATCCACAGTGCCAGCCAATCCTGGCCTCTGTGTCATCTCAATCAGTGCAGTCAGGAGGAAGACATGTGAGTGAGAAGCTTTCAGCTGAGTCCAGACTCAACATTTGAGTGTCCCCACCTGAAGCCCCAACTGTTACGGAGCAGAGACAAGTCATCTCTACTACGTCTGAATTCCTGACCCACAGAATTTATGAGCATAATAAGTGGTTCTTAGTGTGCACCACTAAGTTATGGGGTGGTTTGTTACATAGCAACTGATAACCACAGCAGACCCCTTGGGGGCTGAACCCCAATACTTGGCCCCTGCCTTTTCCTGGAAGCTCTGGCTTTGGTTGGTTCTGGAGTTCAGATCTTACCAGCAGCTGTGGTGAAACATGGCATCTTTTCCATCTTTGGGGGTCTCATTTCAGAGGTGAGGGAAGAGCCTGGAACACAGCCCAGTTATCTCTCAATCTCTAGCATAGTGGGCAAAGCACATTCATGGTTCTTATCTCATGGAAGCTTCACAATAATCCTAGGAGGGGTCTAACAGAGAAGAAATGAGGAGGCCAACATGGAAGAGAAGAGGAGGCCAACATGGTCACATCACTAACAAAGGTACAAAGGTAGAAGTGGCCCTCAATATAGGTATTCCTTTCATGTGCCACCATGAACTGTAGTAGAGTTAGTGGGAAGGATAGGCCGTGTCCCTCCACCCTGCTACTCACCTCCCCCACACCCCACATGTGGCTGGGCAAGAACCAGTCTCTTTTATATGGCAAAGAAAAGATATGTCCAAGTCACCTTCAGTGATAAACACTTGGATCAGTTACACTCCCTGGGTGTACATGAAAGAAAATTCAACCACACGTGGCAAAATGGGAATGTACCGAGCGAGTCACAAAACAACATAGTCCAAATATAGTGGTGTCCACAATAGTTGAATTCAGGGGTTAAATCATGGCACCAGACCCTTGTCTCCCTCTTTTCCTCACACCTCTGTCTGCCACGCATTAGCTACACATGAGGGCCAGGGCATGCCAAGATGGCAGTGGGCTCCCCTCATGTTCAGATCAGTTGGCTTTTTCATGACTTTAATTTCTTCATCCCAGAGAACAGAAAGTTTGAAAGGTATATCCACAATATAGCTATTTAATTCATGGGAATTATGTAATCACCTGAATTTTATCTGATAGGGTTTTGTAACTCAACAACCACAACTGCCATATTAATTATTTTAGTTGACCTACACAGGTATTCACTGCACATGTTTCCATGACGCATAAGCTCATAAAACTCATGGGTCCAGAGAAGAACCTATGGGGCCGTGGCCAAAGGCAGTCCAAGTTTGGGAAAAATCACACTGATGGTATTGTAATGCCAGGACCAGAATGACGGTGCTATCTGGAAATGTTCAACTGCACCTGAGGGGAAGATGATTATGCATGCTGCTTCTTGGAGAGTCTCCATAATTACGTTAATCAAATGTCAGCAAGTTCACTGTTCTTTGAAGGTCACTTTGCAACTTTGTCATTTTCTTATTTCATATTCAATCAAAGAAAAATACAGAATTTACAATGGGAAAAAAAACCATAGCAATTCTTAGACAGGTTCCTTTAAAGGTTCCCCTATTTATTAGGATAAAAGCCAAACTTCTTCACATGGTCTGCAGGACTGTATACAGCGCACTTAATGCCACCCTTTTCAACCTCTTCTCACTCTCCCCGACTCTGCCTTCTATCCCGCTGGCCGTCAGGCCACACTCCCTTGTTACTTCTACCAGGCCTAAGTACTCTCACTGTTGTACCCCCACTGCTTCTTGCCTAGTTACATCTTACATCTCTTCAGATCTTAGCTTTCCCTGACCTGGCATATCCTCTCACCTTCCTACAGCATACACATCCTGGCAAAATTAAGTTATATCATTTTACAATGCCACATAGCTTTTATTTCATTGCCCTTTTCCTCGCTTATAGTTATTTATTTATATGATTATTTTAATTATGCTTTTCAGCAGATTTTAAGTTGCATTGAAGGCAAGGATTGATGACAAACACAACTGTAAACCATAGCACGACTAAGCCCCCTGGGAGAAAGGCCTTCTCTCACACCCTTCATGACTTAAAATTATCCTTTTTGTTTCCTCTCCATGACCCCAACACATCACCTCCAGCTCAGAGGATTTAGGAGATTTTCCCTTATAGCCATTGTTTTACTTAGAATAATGCCTAACACACAACAGACATTCAATATGTAACCTAGTTTAACAATAGATTTGGTCCTAACCCCTTCATTTTGAGTGGAAATAGGAGTTATAAATCATAGATTAGAAGGATGGATAAACAAAGAAAATTGACAGCATTTCTAAATGCAAGCAATGCATCCCCCTCAAGGCAACAACTTGGAATATTTCTAAAACTTGTGAGTTAAAAAACAAAACAAACAAAAAACAATCTTCTCTTTGCCAACAGAAAAACAAGGGCATAGCTTTTATTGTTAATGTGTATGTCTCTGTATTCTCAGAAGTCAACATTAATATGTATGCCCATTCCGACATTTAAAATTCTGCACATTCTTGCTGACAAGGCTTAGTACAGCACTGGGTAGAGCACTTAGAGGCCTTACCACTTATTCCCTGGTGAATATGTATGATTCATTTTCACTTTTCAGATCAGACTCATAGTTTTTGATATCAAATATACTGTATTTTAACTGGTGATTTTATTTTCAGCCCCAACTCAAAAAATAATTTGGAATTAATCTCACTTAATATAAACTAACATACAATCTATCATGAAGTAAATTCCCACCTAAATTATTTCAGTCAGAATTTTACCTTTATGTTTAAGTTTATTTAAGTTTAAGGTTGAAGTCATCCTTAAGTCTTTATTGAAATATGGAATATCTATTAATTGGCATTATCTTATTGATTAAGGCACTATGATAATTGCTACTGTTATAACAATAGCTGCAATAAGTATGAACCACCATTGTGTGCCTGAATACTAAATACTTGAAGTAAAAAATTACAATTGGAAAACTAGTGAGTTAAGAACAATATGGTCACAATTGCTGCTTCATTTTTCAGAGGACAGTTACATCAGCAAGGAGAAAACGTTCTTAAAAATATTCACATCTACCTTTCTGGAGCATAAATCAGGGAAAGTTCTCAAAGGAAATGCTTCTCCTAACAGCCCAGATTTATTTCAAAGATAAAATGCAGAACAGGATCTCTAAACAGCCTGATTGATCAAACACCACTCTAATTATGTGGCAACAAACAAGGTATTGCTTGGTCCAGGACTCCTTTTCTATTTGGTAAACTCTGCTCATTAGGTATATCTTAGATTTTACAGGGCCACCAAGAAAGACTGATGGCTAGTCATTATACCACCATAAAATTTTTCACATTGCTGTCCTTGAATCCTGATAGTTTAGAATCTGAAGTCAAGAAAAACCTGTTTTGGAGCTATGGTGCACACTTCACCACAGAGCTAGTGCTCTACTAACAATGATGTTTTTCGGGCATGTATGTTCATGACACAGTAATTGTCACGGGGATTTGTTCTTTTATGAAAAATTCCCTGAAATAATATCTAATCATATTAAGGTTACAAGTTTGATGTATTCTCCTTCTCATCCTCTAAAGGAAAATTAATTTTTCCACCTGTCACCACCCACAAATTACCAGGAACACCAAAATAATAAATTGAAGCCTGGACATTTCTTCTGACTACTTCTCATCTTCACATCATCACTGTCCTGTCCTGATCAACAGGACATCTGGGATACCTATCTCTCTCTACTACTGATTTTTCCTATTTCAATGCCATGCCTCACCTTCCACTTAGGACACTCCCTTAAATTATATCTAGTGCTTCCCCACACTTCTTGGGCTACATAAGAACTTGACTCCAAGGCTTTCAAACCTCCTGTAAAATACTCCTTCACTAAATCTACACTTCAGGTCAGGATAGACTTGCCCTTGTTAGGAGAATTTTGTCATTCATTAATTTCAACTAACATCATGTATTTATGCGTATTTATGAATGGCATACTGCATTTGGCACTGCAGCTACAAAGATATACAAGACACAGTTCCTAAATTGAGAGATCCTTAGCATGGTGGTTAAATATGTGGATACTGGAGCCCAATTGCCTGGTTGTAAATCCCAACTCTGGAATCCTAAGCAAGTCACTAAAACTTTCCTGTGCATTTCCTTTTCTTAAAAATATAATTATAGCTGTATAAACAGATTGTTGTGAGGATTTAAAAAATAATAGTCACAAAGTACAGAGGCTCTGTCCCATTGTAAGTCTGTGGGGACAGAGCCCCAGTAAGCAGTTTCCAGGCTCTCGGCCTCACATAGAAAGGTGTTGGCTCGGGTAGTAAATGGCCATCAACTGTGATCAGATGGCCATCAGCTGTGGCTAGTTGGCCGTCAGCTGTAACCCGTAAGCCATTGGCCACTAATATAACTGCTGTGGCTACGCTAGCAGAAAAAAATGGGGGCTAGCAAGATCAGATTGCAGAGAGGCGGATGCTGCCTGTGAGAATATAGTGGTATGACTCCCCTACTTATGGCTCCGTGGGTGTTCCTTTTTGGCCTCACCATGTCCTGCGTTCTTATGTGGGGAGCGGGAGCAGAGACCCCGCACGACAAAGTCTATATACCTATAAATTATTATTTTTATTACTATCAAAGAAAGTTTAGTGTAAAGAGATAGTATCGTACACGTATAAATTTATCAAAAATAATAAGTAGTTTTTCCCAGGCAGGTAATTATTCCCTGCTTTACAGAGAGGTAGGAGAAGGGCTTTCCAAATAGAGGCAAGACTATTTGTAAAGACACAGATATGGTGAGCACATGCAGTTTACAAAGAGAACAGTAGGGTTGGAGTGGCTGAATCTCACAACCCTGTGAAAACTCACAGGGTTGAAATGCATCTATTTTTATTGGGTCATGTTCTAACCCTAATACCATTCAGCCAGTGACCTTCAAACTCCCTGAACAACCTGAAGCTTCCGGTGTTCTTTATCATTCTGTCCTCCATCAGAGACAATCACAACAATAAACTCCACTCCCTACCTTACTTTGTATTCTAATTTAGAGATATCCCTAATCAATTCTCTGTGGGCTAGAAGGAATGCAGGAATACGTCCTGAAGAGTCAAAACTGGAAGCTCAGCAAACATCAGCACACTCTCTGCCTGCTTAGATGGTTCAGGCCAACCCCACAGGACTTGTACAGCCAAATGTTTGTGATTTCAACCTAGTATGAGCAGAAAATACGGCGTTTTCATCAACTACAGGCAGGCAAGACTTCTTGATAGAGAGCCTGCCCATTACCGGCCCACATGGTACCATGCCTGCCTAGCTCACCAAGGCTACTTAAGACACAAACAGCGGAGGCCGTCAGTATGAGTCTGTACCACCTCCATCGCTGTGATGTCTTTGGAGCTGTCCCTTGGCATATTCCTTGATGGCATAACAGCCCTTAGTGAACCAGAATACATTCCCCACTTGCCTGTCACACTGTTTATCAAACTCCTTCCCCGTGAATTTTGCCTTACTGGTATTGTGATACATTCTAGTTGCTATTAGGTTGGTGCAAAAGTCATTGCGGTTTGTGCACTTACTGTTAACCTTTTAAACCGCAATGAGTTTTGCACCAACTTAATAGCAACTCACGCTCCATCCGAACTGCCTGAATCATTGCATTTCCATCTTCCTTAATGGTGCTAGCAGGATCCCGTCTCTACTGAGGTACCTACCTGTACTTGAAACCCCGGGATTACTCTGCATAAGTCAGCTTGACCGTACTGTATAGGATAGATTTCATAGAGACAGAGTATCAGGCAGGCCTTACCCCAGTCCTGACCAGCACTCTATGGTCAGATCCTGAGGACACCTGGATTTATAAATCACTGTTGCCTTAACAAGGTGCTGGGGATGATTCTTACCAGCTTCCACACTGACAACAAGGATAAGTGTAAAATCCTTAGGGCACAGAATCCTGGTACTATGAAAGCTTATCTTAGAAAATTCATTTATGACTTGTTCCAGGATGTATCAAGCCAATAGCCTGGCTAAGAGAATTAAGATCCCTTGCAGTGCAGTGGGCCCAGATGTAGCTTCTCAAAGGAACTAATGGGACTGTCTCCATGGTAAACAGGAACTACTGGAAGCTTTGCATCCTCCTGAGGGCCAAGAAACCAAGGAAAGCCATACTTCATCCGCCGTGCCCCTTGCTCACTGCAACCCATTAAAGACATTATGAAATCTGCTTAGTGAATTATAAGCAGCATTGTTTTAATGAAAAGGAACATAAAACATCAACTGTGTTACACATAGTAAGGATAATTTATAAAAGTTTTGTACCTGTGTGTATCAATATCTGTGTGCATCATAGGCCCCAATGTAAAGTGTATCCATCACTATACAAACACGAGTTTGATGAAATAAGTATTTTTCTTTCTTTAGGAAAGTTACAACATCTTCAGAACATGAAGGTATCCTTACTTCTATAGGAAATCACCTTTAGGAATTTTATCATTAATAAAAACATTAGCATTAGATTGTGTGTGTTTTTTCAGTTTTGAATTATTTCACTTTTGAAAAAGTGTGTATAATTTGAAAGTACTAGCTCTTCTTTAAAAGGATGCATCATTTTTATTTAAGTAATTGACACTTTGGCTCAGTTCACCATTTTATTTTCTTATCTGGCTTTCCAGTCTTCTCCACTCAATCCTCTACCCATGTGTCTTGCTATCTGACAAAATGCAACCATTTACATTTACATTTTTGTGTATCTAAGTACCCAATTTTCCAAACAAACATTTATTACATCTCATCATACAATAAAGCTTTATGGGATTTTGTTTAACTGATACTGAATTCTGGTTTCCTTTTCCGAATCTCAAACAGTCTTGAAGTCTTTGAGTCTTTGGTAATCAGATCATATATTTATCCCTTAGCCTCTTGAATACCTTCAGAATATATGATCCAAAGACAGTTGTTGACCCAGCAGTGGCCACCTGGACTAACTAAATCTTTACCCTGAACATTAGTCAAGAGAAAGGAAAAACTCAAGCTAAAATTCCATAAATGCTTGGGTTTTATTTGGTGTTTAACTGAGCTCTTCAATGGCATGAATTCCCAAATGGATTTTCAATCTCTGTTTTTACTTTCAGAGATTTTTGATGTGAACATATTCATATAATATAGAGATCAAAAGTGATATCAAGCCAGGCACACAAAATGCCAAAAATCTTTAAAAAGATGATCTCATCTCAAATGTATTTATTTCACAACAGAATAAAACTGTTTATAGAGTAGACAAGCAGGCATTCCCATTCCACATAATTAAACTATAACTCAAATTTAACAATTTGATCTATAAAGGCAATTAGCTTTGGCAAAACTTGAAAATGGTTGCTCTGATAGATAATAAAATGTGTTACAAAGAAGCACATAATTTAGAGTCTCAGAGTCACAATCTGATGTATAACTATGTTTTGAAGTTTCAACTAAAATATAATACTCAAAAAGGAAAACTAAACATTAATCACAGTTTCTCATGAGCTGGAGCAAATCAAAAGTGTATAGAATTCACTCAGTATTTTCTTAGGGATTTAAAAATAAATATTTCACATTTCTCTTCAAGAAGACACAATTTAAAGTGCATCTTGAGTGTGGGGATAGAGCCAGGAGTGCAGTTTCCAGGCTCCCACCCTCATATGGAAAGGTGCTCACTCGGGTAGTAAATGGCCATCAACTGTGATTGGATGGCCATCAGCTGTGGCTAGTTGGCCGTCAGCTGTAACCCGTAAGCCATTGGCCACTAATATAACTGCTGTGGCTACGCTAGCAGAAAAAAAATGGGGGCTAGCAAGAAGATGGTGGATGAGCTAGTAAGAGCGGATTGCAGAGAGGCGGATGCCGCCAGAGAGAATGTAGTGGTATGACACCCCCATCTATGGCTCCGTGGGTGTTCCTTTTTGGCCTCACCATGTCCTGTGTTACTGTGTGGGGAGTGGGAGCTGAGACCTCGCATGCCACCCTGCATGACTCATGGCGCAGCAAATAGGGTCTCTCGCATGACTCCCCACACGATATTGAGTCATGAGGACCAGAAAAAAGAGAAAGCTAAGTGAATTTAGATTACATGAAGGGGGAAAGAGCTCCTTATATATTGGAGAATGTGGTTCTCACCTCAAAGATATTTTGTATTTGTTTATACTGGTATGAGAGTGGTCTTTTTCAGAGCCAAGGTGACAGGGTCACTTACGATCCTGCCCCCTTTTTATTCCATGCAATGCTATATAACCACTCAAAGACAGTGAACCGGGTGAGGCTGAGGTGGCTCCCTAGAACCATGAGACAAAGGAAGAAAGGCTTCTTCTAGAATGTGAAATTAGTGTGCTTACCAGAAATAATACCAAAAGTGATATACAAAATATTTAATAGCTAGTACTTTAAAGTCACTAACCAAACAGAAAGGATGTAGGCTGGAGTAGAATCCTAAAAAGCGTCCTGGATCATGGGGTGGTGTAGAGGTCCCAGGAACAAGCCAAGGCAGTAGTCAGGGGGCTCCTGGCAAAAGCTTTTTACTCACTGACACATTAGTATTGCAGTGTGTTAACACTTGTGCAGACCCATTGAACAGAAGTCCTAGAAACACTTCTCCACCTTCATAACCCCCACCAGTCCATGAATCACATATGTTTTAAGGTTTCTGAATTCAGAATGAACATCACTACTGGTAACAATAGTTGTAATGATCGAATCAAAGAAATACAGCAAGTAAATCTGAACAGAATTGGAGGACAAACTGTCTCCTAGGCCAGAGGTCCTGGCTGGGAACAACTAAGTAGCTGATGGGCACCTTGGCATACTGAATATTTTAAGCCGAAGGAGTTTGAGAAAACTCCCACTTGCCCCCTGAAACGGGTTTTAAAACCCTTATTGAGAGGTGCTTCCCTATACCCCAGGGAAAGGAACAGACTTCTCTCTGAAGACAAATGGACCCCAGGAGAATCCAAACAGGTCTTACTAAGTTTTCCCCAGTTTACTACATTTACCTCACAGTCTTGGACATATCAGATTTCTACACAACTACCCACCCTTCATTAAAACTAGCATAAAATACTCAGGTCTGTTTCTTTGGGTTTGCATTTCCTAACGAAGGCTTCTGTGTTATGTAAAGCTTATATTGCATACATTTGCATACTGTTCTCTTGTTAATCTGTCTCCATCGGTTTACTTTGCCCGTCCAGCCAGGAACCCTAAAACAGCTGAGAAAAACTTTCCTCTCCTACACAGCTAAAGAAGTGCAATGAACAGAGCTAAGAAAAAACAAACAAACAAACAAACAAAACAAAACAGCATTAAAAAAGGGTGTGCTTAGTGACAGAACACAGAAAGAGAAGGTTCAGAGAAAACCCATGTGAGCAATGTGTGCTCAAGTCACAGATCACTGATCTGAGGGTGAGGGCCTCTCTGGTCGCCAGAGAGAGTTGTGCTGTTGTCACCAGGTGTATTTTATCAGCTTTGGCAACCTGAATCAATTACACTTTTAGACAAGCCACTTTCTTCCTTGGCTTTCAATGAAAAAGCAACCTTCTCATTAAAGTGTTTGCCCCCTAGGTGCCTTGCCATCGGGAGAGACGAAATCTGAATCTGAGACATGTCCTTCACAGTCACACAGCCAAACAAGATCCACACGCACTGGAAAGTAGTACGCTGACATTTGGGTACATGTATCAGTCTCAGGTGATACTAACACATTATACTAAAACTTGGAGGACTAAAAGTATGCTGGATAGAGATACAAGGTCCGGTTTCTTTTCCCGCCAGGGTGAAGCACAGATCTTACGTGTGGTAAAAGTCAACAAGGTAATACCACCCTGGCAACCATCCTTAGACCTCGCTCAGAACCTCCCTTCTTCCTGCTACCTTCAACCTCCTGCACCCACACCCTACGTCATTAAGTCTCTGTAGACATCCACTGCTAACAAGAAAAGCCAGGACCTTTGTCATCCCAATAACCAGAGGGATTTTATCTACTTTATGGAGTATGTTCAATTCAGACAGTGTTGTGAGCACAGATTCACAGAACACAGTTTCTATGGAAGCCCTGGTGGTTAACTCACTTGCATTTAAATAGGACCACAGGGGTTGAGGCTGCCGTCCAGCATGTTTGTTTTCCTATTTCCAGCAATGGAGAAACAGAGGTGGTTTTTTGAAGAAATGATCAGTTGCATTCCCACTAATTCTCCTGACCACAATATAATTTAATATTTTATAATAACTATAAAAACTCACTTTTGCATGCCAGTGTTACCTCCCATTGTAATAAAATAATGGCTACTATTAATTTGAGGTCTGCTACATGCTAGACAATGTGCTAAGGATATCTCAATTAGGACGATGACTCACTGAGGTCTTATAATCCTCATTTTATGAGAACAAAATGGAAACTTGGACAGGCTGAGTAATTTTCCAAGATCACCAACCAACTAAACATTAGAGGAAGAATTTGAATCCAAGTTTGCTTTAGAAAGCCGATGCTCACAGTTTGACTTCCTACTAATCTTACAGAAGATCAATTTTCCTTATTCCAAAAACAGAAAAAGAACATGTTGGTAGTAGTAATCGCAGGATGACTCATACAAAGAGAAATTGAAATCTTGAACTTTATTGCAATGTACTCAATTTTATCATGACAAACTAATTTCTAAAACAAGTTTCTGGGGTTCAAAAACTTGAATAGCTCAACCTTCTCAATGGCATAACATTCAAACTCCTTGTTGTGGCCTATGAGGCCCTCTGGTCTAAATACCCCTCTTGTTCTACACTTCAGCCCAAAATTCTGGGGCCTTGGCTGTCTTCCAGATACCTTTTCACTTGTATGCTTTATATTTGCAATTCCTTCAGCCTGGCATGTTCTTTCACTACCATCTCTATTTATAAAATCCAGTTCTCTAATAAGCCTTCCCTTGATCCTCTAAATAGAAAAGCCTTCCTTACCATGCCACACTTTTTCTCTTACAATCACAGGCTCTATCTTTCCATCTTTTGTCCTTAGTCATTATTTACTTATCTATACTCAAAGGAGAACAGAGTCCACATAATTTTTATCCTCTGTCTACCACGACAGACGCCACAACGCCTTCTGCTAAGAAGGGACTCAACAAAAATACATTAAATTGAATTTGCATTATTTTACACTATATTTTTAAAACACAAATATCCTTGACAGAGTAATGCTTTCAGTTTTGTAAAAATCATTAATCAATTGGTATTACTAACACATACTTTAATAATGTACAAAGAACATTTATATATGTTAACCTGGATGATTACCGGAAGCTCGCTGAATAGATAGTAAAAATGTCATTATTATCTCCATTTTTCAGATGAGAGCTCAGAACTAAAAGTAATTATTTAGTTATTTCTAACATGCACAGGAGAATTAGGTAGCAGCCACAATACTATCAGGTACCTCGATAGTATTGAGATGGAATACAGAGATATTTCTTACAGGTTTTTGGGAGTTCATAAGCATCCAAAAATGGAAATGAGTTATTTCCAAGCCTGTATATTTAGAGGGAAATTTCATAGCCAATAGCTTTGAAATAAATGTGCCCAAGAGTCAGTTTTTCATCTCACTCTATTTCCCTACCTGGTTCCATGTGGATCACTGACATCAAATAGAATAGCCACATTTTTTTGTTTGAGTTTAAATAGAATGAGTCTGACTTAGGAATACTGCCTTATATGGCTATGCTCAGATATGTCCTCTGGCTGTAAATACATGTCAAAATGAAATGGAGACTGTAGCATACTATATAATAGTTACCTAGCATCTTTATAGAATGGTGTATCTGTCCCTAATAATAAAAATTTCCATATAATTCCTTTTCCTATTTTAAGTGATTTGGTTAAAATGTATTTTTATTATAATACCCATTTTACATTCTAAACAACATATTTGGGGCATATTTAATCCTTTCTGACTGACCTGGGTTCATCGTTATCATGCTGAGCCATAGCGTAGCCGTGCCCCGTGTGGTAACTGAGGCCTGCATACCAGACAGTTTTAAATGGTCATCCCCCCGGGACTGACCTTTCTTTAGCTCTCTTATTTCTTTCCTTGCTGCCAAACTGTTAGATCTGATTTCCCTCAACCTTAAGTATCAGATCACTAGCAGCATCTCTATGTGCCATTCCTCAAATCAGTTCCACTTAAATAAACAACCAAATAAATAGTTTCATCCCTGTACTAGGAAATGGGCCTACACAGATGAGTAAGACACACCTTTTATGAGTTTGCAGTCTAGAGAGGGGCAGAAATAAAATCAGACAATTTCCAAATAACACAGATGGACTTTGCTAGAGGTATTTACAGCACAAAAGGCTTGGTGGCATGAAGTTTAGAAAATGACTCCCAGAAGAGTCAGTAGCTCATCTGAGCCTTGCTACCTGAACAAGAACTAGCCAGATAAAAAGCCAGCCAGTGGGATAAAAGAGAAAAACGGGAAAAGCTCAGGAGCAGGAACGAGCTTGGTTCGAACAGAGAATGACTAACTTCTCAATATGATTAGAGATGAAGTGTAGGCAGCAAATGGTAAAACCTGAGACTTGAGAGGTACAAAGGTAGACTTCACGGTGTGATAAGCTCCCTTTGACTTTATTCCGTGGATGACAGGAGCCACTGATGGGATTTCAACATGAAAGCAACACGGAGTAAACAAGAGAGTTCAGCGCAAAAAGCTTAGAGCCAGACATACAGTAGCTTCTCAAGTATTTTTTGAATAAATACATGAATTCCTCAAAGATGACTGTGAGTCAGTTGATTGTGAAAAAATAAAGCAGGAGGAGGAGGTTTAACTTGGAATAATTTCGTGCAGGAGAAATGCCTAAGGATATGTTCTGTCCATGCGTCAAACAGGGAGTCAGATAGCGTGTTTCGAATCATCTATGGGATGGGAAACCACAACTAAGTGAACAACACAGCTTCCAAATTAAGCTTCCCATTAACATCACCAGGGAGGTTTTAAGAGTCCTGATACCTAGCCATTCTCCCAAACATATTAAATGAGGTTCCCTAGAGCAGTGACTCAGTAATCATTAAAGTTCTCCAAGTGATTCCAGTTTCCAGGCTACAGTTAATAACCTCTACACTAAAGTGCTAGGCTCAGCATGAGACAAATAATGGACTTTAGGTGCAGGAATGTAAGTAGACTGCGGTATTTTCAATTTTACTTTACTGTGCCTGTTTATTATGACACAGGTTATAATACCTCTTGAAGGCACAGCCCAACTGTTGTTTCCTCTGAGAAACCTTCTCTGAAGAGTTTTAGACAAAAGCTATTCCATTTTCCTCTACTACTGTGTTTCCCTGAAAATAAGACCTAACCGGACCATCAACTCTAATGCGTCTTTTGGAGCAAAAATTAATATAAGACCCAGTCTTATTTTAATATAAGACCAGGTATAATATAACATAACATAATGTAATGTAATATAATGCCAGATATAATATAATATAATATAACAATATAATATAATATAATATAATATAATATAATATAATATAATATAATATAATACTGGGTCTTATATTAATTTTTGCCCCAAAAGACGCATTAGAGCTGATGGTCCGGCTAGGTCTTATTTTCAGGGAAACACGGTAGTGTTTTATATTTGTTGAGTTTGGTAGAAAGAACATTTATGGGTTGAAACAAGAGGTCACACAACATGAAAGCAAAGAATATTGGAGGGAAATCCATTTACAAACATTTAAATAAATGCAAGGTGAAAAAGAGATCCCGTCTTTTGATGGTGAAATATGGAATGACTCTTTACTTTGGAATACTGATGTGCCAAGCTTTCTGATCTCGCTGTGAAGAAGAACACATAATAGGCAAGGATATCAACTTCCAGACTGCCTATTAGCAGTCTAGTAAAAAACAAGAAACATGGCCTTGGGTAGCAGGACAACAATTCCTTGACAAGCTCCATCTGTATTCTAAACGTCATTTATAATTCAGAGGATTCATAAAGGTTTCAAGCCATGCTTGCAAACAGCAAGGATCCTGTGTACAGTACTGTTAAAAAAAAAAAAAAATATATATATATATATATATATATATATATATATATATATATATATATATATATATATGGGGGAATTTAACCTGTATAGAGAACTTTATGACAAGACAGATTAAGTCTGGAATCTTTTTTCAAAATTTTAGGTCATATTTTAACACCACTGTTCATTTCTAAGAAGCCCTTAGCAAACATAGGAAGTTATAATATATTGCACTAATACTCTAGAGTTGTAGAGAGTGAGGTGGGTTTAGATGCAGCTAAAGGAAACAGTGTGGTTGGTGTTCAAAATATCATAACCAATTCTAAGCAGGCACTTAAAACTTTGCTGAAGCAAATGTACCTTAGGGCAACATTAAACCTGAACTTCGGAACAATACACTTGTATCTATTTAACACAGGCATGAGGTTACAAACAGACCAAAGTAAATCTTAGGCAAAAGTTACACAGAACGATGAGGTATAACCTTTTCATTTCCTCCTAGAAGTTATGCTTAAGGGGGTGAACTGATGTGGGGACAGAGCCCCAGAGAGCAGTTTCCAGGCTCTCGGCCTCACGTGGAAAGGTGCTGGCTCGGGTAGTAGATGGCCGTCAGCTGTGGCTAGTTGGCCATCAGCTATAACCAGTTAGCCAATTAGCCACTGATATAACTGCCAAGGCTGCGTTGGTTGGTCAGTTGGTTGATTGGCAGGCAGAGAAGTGGATGGCAGGTTGCAGGTTGTGTGGATCCAGCCTCCAGTGAGACTATAGTGGTATGACTCCCCTACCTATGGCTCTGTGAGTGTTCCTTTTTGGCCTACCCATATCCTGCATTCTTATGTGGGGAGCTGGACTAGAGGCCCCACAGGCCACCCCACAAGACAACTGAAGTAGACTGTTTTTCAAAAATGAAGAGAAAGACCAAGGAAAAAAGATTATAGAAAGGTAATTAACCAATTTCACTTTGCACATAGTACACAAGAGAGATACACAAATCTTGCTGGAAATTAAAGGCATGCAGGCTTGTGGGGTTCTGTTCTCAAAACATGTATGATAAACATAATAGAAAGTGCAGACAGGAAGTACACATATACAAAAGAGTAAAGAAGTAAAAAGCATATGGTTCTCTAAATATAACATGAAAACGTCTCCATACTCTGTTTTACCTGGGTGATCTGTGGACAATTTCCCATTGCCACGCTAAGAATAGCAACCCTCAAGAAGAAACAATTCAAATCATGTGGCTATTTTTTCCATAATGAAATATAACGATGTAACAGTCTTGGCCGGAAAAAGGTTCCGATTCATCCAAACCATTATTTTTTGTTTATTTGTCTGTTTTATGTCAAACTAATTTAATAAACCAGCTGAAGGGTCAAGTTTTGCAAAGCAGGAGGTTACTGTCACAGACTTTCAGTGCAAACATGGACTGAGTTTCGGCCTTCTCTTCATCCCATTCTCTCAATTGTTTAAATCTGTCTACTTGGAAAAAGGGAGGTGGAAAATCGATGCAATTTTCTGGATTGTTTAGAAAAGTTTTTCTCATCCGGTGTTGTGAACTAGAAATCAAATGTGGTATTTATAGAAATATATACTTCAAGCCTTATCTTGAGAGATTCAGAGGTTGTAGCAGCATCTACTATCTATAAATTCACCTACTAGAATGCAAGCCTTTTGCTACACAAGATTTGTAGCAATTCACTGAAAGAGAAAACACACTCTTCTCCCCCTCCCTCCACACATACCATGACCTTCTGAATTGAGTTTCCAAAACCCTTTCACTGGCTTTTTGTGATTGCAGTCACTATCATTCATCAGGTGTGTGCCCAGAGGAGGTGAACAGTACACTTGGCCAATTATCTAGTGACCTAGAGGTAAACAGCTAGCCAACTGGAAAAATGCACACCTCAGAAACTACTTTCGTCCTCAAGTGCAGTCCTGTGGAGTGAATTATAGGTTTAATGTCTTTTCTTACTCACATAACCTCATCTGGCAGACACAGTCTCAAACATTTTCTTTAATTACGATATAACCCTGAAACCATAAAATTCACCCTTGTAAAGTATACAATTCAGTGGCTTCTAGGATATCCACATAGGTGTGCAACCATCATCACTATCTAATTCAAGAATATGTTCATCTCCCCAAAAAGAAACTCTGTACCAATTAGCCATCACTCCCCATTCCACCTTCTCCTACTCTTTGGCAAACAGTAAACTACTTTCTGTCTATGGATTGGCTATTCTGACATTTCATGTCAATGAAATCATACAACATGGGGACTTTTGTGTTTGCCTTCTTACATACAGTATGTTTTCAAGGTTCATCCATATTAAAGCCTGAATTGACACTTCATTCCTTTTTGTATTATGTGGGCAGAAGAATACAGATAAGGTAATTTTGTTTAATACTTCCATGCCTTTGGCAATTAATCGTTAAAGAAATATTAATGTGGGACGTCATCAAAACGGCAGCATGAGGTGAGCCTCTGTAAAGCTCCCCTGGAATTTACAACTAATTGAACAACAATAACTCCACAAAGGACTCCCTGCACAGCAGACAGGCAAGACGAAGAGGCCCACTGCTGAATTCTCCTAAAGGTGGGTGAATCGTGCGAGTGGGGGAGCAGAGAGGGGAGAAGTGCGGAGACGGAGCCGCAGGTGCAGGATGCAGACCTAGCTCAGTGCTCTGAGCTTGCTGCGTCTAGGAACTACTGCAGCTGTGGGAGAGGGAAGAACGCAGTCTGCTAGAGCTCCGCTTATGACCTACAGGGCTGAGGGGGCAGCATACAACACGGCTGAACCCAATGCTCACGGCAGAGACCTCGGAGAAAAGACTGAGGGAAGAAGGCTGAAAACGGTGGTTTAAGCCCTCACTGCTGAGCAGAGAATGGAAGCCGTAGGCACTGAGACTAGCCACCCCCACCCTACCCTCCTAGAGCTTGTCCCGCCCCCACCTGCTGGATGCTAGAAGCGGAACAGTAGCAGTGTCAGATAAAAAGAACAGAATATTTGCTGTTCTGAGAACTGTGGACCACAGACACTGATTCGCAGCCCAACTAGTTCTGGCAAAGGGGAGGGAGCTGTGAAAGCAGGACAGGCTGTTGTGGTGGTCGTCGTCATTGCTCTGGGCCACCTTTCACAACTCACCCCACCCCTGGTTCCACCTATCTGGGCGGATCCCTGCAGGAGTAAACAGAACTGCTGAAACATATGGGCTCTGAATCTGGTGCAGGAAGACCTTTGGAACTTCAAAAGCTTTCCGTATACCCACACTGACACTGTGCCCTGTGCCCCAGGCAAACTATTAACAGAGGAGAATCCCATCTCCCAGGGAATCCCACCATTGTGAGAGAAACTGGAATAGTGACGAGAAAACATAGCACTCGCATGTGAGAAAGAAAAAAAAAGGCTGCAGTTAGAGAGAAAATAAAACATTCTACCAACAAGTACTGGAAAACAAAAGAAAGACCTCTTCTTATCAACCTGTTGCAGAACCCACTCCTGTAGATGTCTAGGAAGAGAAAAAAATAAATCAGTAATTGCCATGAATAACCAAGGCAACAAGACAGCTCAGAAAGAAAGTGAAAAGTCTCCAGAAAAGGAACTTAAAGATATGGAAATCTGTCACTTAAATGACAGAGAATTCAAGATTGCAGTTCTGAAAAAACACAACAAGATGCAAGAAAACAGAGAAAGGCAATTTAATTAACTCAGAAACGCAATCAAAGAACAACATGAGCATTTTACGAAAGAGATTAAAATTTTAAAAAAAGAACAAAATAGAATTTCTGGATATTAAGAACTCAATAGAAGAAATTAAGAATGAAATAATCAGCTTAGGTAGTAGAGTTCACCAGATGGAGGAAAGAATCAGTGACATCAAAGATAGAAACCTGGAAATTACACAGATGGAAGAAGAAAAAGACTTGAGACTTAAAAGAAATGAAAGAACTCTACAAGAACTTTCTGACTCCATCAGAAAGAGCAATATAAGAATAATGGGCATAACAGAAGGAGAAGAGTGAGAGAAGGGAACAGAGAATATATTCAAACAAATTGTTGATGAGAACTTCCCAAATGTGTGGACAGAACTGGATCCTCGAATCCAAGAAGCAAATAGATCACCTAATTACCTCAATCCTAACAGGCCTTCTCCAAGGCACATTATATAGAAGCTGTCTAAAATCAATGACAAAGAAACAATCCCTCAAGGCAACCAGGGAAAAGAAGATGGTAACCTACAAAGGAAAGCCCATTAGATTATCATCAGATTTTTTTCAACAGAAACTCTACAAGCCAGGAGGGAGTGGAACCAAATATTCAAACTATTGAAAGAGAGAAATTATGAGCCAAGAATAACATACACAGCAAAGATATCCTTTAGATATGAAGGAGGAATAAAGACCTTTCCAGACATACAGAAGCTGAGGGAATATTCTAATACACGACCTACACTACAAGAAATATTAAAAAAGGCTATTCAACCAGCATCAACAGGGACAATTTGTGGCAACCAAAACATATAAAGGGGGAGAGTAAAGGCCTGAACCGGAATATGGGAATGGAGAAAGTAAGCATGTTGAAGAAAATGGAATTCCCTGAATATCAAACTTTCTTTCACATAAACTTAAGGTTATCCACTCAAAAAGAAATCCAAAATTGAAATATATACTGTAATAAAAGAAGAAACAGAGAGAAACATCATAGAATACCACCACACAGAAATAATAGACAACAATAAAAAGGCAAAGAAACAATGGAGACACAGCCTTACCAGAAAACTAAAGATAGAATGACAGGAAATCCTCACATATCAATAATCACCCTAAATGTAAATGGACTGAACTCACCAATAAACAGGCACAGAGTAGCAGATTGGATCAAAAAACTAAACCCAACCATTTGCTGTCTCCAAGAGACACATCTCAGCTACAAGGACAAGCATGGACTCAAAGTGAAAGGGTAGAAATTGATACTCCAAGCAAATGGCACCCAGAGAAAATCAGGTGTAGCCATAATGATATCAGATGAAACAGACTTCAGGGTGAAAAAGATAACAAGAGACAAAGATGGACATTTCGTAATGGTAAAGGGGACTATAAAACAAGAAGACATAACAGTCATCAATATTTGTGGCCCCAATCAGGAAGCACTGAAATATACCAAGCAACTACTAACAGAACTAAAGGGAGAAATTGACCAAAACACAATTATACTAGAAGACTTAAATACATCATTGACAGCTATGGATAGATCATCCAAACAGAAAATAAATAACAAAATAGCAGCCCTAAATGACACATTAGACGAAATGGACATAAATGACATATATAGAGCACTTCATCCTAAAATATCAGACTATGCATTCTTTTCGAGTGTACATGGAACGCTCTCAAGGAGAAACCATATATTGGGACATAAAATCAGCCTCAGCAAATTTAAGAAGCTTGAAATCATACCAAGCATATTCTCTGATCACAAGGCTTTGAAATTAAATATCAACTGCAAAAAGAAAGCAGGAAAAAAACAAATACATGGAGATCAAACAACATACTTTTAAAGAATGACTGGTTCAAAGAAGAAATTAGAGGAGAGCTCAAAAGATACATAGAAAAAAATGACAATGAAAATACATCCTACCATAGACACAGACAATAATTTAGTGGTAACCAGAGGGTAAGGGGGTGGGGAGTGGGTGATGAGGGTAAAGGGGATCAAACATATGGTGATGGAAGGAGAACTGACTCTGGGTGGTGAACACACAATGGGATTTATAGACGATGTAATACAGAATTATACACCTGAAATCTATGTAAATTTACTAACAATTGTCACCCCAATAAATTTAATTAAAAAAAAAAAAAGAAAATACATCCTACCAAAATTTTTGGGATGCAGCAAAAGCATCAATGGAGGAAAGACAGCCTCTTCAATAAATAGTGCTGGGAGAATTGGATAGCAACGTGCAAGAGAATGAAACTGGACTGCTATCTGTCACCATGTACCAAAATTAATTCAAAATGGATCAAAGACTTAAGCATAAGATCTGACACAATAAACTGCATGGAAGAAAACTAAATTTTAGGTACTAAAATTATGGACCTTGGGTTCAAAGAGCATTTTATGAATTTGACTCCAAAGGCAATGGAAGTAAAAGCTAAAATAAACGAATGAGACTATGTGAAACTGAAAAGCTTCTGCACAGCAAAAGAAACCATCAACAAAATAAAGAGGCAACCAACTGAATGGGAGAAGATTTTTACAAACAGTGCCTCCGATAAGGGGCTAATATCCAAAATATACAAAGAACTCATGAAACTCAACAACAAAAAAACAAACAACCCAATTGAAAAATGGGCAGAGGACCTGAAGAGACATTTCTCCAAAGAGGACATACAAATGGCAAATAGACATATGAAAAAATGCTCAACATCGCTAATTATCAGAGAAATGCAAATAAAAACCACAATGAGATATCACCTCACCCCAGTCAGAATGGCTATCATCAACAAGACAAATAGTAACAAGAGTTGGAGAGGCTGTGGAGAAAAAGGAACTCTCATACACCGTTGGTGGGAATGCAGACTGGTGCAGCTGTTATGGAAGGCAGTGTGGAGGTTCCTCAAAAAATTACGAATAGAATTACCATATGACCCAGTAATCCCTCTCCTGGATATCTACCCAAAAACTCTGAAAACATTTATACATAAAGACACGTGTGATCCAATGTTCACTGCAGGTTTATTTACGGTGGCCAAGATATGGAAACAACCAAAATATCCTTCAATAGATGAATGGATAGAGAAGTTGTGATATATATACACAATGCAATACTATTCGGCGGTAAGAAAAGGTGATATAGGAACATTTGTGATAACATGGATGGATCTTGAGAGTAAGATGCTAAGCAAAATAAGTCAGACGGAAAATTCAGAGGACCATATGATTTCACTGATATGTGGTATATAAACCAAAAACAACAAAAGAACAAGACAAACAAATGAGAAACAAAAACTCATAGACACAGACAATAGTTTAGTGGTTACTGGATGGTAAGGGGGGTGGGGGATGGGAGATGAGGGTAAGGGGGATTAAATATATGGTGATGGAAGGAGAACTGACTCTGCATGGTGAACACACAATGGGATTTATAAATGATGTAATACAGAATTGTACACCTGAAATCTATGTAATTTTACTAACAATTGTGACCCCCAATAAATTAAAAAAAAAAAAAAAAAAGAAATACTGGTGTCTAGTGTATTTAATCTAATGTGTTCCAATGATCAGATCTTATCATCTACTTTATACATCTTTTTCTACTGGGACATTATCCGTCACACATTTCAGGTAATATATTTTAATAAAACAAAAACTATGCTTTTTCATAGTTTGAAAAAGAAACCTAAAAGGCTAATAATGAAAAACACCCCACTTCTTACCACTCAAAATTCCTGCATCCGTACAATAATAATCATCAAATTTTTCTGCTGTTTATTCTATAATACACTTCCATATTCCTAAATAACACATTTTTGCTGTGACTTCAATTCTTATTTTTATATATTACTTATAAACTTTCTGTTATGCCTTGCACTCATATAAACACAAATATCCTTCTCTTCCTCCGATCTTCTACCAATATTTTGGATTAATTTTCAATGTTTAAAATTTTATGACCATCTAAATATTATTTACGCGTAAGGTATATCATATACTATTGTGCAATTTTCTTTTCCCTGAAACTAATACTTATTTTCTGTTTGTTTTCTTAGTTGTCTGTGTTCCTTTCACAAATCCATCCAAAGATTATTTGCCTGCAGAGTACATCTTCACTCGGTATGTTCATACACATCAAACAGTTCATTAATTTTCTTTTTCTCCTTGATGAGAGCCTTCCTGGGGCCCTTTGTTCTATTGTTCTCATCTGTACAGTTTGCTCTCTTTCCAGTCTATCGCATAGCTGTCATCCCAGTATCTCCTTCTAGCATGATCCTTTCAGTGTACAAACTCTGTGCCTGTCCCTGTATTAAATTGCTCATTCTTTCTGGTGGAGTATACACTGCAGTATCTTCCTAGAGAGGGATGAATGAGAGATAAACTTTTAAGGGTTACATCTTTTTGGAAATGTCTTTATTCCACCCTCACACTGGATGGTCGTTTATCTTGATACAGATTCTGGATGCAAGAACACTGTCCTTCAGAATTTTGCTTCATTGTTTTCCAGGTTGCAATGCTTTTATTCTTCATCCTCTGAGACCTGCTGTTGTTTTTATCTGTGGAAGATTTTAGTATCCTCTTTTTGTCTGGGTTCTAAAATTTCTTGATGTGATATCTTGGTGCAGGTCTTTGTTTTATATTGAATATGCAGGGAGACTCCCCCAGCCTTATCTTATAGCTGTATTGAAGTTTATTTTATTGTTGATATACAATACACTACATTTATTTAAGTGTAAACTTTGATGAGTTTTATGAGGTCGACAATTAAGTTCGCGAACTCATCCTAGAAAAAGTGCTCCATACCTTATTGCTGAATATCATCGAGGTCATCTTTGAAGTACTCCCGTTGGGAAGCTATGCACCTAAGCCAGTGCCTAGTCCACTCTTCAAAAAGCAATTTTGGAACTCTTTCTGGAATGGCCATCAGAGCTGTAGTCGGATTACCCTTGATGTCCTGAGTGTCATCAAAATGTCTTCTTTCAATATTTCCTTTATCTTTGGATAAAGGAAGAAGTCATTGGGGGCCAGATCAGGTGAGTAGGGAGGGTGTTCCAATACAGTTATTTGTTTACTGGCTAAAAACTCCCTCATAGACAGTACCATGTGAGCTGGCACATTGTCATGATGCAAGAGCCTGGAATTGGTGAAAAGTTCAGGTCATCTAACTTTTTCATGCAGCCTTTTCAGCACTCCCAAATAGTAAATTTGGTTAACTGTTTGTCCAGTCGGTACAAATTCATAATGAATAATCCCTCTGATATCAAAACAGGTTATTAGCAACATTGTTGCAACAAGTTTGAGAACTTAACTGTCAGATCTCATATGATCTATTTATTCTTACACTAACTTTTAAATGATATTATTATCCTAATTTTACAGAAAGCAAAGAAAATAAAGTTCAGGAACTGAGACAAAGAGATGTCAAAAAACTTTCTAATAAATGTAATATATTAAAATACATTTCTGCTAGCAAATACAATGTAAATGTATTTTATTTTATTTTTAATTTCTGAATACCCTCCTGTCTCTATTGTTTGTATTTGTGGGGACTTCTCTGAACTTCAGAGCCTTTGAAATGCAAGTTACAGGAATTTAGAGCTCAACCACTGCCTGAGGCCATTGAGCTCAGAGAATTTTATCTTTGACTCTCTGGGGCCTAGAGAACTCTTCAAAACCAAAGCTGTCAAGTCTTGGGCAGTTCTTCCAACTCCAGCAAATGACTTTAAGCAATCTGAAGAAGATAAATCCATTATGATAAATTATATGGCTAAGATTAATAGCCACAACAGCTCTTTTTGTTCTTTTTCCAGAGTTAAATCCCTCTATGGGGTTTGACTGTACCTTCTCTGTAAATGACTGAGAATATCTGTACTTCCTGGGTACAGAGTACACAAGGTGCTAATCAAGCCAGTCTTAACTCCCAGCAGCTTGACTAAACTTTAGATAGCCTTCTTCCTGACTATAGAACCTGGATAGCCCTTTTTTTCTCTGAGCAGTTACTTTAGAAAATTTGTCACTGTAATTCTTTCTCTGCCCCTTTGAGATGTAAATTTTCTCTGGGCCTCTGGCCAGTTATATCTTCCTCAAGGAACTGAGAGCCATCCCTTTAAAATATAATCATTAATAAAGACATCACTGCTATCTCCCAGGCTCTGTGGGAGGGTAGAAGACTAACTTCAATAATCACCGATTAGCAAACACATATGACCTAATCACACTGACCAAACTACCCATTAATATGCTCCAATGTTTTTCCACTAACTCACCCAGCACTTAAAAACCCTCCCATCTTCTGTTTCATAGGAGCTGAGTTCAATTTCTCTCCCCTGTCGCAATAGTCTGAAGTAAAACCTTCTCAGCCAGTTTAACTCTGTGTGGTACAATTTTTATACAACATTGCTAAACACAAAATCATAAATAAGGACATTAACTACCCCACTCTCAGAATACGGAAGAAACTAGGTTACATTTCACAAAATTTAAATGTTCTCTCTTTTTTTTTTCCCCCTTTTTTCTTTTTTGGCTACAGATTTAAGTTATGAGGATTATGACAGCCTGGAAGAGACTGTATAGTCAATTTCCTTTTAAAATATAATTCTATCTTGACGGTAGAGAATTAGAAACTAATTTGTATTTTGATGTATGACAGATGGGCATATCACCGTAAAGAAAAATGTATTTAACAAACTAACTTTGTCTTGAAAATAGTCACACTTTCCATGAGTATGCTTATTTTAAAAAATATTAAAGGTATATAGTTTCATTAAGAAAAGTTTTCAAAACCATGGAATTAATAAGGAAATTATTAATTAATTAATACCAAGGTGAAGTGGAAATGTTGGCCCAACACCACACTACATAAGCTGTTAAAAAGCCTTTGGAATTCATGGTTTAGTAATTTCACCCTAGAAACACTAAATCTTAAAAAAAAAAAAAAAAAAAAAAAAAAAGCAAAAGCATGTTATAGGTTATACCCAGTTGTTCTGTACTGAACTTGAAGTAGCAAATGTGGATGACCAAAGAAGACTCCTCAATTAAGCAAATCAGGGTTTATATTAGAACTTCAGAAGTGAGTGGACTCTTGCCCAGAAAATAAAAGAGAAGTGTAATTATAGTTTATAGATTTGACAAAAAATATAGTTTCTTAGGCTTCCTAATGTTGATATAAAATATGTATATGATCATTATACAACTGAGAAGTTCTGATTTCTTGCAATAAGATAAAATAAATTACAGCTGGAATGTTATAGATTCCTGAAATTGTGCAACTTGCCACTGCTCAGCATCCCAGGAAACATCTAATGTGCCATCAAAACCCACATTTATATCACCACTCTTCTGTAGCAGTGAGTTCCAGACTCATTTAATGGCCTAATTCATAGCACCAGATTAATAGGTATTTTATAATTATCACATCTAAACACATATTTTACACCCCATCTAACTCTATCATTGCCTCTATTCTTCCCTCTTTAAGAAATAGTACCTACATTTACATCAGACCCCAATTCTTGAAATCATCTTTGACTCCTCTTTCCATGGCACCCCACCCATCAACACGACCTTGTCAGGACTGCCTTTAATTTTTTTTTCCTAATCCAACCACTTCTCATCATAATCTACTTCTTTAAGCCACCACCATATCCAGTGGGACTTTTGCATTCATCTCACTTTCATTACGTGTCCTAGTGTCCAACAGTTCTACATACATTCAAATATCCACAATGCAATCAGAAAGAACATTTGCAGCTGTAACCAGAGCATTGTATTTCCCGGCTCAGATCTTTCTATTGTTTTCCCATCACACTGAAAATAAAAACCAAAGCATTTAGCATGCCTTTTCTCCACTTTATGTCTTACTACTTGCAAGATTGCTCCTTCTCCAGTCACAAAACCAAGTGCCTTCTCCCATTAGGGTTATTACCCTTTCCTTGGCCTGGATGTTCTCTCCCCAGAATTTTTCACCTGTTAGCTCTGGCACTTAATTTTGATCTTTGCTCAAATATCACCCTTTTAGGAAGAGCTGACCACCCCAAGTAATGTATCCTTCTCCCTTCCTTCTCCTCTTATCCCTTCATTCTATATTTGCCCTGTTTTTTGTTTTTGTTTTTGTTTTTTTTGTTTTGTTGTTGTTGTTGTTGTTGTTCTTTTTGTTTGTCTGTGGCTTTTGATTTTTACTCTAGAGTATTAACAATACAGATATGCTTCTTTGCTTATTTTCCATCTCTTCCTACCAGAATGAAAGCACTACGAAAGCAGGGACTTTGTCTCTTTTTCTTTTGTCTTTTGTTTTTGTTTTATTGTTGGATGTTCAGAGCGTGATGAGATGTCTGGCACATAATGAAGGATTTAAGAAGTCTATGTTAAATGACTACATGATTTTCACACTCCACATATCCTAAAAGTGACATCAGTTTCCTCTATAAATTGCAGTTTTTCCAATGTCCATATTTTGTCGGTTGATCTTTCACTTTTCTAAATTAAAGACTTTTAGAGTCATTCTTGAAATTCTTCTTCTTGATGGGGAGACCTACTATATTCCAACACTGTCTTTTCCTCTTCCCTCCCCACTGCCAACACCAAGTTCTCTAATGTATTATGTCAAAGTATTCTAGCTAGATTGAAGATAGGGCGTAAGTTTATATATACATATGAATATATGTTTATATTTTATAAAGCTAAAATATATATATGTGGTAACAAAGTACATAATACTAATAAAGTACATGTTGGGAATAGAGGGGGAATTATTTTAGCTCAAGGTCTTAGAAAAAAAAAAAACGAGGAAAGGAAATCATTTCACCATTGGAGGAAAAGGAAAAAAAAATCTGTGTAATTATCCATGTAAGCTATTCTGGTCCTCCTCCTGACCACTGACACATATTTTGGGGAAGTAAAGTAGTTGGAGAGGACAATAAAAGCACATGTAGATGTCTGGCAAAACACCCACAGGCTCATTAACTCCAGCTGATCTAACCAGGCCAGAACCATGCAGCTTGAAGAATGAATTCTAAAAATAAGGCCTGGATTTTTCCCTAAAGGCACAAATTTAAAGGAAAAACAACTCTTTATGAAATTTTACTTCAGACTTGGGTTTGGCAAACTCAAGCAAACCCAGATCTATCCACCAACACTTAGTGAACACAAACTAATCATGTCACATTTCGCTCTGGGCAGTCAGCATTCTAAAATTAAGTGCTGGCTCCTACTTGCTACACATAACAGAGCATAAAGAACTGTCCAATACCGACAGAACAGACTTTCATGCTTGAACCAAGAATGAGAGATGTGTAACATTTGGGTTAACAAATATCCCTTCAGGAGACTGACTAGAAGGACAAAGGCGGGAAGTCTCTAGGAGTCAGAGAGGTTTTTTTCAGCACCACAGTCACCAAGTCTAGCTTTTTCTTTCTGGAGTACTCATTATGGCTGTGTTTTGAGTATCGCAGAGTTATTCCCTAAAACCAGGTTAATAACATTGATTGTAGGCAATGGATAATGGGAAGCTGTCTTCAGCACACACACACACACACACACCAAACCATCAGAATTTACACCATGCTTTACACCAGTAGTTTATATCAATGGCAGGCATAGAGGCTAGGAAGGCCAGGGGCTTATCCGGATTACTTGAGGTTCCTCTCTGCTTTTATGCCTGGGTTAAGTGGGGAAAGGAGTGTATATTTTTTGTGGGGACTAACCTCTATAAGCCTCCTAACTGCACCCATAACAGTTTTTTGCATTGCTCAGTTAGAGAGAACGTCTGCTTTCTTGTCTGTGTCTCCCCCAGACTGATATTCTTAACTCTGAGTCTGCTTCATTTTCTGGGTGCCAAGAGCCTAACGATGCTTTGTCTTTGGAGGGCGCTCAATAATTTTTGCTGAATGAGTGTATATATGTGAAAGCCATGACTGCTGGGAGAGGCAACAAAAGGGCAAAAAGGTTCAGGCAAGACTTTAAAACTTCTTTACCACTACCATTCTTACAATATTTCTTATTTAAGTTGCTTTCTTCATCACTTGCTTAACCATACTTCTATTTTATTTCCACAATAAAACACCTAGATTTGTAAAGAAAATAGAGTTTGAAGATAATAAAATTTGGCCTAAAAAGAACACACACTCAAAATAAATGAATCACCAAACCTTAAAGGGTTGGACCATAGGTCAGTTAGGAAACTGGGATGGATTATAATTAAGGAAACTAGATTCCAACAAAGTTAAGTGGCTTCTTCAAATGTATCAGTTAATTAGGGGCACAGTCAAGACCTTGTCTCTGAAAAATGTGACAGTCCTTCACTTGGTACACCTTGATTCTTAGCCATAAAAAGAGAGTAACACTGGGATGGCATTGAGAAAAGAATTCACAGGCTTAGAGGCATGCCGGATTGTAAGGAAAGATTTGATGAGGGAAATAACAGAAATGTAGAACTGAGGGTAGTAAATAAAATAAGATTCATGAACCAATAACCATCACTCCTTAAAACCGCAATCTCACATTATACTGACTTTCACAACTCAAAAGTCTATTATGTTTATTCTCACACTTTTGCTTAATATTTCTTTAGCTGGGTTGTGTGGAAGGGGAAAAAAAATTTGTTCATACATTGAAAAAATGCTTCTAAGTGTAATCATGTATGTAACTGGGAAATCATAAGGGAACTGGGGAAAATGGAAGAATAAAAGCTGTCGCTAATGATGTTACATATTGTTTTTACTATTTGTGTGTGTGGGGGGGGAAAGGTTGTTGAGATTTGTATCTTGATATATAACAAAATGCATTTTTTTGTCCTCTGTGGTTCTCTGTCCATTCTCACTTTCTCTATGGAATTTGTACTTTCCATCACAAGCATATTACATAGAATTCAGTTATGTGCAAAGCAATGGCACAACCAATGAAAAGGAAACTCTTATTCAATGATTAGGAATACAAAAACTCAGGGTTACACTCTGTCCTTAATTGGAACAACTTCAAGCATTAGTCAGCCTACATAATGGTACATTATTTTGTTGTTTCTGCTAAATAAGTCATTTAAGATTGGAATGTCATTTTAATTGAACACATTTATGTCAACATTGGTCAGAAAAATGGAGGGAAGGGAGGAAAGAAAAATCAAAGGTAGAAAAGGAGGTGCCAATGTATCACATAAAATAATTACACAAAAATAATTACATACATATATATGTAAAATAATTACACAAAATAATTATATATGTGTATATATACATATATATATATATATATATATATATATATATATATATGTATATCATCTCAGTTCTAAATAGAAACAAAAATTATTCCATAAAATTGCAGAGATGGTATAAAGCTTGAGAAGTGACTACAAAAGCAAAGATGGACTTGAATTTCCCAAATCCAGAAATGTGCCTAGTTATTAATAGGCTTGAAAAATAACTTGTTAATGTAATCCCTTTTTAAAGGGGGGAGGGTAGTATCAAAAATGTAAATCTGAAGTTTTTGCCAATTAGTAGGATAATTATAGGGTTTTAATCCCAAGATTAAACTAGTCTTGAAATAATTCACCACAGATTTAGAAAGAATAATAGGATTTGGGAATTCTTATGGAAAGATAGGAAATGGGTTTATGAGTCCCCCTAATAGTTACTAAATTAACTTCCTTTCCACTGATCATATTAAATTCTTATCTCATGGCTTCTGTTTTCTCTTCCTTCCTTCTTGAAGGAAGAGATACAGAGGCAACATTAAACTTGTTTTCTGTATCTATTTACTGTATGCTTACACAACTTTAAAAATATATACTGTAAAGTAATATAAAGAATGTACATTATTTTGTTGTTAAATGATCATTAGCTTTGACTCCTTATCATCATATCCCTAATAAGACAACAGTTTGAATAACTACTAGCAGAATAGCATTTATTAGTGATAAAGGAGATTTTACATTATTTACACACTCTCTCTCTCTCTAACACACACATGCACACAAACACACAAGAACAAACATATGGGTCTGAATTCCATACTCTACTATTAAGATTCAAGGATTTTAATAATAAACAACAGTTCATATTAAATAAATGTGTGTGGCTGAGATGGCAATTCTGTGTGTAAACCAATTTCCTAGTGGTGGTAGATGTTATTTTTATTTTTGTTTTGTTGTTGTTTAAATATATTTTTGAGTATTTCCTTTTAACTTACACAAGAATGCTGATTTCATTTTATGAGTTGCTCAATTTCAGATTCTCCCGATGACTCTCAATCTGTTATATTACTAGGGCTTTTGATTTCTTGGTTATAAAGGGATTTTAGTACACCTAAATGATTAGTAGTTAGAAGGTGAATGTAATTTGATACCTGGCCATTGTGACATTTCCTTAAACCAACCACCCTTACTAATTAAATGTGTGAGATTATGTGTATATGTGTGTATATGTGTGTACATGCAGATTCCAAAGCAAAAAATGAAAAAAAGAAAAGAAAATGCCCTGGTGTCACAAAAGGAGGAGGTATTTGAAGAGGAGAAACAGGTAGAATTTACTGAGTTATAAGAAGTTCAATTCTTCAAAGACCCTTGAAATTTTGCATTGATGAAGAATGAATTCTGTATTACCCAGGAGAATGCTAACATGAAAGTATGCACCATACTTTTTCAATAAAATATAGGCCAGGATCTCTTAAATGCCAGTCTTTATTTCCCACCTTCTAAGTTTAGATGTTTGAGGTTGCTCGAGGAAAGATGAAAATCCACAATGAGTAAAACCATCACCTTGCAATCGTAAAATGTTACCTTTTAACTTACAGAACAATTTCTGTTATCTTTTGAAATCACGTATATATGTTAAGACTATTTCATTTATTGTTGATGGCTACAATGTTTATGTACAAACTACCCCAAATAATAATGCATTTTCCTGTTTGGTATGGCACTTGCCCTTTCGTGCCTTCTTACAGCCTAGCATAAAACAATGCAGCTAAACATAAGTTACATGTACATCACCCCAAGCTCTGTCTTTTTAGTATCTCACATAAACACAGAGCTGCACCTCACCTGCAATTTGCTTTGAAAAACATATAATGGCAAGGGAGTGAATTCATTTTATGAAACAACAATAGAATATCAAACGATCAAAATGCATTACAAATTCTGAAATGATTATTGTATTCCTTAAGACTCTAAAAAGACAAATTGAAACTTTTATTGCAGCACTATAAATTGGAAAATGTTCCTTCTGTCAAAAATGTGATGCCACATTCTGCTTAATTTCATTATTCTTTAGTTGTGTTATTATTTTTGTTTACATTTTGTCTAAAAATATTGAATCTATCATTGAATAAGAAAATTAAACTTTTGATTTCTTATTTCCTTAAAATGCATGAAGATACTCAAATTATACTGGATACTGGTAAAATACAACAATATCTGAATTGTTGTGGATGTACGTCTTTAAATTGTCAAAGGTCCTACAAAAAATGAAATATATATGTGTGTATATATATACAGGCATATATATATATATACACATATGTGTGTGTGTATATATATGTATATATGTATATATGTATATATATATATATATATATATATATATATATATATATATGTAAACTTCTGGTTTTTGGTGAGTGGGGGGATATTCTCTAAAACTTTAAATCAGAAATGAATCAAGCTATAACCAAATGCAACAATTGCTGGGCTAAATTATAAGCATGGATTAAAAAGAAGTTATTGCATTTATACACTGCTCCAAACTAGATCTCAGTTACGAATGCAGCTTTCCACACTTTACTCTTTTATTTCTACTTTCAAATACAGGTTGAAGGCATTACATTGTTGAAGAAATGTAATTCCTTCATTACATTGTTGAAGGAATTATATATATATATATATATATATATATATATATATATATATATATATAATTCCTTCATATGGCATGCATATAGTATTCTGAAGAAAAGGATAACATATATCAATGATTCTTGAAGTTTCCAAAAGAAAAGACTTTAAGTTCAGGATATGTCATTAAAAAACATATCCATCCATTTTTCCAATATATAGATATAGATATAGATATAGATATAGATATGAATATAGATGATGCAGATATATCTGAAAAATAATAATGAAAAAACCGGAGGTGCCAAAAAAACGTAAATACATTTTAAGAGATGTTAGTTTAAAATATGTATACATTTTTTTGGCACCCTCTGTATAGTTTTAAATTTCAATTTAAGTGGATTTCATGTTTGCTCTGGTCTGGTTGCAATTTTAACTCTAAAACATTTCTGTAGCTGGCAGGGTTTCCTTTATTAGTGCTGAGCTTTACAAAGTCCAGCCCCTAAAAGTCCATCATATGGGTTATTTCCCTCATAGTGAGGTATTTAACAGATGGCATCCTTTCCAGGCATGTCCCTCTGACACAAATTGTAGTTCTGTCCTGGACAATGTAATGCCTTCAACCTGTATTTGGAAGTAGAAACAAAAGAGTAAAGTGTGGAAAGCTGCATTCGTAACTGAGATCTAGTTTGGAGCAGTGTATAAATGCAATAACTTCTTCTTTTTAATCCATGCTTATAATTTAGCCCAGCAACTGTTGCATTTGGTTATAGCTTGATTCATTTCTGATTTAAAGTTTTAGAGAATATCCCCCCACTCAACAAAAAACAGAAGTTTATATATATATATGTGTATATATATATATATATATACACATATATATATACACACACACACACACACATATATACACATATGTATATACATATGTATATATATGTATGTATATATGTATGTATATATGTATGTATATTTGATTTATGACAGCGGTGTCAATGCATATTATTAGTTGGGAGATAAAGGAACTTTATAATAAATAGTACTGGAATAATTGGATACAACATATGGAAAAAAATGAGATTGGACCCTTACCACGTACCAGACCCCCAAATCAATTATAATACTTCTTGTAGACAATGTAAGAAAATATGTAGAATATAAACATTTACATCCTATAAAACCATGTATCCTATAAGTACATACAAAATGTAAAGCAAGCATTGATAAATTAGATCATATAAAATACTAATTTTCTACTCATCAAATTACCATGAAGTGATAAAACAAACAACAAAATTTGAAGTTTTTAGTATGTGCAACTGAGAAGGAATCAGTAGGCGAAATACACTTTTTAACTCTCACAAATCAATAAAGGGAACATACATGCACTCATATAAAAGTATTTAATGCTATATCAATTCAGAGAAACAGGAAATTTTCTTGGCCTATCTTATATGTCAAGATTTGTCTACTGAGAAATTTGTAGATAATGAATAATATTCACCTATAATCTACCATTATTCTTTTCATTTAAAAAAAAGCCATTGAAGTTGCCTAACTTTCTAGATAAAGTCAACATAACTACGTGATCCTATGTGATATGACCCTGCTTATGTCTCATTCACTATTATAACAGGCATGTTATCAGGCATGTACTATGTACGATTCATTAACCATAACATTTTGTTCAAAATGGTTTCAGTGGTCTCAAAGTTACTCAAAAAGTTTTCTGTCAATATTAGACAGAATAAAAAGTGCATCAGCTGGGGAGCGAACAGAAATAGTTTGAATCAAAGCTCTGCCTCTTACGATTTATGTGATCATAAGCAAGTAATTTATCCTCTCTGAATCTAGTTTCTATGAATATGAAGTGGAGATGATAGCAAGTACCTATCAGGGTTTCCGAAGATTTAACAAGCTGATGTCTGTAAGGTACCTGATGTGTATATAAGCTTTCATAAAATGATGAGAGTGACTGGAAAGGTAGAATTGTCCGTTTCCCTTTTCCTTGTAGAACTATCATCCGTTTACTATGTTCCTTTGTCAAGGTGATAAAAGTAGAGCCTTTTTTCAATTTCAGGCAGCATATATCAATGTTCCACATGTTGAATAAGAGAGTATTTTTTCGCTAGATTAAAAAAGCTCAACAGGCGAATTTCAATATATGAAGAAACAATAGCACAGGCTCCCCTCCTGGTGGTTGTGAAGGAACACACATTTCTAGGGAGAAAACAATATTGCAAGGAGTGAAGACACTGAGGACCTCAGGAGCAAGGCTTAATCCCACAGACTGCTCAGTCTTTTTCAATTAGAAAAATCTATGCTTTCACACTGGGGCTAACAGCAGAGCTTGGGAATTGACTAGTCCTACAGCTGAAATCGGAACAAAGAAAATCACTAAGTCCTGTGACAAAATGCTCAAAGATGTTCTTGGATAGGCAGAAAAATAGCAATAATAATACCTACTTGGGAGGTCTTCAGAGATACACACTGCCTCTTTGAGATAATAGGGACAACCATTTGTAGAAGAGGACATTTGTCAGGGATACAGGGCCACATGGAGAAATGCATCAATGCGGTTTTCTCCCATATGTTGTCCAAAGGACAGGGAGGAAGGCTTGAACGACTTACTGTTTAACATAAAATTCGAGGTTAAGTGAATTACACTCCAGAACAAAGCCTTGTATATATAAACCCTTAGGACCTTGTAAATATAAATCTCTAAGATGAGAAAGAAGAAGAAAGTAGACTAAGTTCCTCAGACTTGTCTGGAGGAAGAAAACCAGAGCAGCAAGCAGAAGTTTGGCAGTGAAGAGGAAACTGAGGATTGTGTGGCATTCTCAGAGAGATAAGAAATGCTTATCTTCACAAGGAAGTGAATGATTTCCTGCTTTTAGAACAGAGTTTTGAGCATCCTGAAATCCTGTGCTATTTCCTCACAGAGAACATCCTTGGTTTAGGCCACCAACTGTTGGAGAGACACCATCTTTCAGAGCAGCAGTTGACCTAGCAAAAAGGTCCCTAAGAATGTCTTAGTGGTGATGAATCATTGAACCAGACAGAGTCCTAAAGGTGGGAGTTAGAGTTGCAAATTGATAAAGGTGGTGACAAGATAACGAGGAAGAAAAACATCAGAACAGAAGGCTCTAAGTCAACCTCCCAATTGTCATGCAAGTAAAAACACTCAGACTGATAGAACCATCTGGATGAAAAGTTAGAGTGAAAGGTTATGGAGATCACTGAGCAGAAAGAGACACTGCTGCTGCTGCTACTTCTGCAGTCACTGCTCCTCCTTCACCCAGAGTAAGTGATGTTGCCAGAGTACCTCTGGGCTGAGTACCTCACCTGTACCAGCTCTTTACATCCTCTGTATAACCCTACCCGGGTTGGAATCCTGGTATTGTCACTTGCAAAAAATTGTAAATTAAAGCAAGTTATTCAACCTCTCTCTGCCTCAGTCTCATCATGTATCATACATGGATGATAATAATCCTACTCAATGGGTTATAATAAGTACTACATAAAATAAGCATAAGAGCTCAATAAATGGAAACTTTTATTAATGATCCTACTAGATTACTACCCTGGTCCAAGTTTCTTGTTCACAATGTCTTTTCCTTTTGTTAGTTGCTCATGGCTCTGAAGACAGCTATGTAGCCTGTATTTCTAATTTTTTAAATGAGGAGATTTATCAAGGCACAATATAGATTTATTCCTGCCTGTCACACTGAGCTAGACTTAGTTAAGACGAAATAAACAGCCGGGGATAATGAAAGGAGAAAACTCTTACAAAATTGTGCTGGGAACCTATCGTAAAGCTCCATGTGTATAAGCTAGATAATGAGAAAAATTTTACAAACTACTCAGTAATAGTTTCTTCTCATAAAGGGTAATTATAAGAACAGTTTATACATTATATCTTATGCCTCATTCAGATGGTAATTTCAAAGAACGCTTTGAATTTGATTCTGCCCCTCAGCAGGTAAAAAGAAAGCACTTAGACTCAAATCTCAGCCTGAGTTTTGCAGGTACCAAGCTAGTAACATGTTTTTTTTTAATCAAACTGTCAAGATCAATTTAAAATGAACTCATCACTCTAGACACCTATATTCTTTTACTGACTGGATATGAAAAGAATTATCTACGTTATGAAAATAATTATCTAGGTTATGTCCAAGTAAAAAGAAAAATCAACTTAGTCGAGGAATTTGAGAAAAATATTATATATATCTACATTTATGTATACACACATATACGTATGGACACACAGAAACACACATATTCTATACAGTTTTAGGCCTGATTAATCCAGGAGAGCAGAATGCATAGTTCTGGACTGCTGGGGAGTAATCTAGAAGTCATTATAGAGGTTTAAAGCCCAGACCAACAAAAGTGAGAATAGGGAGAAATAATGCCATAAGTCTTATAGAAGTCATACCATTGCCTTCTTAAGTAATCATCACAAGCAAATAAAAATAATCTTTTCTTCCTCCATACTTTCAAAGTATTTCAAAAGAAGAAAGAAGCTGAATATGTTAAAAAAAAATAGGAGATCTTTAGATTAGTAGATTGATGATGGGGAAGAAGAGACCATGAAATTTATGTTCTTTCTCTATGTGTTTTCCCACACTCACACATCTGCTCACAAAATTGGGCATGTAATTTCAGTGGGTTCATGGATCTCAGGTTGAAAACCACTGCTCCACAGGAAAGAACACAAAGTGGATTTATCACATACCCCATGATTTATTAATGGACTTAATCTACATAGAGAATAGATGCATGATTTCCATCTCTAAATTAAAACAGATAGGGAAATTTAACTACATTTAAAAGAGGTTATCATATTTCTCAAATTATAAGTGGAGTTTCCAACATTTCTACTTTTTGAGTTGGTATTTGGAACTTATGTTTCTCTATGAAATAATTGTATAAATAACATTTTAACTCCCGAACTCACCCACTCAATCCAATTTTACCCATCTGATAGTCTAAACTTGAATTGTGTTAATACCTTCAAAATACCAAGGTCAGGCAAATAATGATCAAATTTACCAAAACTAAAAAATGGAGAGGAGAGTGAGATAAAAGAAGAAAAAAAGAATGCAAAAGAAGCTATTTTTTTCACTTCGGAGTCAACATTTTGTTTTTGTAGACAACTCTAAAAATGCAGAATTCCATCTCCTTTTCTCCCTTGAGAACTAGGATCTCAAGCTGACTTACATACTCACACAACGGATATAGTCATATAAATCTGTCTCAATCCATAAGACCTCCAAAGTGACTTCACTTCCAGTACTGCCAATAAAAACTCCATTTTCCTTTAGTACAGATGATGTCAGCCAGAAATACAATTGAATATGTTGACACTAATGTGTGAATGATTAAACTTCCAGAATAAACTATTTGTATTGTTAAGCAATACAATTGCTAAGTTTGTTAATCCTGTGAATATCTGTTAAAGTCAATGTTCCATGATGACATTTTAGAGAGGTAGGTAAAATGTTTTGGATAATGAAAGAATACAAGGACAAGGAATCATTGCTGTGAGAAGGTCACTCTGTAAAGATTGTCCTGGCTGTTAGCAGATTATTTTCTTCCATACTGACTTTAGAAATTCCCTAAATTGTTCCTAAGCTCATGATACTCATGCTACTCAGTGAACTATGAGACGTTTCTCAAAGAAAAGATCGTGGATGAAATGTTCTATTCAGAACTTTTAAGTTGCCTTTTACGGGACTTCCACGGAGGTAATAGCCAGAGCTATTGATTGGCACTACGGGGAATCTGCTTACCTTCTTAATTTACCTTGAATTTACTTTTCTTCATCTCTGGAGATGTGTAGTATAGGGATTATCATTATATTGGTCACAGTTGCCAGCAACTCGACCTTGAATTACTACATGACTTCTATCTATTTTGTCCTGCCTCATCTTGCCCCTTCCAATTCATTCCCCATGTGACAAGAATGATTTAAAAAAAAATACATATTTAACGATGTATGGTGTCATATGGGTCTATCGGAGTGATAGATGTGAGGGGGTTGGGGGCAAGGTGAAAAAGGTGGAGGCATTAAGAAATACAAATTGGTAGCTATAAAATAGTCATGGGGATGTAAAGTAAAGCATAGGGGATATAATCAATAATATGGTAGTAACTATGTATAGTGCCAAGTGGGTACTAGTCAGGGGGATCACTTCATAAATTATATAAATGTCTGACCACTATGCTGTACACCTGAACTTAATACAAAATAATATTGAATGTCAACTGTAATTGAAAATTTATAAAAGGGGGGAAAGATAAAGGAGAATAAGAGGTTTAAAGTTTCAGGTATAAAACAAAGAAGTCTTTGGGATATACAACAAAGGAAATAAAAGTCAATAATATTGCGATGGCGTGGTACAGTGCTAGATGGTTGCTGGACATATGGTGATCATTTGTTTAGTATAGGAAATATAATCAATAATATGATAATAACTATGTATAGTGCCAGGTGAGTATAGTTGAATGATGTACATCTGAAACTAACATAATATTGTATGTTAGCTATATTTTAATAAAAAATCTTTAACAAAACATATATTTGATGGTGCGACTCTCCACTATTTAATACCCTACAATTGCCCCCTACTAATTTCACTGTAAAGGTCAAGCCATAAAACAAAAGATTGATATTTTAATTAAAATTTAAAACTATATTTAAATTAACATTTAAAAAAAATCTTTTTATAGACCAAGGGCCTTATTATTTTAAAGTGAAGAGCGACAAGCTACAGAGAAGGGGCAAATATATAACTGGCAAAAGATTAGTGTTTAAAAGTATAAAGAATTCTTACTAATCAACAAGCAAAAGACACCTTCCCCAAACAAAAATATGTAAGAAAAAGGTATATGGAACATGCATAGGCAATTCATAGACAGCTTTCCTTTCTTTCCTGGACATCATTTACATCAAGAGCATCATAAAACTTACATACTTAATTAACCTCAAATTTAAAGGTCAAACATACAACTTGAAGATATGTATTTGAAATTTAATAGAATTTGTAATTTCCAAATATGACAAGTTTTTTGCTTTGATTCCTAACTCTAGTTGCAGATATAATGCTTATGTATTAACCAACTGCAAATAAATGGTAAGCATCACACCTAAGTGTTCTTTACTCATTCCCATTAGTAACTTTTTTACAATTACCAACCATCAGTACAGTAAGAGAGTATTGAAGAAACGGACTCGACAGACTTCCCTATATTTCTTAAGAGCTCTTGTATCAGCAAAGTGTGACTACTCAAGATAGAAGCCTATTTTATCTATTCTTTCCATGGAAGAATGTCCACAATGCCAGCTGCTGTGAAAGAGGCATCTTATTCCTCCATGGGAACAAGCAAGTTCTAACATCTCATGGGCTCTGGGCTGCCTGTGTATGAAACAGCCCTGCAGCTGAGGTTTCACTTCTAATCCAGTACATCTGTTATCATAGTGAAGGCTGCTCTGAAGAGTCAAATAACTCAAGTCTAAGGGACCAAAATTCACTTTGAAGCAGGTGTTTTCACAGGGTTCAGTCCATTATGACTTTTTCTCTGGCAGCTGGAGCTCAGCATTTCAGCATAACTATGTCTTCAGCCAAATGAAACTTAATATTCACAGCTCACATCATCTAGCATTCTCCTAATTGGCCCAAATCTCTGAGAAAAATGCTCATCAAAAATCATAGTGTTTTTGACTTCTTTCTCCATTTACATTTATTTGGAAACTATCTCTTTTGAAGTGAGTGTCTTCTTTGTTTTATGTGATTATCTTAAATTCTCTTGGACACTACACTTTTGGTTGGTATGTTATTGGAAGGAAGTCACTACAAGAGTCACTCAAAATTAAAAGTCATAAGTTGTTGATCCGTAGTTCAAAAACTTTCCATTATCCATCGTAATCTTTCAACCTCTTCTCTCTAAAAACATACCCAAAGTAAAATGCCCATAGGAAACTAAGTGAAGGAGCCCTTAATGTAGCTTAAGTCTTCTTTATTTATATTGGCAATACACTTCATATTTAAAACATAACATAATCATTTTTAATGGCAGGGGACTTTGAATAGAGAACAAATGGTTATAAAAAGGTATTACTTCAAAGCAAACTTTTGTAACTTTCCCAACCTCAAAATCAAACCTAAGAAAATGATGAGGTTTTCTTTTCCCCAGCTGATGAGCTAAGAGCCGACAAAGCAATCTTAAAAAAAAAAAAAAGAAAGATTCAATTCTCATGCTCTTTCCCTGAGCTCACATTTTTAGCACTGCAAAATATAACAGCAATCACAGTCATTTAAATAAAGTTACAGATAACACTTTCAACACTGATATCAATAACATATGCATAATATTCTGGACACCCGAGGATTTTGCTCTCTCTGAGATGCTCTGAATTTTATGCAGCTGATCAGAGTTAACTATGCTTTGCCTCTGTCAGTCATATGTAATAAGTGAACTAAACCTGAACTATTTTCGCCAAATAGTCCATGAGCACTTCTGCTCAAGGGCTAATCTCTTTTCTTGTTACTTCCTAATAAAGATTTGATGAATTTAGTATAAATCGAAAAAGAACAAACTTAATGTAAGGCATGGAATCAAAATCCAGAATGCGCTTCATGAATAAACCAGTTCTTCAATATTATTCCAATTCAAAGGGAACTACTGCCTACACATATGTGCTATGGAACTGAAAAAAATGTTAACAAAAATGAATCAATTAATCTGATTGGCATGTATTCCAATATGGGACTTTCCTTCTCAGACATGTACACTTTATTTTTTTCTGATGTTTATATTTTTTTAAAAAATGTTTATTTTTATTTACAGTTGACATTCAATATTATATTAGTTTCAGGTATATAGCATAGTACTTAGATTTTAATATAATTTATGAAGTGGCCCCCAATAAGTCTAGTACCCACCTGGCACCATAGTTATTACAATATTATTTACTATATTCCCTGTGCTGTGCTCTATGTCTCCGTGTCAGATATGTACCCTTCCGTGAAGCACTAGTGACACTGCACAGAGGAAAACACATCATTCAAGAACAGAATTTGACCTACTGTCATGCCCTTGTCTTATACCTGAAAGCCCCAGGCCAATTGATATGATTTCGTTGTTGTTGTTGTTGTTGTTGTTAAATGTTCTTAATGTGGATTTGAAGGAGTTAAGATTGTTCAGACTACCATGTACATCTCCCAAATCAACTCTCATCTCACCCTTTGTGATAGACCTCACAAAGAAATAAGTTTTCCTTCTCCATGTCCTCTATGCACTTTGCTTCTATACTTAGTATCACATATATCCTACCTGTTTCCCCAAAATAAGACCTAGCCAGACCATCAGCTCTAATGTGTCTTTTGGAGCAAAAATTAATATAAGACCTGGTATATATTATATTATATTATATTATATTATATTATATTATATTATATTATATTATATTACATTACATTGTACCCAGTCTTATATTATAGTAAAATAAGACTGGATTTTATATCAATTTTTGCTCAAAAAGATGCATTAGAGCTGATGGTCTGGCTAGGTCTTATTTTTGGGGAAACACGATAGCACACCGCACTTGGCACTTACCATATTTGTAATCGTGTGCTTCTTTAGATAAGTGACTATGACTTCCTCATCATCCCCCAGAGCAAAATATATAGTCAATCACATTGCAAGTAGGCATTCCTAATTTTTAGCAACTTGATTTATCATTTACATGCATTGCTTTTATTAATGTTCATTTTTGAAACATTGGACATGCACAAAAAAAAGTTGATGAAACTCTATTACTTCTTTGAATATAATCATAAGTCAAAAACAAGTGACTAGACACACATGCCCAGAACGTCATTAAAAATATAAATTTAGTTTGACTTAATGAATTGTACACCAAATAAGTGAGGTTTTAAAATTACCTCTGTTGAGATATAACTAGGGTTTCCGGGTGGGAATTCCGACCCGTTCTCAGGATTTATTTTTTTGCTTTCCCGTTCCCAAATCCCAAGAAAAGTTGGTCAGGAAATTGGGAAAATCGGCTCCTTGAACCCAGGTGGTTGGTAGTATGGACCATCACTTTGTAGAAACGATTCCTCATGGAGAGCAGAAAACAGTTTATATCTTGGGATTCGGGAATGGGAAAGCAAAAAAAAATTCCTGAGAATGGGCGGGAATTTCCACCTGGAAACCTTAGATATAACTTATACACAATGGAATTCAGCATTTTAAAATGTAAAATTCCATGTGTTTTAGTATATTCAGAGTTGTAAAACCATCACGACAAACAACTTAGGACATTTTCATCACACCCAAAAGAAAATCTATATGTATTAATAGTCACGCCCTATTCTCACACACTCCTATCATCCTATCACCTCTAGCAACAACTAATCTACTTTCTGTTTGTATAGATTTGCCTAATTTGGAAAATTCGTATAAATGGAACCATAAAATATGTGATCTTTTGTGACTGGCTTCTTTTCACACAGCATATTATTTTCAAGGTTTATCCAGGTTGTAGTATACATGAGTTCTTCATTCCTTTTCATGTGTGAGTAATGGTTCATTGTATGGATATACCACCTTTCATTTATCCATTAATCCATTGATAGACTTTTGGGCAATTTCCACATTTTGGCTATTATGAATAATGCTGTATGGACCTCCATGTAAAAGTTTTTGCGTGTATGTGTGTTTTCATTTCTATTGAGTATATACCTGAAAGTGGAATCACTAAGTCATATGGTAAATCAACGTTTAATATTTGAGGAATTGCCAAATGGTTTTCCAAAGTCCTTTTACATTCCCATCATCAATGTACGAGAGTCACAATTTCTCCACATCCTCCCAACACTTATTATTGTCTGTCTTTTTATTATGGCCAACCCAGAATGTATCTCTGTGGTTTTAACTTGCATTTTCTTAATGACTAATGATGTTGAGAGTCTTTACATGTGCTTATTGGCCGCTTGTATTCTTTGGGGAAAAAAATGTCCATTCAATCCTTTGCCCAGGTTTTAATTGTGTTACTTGTCCTCTTTTATTGAGTTGTAAGTTACATATTCTAAATGTAAGTTCCTTCATAGGTAGATTATTTGCAAATGTTTTCTTATAAAAGGTTCTTGTTTATTGATATCTTCATGTAGAGCACAGAATAGGTTAATTTTGACAAAGTCAATTTAACATAATTTCTTTTTTTGCCACTTATTCTTTTGGTGTCATAGTTAAGAAACCATTGGCTAACCCAAAGTCACAAAGTAAATGTGTGTTCTTCTAAGAGTTTTATGCTTTTTCTAAGAGTTTTTATGCTTTCAACCCAGCCTAGATAGCAAAAACCTGGATTAACCCAGTGCACAATTTCATCAAAATCACATACTTGTGAATATATATATTCACAAGTATGTGATTTTGATATATATATATGTCAATATATACACACACACACACACACACATAAAAATACATATGGCAAAAGCACTTTAAATTTATTTAAGAACAGCATGTTTACAAGCTTGAAAATGTAGATATGGGCAATGTTTATAACCAGCGTAATATAATGGGACTGCTTTTCCATTTTTTTTTAATGAGTTTTGATATACTGCTTTTTATTGTGACACACAATCTATTTCTCCCCTATGTTACCTTAATTAGTTGTGAGGTTGAAAAGGATTACTCTTGTAATCGTCCAGAATAGACCATGTGAAGGCTGCCCCCATTTGAAGGAGATGGAAAGAGCCTGGTCTAAACTAGGGACTCAAACACACTTGGGTTCTTTTCCAAACTTGGATACTTGTGTGTCCCTGAGCAAAGTACTTAATCTCTAAACCTATTCTTTAACTAAAAAAAAAGTGAACCCATAAAACCCATTTTTGATGGTTACTTGTTAGTACTGAAACAGATAACATATTTAATGCTCTCAGCATAGAATCAGTCATTACACAGATACTCTATAATACACCAGTCTTTCTTCCCCCCAAATCGCAATAAAAACCATTCAATATATTTTCCCATTTTCTGCTATTCCAAAACAAACATGTTTTATAATTGGGTGTCAATTTTTAATATACTCTCATTCACTCAATATATTTTATTAGGTATAAGCTACTGAACTGGTTTAATAAAAAAAAAAAAAAAAAAAAAGTTCTGAACCTCAAGACTCTTACTATCTCCTAGGAAACACTTAGAGAAATTATTGAAATAGGCATAATGTTATCAATGTCATAAGACATACAAGCAAATTATTTTGGGGTTCAGACAATGGTAAAGTTACACAGATGGGGAACTCAGATAAAAATTCCTGGAGAAACAGTTAAGATGAAACTTGAAAGATGGTTAAGCTTTGGATAGAGTTAAAGACAGAACTAGCATGAAAATATGAAGATATGCAAAAAGAGGTTATGCTTGCAGAAATAGAGAGAATCCTAATTCCTGACATGTCTAAAGTGTAGGGTTTACACAGGAGTAAGATGGACCCAGAGCACAGAGGGCACTAAATGAATGGCAGATTGAGTTTGGCCTTTATTTGACAGGTGATGAAAAGCTAAGCAGAAAAATAACATGTCAAGAAGGGAATGCTAGAAAGGTCATTCTTCCAGCACTACACAGAATGATTTGGGTGGGGAAGAAGGGAGGCAGAACAGCAGCAGAAAAACAAATTTGCTACAATAATATTTCTAATAAGGCCAAAACTGTCGTGTGCCTTCTAATAGGCATCATCCTCCCAGGTTTCGGCGAACAGAAGCCTGGCTTTGTTTCAGAATCATGCACGTGGCAATATATCCAGGGAAAGTGGCCCCTTCCCCAAGAAATGAAAGAGTGATCTAAGCCAGGATGAGTAAACTTGTCCTGTAAATGGCCAGAGAATAAGTATTTTAGGCTTTCTAGACTATGTAGTTTCACCCACAATTGCTCAACTCTTTTATTGTAACAGGAAAGAAATGATGGACAATATGGAAATAAATGAACATGACTGCGTTCCAATTAAACTTTATTTATGGGCTCAAAAATTTGAATTTCATATAATTTTCATCCGTCATGAACTATTAGTCTCCTGACTTTTTGTTCAAACATTTGAAAATGGAAAGACCATTCTTAGCTCCTGGTCCATAGAAAACGGGCAGCAGGATGCATTTGGTCCATAGCTTGCCCACCCCTGATCTAAAGCAATCATAGTTACTCTAAACTCCTTGCCAGGTATTGCTTGGGTAGCAATGGGGTATATAATGTGGTTCTGATCAATGAGATACAAAGGAAAGTCTGCTGAAGGGTTTCTATGAAAGATTTTCCCATCCAATGAACACAGATGTGTCAGAAAAATTAAGTCTGAAGATAAATTGTTTAAAGTGGTGTGAGCTATTTTTGCATCTGTGGGAGAAGTCCTGAGATTTGCAAAGAACCCTTCTAACCTAATATACCAAGTGAAAGACATAAGTAGGACTAAAGCAGAATGAGCTCAGGGTAATGGGGCAGAAAATAGTTCCTTGAAGAGAAACTGTTGAGGTGGAATTGTTCTAGTGGCTTCCGGAAGCAGGCAAGGGACCGTGATAAAAATTAAAGCCATATCTCAGGAATTTTCACCTGAATGAGGAGAAGAATGATGTTACTTTTGAGGGAGAAAAGATGGTTTGAGTGGGAAATGAGTGTGGAGGGGAGGCAGCAAGAAATTTTAAAAAGACTGTGAGGGCTCTGCTGAATCTAGCTTAATGGAATGTGCAATAGATCAGTTCACCTTGGTTCGTACCAACAGTGCTTTCCAGCTCCTGGAGGTGCTAACGAAACCATGACAGACAGTAGTCACATATTGGTTTGACAGAATCAGCCTGCACATTCCCCCAACAGAATCCTGTCGTCACGGATTGTTATGGCCAGGCCTTAGGCTTATCCCGCTGCTTCAAATTATGGCTGCCTCACGTGGGTGTCACCCCAGGGAGTCCTTAGTAAAGGCAGCTTCTATTTCTCCATTCCATTTGCTTTAGTCTGACCAGATCAGTGACTTTCAATTTTTGCTCCTGGGAGGCCTCGTGTTCAGTGGTCTACTGGGAACTGTTATGGACAGCACAGATACTTCCAAAGGAATGATAAAAATATAAAAGGCGACAAAAACAAAGTACAACAAATAAGAATGGCAAAAAATGTGATTCTGATACTTATTTTAAAAGACAGACTATTAACAAGACAGACACAGCTTTAAATGTTTTCTGCACTATTGAGATACATATTTGTGCATCTAGAAATAAGGTACAGGTCAGAGTTCTCACAGGTAGGATTAAATTCTACTTTTCTTTATGCAGGGAAAAAAAAGGATTTCACAAAAACGTGTAAAGTTAAAAAAATAGTACAACTACCATCTGATACAGCAACCCCACTTCTGTTCTTTTTGTTTTGTTTTGTTTTTTTATCCAAAAGAATTGAAAGCAGAATCTAAAAGAGATGTTAACACTCCTACTCACTGCAGCATTATTCACAATAGCCAAGATGTGGAAACAATCTAAATGTCTATCATCAGATGAATGGATAAGGAAACTGTGGTAGATGCATACAATGGAATACTACGTGGCCGTAAAAAAGGAAGGAAACCCTGCAATATACGAAAACATGGATGAAACTTGACAACATGATACCAAACGAAATGTGCCAACAACGGAAAGACAAATAATACAGGATTCTACTTATATAAGGTGTTTTAAGTGGTCAAATTCACAGAATCAGAGTATAATATTGGTTGAGGGGAGGAGAAAATGGCGAATTACTAATAATTGGGTATAAAGTTTTAGTCAAGCAAAATGAATGAGCTCTAGAGATGGGCTGTATAACATTGTACCTAAAATTAACAGCAATATATTGTACACTTAAAAATGTGTTAAGAGGGTAGATCTCATGTTAAGTGAGTTTTGCACAATAAAGTAAAATAACAGAAATGTAGACAAAGTAAATTAATCCACTTTTTTTAACAGTAAAGAGTAACTCACAACTAAACTCTAAATGTCTAATAAAACCAAGTGTTGGATGGCATGAAGGCAAATAAGAACTCCCATTTACTGCTGACAAGAGTGTTAATTGGTTCACCCCCTTGGAAAGCCATTTGGGAACACCTAGTAAAGCAATGGTGTGGATTTTCTATGACTCAGCCTAGCAATTTCACCTATGTATCTTGCATATGCCCAAGATACAGTTACAATGTAATATGAATGAAGACCCAGTCCAAACCAGCTTTGTAATATCGTTGCAATAGCACACAACTGTTAACAACTGATAATATAGAAATGAATAAATTATGTCACATTCATTAAATAGAATATAACAATTAAATGTATGATTTTGTTTCTCAGTGTGTGCAAAAAAGTAAATGCAAAAGGATATATACAGCACACAATCACTTATGTAAACATTTTAAGCATATGAAACATATTGTTAAACATGTTCACATGTGTCATAAGAGAATAAAAACATAATTGTAAAACTGTCCTAACTTCAGGAGAGTTGTACTTGGGAGGGAGGGGAAAAGAGAGGAAGAGGTTATAGTGACTAGGAAAAAGGAAGCTTTGAAAGATCCGTGTTTTAAATTTAATTTAATGAAACAAAGACCTGCAGCAAAAGTGGCAAAATTGTTAAAATGTGTTACATCTATATGGTAGATTCATGGATGCCTACAAAACTGTATTATTGCATGTGTGAAATATTATATAATTTTTAAAGAATGTCTTTCAGAGTTCATTTTAATAGCAAATATTTTTTTCAAGGCTGAACACTCTCAATCACCAACTATATGACAAAACTGAACATTTTTACTGCACACAACAAGGTGCTGTGATAAAAAAAATGAAGTGTATATTAGAATGAAGTATTCTTGGGAGATTGTAAAAGAGATAAAGAACCATTCAGTTCACTATATGACACAATCAACTTGATCCATTAGCAGAAGACAGATAACGTATCAACATTTTCACCAACAGTAGGTTGAAGTAATTACTTTTATACGTCTGGGAAAGCAGTAAAAAAAAAAAAAAAAAAAAAAAAAAAAAAAAAAAAAAAAAACACCTCAACTTTCATACACTTACATATATCAGAGATTCAAAACATTTTGACAGTAAGACAGAAAAGAAAAATTGCCTGAATGAAAACCCTGAATGAAAAAAATTGCCTGAATGAATACGTGTTATTACACCCATCACTTTATATCAATTTTCTGATTTTGTAGATTTTAAAGCAACAGCATCATAACCATGTAACAATAGGTAAGTAAGACATTTGTGATGTTTTATAATTTGAAACATCATCTTTATACTAAAAGAAACACAGCTACATTAAGCAATATAAAATAAACCCCATAAATTAAAAAAAACAATTTGTATCGAATTATGACATACATAGAGAAGTGCACAAATAATTATATAGCTCTATCCATTTTTGGAACATGGACACACAAAAACAACAACCCGTGTTAAAAAATAGAGTATTGCCAACATTCTAAAAACCTCTATCATGGCTCCTTCCATAACTACCTTCCCTCCCCAAAGGAAACACTATCCGGACTCCTAATGCCACAGATTCATTTTTAATCATCTATTCTAGCTCCTTTGCTCAGCTTTATGTTTGTGAGATTCATCAATGTTTTGCTGGTAGCATAATTTATTCGTTTCCATTGCTTATACTACTCCATTGTATTATATAATATGCTACAAACTGCCTATCCAGTCTACTAATGAAGGACACTTGGATTGTTTCCAGCTTTAGACATTTATGATTACAGCTGTTATAAACATTATAGTCTGTATCTTTTTAGGTATACAAATAGGTATTTCTGTTGGACACACACACACACACACACACGATTTATATGTGCAATATGTTCAGCTTTAAAGTTTTCAGAGTGAAAGCATAAATGAAATAGGAATGACAAAAATTAATGATTATTGAAGCTGAGTGATTGTTACATGGGGTTCATGGTATAGTTCTACTTTTTAAATGTTTTAAATCTTTGATAAAAGAAGGATTTTCAAAATGGCTGTACTGACCCTCTATTTTATTAAAAACAGGAGGGGTGTGTGTGTATTCTTTAAACAATGTCATAAAAGCCATAGAAAAGCTGTGAAAATGTTCCAGATTAAAGAAGGCTAAAGAGACATGACAACTAAATGTATACCTGATCCTAGACTGGATCCTGGAATAAAAGAGGAAACGTGCTATAATGGACATCATTACTTAAGTTGATACAATTTAAAAGTAAATGGTAGATTAAATGAAAGTTAAATTTATTGAAGCTGATAAGCATAGTGTGGTTATATAAGAAAATACTCTTACTTTTAGGAAACACACATTGTGGTATTTTGTAGTAATTAGGGTCAAAGGACCTAATGTAGGTTGGTTACTCTCAAATCATTCAGAAAAAGAAAAGAAAAATAAATTCATAAAAGAGAGTGTGTGTGTAAGAACATAGGCAAATAATAAAGCAAAGCAAATAGTACAATTTTAACAATGATGTGCATAGAATTATATAGGCATTCTTCATACTACTTTTAACTATTTTTGTTTTTCCAATTTTCTGTAAATTTGAAATTTACAGGTGGCCAAAGCGTACAAACTTCCAGTTATAAGATAACACGTGGTGATATAGTATACATCCCAGTGATTATAGTTAACAATAATGTGTTGTATATTTAAAAGTTGCTAGGAGAATAGATCTTAAAAGTTCTCATAAGAAAAAAAAATTAAGTATGGTAATAGATGTTAACAAAACTTATTGTGGTAATGATTGCACAATATATACATACATTGCATCATTATGTCAAACTCATGTAACTCCTACAATGTTATATGTCAATTATATCTCAAAATATAATAAGTAAAACCTCAAGATGTGTTCTTAAGAGAGATAAACCCAAACTAAACATATTTGCCAGGAAAAGAACAAAGTATTTGTAAAAGAATGACAAATGAGAGGAAATTATATTAAAATAAGGAGTCCAGAAGATGAGGGACACAATGAAAATTGGAACAATGGGGGCCATTTTAAAGAAATTAGATTTTGTCCTGAAGGCATGGGGACCAAGAATTTTATGAGCACAATAAAATCATATCTACACTTTAGAAAAATCACTCCTAGAATGGCATAAGGTTAGAGGGAGAGAGAAATGTTGGTCAGAAGTCCAGGTGAGAAATAATGAAGATAAAATTTGATGTGGAAAAGTTAGGACATGGTGATCTATTAGATGTGGAGAAAGTCACAGAGAAAAAACACCCCCAAAGCTCTTAAACTATTCTACCTAAGTATGTGTGTTTATTTTTTGAAAACTGTTGAGAACTGCAAGGATATGTGCTACCTGGCATTACATCTTGATCTCAATTAAACTCACAGTAATCTTGGAGGAAGACAAAAATGAGGGTTTGCCCAGCCTGTCTGAAACCCTTCATAATAACCCACTAATCTCTACCGTGTTTGGGTGCAAAAAATTAGCTTTCCTCCGACAACAAATAAGAATAATTTTCTGTCCACAAAGTAAATGAGTTTCAATGCATACATCTCACCAAATAGAAGTATCAAGGTAGTTTTTGTTGGGTTTTGTGCACCAGCAAAAACTACTTGTGGTTTTCTGAGGCATGCTGCATTACTTCTCATCTCTACTTCTGATGTCCCCTAAACCATAAATGTACCCTCACCACTCCTTCAAAATCATTGCAGATTTCACCTCCAAGAAGTCTTCCCTAATACACTGAAACCAATGAAAATAAATAAAATTATTTTCAAATAAAAAGTTCATTTATTTATTTATTTTAATGGCTGCCCATTTTATATTCCACCACAGGGTATAAAAGGTCTTATTGCTCAATCCTAGTCATTCACTGGTTGATGTGAATGTCGATATTTTAGCCATTCTGGTGGGATATATTCTCACCAGATACATATTACTGTGGCTTTAATTAAAATATTTCATTTCCTTGAAAATTTATGTTGTTGAGCTTCTTTTCATATGTTATTTGGCTATTTGGCTATTCTTTTGTGAAGCAATAGTTTGAGCTTTCCCCCATTTTTCTATTGAATTGTTCGTCTTTTTCTATTTGATTTGTAAAAGATCTTTCCCATTACTTCACATAAATTTTAAAGAATACAAGTAGTTTCAAAGAAACTCCAAAATTACAAAGGAAAGTCTTGAGTTATATCCCCAGTCTCTGAGGAACAGTTCTTGTAAAAGTTTTAGGAGCTCCTCTTTAGACCAATGTATAGAACTCTTATTTATAGCCTGATGGGTTTTGTTTAAATCTCACGTGAACAAGTGACTCCAGAGTTATCACAGTTCTCCTGTTTCTTCCCCACAGAGGCACAAGGCATAACGATAACTGATAGCATTTCCAGGTAGAAGTGAGAGCCGGAGGGCAAAATTGACATAAGCGTAGAAATTGAGTAGAGTTTCTCAGCCTGGTTTTGTATCTGCTAGAGCAAAGCTGTCTAGTGGGTGTTTATTAACCTTTTTTTTTTTTTAATCACAGTAAGAAATACATTTTATGTCATGATCCAGTCACACAAATATGACTGAAAAGAAATCCAAATGGATATTTATCTTTACTCCTTGTTTATCATTCCCTGATATTTTGTATATGTTTTATTTTATCCCATTTCATCGTTGTTGTTGCTGGTTTCAGCACAGGCTCTCACCCACTAAACTGATTTCACATGACAACTCTTAGACAAACACTGATTTAGAAAACTACTTCTCAAGTTTCAATACGTGTAAAAATTACCTGAAATTCTCATTGAAATGCAGACGCTGTTTTGATAAGTTGGTACAAACCATTGTTATGAATAATATTATTATCAATATCATCAGCAATACCACTTAGCACAGACGTACATTGCAGGACATATAAATGGATCATTTGGGGTATCTGAAACTACCAATTCCGTAGTCTTTTTGTCTCTATATCTTCTTCTCCCCTGTTCCTCCCATGCATGACCTTTCCATACTCTGCTATTCCTAGATATGCTGAAATCACCTGGAACCAACCAGTCACCCTTAGAATTTGTCTGGCTTGCCAGAGAAGAAACAGAGTACAGGGGTCAAGGTGCCCTGGAGCAGTGCTTCTTTAATGCATAGGTCCAGGTTAAGGCCTGAGATACTAATCTGTAACAAGCTCCCAAAGGATGTTGGTTCTGCTGGCACATTGCCCCCATTCTGAGTAACAGAAAATTCCCAAAGACAATAAAACAAACAGTGAATACTTTGGATTCAAGTAGTAGTAAGAATGAAATGTCGAAACACATCAATAAACTCCAAAACTTTTGTAAGGGCCAATAGAGAAAGCTCTCTAAGGAGGAAGTGCACAGAATCACTGAAAGGGCTGATGGGATTCTGATGGCCAAGGAAGACAAAGGAGGCCTAAAGCAGGGGATGGACAGAGAAAAAAGTACCAAAGCAGTGAGGCCCTGAGTCAGATGGCAGGCAGTTTCTGTAGGGAAGAAGAAGGAAAGGCGAAGGTGACTGTGGTCACAAAAACAATGTAGAACCCATGGTGTTATTACAGAAAGAACCTTTCTGAGTAATCCTGGATTTGGATAAGTAAAAAGGCTTTGAAGTCCACAATACTGAAATCAAGAGCCAAGGACTGAGGCCATTGAGGAGACAGCAAACTGATTTGGAGTCTGAAAGACAGATTGACAGGGATGAAGAAAGGCTGGTCGAAACAGACAGCAGAGGTTTCTAATAGAGAGTGAAAATGCTCATGGCCTACATGACATTTTCTACACCTCGGTGAACAGAGCGCTGGATTTCAGCCTGACCTTGTTCCCTCATCCACACACCTCCAGACTTGACACAGCACCAACCACAGCTTCAGTGTAAGGAACCAGCCCTTCCTCCCCATAGGAGTTACAGGAATTGGGAGAGAGTGTAGTATCTGCTGTACAATGCTCTGAAAGACATGGAATAGACAGGAAGTCTGTTCCTGTACGGATATAGAAAAATAAACAGTGTTGATAGGAAAAGCCATTTAGGAAAACGAAAAAAGAAAAAAAAAAAACTCTGGGACTAGGTTAAAAAATAAAATAATGACACACAATAACGTTGAGCTTATATGTAATTGAAAGTGTTCCAGGCCACAGAGAAAGGGATTATTAAAGGTTAGGTGGCTCAGGAGGTCTCTCACTAAGCTGCTTATGGTAATAATAAGAGATTACAATGAGCCAGGCACTTTGCTGTGGGCTTTATGTAAGGTATTACAGTCCAATTGATCAACCAGACTCACAATGTTTGGAGAGTGAAGGGGTATGCTAAAATCATCAATCATATAAAATCACAAATAATAATTTTGTGATCAAGTTACTGCTTTTATTATATTAAACTTATGGAACAGTTCCATTATAAAGTTTTTATGTCATGAAATAAACATCAACTACATCCATCTAGGCTAAAGCAAAATTAAAAGAAAAATGTCTTTATATTGATTACTTTAATGCTAAACATGATATATCTATACAGTAAAAGTAAAAGCTTTTTATATTGATTAATTCAATACTAAAAACCCTACATAGCATTGTGATGAAAAATAAAAGTCACAAAATAATAATTATTCTTGGTGTATAACCGTATACTTAAATCCACTTTTGTAACCGTCTCTGATACAAGTTGGTGGTAGTTTTCTAAAGAATGTACTTCTTTAAATGATAGTTCTCCACAAAATTTTCTGCAATCGCTTTCTAAATTACATTTTCAGTTTCTTAAATTTAAAATGGATGACATTTTTAATTAATTCTGCTCTATAGGTCACATTGTTTTTGAGAAAATATTCTTTCTACAGTTGTAAAATTATCTGCATGGATAAGAATCGACTTCTAGAGGATATTCTCAAGTCTGCATTTTTTGTACTGAAATTTGTAAATATTTCCATCCAGATAGTTTTACTCTTACTTTCTTAATGATCCTCCTCAGAATATGCTTTAAAATATTTTTGAAGGACAAATTTCATCCAATAATTTGTTTAGATATATTACTTTTCTGAAAATCATAGACCTTGCTTAATTTAATTATAATCCGATACACAATATACATTCACCATATTAAACATAGCTTCATCAAAAACTCTTCCTACAAGTTAAGGTAGTTCAAAGTGCAATCATAGACTTTTCAAAATTAAATCTTGCATAAAATTTGAGTTCTCAAATTTTAAATTTGTTCAGTTTCTTTCATGCTTTTATAAGAATGAATTTCATAGCCTTTCTGTAAGCTTTGCTTTTAATAATTGCAACTTTCTAAAACTTCAAAGTCTTAAGTTTCATGGTTTCAATTAATCAAATACTTTGATTAAAAGTCTCCAGCAGTTTTAGAATAAAATTTCAACTAAAATTACATGATTCACTTACAAATTAGTTGAACACCACTGTATGATACTCAGATTGACTTACAAGATAGTCCTCCATAGCCTCAAATATCTTTAAATCCAACTGACATTGGCCACAAAAAGTGGACTGCCATGCTGTTTTGTTTTTTAACTTTTTGATATCTAATGCCAGCTCCATTATAAAAGTTTTTAGTTCAGTTACTCTGTGTGTGTATGTGTACCTATAAAATTTGATAACTAAAGCATATATTTTTATTGTTAGAATATTCTAGCTTGTTGGAATCAATTATGAGTACATCCATTATTTTTACACCACAACCTGTTCCAAATATATTTCTGCTCCATAGATTTCCCAATTTTGAAAGAACATTGCTTTCATCATGAAACTGTTCTGCCAAATTTATGATCATCTCAAAAACAAATAACTTTATCTTCAATACTGAACTTTTTAAACTGCATTTACAATACCAATCAAAAGACGGTCAAATTTGTCTTACTTGACAAAACTTCCTGAAGAGAAATGAGAGTATAAGTCATACAGAAAAAGTTGAGAACCGTATGATTTCACTGACATGTGGGATATAAAACTGAAAACAACAAATGAACAAGACAAAGAAAGAAACAAAAACTCATAGACACAGACAACAGTTTAGTGGTTACCAGAGGGTAAGGGGAGAGGGGGGTGGTAGATGCAGGTAAAAGGGATCAAATATAAGGTGATGGAAGGAGACTCTGGGTGGTAAACACACAATGTGATATATAGATGATGTATTACAGAATTGTACACCTGAAACCTATGTATCTTTACTAACTATTGTCACCCCAATAAACTTTAATTAAAAAAAAAATAAAAAGATAAAACTGCCAAGACCTCGATTTAATTCTATGTAGTGATTAAACTACCATTGAAATTAACATAACAGATGATGTACTTGAAGCACCTGTGGTAGACAGAATAATGAGCCCCCAAAGATGTCCATGTTTTAATTACCTTATATGTCAAAGGATCTGTGCGGATGTGATTAAGTTAAGGATCTTAAGGTAGGAAGATTATCCTGAATTATCTGGTTGGTCTTAATCACAAGGGTCATGATAACAGAGAGGCAAGAGGGTCAAAGACAGAAAAAGGATATATGACAACAGAAGCTGTGGTTAAAGTTATGCACTTTGAAGGGGTCACAAGCCAAGAAATGCAGATGGCCTCTGGGAGCTGGAAAGGGCAAGAAACAGATTCGTCCCTAGAACTTCCAGAGAAACACAGACATGCTGACACCTTGATTTTAACCTGTTAGACTCATTTCAGACTCTGACCTTCAAAATGGACAGATAATATATATAGAAAATATATTTGTGTTAAGATTACAGTAATTTGTTATACAGTAATAGGAAGCTCATATAGCCTCGAATGATACTAATATAAAATTGCAATCATTTGAATGTTGGCAGAGTTCAGTTTTTACCCCATTTTTATGTGTACAAGAAAATAGATTGAAAAATGTGTGGGAATAATTTGAAACAATAGACATTGGATCTAAATAAAAAGTTATGTTTCAGAGTGATATAAAAATGTACCCTCTGTAGCTACATATGCTAAATCACTATCTTTAGGAACAGTTTTCTTAAAATAACTACTAATTTTGGAAAGAGATGCTGCTACTTTTTCAACAGATTTGGGTCTCTGGTTATCATTATAGTTGTTGAATTCAATACATCTGTGGTGAGTGGTAAATGTTAATAAATACTTTATGTAAATTACAGGTTCATCATTAAATTTGGGGAGAAACAGAAGTCCAATACTTTATTTTAGATAATTGCTATAGAAAGACTTTATTCCATGACAAAAAGTGTTAAACCAAAAACAAATTAAGCAATTGTACATTTACCCTATAATAAATGAAAAAATTATATTGAGTATTCCCTCTCAATATACTGAAACTAACAAGACTTCTCAGCCCCTATTTCCTGTACACATTTCATATAAATGTGTAATATAATTCACATTTCCCCACTTATTCCACTAAGTGGATTTGTTTTGGCCTCAAGTATTTTGAAGGTGCAAACATAGGCCTGGGCATACTGTGTCGGGGCCATGAGTGTCAGATGCTTCTCTTAATGCCACTCAGATCAGAAGTGGTTAGCTGTATCTAGCCCACATTCCTCTGTACACTGTGTTTTATTGGGAAAGCCTTATGTGCTGTCCTTGAAAGGAAGAAAATAGCTAAGTTATATCTGGAAAGAGTCAGAAAAAGAGACCTGGATTATCCCTGGTAATCTTCAAAATTAAACACAGTCAACACCAGAAGAGACCATGGCTGAAGCTACAAGTGCAAAGCAATCTACCAAATCCATTGTGGCTTATATAATATCTCATTTACAAGGAAAAGAAAAGAAAACAAATCGAGCAAAACTGGACATTTGGGATCTATCATCATTCCTATTTGTATGTATTATCTCGTTGAATTCACAGAACAACCATATTAAGTCAGGCCTATCCATCTTCAGGTAACAGCTAGAGCAGGCAGAAGCAGGATCTGATCCCAGGCCATCCAGCTCCAGGACTAGTGACCTTACCCACACTCAGCCTCCAGCTCTTAGGAATCCCTCTTCATGGGACCTTTCCTAGGCCTTATCTCCCAAACAAGTGTCCTCCGGGCTGTGGTCTGTTTTCTCCTTTCAAGCCACTGACTTGCCACCCTCAGTTAATGTATTTTTGGGATATATTCTTGTCCCCACAGCCTTTCAATCAACATCAATTCTACTTGCTTTCATACTTTTCAGTTTCTTTTAAAGGCCGTGCTGTTTGTGTTGCTCTTCTATTTTATTTATTTAAAAATTTCCTTTAAAATGCGGGGGGACAATTTCATCTTTCCTGACATAGACATCCCAGATCCCAGATCCAGTCTTCTGCTGGCTTACTTGCGATTACCACTTGGTCTCTAAGTAATCCGAATAGGAGATATAGCAATGTTAGTACTGCCTACCTCCAAAAATGGTCAGGTGTCAATGACACAAGGAATAGCTCAAAAGTGAACAAAACTAACCAGAAATACATTCTGTCTTATGAAAATTTGGAGAAGCTCAGGTTGCAGAAGGGGAGGCTCTCACAAAATCTTTTTTTATTTAAAACAAATAACAAACTCTATGAATGTGTTATCTAGTATGTCTCTTCAAATAGTGTTACATGCTATAGAAGAAGGAATTAATTCTCTACTTTCCACTATACTACATTCACTTCTAATCTGTTCTACTGTGTGGGTGCATATGAGTTAATGCAAATGAGCTTGAACATTAGTAGGATAAAAGATGCTGATATTTGTTAAATTTGTTAATGTTCCAAAGATCCAATTACTCTTTCAACCACATACTACACCTTACTTTGTACTTAGCATTATGTAAGCCTTACAGAACGAAAGTCTTTCCCTGGAGAAACTTGTAATTTAATTGACTGCTCTTCTAAAACTAAGTTTTTCAAATTCTATAAATTCAGTGAAATGAATGCCTTTGTTGACACATAATGGCATGTGTAACATGAAGGCTCTGGCAGTGTTTCTCAAATGAGCTTAGTACTTCTGCTTGGTGTTTCTAAGAGTCAATCATCACACTGGATCAGCGGCACACATAAGCAGTCGGTGTCCCAAAATGTAGGAAGAGCTGAATTCTTTAAATTCCTAAGCAATTTTAGTCTCCTCTTTGGCAGAGCCATGAACGGGGGAAGCTGGATATTCTGCTTTCCTGTTCCCATTTGGATCCCCGCTAAATGGCAAAGTTGAGCATCCCTGCATAGAACACCTGATTTGTTTCCCAGTTTAGTCAGATCACAGACAGAATCTGCTTTCTAACAGCTGCCTGTGAAAATTCGGGGTAGATTTCTTAAGAGAACTTCACAGAATCAATTTCAGGTTATAGAAAAACCGGCTGCTTCATCATTGACTCATTTTACCAATAGATGGCACTGTGGGCAATGATATAGAATGAATGAGCAATTACATTAATTTCTTTAAAAAAAAGGGGAGGATAGGGGGTGGGAGCAGACAGGAAATTATAGCCCAACCTATTTACAAGTGTCTTACTCTCACAAATTTTTTTTATACCTTCATAAATGTTTCTACCTTGATTACTATTTTTAGCTCCTCTGACCTTGCTTCACCAAAGACTATTAAGCAGATCATTTAACCCAGTTTCATATCTATTAAATGAGAAGGTTGGATTAGCTCCGGGGTAGAAAATTCAAATGTCTGCTAGAGCCACGCAGCTTATTGATATATGTTCAGAGGATCTGGTGCAAGAGGATAAGGAGGCTAACCAGAGACTATCCAAAATAATTTGATTTTAGATTTTTTTTTTTTAATATAGTAAACCAAAATAAAATAGTCTTTGGGAACACATTTTTGTCTTCTTGATTAAATGATGTCTGGAAGCTCCTCTGATAGAAAGCACTGTAATAGATTCTACCTCTACCAGAGAAAAATGTATATAAAACCACACATCTATGTCTAATCCTGTATACATATTAATATACATCGTTTTCATATCTTCAATCTCTGATAAATCTGTTAAAGCCTAATGTGAAACAAAGTACAAAGGTACTATTTCCCTTCCTTTAAAATGTAAAATAAATTTAGAGACCATAAGATTCCCTTAACTTCTAATTTTTCCCTCATAGTTTCTAAGAGCATCACCATCAACTTGAATCTCTGCAGTTAGAAATCTCAGAGTCATCTGTTATACTTCAATCTTTCATCTTTGTCATATCATCAATCACTGAGCCTAGACGATTTTACCTCAAAATTCTCTCTCATGTCGTTCCTAAATTTTAATCCCTGTGACCACTTCCCTAATTCAGATGCTCATTGGCAAGATCTCACTCAACAGGCTGAATAAACCAGCTAGAGCAGTGAGTGCTCCATGGGGCAGGGGAAAGTGTGACTGACTCAGGAAGCATCAAGGCTGAAATTGAGATACAAGAATTTCACCCATACTTACCTTCCCAGTCATGTCTCTTGCATATTACCTCAAACATACCCTATGTTTCCATCGTCAGTTGCACAGAATTGTTCACTATTATAAGAATAAACCACATGACACACTTCGACAGTTTCCACAGTCTTGAATACATTCAACCGCCGAGCAAATTCCTAGATGTCTTTCCAGTTCTAGCTAACGACGTCCTGCACGAAGATGCCTCCAATGCTTCCAGATAAAACCAATGGTCACTCACTCCATGATTGCATATGTGTATACTCATTTCTCACAGAACAATGTCATCAAGGTGAGTGTATGTTCTATCAGAGATTATACCACTCATCTTTCATTAATCACTGAATTGCACTGAAATTAATGTCTCCAAAATCAGTCGGCCTATCTTTGAATCCTAGCTCTACCACTAAGTAACCTGAGATTTTGACCACATTGACACACCTTTCCAAACCCCACTTATTCATTATTAATAAGACTACTGAAAAGACCAAATGAGAAAATGCACGCAAAGCACTCACCACAGTGTTTGGCACATGTGACCCACTTCACTATCTAGGTTTTACCATCCTCATTCATAGAACATTAGGCTTGTACTAGAAGACCCATGTGATCCCTTCTAGCTTTAACATTATTTGACTTTATGTCCTGATTAGAGTGGACATATTGACAGTGTTAAACAAATAACTCTGTGCACACATGAGAGTAGCAGCCAGTCACAATAAGTCATATCCCGTGATTCTAAATCAGATCATTTTATTGAAAGTCAAGTGTTAAGAAATATAATTTGTTAAAACAATAACATATATAAGCATCTTGTTAATTTATATCCCTCCTGACATAGGCTTTCTTCCTCAATTTCCTTTCCAACACTCATATGTACACAAGTTCTTTTCCAGAAAGATTTACTCTGGAGACAACAAACTGACACATAAAAAGAACTGCTTACCCATTACTTAAAATACGTACTTGAAGATCATCCTGGGCCCAGAGTGCCAAGTCATCCCAAAAAACTCTGGTAAAGTTTAAAACCTCCATAATCTCTGCCCTCGTACTAACACACACACACACACACACACACACACACACACACACACACACACCTATCAGCTTCCCTCAGATATCATAAATTTCCATATTTTTTCCCTTTGTTATTTCTACAAGCCCAAATTCTTTGGAAGTTCTAAGCCATTTTTGTTTTATTTAGTTTTTCTTAAGTCCTCCTGTGATAGAAGCCTAGGAAGCTTGAGTGATAGGAGAAAACAAATCAGGTAGGAGGTATATATGCCAGTAAATGCTAGATTTGGTACAAAACCATTTATTTTGTGCTCACAAGTATAAATTTTCATTCATGTGAATATGTGCTCTGGTTAAAGCTGTCTTTACAGATAGATAAAATTGGTAAAATTTTACCCTTTTATTCATTTATTTAAGAGTGCTTGTTGTGTAAGGCAATCTGAAGTAAAAACCACAAATAATACTTTGAGAATTTTACCCTTTACATTTTTACTCATTCAAAAAGCATCATTCATCTAAGCATCTGACATTGCCTTTAAATTCCAAGATGAGTAAGTAAGACCTAGTCTCAGACTTCAGGTGGCTTTCAGACTATTGGAAATATAGATATGTAAATAATGACATGGCCTGCACTATTACAGGGGAAGTTACAAACTGATTTTGCTGGATGAAGAGAAATGTTTCTGCTAGATCCATATAGCCCTAAACAGAGGAGAAGTGAACAAATACAGGTGAAACACTTCACTGATTTACATACCTATTGTATAAGATATACAGTTTCAAAGAAAAAAGTGCTAACTCAGTAAAGTTGTAAATCTGGATTACTTTCATGTTGAACACTTGAAAAGCCATAGGCTATAATTAAAATATCCTTTTTTTCCTTCAAATTTAGGCTGAACAACACCCAAAAGATTGCTGGTGAAATCTTTGACAAGTATCCTGTTTTCTTAAGTATAACTATCAATTAGACAGACTCATATTTTCCTATTTCAAAAATACTGATTAGTGTCATCATTCAAAAATAATAATGCAGACATTACTGTTATAATGCCATATATTCATTACTGAGTAGTAAGTGTTCAACAAAATAGCACACTAAAAATAATAGAGATTAAGTAGATCACTCAAAGCATATAGAACAACATAAAGAAAATACCAACAAAAATTACAATCCTAATAAAAATACTAGCACAGTTCAATCTTAATTGACTTTTGCACCAAGAATACACTGTCAGCCCATCTTTTGAAGCCCTAGATCATGGGAATCATACTGCCTCCTTCAACATGTAGTTCTTTGAGGAAATTTACTTCTAATTAGAGATCAATATCATTAAAATTAAAAACATGATCCAACTGTAGACTTATTTACCAATATATATATATTTTTTTCCTTTAAACACATAACAAATGCCTTTTTATCTTCTTTATCTGGACCTGCAGCTTCCCCAGAAGACTGCCGTAGTGAAAAGAATAGCAGCTCTTAAAACCATGAAACCAGCTCTTCCTATACAAAAGGAAGGCAGTTTCTAATTCCATCTATTTATTTTTTTTTAAAAAAAGCTTCCTATAACTTCAAACATGCAGGGGAAATTATGTATAAACCCTAACACAGTCCTTGTTATATCGATCATTTCCCATTTTACCAACCATGGAAGAACGAGTAATCATTAAGAGAACATGGGTAATACCAAGTGGACTGTACTGGACAAATGGTTTTCCAGACATGAGAGGTTTTTAAATCTAAAATGGATTAGACAACTTTAAAAAGCTATTCATCATAATAGCAAAGTTAAATGACATCTTGCATGCAAGATCGTCCTCTGAGTGCTGTTTAATGGGCTGCAGCTTACAAAATAGTTAAAAGATGCCTGTGGTAGAAAATTGAATTTTAGAATTATTGATCTTTCAAGTCGCCTAAAAAAAAAATAGGTACACTATTTTGTTAAGTATTGTAGTTGTGAAAAATGCTTAACTTATTGGGGGATGTCAAGATGGTACAGTCACCTATAAAATAAAAGACCTATTCCTATCAAAAGGAAACCATGGTCCTGAGTGCCTGCAGCTATGGTACATATCTTGACCTAACAGGGCTTCTCTGTGCTGGTGGTTAAGATAGGTTTGCCGCTTCTTCTCCCCTGGAAAGGAGGTCGGCAACAAATATAACTTCCCACTAGTAAGCTGATATCTCTATAGAGACCAATTCATGGTAGGGTCCCCAGTAGTAACCTGGATACCACTTTTCAAAATCTCCCCAACAAGTTCTGTCCCATAGTCCAAAGAAGCAATCCTAAAAACTAACCATAAGGCTATGTTACTTGAAAAATAAAACAAAGTAAATGCCTTAAAAGTGAGAGATACATAATGAAGTATTAGACTGTTGAAATGATCTGTTTATCTTGGTTTGTTTTAAAATACTTTAGCAAAAGGAAACATTAAAAGGCAGAAAGGAGAGATAATTATTGTTAGCAAAGACTAGCAAAATGTTGATTAAAATGTTGATAGATACGTGGGAGCCGGGGAAGCAGTTATACTCTTCTCTTTTTGTGTGTTTCAAATTTTCTGTCTCCAGATGGGGGGAAAAAGAATCATGTTAGGCATTGATAAGCAATATCACATCTATTCTATTCTGCAGAGTGAATGTTACAGTTAACAAAAATCAAAATAAAATTCACTGGTCATTTATTTAGTTTACTAAATCCCCATGGTTTACAAATTTATTGCCAGGGTACATACGTGTGACTCCTCCCAAAAACAAGTTTTGAAAAAACATGCATCTGTGTTCAGAGAATTTCATGAAGCTAAAGTGTCATAGGTTGTCTAAGTGTTTTCTCAAAAGCATGCACATCCAAAGCATTTTGAGTATGGTTAACAAAATGAATCTATCCACTGTGTGGGACTTGTAGGTATCTTAAGAAAGTCTAAAATACTTTATTATAAACATTCATCTTTCCTAGCATATGGCTTAATTTTAGTAAATTCAGTAAAGCTTTTTCCTAGCAATGCTGGTCTAAAAACGAATATCATTAATTTAATTCTTAGTTACTAGGCAAAGTCAAAACAGCAAAGACTATTCGCAACTCTACTTCTGGTTCATTTCATCCGTAGGCAAAACACCTAGTCATTCTGCACCAACAAACCAGCAAATTCGAGCCCCTAAGTTTCAGTAGGTTATTATAAAAATCATCATTTTTAAAACACATTTCTAACAACTTGGAGAGTACCCTTATTTTCATAGTTTTTCAAGCAAACCTGGTATCCTTTTATATGCACTGATGATTCCCACCAGAATCAAATTCACAGACTCCTTGATAAAAATATGATCTGGTAATTATAATCATCCATTAGTAGTTCATTAACGACAGGAGAGAAAACAAATTCCTTCACCCCAATCAGAAGCAATGGATTTATACAGGCAGGTGCCTAGTTTTGCTCAGCAGGAACCCATATCTAAAGTAAAAACAGGGGCAGTTCCCTTATTACAAAGTCACCAAACTTACTAATTGTAAATAAAAGCATGGTGTGTCCATGGAGAATGTGCATTTAACATTCATTCATCAGATGTTTTTAAGCCCTTTCTCTGTGCCAGGCACTATGCTAGATGCTGGAGGTACGTCAGTGTAAACGGGTCACCACCTGTACCTCCGACACTAATTCATCATGAATAACACCTTTTCATTATTCTATAGTCAACAATTAGTAGCCTTGGTGTGAAGATGAGGGTTGGGAGAGGATAGGGATTAGGGCAAAGGAATTTGTTGAAAAAGAATTTTCTCTGACACTGTAAATTTACTCTAAATTGGCAGTTATTTAAACACGGAGTGAAAGTTGGAAGAAACTGACTTTGTTTCTCACATTTTAAAATCTATCCATGACACATGCACCCCTCCATTTAAATTTCTGCCTGGAAAATAGTTTGAGTATATGGGGGATTTGTAGGGGATGAGGAACATTTCTCTTATATATTTTCCTCTTTCTAAACTTCCTACAGCGTGTTAAATACATAACATGCAAATTTATAATCTTCCCTGGGTAACATCCCCGCCTTTCCTGCAGCAATCATTTCTGATCTCGCCACCAGGATGTTGACTCCAGTGGGAAAACAAGCAGCAGGAGAAAATGAACTCTTAATTGAAAACATATTTTGGCTTAAACATAGACAGAAAAAAAGCTAAAGAAATTTACAGAATGCATGAATTTGAGCAAAGGCATTTTGAAGGGGAATAAAATACAAGGATGGAAGTAGGAGATAGTCCTTCTGCATCAGGCATGAGTCAGTTAGATTCCCTTGGATGCAATAAATAGGTATTAATCATACTTTGCCAAGCTCTGCACTGCACACTGGAACAGAGGAGCTAACGGTTACACTGTGTTTTTCCAGAGTTCTGGAAACAATTGTGAGATGAATAATTGTTTTTGTTTCCATTTTACAAATGAAGTGAATCCTCATAAGGCTAAACAGTTCAATGTCACGAAGTTAACAAGTGACAGAATTGGAACTCACACCCATGTCCTCTGATGCTAAGTACAGAGCTCTTTCCTACCATGATTTCATTTCATTTCCTCCTCTGATAAAGCTACTGCTAATGGTACTTATACTAAAAACAATGACAGCTAACTTTTATTAAGCATTTACTGTGTGTGAGCCACTGTATTAACACTATAGTCTAAATATATTATCTCATTAAATCATCACAACAACATTAGGGTTTCATATCATTCCTGTCATTATACATGTGAATTCATTAAGGCTAAAGTTAAGTATATTATGCTGTATGAGAGAGCCCATGGACCCCCAGCCAGTAAATAATAGAACTCAGACTCAAACGCTACCTGTCTGTCTCCACATTCTGTGTTCATGGATAGCACCACTGATTCCCAAACTTGTCTGATGAGAGCACACGCCTGGGTACTTAGGGAAAACACAAATTTCTACAGATCTTTACTTCTGGATTCTGATTTTGCAGGTTGGGCTTGAAATCCAAGGTATAAATTTTTAACACGCATCAGACAAATATCAGGCAAATAAAGGAAATGTACACTATATATTGACATTTTTAAACTTCAACATCTCTAAACTTTATCCTGTGAGAGGCTGGCAAGCTTTTTCTGTAAAGGGCAAGGTAGTAAACATTGTTGGCTTCGTGGTCCACACAGTTTCTGCTGCAAATACTGATCTCAGCAGTTTTAGTTAGAAAGTATCCACAGACAATATGTTAATAAAAGGGTGTGGCTGTGTTCCAATTAAAACATTATTTAGGGACACTTAGATTCAATATAATGTTTATGTGTTATGAAATATTATTCTTTTAATTTTTCAACAATTTAAAAATGTAAAAGCCCTTCGTAGGTCATAGGCCATACAATAGCAAGGGGGCTGAATTTGATTTGCAGGCTGTTTGTTGGTTTGTCTGGACCTGCTCTAGCCCTCTTTCCCTTAGAAGTTAGTTTCAGCTAGAACAGTAGCTGATAGAAAATTCTTTACCCAACTTACTCCTACTGACATTTCCAGTAATGTTGTGTTGTTGTTGTTTTTTCTTCCTGTCTCCTGCCTTCCTACCCTGATGTCTGGATACTGTCTCATTTTAAATTCTAAGATACAAAAGAGTATTCTTTTAACAATTCTGCAAACAGTACTATGAGGTCTCTGAAGGAATAAACTAATAAACCAAAACATATTTACTACAAATAAATGTATTATAAGGAATAAGGAGTTCTTGCAAACTATTTAGGCCATATCCACAGGATGATAAGTGGATTTTATCATTTCAGTGGATCATTCCCAACCAGCATTAAGCTTAAGAATTATAAAAGAGGATCATTTTGGTAGGTAACCAACTAAATTCATGACATTCAGATTGGCTGTGGATCTCTGGATGTCAGGAAACCTTTGTCTCAAACTTTAATCAATGTATATTCACCTCCTTTTGGCTTTCCACTTCACTAAATTCTTCTCTAATAAGACACTTCTGCAATTTTTTTCTCTTCCAAAAAGCCTGTTTTATGATTCTCTGTAATTGAAAACAAACAGGGCAGGTCCCTGAATAATGTCATTTTGTTCAACATTATTTTATTATAATGTTGATGAGATGCCATAAGAACTTAACTTTTGTTTGTTCATTTAGCCGGTGGTAAAATTGGTTTCATTATAAGTTGTTTCACTTGAAGTCTCAGAACCTGACAACATTGAGGACTTACTATAATTTTAAACAGGTCAATAAATGTTTTATTTACCATATACTTAGCACTCTTTAGATAACCACTTGTTTTTGTTTTTTAGTTTTTTCCAGTTACTTTCTATGAGATAAAAATTTTACTTGCTAAAAAAATATTACATTACAGAGAAAAGTCACATGCACAGTTTGAACACAGGAGTGTGTTCTAGAACCATACTATGGTTTTATGAGTAAAGGGGAATATGACATTTGGAAAATTTGGGACTCTTATAGTCTTTCATGGATGGCATGGATCTGGAATTACCTAGTTCAACTATTTCTCCATTTTGCACTTGACTCAGAATCTTTTTCCATGGATCACCCAGCAGTTCCTTAAATACCTTCAGTGACAAAAATCAGTAATAACTGCAGTAGCTATCACTATCTTTAACCAACTCTGTTAGTTCTTCCTTCCTCATTTTAACCTGGAATTCCCTCCATCTAACTTTCACCCAATTGTGACTTTGGCACAAAAATTCTAAGTTAATAACAATACATAATAATGTATTTAGAAATGCCATATATCTATATATCTATATATATCCCCTCCCCCATGGTAAACATCAAGTCTTTCAGCCAAATAAATACATCAGAGGGGAAAAGCCAATGATGATGCCCCACTCTGCCTCACGTGAGTTCTTTGGTTTTGGAACTGCCTAAATTAGAAATAACTGATTGAGTGAACTAAGGAGAGATCTGGTTTGAGTCAAAGTGAGCTCAGGAAAAAATCATTTGATGAAGAAGCCAGATTTATTCCTCTCTAGTTTACAGCTCCAGTATCTGACACCTCATCCCAGGCATGTGAAATTTTCCTAACCATCGAACTCAAAGCAGGGGTTAGAGACTAAATTTGAAATTCCATGCAAAAGATGGAAACAGGAAACGGAAAAGGACTGAGTAAGTTCACCTTTACCCAGCTGGATACAATAAGATAAAAATGGAGTGTCCTGAAAATTTTCCTTGAAAACTTTCATAGGAATCTAAGTTGAGCAGACTAAACAGCTGAGATAAGGACCTCTTATGATACTCCAAGACTGCCATGATTCAGATCTTCATTCCTGCTTGGCCATAGAAATAATCTGGACTCCAGCTATTAGTATAATCATCTAGAAAATGTATACGTAAATGCAGAACCCTGTGGTGGTCAAAGCCTATGAGTCAGCCATATAATAATATGTGTGCTCTGGAGCTATTTGGGGCATCTCAGTTTCTTTATATGCGAAATGGAAACAACAATAGCACCTGCTAGATCTATGTATAGGGTTGCTGTGGAGGTTAAATGGGTGAATACAGGGAAAGTGCATAGAAGGGTATTCTGGACAGAATAAGCAATGTAAACTAATGTTATTTAGTACCGATATAATATAGCTCTATGCTAACATTTACCCAACTGCAGTGTAATGACAGATTTTAGTATTTGTTACAAACTGTAAGCTCTTCAAGAGTGAAGCTTTATGTTAGTTACTGGTTATATATTGTGTCCTTAGTAACCTGCATAAAGCCTGGAATGTAGCCTAGGTCTTTAATAAATATTTATGGCTGGAATGGACTAAATAAGTTGCTTTCTCATATTCCATTTTCTTGGTAATTTGCTCTTCAAATAATTTAATTTTTATAAATACTTTAATATACCAGAGTTATGATAGATAGTTTAAGATTTCTTAATAAATCTAGTAAACTATGAAATCTAAAAGGTTTGCTTTAATCACTGAGAATATAATACAGTAGTTTCCCCTTATTTGTGGTTTCACTTTTCATGGTTACAGTTATCTGTGGTCAACCATGGTCTGAAAACATTACATGGAAAATTCCAGAAAGAAACAACTCATAAGTTTTAAATTGCACATCATTTTGAACAGAGTGATGAAATCACACAATCCCGCTCTATCCTGCCTGGGATGGGAATCATTCCTTTGTCTACTGTATACATGCAATATAAGCTACCCACCCATTAGTCACTCAGTAGCTATCTTGGATATCTGATGAATTATGAGAGAGAGAGAGAGAGAGAGAGAGAGAGAGAGAGAGAGAGAGAGAAAGAGAGAGACAGATAGATAAGATAGACAGACAGAGACAGAGAGAGATACAGAGAGAGACAGAGAGAGAGACAGAGAGAGACAGAGAGACAGAGAGAGAGAGACCACATTTATATTTATTTTATTACAGTCCAGTGTTATGATTGTTCTGTTTTATTATTACTTATTGTTGTCCATCTCTTACTGTGCCTAATTTATAAATTCAACTTTATTATAGGTATGAATGTATAAAAAATAGTATGCAGAGGGTCTCAAAAATGTATACACATTTTAAGAAAGGAATACACTGTATTAAAATTGTAATATATATACCGATAACAAAAGATGAATATAAGTCATGTGTATACATTTTTTGCCCCCCCCCCCCCAGTATATAGGGTTCAGTACTATCCACAGTTTCAGGCATCTGCTGGGGTTCTTGGAGCATATTCTCCCTTGGATAAGGGAGACTGCTGTACACCAAACCACGTAAATAGCTGTTAATCTCTCTTTGACTACCTAAACTAAAAGCTTCACATTGAAAATTGCAAATTGGCAATAAGCATTAGTAAGTCTAGAAATGGACATGCTATTAAGATCCTACAAAAGCAATCTTTTTCAATTAATGAATCTCCAGGACTATTTCTTCAGTAATTTGCATAAGAATTTTAAATTTAATGTTTATTTTTGGAGTTAAACAGAAGGTATTTTATAAATGTATCCACACTTGATCCTACCAGGGATGGGCAAATGAAGCTTTGTCAGACAATAAAAATGTATGTAAAAGTGTGTAAACACAATGGTCTCTGGGGATGAGACTCCAGTATCCTGATGGTGACAACTGGTTCTTTCCATGTACCTCATCGCTAAATTTAAAGATGAGAGTTGGCTTGAGATATGAATTTGTGTAACAATGATCATGTTAATAACAGGGCTCTACTCACTTTGTAAAATTCCTTGGAACAGATTATATTAAAGCCTCAAGTTTAAATGAGGAAATGTCAAGTTGCTCACTATTTGCATAGCAGAGAACTCAGAGGGCTCCATGGGTGTCATGGCGTTCCCAGAGGACTCTCAGTGATATTTAGAGTGTTGGAGGTTTCACAAACTGGGCAGGCAGCCTTAGCAAACATTTACTTGTATGCAGGCTGAGGAACTCCATTGTAGAAAACTCAGTTTAAGGGACGAGCTACAAACAGCAAAATCTAGTATCAAAACTATAGGTATCAATTGAAAATAGAAGTGCTGGTGAGTTATTGAACCTGTACCAGGGAGATCAATTAGATCTTAAAGATCAGCAGTAAGTGCTGGAAATGAAGGCCCAAGCTGCTATTTCAAAAAAGAGTTTGTGAGACCTGAGGCACAACTGACTGTACTTGAAAGACCAGGTAACAAATTGTGACATGGTTAAGGATGGGTGGGGGGATTCTCCCCATTTCCTCATGTTCACAGTATTGTTCTAATGCAGTGCAGTCTAAAGGGATCACACAGTCTCTGGGGACCCAGGCAGATACTAACCTGGCAGTTATGTCATACTCTTAACAGACGGTGACCCGCTGCCTCTCACTGGCACTTTATGGGCAGATGACATCTACTGGGAAATCTGAGAAGACACCTCCTGAGATGCAGAGAGGGTGCAACAGCAAAATTGGGGTATTTGGTGTAAAATGTAAGTATGACTTGATTTATGTCTGCAGGAAATAGAATCTGGGGACTTCTCTCGGGTTATACAAGAGAAATCATGAGTATTTAATCAAGCCTAAAACTATCTTGGCCATAATTTACTTTTACTTGTCTTTATGGGCCTCTATTTACCAAATTTCATTGATTTAGAGATGCTCTTTTATTTTCATTTACTATCTCTAAAATTAGGATAGCTCTTACAATTGAGGGTGCTTAATGAAACTGAGGATACCTAATAAAATAACAAGCAGAATAGATATAATCTATTATAATCTATTATAATTATATTCTATTTATAATCTATAATTAATCTATTATAATTATAATACATTATAATAAATATAATCACTATCACTTTCCCTCTCTTACATGGAAAACTATGATAACAATACCCACTGTGACCAGATGGAATTTTTCCAGGACAGTAAATGGATACGAACTTGGGTGCTTTTGCTGGAAGGAAGGAGGGAGAGAGAAGAAGAATCTTGAGGGAAGTAACAGGAATTACAAAGCTGTAGAAAAATGGTCCCAATAAACACCTCCCCATCATTCCCCAGGAACAGAATGACATGGCAGGACCAGCATGTCTGAACAACTCTAAAAAGCCATGATGTCTGGAACCCAAGTAATCTTTGGTGAAGATAACCCTGGCTGACGCTAAATGAGATGGGGGGCCCATTCCTCCTTGAACTTTGAAAAAACAGTACAGCCATCGTAGGTATGTAAAATAAAATAGTACCAGTGGCAACAATGGTAAACAGAGGTGTAGCCCCAAGTCCATCTCCTCCTATCACATCAACAGGATTCTCTCTTGCTCACAGTGAAAAAGTTGTTCAGAAGGAGCAAGGACTGATCTTTGAAGAAAAGTACATGTCCTGGGGACATTTTAGGATTACCACTACAAGGCCCATTCCCCAGAGAAGAGAGGGGATTTCTTGAAATAAACAAGTTGGAGCTCAAGCTATTTAAAAGCAATGAAAATAAGAGTTTATTGTGTGCTCTAACCAGAAACATAGGGAATATTTGTTATATCTGTCTTGCGAGGAATAAACAGAAGTTATGGGGAACAGAGTTCAGCTAATGGCAACAGTGAATAACTAATGATCTATCTCTTTATAAAGGGAGGGTATATGACCCTGGAACTTCTCTATCGATTTTAATTTTAATTTAAAGGAAGTACGGAGAAAATCAATCAGTATGTTAAAAAACTCTGTTCACTGCAGGTCTCAGCTTTTCTAGAAATTCAACAAATAGTCTCAATTTTTCTCACTAAGTCATGCTTAGGATACACGTGATAATATCAACAAACAAACAAGGAAGTAAGTAAATAAATTACCTCATTCATCAGCATAAATTCTCTTCTCACACCACATTTTAGTAGATTTGGGAGAAAATTTAAGATAGCTCTTCTTTAGCTGTGTAGTAGTTTTACATGCACCTATTATATTTGAATTACTCCCACTACTAAATTAAAATGCCGTCTCACAGCCACACAATATATTTAAGGATTCTCCTCCCAAAAATAATCACCAGAGGCCCACAAAGACGAGTTGAAGCATACTATGGACAAAATAGCAATGTCTCTCAAAACTAAAAAAAACATCTAGAACATCTTTACTTTCTTTTTTTTCCTCTCCAATTTTATTGAGATATGATTGGCATACAGCACTGTATTAATTTAAGTGTGGAGCATAATGATTTGACTTATATATATTGTAAAATACTTACCACAAGTTTAGTTAACATCCATCATGTCATATAGATAAAAATAGAAGCAGAAATGTTTTTTCTGTGTGACAGGAACTCTTAGGATCTACTTTCTTTATCAACTTTAAAATATACCTTACAGCAATGTTACCTGTAATCATTATGTTGTATATTACATTCCTAATACTTATTTATTGTATAGACTGAAGTTTGTACTTTTGACCATCTTCATTCAATTGCCCCACACCCTGCCTCTGATAACTACAAGTCTTATATCTCTTTTTTATATGATTTTTTTAAGATTGCACATATAAGTTAAATCATACAGTATTTGTCTTTCTCCATCTGACTTATTTCACTAAGCATAATTCCCTCAAGGTCCATCATGTTGCTGCAAATAGCAGGATTTCCTTCTTTTTTATGGCTGAGTAATATTCCTGTGTGTGTGTGTTAAACTTCTTTTTTTTAATTAATTAATTAATTTATTTATTTATTTATTTATTTTCAGTTAGAGTTGACAATTTATGCAGTAATTCCCCTCAATTAGTCTAGTACCCTCCTCGCTCTGTATACAGTTGTTGCAACGTTATTAACTATATTCTTTATGCCATATGTTATATCCCCATGACTATTTTGTAACTATCAATTTGTATTTCTTAATCCCTTCACCTTTTTTACCCAGTTCCCCAACCTCCCTCCTCTCTGGCAACTATAAGTTTGTTCCCTATATCTATGATTCTTTTTCTGTTTTGTTTGTTTATTTTGCTCTTTAGATTACAGACATAAGATCATATGGTATTTGTCTTTCTCTATCTGACTTATGTCACTTAGCATAACACCCTCCAGGTCCATCCATGCTGTCATAAATGATAAAATTTCATTCTTAGCACATAACCAGAAGAATTAGATATTAATCCTCCCCAAACCTCAAAAAACCCACTGGAGTACGTGCAATTATATTTCTCCCATTTTACTTGATAAAAAAGGAAAAAAAGCCTTAGAAGGTTAAACCATTTGCTCAAAGTCACACATCTGAAGGAAAGAAGCGGCAGACCTGGGATTTGAGCATGGATACTCTGACTTCAAAGAAGTATTCGTATTACTGCAATGCAGTGTGAATAGGAAGTGTTTGCAAAGCCATAAAACCCTTGAAGGACATCACATGCTAGTGTGGCTCCTCAGTGGGAGAAATAAAGAAAGAAAAGAGGTAAAAATGCTTAATCATAAAATGTTTGTGCAGAAAAGAATGTCTGCGAATGTAGTTTCCAACCCCTTTTTAAAAGAGGGATGATATCAATGAGCTCCTAAAGAAGAATGCAGGTGACTTTCCACCTTGCTCTAAATCACATTTCAGTTCAGATTCAGGAGCTTCCTGATGAATCCTTGGACCTTGGCAAAGACAGATGGTGGAAATTAGGCACTTAAATATTCCTAGGTAGAGGCTATCATTAGCATGTTGACCGGAAGTCTCTATTATTAGTTAATATAAAAAAGAAAGCAGCTTACTTTTTAAGAAATTTAAAAAACTCCAATGAACTTAAACAGTAAACAAACAGGCAGTTCACAGAGTCTTTGAATGCAGATGGTATGTAGAACTCTTGGATTAAATTTCTAAAGTCAGGCTGGAACAAAAGGAATTCAGGCTAACCAAGGACTTAATTCTTACACTCCTGCCAAGATTTACAAACCATGGCCTGTTTCAATATGCTGTCTTTGAGAGCACATAATAGCTAAAACACCCTAGAAACATTAAATCAGGTTAACCATTCAAAACAGGCCAACACTGGAGGAGATACAGATGCATGTTAATTTATTCTTTATTTCATGGGTTTATCTAATGCCTTTCCTCCTAAAAGCTCATCGTGCACAGAATATGGCCACAGTAAAATCATGTGAAATAGACAACTCTCTCAGCTTGCATTCGAAGAACAATTTTATACTTGTAAATGAAATCTGATCAAATGGTCTGGAAAATCTAGAAATGACATTCTGAACATTATATCCATCACTTAGCCAGTACTGACAGCACCACATCTTTGTTTCTGTAATTTTCTTAAAATTAAAGTATTTTCCAACTCTAGGCTAAGAAGTTAAATTTTAAGAGAAGACACTCCTGCTAACTGAACAGCAAAATTCTTTCTTTGAATCATTATGGAAATCTGCCCACAAATCGCTTACATTTCCTCTTCCAACTCTATAAGCTCCCCAGAGAAAATCCAAAAACAAAAAGAGAACTCTAATCTGAAAAGTTTGTAACGAGTCAGGCAAAATGGTATTGTTTCTAATATGAATGTCATAAGCTTCTATACTAGGAATGAGCCCTTCACATATAATTAGAAGATCTTTTAAGAATTATGGATGCTTTTTACCCTTTCCTTTGATTCTGCCTAAGTGTCTGTTTACACAAACAAAAATATCTATTTTGAAACTGTCATTAAAACATTTACATTTCTGTTTTTTTTAAAACAACACCAACACTATAATTCTAGCTTTACTCATTTCATTTTTTACTCCCATGGTAAATGGAAGAGCGTATTAGATTAAAGATGTACGATATAAGAGAAGGGAGATTTCCACAAGTATTGCTGATCCATTCCTTAGAATTGAGTACTTTGCTCACACAGATCATTTGCAGATCATGCAGCTGCAAATCCAGTTATCCCTACTTTGAATTTGGCACTTGCTTTCAGAAAACAAAATTATCAGACATAGTTTTATGTGTCAGCATTTCTAACATCATTCATTTATGGTATAGCTCTATATGGTATTAAAGAAATGCTATAAGCACTGGGAATTCAGAAACAAATGGCTGTTCCTGGCCCCAAGGTCATTATCCACAGTGAAAAATAACTTAAATCATTAAAGACCCAAAATGCAATATAATAAATGCTATGTCAGAGGTATGAACCAGTTGTTAAGACAACACAAAGAACGAGACATCTAACTTTCAACAAAGACAGTGCTGGACAAGAGGGCTCAGATTTGTAAGAAGCAGACAATGTCAAATAAACAAGACTTAAGTTTTAAGTTTAGGGATTGAAAAATGTTAAGAACCAGTTTCAAGCTAGGCTACATATTGCCATTCATTAAAATGGAAAAAGAAGGAGGAGGAGATGTAAGGAAGATGGTGTGGTTAGTCTTGAATAGGTTGAATTAGAGATGATTGGAATGTCAAGAAGGCAATTAAACACAGGGATCTATTTTCAGGAAATATAAATGGACCACTGACATAGATTTTAGACATATTCACATATATTAGGTTGGTGCAAAAGTAATTGCGGTTTTTGCAATTATTTTAACCTTTTAAACTACAATTACGCTTGTGCCAACATAAACATATTAATGGGAACAAAATTACTTTAAGAATGTTTAGTGAGTATTTAGCTGTGGAAGTATTTAGCTTCCTTTCAGTATTTAGCTGAAAGGAAGCCTGGAGGACTCAAAGCTTATACAGAAGAAAGAAATAATAACCAGTAACCTGGTCTAAACCTAGGAAAATGTGAGGTAACAAAAGACAAAGCAAAGACTCTAAGGTAGGAGTGAACAGATTCCCAAAAGAGAACAGATGATGAAGAATAAGGAGGAACAATTGGATTTGGTAGCTAAGAAGTATTCCATGACTGAGTGACATGTGAACTTAGAAAAGTAGGAACGAAGGCCAAGTTGTATCAAAAGAAACAAAAAGAATAAATTATTCTCCTGTTCACCTATGGTCCAAGACTAAATCATTGCTATCTTTGAATCTAACCTATTTCAAGCCCTCCAATTATTGGACTCCAATTATAAGAGTTTGGTAAATGTTTATTGAAATGAGTAATGCTTCCTCTCTCCCCCATAATTTCTCCTGTCTTTATTTAAACCATAAGAAGTGCCCACCTCCCAAAACTTCTGTTTGTCAGTTAACAGAACCACAGGTTATTCTGAGTTTCTCCTCTGCATTTAAAACAGGTGTCCAAGTGCCTAAATAACCATATACAAATCAAGTTAAATAATACCTAAGTTCAAATAATTAAAAATTTTAGCCATTCTCGAAGGTACAGTACCTGAAATCTCCCACTCCAGGAAGTAAAGAAGCTCTTTTCAGTCAACTTTTAAGGTAAATAAAACAATCAAAGCCAAGATTTCCAGGAACCTAACTCACTCTACCACAGCAAAACTACACAATGAGCAGGAAGGAGCAGTTTGGGAGTAGCAAGTAAAGAAGCTTCCTATTTGCAGGCTTCTGCAATTCCCATGGCCAATACCATCCATTCCCCTTAGGCTGAAGGCCTAGAAAAATGTTTTCTAAACTCCTAAGTCATAGACCTGATCCACATCCTATCACTTGGTTCTTCCTCTATCCTGGATGATTATTTTGTCACTTGATGCCGGATTAAAACCCAGGTACTACAGAACTACTGAACTCTTTATTCATTTTCTCTATGAAAAAATACACTGCTCAGACATAAGCGATTGTGAGTTTTTCGCCTTCGGGAAAATACAGAATATCTTTGGGAATACAGTCTAATAATGCTGAAGCAATCAAAAATGTTCCTTGTGGTTTGTCTTCCACATGACCAGTTGGGAAAGTTAATTTTTCAGTATTCCAGAGGTTATAGAGGAGGGAGGGTAGAAGAAATAAGGATAAACTTCTGTCTTTGCTATGGTGATCATGGAAACCGAGGTCAAAATGCAGCCCCTGTTAGCCTTGGTCCTTGTGACACCACAATGAGCAGAACCCCCATACTGGCATATATTGAACATGTCACAGGAGTGTGGAGCAAACTTAAGCTGCTGATATTTTAGGGTTGTTTGTTGCTGTACCATAACTTAATCTCTCTTAACTAATGCCAGGTGACTGGAGTTAGTCATCTTAACTAATATAAGGTAATTTATAAGTCTCATAGATTCCAAAAGTGTGAAGCTAAAATGTCAAAAAAGGTCATCCCAAAGGTAGACTTTTCAAAACACAAAACCTGAAGGGTGTTTAGAGTTGTTTTCTTAATGCACATTGTGCTTTGCTTGCCATAACCCAAATCTGAAATAGGAAAGAGAGAGAGAGAGAGAGAGAGAGAGAGAGAGAGAGAGAGAGAGCTTTTGCTCTTTTCCATGATTACTCTGCATTTGTTATCTGATTCATTGTTCTGATCTTGGGACCTGAGTGATTGCTTTCTAAATCATATCAGCAAAGCTTTTCTCTCTATTTCACTTTTTATGTGGTTCTATTCTTATACTTTGGGAAAGTGCATTTCTCAGTAGTCCCTTGGCTTTTTTAACTCGTGTGTGCATGTGTCTGTATCGAGCAGATTGTATTTTACTCTTTCAAAATAAAAGAAATTTGTAATTCTTTATAACAGTAATGCAAATAGCATTCTTGAACATTTTTAAAGATGACATAACAACTTGGTATTAGCTATGTTTGTGTCATGTCATTGCTGAAACTCCTGTTTAGAAATTATGATTCTGGAAATCTCTTTACTGCTGTACTGATAGCAATGTGAAATATTATTGTTATTATTGTTAAAGCAGATAAATATTAGTAAACAGTTAAAGTCTTATGCCAGATATAGTCTAATTATATTATTTAATCTTCACAATAACCTTATAACATCGGAATTATCATTATCTGTTATAGAAAACATAAGGTACACCAAGGTGGTATAATTTGTTCAACATCACATTGAATGTAAATGGTAGAACTAGGACTTAAACCCAGGCAGGCTGGTCCTGGAGTTTTAGTTTCAGCTTAGTTACACCTTGTGATTTTGTGTTCCTCAGTTTCTTCACCTGAAAGAGGAATAACATGCGCCCTATCTATATCACAGCTTTTTCTGGGTGGCTCAATAACAGAATAATGATCAAAGTGTTTAAAAAAGTAGGAGGTACTCATATTGAAATCCATACTGAAGATTTACAGGTAACCTCCCTGTATAACACAGTTATTAGTTTCCTAAAAATTATGGGTTATGTGAATCCGTGTTATATGAGACAAAGAACTAGGACAAAGAAAGGGGGTTAGGTTCCAAAAATTAAAAAAAAAAAAAACACGTACTATTATATTTTTATAATTAAGAGAAATATCTTTATTAAAGCAATTTTCACAAAAAGTATAACATTAATATGAATTAAATGATGTTTTCTTCATCATTACTACTAAGCACCATTAACCAAGGGCGTTTTCTTTTTGACACGATATCGTCATACTCTGAACTTAATACTCCACAAGCAAAATGGATTTAAAATTCTAATAAACTTTAAAATTCTACAGTCAAATCTGATACGACATCCACGCTTGAATGAAAATTTTCAAATGGGATACCTTTTGCTCTTAAAAGTTCTCATTATGCTCCGTGTTGTTCGGGGATTTCTCTAATTCTCAAACTGTGTTAGAGTGAAACCACATTCTAGGATGCCATGTTGTACGAGGGTTTTCCCCAATTCTTGAACCATATTAGAGCAAAACCGTATTATGGAGGTGCCACGTTATATGGGGGTTGCCTGTATTTCCTTTGACTTGCACACTATTGATTTTTCTCAACAAACAAAATATTTGATAAAATTTAAGAACTAGAATTGGGAGATTTTTACATAAATATCTGGATTTTTCAGCTCTTAAAAAAAATCAGAATAGGTGCAACTCGAGCCTTTCATTTCTGCACGGAAAGAACTGGCCAGTGGAGAAGAGCAACTGCCTATCTGAGACTGGGCATGTGCTCTCCATTCTGCCACAGTTCCTACCCTATGAGCCTCAACCACTTACCCTCAGAGGTATCTGTCTCTGCTTCCTCTTTCAATAAAGTCTGAAACACTGGATCGATGTAAGGAGGCACCATGCTAGTCTAGGCACATCACCTTACATCTGTGCTTTGAAAACATGACCATCATCATGCTGGAACGATTACCCAAACCCTTTGGATGATATCTGTTGGTCTAGACTAGAGCTTTAAAAATAGGAAAAGAAAAACAAAACAAAACAAAACAAAAACAAACGAATGAATGAATGAATGAATGAATGAATGAATGAATGAATAAATAAATAAATAAATAAATAAATAAATAAATAAATAAATAAATAAATAAATCATGTTGCCTGATCGCAATTTGACAAGAATATCAACTGTTCCAGAAAAACAGTTTAGAGACTGATTATGAAAAGGATACTTTTTTTTTTTCTCTTTGCTTCTGAGACAACTCTCACCTGACCTCCTTTCCCAGTTCAAAGAAAGCATCATTGTCGAATTCCTTGGCAGCAGTCAATGGAGTTATTGAAAGCTTCTCATTAAAAAAAGAAATTTTAAAGTGATAGAAAAGTTCCTACAATTCAACCTTTCGTAAGCAGCTGGTTTCCCCATCTTTAGAACTGTCCTGGCCAGTTAGAGTCCCTACTGGGTTGGGTCTTGTTAAAGGGGCACAGCTGAGCCTCAAATCGATCCCTAGTAAAGCCTCACCTCTGCCCAGTAAGAGGTTGAGACATTATGGCATAAAAATTAAAGGTCTGACCTTGGGGGTACAGCAGACCTGGGTGCAACTCCTCCACGTATCACCTTCATAATGGCTGTTTTTGGCCAAGTGTCTTTCTCTATAAAATATGCTTAATACCACTTACTTCATAGAGCTGTTTGAGGATTCAGTAAGTGAACCTAAATAAAGCCCTTGAAGTCTGACACATAATCAATATTTCATAAAAAGCAGCTATTGTTGTTATTAAAGGATAATTATTTGGGTCAATGGTGAGCTATTTTCTCAAATACTGTGATTTCATTGCTTTTTCAGATAGTATAGTACATTCTGGGTATTTTTAAAATCATAGAAACAATTTCATTGAAATGATTTAAAGAACAGCATTACCCTCAATTGAAAAAAAAAAAAACAAACAAACAAACAAAAACACCAAACCAACTCAGGAAAAAGAAGGTGATGTTTAATATTTTAAATGAGAAAATTTCCAAGGTGAGGAATGTAACACAATATTTATGAGAAAGAATGAATTATGTAATACTAACAAAAATTAGCCTTTCTAATGAGGAGAACTCAGATTAAATTTTTACATTACTCAGCAGAGTAAACTACTTTTTACAGAGAAAAACTGAAAACAACACTGATTTTTCAAACATATCAACTATGTGTGGTAGCAATATTTTTCTTCTTTTTTAATACCAAGTTCGAAGACAGATCCATAGTAGATTATTTGGACTGGAAATTTTATGAAATGATCTCATAAATACTTAAATAAGAAAAATTCTAACAGTACCTGTCATGAATGTGAATTTTATTACTTGACTACCACTCTCCTTATGAGCATTTATGTATTGTGGTTGATCACATAACAGCATGGAATGTGCAAAATATATTCCTTGATTCTTGCTAAATCTCTACATTGGTGAATATTGTGCTCTATTGAATTGACCTATCCTAATGCCACCGAAAGTCTTTCCTTTCCTATAGGAAGAAATGTAAACACTTTTAATTAAGTGTCATTAGCTGATGTCAAGGAAACTGTATATGTTTAACAAATCAAATCACTTTTAGGGCCAGGGCATCTCTATCACTTTACTTATTTTTATCCTATGACTTTCCTGTTATTGAGTCTACAGTAATATGTATTCATCAGTTTTCAGGTAAGGACATTGTATTATAGGTTCAGTCCAGGACAATTAGTTCTGTGTCAGACAGATGTGCGGAAGACACCAAGAATGAATAGTCATCCTTCACAGAAGGATCCTTTCTATCCTTCACAGAATGGAAATCTACTTCACAGCCACCATACCCCTTTTGCACACAAATTTATGCTAATATTATGAAAGGATTAGAGAAAGACATCTGCAATAAGAGGAGCAGCTAGCTCACTAAGGCTCACCATTGCTACTAGTTAGGGTAGGGGCTGGAAAAAGCGGAAGAAGGAACTCTAAGATACCGTTAAGTCTTGCCAAGGCTAGCAACTCAGTAATATTTCCATAACTATATGAAAACAACTTGTGAACAGCATTTTACCAAGTAAGGATATCTAAAAACAAAACAAAATTAAATTAAAACAATATTTGACTACTTTTCTAACAGAAAAACTCATTTAAACATTAAACAATCTCATAATAGAAGACATTCTTTTAAATTAGATAAATTTCAGATCAGAAAAACTAACTGCATTGCTTTTTTCTTATGTCGTCATAGATGCCTCATGAGCTAGCAGTAGTAAAAGCATTTGAAGCCACTTTGTTTATAACATTTTATAAACACATATAACCAATATTAAAAAACAGGGATGCATTATCACTTCTGTACCAAAAATGAATTCCAACTTCGTTGTAGAGAATTTGGGTAATCCAAAAGTAAATTTAGGAAATGTACATAAATGTCAACCTAATGATGACCAGACACAAAAATCCTTCCCTTCATCACATCACTGACTTCTCTTCCAGTATCCCTGCTGCTGTGCGGCAGTAATCAAAATTCCCCACCACCCCTTCCTGCTCAAGCCAACTTTGTTATAAGGAGCTCCACACGTGGACCAGCATCTCCTACATACAATCTGTTTTCATGGTGTTCTGTGGAATACTGACAGGTAAAAAGTAAAAATTACATGCCCCCAAAATTCCCTTGGGTCAAACTTGGGAAAAGAAACAAAATTCAAAAGATCTTGTTTGGTTTCAGTATTTTAGTATGCTCTAAAAGGAGACCACAGAATGGCTATTTATTTCTCATAAGCGTATTTTGTTTGGGAAATAGTTTTACAGACTAATGTATTCTGTTTCTACACTTATATCAGAATTTGGATCTCAGCCAGGTAATGCTGGAAAATAGATTATATAAGTGGGGTGGAAACAGATCCTTTCTTTTCAATATATTAATATTTTCAGTTAGAAACAAATTAATGTAATGTTATGTCTGAGGGCTTTGCCTTATGGTTATTGATAAAGCCCATTCTTGATCCACTGATACATATTTAGCCATTGGTGAGTGAGTCCCATTTGTTTAATCAGAACTTAAATAAGTAAAATGGAAAGTTAATTAGTTTCAGTCTTCTCTCTTTCACCTTTTTGATTACAACTATGCTATTATTATTTTTATCTGTTTTTGAGTGTATTTATCACTGAGTTTGGCATGCACAGTTTATTTTCCTTGAATGTCAAATTAAAGCAATTAAACGATGGATGAGACCGGACAATACTCCCTCTCTGCCATCTCAAAATAATAGACCAAGTAAGTTAATAGTGAAGTATATATTTTAGACCACTGCATACACTTGTGCAGGCTGTGTCTAACAGACATACCATTTGAAAAATGTTATGACCATTTTTCTACTGACTGTCTCTTATTCCGGGTCAGTAGTAATGATACTGGAGGTGTCTCTGAGTGTTGTCAAACAGTGATATTAGCTGTTTGCAAATTCAGTGGGGGAGTCATGTTGGAGAGGTCACAGTCCACAATGTGTAACCTAAAATGCTTTGCAACAAATCTCAGGACCCTTTAAATTAGTTAAAAAGCAGAATGAAAGCAGGGGTCCCATTCCAGAATTCTTTTAGCTGGTGATTCCAAATCACCAACACATTAAACAGCCATAATGGCTTCCTTCTCTTAATAGCTACTTGGCTTTTATAAATAGCTCCTTTTCTAGAACAGGGGATGGTAATTAGGATTTCATAGTTTGTTACAGCCAGCATTCGCATCATGGCTTTCTGTGTTGAGGATTAATAACAGTAGCCATAATGATGACAGAAAATGATAGAAATTCTAATTACAGATATTCATCTTCAGATGGTGAACAACTATTAAAACATCTCTTTAGAAGGGAGAGTTCAGTCACATATCTTTTTTGCCAAATATGGAAAACTTCCATGCTAATTCAGAAGGGAGATGACAAATTCAAATGTCAGCAGAGTGCACCATGATTGTTCTTCATTATCTTTTTTTCTCCTCCACCTTCAGCTTTCTGGCCCTGACCCTTTTGAAGAAGCTGACACTGAAAGTGATGACAGAAGCCCCAGACTGCTTCCTGATTTCCAGTTAAAATAACCCTTTCCAGTTCAATAAGGGAAGTTTCTCATCTATTTGCACTGGAAGAATAACATCTATTTCAGGAACTTGTATGCTTAGAAAGCCACTGTCTAACAGTAGTTGTCTTAAGACACAAGAAAAAATGAACAGAAAGGCATCCAGAGAATTGGGGTCTTGGACATCACATGGAAATCGGATGTAAATACCTTTAACACATGGCTTAACTTCTTGACAAGTAAGTTCGTTGTTGCATCAATGAAATGAAGAAGTTGGAATTGGTCAGTCTTCCCTCAATTCTTCAGACCATGTACATCACCCAGGATGTTGTAGGAGCAATGGATTGTGACAGTGGTTTCCAAACTCAGTATCAGAACTTCCAGGTCAGAGAATATACAATCAGATCAGGGATAAATGTGAGAAATTATTTCCAGGACCCTGGACAGCAGGAGGCCGGCGAGTGTTCAGGACCACCTGGGACCACCTGCTTCCTACCACGTAAGGATGGAACTTGTCTGATTCTTTATTTTCTTCACAAACCAGGAGAACATAAAACTTGTCAACATTCCCTTAAATCAGGGCTTGTGAAACTTTTTCTGTAAAAGCCTACATGGTGAATATTTCAGGCTTGTGGGCTTTGGGGTCTGGGTTGTGACTATTTAGCTCTTCCTGCATCACAAAAGCAATCTCAGACAATAAGCAAAGAAATGAGTGTGGCTGGCCTCCAGTAAAACTTACATTTGAATTTTATATAATTTTCATATGGCTTGAAGTGTTATCCGTCTTATTTTTGTTTTTATTTTTTCAACTATTTAAAAATACAAAAAGTTAGTCTTAGCTCACAGGCCATACAATATTAGGTAGCAGGCAGTTTGCTGATCCCTGCCATAAATGGAAATGACCACATTTTAAGGGAACATCTGCTCATATGATAACAGAAGCCAGATAGTAAAAGGAGAGGAACAGGACCAAGTATCACTTTTTCACTCCTAGCAGGTTCCCATTTGTCCCAAGTGTTCCCACCAGGTCCCAAGTGTCACCAGCAGCCGTGTATCTATTGGAGGAGGAGGCATCTGAAGGGCTGCAGAGATAGACCGTGTCCATTGCTGCTGGGGTTAGCCACCCCACTTCCATGAGGTTCTGTTTCCTTAACTAAATTAAGTGGGATACTAGGGCATGTGAATGAATGTGTATGTGTGTGCACATGTGCATGGGTGTGTGTGCGAATGTGCTTGTCTGCATGTGTATGTATGTGTGTATGTTGTCTTTGCTGCCAATCTGTAACCTGACCAGCAATGGTACAGTTGCTTTTTAAAATTCAGATTTCAGGCTCCTCCCCTAGATATATTTCAGTAGTTTTGAGGTGGTGTCCAGAAATCTGTATTTTAAGCAAGCTCCCCAAGTGACTCATATGATCTAGTCTATTTAGGAAACTCATACTGGAATCAAGGGCTGGCACAGATTGAAAGTTCATGGTACAGTTAGAGTCTGACCTTCTCTAGGGCTGCTAGAGTGGCTCTATGTTATACATATACAATGAGTTTTCTAAAGGGATACCATCAGGTAGAAGTACATATCAATCTTAACACTAAAAAGTGAGGCGAGATTGTTGACCTTGAGGTCCTGAGAGCAAGCAAAGCTTCTAGAAGTGACACTCATAAAGGAAAAAAAAAATAAGTAAAATGCCAACTATGCTAGGCAGGAAACGTTCAGGGAAAATAGTCCCTAAGCAATTAGTCTATGGTGAACTGATATGACCACAAGCAGGCAGGACAGAAAGATCGTTTTGCTGGTGCTTTGCAAACAGTGTAGCAATTCTGAACCAATGGCAAACTCAGTAGCACACAGAGCAAGTAAACCCACAGTAATCAGGCATGAGGAGGCTCGATCTGAGCAAACAGGTTGGGCAGGCGACACATCTATGACAGCTTTGTTCTAAACAGTAGCGACAGCTGTGAACCAAAGGGCAGCCTTTCTTGGAATAAACTGTTCAACAGCATTTCTTGGCACAAATAGCAATACCCATCATAAGCACCATCTTTGAATACAAAAGACGAAGCTGGCTGTATCAATTCTGCTATGGGTCAAATACCCAAAGAGTCTATTATCCCCTCCATTACCTTTTCTATTCCCAAACTGACACTGCTCTGAGCTAAATTTCTCCTATTTTCCTTCAGGTCCTCACTGTTCCCTCTTGTCACAAGTTCTCTGGACCAGCTTTCAGTTCGGATTTGCTCTTCATGCCAGTGTCACCCTGTAATTCTGATTGCTGCAGACTTCTGACCACAGTAAATTCCTTCCCTAAACCTTTTCTTTTGTACAGAAATACTTTTCTAATATGCTCAGAGAGATGTATTGACTTTTGTTTTCTAAATTATTAAAACATTTTTATGGAACGAATAATAAATAATAGAAATAGCTAACAATATATCCTTACTTTGTGCTAAGTGCTTTATATGGATATTACATTTAATATGAAAAAAACAGTGGTCTCCAGTCTAACATGTAAAGAGCTTGGAGATCAGCACTCTCATGCCCACAAGAAAAAAGCTGAACTAAAAATCAGTAACTTTTCTTAGAGCCATCAAAAAACTGAGGCCATGGGATAAACAGCTGCCCTGAAAACTGCAGACACATGGGGACACAGAGATTCACAGGCCACCTCCAAGGAGCAGAAGCCCCCAGCTACAGCCGGTATAGACAGGTTCTCACTCTGAAGATAGAAAAATCCCCTGTGCTTCTCTCAGGGAAACAGGAAAAGGAATCATTTTTATTTAAGTATAATCAGAGCTCTCTGTTCTCTTTAACAAGGCCTGGATACAAGGGAAACTATTTTACTAGAGCCTAAAAGGGGTTTTTACCAAAGATTAACCAACCTGGGTGAAGAAAATATTCAACTCCAGCTCCCTCTAGCCTGATATAGGGGAAGGGAAATACCTAACCCAGGTCTTAAAAGACAGACACCTAATAATAGGTCTATAAAATAAATCCTCTTCCCTTCACACCGTATGACCTGTGATGGCTAATTTTATCTGTCAACGTGACTGGATCACAGGATGCCCAGATATGGGCTAAACATGATTTCTGGGTGTGTCTTGATGGTGTTTCTGGATGAAATTTGCATTTCAATCAGTGGATTCAGTATTGCAGTTTGTCTTCCCCAATGTGGAGGGGTTGGGGGAGGGGTGCAGGAGGCATCATCTAATCGGTTGAGTGCTTGAACAAAACAGTGGAGGGAGAAAGTACTTGGCCCTTCTTGTCTTATTGCATAAGCCAGGACATCAATCTTCTCCTGTTCTCGGCACTCCTGGTTCTGAGGCCTTGAGACCAAGACTGAAATCTATACCATTGCCCCCGTCACCTCAGGTCTTTGTATTTGGCCTGAATTACACCACCAGCTTTCCTGTATCTCTGTCTTACAGACAGTAGGTTGTGGGACATCTCAGGCCCCAAAACTGCATGAGCCAATTCCGTGTGCATATATAGTGCTCCTGGATATTAAGAGGATTATAGTTAAAAGACTAAGTCTCAGAACCTATTTTAGAAGTCTCAGAACCTATTTAAGAAGGAGTTTCCTGGATAACTCAGACAACAGAATAGAAGAAAACAAAGACACCAGAGGGCATTTTAGCTTTTTATACCACAGCTACAGGAAGTAAAGCCTGACTTTTACCCAGATAAACATAAAACCTTCCACTAAACTCTTATCTGTCTCAGTTTCTTTTATTCAATACATCATATCTGGCTTTCATCAAAAAAAAAAAATCACAAGGCATACTAACAAATAAAAAGCACAATTTGAAGAGATTAAGTGAGCCTCAGAACCAAACCCATATATTACATAAACTTTGGAATTATCAGACAGGGAATTTAAAATAACAATGAACAATGTGGTAAGAGTTCTAAATGGAAAAAGTGGACAACATACAATAACATATGGGTAACGTAAACAGAGAGATGAAAACTCCAAGAAAGAATCAAAAGGCAATACTAGAAAACATGTCAATGGAAACTTTCAAAATTGAAATATGAAGAGAAAAAATAATGAAAAAACAGAATATCCAAGAACCGAAGGACAATTACAAAAGTTATAAGATGTGTAATGTGACTACTGGAGAAGAGAGAAAGGAATACAAGAAATATTTGAAGTAAAAATGGCTGAGAATTTTTCAAAATTAATGATAGACACAACTTCAGATCCAGGAAGCTCAAAGAATATCAAGTAGAATAAATACCAAAGTAGGAATGTCACATTCAAATGGCTGTAAAACAAAGACACAAACTTCAAAGAAGACAGAGGCGTAAAAATATTGTATTTAAAGAGGAACAGGGATAAGAATTACATTGAACTTCTCTTCAAAAATTACACAAGCAAAAGAAGAAGAAGAAGAAGAAGAAGAAGAAGAAGAAGAAGAAGAAGAAGAAGAAGAAGACGACAAAGAAGAAGAAGAAGTAAAATGAGTGAAATATTTAAAATATTGAAAGAAAAAAACAAAGCAAACACCATCCTAGGATTCTGTATACAGTGAAATGAAAATATCCTTCAAAATGAAGGAGAAATAAAGAATTTATCTGTCAAAAAATTAATTAATTAATTAATTAATTAATTATAATAAAATAACTTGTCACCAGCAGACCTGCTTTGTCAGAAATCTTAAAAGAAGTTCTTCAGAGAAAAGGAAAATAGCATAGGCCAGAAACTCATATCCACACAAAGAAAAGAAGAGCGTTAGAGAAGGAATAATGAAGGCAAACTATTTTTTCTGATTCTTAATTGATCTAACAGATAATCGTTGGTTCAAAATAATAATAGATACAATGTATAAATTATACCTTATGAATAAGTGAAGTGAATGACAGCAGAATAAGAGGAGGGAATACTGTTATGAGGTACTTGCACTACTTGTGAAGTGATACAGTGCTACCTGAAAGAGGAATTGGATTAGTTGTAAATGTATATTGCAAACTCAAGGGCAACCACTAAAAAACATTTAAAAACATATGCAGTTCGTATGCTAAGAATGTAGAGTAAACAAAATCATATAGAATGTACGATTAAAATCAGAGGGAACGGAGGGAGGAAAGAAGAAGGGGAAAAAGGGAAGGAAGAAAAAAAAGAGAAGAAAAGAAACAGGAAAAACCGAAGTTAATGACTAGAAAACATTTACATATCTGATAGATAGTAGTTCAAATATATCATAATTATTTAAATGTGAATGTTCCATGCCAATTAAAAGGCAGAGACTTTTAATCTATTAGAATAGATTAAAAAACAAACAAACAAGTTTTGTACAAGAAGTCCACTTCAAATAGAAAGACACAAATATATTAAAAGTTAAGTGATGAAAACTGATATACCTTGCTAACATTAATCAAAAGAAAGCTGAAATAGCTATATTAATTTCAGATAACTAGGACTTTAGATCAAGAAAAATTATAAAGAATAAAGAGGGGCATTACATAATGACAAGAGCATCAATTCTCCATAAAAACATAATGATCTTTAATGTGTATGTTCCTAATAATCAAGTGTCAAAATACATGAAGCAAAAACTGACAGAATTCCAAGGAGAAAGAGATAAATCTACTGTCAATTGAAAACTTCAATATCCCTGCATTAGTAATTGACAGATCCAGCAGTCAGAAATTCAGTGAGGATATAGTTGACTTAAGAGCACCATCAATCAACTGGATCAACATTTACTTAATAATTCATCCAATAACAATACTATATATATTATATATATGTATATATATATGTATATATACACACACACACACACACACACACACACACACACACATATATATATATATATATTTTTTTTTTTCCTCAAGCTCACATTAAACATTCACTAAGATAGACAACCTTCTGGGCCATAAACACACCTTAACAAATTCAGAAGAACAGAAATCATGTTACATATGTGCAGGCTGCAGAGGAATTAAACTAGAAACCAATAACTAGAAGATAGCCAAAAAATCCAAAATACGTGGACATTAAAGAACACATTTCAAAATAATACATGGCTCAAAGAAAAAGTCTCAAGAAAAATAAGAACTATTTTGGTGTAAATGAAAATACAACCTACACTCTGAGATGCAGCAGAAGCAGTGCTGGAGGTAAATTTACAGCATTTAATGTATATATTAGAAAAGAAAGGTCTAAAAATCAATAATCTAAGTGTATACTTTAAGAAACTAAGAAAAGAAGAACACATTAAATATAATAAGCAGAAGAAAAGAAATAAGAATTAGAGCAAAAATCAATAAAATTGAAAATAGGAAATCAATAGAGAAAAATCAATGAAACCAAAAGCTGATTTTTCAAAAAGTTCAATAAAACCCAGCATAGCCTCTAGCTAGTCTAAGTAACCAAAAAATAAATAAATAAATAAAATAAAAGACACAAATTACTGATATCAGAAATGAAAAAGGGAACATAACTACAGATCCCATAGACATTAAAGGGAGTATAAAGAAATATGAATAACTCTATGCTCACAAATTTAATAACCTACATGAAATGGACTAATTTTTGAAAGACAGTCTTCCAAAACTGACACAAGAAGAAATTAACAATCTAAATATGCCTATATCTATTAAAGAAACTAACTCAATAATTGATAACTTTCCAAAGCAAAAAGTGTCAGGCCCAGATGGGGTCAGTGGTACAGTCTACCAAATATTTAATGATACAATAATACCAATTCTATACAATCTTATCCATAAAATAGAAACAGATTGAGCATTTCTCAATTCACTGTATGAGGCAAGCATTACCCTAATATCAAAACTAGATGAAAAATTTATGGAAAAGGGAAACTACCAACTAATATCTCACATACAAAAACCTTCAACAAAATGTTAACAAATCAAATCAAGCAATGTGTATTGAAAAATTATATACCATGACCGAGTAAAATGTATCCCAGTTTCAAGACTTGTTCAATGTTCAGAAATCAATTATTATAATCTATCATAGCAGGCTAAAGAAGAAAATAATATGATCATATCAATAGTTAGAGGAAATGCATTTTACAAAATACAACAGCCTTGATAAAATCTCTCAGTAATCTAGGAATAGAGAAATCTACATTTAAAAGCATACTGATTAGTGAGAAACTAAATGTTTTTCCCTACGTGGGGAACAGATAAAAATGCCTTATCTTACCACTTCTGTTCAACATCATACCGGAAGTCCTAGGTAATGCAGTAAGACAGGGTAATAAAAAAGTATACAGATGTGGAAGAAAAAAAACAAAAACCTTTATTCACAAAGTACATGACTGTCTATGTGGAAAATTCCAAAGAATTGACAAATAGCTTCTAGGGTTGATAAGGAAAAATGTGTTAAAAAAATGAAGAGTGTTATGATATAGATACTAGTAAATTTTTCAGAAGAGAAAACTAGAACTTAGGGAAGTCAAGTAACTTTTTCAAGGTCACATAGCTAGTGCATTGTGGAACCAAGATTAAAGAGTGTTGCCAAGACTCAAAAACAGACATTATAATAATATAGATATACAAAAATAGATATATAAATGTATGTGTGCATACACACATATATATGTATATATAAGTGCTTTTTTTTTTTTTCCAGTGGTAGCTAGATTTTACTAACCTGGCACTGGGACACAGTGGGAGCACTCACTCATAGCAGGGGTTGGGGGTGAAGTGGAAAATATAATCTGATAGTCACTTGTGGTAGTATCACCAGTTCTGACTACGCTGGATGAAGGGAAGCCCAGGCACAGTTTGGTTTGTAGCTGTAAAGTCTAACTTTTCTACTGGTTGCATCAGTACAGGGAGCTAGAGAAAGGCAAGGAGTCCAGGGGCTAGATGCAGACCTTGGGGGTGCATGAGGCAATGGGGAATGAGTCAGAGAAGCCAGTCTGCTGGCTAGCATGGTCCATCTGCTTTTGCAAGGACAGGGCACTGCCAAGCTAGAGTGGGCTAAAAGTGGCAGTGCCCTGCATAGGTAGTATCATGGCTGGGACAGGTACTGAACTGCAGGAAACACAGATGGCATCTGAGCTGTTGACTAGGACTACAGGCTGGCTATGTCTGCCTACAGGGAGGCGGAGGCCCATAGGTGCCACCTGAGTTGCCTCAGCATTGCCCATTCTCTGGGATCCCTGCGAAAGCAGCTACTGAGCCCACATAGCACCAGGTCCTAAGCACTTGAGGTCCAAACATCTGCTTGGCTTTGTCTGCTGCCATGAGGGTGCTTGGGCAACTATGTCCTCCATGGTCCCACCACATGATTAGGAGGTGAGTTTCTGTGTGAACTGAATGGTCAGGCTCTGCTGATACGCAGCAGATGTCACAGTGGTCAGGTCACTTGGCTTCCTTTACCTTCCTTTTTCTTCCTCCTGTAAAACATTTTGTGAGCTGCAGTAAAAGCTGGGTCTTCTTTTCCTACAGGACCAAAAGCTTCAAGCTTCTCCTGCTAATCTAGGATTTGTTCCTTGGTTTCCTCTAGCGATAGTCTCTCTTCTGTATCCTTTTGCTTCCTTCTCTCTTGCTCTTTCTTCATCTGTTCCATCATCTTGTCCATCTCTTCCTCCTGCCACACGCACTCCTGCTCCATTATGAAGTGCCAGCACAGCACCAGGGCCATGGCATTGTAAGTTAGAGTCACTCCAGCAGTGCAGGCATAATACTCTTGGGGGCACTCGGGAGATGGGCACCTGGCTCTATCACTGACTGCCAGACCTTGGACCAGGCACACGTTCTCTTCACTTTCTCCATGTCTTAGCTGCTGTGTCACATCCAACAACGGGGCCAAATTTAGATAGTTTAAATAGATGATAGGTACATACATACATACATACATACATACATACATACATACATAGAGTCACTATCTGTATTCTATAGATAGGAACTAAATAAAGAGAGAGAAGACATGTGCACCATAAAGCTGTTGATTAGGAGACAAAGACAAGTACTAAACTACCAGTGTAGGAAACTGGGAGGATGGCTGTTACAGGCATTTATCTCTTTGTTGAGAATAGTAATCGACAACAGTTCAGCTCTCTGCCTGCGGAAGTTATACAGGAAAGTGAAAATCCTTTTTTAATAATAGTTTTCTCTTCTTTAGAGTATCCATCCAAAGTTTTGGCCTTTGTTATATCTCCCTGGGATGAATAATGGAGAAGAAGGAGGCGTTCAAAGAAATGTAAGTCTTGTTCCTTTCCCATGATCTTCCAGCCATTGGTTCCCACCCCTCTGTCTTCCACCTTGATTTGGGATCCTTGGAGATTCCCTATCAGCAACCTCTATAATATATCATCAGGGAGTAGTCATGGACTCATATTTCAGAATGCATGCCCCCTATCCTGACACATCTGCATTCCATTTATGGTGATAGCAGCCAAATGTGAAACCAAACAGTTGTGTTTCATTCACTGAGTCACTCATGCCACACATATCTATTGAAAACCTACTTAGACTATGCATTCAACAAATTTTTCTGTTGTTTTTAGCTGTGTTATTCATAATCGCTAAAAAATGGAAGCAACCAAGATGTACTTCAATAAATGAATGGATAAACATCTGTGGTACCCATACAATGGATCATTGGTCAGTGATAAAAAGAAATGAGTGATCAAGCCACAAAAAAACACAGAGGGATCTTAAATGCATGTTGCTAAATGAAAGAAGCCAATTTGAAAAGCTACATACTATATGATTCCAACTGTATGACATCCTGGAAAAGGCAAAAGTAAAAGCATCAATAGTTTCCTGGGGCTCTGAGAGAGGGAGAGACAGATGAATAAATAGGTGAAGCACAGGATTTTTAGGGCAGTGAAACTGTTCTGTATGATACTGTAATGATGGATACGTGCTAATATGCATTTATCAAAGACCATAGAATTGGACAACACAAAGAGTAAATGCTAATGTGAAATATGGACTTTTAATTAATAATAATACAATATTGGTTATATAGCAAGTGTCAGACATAATTCTAATGCAAATCCTTAGTATGCTGGAAACTGGGATGGAAACTGAGACACATCCTCCCCGTAAGGAACTTACAGAAAATTGGAAAACAGGCAACACAAGAGCAAGAATGTGGCTTTGAAGTACAAACTGTACAAAGGAATTAAGGGAACAACAAACAAGAGGATATAAAGCAGAGTTAGTCAGGGTAAGCTTCTTAAAATAAATAAATAAATAAGACTTGGTCTCTAAAACATGTTTGGAAGAGGAAAGAGGAGTCAGGGGTAGCCCACTGCTCTCATGCCCACAATAATTAATGATTCCTGTAAATGTAAACTAATTTGCACAACATCACACAAAGCAAAGAGAACCAGCAGAATAATGTTACACTGAAAGCCTATTTACAAGAAAAACCATGTTACCTTTATTAAAATAATAAATAATAATTAATTTTTAGATGGACGCAACAAAAGAGAGTGGTAGCTCTTCCTACAGAGCTAAGAGAAGCTCACGTATAGCATCTCGTAATAATTAAGGGAACACACAGGAAGTGAGACACCAGAAGACCTCTCTCATGCAGCTGCAATCTCTCGAAAGCCTGGGCCAGACACAATTCCCTCCTTATTATTATTGACTGACACGTGACGACTGTTCATGCCTGAAACACTGCCTGCCCTGCTTTAGAGCCTTATCTACCAGGAAACAGCCTTGCAGCCACAGCCCTAAGAAAGGGCATGATTCCTTCTCTGCAAGCAGGTGTGAGGTTGCCTTGCTGCAGATTTCCAGGGGGACATGTAGCCAAAGGTCATGGAAGGCCTGGAACTGAATGCCAGCATTAGCCCCTGCTCTGAGCTGTTTTGACAACTCTATCACAGACAAGCTTTGTATGTTGTGACTAAAACTGAAAGACCAACTGGTTTTCTTATCTTAACTTCTTACTGGTATTTTGTAAGCACAAGTAAGCTTCTATTCTTAATTGATTTCTGTCTTCAGTGCCTATTGTATACAAGCCCCTGAACTAGATTTTTTGGCGGCTACAAAGATGCCTCAGATTACAAAAAAAAAAAAAAAAAAAAAAAAAGTTGAAAATCTCCGTTCATGCTTTCTTTTCACCAGAGCAATTTGTGTATCAGACAGGGTGTTCATCACTGTGCTCTGTAAGAGGAATTCAGGACTAATCATAATCGGCTCCAACACCATCAAATGGCATTTTGCAAAGGGGATCCCACACATATGCTGAAGGCAGGCCACTAATTTATAGTTTTGTGCAAATTCACTGTTTCCAAACCCCATAAACGACAGCAAGTCACAGGTACCACGCAAGTTTACAAATTCTTATGTAGCAACCATTTCAAGCACTTTCTATGAATGGTTTCTAGCAAGCCGATTTATTATAGATTGGTTTCCTATTTGCAGAGCACATACATTTTAATGAATTACAGGCAGCATGGAGCAAAGCATACATATTCTGGTGATGAAATGACTAGAAACGCCTTGTTTAGGAGCTTGTAGATAGCATAAAATGTATTCCCGCCGTAACAAATTAAAAATGCTGACTGGGAAAAATCTCCCAGGGGAATAAAAAAAAAGACAAGTAAACATTTTCAAAAGGAGATGCCTAATTGTAAGAAAGAGTGGGGGTGGGGGAAATATTTTGTTTTGTTTTTCATTCATTCCTCAAATTTTTATGATGCAATAGTGCATAGTAATGAAAGGTGCTGTTTCCAATGTCAGACGAGGTGGGGTATAAAATACCTTCCTGAGCCTCAGTTCCCCCAGCTATAAATTGGGAAGAGTAAAAGTAGTAGTATTTATCTTGAATGGTATTAAACACACGCCCTTAGAATGGCACAGAGTTAGCATTAAAACGTATTATTGTTGATTTTTCTCAACTACTTACATGTACCCAGTGTGGAGGGGATACCAGTATAGTTCTTCACTCTAAGGAACTTAATAATCTAAAGAGGTAAATCTTCACTAAACTAGAGACATTTAAAGCAATGAACAAGCACTTATTTCTTCCACATCATGATAACTAAATTGATCTAGGAGATATAGGAGAAGGAATTCCCTATAGGGGAAGATGTGAAAATGATTGAGGCTGAGAACTAGAAAGGTCTAAGTTGAGAATGTAATTACACAGAATCTAAGAGTTAGGTTGACACCAAAAAGTCAGTATTATTCAAGCACCAAATCAACACTTAAGTATTCACAACATCCTAACTAAATATATTCTACACTGCAGCTTTTAAAATATGTATCATTTCTGTTAATACTTAACATTTTGTACTATGGTTTGCCATCCATGATATTTGCACGGCTGTCAACTCAAAGTCATCTCTTCAGAGATAACTTACCTAAGCACCTGGCTAATGTAGTCCACCTGTCCCTGGTACTCTTTACCATATAACCCTATTTTATTTTCTTTATATTTTTATCAGTTTATCAAGTGATGTCACATCTATGAACTGTGGCAGACTTCTCAGTCTCTGTACTATTAACATTTTGGGCTGGATGATTTTTGTGGCACTGTCTGATGCATTACTTAATGTTTAGTAGCATCCTGGCTTCTACGTACTCTCATCCCACCTTGTAAAAACCATAGATGTCTCCAGACCTTACCAAATACCTAATCAGCCCTCCAGGTGGAGAGCCTAGTAGGACTCAGGACAGCCAAACCTCTGACCCGTCATTTCCAGCTGTAAGGAGTTTCATTTGTTAACTTCAGTATGTATGTAGGATAAATATTTTCTATATGTGCCAGTATGTGAAAGGAGTTGGTAAATACTGGTCAACATCTGAAATTAACGATTTTATATTAGTTATACAATTTATGACCCACAGCAATACTGCAAGAGGCAGAAACTGCTATTATCCCCATTCGTAAATGAGACATTAGTAAATGATGGGTTAAATAGTATGTCAGAAGTCTGTTTTTAGAGATGGAGCTGTCCATCTTCTAACCCATAAAATAAGTCTACTAAGTTAAAAAGAAATCTAATATTCTCCCCCAAAGTATTTTCCAGGGTACATTTCTAAGTTACTTCAATTGTTTTATTCCATTGTTTCCAGCAATATTGCCTATACTCCACGTCTTCACCATCTTATACTTCGGATTTTTTTTGTGTGTGTGTGTGTGTGTGTGTGTGTGTGTGCAAAACTCTAAACTTCTCCAGTTACCTCATCTTAGTGGATTCCATCCATTATTCCAACCTGGTGAAATATTTTGGGTCTGTTTCAGGTGTAGAACCACAGATTCAACTCAGGTGGTGTAAGTTGAAAAATGAAAAACTGAATATTTTGTACAATGTGGAATAGGTCATACAAATAAGTAAAACTAGACTTTTGGTGGTGAGCATGCTATAGTATATGCAGATACCAAATTATAATGTTCTACACCTGAAACTTATATAATGTCATTAACCAATGTTACCTCAATCAATCAATCGCTCAATTAATCAAATGAAAAAATAAAATAAAGAGGTCTAAAGTTCAGGGTGAGAATGATTGTCTAAATGCTTATAGATCAAGTTCTAGATCAAGATGTATCCTTTTTCATTGGATACAAATAGAGAAAACCTTATTTTTTTCCTTCTAAACTCTATGCCTTCATATAATGCTTTCCTTCTCCCAAAATAGTGCTTCCCTTCCTCTCTCCTCCTTGTCCATTCCCACCCCTCCCCTGAAAATCTCTACTCATCATTGAATTCTCAGCTAAATGGTGTTATGTCAGTGGGGCCCTCAGAGAACAACATGTGACTACATCTTGTTACTATCCTACCTGATTAAAGCCCTCAGATACCCATTCTCCTTATAACTCCAAATGTTTTCTTCAGTGAAGTTATCACAACTAGAATCAAGTGCCATGTTTACTTCTCTTTTAACAGTTTTCTTAAGATATAATTCACATATTACAAAATGCACCCATTTAAAGTATACAAATCAATAGTTTTGGTATGTTCACATCTTTGTGCAACCACGACCAAAATCTAATTTTAAAATATTTCCATCACCCTAAAAAGTAATCCATATTTATTAGTAGTCACTCCCTATTCACCCTCATCCTCTCAACTCTAGAAACCACTAATATACTTTCTGCCTCTATAGATTTACCCATTCTGGATATTTCATGTAAACATAATAATACACTATGTGGCATTTTACTTTTACTTAGCATAATATATAAAGGCCATCCGTGTTGTAGCATGTATCAGTACTTCACTACTTTTTATAGCCAAATAGTATTCCATTGTAGGAGTATATGACATTTTATCTATCCATTCATCAGTTAATGTAGATTTATTTCAGTTGATGTAGGCTTATTTCTAGTTTTCGGCTATTATGAATAATGCTATGAACATTCATGTACACTTTTCTTTGTGTGTGTGGACATATGTCTTCAATTCTCTTGGGTAAACACCTAGGTTGTGGGTCACATGATAACCCTATGTTTAACATTTTAAGGAGTTTTCAAACTGTTTTACAAAGAACTTGCACTTTTTTTTCAATCCCACTAGCAATATATGATAGTTGTGATTCCTCCACATCCTTGCCAACAACTGTTGTTGCCTATCATTTATATTGTAGTTATCCTAGTGGGTACGAAGTGGTAGGTCATTATGGTTTTTATTTTTATTTCCCTAATGACAATTAATGTTAACATTTTTTACATGTATGTATTGGGTTTTGTATATCTCCTTTGGAGAAATGTCTACTCAAGTCATTTCTCGTTTTAAAACTGAATTACTTATTATTTTATTATTGAGTTATAAGTGTTCTTTATATATTCTAGATACAAGTCCTATGATAGTTAATTTTATGTGTCCACTTAGCTGGACCATGGTGCCTAGATATTTGGTTAAACATGAGTCTGGATTGTTCTGTGAAGGTGTTTTTGTGGATGAGACTTACATTTAAATAATGGACTTTGAGTAAAGCAGATTACCCTCCATACTGTGCGTGGAACTCTTCCTATCTATTAAAGGTCTTAATAAAACAAAGGTGGACCTTCCCCAAACAAGAAGGAATTCTGCCAGCAGATAGCCATCGAACTTGAACTACACTAGCTCTTCTGTGGTCTCTAGTCTGCCAGCCCATTCTGTAGATTTTGAACTTTGCCAGCTTCCATAATCATTCGAGCCATTCCTTAAAGTAAATCTCTCCCTCTCTCTTCCTCTCTCCCTCTACACACACACACACACACACACACACACACACACACACCCATCCTATTCCTTCAGTTTCTCTGGGAACTCTAACACAAGTCCTTTATTGTATATATATTTACAATATGTTCTCTCATTCCACATTTACTTCTATAATAGAATAAGATATAAAGATATTAATGTTAAACAGTTTTATCTTTACTTTTTAATCTCTGTACCCTGTCACAACACATACGTTTGCATGCGTACCACCCAAGTTTTTCCCCTTCAAAAGCAGCCATTTGAGTCACAGAAGGGAAGACCCAAAGGGATCCAGGGAAAGCAAAACAGACAGTAAAATTTCAAATTCAGAGTCCTTTAGGCCAAAAGCAATTGAGAAAGAATAGGTTCTTTGAATTCCCTCCAGTCTGGCTTTGAATAAAAAGAGCCAAACCTAAACTATAGGGAGAAAAAGTTTAGTCATAACAAATTTCAAAGAAAACTAATAATGTTCCTGTCTACTCAATCAGTTTCTTTCCCAAAGACTCTAGGCCTGTGTAGAGTGATAAAAAGAGAGAGCTTCACAGCTCTCCAATAACTCAATCAAATGTAGGCTTTCCACTGTGTTACTCACAACTAGAGAGAATGCAAAGGAATCTGGGAAGATGTCAACATGATACGGTAACACCAATGCACAGCTAAAATAATGAAATATTTAATCAGCATTACTGGACCTTGCAGTGAGGAGTGCCTCTGTTACATTAACCTCCTCCAATGATGGTTAGAGAGCTCTTAAAAAGGTGGTGAAACAAAAAGTTTTTTTTAAATTTTGAGATTGCCAAATCCAATGTTTTAATGAGAAAACCATACATGAAACATATTTCAATATAAGTAAATAAATAGTTTTGGTATGATTTATTTTCCATTTAAAAATCAGGAGATTTAAATACAGAACCCATGCCCCATTTCTATTCACATAGAAGAAAAATAGGATATATCAAGTGGTGAAAAGTAATTTGTCGGCTTAATTTGGTTCTTCAGTCTTGCATTTTCACTAAACTACAGTTTTCCTTGAGTTATCTAAACCTTATCACCCTCACGAGTGAAAGCATAACCCCTACCCAAATTAATTTTCAAGCACTCTTTGTGACATAATATTAATTTCTGCTCCTCTACTCTATAAAAAAAAGTTTCTATTTGTCATTTTCTTTAAAAATGTTAACACAGTCTTGATATTTGGATATATATATCAGACACCGGATTTATTCACAGTGACATGTTTCCATTGTATTAGAGTCGGTAATCATTAAAAGGAGCTATTTCTCAGCTGAACAACAGCTAAGGGTTGTTTCATCCATTTGAAAAAGGTAATTCAACTGTAGTGACTAACCATGTGTACATAAAAGAAAAAGAAAAGTGTGTTAGGTTGTTATAGTAAGAAAGAACAGATTAGCTCCTATCTCGTAATTTCACAGCTCTTTTCCTTTAACCACCAGTACTTACTAGGCCATCAAAATAGATTCCAATACTTGACTAATTAAGTTCAATACATATTTCAGTATAATTATGGAATAGTATAGAGGTTAATGAAGCTAGTTTATAAAGTCAGAGCTTGTTATTTCCTACATGTACCTAAAAATTATCTTATATTTTACAAACTATAAAATGGCTTCTCTAGAAAATCATATCGGGAGCTCTCAAAATGATCTGATATTTATTTAGACTTGAGTCAAATGGGGGAGAAGAACCTACTACGGTGACAATGAAGGTGGATATTTAGAGAATCAAGTAATCATTTCAACTTGTCTTGAGAAACACAACTGAGGAAAATATTTGGATACTATGCTTGATGATCTGGCTCAGTCCTTCACCAGGAGCCTCTTCATAGCTCTACACATACACTCTTCTCAAAAGGACTAGGGAAACATCTTATATGTTCCTGAAAACGATTCCTGAGAAATTCAACATACAAAGGAAATATTTCTACCATGTGATGTAAAGGAAAGGGAGAACAGGTCACAAAACTGATCCACTAAAAATAAGGATATTATTTTGTTTCATAATCTCATAGGGAAGCACACACAAATGGGTACATCCACACTGGAAATTATAGAGGGGAATAGGTAGGGGCTGGGCTGGGCAATAGCACAAATGATTCATATAAAGGAGGCTTTTTCAGCCCTATAATAGGATGCCCAAGTATCATATATGTTTCCTCCAGTCATATATACCCTTCTCGATAACTTTATTAATAGCATTATGCTTATTCCTCTTTCTATTTGGTCACACTGTATTTCTCTCTGTCCCTGCCTCCCTTGTCCCTATTCTTTCTTTTTGTTTCCCTCTTATGATAGAAGGATTATTTTATAATTAATATAAAGAATGAAATAGTCAATAAAAAAGTCAATCTACATACAAACCACGTGGGTTATTTTGCCATAGCATTCTAAGTGGTCTGTTCCTCTATAATCCATTCTTTTCACACTAGCCAGAGAGATGCTATTAAAATACAACTTTGATCATGTCCCTTTACTACTTACAACCCTCTAAATCTAAACATTTCAGTTAGAATGAAAAACAAACTTCTTATCATGACTACTCTGTTCCCCCGAAAATAAGACGTAGCCAGATATTCAGCTCTAATGCGTATTTTGAAGCAAAAATTAATATAAGACCCGGTCTTATATTATATTATATAAGAATTATTTATAGAGCTATTGCTATTCTTTTTGTAGAACATAGCAAATGCTTATATATTATATTATATTATATTATATTATATTATATTATATTATATTATATTATATTATATTATATTATATTACATTACATTATATTATATTATATTATTTATCTGTCTACATTTTGTCTATTTACTTCATTTTTATGTCCTCAAAACAAAGTGTGTGAGCACTTAATCATATGTTTCCATTTTCATGTGGCATTGGTATAGATTATACTGTGGCTCACAGAATCCAAACATTAAGCATCCTCTGATTAGAAAATCTGACGTAAAATACTAAAATATTTCTTTGGTCAGAATTATTTATAGAGCTATTGCTATTGATTTGTAGAACATAGCAAATGCTTATGTTATGTTATGCTATGTCATGTCATGTCATGTTGTTATGTTGTATTATATAAGACAGGTCTTATATATAGTAAAATAAGACCGGGTCTTATACTAATTTTTGCTCCAAAAGATGCATTAGAGCTGATGGTCTAGCTAGGTCTTATTTTTGGGGAAACACTGTAGCAAAACCCTCTGCCATCTGTCCTTGCCTAATTTTCTCGAGCCTCATCTTACCTCACTATAAACCTTCCTTCTGTTCCTTAAGGACAACAAACTCATTTATTTTTTAGGACCTATGCCTGCTTTTCCCTCTGCTTGGTACACATGGTACCTCATAGCTGCATTTAGATCTCAAGTGAAATATCACCTCCATAGACAGGTCTTCTGTTTGTAACGCAATACAGAGTGGCTTTATCACTCTATGCTATTTTCCTTTGGACCTTCTGGTCTGTGCCTTCCCGTGGAACATATGCTATAGGAGAACAGGATCCAAACATAAATTAAAGCATCTTCTGATTAGAAAATCTGACGTAAAATACTAAAATATTTCTTTAGTCAGAATTATTTATGGAGCTATTGCTATTGTTTTTGTAACACATAGCAAATGTTTTCACAGCTGTGGAAAAAAAATGATTAAAGGATTTTTTTTTTTCTTTTAGGGGTTTGATTGGGACTAGTAAATTTGTACTTTAGTTAATTTCATTTTAAAAAAGGAAGAAAAAGGTCATCAGAGAGGTCTTCAGTGTATTCAACAAGAAAAGCAAAAAGCAAAAAACTGGGAAAAGAAGTTTTACATTTACAGAGATTTCACATACAGTGGTCAGCACATTTTGAGAGAAATATAGTCAGTATTTTTTCTCATGAATTTTTTATACTTGAATGTAGGAATCAAATGTAATTTCTGCTTTACTTTGTGTTCAGATATAAGATAAGGGAGACCAATAAATCATAGGAAAGTTTACTTTGATAAGCCTCAAATTGAGTATTTGTGTATATGAAACTTGAAAGTTCTACAGATTATAGAATTACCGGTATAGTCAGTACCTGGAGACAAAAACATTTTCAGTATCTTCCCAGTTCACCCCGACTATATAGCACAACTCCAAATTCCTTCAACTTCGTGAAACTAAAATCCATTGATCTTACAATTTTTCACTGGCCCATGTTTCTTCCAAGACTCCTCTCCCCCTTTCCCAGTTTAAATTTCAAGGTCAATCACTGTAATCCTTTCTTCAGTTACCATTAACTTTCTATTCCCTCACTTAGGCACTCATTTTTTTTTTTTTTCTGGCAAAATACCAATCCTGGTTAAATCTAAGTATCTGCCTACTTGACATCTGAATCCCGGCAAAAAAATGGGGCTGAAACACACACACACACACACACACACACACACACACACACACACACACACACCCCTCAACTTGACTAAACTTTAGATAGGCTTCTTCCTGACTCTGAGGCTCCTGCTCTCTCTTTTCTTTACTTTAAAAGTTTGCAACTGTAAACTCTTTTTTTTAAATTTTATTTTGTATATAAGTTTCAGGTGTACAAAACATGATTCGACATTGACACCCCTCACAAAGTGATAAACCCCCAAGTCTACTACCCATCTGACATTGTATATAGATGGGTAGCAGACTTGGGGGGGGCTTATTCCCTAAGTCTACATTCCCTATGCTGTACTTTACATCCTATGACCAGATAGATAGATATTTAATTATAGTTGACATTTAACATTACTCTACATCAGCCTTGGGTGTACAGCACAGTGGTCAGGCATCTATCTACACAATCTATGAAGTGATCCCCCCCGATAAATCCAGTACCCATCTGGCACCTTACATAATCTTTTAATCTGCCTCTTCAAGATGCAAAACTTTTCCCAGGCTTTGGTGGTTGTACAGCTCAAGAATGTCTCTCTCAAAGACCCAGAAGCCATCCCGTAGAAATGTAATCATACAAGGATACAAGGCCTCTATCTCTCAGTCTCTGTTGGAGGGTAAGAGCCTAACTTCCAGAAGGGATAATTCGCAAACACAGATGACCTAATCGCATTGACCAACCTCCTCCCTACTGGAGTACTTGTCCACTAGTTCATTTAGAGACTTAAAAATCCCCCCATCTCTGGTTCCAGCAGAGTTGAGTTTGATCTGTCTTCCCTATTACAAGTCTAAAATAAAGTCTTCCTTGCTTGTTTAACTTAGATTTGGGATTGCTAACATCAAGTGAGTCCTGAATGATGCCTAGCAACCATACTGTGTTGTCTTAGTCCATTCACTCTTCCATTTTTTCTCAAACCTTCTCCTCCATCCTCAAACTTCTCATACCTTTACTTAATCCTCATTCTCAGTTGACAACCTTGCTTTCTAGACCACTGAGGAAATAGAAGATACCAGAACAGGCTTTCTGTGGAAAACCAGGCCTCCAACCACCGACCTGCATGTATGCCCAGATTCTCCGCCTTCCTTGTCTCTATAGGTACCAGAGACCCTATGCACTTGTGCTCATTCAAGACTCTGCTTGTATAAACCTCCTCTGTCTCCTGCTTCAATATTTTTGTGCTTTATAGGTTCAGAGAAAAATAAGTAACAGTGACACTTTCACATTCAGTCATAAAATTATGTGTGTAAAATATATTCATATGCTAGTAAAATATGTACCCAACTGCTAATTCCTGTTGTAAAATTGCTGATCTGAAGCTTCAGAGTGGCAATTACTACACTCTTGCCTTATACTGATTAAAATAAGAGAAATAAGCCATCTCCCATCCTGGAAGTCAAAGCAACATTGTGTTTGCCACAGTGAAGTTTTCCTCTTTCTATAGTTGATTTGCACATTTCTGACTATGTATAAATGTTAGCTGAACTGTTTTTTATTGAAGCCGAATAAAACACATCCCAGAGCTTTAAACTATTTTAAAGGTCTCCCTGCAGTTTGTAATTTGTTATTACCCAGCTCTGATGGGCTGGGTCCCCTCTGGAAAAGTTCAAGGGTTAAAAACAATTACCTCTTCAAGGACGTCAGCAAGCTTACTGAGGATCTCTTCAGGAAGGCTCTGGAATGTTGGAACGCTGAAAAATAAAATAGAGATGATGCTGAAGGCATGAATAGCAATTTACTTTCATAAATAAAACATCAATATGTCTGAATGAAAATGCAAAAGCATTTCACAGCAAAGAATCTGTAAATGAAAATCAAAGCAATAACTTAAGTGTGATTTGATGACTAACAGGGAAAAGACATGTAGTAGAAAGAACTTGGCGGTTGGACAGAATCATGATCAAATCCTACTTACATTTATCTGTGTGACCTTGAATGCCTCCGCTATAATGGGAAAAAAACACTCTCTCCCTTATCGGCCTACTGTCATCAGAGTCCTTGCAGTTCCAACTCCCTCTCTGGGTCCCTCCCCCCCCACACACACAAGCACACACACGTGCACACACACAATTTTTTACAGGACAACTCCTACTCATTCTTTAGGACACAGCTTGATTGATGATGATACATTCAGACATGCAATCATTCATTCAACAATGTTGGAATCTTCCTACTCTCCCAATCCCACCCCTGCTAGATCAGGTACTCCTATTATGAACTCTTTTATCCCTTACTACAACTGTAATTTGATAATTGGATATTAATTACTGGGCATCTTCCCTGCTAGAATTAAAACTTCCCTGCTAGAATTAAAATAATATCTATCTTGTTTAACCCCTGTATTTTCAGTGATTTACATATAACAACTCAATAACATGTTTTAAATAAAACTATGAAAGTGTGGATGTGAGAATGATTCCTAGGACAGTTGTAAGGATCAGATCAAACAGGGTAAAGAGCCAGACACTCATAGTAGACACTGAAAAATGTTAATTTTGTTCTTTTCATCCTCTTCTCTTATTTTTCCTCATTGACCAGCAAATGAAAAACTACTGAATGATATTGAATACACGAAGCAACAAAACTTCTTTTATATGTGAAATAGTAATGATTTAAAAAAATAGTCATTGATACATAATCATTTAAATTCCACTGGAAAATCTAACGGGAATGTGGAACTAAATTCTCATTTAACCCTACATCAATGCTTGAATAGAGAAAAGACTATAAATGAGTGCAGATACATTTATATGTATAATATCTGACTGATAGAATAGTTTTGACTTGTTTAGAATGATACAATGAAAGAAACCATGACATATCATTTGGATAGAAGCATGAAAGTTTTACTGTTAATTTGTCTGTCATTCTGATTCCCATTACTTAGTATAAAGACTATTGATAAAATCCCAAAGTTTTATGCAGATGGTCACCCAGGACCATCTGTACCACCAGATTTAATGGTGTGGTCTGAGCCATGTGGGTTTTAATGTCCAGAAGGCAGCCTATTTCAGCATCTGGATAGAACATATCACAGAAAGAGACAGAGGAGGATAGAAGAAGCTGTTTCCAGAAGGTATGGAGGTTGAAAAATGAAGCCCTTCCTTGTTCTTTTAATGAGCTATATTTCAGCTTATCAGAGATGTAAGAATAATTAGAATGTTTCTGTCCCAGTGAGTATTTATGGAAACACAAACTACAACTGAGTTTTTCTCATGTTATTATAATTGGCCCTTTCTTTTGACAGGCCTATTACTTCTGTGTTATGTTTATATCAAGTCATATAATAATACTTTCATTTTCACGACAGTTCTTATCCATGAGAAAAAATTTAATATTTGCTTGACCACATAACACTAAATGAAAACAAAACCATTAAGTTTTAGGAGGGCATTTTAAATACATTATCTTTTACAATTTTACTTATTTTTTCAGGTTTATTGAGTTGTGATTGACAAAATAATAAGATATTTAAAGTGTACACAGCGATGATTTGATATATGTATATTCTGTGAAAAGACCCCTCCCATGTAGTTACTCTAGTTAATAACATACCTTTTACCTCACATATTTATCTTTTTGTGTGTGTGAGAACATTCAAGTTCTACTCTCTTAGCAAATTTCAATTATATAATACAATGTTATCAACTGTAAGTGCCACATTATACATTAGATCCTCAGACATTATTTACCTTATAGCTCAAAGCTTGTACCCTTTTACCAGACTCTTCCTATCCCTCAGGCCAGTGACCAATTTTCTACTGTACATTTCTATGAGTTTAGGATTTTATTAAATTCCATATATAAGTGATACCATGCAGTGTCGTCTTTCTCTGTCTGGTTTATTTCACTTGGTGTTATTCCCTCAAGGTCCATCCATATTGTTGCAAAGAGCAGGTTTCCTTCTTTCTCATCCCTGATAATATTCCATTGTGTATATATATCATGTTTTTTTTTTTTTTACAATTTTAAATGCCTCAAAATATTCAGCAGCATTTACTACCGATAAGAATTCAGGATGATTTTTAAGAAGACACACTCTAAAAATTATTAGTAATAACTGAAGCTTGTAGATTTAAGAAAATGGAAATTAATTAGCAGAAAAATAAGAGGCTTTGCTTTCATAAATTATTCTGAAAACAATTTTGTAGTCACCTTTAAAATCCTAAGATCTCTATCTCTTTAAACACTTATATACGTTCGCTCATGTAATTAATCTGCTTTCTAAGAATTATTGGTCCACTGATAGTTTGAACACCAAGAACAAAAGAATTAAGGATATTTATAATTAGAAATTCTAGCCATGAAATATCTTGGTTGAATTTTCCCAGAAACATCAAAAAACATTAGTGAAGACTCCACTAATTTTCATATCTGATAACTCAAGATGAAACCATCTATGATTTAGAAAACTTAAGGCAAAATAATTATAAGGACAAACTTCCATAAAATGTTGAAACAGTAAAGAAGAATATTTCACTTATGTAAAAAAATTATTTGTGATAATTTACATGCTAATTGTAAGTAATTCTTACAGATCTATTAAAACATTTGGTTCCCTAAGGACTTGTAATAGGTCTGAAATTACAGAATGCACTTGAAAGTGATATAATAGAGATGATTTAACATGTGGAGCATTTCCATTAGATTTTCTAATTGAAAGAAGTAAGGAGTTGGAATTTGTATGGACAATACTAAAAGATGAGATTTGAGTGGTTTCTATTTGCTAGGTACTGGACTAAGGATTTCATATAAATTTTATTTTTACAATAACTTTATCAAATACTGTTGTTACTGTCACCCATTTGACAGATAAGACAACTGGGATATTGAGAGTTTGCCCGAGGTCACACGACTCAGTATGGGTGAAGTCATTTTCCACCTGAATGACTGTGGAGCTAATCACTTACTCAGTAACACACTTTACAGTAAAAGTATTCAGAAATGCCACATGTAACTTTCAAAACAGTGCTATATTCTTTTTGATAATCATTTAGAAACGAATTATTAATGTTAATAACATTGATTTAGTAACTCATTTATTAACCAACTTTTTGCTGTGAAAAACAGTATCAAATAAATTGAAAGGCTAAAAGAGTAGTCCACGAATCACCTGTATCCCCAACACCTAGATTTGCAGCTGTTGACATTGTGCCATCTTTGCTCTATCTCTACCTTCAACCCATTTATTTTTCTGTATGTATAGATAGATTTTATAATTTTTGATGAAATTTTTAAAGTAAGCTGCAGATATCAACAAAATTCACCCGTAATACTTTTTTTGTTTTTTTAAGGAGGGTGCAGCTCACACTGGCCCATTTGGGGATCGAACCAGCAACGTTGGTATTATCAGCAGCAACTCTAACCAACTGAGCTAACCGGCCACCCCCTTCATATTTTAGTATATATTTCCTAAAAAATAAGAACATGTTACTAAATAAATAACTATAGTACCATTATCATACATAAGAAAAATTAACTACAATTCCATAATGTCATCTAATATCTATTCCATATTCAAATATTACCAATTGTTCAAAAATTTCATTGTCATTTTTTTTTTCTTTTCAAACCAGGATCCATAAAAATCCACACACTGCTTTTAGCTATTATGTTTTTTCTGGTTTCTTATTCTATAACAATCCTCCCACCTTACCCCCATCATTACATTAACTTTTTGAAGAGACTGGGACAATTGTCTTATTGGATGTCCCTCATTCTGAATTGGTCTTAGTGATTTTATTTCTGGTAATCTCCTATAGAAAATAACTAACAGTGAGGGGAGGGAACTAACTACAAAGAATTTTATTACAGCCATGTGTCTGTGAAAAGAAAAAAAAAGGGTCTCTTACAGAATAACATAAAAACATACAGCAGCAGTATTCAAATGTGGTCTGGGAGCCCAGGATTTCCCAAGACCCTTTCAAGGGGATCCTCAAAGTCAAAACAAATATTCTAAGTTGCAATTTGCCTTCTTCACTGTTCTTCTTTTACACGTGTACCATAGAATTCTCCAGAGGCTATATGATGACATCATTATTTTGACGGTTAAAAGGTGCATGCTTGTATGATCCTGATGTTTTCTAAATTTTTTTTAAGGTAGTAGTAGTAGGTTTATGATATTCATGCTAGTTACAGAAATTAACTCAGTATTTGTTCACTACTTCTATGTGCTCTAACTAGTTAGTTGTCATATGCCTGCTATAATCTCTATAAATTTATTATCATCTAATAAATCATTCTTTTGAAATTCTGAAGTTTTCCTTCTTCCTAAGTGGAAAACAATAAAAAGTAAATATATATGGATATTTTGTGTTGCAATAATAGTTTTATACATTTTTCAAAAACATTTGTAACTTTAAATTTTATCTAAAATTTATAATTTTAGAATTTTGTAATAATCGTTAATATTAAAAATTTAATAAAAAAAAGTTTATTATACAATTCTTATTTTTAAATAAGATTGGAAGGTTCATATTCTCAAGCCACAGCTGCCAATTTCTAAGTCTAAAGACACTGAAAAATATAAAAAAGGACACATCAGAAATTAACTGAATCATGGATTGAGTAAATCTAGTCCAAAGTAATTTAGAGACACTGGAAATAAGAAATAAAAATATGACCCAACTATATCTTTGCCTCAGCATTACAGATGATAATAATTTACCTTATTGTCTTATGTAACAGAAAATTTTAAAAATAATATCATGTCAGTTGTTAATAGCATTTTGATCTAATTTTTCAAAATTTTAAGAAAAGTATATTGAGTTTTTGAGTGTAGACATAATGAAGTTTTTAAAAGCCAAAAAAATGTTTGGTAAAGCTTTTCAAATTAGAAATATAAAAGTAAGTGGAGCATCTTACAGGGTGAATTTCTATACTGCAATGACTGCAGAAGCCCACAGGATAGCTGAGCGATTAACAAAGCCCTCCAGGCTTCACGTTACCGAATGCCTGCTTGATGAAGTCAGTAAAATAAATAACTACACTGCCTCTTTCCAATGACATAGCATCTTACTGTTAAAAATTAAGCTGCAAACATAAAGACGAGTTAAGATTTTGCCTGTAGAATTGTACTTTTGCCTTACAAATGAATCATTCTATAGCCATGGTTTAATTTGTTGTTTTGCTTGTTATTTATCTTGTATCAGAACTAACTAATCATCAAATAAGATAATCTTTTATATGAATGCTTGGCAGCAGACACAAGCGGTACTGAACTAGTAAGTGTGCAATAACTTTTAAAATCTTATAGCTTATCTTGGAATAACTATGTTAACATCTGTACTGATGGTGCAAAAGCAATGGTGGCCCCTCAGCACATCTTAAGGCAATAACACCAAATTGTCCTCGTTGCCATTATATTTTTTTACCACATATAGCAAACAACAACAACAAAAAAGAAACAAAATAAAATGCCAGTTGCAATTTAAGATTATTTTAGTGAAACAGTTAAAGTTATTAATTTTATTAAATTTTAAACTTCTTGTGTGGATCATTTTAATAGCATGTGACAAATAGCAAGTAAAGATAAAGCACTTCTGTTGCAATATTGAATTATGATGATTGTCTCAAGGAAAATGACTTGTGTAATTGTTGGAGTTGCAAACTGCATTAGCTACTTTTTTCATGGAACATCATTTTCACTTGGCAATGACCAACAGACTTTGGTTATTCAGACTTAAGTATCTGGTAGACAGCTTTTTGAAAAAGACAAAATGAGCCTGTCACTTTGAGGAAAACAACAGACAGTATTTGTTGCCAATAATATAATTCAAACTTCCGAATGAAAATTAAAACTTCAGAAAACTTTTGTCTGCTCTTGTGGGTTTAAAAGACTTTCAATACTTGAAGACTTTCTAATGAGATCACTGGTGATATTTGATATTAACAAATGAGAGTTTTTTTTTAATATTGGAATTTCTGTATAATTCAGTAAACCAATATTTTCCAGATGACCAATGTAGGATGTTATAAAATCATGTATGGGGAAAGATTTATTCAAAGTACAAGATGGATCAATGGATTTCAATGTAATGAAGTACAAAAAAAGTTCATGGATGTGGTTTCTGATGCCATGTTGCAACTAAGCTTTAATAAATTACCATTTGTTGGTTTGGGGATAGTATCAAATAATTTCCACAATTATCTGAAAAGGCCATTAGCATAATCCTCCCTAGTGGCCTGATTTTTTCATATACTTCAACCAAAACAACATAAATTCAAAAAATGGAATGCAGAATCAGATATGAGAATTTGCTGTTTTTTACTAAGCTGGATATTGACAGATTTGGAAAAATATAAACTCAAGCTTCTCTTTTAACTAACTTCTTTTTTTTTTTTTTTTTTTTGAAAATAGTTACTTTCATTAAAAATAACTTAGAGATGGCCAGTTAGCTCAGTTAGTTAGAGCACGGTGCTCTTAACAACAAGTTGTCCATTGAATCCCCACATGAACCATTGTGAGCTGCGCCCTCCACAACTAGGCTGAAACAACTACTTGACTTGGAACTGATAGGTCCTGGAAAGGCATACTTAGAATAAATAAAAAGTTAAAAAAAAAATAGGCTCTTTACGTTAACATGGGCTTTGTTTATTTTTGATGTTTTTAAATGAATTAGTAAATAAACATTTTAAGATATTATCATTTTTATCTCCTAATACAGGCAGTATCAACAAGCATAACCCACATAAATCGGAGAACTTCTGACATACACTGATTAAAGGTAATATTTTGATGAAAAGGATATAAAACATGGAATACTTACAAAATAATATTACAAGGAAAGGATAATACAAATGATGTATAGCATATGATAATCATGTTTTTATTAAAGACCGTTACAATTATGAACAGAGAACCTCTGCAGGAAAATGTCAGGTTGACAAGGATTGTGTTAGGTTCAATTACTATTAGTCTTTTTTTTTTCCTTTCTATTTTCTTATCTTTTCAATTTTTTTCTATTGTAAATGTATCTTTACAATACCAAAAATTATGAAATGCACAATTATGGCTATGACTAGATAAAATGTATATTAATGAGTCTAAAAAGAAAACAGTTCCATGTTGTTGATAAAATATTATAATTTAACTAATTTACTTGTTTATTAAAACTTATTGAGCGCCTACTATGTGCCATAACTTATTGTAGGTGGCAAAGATTCCTGCATATTGATTAAAAAAATATGTTTTAAAAGAATAAACATAAATGCTATATATTATACATATATATCATATAGTATGTTAAATAAAGACAATAGAATTTTACATTATAAAAAGTCAAACAGTGTAACAGCATTTACAATGGGGGGAGGAGGAGGTTGACATAGTAAACAGGACTAGGATCTCCTCATTGAGAATGTGAAATTTTAGCAAAAATCTGAGAATGGTGAAGGAGATCATTAACTGGAGATCTAAGAAAGAGCAACCAGGCAGAGGTAAGGAGGGCAAAGGATTTTAAATGCTAAGTGGATTCCAGAAGCAGCAAAGTGCTTAGGGTGTCTAGAGTTCAGTGAGTTGGAAGAGAGTGGAGGGGGAGGGGTCAGATAACAAAGGGGCTAGTAGACCATTCTGAGGATTTAGCTTTAATCTGAGTGAAATGTGAAGGCTAGGGGTGACATGGTCTTACTTACTACACATTAAAGACATTCCTCTGTCAGCTCTATAGATAATAAACTGCAAGGGGAGCAAGAGTAGAAGCTGGTAGACCAGGTAGAGCCAACTGCACGAGCAATAATAGAGTTCAGAAAGGGTGGAAGCAATGGAGGTGGTGAGAAGCAGTTAAAATCTGTTATATTTTAAAAGTAGAAGCACCATGATTTCCTGGTAGTGATTTTCTTATCCACTTCATGTGGATAAGAGAAAAAGAGGGGAGACAATGACAACTCTCTGACATTGTTAAGGAATTTACATAAAACAGTTTTGTTTTTATACAGAAAAAGCAATATTTTTATAATCTATTTAGTAGCAAAGCATTTAATTTTTTTCAGAAAGTTTTATTTTTATTTTTTTTAAATATAACCAAAGAGTATCAGATGTAACCAGGTATGTGTAAAGCAAGTTATCTCTTGAATAAACATAAGTATTGAAATAGTAATAGTTCAACAACGTCCTCTACCTACAGCAGAGCATACAGAGTTACATTAATTATCTTTGGGTAGCATTTGGGGAACAGCAGACTTTTTATTTTGTCATAAGAAATCAGCTCTGTATCAAGTTTAATGCCAAGAATACTGACAGGTATTGTTTATTTCTGTGCTAGTAGCTTCCTACAGCTCATTCCAATTAAATAAAAGCAGAAATCTCTGGCTTACCCAGGAAATCAATTTCTATTGATGAAAGATTAAAGTAAGGACCCTTCTTAACCTTACAGCTATCTGATCTTTCCCCTTTATGAGCTCATCAGGTTGTCTGCCCTCAACATGTTTTTCTCCCTTAATTGGATGATTTGGCATTGATCTTGGTTCAGTCTGTTATGCAATAGTCTTATAACTGGTCTTCCTTTGCCCCCTCCTTCGTTGTCTCCCACCCCAATTTACTTTACACATCACTGTTAGATTTTTTTTTTCTATGAGTAACATTTAGCTATTATCACACAATGGCTCCAATTCTTCAATAGCTACCTATTATCTATCAGATTATAAGAATAACAAGAATTTATTTTGCATGTAAGACTACTTTAGATAAAGCAAACCATTATAGACACATGAGGTATAATTTTATCACCGATGAATATAATTTAAACTCACTCCTTGTCCTGGAAGACTGTATAGTTAATTAAGCATTTGGGATTTAGAATGAAAGAGAATCAGTTTGAATTTTTCTCTGCTACTAATTATTAGCTATGCCTTTGGCAAGTAATTTAACCTCTGTAAGTCTCAGACCCTTTAGCTTAAAAAGGGAGGATAATACCACCTGCAGGTAGGGTTTTTGTGAAAATAAGCAAAATAGTAGACGTGAAGCATTAAGAAGGTGCCTGACATAGTAAACTTTCAATAAACATTAGCAGCCACCCCAAGTATACACAGTTTTTGTTCTAAATATTATTACTGTTTAAGATGCTCAGTAATCAAAATCAACTTCCAATATGTCAGATATGGATCTCAGTGTAGACTCAAGAATGTTGCAAACAACCATTTCTTCATTTTCTTAAATCAAATTATATTTGATTTGGAGTATCAAGCCTTATTTTTCAGCAAGATATTGATTCATTATATTCATTGTTTGGCTCTTCCCCAAGGTTATACCTGAACCCAGGAGGCATGTCATGCCCAGAAGATAGGGAATAAAGTCTCTAATCTTCCTGCTATAAAGGTCACAAAAAAACCCTTGAAATCTGATTGCTCTTAGTTTTTGTGACCACAGAGGAGGAATGAAACCTTTGATCAAGCTCGGAAGCCTGGTACTTCCAGTCAGCCTCCCTAGTGAGTCCAAGCAGAGAAACCCACTCTTGGAGAAATATCTCCAAGGTTCTCTTCTTTCTCCTTTTGACTCCAGATACTCTTTGTAATCCCTTTAAATGCATTTAGGCTTTGAGAATACATTGGAGATGTCTTATCTTCTGGAAGCTTCTAGTATTGATCAAAAATTCAGATCACGAAATGCAAAGAGCCTACAAATCTGTCTTAAAAAGGAAAAATGGGATAATATAGGGAAAACAATTTCCATAATTTACATTTGAAATGTAACTCTTCTCCAGATCCATCCCTAACATTGGCAGCGCCTTGATCTGTGCAACCATGTGCCATCCACCATAACCATCCCATCCTCACACACAGAGACACAGCTGCCTTTTGGTCAACACTCACACAAAGAGGAGGGAAAAATAGCAGGGCAGGAAGAAAGGACCTGGGAGGAGGCCAGTGCAGACCCTATAAAAAAACTCAGGGCCAACCGTGCTGGAAAGTCCAGGGTCCTGATCTTTGCACGTGGTATTGAAGGGATCAGGGCACATCCTTTTAGTTTCTCACCAAGAGGAGAGGCATACTCAGGAGAAACTAGAGGATAGCCCTTCCAAAGTAAAGAGGTCAGGGACAGGTGGCTCTGAGAATGGTACAAGAGTCCTCTTCCCTGGTTTTCCATTTCTCTCCTGCCCTTACTGAGTGCTATAAACACTTCCTTTCCCTATATAAGCCTTAAGTTGTATGTGTTTTCTCAGGTAAACTCTGCAAGTACATTCTCCCTCATCTCTTTATTCATTTGATATATCCTAATTCAAATGATTTAATAATGGTAGAAATTGTTTCAATGTTTAAAAAGAAAATAATCTATGAAACAATTATTCCTGCAACTCTCATTTAGACAAGAGTTACATTCTCATCAATTACGTATCTTTCTTACCTTCCCAACTCCAGGTAGTATATATAAGAGGTGGGAAAATCACTTCACCATAGTAAATTTCAGTGTTTTTATTTCTGATGTAGAAATATTAATTCTGGCCTGAGCAATTTTAAACAAATGCCATGAAATAGTATGAGTGAAATTGCATTTGAAATTGCTTTAATTTCAAATGAAGCTACCAAACAAATATCAGTGATCGAGTTATTTGAAACACAAAAATTATTTTGAAATTTTCTAAAAACTATCTTCTAAAACTATGCTATACTATCTAACTACAAACTATCAAATTTGATTTTAATGTTATTCAATTCTGTAGATTACCCAGATTTTCAAAAGCAAGTACCAAGCTCTTACAACACATTTTTGATCAAAATGCCATAGGCTAGTTGTCTCCAAACTTTAAAGTCATTAGAAGTTCTGATTCAAGAAGTCATGGAGTGGGTTCCCAGAATTCAATGTGTTTTTTAAATTTTAATAAAATATATGTAACATAAATGTATCATTTTAATCATTTATAAATGCGCATTTCAATGGCATTAAATGTATTCCTATTGTTGGGCAATCTTCACCACTACCCATGTCTAGAACTTCCTCATGCTCCTAAACTGAAAGTCTATGCCAATGAAACAATACTGTCTCATTTTCCTCTCCCTCCAGTCTGTGTAACCACCACTTCACATTCTGTCTCTATGAATTTAGACATGCTAGCTACCTCGTATAAATGGCATCATATAGCATTTCTTTCCATGACAGGCTTAATTCACTTAGCATAGCATCCAAAAGTTTCATCCATGTTGTTCAACGTATGTTTCACAAGCTACTCCAATGATTTCAGTTGGTATATGCTAATTTTAAATAATCACTAACACTCAAACATATTCAAGCTTATTTTCTAAAGTGCAGATAAGCTTTCCAAGCTATATTATCAGTTTATTTTTTATATTTTATTTTTAATGTGGTAAGAACCACTGAGATTTACCCTTTTGACAAATGTTTAAGTGCAAAATGCATTGTTGCTGACTATAGGTACACCATTGTACAGCAAATCTGTAGAGAATTCATCTCGCTTTACTGAAATTTTATGAGTATACACCACAGTTTCTTTCTCCAATTATATGTAGATGGATATTTAGGTTGTTTCTACATCTTGGTATTGTGACTAGGGCTGCAATGCACATGGTGATGCTAATATCTATTCAAGATCCTGATTTCAATTCTTTTGGATAAATACCCAGAAATGGAATTGCTGTATTCCATGGTAGTCCTCTTTTTAATTTTTTGAGGAACCTCCATACTGCTTGCCCAAGCAACTCCATCACTGTGCCACCCTCCCAACAGTGTGCAATGATTCCAAGTTCTCCACATTCTCGCCAACATTTGTTTTCTTCCTTCTTCTGCTCCTTCTCCCAATCCTACTCCTGCTCCTGCTCGTTCTCCTTCTTCTTCTTCTTTTTTTTTTTTAATAGCCATTATTCTGGCTGATAGGTGAGAGGTGATATCTCACTGTGGTTTTAATCAGTCTTTGAATTCCCACATGTTTGTATAAATTTCATTAAGAAAGGGGAAGAGGTCCCTGACAATTTTCTCTTTATAGGTAAGTAGGCATCCAGCCTGAATAGCACCTACTATGTAGTAACTAAGAGTGGGGACTATAGAATCAGGGGGGAAAAATGGTTTGGAATCCCAATGCCTCCACTTCTTAGCTATGTAACTATATGCAAGTTAATAAAGCCAGTAATTTGCAGCTCCTTAGCCGGGAAATGGAAACAACAAAATCTAGCTCATGGGTCAGTTGTGAGCAGTCAGTAGGAAACACTTAGCAAAGAAGCTGCCATAGGGTGGGCACTCAGTTAAAGAGACATATAATTCAATGTGTACAATACTATACTTAACAGAGTGTGTCATGTAGTAGGTACTCAAAAGCATGCAAATGAAAGGAATACATTCAATAAAGCCAAATGCAGTAAAGCAATAGTGGTTTTGACCTAAGCACATTGCATAGGGGTTGTGCAATGTGCACACTATACAAAGGTGGGGGGAGCTGAATCTCAGCCCACCCACTCTCTGCATGCCACCCATTTTGTCCTAGTAGGGGCTGCATTGGCCCAGAGAAAGGAGTGGTTCTTATATTTCAAAAATATGTGCCATATTTACAGCAATCCTGGTGTGTGCAAAGATCTTCTGCTTGTTATTTTTCATGAATCACATGAATGTTTCCTTGAGGCTATCTACTAAAGAAAAATTCAGAAAAGAAAATTATTGCCTGACAGAGTCTTCTTAAAAAAAAAAAAATTTGTTACAGTAGCTTTTTGTTTAAGCCCACTGAAGGGCTGCTTTCAAAATTAGAACTAAGGTTATCCTGGCGCTCCTGTCAAAATGATCACGAGGCTGTGAGGCACTAATGACATACTTTATTAAATTACCTCTGAAATGCTTAATAGCATCTAATGTAGTGCTTATTCGGAAGATTGCACTGCACCTGATCTTTGTTCTGTAAATATTGCAATAACCTATTTCTGAGAAAAAATGAATCTGAAGGGTTTTTAAGGCATCAAACAAATTGCATCTGATTGTTAAAACTAGAAAAATGAAGTTTTTTTCAATATTACAACTTTATTTAAAAAAACATTTATCTTTAAACAAATCACAACTATGTAAGTTAAAATGATTAGGATTAAGGGAAACTTCGGTTTAAGAGGATCTAGTACAGCGAGTTCTCGGGATCTTTTCCTGAATGGAAGCACATAGGAGATAAAGAAAAGAAAAAAACAGATCAAAGCCTCCAGCTGCTTCTCCTCTTTGTTCCCCACCTTCCCTTACAACATTTTTTGACAGCCCCTGAGCTCTCTTGAACTGCGCTACAAATGGGCAGCCACCCCCAGCAGAGCCACATCCTGGGCTCCATGTCCATTCAGTGAGGTACCATTTACAAGGTTTCTGATTTAGGGCTTTCTTTTCAAGTCTACACCCCATTCTTTTCTGTCAGCTATCTAACTTTTACATCAGCTATCTCACTTTTCCACAACAATTTAACTACACCCCTCCCCTTTCTGCCAGCCCCCGCACCATTTTCCACTTCTGCTATAAAACGACATGCATCATGAGAGAACCATATCTTGCAGATGGATCTGGTGTTCATTCAGGTTGCCTCATCACAGCTAAGTACCATTTCTTTTAGCCATTTCCCCTTAGTACATTACATTTTAAATATTAATTCTGCATTAATGATAATCAGCCTAAAAGATTCTGTCCAGGTTTTTTACCCAATCTTTTGAGCCTTGGGAGGTGTGGCCACCTGACCCCATAGGCTAAGTCTTTTCTACAGTACTGTTTGTTTGTCCACAAAGTGCCACTGGAATCTGGGCAGGATACACCTTCACTGTGCATGGAGGTCCTATGTATTGCAGAGTGTTTATAATCTCTAATTCCTACCCATGAAATGCCAGCAATATTCTTGGCCATTGTGATAAGCTAACTACCTCCAGGGGTGATACTGCCCAAGATTTAGAACTATCACTCTATAATTTCATATTTTTCCCAATTCACCAAGTGAGTTTGCTACTTTTTGTGCCTGAAACCTCAAAATCCCTGGTAACTTGCTTCAACTTCCATCGTGTGCTGGCTGGATACCTGTTGCCCAGTAACTTGAACAGTGAAAAGCCATCTGTTTAAAGTGTCTCAGGAACTTTCTGCCTACACATAGACAGACAAATCGCATCTAGGACTATCCATCCTTGGTTTATGGCTGTTTCCAAAGCCACACTATTCAAAACATGTTGTGTGTGTTTTTTTTAATACATTAAGAGGCATTCCATACCAAAAGCAGTGTTCAGTAAACAAGGAAGAAAATTCTGAATTAAAGACATTTTAAAATTGTCTTTACTACAGGACTTATCAGAGTCTTTATTTTGAAAACAAAACAAAAACAGAAACAAAACAACATTTAGAAAGCTAACTGGAAAGGAAAAAAAAATAGTATTTTCCAAACTTATTCAACCAGGTAATCTATTAATTCAGGATTATCTATTAATTTATTGAGGAACTAGAGTTTCATGCTACATAGTTTGGAATCATTGGCTTATATTAAGGTGACAAAATTCATAATAGTCCCTCTGATTAACATGGAATATGTTTTACAATGGTCTCTTTGTTAATTGCTCCATATTTTTAAGATGAAATTCAGCCATATATTTCCTAAGAGGTCTTGATTGATAATCTCCCAAATTTCCTTCCTCTCCTTCTCTCCACTCACTGTAGACTCTGCACAGACAAATCCAAAAAAGCAGGAAGTCCAGATGCCTTTCCTCTGTGCTCCTGAAGTAGTGTGTGTCTACCTCTGGCATAATTATTATTGGATTTTTACTGTCAGTTTATTTATCCGCCTCACCCTAGGATCGGCAAACTGTGACCCAATAGCTCATTACCTATTTTTGTAAATCAAATTTTAATGTAGGTCAGCCATGCTCACTGGTTTAAGTATCGTTTGTGGCTGCTTCCACAATACAATGGCAGAGTTGAGTAGTTGCAATAGGGATGATATGGCCTGCAAGCCTTGTGTATTTACTACTTGGCTATTTAAGGGAAAGTTTTTGTCTACCTCTGTCCTAGTCTGTCACCTTTTCCCCCGAAAACAAGACCTAGCCAGACAATCAGCTCTAATGAATCTTTTGGAGCAAAAATTAATATAAGACCTGGTCTGATTTTACTATAATATAAGACTGGGTATAATATAATATAATATAATACCGGATCTTATATTAATGTTTGCTCCGAAAGACGCATTAGAGCTGATTGTCCAGCCAGGTCTTATTTTTTGGGAAACAGGGTAGCATCTTGAAGTCAGGTGCAGTGTCCAATTCCCTCAGTTTAATGCCTGGCAAATGACAGATGATCAAGTCTGTTGCATGAAAAAAGATTTGACTTTTCAGAATCAATGCAAGAATATCTGCCCTTGAGGTCACTGTTTTAATAAAACATGAGGAATGAAATCATTCATATCACATGGTCAAAGATTTTATTCAATGTTCAAATTGTTTTTATCTTTTCTATTTTTTCTATGTCAACTTGGAAATATAGATTCAGAGAATGCTAACTTGTGATAATTAAAAACTCTTGTGTAGTATATAATCTAAAGATAGAACAGAATTCAAAGGTCACTCTGTAGAGCATTTTTATATACTAATCATTAATATGAATTATTCTCTCCAATATCATTTTGAATCTTTCAAACATGAAACTTCCTTTTCCCTTGGGAAATAATTTCTGAATACAAATTAATAAGTACTTGTTCCTGGAATTGCCTTTTGTTTTATTTAATCCTATTACTCCAAATCCATTCTTTACCAAGAGATTTTCTTTTCCGATTTTACAGCGACATTTTAAAAAGCATAAAAATGCAGGAAACACATATCCATCTTTAAAGAAAACAAAACAAAACTGTAGTAATTTCTTGAAAAACTTGATAAAGTGGTTTTACTATTAAGGTTCAAAAGAATCAGTGAAAGAATCAAATCCCTGACATTTAAGAGGGTTGCCTTAATTATAAAGCTTACCTAGAATTAGATGGTAAAACTAGGATTAAATGATATAAACTATGTAAATCCCTTTTAGCATAAGATTTAGCACAGAGAATGCACACAGTAACTACTTCCTAAAAGTAATTAGAGTCACTCATATTTGAAGTGGCTTCATGTATAACATGGTTAAGAGTAGGGTTTGCAGCCAGGGGCTTATGATTTGAAGAAATCTCTGCCACACCCAGGTTCTCTGCCTCACCCAGGGCCTTGGATATGTAGGTCTAGCAATATCTTAGCACTAGTCTAGAAACACTGAATTGTTAGTCACTCATTATACAAATAAATCAAACACAGGAAACAGAAACATAAATTTCATGTGATCATACTACATTGTACAAAAGTGAGCAAAATGTCTGGCAATGGTGGTCTGTAAGAAAAAGGGAACATTTATCAAAAGATAATGTTTTGATTTTGCAAATTAAACTCAATTAGGGATTCTAAGTCTTGTGAAATTTTAGTCGACTCACAGAGAAATGTATTACGTTAATAAAAATAGTAATTTTAATGGTGATAATAGAAATAATTCTACCTATCAAGCACTTATATATCAACTGTGTTTCTTAGTTAACTTTAACAGTAGTAATAACCATCACTAAGATCAATTTAGCACTTACTATGATCCAGGCATCCCGCCAACTGCTCTATAAACTTTATTCATTTAATCCATAGAACAACCCGCACTATCAAAATAGGAGTTAATACCGTTTATACAGTGCTGTATGTTCCTTCGAGTATCACACATATTAATTTTCAGGTGACCTGAATAACATACCTTAGTCCTAAACTGGTTAATACTTCCTCAATTTAGTATATGGCTATTTGAATAAATTCATGTAGGAAAGTTTTGCAGTCAGGCAATGGACTACATAAGCTAACAAATTAATTTATCCTATGATTTTTTTTGTAAGTGATGATGGATTCGTGTATTATTTTTTTCAGATTCATATTTTGGTTTCTGAGAACAAAAGTCATAATCCAAAGAAGTGATTTGGATAGGAAATGTAGAAATTAGGACAGATTAATATGAAAGGTGAGAATGGATGTTGAGGGGAGAGCCTTATGAACCTCTATCAGGACCAGAAGTAATAAACAAACTCAGCAGGAAGCATAAAAAGAAAATCAATTACATGGAGAAAAAAAAATCAGGTCACTTTCAAGTTACTTTATGATAGTAATTAAAGTAACATTATATTTCACCGTCTTTCAGTACTTAATAATTGTAGCTCAGCCTTCACATATTTGTGCAATCATTAAAATTTGTTTGTTATTTTAACTGCAGTCATAAATGTGAGAGGGTTGTAATATGGTATTACACTTCAAATCAAGCTTAATGGTATTTTAAAAGATATGATTGCATATCTACATTACCAATAAATTTCTTAATTAGTGCTTATTATGTGCTAAGCACATTATTATAATAATTTAAGTCCCAACCACCTTGCTTAGTAAACATGTGACTTTGAATAAGCTAATTAACTATTTTTTAGTCTATTTTCTCATCAGTGAAAAGGAGATAATAGATATTTATGTGAACTAACATTTTATTTTTCAATAATTATTTACATTCTCTCATAATTCTCTCATAATTCTCATTCTCTCATTAGACAAGACCTAAGACCTCTGGCAAATAACTTCACCTCCCTGGATCTGAGTGGCAGAACCTAGATTCAAACCCAGAGGTGGAGCTCCAGTGGGAAACCTCAACCAATGAGTGCCTGGGATTTATTTGCCAAAATCTCAGATTGCTAAACTAGCAGATCTCTGAAAGTTAAATATAAGTTAAATAACAATGTCCCTTGCATTATGTTTCCTCTGCTCTAGGGTGAGGACAGAGAAAGCCAGTGGCCCTTTCAAAAAGTGAAGATGTTTCTATTATCCGCCTATAAAAGTCCCAGTGGTTTGAGATGTCAGGCTACAAAATGGCAAGAGTCATGAATGTCTGGGCAGAAGTAAGTTACACTTTTGGTTGACATTTTAGAATATCGCTTGCTGGAAGACAAGACATTGTACTTTTTCTTAAACAGAGTCTGTATTGCTTTAGCTAGACTAATCTAACCTTGTTGTCAGTAGTTGTCAATAAGCTCTTTGATTTTTTTATGGCCCAACTAAGCAGTGTTTTGGCAAAAGGCATGCCATTAGTGGCCAAACCTCCCCTGACTTCAGACTGTGATTTGAGCTTCAACTAGTATCTTCAAGGACTGAAGTATAATCCAACATTAGCATATTGACATAAGACCCCCAAACTATCTACATAAAAACATTAGGAATTCACTGGCCCTAAAAATCTATTTAAAAAAAAAATCTAGTGAAAGTAAAATGTACATGTACAAATTCTAATAATCCTCTTTGTTGGATTCTTACATGGCTTAGATTCACTGCCAAAAATTACTGTTTTAAAAAGACCACAGCGTATAATGGCAATCTTGACAAATGGATAGTACTTACAGTGTCAAAGAGTAACTTTTTGGTTTTGCCTTCCCTTGTGAAGAATTGTGGCTTTAAAATACGTATGAAGAAATCTTACCCAGGCTGTTCAATAAGTGGTGTTGGGAAACCTGGACGGACACATGCAAGAAAATGAAGCTGGACCACCTCCTTACACCATATACAAAAACAAATTCAAAATGGCTTAAAGACTTAAATGTAAGATCTGAAACCATAAAATATCTAGAAGAAAATATAGGAAGAAACTTCATGGACATTACCCGGAGTAAGATTTTCACTGATATATCCCCTCGCGCGAGCGAAGTAAGAGAAAAAATAAACATGTGGGATTACATCAAACTAAAAAGTTTTTTCACAGCAAAGGAAACCATCAATAAAACAAAAAGGGATCCTACTGTATGGGAAAAGATATTTGCCAATGATATATCTGATAAGGGATTAATATCACAAATCTATAAAAAACTTACTCAACTCAACTCCAAAAAAACAAACAACCCAATTAAAAAATGGGCAGAGGACTTGGGGAGACATTTCTCTAAGAAGGACATACAGAAGGCAAGAAGACATATGAAGAAATGCTCAACCTCACTAACCATCAGAGAAATGCAAATAAAAACCACAATGAGATACCACCTCACTCCAGTCAAAATGGCTATTATCAATAAATCAACAAACAACAAATGCTGGCGCGGATGTGGAGAAAAGGGAACGCTAGTGCACTGTTGGTGGGACTGCAGATTAGTGCAGCCACTATGGAAAACAGTATGGAGGTATCTCAGGAATCTGAAAATGGAACTACCCTATGATCCAGTAATTCCACTCCTAGGCATCTACCCGGAGAAATCCAAAACTCCAATTCAAAAATCTGTATGCACTCCTATGTTTATTGCAGCACTTTACACAATAGCCAAGATATGGAAACAACCAAAATGCCCATCGGTAGATGACTGGATTAAGAAGCTGTGGTACATTTATACAATGGAGTATTACGCAGCCATAAAGAAGAAAGAAATCTTATCATTTGCAGCAACATGGATGGATCTAGAGAACATTATGTTAAGTGAAATAAGTCAGAAAGAGAAAGACAAGTACCATATGATCTCACTTATATATGGAATCTAAAGAAAAGACTATGTGAATGAACTAATCAGAGTCAGTTTTGGGGACGCAGAGAAAAAACCGAGAGTGGTTAGATGGGTGTGTGGGAGGGGGTTGGGGATAAGGGGAAAGGTGAAGGGATTTGGAAGCAGCTGGTAACCACAAGATGGCCTCAGGGTTTTTTTGAAAATTAATTTGGGGAACGTATTCAATAATGTTGTAAAGATTTTGTTGGGTATCCGATGGACATGCGTCCTATTTGGGAGACCACCTCAGGGATACTGTGGATACCTGATCATGGCATTGTACATCAGAAGCTAAACATTAATGAATGCCAACTATAATTTTATATATATAATGTGATGGTTCAGTGTGAGGTCGGAGGGATAGTGGATGGGGGGAGGGGGGTTCACAGTATGAGGGATATAAATGATGAACGTCTAAGTATTACCTTGTTTTGTACACCTGAAACTAATAAATAAATTAATTAACCAAAAAAAAAAAAAAAAAAAAAAAAAGAAATCTTACCCAGGGAATTAACTGTACATGTGATGATACAGTCTTTACGGTACCATGGTAGGTTTTGAGAACTTAGAAGAAGACAGCTCATGTCATGCCCTCCACTTTAGAAAGATTATGGAGATGGATAAGTAATAGACAATTAAAAGTGTGATTAAGTCTTATGAAATAAGTAGTCATGTGGTTTGTGAGGAAAAAAAATGTACCCACACAGATTCTGGTTGAAAGAAGTTGTCAGAAAAGTAGGAAATAACTAAGATAAGGGAGAAGAAAGTACAGATAATAGCCAGGCTTTAAAATGATAGGATATGAACATTCCAGAAACTGGGAATCGTGTATATAAAGGCACGGGGGTGTGAAGCAGCTCATTAAATGTGAGAACTGCAAGTGATCGGATGTGGCTGGCGTGTAGTATTTGACAGGAGAGAAATTAAAGGACACTTGAAGAGGTGTCCAGTTATGAAGGGCCCTGACAGTAATTGGATTGGAGCCAGAGGAACTCAGAATGGAAAATATATCCTTTCAATCCATGTAAATTGCATGCAAAGTGTTTCCTGAGAGTTTATTTAAAAAGCAAGTCCACTGGATTTTGCAGGAAATTTTACCTGATTTTGTAAGAAAATACATATTAGTCAATGTTATTCTGTGCTGTTAAAAACAATCTGCCATTAAAGAACTGAGTAGGCAAGTCACACCCCCCTTCAGTTCACTTTTCTCATTAGTAATAACAATAACCGTCTTATGAATTGTTATGTGCCTGGCACTGTTTTCTGTTCTTTACACGTGTTAACTCATTTTAAGTGCTTTACCTATATTAATACCATAATTGTGAAAAATCAAATTACTGAATTACATGTAAAGAAACTATTATTACCTTCTCCATTTTTCAGATAAGAGAAGTAAGTTATGGAGATGAAAAGAAACTTGTCCAAGATTACAGAGCTTGTCATTATGAAGCCGAAAGAAAGTGAGAGTTAAACAAGATAGGTCTTCAGGAGATGACTCCTTATAGGCCTGGGAATAGTGCCAGATGTATAGTGGATACACAAACCAAATTGTAAAGAAGCCTAGTTACTATATAACAACAGAAGTTTTACAGAGAGATTTTGGAAGACATGAGGCCATATCGGACGTTCCAGCCATACACATGACTTCAGCTGTACCACGTAGAGCACAGGATTGGCTCACTGAGTCCAGTCAATCCAGAGTATCATGAAAAACAATATATCACTATTGTTTCAAACAACTACATTTTGGGGTAGTTTAGAACATAAACATAATCTCAGTGATAATATATTTACTGTCTCTTCTAAAAACAAACTTTTTTTTTTTTATAATCTAGCCCTCACTCAAATAAAACTATCACTGCCATTGATCTGTTTTCTGCATAACATCCTAACTCTTATTATTTACTTGAATGATATTTCAATGAAGTGTCAAACGCTGCCTTCTTTTTTTCCCAAAATCAAACAAATAAAAAAAAAAACACACTTGAGTTTCAGGAAATTAATTTTTCAAAGAAAACCTCTTACTGTTTAAAATGGTCTTTCTTCTAAGAAATTTCTTAATAATTGAAGCACACAATTCTTTACCTTTGTTTATTTCCTCTGACAGTCTTAAGGCAGTCTTAAGGCATTGACCTAGAAGGTCAAATGGGATAATAATAGAAAGACTATGAAGCTGGAGCAGCCATAATAATACATCAAAACTTATATAAACACAACAGGTTCCTTTCAAAATACATTTATTATCTCAACCAATTACATTTTGACACACAAATCTGCCAGTGGGAACATGCTGCCAATTTCAGCGAAAACACATTTGTCCTTTAAATGTCTAAGACAACTCAGAGGTAAGTAAAAATGTTAATCCATCAAGTGGTTGTTTGGTTAATATGATAGTTTAATAACACAGCTGTAACCCCAGCAATTTCTTTCCTTTTGTAAGTAAAAGTGTCTTTCTTAACCCATGGGTAAGTCATAATTACCTCAATACTGCAGTGAAGTCACATGAGGCCAGAATAAAAATTTCCTTTGAATTTACAGAAAACGTTACTGATATGATGGTATGTTGAGAACACCAGCTTAAGCTTAACTTGTGTTGTAGATCCCAGTACTCATACATGCCCAACCGTTTCTGGAAGATTAGTAGGATAGCTCTGATAACTCTATTGGCATGAGGGACTAATGACCCTTCTGAGAAAAAAAAAAAAAAAGTTCACCCTACGTAAGGATGAAGTTATAAAAACTCAAACCAATATCAAAACCTTAGTTAACAGAGGGAAAGACAGAACTCTGAGTACTACATAGTATCAGCCATTTGTTTTTGTCCTAGGGAGGGAGGAATTAGAGGTATAAACACCCCCTCTCTGTGATCAGAAGCTTCCATTAGAAATCTTATAAGCTATCAGGATGTCAGGCAGGAAAAAAGATAGTATCTCTAACAGAATTAAACACAATCTTACCATTTCAGCACCACATAATGAAGTTTTAGATACATGAATGTTCTGGAAGGAAACCTAACTGAAAATGTTGGCGTTGGGGAGAAAGAAGGTGGCAAACACCATGTGGTAGTAGGAAGATTTATTTATGATACCGCATGGGACACATCTTTGAGATTTCCAGAAATAAGTAGAAAACTGGCAAGGGTAACTGGTTGGAGAGAACCTCTAATGTAACTGTAATGTGTCTCAATTTGGCTAGGGAAACTTCAGGAATCCCAACTTATAACAATAATGGCAGATGGGTTTAGCAAGTTAGAGCTAATGAACTCTTTGTTCATAAATTATTAATTAATTCATTTTCTGAAATGCATCGGGAAGTGGATCAATAATGAGATTTCCCCAAATTTAGAAATGTTTGTGCCTTCAACTTATGTATGACGGCTTTAACTGTTATGATTCTAACACTTTTTATTCATCCTCATAGAACATCATGTCATGATTGAAAAGATAAAGGAATTAAGATTGAGAGTCAGCCAAATGGTCACATAGCAGCATAGTGGTCAAGAACACAGAGTGGCATCATTTGATGCCTAGCCCTCTCATTTAATAGCTTGGGACCCAGCTGACTTAAGGAAGAAGTAATGATAATATTGTATATTTTATTACATTGCTATGAGGATCATAGTAAGTAAGACATTTCAAGTATGTAAGGCATACAATAAATAAAAAAATCTCAACTCCAAAATGCTTAATATTATCTGTGTGGTTCACTGTTTTCAAAGATTCTTCATAAAAATTTTTTTCTCTCTCTATATATGCTTGTCACAACTCCTAAAAAGAGATGGGGTTTATTTTCCCTTTAACCTGGGATGGCCTTGTGAATCACCTTGACCAAACGAACAGCTGTGCCACTTCTGGGGCTAGGGCATAAAAGGTCTGATGTCTTTAGTTCCCATGCTTTTATAATCCAGCCAACTTTTAAGAAACTCAGGATACATCAGTGAATTATGAGAGACCATGTGCAGAGAGTCAACTCCCAGCTATTCCAGCCTCCAGATGAAACTACACACGAGTGGAACCCCAGCTGATCTCACAGCTGAATGTAGCAAAATGACCCAGCTGACATGCAGAGCAGAAGAGCCACCCAACTGAGCCCAGCCAATACATAATCATGAGAAATAATAAATTGTTTTAAGTGTCTAAGATATGGGGTTGTTTGCTATGCTACAATAGATAAGGGAAACAATCTATAAGGCTGTGTATGATCTGCCCCTGCCCATGTCACTAATGTTAACTCTTAGCACTCTCCCTTCATTCAGGTTGCACCAGCCACTCAAATCTTTTGAGTCCTCAAATATACCGAGGGGCACAGGGTCTTCACACATGCTGCCCCCTCTGCCTGGAACTGGCTCCCAGCAATCCCATCCAACCACTCATCCCCATACATGATGTCTCCTTTTTCTCTACAAACTAGTACTTATCCTTGTGATCTCAGTTACAGACCTAGACAAGTCTTCCTAGTCTTATTAGTCACTAGACTAATTCAGCTGTTTGCCATTTACTCATTTAAAAGTTTTAATTTTTCTTTATATCATTTATCATACTTATACAGTTGGCCCTTGAACAACACAGGGGTTAGGGATGCCAACTTCTGTAGAGTCAAAATTCTACATATAACTTTTAATTACCCAAAAGCTTAACTACTAATAGCCTACTGTTGACTAGAAGTCTTACTGCTGACAAATAACTGATGACATGTCAATTAACACATATTTTACGTTATATTATACACTGTATTTTTACAATAAAGAAATGCAGAAAAAGGAAAATGTCATTAAGAAAATCATAAGGAAGAGAAAATATATTTACAGTATATATTGAAAAAAATCTGTGTATAAGGGAACCCATGCATTTCAACCCTGTGTTGTTCAAGGATCAACTATTAATATTTGTATAATTATTTGTTCAATGTCTATTTCCCTTCTAGTAGAAGCTTACTAAAGGCATCAGAGACAATATCTCTTATCAGGTAGATGCTCAATATTTATTCCTTGACTTGATGAACCCAGAGGTTGGTTGCCATCGAGCCAAAAGCAAAAGCTGTGTCTCCTGACTCATAGATTCATGGTCTTTTTCTCATAATTTACCACTCTCATTCCATTTCATGGGAAATCAGTGTGAGGTTTTATTTAGAATATCTTTTGTATTTTAAATTCAGGAAATGAGTTGATAGCATTTTTAGAGGAGATTTTAAGGAATTAACATATACCAAAAATTACAGAACTTTTATATTAGTTACCAGTTGATCTTTCTCTGGGATCCACAGATTATTCCATAATTCTTATTTAAAAATCTTTATTGCTCCCAGAAAACCAGAAAGGGAGCAACACTTCTATGGAAAAATGGGGACCTAGCAATTCCACTAGAGAAGGACGATTTCAATGGAAAGATATCAGGAGATAGGACAGAGCAGATCTAGTAGTCTTGGTCCCTGCTACAATGACTGATTCTCCCCCAACCTTGATGACAAAACACTATCAAGCTTAGGGATAATTGAACTCTAACTCAATTACTTAATATAAGTTTCAACTAAGTCACAGTACTTAATCTTATTGCAGCTCATCTCCACTTATGGAAAATGGACTAGTAAATCCCTGTCTACTTCCTAAAGGAATTATAAGAATTAATGTGCTTTGTAAAATATAAATCATAATTTAAATTCATGATATCAAATAAAAATATGTTTTCTGAAAAACCAAATGTAATACTTTTTTGTTGCAGTTGTACAAAAGAAGTATCCCTTTCTGATGTAAAATGACTGAAAAAAAACCAAAAAATTTACTTCCCGAAGCAAATTCCCCATGGGTGTGCAGGCAGCTATTCTGCAACTACAGAAGTGTCACTCACATCTTAGTCCCTGAAGGTGCTCCTTGCTGGAATTGCACAGGGACTTCTAATGCGGTGGCAACAATTCCACTGCTCACCGTGGTGCCTCCTTGCGGGATTCAGGTAGCATATTTTTGAAATTCCTCCCTCTCAGTAACCTGCCTTGCATTTCAGAACCCAGGTGCCCACACATGGCATTCAACTCCACTGTTTTCCAGGAGGAATTGCAGCTTCCTTACTTAACTTCAAAGACCTACTCTCAAGCCAACATGAGGAGAGATAAGCTCCAGATGGTCACAGACAAATATCAATATTATTCTATAAACAAGACTTTTGTTTCCTATCAAGGAAAGTACATTTAAAGGCATGGACACATAGGTCCAACAACTCAATTGGGTTGATCACACTGAGAGAGATGTAGATTTATGGAATTGAAGTAAAGAAAAAAAACCTCTGAGAAAGTGATTCATGGTAGTTTTCCTGTCTGCAGACAATTCCTTCCTCTCTGCCTCAGGCTATTACAGCACTTTGGGCCTCTTCCACAACTTCTCAGATATGGCTGTGAATCATTATTGTATATATATATATGTGCATATATATATATATATATAATGTTTCCCAAGATATCTGAGGCCAGCAACTCATATTCATCTCAGGGTGATTCACATGTACTGGGCCTCCTTGAGTCAACCTTGCACTCACCTGGCGTACTTGACACAAGTCTCAGTTAGACATCAAAGCACACACAAAAGAAGATTAAATAAAGAATAAAAAGTTAAAAAAGAATCTTAGTCTGCATTTCTGTTATTTTTAAAAAGCCCAGATAATGTCGTAAAAGCCCACATAAAGTTGGTTGTAGACAAAAGCAATTTTTCTTTATTTTACAAACAAACAGATGTTGATGCTGCTTTCATTCTAGCCCCTGGCTATTCTGTTTTGAAATCAACTGACATATTTAGGGGGCAACAAAAATAACAAAACCCACAGGCCTTGGACTCACTGAGACATTAGAGAAAAGTCAGTAATGCTGCTTCTGCCTGGGCAAGTCTGTGATAATATGATTAGACACCCCAATTCTGTTTGCAGAGACTGTTTCTTAAATAAGTGACTCAAGCACTTTGTTTTGTCACCGCATGTGTGTGTGTGTGTGTCTGCTTTTATTACTTTTTTTTTTTTTGACAAAAATTAATTATGAAAGACAGCCACTTGGACTGAAGTTCGTTTGGAATTCACCAAGCAGGCGGCTAGTATGGGAAAAAAGGAAAATAACATGTGACAGAAATAAATTCTTCAATAGAAACTGGACATTTCCTTTTTGGTGATGGCTTTGGAGAGTAACAAAATTAGACAGTGGGTAGCTTCAAAGAGGACCACAAGAATTAGACAGCTTAAAGAAGAATGGCTATATAGTCCAATGATATAGGATAAAGTTTTTTGTTTTTTTGATCACCTGAAAAATAATTTAGACTAGTTTTATGAAAGTTATCTGATCTAAAGACAGTTAATTTACTCTGAATATTTTCAATTGCACACTTTCTAGGCCTATTATCTATTTGATGTAGATTTGCTGATTACATACTGAGAGAGGGTTTCTTACTGATGAATCAAAGCAAACTTCTTACTGTTCAGCACAGCTTATGGAGCCACTCAGAATGGTTCCAAAATCTAGTAGGTGCACACATAACTTACTGGTGAGTAGAGGTAGATATATACCTGCTATGGTCTGAACATTTGTGTCCCTCCAAAATTTATATGTTGAAATCCTAAAGACAAGTGTTGGGCCTCTGGAAAGTGATTAGGTCATGAGAGTTATAGGATTGTGCCTTATAAAAGAGAGAGCACTTTCACTCCTTCCCATGTATGAGGATACACTAAGAAGTCTGATATGGAAGACAGCACTCACCCGATCATGACCCCCATCTCAGACTTCCAGAACTGTGAAAAATAAATGTCTGTTGTTTATAGATTATTCAGTCTGTACTCTTGACATAGCAGCCCAACAGGACTAAGGCAAAATATGCGTGTGTGTGTGTGTGTGTGTGTATAATATATATATATATATATAAATATTTATAAATGTATATTTATAAATATATTTATAAATATAAAATATATATATATGTGTATATTTTATATTTATGCACAGGTATTTTTTTAAAAAGCATACTCTTTGCTACAATGTTTAATTTTATTTATATATTCCTACACTGGTTCAATAGGTAAATTTGTACTTGGAAGCATACTAAAAAAGATTACATAAATAATTGAGTTATGTTAACTTAGTTATACACTTTTCTGAGAAGGAAAACATACAAGTTCTCTAGGACAATTTAACAATACATGGAGATGATGAGTTTATTTCCACTGTGTGTTGTTGGCCTTATTATGAGAAATAGCCATTTAGCAAAGTCATTCTAATCTAGATGCTGTTACCATGGGTGGGGGTTGGGGTAAAAAAAAAAATTTCCTTTAAATTATCTTTATGAAAGAGTTACTGCTAGAATATAATGTGAAGGAACAACAGCTCTTGAAGAATATGACAAAAAAATGTTTAAAAGAAAAAAATCCTCTTAGTACAATCTTTTAAAAATTGTTTTAATATTCTCTACATTCTTGTGGCAAATGCTATTATGGAAAGATGTGTGAAGGTCACGGGCCAGTGATTACAGAGATTGAGTGATGGGGTAATAAGGAATTGAATTTTGTGGTTTCTAAAATTACATACTGTATTTGGAAGCATGAGTTTTTGAAAACCAACTGAGTTAAAATATAAAATATATAATCAAACATAAATTCTGGTTTAAAATGCTGTTCAACAAATGGTACCTGTTTATAGTGATAAGCAGAGCAGTAAGTGTTAGAGATCATCCTGTATTTATCTAATGGGGAGATTTGGGAATTATACCCAAAACATCTGAAAATAAAAAATTCAGGGTTTTAAATTGTTCAGGCAAGAATCTACCCTGGCTCACAAAACTGTTAATCAGATTCTTTTAGTATTTTGGGCAACTAATAACTCTGAAAAGAAAGATAATCTGTAGAATGAACCTAAATCCATAGAAAAGACACATTCGGCTAGAGTATTTTATTTTACGTGGGGATCTTCCAGAAGCCTACTCTACAATTCGAGTGTTAATAGTTTACTTGTGAGGTGGTCCCCAAAGAGGCTGGTGGGGAAGAAAGGGAAGCCCATGGAGTTTTACTTATTAAGCAAGTTTCCATTGCAAGTAACTGGAGCTTGACTGTGCTGGGAAATGCTGGGAGCCAGTGTAGAACACCATGTTACACCTGAGAATGGTCCCACCTCAGGGGTTGTAGGGTATTCACATACCAGCTCCTGCTGGTTTCTAGGTCAAGGTTGCTGCCAGAGCATTAATTCCTTGGCACTTTCAGCTTGCCACATGGAGGACGGAGTATGCTCTGGTGGCAAGAGAAAGAGGCCCACAAGGAGGTGCTGGCAGCTGGGAGTCTGAATGGTAGAGGAGAGCCTATGGGCTAGCACTGACATCATTTGCTACGCAACGTAACTGGGTATTCTGAATGAAATGAAAGTTACAATGATCTGCCTGAGTGCCTGGACATAAGCAATTAAAGAACAAACAAATCGAAAAACTACAAATACCAAAAGACATACTCTAGGAGAACTGAAAAATGTGTAAGGCACTAAACTGCACATTTAAGTTTTATAGACTGTAACAATAAGGTTCATCCTTATATCTGCATGAAGATTATGCAGCTGCCTCTCTAGTCTAAGAATCAGAAAGTTCCATTAACCACCATATTTTCTCTACTGCCTCCTTGTCCCAATATCTAAAATGTTCCCCTTTAATATTTGCTACTTCGGATAATTTATTTTACTCTTTGTGTGTGTTTACAATACAAATAGACATTCCTGTGCACATAAATGTGCTCATGTGTTGTGGGAGAATAAATGTAACGCTTTCTGGCCAATTCATTATTTAATTAGTTATCTTTATGAAAGAAATACAAAAAGTGCTACTTTTAAAGAGAAAAGGACTTGTCCTGACAATAATGAAAATACAGGGAAGTTCTAGATCCTATGTTCCATAGTCCATAGTTTCAGACAGTATTATTGGTAAAAAAATCAAAGGCAAGATGCACTAGGTCACTGGGGCATATGCTCTGAAAAAGAAAGAAAAGAAAGAGAAGGCTAGAAGGACTCTGTTGATAATATCTATTCCTGAAATTTGTCCTGGATTAATATGCAGGGCCACACTGAACGGAACCACTCCAAATGGTGTCATTCTTACAAAATACAAAATGATCAGGGACCCTGAAGGTGTGAAAGGTGATGTCTCTATACACATGACTGCATTTGTTTTTCTTTTTGGCTTAACTATTACTTCAAAATTAAATGTTATTGAATGATTTTTTTTAAATGCATTTCAAATGTTTCTGAAAAGCTAAAGAATGCCTAGTCAATCACAACATTTTAAAAAGGATCTCATTAGGTGAGCTCTCTATTTAAAGAGAATCTGGAGTGTTGTTTTTTTTTAATATTCTTTCAAAAGCCAAATTTATATGTTTGGTATATTCAGATGATGACAAATAATACATTCTTTTTTCATTAAAGCTTAAAACACTTCTCATATTCACCAATTACTAGCTGTATGGCCTGAGAGAATGCACTTGGCCACTCTGAAGTACAGCTTCCTTAGCTCATGAGTGCATTCAACACTAACCTACCCCAAGTGATGCTAGGTATTTCTTGTACTCCTAAAATTATAGTTGGGAGACAGAGTTGAACTATATGGAAAGGGTACTATTGTTTTATGTCTTTTTCTTCTAATCTACAAGGCTCAGCAGGAATCACAAGCAGGGGGAAAAGAATGACTCTAGTATGATAATTACCATTTTTGAAAGTTTCTATTTGTAAGGCCCAGTACTTTATCAGGGTACAGCCTCTGGGCCTGCTCTATACCCAGAATCCAGAAAATATCTGACACACAGTAGGGACAAGAATGATATTTGCTTAATTATTTAATTAAACAACTAATTTCACACATTCTCAATAGGAATGTGCAGTAAATATTATTAACTTCATTTTAGAGTGGGGAAATTGAATCAAAGGAATTGCATAATTATCCCCAATGACAAACAGCTGCTAAGTGCTAGAGGTCTGTGTTATTAACATGTTTTATAGGGAGAAAAAAAAATGACGACTCTAGTTCACCACCGTGTTTCCCCGAAAATAAGACTGGGTCTTATATTAATTTTTGCTCCAAAAGATGCATTAGGGCTTATGATCAGGGGATGTCACCCTGAAAAAATCATGCTAGGGTTTATTTTCCGGTTAGGTCTTATTTTCAGGGAAACACTGTATGTATGTTTTCTACAATTTAAATTATTTTACCGTATATTTTACCATAACTTGCTATAGTTTATGATGTCTCATATCAGCTGCCTTTTTGTTAGGAAATAGGTTAAAGGAGTGGCAAAGCCCAATTAGATGATAGCAGGCTTTGAAGTAGTAATGCTTTTTCGAAACTTTAACATTCCAAATTCAAATGAACACACAATTTGCTTTAACAACATGGTAGGTATGCAGATCATGAATTTATGCAAAGATGGTGAAACTATTAAAATCACTTCACAGTTGTGTGATATTTTGATGATATCTGTCCTGCTACTTCTGGGCTTACTGCTCTCTTGTCTAAATGATCTAACTTCTACTTTTACTACAAAGGTGTGTGTGTGTGTGTTTAAGTTGAATATCCATGTATTTTTAATGAAACAGAACACTCTGTTGAAAAATGAAAAAGGCAACAGTTTTATATTTTTTCATAAGCACACAGATTGGTGGCAAAGGGAGAGAGGATCATACTCAGGGAAAGTATCCAGATAGCTAAGCAAGAATAGGAATAGTCTCTGTAGAACCAAACTACAAGCTGTGTCTGGTAACCAAGATTTAATGAATATATCTGCCTGGCTTTTGGGGTTGCTGTTACACTTGGCTCCAATCTTTTCAAAAATACACTGATCATGGACCTTCACTTTTCCATCAAGTATCTAGAACAGATGAATGAAAGACCAAGAAAAACAGGAGACTTTTACTTTAAGGTAGTGAAAAATTTAGTACAATAAAATGTGACAAAAATAAAACTGCTTCAAAAACATAATTATGTGGAGAAATGAGAGGGTATGAAAATCATGAGTTATTCAATAATTATGGGAAACATTTAAAATTCTGTTGTTATAAAGATGCTGTTACTTGTATTAATTTAGCAATTATTTCAACTATGAATATCGATAGACAAAGATAAACTTTGATTAACTTAAAACATAACCAGTTAGAATGGCTCACATAATCAAATTCTGACTACACCACAGTTTTAAGGATAGATGTTAATTCTATTCTAAATAATAACTGGAAAAGCAACTCCTAAAATGTAGAATTTGAAAAGTAAGATTAAAAATACTTAACCAATGTCACCTCAATAAATTTAATTTAAAAAAAAACAGAAAAAAATAATCTCATGAAGTTTGTCAACCTACAATATACAATGAAAATAAAAATTATGATTTTTCAATCTTATAATATCACAAATTATCAAATTAAAATTGAATGATATTTTCATGTTTAATTAGGCAGAAAGAGACAGAGACTGAAATCTTTTAAAGTCATAATCCTCATTGCTAAAGAATTAAAGTACTTGTAAACAAATATTTGAGATTATTGCGTGTGAATTCTAGTTAACCAATATTTTATTGCATCTTTCTACAGAAACAATTATATTGCCTTAAGAAGTATGTCATACAAAAATGTTATAAAAAAATATTCAAAATTTTATTTTCCAATTAATTTTAATGTTTTTCCCAATTACAAGGTGTAAACTTCATTGCAATCATAATTAAAACAATCTGCTAAAAGAAATAAAGTTACGACAATCAAAGAAATGTGAACACTGGCTGTTTTCTAGGTGTTACATAGTGACTATTATTATTAATTTAAGGGATCTTATCTTTTGTAGAAAGGGTTTGAGGCTAAATCCAGGTCCCTGCCTGTTTTGTACAGCTCACAAGCTAAGAATGTTTTTTACATTTTTTAAATGGTGGAAAAAAATCAAAAGAAGAATAACATTTTGTAACGATGAAAATTATATGAAATTTGTATTTCAGTGTTCATATATACAGTTGTATTGAGCCCAGCCTCACTTGTTCTTATTTATTTATATATTTTTCTTTTTTTTAAAGATGTTCATTAAAATATAGTTAACATACAATACTATATTAGTTTCAGGGGTACACCATAGTTATTCAACATTTATATACTAAATAAGTGATCACCATAAGTCCAGCAATCATCTAACACCATATCATGCTATCACAATATTATCGTGATATTCCAATATTATATTCCTTATGCTTATTTGTTTTATACCCGAAAATTTAAACCTGTTAATTTCCCTTCACCTTTCCCCCTTCTTTTTTAATTTTGCAATTACAGTTGATATTCAATATTATTTTATATTAATTTCAGGTATAGAGCACAAGTGGTCAGACAAGCAAATAATTTACTAAGTGATGCCCCCAATCAATTCAGTACTCGCCTGGCCAGTACATAGTTATATAGTGGCACTATAATTTTAATTTCATGAATTATAGAAATAGACTCACCCTAAGGAATTAGGTGCCTTAGAAAATTGCTAATATTCAGCCACTTTGACCTAAAACCCAGTAATTTCAAATGGTTCATCCTAGCACAAAAAAACCATAATTCAATCTACATACATATATTGAGCACCTGCTATATAAGAGTTGCTATGGGGAATGCAAAGATTAATGAGACAAATAAAAAGGTTACTTGTTTATAAAGAATTTACACTACAAAGGATTCATCAGTAAGCATGTGGTAAACATCATAATCACACAGAGGAAAAACTATATAATGATAAATTAATGATGTTAAAAATGTACCATAACACTGCCAGCCTTGTTGGTCTGGATAGCGGCCTCCATGCCCTGACTTGAGACATGGGGTTTGCATGCCCATGCCCAGGCTCCTCTCATGGGCAGTAGGCAGCAGAGGTGGTCAATAGGGAGGGTGGAGCAGGCAGGGACTGAGGGTGTGGGTAGCCCAGTTCCGGAGATGCAGGGAGGCAAGGGGAAGTTTATATAAATCCAAAGATGAAATTATTAAAAATTTCAGGACAGTAGCCACAGAGTATCAAACTCTTAAGTATGAGACTCTTCTGAGCACTGAGCCCTGTGTGATCACACTGGTCTAATAATGAAAGCCAGCCATCAGAGTGGCTATGATTCAAAATAGTGCTGAGAGTAAACATATGGCTTAATTTGTTTACAACCATGCCACTGAACCAATATTCTAATAGGAGACCATAGGCATGTTCATTCAGTATAAGCTCAGAAGGACTGAAGAAGTCTGAGAGTCTACAACAAAACTAAGTGAATGATACTAAAGAAATCAGAAGCTTCAAATAATTGGTATTGAGAAGATACGAGTTGTGATCAAAATGTAGTGAATGTTTAAATAAAACAAAATTTATTACAGTAAAAGACACAGTGCCATTAATTCCCCTCAAAAGACTCCCCCTCTCTTTGAACACTTATCCCATTATTCTTGCCACTTTCTGAAGCAGTTCTGGAAGTCTTCTTTCATGAGTGTCTTTGGTTGTGCTGTCATGGGTACCTTGATGTCCTGAATTGATTCAAAATGTTTACCTTTCATGGTCATTTTGACTTTGGGGAAGAACCAGAAATCACAGTGACAGATCCAGTCAATATGGTGGATGAGGACACACCATAATGTTTTTATTTGACAGAAACTGTCATACCAGAAGCTATGTGTGTCACGGAATGTTGTCATGATGGAGAATAAAGTAAAGACACTCACAAAAAGGACTTCCAGAACTGCTTCAAAAAGTGGCAAGAATTATGGGGTAAGTGTGTTCGAAGTGGGTGGGAGGTGTATTTTGAGGAGGATTAATGGCAAATGTGGCTTTTACTGTAATAATCTTATTTTATTTAAACATTCACCATAGTTCACCAAACATTTACCTCGTACTTCAGAGAGAGAAAATCAAGGATAAAAAGACCAGTGAGTCTATAATAAATAATTACCTTCTGGTTCAGAGAAAGGCGAAAATGATCAGAAGTCATTTTTACTGAAAAAAGGTAGTTGAGGTTGACCAGTAGGGAGGAGCAAGGTGAGTGGAGAGCAGTAGAGTGACGCAAGCTGATGTGTGTGTTGGAAACTGGAACCGGCTCATGAACAATTGTTAAATACCAGGTATTTGGTAAGTAGACATTAAACCACTGATTGCTTGAAATTTGTTGTGGTATAGGTATTTAAACCAGAGAAATCACTACATTCAAGGTTTGTGGGCGGCAGAGCATGGAGGAACCTGAAAGTCAAGTTAAAAGTATTTTATTTTGTAGGCAATGGGGAGCCATTAATCTGATCCATATGGTTCTTCATTAAAATCAATGTAACAGAATTATAGAGGATTGCATCAGATGGACAGCTGATAGAAGAAAAATCAGTAAGTCACACCTAACAGACAAAAAGAGAAATAATAAGAGGACAAGAATGATGTAAGGCACTCTAAAGGAACAGTTAACCCATTAGAAAACTGATTTGATGAATTGGGGTGAAGGGTAAGGATGGAAGAGGTACAAAAATATTTCTCCCAGGTTTAAACCCTCATATACCAGGGAGATGGCGAGACCATGTTACAGCTAACATAAGTAGGAAAAAACAGATGGAGCAATAGATTTGGCAAAATTATGACCAGTTTTAAACATGTGTGTTTTAGGTACGAGGATATGCCCGTAGATATGGGCTAAGTGGAAATTCGGGACTTCAGGAGTATGGACTCAGAAATAAGATAATAGTGCACCTAGGAATCCTCTACTAAGATAGTTGAAGGAATTGAATTGGGTTAAGTGTGAGGAGGAAGAAACAGAAGAGGATGAAGGAGAAATCCCTGGAGAATACAAGTAGATGGAGGTGAAGGAAAGGGAACGAATCAGAGTCTTCATCAAGTGACTAAATAATGATTTATCTCTGTTAACACAGGAGGAAAAAGACCTCTATAACAAGGAAACTTTTATTCCTGACCATCATTGAAAATCTAGTGTCAAGAAGGCTTACTTAGAAAAACACTTAAAAAAAGTATCAATCAATCCATTCACATTTGTCACTTGATTCAGGGAAGCAGAACACCTTATTTCCTAACAATGCAAACACTGCTATTTACAGGAGCCCCTTAAGGAGTAAAGTATTTACTGTCAGAACTGCATTGCCTTAGGACAAAAACCATGGCAAACATTTGTCCATTGAGTATTTTATTTATTTATTTTTATTTTTTTTACTGGGCAGCTGACTGGGGGAATATGAAAAAGCACACAACTATCTTGAGTTGTTCAGGGAAGAAGGCTTCCATGTTGCCTTTTCTTTTTCTTTTTTTTTTTTTCTGTAAGTTAACTGAGAAATAAATAGCTTTTCCTTCAATTCCTTAGTATTGAAAATGTTTTTGAAACATTGAGGTTGTTTCCAGAGTAATTAGTAAGATTTAACATTATAACTCACAAATACAGCCCTATTCTCTAGCATTCAGGTTAACAGTCTGGAAATCTAATAGTAATGTAGTTCATGTGGAATTTATATACAACACACCTTTATGAAACATATAAAATATTTTCTTCCTCTCGTATTGCTGTGTGTAGGTAATACATATACACACACACACACACACACAATTTTGCTCTATTTTCGTGTAGAAATTTCTCATTCCATCTTCTACCATCCCTTCGAACATAGTTGAAGGTGAGCAAATGATGGAAAGCCAGATGAGCTCAATTATAAGATCTTTGAGTTAAAGGCTGTATTTTTCCTTTTATCTCCTGTGCATAGATTTGTTTGGTTTTTCCCTATAGGAGTTTTTTATGGGAGTTTCCCTATAGAAGTTTTGCTTAGAATGTTGATTGTTTTCTGGCTACAAATACAAACTCTATTTTTTTTTAAAGTAACATCAGAATTTTCATAAATATTGATAACCAAAAATTGATGTCCACAAATCTGATCAGATGTGTAGTCAAGAGTAAGACACAAATATAACTCTACTTTGGGTTTTATTTATTAAAAATGTAACTTTTTTGTATTTGTTAACCTACTCTTACGCTTTCAAGTTCTTAGATGACAGAGATCTTAGACTTCAATGACTTCAGCATATCTTCCCAATTCAAACATTAGATCTGTGATGTACTCATTCTATACAGAATTTTACATATTAGAAAAAGATACTCATCTAAAATTGCTCCTTCCTTCTGCCTCCACACCACCCACCCACCATTTTGCTGCTTCTCTGATCTTTCAATTCTTAAGCAGTGTCACCTCCAACCAACCATCCATGCTAGGCAGTTTCCCAGACTCCTTCTTTTCCCCATCCTTTCCCCTCCCATAGTGAATGAATCATTTAAGTCATTCACCACGTCCAGCTGATTTAGCTTCCTAAGCCTGTCTCAAATCCACCTATATCTTTCCATTCCTACTCTGTTGGCCTAGAATCAAACACTATTTCAGTCTTTTTTTATTAAATGAATATCCAACAATACCCTTCTGCTTAAAATTGTTTGATGGCTACTTATATACACCTTTTAGATAAAACCCAATTATGTAACATGAGACCTAAGGTACATAAGGTCCTTTCTGTGCTATTCCCCTACTTTCTTCTACAGGCTAACTGCACCCATCTTTATATCCTCAATCTTCAGGAATACTTAAGTTCTTGAAACTCTCTTAACATTGTATGTTCTCGCACCTCTATTTGTGTATTCTATTCCTCTGCCTAGAATGATTTTCTCCTCCTCTCCTCTTCACCTTTTTTTTGGTGATTTACTAAAATAAAGATTGAGATGAAGTGTATAGTCTTCTCTAAGCAGTTTTTGAACTTATCCTATTCCTACCACTCAAACCAATCTCTAAAATGGATTTGACACATTTTCATAGTACCATTTTATATACATTGAACTATCATTGAACTCCAAGGCAATTGTCTGTCTCCCCACCTAGACTGTGTGATATTTCATCTTTGCCATCCTACCTCAAAGCACACTTCCTATCACAAAAAAAATTTTCAGTCAAGACTGAGTAAATGCATAGATAAGTATTCAAACACTTGTTGGTTGAACTAACACCAAGTTCTTTGAAAAATAAAGAGAAATTTATGATCTTTTGCATGCATACGAAAAAAATATTAAGCTTCACACAATTACAAAAGTGAATCTATTTTAAGTTAATATACCTCAGAAACAAAAAATAAACACATCAATTTAGCAGTGCGTTTTCTCTAACATAGTTCAGATTCATAAATAGTAAGGTCAGAGAAGGAAAAGGAAAGTGAAATCCTAACTAGGTACTCAACAGTTCCTTGACTTTTTAAATTTTCCTACTCATCAAAATGAAAATAGTACTTAATACTTACAAAGGAATAATATACATAAAATAAGAAAAATATTCTTCATCGTCAGAAAAGAACACCTTTATCCATACCCTACTGTAGGTTATAAAACAGGTAACAAACACTGCGACAATGTGTTTAATTCGATGAAACGATATAACTAACAAAATAACTAAACATTTATGTTATTAAACTAATTTCACCACGAGCTTATTTTACTAAGAGCACAACAGAATAGCATTCTGAAACATATATTTTTATTATATATGTTTTATTACATATAGATTCTTAAATGATTAAATTTTGAAGAAATACAAGCATTATCTGATATGCAGAAAACCTCCAAGCTATTTACAAATTTTTCTAAGAATGTGAAATCCTATTACTCATCAATGTAGGTGGTGCACAGCATAAATGTTCTGCCTTTAACAGAATTCAATTTTCATTTAAATTCCATAATTCTGGTGACCCAAAATGATTATCAGCAGTACATATTAATTGATTTATAGCCTCATAATCCATGATTGGCAAGGAAAAAAATCCTGTTGATAAATACTTAATAGTGAAGATTTATGGATAATAAATAATAAACACTAAGGTGAAATCAAGACACTTATTCCCCAAGCAGGCAGAAGTGTATGGAGAATATTTTATTCCAAAGTCTTTACTTCATTCACACTAAATGAATGATGTAGAGATAAGAGTTTCATCTGAAACATAGTGTTGCTAGAGAAGTAAACTTTCTGGATAGGTATCAGCTTGTCATGATACCTAATCTACCATAAATACATCCAATCTTCTAGTTATATTTCAAGGACCAGGGAAACACCATATTTTAAATGAATGTACTTTGGTAAAACACATATCTGTTCAACAGAGTGTAAAATAATTTTTTAACATGAAATGTTCTGAAAGGAATTTGAGATAAAATCCATTATCTTGCAATTACTACATGAAAGCCAGCAGATTATTTGACATATAATATATTGTTGGATATTATCTAAGTCAGTACAACTCAAACTCTTCTGTTTTTTGTTTTTTAATCATGGCACATGGAGAATATGATAATATTTATCAACACCTAGAGTAAATGAGCAAGTCTGCAGGGAAAGGCAACTGGCCCAGAGTTACAGCTACCCTGAAGACCAAGGGAATAAATAACTCAGTATACTTCATGCTTATAACCCATGATGGCATACCCTTACAGGAAGCTCTGATTGAAGAGAAGTGGGAAGTGTATTTCATCTCACATGCCAACTTGTACTAGTTGGTAAATCTGTCTCTAGTATAGGAAGACCAACTCATCCTGGTTCTTTCAGGACATTTCCACTTTAAAACTGCAAGTCACTGTGTCCCAGGAACCACCTTCAGTGCCAGTAAACAAGGACAGTTCATCACCCTATTCCAATGAAATACTGGTATAGACCTGACATTGTATTCAGGATTAGTGGGAAAGAAATGACATGGGTTTGGAGATGGACAGAGTTGACATGTAAGTCACCCACGTGAGACCCATACTTTCCATGTGGATGAGATATACAGACAATTGTTCACAAGTAGAGATAAACATAACTGAAGCACAGAGTTGAAGTTAGACATAAAAGGAATATAAAGTGAGCTAAAGGATTAAAGGCAGGAAAATTAAGGAGGACTTCAATTTGAGGTTGGTGGCACAAGAGGAAAGAAGATGAAAAGAGGGTTGAAATAGGATTCAGACATAATCAGTAGTATAATAAATGGAAACAAAGGCCATCAACAAGAGACATGTACTTTTCAAATGGAGCTAGGTGAATGCCATGAGGATAAGGGTTCTTTAAAGAATGCCATCATGTGTCCTGGGCAGCATGGTCCTTATCCACCCCTTACCACTCCAGAGCCTGTGGTCCTCTGAAGGCCAGGATATCAGGGTCATGATCCAGATAAATCTGATGTATCTGGGGTGTGTGGTTGGTTCCTAGTGATCCATCTGCATTCCAAAAGAAATGATGGAAAAATATGGGGGTGGCATGCATTGGAGAAATGAGGGAGAGTGAGAGATGGAGAGAAGAAAAGAGGGTATGGAATTGAAAATCTCATTTTCCTCCTAATCACTCAGGTACCTGACTTTCAATACAGGGATGGACTCATTGTATCAATAATATAATGGTAATATGAATGATATTATATTAATGATGTTGATAATATTCAAGCATTTACATGGGCTAGACAATATACCTTAGGATTTACATACGTTTTATTAATTCCTGTAATTGGAATACAGAGATTACAACCAAAACATTTATGTTTCAATATATAAATGAATGAAAATTTCAAAAACCCTTATTCAAAATCATTAAGGTGCACATAAACTCAGATATTCTGATTCTATGTTTTAATAGAGAAAGTATATATATCTTCCATGACTTGTAATTCTATATCCAATTTGCACATTTAAGACATTAAAGAAAAAGATACAGGAGCTGTTGAGAGGCATGGATGTGACCAACTGTCATTTTTTTAAAATGATAAAATGTAGATAGAATGATTCACATATGTCTGTTTACCAAGTAAAGCATTAAAGATACTAATGCAATAGAGCTGGGTGCTTCTAATAAAAAAAGAAGAGTTCTAATAAATATGAAAATGGTAATGACTTTAATGATGTTTTAAAATAAATAGCTGCTGTGTTACAGTGCTGAGAAAGGCACTGTAGCATTAAAGTAGTAGCAAACAATTAAATTTTATAATATCTCTGAGTCAGAGGCAAAACTCACTATGCCCATGTTGACCAATGCTATCATGTACCTAAATTTTACCTTTCCATCCTTACTGTTTTCTTCCATAAGACAGTAAATTTGATGTTAGAAAGCAGTCATTTATTTAAGCATGTGGACTTAGAAAGCAGACACCTGGATTTAAATGCTGGCGCCTTAAGTTTAAAGCTGTGTGGTGTTGAATTCCCAAAGCTTCCTCAGGCTTCAATTTTCTCACCTATTAAATGGGTGCACTAATATTTTCTTTACTCATACAATTGTCATAAAATATTTGTAAAAGGGCTTAGCTCATTTGCTAAGCACATAGGAAGTATTCAATATGTGTAATAAATGAATGAATGAATTTCTCTCCTGAGAGGTTTACTTCGGTTTTCACATTTTTTTTAGCTGTCACTTTGGTTCTTTAGAACTTACTGTGGCTTTCTAGTCAGCTATTAAATTCAACCAAAATTCAGTCTACTCCAAAGCTTTTCCCTTACATTCTTTCAATTATTTTCTTTCCTCTGGCTTTTGCCCTAGTTACCACATCAGTTCATCCCTGCTTCTAATTCTAATTTCTGAAATGGGTCCCCTGACCAAGTTCAACAAAGTCCATATTACCATTAAAAACAATCCCACAAATACAACCTCCATCGGCAAACTTTCATCTTTGAGGGAGAGTTACAACTGGAGGCTTAGGACAGAAGAGTGAAAAGCAGATGGTATAGCTGATGTAACCATTAGTGACACTGATGTTCATCATATAGTTTAGTCTCTAAGTTCCAGCAAACTATAGTATTGTACCTTGTTTTAAAACTAGGTACGGTCATGTGACTTGTTTTGGCCAATAAACTATGGACAAAAATAACTTATATTATTTCTGGGTAGAAGTTTCAAGAACAGTAAGTGATTCACCATACTCTTTCCTGTTGATGTGGCCTCAAGCAATATTCCAGTTGGTAACTTCCCTATCAGCCTGTATTCCAGACTCCAAAGTCCCACAATAGACACACAGTAAGTGAGAAATAAATATTTTTACTTTAATCTATAAGCGTTGGGTTTTTTGTTTGTTTGTTTTTTCTGAACATCACTACTTTACTCATCTTGGCTGATATAAAAATGTCATGATGAAGAGCACATCTGTTCAAACCCCAACTCTCCCACTAACTTTAGGGTAGGTACTTAACTTGTTTTTGAGATATAACTCAGGGCTATTTACTTTCTCTCTGTCTGCCTCAACTTTCTCATCCCAGTAAAATGGGAATGATACTAGAATTGAATTAATTGTCTGTGAAGAATAAAATGGTATTATATGTAACATGCATAGAACTATGTTTAATATACAGTATATGCTATATTGGGGCCCAATAAAAAACAAACAAACAAAAAATCCTGATTATAAGGAGTTTAAAATATGGTAGGAGAAATAAAGCAGATATTAAAAAATAACCAGAACTCATAATAAATACAGAAAAGGAGGATCTAGCAAAATAGTGTGGAATTTTAGAGAAGGAAAATCATTCCTTGTGTGGGGAAGAGAGAATGCATGTTAAACAGTAGGGATTTTCATTGGACCTTAAAAAATTAAGAAGGTTTAAAAAGTAAGGATGAAAAGAATCGGGGACTAGAGGAGATAATGACATTTTTAAAGATGAAGGCAGCATGCGGCAACTACCACGTACATTTGTCTAGAGTAAGAATTTGGCTATTGAATCTTCAATGCTCTGTCCATATTGTCAGAGTTCTTTTCTGATGTGGGCAAGACCAGGTCAAGGGCTGCTTCTAATTTATAACATCTCTTAATATAGTGAAATATATAAATGGGTACTTAATATTTCCTCTCTTGGATACTACAAACATAAAGATCTCTAATTCTCTTGATATGAGAAAAAAAGAAAAAAGATATCTTTTTAAATTAAAGACCAAAAGAAGCAGTGGATGTTTTAAGTCCCTGAGTTTAATACCTTTGTGCTTAGCCATGTTCCCACAGGTGTGGGTGTATATAACTCTACAATTCTGCATAGAATCTGGGTCTTTAAAAAGAGCCCATTTCAAAGCCTCTGAACATCTGTGTAAATACAGATTGAACACCAAATTGAACACCAATTTGGAGGGAATCAAATTTATGGATTTAAACCAATTCCAGGTCATTATGTAAATCCCTAATTCAACACCAATCACTGGAATATCTCTTTCCTAGAGTCCTCTTCATTTTCTCAAATAAGCAGAAGATTTAATTTTAGTAAATGGACCACATAGGAAAAAGGAAGAAAAAAAAAAGCACAGTGTTAGGGATACCTGTTATAACAACTCCATGGGAAGCAAAAAGAAAAACCACCGGGATATTAAAAATAGCATGAGGAGGCCAGAAAAACAAGTCTGGTCTATGGAGATAAAGACCAGCTAATCCATTAAGATCAACAAGTCTGTGAAAACATAGTATGTTTAAAGCATGATAGGAAAGGCCTGTTAGCACAGATCAGGTTTGAATATGCTTTCACTAGATTAAAAGCATAAGCTCTTTGAGGCTAAAGATCACGTCTTGCCTTCTTCACCATTCCTGACATCATACCTGGAATATGGCAGGCACACAATAAATGTCTGCTGAAAAGATGCTCGAACAAACAAGTATGTGAATGGACAGTATGATTACCACTTAAAACAACACACTGGACATGCAAAGTGCTATAAAGAGGTTATTTTTTTTAAAAGACATGAAAAGTTTGTGCCTGAATAGCTAGAGTTTCAAAGATACTCAAATCAAATCACATTTATATTTGTGCTCAGATTTTAAGAGAATCCTGAACTTTAGTTATTTAGGTAATGATAACTAGGAAAAAGATGTACTTCTCTGCATGTTCGGTTTTTGCTGAATATGTGTATTTTCCTTTTATGTCATTAAATCTGGGTTATCCTCAAACTGGATTTTTCCCACCTTCAAAAACACTTGGGCTTCTCGTCACTTTTGACCAGTGTTCAAAACAACATAGGGAATAGAGGTGATAGCATCTGCAAAATTGTCTTCTTCTTTGGCACAGAGAATGTCACTTGCTTAGGATGTTCACATTGTCCTTGGTGGTGGGGGACAGTATTTCTAATGACTCCCTCTCCACGGGCTTTGTAAGCACCCTAACTGCTATGTACACTTGAACGTATTTATATTTTGCTACCCTTGAAGAGAAATGAGAAATGTTGAGAGGGAAAAGCTTTGAAAACCTGTCTCCAAAGAGAAAGGGTTTAAGTACAGCTTTCAATGTTCTAATAAGCAGTTTTGTTTCTCTTCAGTTGATGGCCCTGGAATGCAATAAATCAAGAAACACACAAATAAAAGCTGAATTGATTATCTCTTCTCCCTTGTCCCCAACTGCTGTTCACTCAGCAGGAAAAAGAAAGTCACAGAATACAATGCAGAATTTCATTCATTGGAATGTGTGACCCTTCCTGGTGGGCGTCTGTTTATTGCACAGGCCCCTTCATCAGTGTTAGCTCAAATCAGATGGGAAATTCTGAAGCCCTCAAAAGTGACTTATAATGCAGGTGTCTACTCTGGCATCAAATGAGAAAATAGACGTAAAAAGGCTTTGAAAAATAGTAATGCCGTATACAAGTTAACATTATTATTATTATTTGTGGTTCATAAGTGATAGGTATTACTAATATTATTATACAATGTGAGTCTGAATAGGGCCGTACACCAAAATAAAGGTAACTCTGGATTAGGCAGTCTTATACCTTTCTAGCTCCTATTTCACTGTAACAATGAAGAAACAACCAAAGAAACAAACTGCTTTCATCCCTCCTACAAAATAATCAAATACAAAGTGAAAATTAAGGAAAGATAACATCTGAAAAGACTAGAGTATGTCACAATTGTTAGCATGAACATGGGAAGGAATACCAGTAGCAGCAGCCAAGCTTGGCTGAGCAGTTTCTACATTTCTGGCATTGTTCTAAGTAAGCCCTTCACTTATAATATTTCATTTAATCGTCACAGCAACCTTATGAAGTAGTTTCTATTATAATAGCCACAATGTAGGAGAGGAACATGTGACAAAAAGGCTATAAATTAGCATGAGCAAACTTTTCACACCTATGGACGGATGGAGCCAGGATTTGAATCCTGGCTGCCTATCTGTGAGCTATCCAGCCTCCCATGCAAAGTTAGCAAATCAGCTTCACAGTGAATGCCAATAAATATTTACTGTGTGACTTCAAAGATACATACATCTCTGCCTAGCTAGTAGATGCAAGAGTAGAATCCTAACCTAATCTGGTAGGCTGAATAATGGCCTCCCAAAGATGTCCTAATTCCCAGAATCTATAACGTTACCTTATATGGAAAAACAAACTTTATAGATGTGATTAAGGTTTTAAGCTGGGGAAATTACCCTACATTATCTGAGTGGGCCCTAAAAGTAATCACAAGGATCCCTCAGAGGCAAGAAGTTCAAGGTGGGAGAGGGTGGTGATGTGACAATGGGAGCAGACATTGCAGCGATGTAGCCAGAAGCCAAGTTATGTCAGCAACCTCTAGAAGCTGAAAGAGTCAAGGAATAGATTCTCCTTGGAGCCTCCAGAGGGAACCAGCACTGCTGAAACCTTTGAGCACAGAAGACTCATTTGGGACTTCTCACCTCTAGAACTCTAAGAAAATAAATATGTGTTGTTTTAAGCCACCAAATATTTGGTAATTTGTTATAACAGCAATAAGAAACAACATACCTGGATGTTTTTTCCCCTAGTAGTCCAGTATGTGTTCAACATAGATGCACTCTGTTTAACTGCTGGTGGGCACAAAGAAGTCCTTCACATGTATTTCTTTATATATGTTTTGCACATTTATACTTACATTCTTAATTTTTAAAAACCGTTATTCCAAAATGATACAAAACATGAGAATTTAATGGGCAAAAAATTGTTTTCTCCTCTACCACCCTACATTATATGGTCATTTCAGTGTGATGTGTGTCCTCTTAGATTTTTTTCTAAGAATATTTAAACTTGAGTATAATGCTAAGTGAAATAAGTCAGACAGAAAAAGCAGAGAACCCTATGATTTCACTGATATGTGGTATATAAACCAAAAACAACAAAAGAACAAGACAAACAAATGAGAAACAAAAACTCATAGACACAGACAATAATTTAGTGGTTGCCAGAGGGTAAGGGGGTGGGGTGGGTGATGAGGGTAAGGGGATCAAATATATGGTGATGGAAGGAGAACCGATTCTGGGTGGTGAACATACAATGGGATTTATAGATGATGTAATACAGAATTGTACACCTGAAATCTATGTAAATTTACTAACAATTGTCACTCCAATAAATTTAATTAAAAAAAAAACTTGTGTAAGTGTAAAGTTTTCTTTACATATTTTTAACAACTTATTTTTCTTTTTTCCTTCCCCCTCCACTCTGCTTTAAACAGGGTTGACTTTTCCTTTGAGTACATAAAGATCTTGTGATTCTTTTTTAAAAGTTTTTTAATTTTTTTTTACATTTTATACTATGTATTTCATTGTTCCATTCCCTTATTAATTGAAATACTGGCTATTTTGAATTTCTTGCAAACTCAACAAATCCTCCAAAGTTCTTATCATGTGAATTATGTATTTCTCGATCCTGGGTGGGTGGACAAATATTGCCCCTCTTCCCACTAACATAATCACATATATTCTTAATAGGTCTGGCTTCTCAATGGGCTAGTTCTTGCTAAGTCATTTTTGCTTTTGGTTTTATAATAGGAAGTATCAGCAAATCAAATCATAAAGAGATTGCTAAAGCACTCTACCTTAGTAAACGTCCTGGTACGTAGAAGGAAGTTAATAATGCCTGTAGACTAACTGACTAACTGACTATGATTCATATATGAAATTTAAAACTTAAATTTACTTTCCCATTTTGCTCCCCAATCCCAGTACATTAAAATATGCCTCATTTTTTTATACAGAAGTCAGGGGGTATTGACATATGACTTCCAAACTATTGTACATGGAAGAACACTCGTACAGTAAAACAACTGCTGTTTTTGAAATGAAAACAATTTTTCCAAGTCTGAATTTTACCGCTTGCTGTTTAAACAAACAAATAAATTTAACTTGGAGAAAGGGACAAATGCTTAAGATAGCAAACTTACAAACATCTCCAAAACAACCATAAAAGACAAGTGTGTGATTAGATAACCAGCTGTGGAAGAGTGTTTAGTAGAGGAGAGGCTGCTTCTGTCCCAAATTGGCCTTTTCCTTGCAGTTTTTACAGTGCCCACATCACACATATGGCAATAAATGTATCTGATGGCTGCCTGCAGAGCAAAGATATAAAATGCCAAATCCCATGAAACACATAGTGTACAGTTATTTAGTGTTTTGAAAAGGTATTGTTTTCTTGACAAACATGCTTTAAGCTATGATTGCTAAAATCCAGGAAGTCAGGACTGTCTGCTAAATGTTTATCAGTCTAAGGAAAAATCTTCCAACAACAATAAAGTACACAAGGTGCTAATACACAATTGCAAATGGTGTTCAAAATACTTGAGTTGTGCTATGCATGGGATGTGTTTCCTTTTTCCTTGTCATTGGTTGTTCTGCAGGTGTTTTAGTTTATGCAAACAAGTTCCTGAAACCTAATTACACATAAGATAAGAGATGCCAAACATTAGTTTTCCATTTGGGGTTTTGGATACTTCTTGATAATTTGGTTCCCTTTCTGAGGCACTCAGAGTATTCATTTACTATCCATTGTACACAGTTTAGATATAGCCCCCGCCACTGAATAGGTACTCAAGAAATAGTTCCTAAAACATTGATGCCAGTGCTATGGTGAGATACACAAATGATGAATCAGAAAGAACATCTAACTAGTTCTTTCTCTGTCCTGAAGCAGCCATATGATTTGAAACAAATCACTAAATATCACTTGTCCTTAATTACAAGCATCATTTATAAAATGTGTAAATATATCTGTGTGTGTGTGTGTGTGTGTGAGTTGTGTGTGTGTGACATGTTCACCCATTTTAGAGAGTTAGGTGTAAAGCGGCAAGCCTACACTATCTCCACATTTCCTTTCAGCTCCAAATACTTGAGATTAAAAGTTAATATCTCAGTCTTGCACAAAATGATACAATTATTTTTGATAACTTATCTAGGGAAGAAAACTGCTTTTTTATACTAAACATGCATTTAAATTAAAATATCTAAGGACACATAAAAATCAGAGTTACTGAAATTCATAAACATCTAAAATATGTATTTGTTTGCCAACCCACTACAAGCTTGCTGATTACACTCATGGATCAAAGTACTTGTCCCTGATTCTCTCAGAATTTAGGCCATATGTGTATATGTATATACATGTACATACATATATATAATTTCTGCTTTCACTGATTCTTTTTTATTTATGATGTATATATGCAATATTCTTATTTTATGTGTGCTGATGTGTATAAAATAAACCACAAGGAATAATAACAATGATTATTTTTCAAGTCAGATAAACTTGAATTTTACCTTTGTTTTAGGTGTTCACCACCTGTGTGTGCTCCAGCAGGTTACTTGAATGAGTCTCAGTTCCTTCATGTCTAAAATTTAGATTATCACCAACTACCACATGGAGCTGTTGTGGATTAAAGATCAACAGCCTGGTTGCATGTTAACAATACAGTATCTGAATCCCTGACAATAATTTGTTTTTCAGTTTAAAGAACCATATCTCTGTCTCCTCAGTCACACACACACACACACACACACACACACACACACCCTTAGATTTGTTAGTATATTAATTTTAGAGTTTTCTTATTTCTTGTATATACTCGTACATATGTGTGCACGTGTGCAAACTTAGATTTGCCCTAAAATAGGTTATTATTTTTAAATGGAAAAAAACTATCAATATGGTTACATGAATCAGGGATGGCAAGCACCTACAGCACACGCCTCTGCCTTTCAAACCCTTGGTCATGGCAGATATCACTAATTGATCATAGCAGTCTTTATTGCTGAAACCACAAAAAGCCTCAGAATCCTTCTCAAAACAGTGCTCCTAGTAGCATCTATGAAGTCTATTGGATTAGTTCTTACCATGAAATGTCTAGAAGTGCATTGAAAAACTGAGATACAAGAAAGACACTTCAGAAAATACCATTTGAATAATTTTCCCAATCTGACCTTGTTTATATACCTCAAGAAAGCTTTTATACCTCAGAAAGAAAAGAGCTTTCTGCTCAGTTTCTATACTTCATATTCAAGTTGGAATAAACACACAGGTGATCACATATTGGAAATTGTACATACTTCTCATTTTACATAAGACTAAGGATTAGGTTTACTCATAATATTTATTCTTATTGAAAAACAGTCATTTTAGGTGCTTATAACACACATTATAAACATTAGTTTCATCTTCAGTTAAAAAATGCCTCTCTAGAGGTTTCCCTTTCTTATTAATTCACCTACCAGGCATTGTTCTAAGAGCTGGGAATACAGTAGTGTATAAATGCAGACCAAAGTTACTGCTTTCACAGAGCTTATAGTCAATTATGACTAACTAGCCATTTCTGTTATGCTTTCATGCTACATTACTTAACAAACCCTGATGCCATAACCTAACCCACATTTTAGATGAAAATCTTTTCACTTGAGGAATTGAAATAATCAGAAACTCTTCTTTAATGAACATTAAGGCTCTGTTTTCAAAACTGCACTCTACCAAGTATATAACCATTTTTCCAACTGACTAACATATTTTTTTTCTTAAGAAGAAGGAGAACGGCTTATGCCACAATAGCCCCCTCTCTGCTCATGCAGGCCACACTTCTGGGAGCCCCTGGTACCCACCATCCCCCACACAGGCTCCTCCTGAGCTTCATCTGGCATTTACATTGGAACATACGAGTATGAACAAACTCGAAAGAAAATTACCCACATGTTATTATTCATTTTATTTTGATCATGAAATTCAAAAGAGAGCATATAATAGCCTACTCTGAGAACTAAAGTTTGGAGATGAGGATTGTTTTTTATCTAATTTTTTGTCTCCATGATACACACACACACACTCTCTCACACACACATATATATACATATATACATTCCAAATTCATAGATACCATGATTTTAATTTGAGACACACTGAACACTGCATTTAAAAAAGTGAGTAAAAATATCTAGTTTTGGAATAAATGCATACACCCTTGAAATCTAGCAGGAGGCAGGCATGTTCATTCACAGCGCTCCCTACTGCTTTGCTGAAGAATTTGCTAGGATTGATCCTTTGGTTATAAATTTCAGGCAGAACATTCTGCTGAAAGCCTAAGGAAAATTGAGGGTCCAGGATGTAGATAAATAGGAAACACTTTTTTAAATTGCAAGCATAAGGTGTACAAAAAGCACATGATTTAATATATGTGTGTAACTTTAAAAAAAATAGACCAACGAAAGGGCTATACATTTTTAGGCAAGAAAATATTTTAGATACCTAACTTACTGCTTCCATTTGTGTAGTGGGAGAAGGAGAAAACAACCATCATTATAATTTTAAATCATAAAATTATCAAAGTTAGCCTATTTAGAGGGAAAAACTAATTTACGTAAAATACCTTCAATAGTTTATACAATAATGTGCTTTTATATATAAAACTTTAAGTCATCTGCAGAATCATTTGTAATAAGTATATTGATTTTCTTTTTAAATGTTAAGTCATCATATTTAGAGAAAAAGTTCTGTGTATTTTTCTGCTTCAGAAAATCATGAAATAGGTTTGTAATATTCAATCTTTCTGCCAATAACTCTCTTTGTCATTCTGTAACAAGATTTTTTTTTTTTAACTTTCTTGAATGATCACAGGCATATTTGCTTCCAGTTTCAATCATTGCTCTGGAATGTATGGCTTTGAGTGGCTGTGACATTGTTTAGATTATAACGGCAGGTAAATTTTGACAAAGTAGTTCTAAATTGACTAAATTATTTTAGAAATTAGAACTATGGAATGTCAGAGATAGGAGAGACATCATACATAATCAATTTCTACCCTCCTTTTAAATATAAAAACCAGAGCTAAAGGGAGACCAGGTGTGTGATATTAATGAGCAAGTGAGCAGCTATTAGGATAAGGCCCTACTGATCGCCTCACCTGCTTTCCACCAGCTTACCCCAATTTTATGTTTTCTTAAAAAAACAAGAACAACAACAAAGATGCTCCCTGAAGTGAGAATGCAAATCACTGATTTTTAGTAGCATTCTGTATACTTTTATGCCGTCTGAGGTAACATTATTGCAAACTAATTCACGACCCAACTTCAAAACATGTATTTCCAGTTGAGGCTATAATCCAATCACTTCCAGAGTGACTATTGCTGTCTAACAACTCTACTTAGAATACTTTCTAAGAATACTTTATTCTGAATTTGTATCCTCAAAACATCTTCAGGCAATTTAGAAGCTATGCCAAGTAGTGTTGAAAATCAGCTGCCAATTATAATAATGCATGTTAGCAACAACCAGGACCAAGACTTTGCTGTCCAAAGCTGTTGATATTACTCCTTCAATTGCAAGACACTTTTATTTTTAATATCTTATTTAAAAAATATTTAAGTAGGCTAAAATAAAAATAAAAATCGAAAGCAGCACGTCACTAGGATCTATTTTAAAGATCCGACACAAAAAATTCAATTGATAGGTAATAGCAACTACATATCTAGCACTTTCTATGTGCCATATCGTGTGCTAAGTGCTTAATGAACATTATACCGCTAATTCCCAAAAACTATTTTATGAGGTGAGTTCCATCATTAGCTCATTTTGAAGATGAGGGATCTGAAGCTGAGAGAGACTATGTAACCTGCCTTAATCAACAGCTAGAAAGTGACAGATTTGAAATTTGAAATCCGCATTACTTCCAGAACTCATGTTCTTAACCACACAATTCTGTGTCTCTAAAGTAATGATCTGAGAGTACTTCCCTTATTGTGATACAAAGAATTAGTTATGTAGATATTTTTACAGAATAATTATGTTTTCTTATAAATATATTATTATTACTAACCAGAATATGTTGTGTTTTTAAATTCTGCTGAAGTGAAATTTGTATCCTCTTCAGCTTTCATTTTCTTCATGGGATAAGCAAGACACCAAACGAGAACTGAATTAAATTACAGCAAAAGGGAACTGACATTATTGCTGAGAGTGGGCACTGGACAGATATTTCCTAAAACTCATAGCTATTAAGAACAAGCTATCCTGTTCTGTGACTATTAGTGAATACATTGACAAAATCGGCATAACTATCTATAAAAGTTAATATGGTGACAATAAAATCCATTAGAAGCCTCCAATTCTTTTGATGAATTGGGATTTCGCTAAAGAAGCTTTAGCATTAAGATTTGATAGAACCCCTGCCATTGGTTTATTATCATTCTTCATTTATTTGGTCATGGAGAAGGTCATGGATGATAGACCAATTGAATTTTGTCGACCTTAATTTTTATCATGAAACCACAGTAAAAATCGGGTCACATATTCAAGGATCAACATAAATGATCAGTTTTTCTTTTCTTAGCTGTTTTTACTGTTTGTTAATGCTTCACCAGAGGATCAGGAATGGAAATAAAGTAACAGTTCTTCTATTTTGTTCATCTGATAAAGGTTTTGGTCTAGAAAGGGAGGAGCACCTCAACCCATGTGGGGAGGCAGCATTCCAAGGATTATTTCAGCAATAACACTCAAACACACCCCTGCGTACCTTTAGAATCTAAACATTTGCTTGGGTAGATGTGGGTGTGTTTGGTTGCCCATTTTTAGGGAGTCAGTCCTGGGTATTATTGTTCAGAATTAAGGGTATTTTCATTGTTATATACCTCACAGTTGCAGACAATCAGAGAAAAGTGAATGGCAAATAGTAAATCCACACTTACTTTTAAAAGCTTTTCTAAGAAATGTTTGCTCAGATGGAAGAACTGTTATCATTTAATTGATATATGTTTAACACTTTCAATAAAGGGCACTGTGGGGAATATAACTCAAACAAGTACTAGAGTTTTGTCAACTGTGACGCATTATATACATTAAAGGTAGTATAAAACTAAAACTACCAAGTGTGACCACATACTCCAAGAAAAAGTTGATTTACAAATGTGGGCTGAGAATCAAACTTATTGCAAGAAGTAAGATTATGTAGTAAAGCACATTTCATGTGCTCAAGAACTGACATTCTAATGTTAGAGAGAACAGATAAGAAAGCCTAGTGATAGTAAGTACCATGTTGGAAATCATAAAAACTATCATTTATTTGGTGCTTATTTATATGCCAAGTTCATTTTGTCTTCACACCAACTTTGTAAGAAAGCCGTTACTTTAATTTCCCCATTTTAGACATACGGAAACTATAGCTTAAGGACTTTCTAAAACTTATGGAAACTAGGTAGAGATAGAGTTGGGACTCCAGTCAACACTTGTTGGTGGTGTTGCTTTTCACTAAATAAGACAACACTCTTAAACACAGTATAATACTGATAATGAAGTCCCTAGCGACTTTTGGATGGAACTATTAGGAAAGCCATTATATGGCAGCTGGTACTTAAGGAAAGCCTTGGAGGATGAATAACACCTTGAAAGATAATGTCTGAAAAAAAAAATAAACTAAAGGAGGGAAATTCAACTTGGACGTGAAGAACAGCAAAGGAAAAGCATGGAAGTTGTAAAGTGTACACTATCTTTAGTGAAGCAGTCCTTTGTCAAACTTGCATGAGGTCAGCTTCTGCAAAAATGGATATGGTTAAGAGCCCATGAAGCTATTTTGGGGTCAGTAGACAGAGGACAGTGGATAATAGATAAGGCAGTTGGGCCACCACACTGTCAAACTCCTAAAGTAAGCCAATTTAGAATTGTTTTTCTTCCCATATACTTTTTAATACAGATGAATCAGAATAATACAGAATAATCAATAGATGATGATATAATTGAAACTTAACCCAGTCTCATCAAAGGAAGAGTTTGTTTGGCATCCTCAAAAAGCATTATCAGGTATATTTTTATAGACGAATAAACATTGGCAAGGCAAATTATTTAGTGCACTCCATTTTGGTTGGATCATGTATGAATTTCTGTTTTTGTCTTTAATATGACATCTCTTCCCTGTGGTTTCCAACATAATCTTGATCTTGAATTTAACTTTCTTGCTATTTATTGACCTGCTAAGTTGTTAGCCCCTGATATTCCTCCAAAATTTGTGTCAAAGCCTGTTGCTCGGTCATCTAGTCTCTTAGTAAACCTTGCTGCCAAAAGCAAAGTAGAATTTGTGCCAAATTATTTTTTATTAATATACTTAAAGTGAAAACACACATTTTATTTTAGGAGTAATAACTAAATGTGATTCGAAATTAATAAACCTAGTTATAGGTATAAATAAATTATCAAAATTAGTAAAAGGTATGAAAAGTCTCTCAAGATATTTTAAAAACCATGTATTTTATCATCAGGACAAAATTCTAACGATAACAACCATTGTATGACCTATATTACTTTTTTTTAATTCTTCTCTTAATTTTTAATTCACTCTCATTCACTAATATCCTTTATTCCCAATTTTCAGTTTTTCATTTCTAAGATGAATGCTTCATTCACATTTTGACATTTCTGTAATTAGAACTTGCCTTAGTCACTGAGTATATTTAATGGTTTCTTCTTCCCTCCCCAAAATCTGTCATTAAAATGATGGCTCACCGTATTATTAATGTCACAGAATTTTGGAAATGTCATTCTTTTAATTTTCCTTTTTTTTTCCAAATGAAATTACGAAAAAAGCACTGAACAGTAACAAAAACTACTTTTAAGTGTAAGTAAAACAAACAACTTAAATGCATTTGTTCACCATAAGTGAATTCTGTGAACATAGTAATATGCACAACCCTCATAACAGCTAAACACGAAGGCACTCCTTTCTTCTCTGAATTCCTTGTTCCTCCTTCTTATCTTGACTTACATCTTCCAAATAGAAAACAAGACTAAGTTCTAAGTGGAACAATAGGAAAGGTAAAAACTAAACCAGGGGTTTCCATGGACGTACTCATATTTAACAAGTACTCCATTCATAATTTTGCTTCAAATTTAATATTTTTCTGTAAGGAAAGAATTTTATGCACAATTCTTGACTTAAGTTGGATCTTAAGTCAAGAGATGGTAGTGGCATAAAGAATTAAAGTTTGGAAATCCCTGTTCAAAGTCAGGCAGTTCCATACTCCTCTCCACCTTCTCAGTGGTGGGCAAGCTGTGACTTCAGCTTGGCAGGCAGGAGGTGGGTGACATTCAAGGTAAACACAGTATTAGGGGTGTAGCTGCTATTTTTTTAAAGATTTGTCTTGCCTGCCTCTTTCCTCCAAAAATTTATTTCAGTTAGTCACTAAGCTGGTTTCAGGACATAATGTTGTAAAACAAGCCCTTTTATATTAAGCTGCCTACATAGCCTATTAAACCAGATTCTAAATGGTCACTATGGCAACAAAATTGCTACAGCCTGACCTGGTATGCACCCACACAAACATGGTGACCATCCTAGCATTCTTATGCTGATCTTATGGATTTGCATTATTTGCTTTATTTTCTCTGAGAAACAACAGCACTTAATTTTTTAAAAAATAAATTGAGCCCATTATTCTTATAAAAGTCAATATTTAAATTAAAACTAATAATTTCACAAGATTTTAAGTAAAAATAAAAATGTCAGAGGGTAAGGGGGGGTTGGAGGTGGAAGATGAGGGTAAGGGGGATCAAATATGTGGTGATGGAAGGAGAACTGACTCTGGGTGGTGAACACACAATGGGATTTATAGATGATGTAGTACAGAATTGTACACCTGAAATCTATGTAATTTCACTAACAAATGTCACCCCAATAAATTAAAAATAAAAGAAAAATGTATTGAAAGATTTACATCTATAGATTATTTAGTGATGATAGGTAGTTACTATACTTGTAACCATAACTATCATTTCATTTCAAAATACCCTAAAGTCTTAAATGTAGTTCTATTAATTTTCTAATTATTTAAATATTAAATTGTTCCACATGTCTTGAGTAAGCATTCAATGTAACACTAGGTCAGAAATGGCAGGCAAGATACTATTCCTTGATAATATCCTAATTTGGTAACAAAAGAATAAGAGTTTGATGAATTTTTGCTTTTTTGAAAAAATATTATATAATACATACAGTACCATATATACAGGCATATATCATACATATAAACACAAATAACGAGTGTGTGTGTTTGTGTGTGTGTATGTGTGGGTGTATACAGGCACACGTATACACACACAGATTAGGAGCAAAAAAAATTAACACTATCAACTGATTATTATGTATTATGTATTATATATTATATATATGTACACGTATATGTATATATACATAATACATACATATACATGTATATGTGTGTATACATATATATGCATATGTATATGCATATATATATATAACTTTGTAATCCAACATAAAATTCTAGCAGCAGTCCCAAAATGATCGTTAAATGACACTCAAATACAAAGCATGGACTTTTATTACTTATAATATAGACAAGTGACAAACCCAGTGCCATGAAACATGTTTGCCAGTACTGACCAAGGCTACAATAACCACACATAAAGGTCAGAGGAAGAAGTAGCCAGAAGCCTGTATGAGATGGTGTCCTCTGCTACCATTTAGATGTGTCCTAGGATAATAATAGGGCTGCTACCATTGGTTTGTTATGTGCAAGTTGGACAGCGTCCCAGAGAATGTGCCTTCATAGCATTCTGTCATTAGCGGGGAGCATTACTTTCATATCATGCAAAAATACAGTTCCACCTTGATAATCCCAGAGTGACAGTTTTCACTGTTTGTAACTGGTGGACCCAGAAGAATCATGATACACAATGATGATTACAGTGTCTACCTCAGATTACTGCTCTGAGGATCAAATGAAATACTCTATGTACAGCCCAGAGTACAAGTGTGACTCACAGAGTGAGATTGGTCACTTACCCATTGAAAGGAGTCCAGCTCACCAACGTACAATCTGTATTAGCTGAAAATTTAGACAGTATCAAAATCTCCTGAAGTATCCATTACGAAACCCAAGAACCTACCATACTATACTTTTCTTTGTTTGAACAAATTCAATCACAACATAAATTTATGAGATTGCTAAGTGAATTGAAAAATGCAACTGCATATGGAAGTAACTTTTTAAATCTCCCTCTAAAAAGTTTGTACTGTTTTAATATTTGTAATTCCTTGTGCATCCATCAAAACTGACCTGAAATGTCACCTCCTCCTGAAAGCCTGCCCATAAGTCCAGGTTGTGTACTTCCTTGGTATGTCCCTGAATCACTGTTTGCTTACTGCTAACATGGCATTTATCACACCGCAATCTCGTTTTTCCTTTTCTGCTGCCCCCAATTGACTATGAGTTCTTTGGGGAAAAGGCATATGTCTTCCTCAACCATGCAGTCCAGAAACCTGTCTCACGCTTGGCAGAGTCAATGTCCAGTAAATGTTTGGTGAACAAAACTGAATCAAACAGGAATTACTTTTAAGTGACAGAGGGAGAGGTTGGCTCACTGGAGATAAATTACAGAGAGGCCAGAAGGCATTCTGAAAATGCAATGAGCCTCTTTGAGAGGAGATAAGTTCTCCATCACTGGAGGAATTTAAGTAGGTGCCAAATGACTATTTGACAAGGAAACTAAATCATTCATAAGTTGGTAATCTGGACTGGATGAACTCTGAGATCTCCAACTCTGAAGTTTTGGGATTCGTAATCTATGTTCCATAAAAATGGAGTCCTATATTTTAGTTATCTTATTGACTAAAATGCAGTATTTGTTTTCTTATAAGTGTCACAGTGTGTATTTCTCTCTAGAATAGCACGTTCAATAAGAACATAAGTGGCATTACAAAAAAAGCTGTGTTCTGAGCCTCCTGAAGAACTCCATGATACATATGAGTTGTTAGCCAATTCACGAATGTAAAAAGTGTCAGATTAAAAAACACTCTTGCATATGTTGAAAATGTAAAGGCATTGCCTCTAATAGCATAACAAATCTTTCAGTAAATGAGATGTTAGCGTAATAAGAAAATTCTTGGTTGAATGGAGAAAAACGGAAAAACAAAATCAAACAACTTCAAAAATCCTTAACATCCACAGAAGCCTTATTACGAGCTACCACCTGCGGTGTTTTTTGCAGAGTGCAGGCTTCCAATTTATGTACACCATGGTTCAGGGTAACAAGCTGTTTCCTGCCAGACATAGCAATTCATCATTTTAGCAAAGTCTCAAAGTGCTCCACAGATGTACATTAGGGAGAAAAGCAATGGTCTGCCACATGCATTTGGCAAATACTTGTTCCTGAACTGCCGATGTAAATTAAAACTAGATTTGAAAGGCCTGGGAGAAAGACGAGGGTGTCACTTAGTGAACTCCATTAGTTAAAATGGCATCTTCAAGAACTGTAGGCTAAACTTAGATACTGCATTTCTTAGCAATAAATTGGATGAAATGCTTTTGTTAAAAAAAAAGGGGGGGGGGACATTGCTATTGGTTGGTATAAATCTTATCCAAATGGCTAACTAATATTGGAGAGCAATTCTTTACCTACTCTGGGGTACCCCTCATGGAATTAGATTAGTGAGAAGCTGTAGTAGAAGGCTCTTCTGTTTCATCTAAAGAACTCGGCAATTTAACCTCCATAGGAAGGCAAAGCTTCACACTATTACAGTAAGGTAGAAAACAATGCTTTCAGAATATTAGTAAACCACCACAATTGTTAAGAACTGTGGGTATCCAAACCAGTCAGCACCCTGCTTATCAAAACTATTTGGCTGATTTTCATTATAACACTTGTAAGGTTTACACATTTCCCAAAATAAGGATGCAATTTCAAAAATATTACCATTATGTAAAATCAATGAGTCATAATTTTCTATTGATCCTATTTCCTTTTTAGCTACTTTCTTATTCTAAATACAAACATTAATATTGTTCCCTGAATCACTGAATTAAATGTTTTTACTAAACATGGTGGGGGTGGGTTAGGCATGGGGGAAATGAGAAAATAAACTTATTTGTTGGCTTCTATGCTAAATGTTTCTACCATCGCTAACATATGAAACTGAAAAGTACAGTAATACGAAATTAAGTGAGAGCAGACATAAGCTTGGAAGGTCAGTAATAAATGTGCATTTCATAATATGACCATGTGTATTTCATCTTTATTTATTTCAAGCATCATTTGAATTCTGAAAACCTCTGTTCAACCAAGTGTTAAATATATATATATATATATATATATATATATATATAGTTATATATAGTTATATATAGTTATATATATATATAACTATCTATCTATCTATCATCTATCTATCGATATATATATCTATATATATCGATATATAGATATAGATATAGATATAGATATAGATATAGATATAGATATAGATATAGATAGAGAGAGAGAGAGAGGGGGAGAGAGAGAGAGAGAGAGAGAGAGAGAGAGAGAGAGAGAGAGAGAGAGCAGCCCTTCCTTATGGTGATGGTGGAATGGGGACAACCCTGAAATATCAGTTTCTACATTTCTGACACATTACTGCTGCAGAGTCCATTTACACTGGGAGGCTATCTCAATGTAATTATACCTCTTATTATAGTCAGGCTCTTGACTCTCCCTTCAGAAACATCAACTTCCAATGTGCCATTAATGTAGCCAAAAATAAGCCTCACCCAGTTTTGCCTGGGAAAATTGGGCTATCTCAACACTTGAAAAGTATTTGGTTCAGAACTAGCTTGGTGCTTTTTATTTTTTATTAGTCTAACCAGTAGGCTAACCAGACCTACGTAGGGACATCAGAACTTTTTCCATCAACTTGAAAAATCCCTAGTACTATCAGCTTTTGAATTGGGCTTTCCAAGAATTAGGGGAAAAGAAAAGGTTTGCTTTGGTACTTCGAGACAAAGAGAACAAAGAAGCTAACCAAGGCATTGGGACCCCAAGGAGTGAGGCTGGTGATTTACAGTTGCAGGATACCTTCAATGGAAAACTATTTCTATCTTTGACTTAAAGAAGGAGGCTCCCTTTAAGATTCAATACTGGAGATCTGATTGTGTCTTAGAAAACATCTTCTTCTAGAAACTGCTAAAGCTGCCCAAAGGTGGTATAGGAGATTACTCATATTTAGATTTTCTGTCTCTTCTTATATGGCTTTTAACCATCTTTCCATTTATTTACCCAGATGTGAGAAAACAATATGAAATGATATAAAACTGAACTATTTTGTTCTGCTTTCTTACTCTGCAGAACTAAACCAAATACAAAATAACCATTTAAAAAAAAAAAAAAAAAACTTTTTGGCCAGAAAAAAAGAAAAATCTTTAAGTCACTGTATATGAACATGTATATTATTAAAATTTGGCTATAACATTAAATTAATTATATTTTAAATATTTGTCTTAATAGTCTTAATCATTAGCTATACATTCCATCACATCTCAATCTATTTTTCACGAATAAATGTCTTTAACTATTACTGTTTTTAATAATTTATATTAATATTGACCACAAAAAGAGTGCAAGTAAACTGGTTCTCAAATTTTCTGAGAGAAGTCCATAGCAGTGAAGTAGGCAAAGCCTGAAAAACTGATGCAGTGAATTTCCTTCCTCTATAACAGTCTGATATTTAAAAGTTTGTCTAAAATCAGAAAGTCAGCCAAATTAAAAATGAAATACATTATTAGGAAAATTAAACAAATCTTAATATATGAATTATCTAATAAGTATTAGCAGAGAGTGTGCTAGAGACCAGACATTGGGTTATGGAGACAAAATAATGGACTTGGCCCATAAGAAACTCATAGCCTACCGGGAAAATCATTAAGCGAATGCTAGGACATTGGGGCAAATGATATTGAAGAGATAAATTCATGTGGGTTCTAAGATCCTGGAGGACAGGACCCCACTCAAGCTTTGGGTGAGAGTGGTGGGGGGGGGGTCCCCAGATAGATGAAGAACCGGTGGGCATTGGCTCAATAGAAAGGGAGTAAGCCTGTACTTTGCAACAGCAAGAGCAGGGCAAAGTCAGAAGAAAACAAAGAAATGTGTCCATTTGAGGAAATAAAGTTTATGGCAGGAATTAAAAAAAAATCTGTGGTAGCAAACAGCAAGAGGTGAGGCTGGAAAGACAAATAGCTTCAGAACATAAAAGTCCTTGAACGAATAAAATGCTGTTCATATTTCCACTCATATTCCTCAATGCCCAATAGAGCGTGCTATTTAATCTTTTTAACCAAAAGACTTGAGAAGTTTGTTCTAAATATTTTATTTAGAAGAACTTTGTAAAGCTCCACCTCAAAGCAAGTTCTGCTCTCCCAGCAAAGCATTTCTGTAGACCTCCTTTTGACAGTCTTTATATTTGAACTACGCTGTTTAATCATGTTAACTGGAAAAATATATATATATTAACCTACTTCTTCCCTGTCAGTGTGGGTTGGCATCAAATCTCAATAGCATAAAAGTAAGAAAGAGCTCATTTTCTCAGAGCTTTTCAGCAGCTTAATATATGATCTTCAAATTAAAAAACTCACAGTATTTCCCAAATATATTCAATGAAATAGAAACCACAAGTGAGCTATTAATTGTTGTTCCAGTCCAACCAGAAATGCCATGTCTATCTCAGAAGCAAAATTACGTAAAGCAGTCAAATAAATGCTCTGTGCACCCTTCCAACACTACCCTCTGGGGTAGCATTAACTAGTATAAGCAGCAGTATGGTACAGAGGAAAGGATATGAGCCATGAAGCAATGACTATGAATGCAGTTCCACCACCTACAACTGCATGACCTTGGAAATGATAATCTTTTGAGCCTCAATTTCCTCATCTATAAAGTTGGAATAATACGCACCTTCCAGGGTTATTGTAAAAATGAGAATTTCACAACTAGTTATGTAATAAGCTTGGCAAGCCATACAACTCAACAGAGGGGAGCTATGATTAATAGATACTCAGTGACTCTATCCCTACCGAGGTTCTTCAAACCTGTAGCCACTGAGAATCAATGACCTTTTAAGCCACTCAGTTACCCCACTCTTCGTACTCAATTCATGACACACCTTCCTGAAAGGCCCCTCTTTGTCAGTTCCAATGCCATCTGTCATTTCTTGGTTTTGAGTACAAGGCTCAGCAAGTCGGGTCCTCCTGGCAGGACCAGATTGGAATGTCACTGAACACTGCATTCAATGTTTATCCCTTGGATAACAATACAGGTTTCACAGCCTTTTCTTTAAAGAGGCAATTACCATATCATTTAAGTAGGCTGGGCAAAAAAACATTACTCATAACCTCTCGAAATCTCTACTTTCATATAAAACTAAAATATCATCATTCCTTTTTTTTCCCCCTTTGAACACAAAGATTTCAACCTGCACTAATACTAAAGGGCAAGACCAGTTTGACTTGAAGTGAAATGAATGCTGTACCTAGACATAGCTTCACTCTTTCAAGCGCTTATTCATGTTTTACTAAATGGGTTGTCAACTTGCTTGAAGTAAGTACATCATGGCATCGGGTGAAATGAAAGTGCCTGAATTCAAACCACATGATTCTGGCAGGGTCTGAAAATTCTCTTCCCTTCAAGAAGACATTTTCTTCCACTAGAAAATCTGTATTTCAAACTAAACGTTTACATGTTCTACAGCGTAGCCAAGTAGAAAGGGCATAGTTTTTGGAGTCACGTAAACATGGGCCCACTCCCAGTCCTACTATTTACTAGTTTTGTGAACATAGGCCAGCACGCTAAGTCACTATTTGCTCATCAGCAGAAACAGTAAAAGACTGCATATTTCATTGGGTTCTGTAGCACAGAGGTCGGCAGATAAGGACCTGCCACCTGATTTTTACCTCCCATGAGCTGAGAACGGTTTGTACATTTTTAAATGGTGGGAAAAAAAACATTTTGTTTTCTTTTTGATTACATAAGTCCCTAAATAATATTCCTGAATTTGCATCTTGGCCCACAAAGGCTAAAATATTAACAATCTGGCTCTTTACAGAAAATGTTTGCTGACCTTTGGTTTAAATGATTAAGTGGACTGGGAATCTTATGTGTATATTGTATGCACGAGGCACATCGAGGTGCTTAATAAACATCAGTTCTCCTCCTTTGAGGGAGCAACTGTGGCTTTGTGCAATAAGCACCAATTGAAAACAACATCTTTTCAAATGTTTAACCGTTGCCATCACTCATAAACTTTGTGGTACTGGACAATTTTGTAGCCTCTATGAAGAATCATTTTACTTCTCTTCAAAATGATAGTATCGGTATTATTTCTATGTAGGTTTTTCTCAAAAAAAGAAAGAAAGAAAGAAGGAAGGAAGGAAGGAAGGAAGGAAGGAAGGAAGGAAGGAAGGAAGGAAGGAAGGAAGGAAGGAAGGAAGGAAGGAAGGAGGGAAGGAAAGAAGGAAGGAAAGAACGTTGACACTTGAACAGCATGGGTCACTTATATGTGTTTGTTTTTTCCAATACACATGTTAAATGTATTTTCTCTTCCTTATGATTTATTTAATAACATTTTCTTTCCTCTAGCTTATTTTATTGTAAGAAGAGAGTATATAATACATACAACATACAAAATATGTGTTAATCAACCCTTTATTTTATCAGTAAAACTTCTGGTCAACAGTAGGGTATTAGTGGTTAAGTCTTGGGAAAATCAAAAGTTAAACTCAGATTTTGGACTGTGCAGGAGTTCGGTGCCCCTAACCCCTGTATTGTTCAAGGGTCAACTGTAGTTAATTATTTCAAAACAAATGAAAATTGCCTGATATATTCAGTTAGTTTAAAGAAAGTAACTATTTGTAAGTTTACTATGGAAAACTCATATACAATATGTATATATAAATAATTAAGTCACCCATTATCCCACCATCAAGAAATAATTCATGCCAATATAATTTCTTATATTTCCTTTCATTTAATCTTGTATTTTCTCTCTCTAAGACTCCTACTTTGCACCCAGTTACCCTTGCAACTAGGTGACTAAAATCTGGCTAATTAGATAGATGTATATAGATTCTTCCATATGGAATTTCCAGGAAGTCTCTTTTAAGAGCAGAGAGGGGCTCTTCCATTCAGTTCACTTCCTATATCCTACTGGCTACAACAGAGAGATGAAAGGTAAACTAGATTAGCCATTTTGACTAATGAGAATAAGGTACCTTAGAAACACAGAGTACTCTCTGGATGATATATATAGCAATGGGCTAGGAGTAACTTGGGACTTTGAAAAATTTATGGAGCCTCCATACCAGTTCTAGATGGCCTTCCTACACTCAGGTTTCTTTTCTTTTCTTTCTTCTTTCTTTCTTTCTTTCTTTCTTTCTTTCTTTCTTTCTTTCTTTCTTTCTTTCTTTCTTTCCTTTCTTTCCTTTCTTTCCTTTCTTTCCTTTCTTTCCTTTCTTTCCTTTCTTTCCTTTCTTTCCTTTCTTTCCTTTCTTTCCTTTCTTTCCTTTCTTTCCTTTCTTTCCTTTCTTTCCTTTCTTTCCTTTCTTTCCTTTCTTTCCTTTCTTTCCTTTCTTTCCTTTCTTTCCTTTCTTTCCTTCCTTCCTTCCTTCCTTCCTTCCTTCCTTCCTTCCTTCCTTCCTTCCTTCCTTTCCTCCCTCCCTCCCTCCCTCCCTCCCTCCTTCCCTCCCTCCCTCTCTCTCTCTCTTTCTCTCTCTCTCTCTCTTCTCTCTCTCTTTCTCTCTCTCTCTCTTTCTGTCTCTCTCTCTCTCTTTCTTTCTTTCCTTTTCCTTCTTCCTTCTTCCCTTCCTTCCTTCCTTCCTTCCTTCCTTCCTTCCTTCCTTTCTTTTCTTTCTTTCTTTCTTTTTTCCTCCCTCCCTCACTCCCTCCCTCCCTTCTTATCTTTCTTTTTTTTAAAGATTTTATTGGGGAAGGGGAACAAGACTCCATTGGGGAATAGAGTGTACTTCCAGGACTTTTTTCCAAGTCAAGTTGGTGTCCTTTCAATCTTAGTTGTGGAAGGAGCAGCTCAGCTCCAGGTCCAGTTGTCGTTGTTAGTTGCAGGGTACGCAGACCACCATCCCTTGTGGGAGTTGAACTAGCAACCTTGTAATTGAGAGGATGCACTCCAACCAACTGAGCCATCCTGGAGCTCAGTGGCAGCTCAACTCAAGGTGCCGTGTTCAATATTAGTTGCAGGGGGCGACTCCCTTGCGGGAGTCGAGAAATTGAACTGGCAACCTTGTCTGATTGAGAGTCCACTGGCCCATGTGGGAATTGAAACAGCAGCCTTCGCAGTTAGGGTCATGGAGCTCTAACCGCATGAGCCACAGGGCAGGCCCTCAGGTTTCTTTTATTCTTCCTTTTTTGGTGTTTATTTTTTTTTTTGTTCTCCCCTTATATACAAATAGTTTCACCTTACTTCATATACACACTTTTGGCGGGTGGAGCAAAGATGGTTTAAAATAGACCAAAATGTTACCAGCGATTTTTTTCTGGATGGTAGAGTTAAACTGGATTTTATTTATCATTTATGCTTACTTGTAGTTTTTCCATTGTCTACTATAAGTATGTAAGGATTTTGCTATCAGAAAAACATTTTTAAGGGACATATTGTTTGAAATCTCCTGGTCTTAGGGTTAATCTATGAAAGTACCCTAGATTTCATAGTAGAATACATGATACCTAAAAATCTGGCCTTGTTCCTCTCAAACATCCCTAAGAACAGAAGGAATTGGCCCATATCCATCTGCATTAAGTTCTATCAGTGATGTTCATTTTGACAATCATATAGTGTTGGGAGAAGATACAGTCATCTGAAAAAAACAAACTTTCCATCAATAATAGTTTAAGTGCTATACAGGCTAGCCAATAAAATTAGTAGGGAAAAAAAGGCAGAAAATTTTAACACAGGTATAATCATTATTCCTGGGGATATGCCCTCACGGTTGAAAGTGTTGATTTTATCACAAACAGCTTTTTAAAGATTACTAAAAACAATTTAATAAATGATTACATGATGGCAATCACAATTATATTGCAACAAGATCAGAAAGAATAAATACTCTAACTTCTTAATATTAATGAATGTGCATTTATGTCCTGAGATAAAATTTAGAGAGCATTATATATGATTAAAGAAAGCATGGTATCTCTAACGTCTCAGAACATTATGCACTCTAGAGAAGTGCCAGACAGCTCCAAAAGTAGCTCTAGTGAAGATATAGATGATCAGTAGACGCAAATCATACTGAAGACTCACTATCCAACAGTGTTTGAACATAATGTGAAGGATGGAGGGGATAAAGAAATATTTAGGTAGAAGAGAAGTTATGTGGAAGGAACATGAAAATCTGCCAATGAAAAGCTACTAAAAATCCTAAAGGGAATATAGAAAGAGTAGAAAATCATAGCTTAACTGGGTATCATAAAAGTCATCAAATCCCCTGCAGTGAATATCCCCAGACCATACTCTCCCAGAAAATCTATTCACACTTTCCCAAAGTGGTTACCATGTAATCATAGGTATTAAAAAATATAATAGGTATTGCACAATGCAAGTAGACCTGGGGAAAGCTGTGTTTATCAACATTATAAGTTTTTTACCATAATATCTTGAATAGCCATTACAAGTTTGAGAAGTTCGTGCGGTTCTGTGCAACCTTTCTTTGAATTTTTGGAACAGGACAAAAGTAAAGCTGACCTAACATATGATTTTACCCAATGTTTTATAACAAAATATTCCAACACAGAAGAAAAGTTGAAATAGGATAATGAACTTCATTTGTATACATACCCACAACCTAGATTCAATCATTGCTATCACTGCATCTATTTTTCTATCCATATATGTATTTATGTATACAAATGCATGTGTAAGTATATGTTTTATGTGTATGTGCGTATATAATTAGAAAATAAGTTACAGAGATCATAACATTTTACACCTAAATACTCAAGCCTGCATCTTCTAAGAACATGTATATTTTACGTAATATTCTTAAGTGTTAATGATGTGATTAACATAATTCTTTAATAATATCACTTAGTATCAAATTCATATTCAAAAATTCCTGAATGTCCCTAAAATATCTTTAATAGAATTTTTGTTTTTTAATGTAACTGGAATAAATTAGGCTTTATGCAATTGTGGTCGTAAGCCTCCAAGAGAGACCCCAGTGGTTTCTGCCTCCTGGCCTTTATGTCCTTATGTAATCCTGTCACCTTAGCCCCTTGAGTGTGCGCTGGACTTACTGAAATGTTTCTAAAGTCAACAATACAGAAGAAGTGATAGGATGTCATGTTTTGAGATTAAGTTAAAAAAAGGTTTTGGATTTCATCTTGGGCATTCTCTGCTCTTTCTGGAATCATTTCCCCTGAGAGAAGGCAGCTGCCTTGTTGTGAAGCAATTGTGTGGAAACATCCATACAGCAAGGAACGTGAGTGAGCTCGGCAGCTTTTCCTCATAATCTCCCTTCTCTAGATGAGCCTTCAGATGAGACTGCAGCCTAGTCAACAGCTTGATTGCAACCTCACAAAAGACCATTAGCCAGAGGCACCTAGCTAAGCTGTATCCAGATTTCTCACTCACAGAAACTGTGAGATGAAAAATGTTTGTTGTGTTAAACTACTAAGTTTTAGTGTAATTTCTTATACCACAATAAATAACTAATAACAATTTAATTTGGCTATTAAGTTTCTTTACTTTCTTTAATCTTAAACAGTCCCCTGAACATTTTTTTTAATTACATTAATCTTTTAAAGTGACCAGGATAGTGTTCTTGTTGAATGCCCATATTATTGTGTCTAATTGTTTGATTGTTTCATTGTAGTGTCATTTAACTTCTTCCTATATCCTTGTGTTTCCCATAAAACTGAAAATCATGTCAGAGGCTTCATGAGATTGAAGTTTAACATTGTTGGCAAGAACACTTCACAGATCATGTTGTGTACTTCACATTGCATCACATCAAGAGTCATAAGATGTCAGGTCGTCCCATTATTAGTAATGCTAATTCTAATGCTTTATATAAAGCTGTGACTGCTACTTTGCTTCTGTAAAGGCTCTTCCTTCCCTTGCCATTAGCAGGTAATTTCCTAACACCTTTGAAATCTGTACACTGTCTTTACTCAGTAATGCAGTGAAAACTCTATCTGTCTCAAGACAAACCCCATCAACCAGTAAGCCAGTCAAATGGCTCCTTTGTCAAGAAGTCATAAACGATATTATAAAATGTTTCTGATCTTTCCATATAAAGATTATGAAATATACTTACTGTTGAAGAATAATAATTCTTCCTATAATATGTGAAGGTCCAGTAGGATAAAGGTTTTGGCAATCTAAGCTTCTAAACTACTTTGGAAATTTGAGCTCCTTTGACAACTCACAGTCATTTATTCTATCTACAGATATTAAACATGCACATATTAAACATTTTCGGTATAAGAGTAAAAATAAGCAGTCATCATTGACTTCTCCAATAAGTCAGGTAAATATTCTCTATATGAAGAAAAGCAGTTATCCACAGTCTCAAAGTCTGACATTATCATCAGTTTACCAGCTTATTATCACAAACAAAAAATCTCTCAGGTACCCAGAGAAAACCTTTGAATCTTCAGGTATCTTCTTGTTTAATTAGATGTCATAGTTTGATTCCACACTTTCTTAACTCTTCCAGAAATTAAAAAAAGAAAATGGAAAATTCAACGTTCAAAAAACTAGAATTTATCTGAGAATCAACTTCTTATTCCATAGGATGGCACTTTTTCAGTTAGAATATAACTAAGAAGGCAGAGAGATAAAGTGATCGATTTTGCCTTTTGAACACAATTATTTATGCATAATTATCATGATCTCCCTTTACATATATAAATGGGATCTTCAATTTCAGTCTTCTAGATATAGTAGTCACTGGAGTTCTATGATGAAATGCATCTAAACCCATGCGTTAATAAGCCCAAGTTAGAATTTAGTGAATCATTACCTCCATCAATTAAGAGTAAAAAACAAAGTATTGTCTTTTCTCTACTGAAGGATCCTCCAGTAAGATAAGCACATGTTTCATAGAACCATTCCAATGTCTAAAGTCCTTCCTTAAGCAAGTTATTTCTGATTTAGCTATGATTAATGTTCAGGAAAGTTAGATGTTATATTTGGATTAATTTTCTCTGTGAATGAAAGTTAGCTAAAAATATTGCAGAAAAAAATTGATCTTACAATATTTTTTCATAACTTTTATTTTTTTATTTGTATGATAATCCTGTCATCTGATGAATGTTTATGGAAATTATTGCATAGGATCAAGAAACTTTAATAATTGGGGCATATATCCGATTGGTGAAATTAAAAATTTAAAAAATACAGGATTTTATTTTCATTGCCCTCATATTTGAGAAAATTCTGCTTTGTTGATATAGCCTTGAAGCTTATAAACAAGTTAAAATAATTAATCAGTCATTACTGAAAAAACTAATTATTTCCCTTATTGTTAATGGACTGTACATTACAGAGTCTGTCTTTTACAACACTGTTGTCATGGTTTATTTCTTCCTCAGGGAAAACTTCACTAAACTTGGTACAGCAAATTTGTTCAATTAATCTTTTCTTGCAGGCACTAGAAAGAGTGAACTGCATTCTCACCCAGTCTATTTTGCTCTCTTTTAATAAGATGAAAGTGACTTTTCAGATAACCCAGCTTCTCTTTTTCTGATGATTAACAAGTGGAGAGAATAAAGAGAGAAAACTTCCTTTCTTCCTATTCGTTCTCTTCCTGGGAAGCAAGGACCTTGCCTCTCTTGGTCCCTTCCTTCTAGAAGGAACTCCTTTCCCAGTGACACGGAAGCTACCTATGGACAAGAATCATTTGTCCTAAGGGACAATCCCCTTTTTCCAAATGACAAAGGCCTAGGAGTTCATCAGCTGATATGAACATTTAATAGGTCTCCCTTTAGGGCATTTTTGAAGGCCTAAGGATTTAGGAAAATTTGACTAAAACTGAGGATTTGTGCTGTCAGCTTAACCTTCATCAGCACTTCCACAAATGTTTGCAGGACTAGCTACATTTAATTGAAAGGTTCTTCATTCCCAAAGGAAGCAGTTAATTGATTTTTTTTTTCTTTTGCTATATAACTTATTAAAACAGAATCTTAAGAATGTATTCAAGGGGTGAAGTCCAGGCAAGTTGTATTGGTTTATTGTAGCAAGCTATTAGTCTCTTTTGTTGGAGATTTTAAAAGCTATGTTTAGAGTAGTATACTATGAGACTACTCTCACATTAGGCCTAAATTGTTCTATCTTACCTACAATGACACAGACATTGTTAAATGTACCACCACAATTTAATTCATAGTGCCTACTGCATTTTCTCCATCTACCATCCTGGTAAACTCATCCAAAAAAGAGATGATGACCTAGATAATTCATGATGGCTCCTAAAAACACAGCATCCCCTGGCTATCAATTCTTTACTAGTATTCTAGAATTGTACCCCTGAATGAGCATCAAGTTTACTGTCTAGTGTTTATAGAACCTATCTGCTTCCTCTTTCATCTCTTCTTTCTCATCCTTTATCCAATTGCTGAGATATCACTAAAGAACGGTCAAACTTAAGGTTTTCAATCTTGAGATTTTCAGGAATGGAATGGTTTTGAACCTTGATGACTGGCCCTCCTGCCTTTGTCTCCTCTTTTCTCCACACACCAATCCTTTCTACACATTCCTGGTAGATTAATTTTAGAAATGCATAGCTAAAATCCTGACACCCTCTCAGAAACTTCCTATTGCCTACCAAATTAAGATCAGATTACTCACTTTGGAATTTCCAGGGAGAAACATTAAAGTAGGAATTGGGCAGGCTGAGGGTGGGGAGAAATGCATCAGCAGCCATTGCAGAAAGGGAAGAATGGCAGAAAAGACCATGGGTGACACTCTAAAGATATCATCGACTGACTGAATTTTCCCACCTCTCTTCTTTTGCTTAAGCTGTCCCTTTGTCTAGAATGCACTTATCTCAGTTCTTACCTGTGAACATTCAATGGAAAACTTTATGTTGATTTTTTTGTCCAGTTAGAACACTACTACACTTTGGTTGCTATCTTCTCAATGCAAACAAAGTGTAGTAGAAGTTCTAACTGGACTTGTTTTACTCTTATAAAATGGTCTTGTCTCATTACTCCTCAAAGATCAAACAACAAAAAGGGGAGAAAGACCTTGCCAGAATCAGAATAGGACAAAAATCATGCATGTGTGACTCAATGATTTCAAAAATCTAAAACCACTTAGTTGAGGTTGAGTTTCCTTCATTCTAAACATAGACAACTTAGTTGGTCTATATTCAATTTGCCTAATTTTTACTCAGTACAGAAAATGTGGGCATATGTCCCACTCATATAGAATTTTAACTATTTACAACACTTATAACTGAGTATATCAACTTGTTCTTAAATATCAGAGTAAGTCATCCATCTTTTGTGAGTTGGAGTAAAAAGAAAAGACTGAAAACCATTAACATGAGGAAACATTATGGTGCCCATACAAATTAAGGTCTCAATGACTTGACAAAAAGTGTTCTTTCCAAATTATAACTGCTACTTCAATGATAATTCCAAATGAATACCTTGGCTTTCACAATTATGTTAGATATTAATCCCCTGATATGAACATTTACATATGTATTTGATTTATGCCATGCCTATATGCACAAAAGACTTGGGACAATTTGTGATATCAAAACACAAATGAAACAAGATGAAGAAAAATTAAAACATCAAAATTAAGTTTTCCAGAGGAGAAGAAAAATGCAGAACAGGATTCCTGGCACTAACGTTATTTCAACTGAGCATTAGATTTAGAACTGAATTTCTCTCAACAAAGGCAATAAGAGAAACGTAGTTCTCAATATCTGAATAAAAAAAGTATTTATCAGGAGACATGACAAATGCTATACCAGCACTAAATCTTAGAAGGAACTTATCACATGAATATAAAAATTTGGGAAAATATAACAAACAATTTATCTGAATACAATTCTTATAAAAATTAGAGAAGAGTTATTTAAAAGCATTTCAACATTTTTATGGAATGTGACATAGTCCAGACATGTTACACATCGGTAACAGAATTTGTGAAGACCTAAAAAAAAAAAAAAATTTGGATAACCAACACTAAGCCCTAACCTGTCTCTCTCAAGCATCAAAATGTTTCAGGAAACTTTCAACAATTTCTAGACAAAATAAATTCATGGATGAATTCTCTGACATGCGTCAGAAGTGCCAAGAGTTGATATTATTGAGTAGAGAGGCAACTCAAATTTTATATATTGGATATGAAGACAGTAGAAAAAATATTGGTTTAAAAAATGTTATACTCAAATTAGGAAGTATCCAACTTAATTTCTTCTCCTATCAAAAAAATAAATAAATAAAACGGAGTATCTGCAGAACCACCTTTATACATACAAAATCCCAACGTGGAAAGTTTGCTTAAGACCAACCCACAAACTTTCCTTTCTAAAGCTGTAAATTGGTCTCATTCCTCTCCAGTATCTTTCCGTGACACTAATCATTTTTCACTGTCTGAGCATAATCTGATGAGCACCTACTCTGAATTCACAGCAAGTCTACATGAGTAGGTTGAGGTTGAGTTTCCTTCATTCTAATGTTCTTCTTTATTCTATCTACCCCGTCCCCTGGTCTTGCAAAACTGAATCCTTAAAACTCAAGTAGAGAAGTAAATGGTGGTATCATAAGACAGCAAGGAAGAGTTTGGAAAGTTTTAATATGAAATAACACAGAAAGATGTAATGATGCATTAACAGCAACATTACAAACTGCGTATATACCGTGAGAACAATTAGGTAAAAGTTTCACACAAATAGAAAAATGCTCTGTGAAAAATCTTCAAATGCTGACAGTAGGTATATTTGGAAAATGGCATTACAATATTTCTTTCCCATTTTTTAAATATTTTTGTATAAATGGATGCTTTTTATTCATGTATAACAAAATAATTTGGAAAAGCTATATACTTTTAAAAACCTATTTGAAACTCATATAAAGATGTCACCTATGCTTCAATTTTTGTGTTTATGATGTTATTAGTTCTCAATTATTATGAATTTATTTTTGACCTCAGCTGTTATGGTTTTTTGACCTCAGCCAAGTTATGGCTTTTCCCTCGTATATCAAAATCTGTAGCTAAAATGATATGCCAAAGTGATTCATTCAGTGATTTATTTTTGTCTTAACCACAGATCCTCGGCTGCACACAAACTTCAGACCAGTCCCTATGTGCCTGCGAGGCTATTAGGACTTATTTCCTGGTTTGCATTCTGGCTCTTTCATTAACATCTCATTCAGTTACAGGGTCAGTCACTTATGTAGTCTATATTGTCCTTTCCTGGCATCCCAAAGCACTACTCATTTATTTCATTGCCTTCAACTTCAACTAACTTTAAAGAGATCAAATTAACAGGGGTAGGTGGCAGCAACAGATAAGCCAGGTGAGACCAGGAAAGGAATACAGGCAGGTTGGTAAACCAAAATAGTGAGATATACAGAAACATGGACATCATGGAACTTGGTGGCAAAGCTAATATTGAAAGGAGGATTGATGGATGCTGTGATTTCCAGAAAGCAAACATCCAGGGCTTGAAAAAGGTAAGTCAAACATGTTGCTCAGGAAACAAACAGACAAAAATCAGGGGGCGGAAATAATAAGCAATGTCAGCCATTGAGTCCTAAAGTACTTCAGGAGTACTCTATCATATTATTGTATGATTGTAAATTCCAAAACTTGCTTTGAATAATTCTGTCTTCATTTGACTTTGAGGATCTTAGGATGGATAAAGGCTAGACGAGTCAAGTGCACTGGTACAGGACGCTACCACTGGAGTGGGCCTGGGTCTCTCCAAAGAGGCCTATGTGGCCCAAAGAAGGAAATTAAACTATTACAAGATTAAAACATAGTCTAAAAATAAAAGTCATTTTTACTTCATTTCTTTATTGACAATTTACGAGAACCTCTGAAATGAAACCTCTGCTTTGCTATCTGGATTATTTTTTTAAGTAAATAGTATGATATGACATAGTATAGTGTAATCAAAGTATTGTGAAATGTATATAGAAAAGAACTATTTAAAGAAGTCAATCATATACTTTGCGATGCCAGAGCAATTGAACAAGGACTACCAAGAACAAAAACTAGAGATAGCAGAGAGAAGAAATACGTATCTTTCGGAAAAGCTTGATTGTTTTAACCAAGCAGGGCATCTCTTGTTCAATTATATTAGAGAGCTTTAAATTGAAGTAAAAATTGTTTAGTGCTAGAGAGTCTAATTAAACTAGTTGTTAGAATTCTGAGATTCTGAGCTCGGATCAGCACGAGTGAAGACTAGGTAAACTGTTTTAGACTAGGTAAAACTGTTTTAGGGAGACAATACATACTTAAGCTGAGCTAAATATACAACAAACGTTTTCTAGAAGAGACTCCAAGTGCTACTTCTAAGTACATAGAGTTCAGGGTACATATATCCAAAAGACGGTTGAAATTTGCAAGAATTCAGAATTCTTTGGAATCAAAGTCCTTGAATTATAATGTTTCCTTTATTACTTTAAATGTTGACTATGTTTGTGTCATATGTACTTGTGGATTTAATTTGTCTTACTTCTTATTTAACACAGAAAGCTAATTTTTATGTGCCACAAAACCTGATCTGGGCTAATTCTACAAGTCCAATATGCAATTCTTGATTTTACCTGGTGGTCTAATTACTACTACTACATACTTAGCACACCTTTCATCTGGTGGGACAAGTATCTGAAATGAGTCAAAATATGAATTGGATATTTTTAAAATAGCAAAATGTACGGGGTTAAGTTTCTAAAGACATTTTGATTATATGTTGTTTGGACCTAACTTTACCCTTAAGCTATTGACTACACTTCTACATCTGAATGTATTTATTTGCCAAGAAAAGAGAAGGAAAGGAGAAGAACAAAGAAAGGAAGGAGGGAAAACTAAAGGAGAGAGAGGGGAGGTAGGAAAGAAGTCTGGCTTAATTCCATTTATAATAATATTCGTGAATGTAAGACAATAATGGCTTATTAGAGAGGGTTTAGCTTCTTTTCACACTCACTTGTTCAATCGTCTTGCAGTATGTTTTCATATTATTATCCAAGCAATATTGGAACAGAGATTAACAATAACAACAAAAATCTCTCATTTGCCCAAAGTCGCCCTGCCTCTAACACCAGGACATAATTCTCACAAACATGCCACTTCTAAGTATACAGAGTTCAGGGTACATATAACCAAAAAGAGAGTTGAAATTTGTAAGAATTCAGAATTCTCTGGAATTAAAGTCCTTGAATTTTAATGTTTCTTTTATGACTTTAAATCTGGACTATGTTTGTGTTAGATTTACTTATAGATTTAATTCCTTTCAAAAAAATAAAACAAATCCATCCTCTAAAGCAACTTTGATTTATCTCTGTTTGCACAAAAGACCAGAGTACCTAAAAAGTTCTTTGTAAATACGGAATGCAGTGTTTACCCATTGGACCCATCCAGTCATCTGGGAAAACAGAACTCATTTAATTCCATAAAAAAGTATGAATAATTTTACACTCTTTCTATGTATTTGTAGGATAATTGAAGTTGTGTAGCTTAATTGGAATCCTTCTAGGGTGTAGCATAAATATTCTATCACTTATTATATACAAAGTAAATTTTAAAATGACATGATTATCAGGATATTTCAGAAAAAAAATTCTCTTCCCCTTTGTTTTTAGATGACGTTTTAAAACTTCAATATCCCTTTCACATATGGATGGATGATTATATACACATACATACATAATATACTCCCTATTAATGTAACTTTTTGCAATGGTTGAAATTCATTAAGAAATGAATTTCCAAGAATGAATTTTTATAATGAATTTTTCCCATGTTTACCAATCAATACTTTTGTTCTATTTTTAAAAAATGATAAACACTGATCTATTGAGCTTCGGACATGACTCAATTTCAGGAAGTTGGCCTACAGTAATTAACCAGAGGCTGGACATTAATGAATGCCAACTATAATTTTATATATATAATGTGATGGTTCGGTGTGGGGTCGGAGGGATGGTGGATGGGGGGAGGGGGGTTCACAGTGTGAGGGATATGGATGATGAACGTCTAAGTATTACCTTGTTTTGTACACCTGAAACTAATAAATAAATAAATTTATGAAAAAAAATAAATAAATAAAATAAAATAAAATAAAAAAAAAAGAGAACAAGGGCTTTCGGATTGGGTCTAGTCTTGAATGTGGCTATGTGATGTGGAGAAAGTTGCTCATTTACCCAACTGCAGTTATCTCCTCACTAAAATGTTGATAACACCAACTACCTCAAAGGGTCTTGTCCAAATTAACTAAGATAATGTGTGTAAAGTATCAGGTGCAGGCCATTTTATTTTGGTTTTCTTGCCAATATCCTTCACTGCTTTGAAAACACTCACTGTGGGGGAGTATTCATCAGGAAGCCCATATGTCTGTAACCAAACATCATGCCAGGTGCTCCCTCTAAGGGCTTCCCTTTCCTGTGGGCACTTTCCCTGCACCTTAAACAAAGCAGAAAAGCAGGATTGCTTGGTTCATAAATACCCATCCTGATAAACTGCCAGATTCTAAGCTGTAGAGTTCACCTTGGTAAAATCATATTGGTAAATAAATTATGACTAACTTTATTCCAACCAGCCGAGAAAAATAAACAAATAAACAAAAAGAACACCTAAAAGCTGGACCTATGATGCACATTCCACCTCTTTTGTGCTTTTTATAAATGAACAAACTGATATACTCTTCTCCTCCCAGGACTGATAAAATGTACAAGTTAAGATACACACACTTTGTCTAAATCACCCTGATGTTTACTTTGTCCCTCAACAGCATTTCCTCATTCCCACTCCAGATGCTCACATTTCTCTCCAACTGTGGAGAAGTAGGTTTAGATGCTCAGATTTCTCTTCAACTGTGGGGAAGTAGTTATCTGCAACAAGCAGGGAAATCTAGGTTGCCAGGATCCAAGAATCCTAGCTTACTAAGTTTCCCCAATATCTTGTGGATTCCTTCCAAACTTGTTCGTTTCAGAATAGTTTTCTTCATGCAAAAGAATCCCCTCCCAGATGCACTAAGCATTTGCATACAAAATATTTTACAAAGATCAGATTGTAAGTAGGCTCTACATGAAGAATATAGAAATTAAATAAATTTCACAACGGGAATGACTAATAAGGTCCAAAGCTACAATAACAAAATGGAGGAATATTATTATAAACTGCTTCTTCACACTCCTTTAGGTTTTTAAACCCCGGGGTGTTGAGAAAGTATCCTCAGGGTTATGGTGAGGAAAAGTCAGCTACAGTCCTCACAGGAACTCATCCCTTCCAGCGGACTCCGGGAGAGGCACCATCATGGAGCAATGGATGAAGTCCCAGAGCCGAGAATTTGCCTTTCCAGGGATCAAACAAAACTTGTCTGTGTGAATTTCATTCCTTGACTTATTAGGTGGATGCAAAAGTAATTGCGGTTTAAAAGGTTAAAAAATAATTGCAAAAACCGCAATTACTTTTGCACCAACCTAATAAATGGGAGATTTTAGCCATAGATACCATAAATCGGGTATCTCAGTAACTATTTGCAAGAATTAGAAAAAGTTTACACATGTGAGGATGAGTATGCCTATACATGAAATGTATGCATGAATAATTTTAAATATATATATATATGTATATATATATATATATACATATATATATATAATTATGCAAATATCAGAGTTTACATTGTCTTTCTCCAAAAAAAGAATCCATGATGGAGACAGTTGTGCAAATGCTAGATGACAACAAGAAATTAATGGCTACTTTTTTTTTTATCTGTTCTTCATGTCATCTTTAATAAGAATGGCTCTGCTACCATGAAATTGACTGTGAGAAGGCCAACTTGAAAACAGAGTGAGGAAGTATCTCTTTACTTACTCTTCACATTATTTCTATTCAAATTAGAACTCTGTCAGCATTGCTAAGCTTAATTTTAATGCAGGTTTCACAATCTTCTAGAAAAGTTCTATTAAAGCTCAAAGCTTAAGAGTGTAATAGGTCTGTCACTTATTCTGTGAAAAATGTTTTCGAAAGGTCTAAAATCACTAAAACTATTTTTTATGTATGCCTTCTTTCACCATCTCTCCCTGTAAATGATAGGGAAAAAAATCTGGGGAAAGTGGAATTATGATTTTGATTTTTCACAAATGTGATCTCAACAATTCGATTAGACCATACTGTTGTCTGTTACATATTCTGTGCCCCAAAAGTAGCACCTTGATTTCCCCAGGCTACAGTGCACCAAAGGTGCTCCTTCAGGAAATGTCCAAATAGTCCAATTCCTTAACAGAAGTTCACAGAACACAGCCTGAGCAAGAACAGGTCCTGCTTAAAGACTACCTACCACCATGCTTGAGAAGCTCTGGACAGGAAGTTAAGAAGGAGCCTGAAGCCACACACACAGATGCCGGAATGTCTGACACCAGAAGACACTGATCCTGAGCTCTTGGTCATTTAATAGCCATTATAGAAATAATTGCTTACGTACAGGTGGTGTGGATTTCCAAACAACTGACGGCCCCTCCACTGAGACCACGCAATGCCAAGACATGTTCACTTTTATTCATCACCATTTAAAGGGATATTTCTTATGCTATTATTGATCATGTGTTTCTGAGAACATATCCTGGGATCGTGGAGGTTGGGGTGAGAGAAAGAAAAAAATTACTGAGGTTTGGGGGAAAGACTCTTTTAGACAAAAGTATATATATAATGAATTAAAAACCCAGATATCTGAAGGACAAAGTCAATCAACTGCCCAAATTTCCAGGCAAAGTAAATGCCAGTCTGTGGAGGAGAGCAGTGATGTAAAGGAACTACTATTTGAGTATCGAGGCAATATAAGGTAGAGTCTAAAAGTTTCAGCTCTGGTGCCACGGGCTCTACCCCTAACCATCTGAAGAACTTTATTTAACTTTTTGGCCTCAGTTTTCTCATCTATATAATGGAAATCATCTTAGTACTTTGTAGATTTTTGTTGAGGATTAAATAAGATAATGCATCTAAAGTATTCTGAGCACCGCTTGGAACCCACTCAATAAATATTTGCTAATATTATCTTTTTTTTTTTAATTCTTAATTATAATCCTTCATGGTTGGAGAGTCCCTTGTTTTTGGTTATAGAAACTGAGCTTAAGTTTAAAAAAAAACTTTCCTAAGATCACATATCTATAAATGGTGAAGCCAAAATTTAAACCAAAACATTCTTTCACATTAGTAAGTCGTACAAACACAATGTATAAAATGTATTTACTCTTTATCTTGTGTCCTAGATCAGTGATTCTCCAAGAGTGGTCCCCAGACCAACGGCATGAGCTGAGAACATGTTAACAATGTAAATTTTCCGGCCCCACGTCACATCTGTTATTCAAAGTTGACATTACAAGGGCAGTTGTGTGCCGTTACTTTTTTTAGGGAGAACATGACAACTTTAGCAGGAGCATTAAAGAATTTTACAGAAATTGTGAAACACTGAAATCTGTGTTTAGTCAAGACTGTAGAACATTTTACCAGGGAGATTTTTGATAAAAGACAATTCACATTCTAGGACAGATATACCTTGGAGCAGAGAGCAGATCACTATAGTACCAATTTTCTGTGTGACGTTGGCCAACGCCCATAACCAATCCAGGCCTCGTTTCTCTCATTAGTGGAGAGATCTTTCACACCCCTTACAACTTTATATTCTACTCAATTAACTCTAAATGTCCCCCTGATTATAATTTTATAAATCTGGTGTAAAATAAAATATTATATAAATCTCAGAAACATGGTGACCTGTTGGATTATTATAAGAAAATGAAATTCTTAAGTTTTCAAATTGGAGCAGAGAAGAAAAGACTTGTAAGGGGTTTAGAAATTTCATTATCCTGAGACTGAAAGTAAAAACATATCAAGTATAGAAAAATGTCTATGGAATATAAAATTAATAATATAAATAAGCTATCTTTGTGGAGAACAAAACAGAAAAGATTACTAACCCATCCTCACATTAAGTTTACTATAGTGAGGAGCTTCCATTAGAATACAAATGATCCAGGTCTGGTAAAACACTGAAACTGGAATTCAGAAGCCTGAGTTCTAATCTAAGCTCTGTTTCTAACTAGGTGTGAGTTTATTTTGGTCTCTTTGAGACTCAGTTGCTTCACCTATAAAATGTGCACAAAGATGAAACTACATGACTTGGATTTTTCTAAATAAAAAATGTGTTTAATCATTGTTGAAGTAAAGACACATGATTATGTAGGACCTTGCTAGTGGCAAAAGCTACCAGATGAGAAAAATGTAAAGCAATTCTAGAGAATTTTCAGGACGCTTTGGTGTAAGTGTAGAGTATAGGCAGAAGTCATAGAGTCAACCCAAAATGGAATCATCCTCATAGTGAAGAAGGCCTTTCTGGTACCAAATTAATAGCATGAAGTTTAAGTAACAGTCATATTTTTTTTTTTTTTAGGGAGGTCACTTTTCTAATATGATTGTGTAAATAGCATATTTATTTAAGTATATGTCAGATGTATATACAAGTATTGTTCCTTTAGAAAATAAGAAGGAAAAACAAACTAGATTTGGGGCTTACTCACTAGGGATGAAAATAACAAATAAGGAAAATTTACATGGCACCACATGTAATAGGACTTTCAACAAAGAAACTGTGGCAGAAGAAGGAATCCCCACAGTAGCTCTCTGATTTACCAAAGGCCCACTCCTCATCTTGACCTTGTAGGTCGATGCTGTGAGGCCCACACAGGGGATCATTAGCTGTAACTTTGTTATAAATTAGTTTCTAGTGATCAGGAATTCCTGGAAAAGGTGCACCTTTCTGTCTAAAGAGCACAAAACCACATGACTGGTAGTTTTAAAATGGAAAAATACCTCCAAGTTCTTCAACAGTTGGAGAGTCAGCTGGGAACCAGTCACCAAAGACCTTGAAAATCTCCACACTTCAAATTCTATTTATGGAGAATACAATAAGAAACTTGGTGGCTAGTATTATTAATGCCTCTTTCAACTCAGGAAAGGGAAATCAGATATTTAAAATTATTTTGAGAGACATCTGATTCTTTTTTTCTGCCACAGCAGGCATACAGGGCATGGTACACCATAACTCACCTTCGGAAAAACATCCATTCAAAGGGAGAGGCGTCTCTTGGACGGAGCTGCACCAGGAGGGAGCATGGAGGTGCAAGGAAAGGAAAGATCACCATGTGACTAGAGCAATGAGAGAATGAGAAAGGAGGGGAGAGGGAGGCAGGAAGGAAAGAGGGAGGGGAGAGAGAGAGACAGAGAGAGACAGAGAGAGACAGAGAGAGAGAGATGAATCTGGGGAGATCAGCAGTGGCCAGGGGAGGATAGGCTTTGAAGACAATGCTATAGACCCAGGCTTCATCCTTAGGAGTAACAAGAAGTCATGGAAAGGTTTTATGCAGGGAGGTGACATGAGTATATCTGAATTACTGAAAGAAAATGTTTCCTGAGGGTCAATAGGATTGCTCCAGTAGTGTAACCTCCAAAGAGTCCCAAGGTGTCAGTGAGGCAAGTAATATATAGGTTCATCATCATCATCATCATCATCATCATCATCATCATCATCATCGTCATCACCGTCATAGCCTGGGGACAGCAGTTCCTATGAGAAATCCCAGTGGTCACACAGCAGCATTCTAATGCTCTACCAGGTATAGACACCAGTACTAACAGCAGCCCAGAGAATATGCTCAGACAAAAGCAACACAAATTAACTCTGGCAGTTATTTGGCTCAGCTTTCAGAATCCATCTTAAAAACAAAAGCATTTTTCAGTAGCCAAAGAAGATGGAAAGGGCTGGCAACTGGCAAAATCACTACTGAACCTGTAGCAATCCAGCCTTACAAGTAGCAATGACCATTGAGTATTTTTTTTTTTTTTTTTTTTTTTTGCTATTGCATAGGAACATCTGTGTTGACATTAGGGGATGTGAAATATAAGCACAAAAGAGAAATGACTAAATATATTAAAAAATCAAAATCACAGTTTGATGTGGCATTTAATAACACAGGGGGCCAAATTATGTGACTGATAGTTACAAAATGGGTAAACACACTGGAATGAAAATAAAAACCAACACTGACAATCAAAAAAAAAATCCTTGCGTTTTGGCAGTACATTTATATGCCTGCTGTGTTCCTTTTCCTCACCCTCAAACTTACTTCTTATTTAGAAAAATAAAGAAGAAAAGTAGGATGGGGAGATGAGCAGTGATGTAGGATCATTCCTCTTTTAGCATGTAGCTTCCCCCGAAATTCCTCAGTTAGGAAGGCATTCTAGTGCACAACAGAAATCCTATTGCAAAGAACTCTGATGATTTATAATATCATTCATTCATGGAGTTTTTATTTTTCTGATAGTGCCACAACAGCTTCAACTCTTTAACAAAATATAAAGTCTATGATAGCTTTAGTACAAAAAAATCAGATGAAAGTTTTATTTAGTAAGCATATTAGAGAACCCCCCCCACACACACACAGATTACTACAGAGAACTCGAAAGTATTAAGTATATATTTTTATAATGTTAAGGTATGTGAGAATTTCTAAATGTGAAACCGTAAAGGAAAAAAGTGGATTGACCTGAATATATAAAACTTTAAAAATTTTACATGAGGTCAAAGTGTGGCAAGCAATATTTTTTAAATCAATAACAAATAGGAAAGTAAAAAATTCTGAAGTTGTGGGGCAAATCTTAATTAAGTTTGGTCACCTTAGTTTTTGACGTTATCTATAATTTCCTTTGGAGATACTATGCCATCGGTTCACAGCCTTGCAAAATAAATAGTAACGAGGTGAATTCACCTGGGAATGTAAAGGAGGGATGAATATTATTTACTCTTTCAACTCTATGAGTGTGAACTTGTGCAATGGCACAGGGCTCAAGCTTAGAAGATCCCTATGCTTGATTTAATACTATTCTGTCAATATCTTCCAATTTTTAACAGTTTTTGAAAAAGGAACCCTGAATTTTCATTTTGCCCTGGATCCTGCCAGGTATGTACTGGTCCCGCATACACTGTTCTACAAACTGCCTGTTTACAAAGGGGTCAATTTGTGCCAAAGAATACCAAGATGCTTAAGAAATAGCTCTCATCGTGAAAAGTTTATAATCCAGAAATAAAAGTAAGTTTTATAGTCAGTGTATAATAAAACAAAGTAGAAAATGAGACACATGGTAGAGATGAAGCTCCACAGCAGGGAGAGGTTATATCTTGGTGGAATGAGGACGTTATCTGTGGAAGAGACAGCTTTTTGTTGGATCTAAAAAGAGAGATTTGAACACTGACAATGGGGAGAAAAGGCAAGAGAGGAAGTGTGCTATATAAAAGCACAGAGACTGCCTGGGCACATGGAATCATTTCGTTTGCCTGGGGCAAGACGAAATCAGTCTGCAAAAGCATGCTGGCACTGGCTGTGGGAGGGCCCTGAATATTCCAGCTAATGAGGCTCTACATAATTCAATGGGACCTGTGAGCCATGGAAGGGTGAGAAAGAGAACCAGTTGGTCACGGTCATAATTTAGGGAAGATTAAAGCTGGCCCCGGGCAATGATCGGCATTATGTCACCTCTCTGGATTCCCAGCCCAGTACTACATTCACAAATGATGTGGACTTGATGTTTTACACAGTGGCCAGATGGAAAGTGACATCAAAGTCACTCCCTACTTCTTTTTAATTCAACCTGTTACACTTGCTCTAAGCTGCCCAACAAGAAATGGGTATTTACTCCAAAGAACCAACTTTTATTGTTTAAGCTTTGAATTTTCAGAATAACATAAATTTAGGCATCTCAGAGAATAATACAAAAACCAAACAATATCCCGGGTCAATTAAACTAAAGAAAACACAGACATCTCCAATCTCTATTTTCTGAAATAGTGCCTCTAAAAAAAGAAGGTTTTGTTGGAGCAATAGAAGACAACATTGATACTCTTTCCATTTCCTTGAAAAAACAAACTTATGGAAGCTGAAATCAACATCGAAAGTTCCCAACACGTAAGTACATGAGACAAATAATGGGCTCTGTCCTATAAGGAAGCATTTCTTTGATTACCAGTCGTGATCTTTCTCTATTAGGGCTACATCGGAAGAAATCAATAACTTGCACTGAAACAAAAGCTTACAAATGAATATTAATACCTCTGTCTCTTTCTCTCTATCTCCACACACACACACATACACACACACACACACTCCTCTGTATCATTCTATGCATATTAATCAACATACATACACCCATATATCAGCACACATACATATAAACATATATATGTATATATACATAAATACGGCACCTGAAAAATTTCATTTCCTTTCAAACTATACTTGACTCCAAACAGAAATTCACATTTCCACCTCTACTAAATGTTTCCTCTAATCACATTGAGAAAAAAGCCCAACACTCTATTGATAGAGTAATATTTCAATATATTATTACTTGACATTGAATTAGAATTTTATTGTCCTTTTAGCAGGAATATGATGAATAAATTTTAGTGAAAATGAAAATATATAAACAATGAATCAAAAACAAATTAAGTTAACCACAAGGAATACTGAAGTAAAGAATATTAAAATTGCATCTTCAGAAAATTCAATAGATATCTCTTAAGATGTATCACTGAAAGAAAATGTGAACTTGATTTTCTAGCTCCATTTTTTAAATGATTTCCTCACCAAAAATAAAAATGAAAAAGCTACTTTACTATTCTAGCTATTAAAAATGAAATCCTAATTGGTGGTACACACCCATTAGCTCACAAAATCTGTGTATCACTATTTAAAGACGGTTCTGTTTAAAAAAAAAAATGATACAAAATAAATACTTTTTGAAAAAAATCAGAGTTGTCAATATTCTTCTCAATAAAATTACATGTTTTCTTCAAAATAAAATAAGCTTAGAGACAAAGAAATGCATTTTGGTGAATCTCAGTGTATTCCTAAGAAATGAAAAGCTGTTGTTTTTTTTTATTCCAATTCCCATGCTATGTTGAGTTATTATGATAATATGTAATATCAAGAAAAGAAACACTTTTGATATTTCAGAACTGCAACATGAAATGAATTTGATTTGGGAAATTAAACTCAGGATTAAAGTAAGCTAGGCTTCTTCTTGGAACTTTTCCATGTTAGTCATCTGAACTTTACTATGGCAACTCACACAAGAGATGAGTCAATCTTACAGTGTGGCTTTCTTTAGAAGAGATCCCATAAATATATTATCTGGTACACGATTAGAGATGGACTCAATATCCCTTTTTTTGTTCATACAAATTCTCGTGTGTTTCCGTGAGCTGCACTCCTCCATGAAAGAATGTTGAATGAAACTCTGAAGTTTGGACTTAACCATGCATCATATGATGGCACCAGAAATATGCAGAAGCCAATCCAAAGTCTTGCACTTCGACAACTTCGTAAGCTATTAAGACCAAGATAAAGGCAGAAAGCCGTCCCTGATCTGCATTTTAGAGAAGAGGGTTGTAAAGACCATAAATGCTCTTAGAAAAAGACAAGAAAGCATCCTACCTTTTTAAAAATTCCATATACTCGGTATGCTTGATAAGTCCTGTTCTCATCATTATAGTTTGAAAACATTGTCGATCAATAGCCCAGAGCTTCACGTTGACAAGAGCTGGAGAAAAAGAAAACAAACAGTAAACAATTAATTACAGAATTTTAACTGAAGACTATATCTACAAAAGATATGAGTTATTCATGAAAGGTATGAAAATGACTAACCTTCATGTAAAGCTAGGATCATAACGTCCTATTTTGTTAAGAAGGCAAGTATTCTTAAGGACAAAATTTACTTCATAATTTTTAAATACTTACAAGGAAGAAAAATCAAAATGTTTTGTATTCATCATCATTCTTAATGGATTCTAGGTATTTCCAATACAGAAACGGCCCCCTCCAAAACACAAGTACACCAACTAATATTGCTATTTTTACAACAGTGACAATAAAAATAGTTGTGTTGTCATACGTATTTTTAAAATGCACCTCAAAGGGATGATCAGAAGTGAAATGTATAAGTAAAGCATACATACATTCTAAGGCTTTGCCCTGCAGAAAGACTTCACCACACATATTCCTAGCAGCAGTGTGTATATAAAAGTTTCTTTTACAGGCTCTTAAACCTAGAGATATGATCGTAGTGAGACCTGAGAAACACGAATCTAGGAGTGGCCTAACATGGATTCAGAGACACCAGAGTCAAGCAGAATACAGACCTACACACTGGTGCTGCCAAATAACTATGTAAAAACCATACGGCCATGTAGCAATATGATGAAATCTCTGTGTAAGGAAAATTGTTCCGGTGATATATTGTGTTCACAGTTTCAAACAAGGAGCAATGAACACCTGGCAAATGGGACAGTAATTCAGGAGTCAAGTGAGGAGGCTCTTAGTGAACATGGAAGCGCTGTGAGTGAGAGAAAAGGCATGGTCGGGATAGGTGGGCAGATGGGTGTGTGTGTGTGTGTTTTGACCAAGTTATTTGCAGCATTTTATATCTGAGTTCACACTATAAGGCCAGGCTCCATCCCTGGTCTCTCCTGATAAACAATCTTCCTATAAATTACCATAGCTTTTTCTATCTGGGTCACTCACTGATAACACGTTGCAGATACTGTTAATTATCTCTGCTATGCCTATCTTATGTTTCCTCACATAAGTTTGTACATTCCCTCCAAGTCCTTGTCTCATTTCTTCTAAATTCCCCCCACTTCAAGAAATTACCTTTTCATTTGATAAGCACTGGGTATATTTGTTGATTAACTTATGCACTTGATGCTATTGATGCAATTTTTTTTTTAATGTAAGCCTAGGTGGACTCTAAAGTTACATTCAAAATCTAAACAGAATTTATCAGATATCATAATTCATGTATTGAAAAATATCTCTAAAAATAAGTTCAGGGCCAGCCCGGTGGCTCAGGCGGTTAGAGCTCCATGCTCCTAACTCCAGAGGCTGCCTGTTCAGTTCCCACATGGGCCAGTAGGTTCTCAACCACAAGGTTACTGGTTCAACTCCTCAAGTTCCACAAGAGATGGTGAGCTCCGCCCCGTGCAATTAAGATTGAACATAGCACCTTGAGCAGAGCTGCGGCTGAGCTCCTGGATGTCTCAGTTGGTTGGAGTGCATCCTCTCAACCACAAGGTTGCCAGTTTGATTCCTCAACTCCTGCAAGGGATGGTGGGCTGCACCCCCTACAACTATCAGCAGCAACTGAACCTGGAGCTGAGCTGCGCCCTCTACTACTAAGATTGAAATGACAACAACTTGACTTGGAAAAAAGTCCTGGAAGTACACACTGTTCCCCAATAAAGACCTGTTCCCCTTCCCCAATAAAAAAAATCTAAAATAAAACCTAAATAAGTTCAGAATTTAATATTTTAATTTTATCTTCTGATTTCCATTTACATAGGCTATTGAAATGTTGCTGAGTAACACAGTGTTTTAGATATTTTGCATAACAATGAACATGGCTTGATGAGGTTGTAAATTTGTCCATGACCTTGAGCAAGATACCAAGACCTTTTTTATATTCAGCCAATATACATATTAGTCAAGTCAGCATTTTACAGGTAGGCAAGCATGACTAATAATCACCTTGCCTTGTTACCGAAAGTGTGATTATATTAGAGTTCTGATTAACATCTTGCTTCTTAAACAGGCTGCTAGAGTGTAAGTCGGTTGCTTCCATAATTTAAAGAAACCATTAAAAAAAAAAAAAAAAACAACACCAAAAACCCTCTCCATTTACCTTTGATGTTAAGTGGTATATTAATCTCTGTAGGTAATAAGCACTTCACAGAATAAAAGTCCTATGATTTTCACAATGATTACTGTTGTTGAACATTTAAGTCTGAAGGGAATAAAGCAAAGAAAGTGGGGAAGGATTTTCCTTTTTGTTCAAGTATACATGGTCTGACAAGTACACGAACTAATCCTAGAAAAAGTGCTAATGCCTCATTGCTGAATATCACTACATTCAGCAATGTTGTACTCCCGTTGGGAAGCTATGCACTGACTCAAGCACCTAGTCCACCCTTCAAAGCAATTTTGGAAATCTTTTTCTGGAATGGCCATCAGAGCTGTCATTGTATTTCCTGATGTCTTGAATGTCATCAAAATGTCTTCCTTTCAATATTTCCTTTATATTCGGGTAAAGAAAGAAGTCACTGGGGGCCAGATCAGGTGAGTACAGAGGGTGTTCCAATACAGTTATTTGTTTACTGGCTAAAAACTCCCTCACAGACAGTGCCCTTTGAGCTGGTGCATTGTCATGATGCAAGAGCCATGAATTGTTGGCAGAAAGTTCAGGTCATCTAACTTTTTCACGCAGCCTTTTCAGCACTTCCAAATAGTAAACTTAGTTTACTGTTTGTCCAATTGGTACAAATTCATAATGAATAATCCCTCTGATATAAAAAAAGATTAGCAACATCATTGCAACAAGTTCGTGAACTTAATGGTCAGACCTCATATTATCTAAAATTCTCTCATGAAATACTGATCATTGTTTTTCAGGTAAGGCCACGTTGAACTCAGGGAGAAATATGTAAGCTCCCATTACTCTGTGATCTCTAAGTGCAAGAGTCCATCAACATAGGCAACGCTTGGCCTTCCTTTAGGAAAATCAAGACTACAGGGGAAGGAGCCACAAAACGGTGCTAGACTAAGAGACCACAAATCTGGAGTTGGCTTAAATTCTCCTACTGGGCAATTCATGGGCTGTCCAATTCAAATTTTGTAAGAATATTGAGAAAGCAAGTATGGATATAAAGCACTTACAGATCAGAATATTTATGCAACCCATATTTATTTTACACCAATCTGGCCGACATTAGTGCTACATATGAGGGAGAGAAAACAAAATTACACTTCCTGCCCTCAAGAAACATATGATCTAGTACAGAGGCCAACAAATTATGATCCCTGCCAAATCTGGCCCATGATGGGTTTTGTACAGCCCACTAGTTAAGAATGGGTTTTGTGTTTTTAAACAGTTGAAAAATTTAAAAAGAAACATATTTTGTGACATATGAGAATTATATAAAACAAATTTTAACGTCCTTAAAAGTCTTATTGGAACACAGCCATGCCCATTTGTTTACACGTTGTCTCTAGTTGAATTGAGTGGTTTTGAAAGAGACGATTTGCACTGCACAGCCTAAAATACTTATTACCTGGCCCTTTAAGGAAACATTTGTCCACTGTTGGTCTGGTGTAATAAACAAATCAAGAGTAAGTGCTAGCAGTGGGTAAGTATTTGGGACTGCGGATACACAGAAAAGGCATGGGGAGGAACTAGGAGTGCTGATTAAAGGCTTTGCAGAAGAGAATCATCTGAGCCATGGTGCCTCTTCTGGTACTAGGAACTGAATGTTTGGGTCTCTCCCAAATTCAAAAGTTGAAGCCCTAACCCCCATTGTGATGGTATTTACCTTCGGAAGGTAAATAAGCTCTGGTACCAATTCCAATGTGGAGGGGTGGGGGGTTGTCCCCATACCAACAAGCAATTCTCAACTGGGTGTCCTACAATTCGACTCAATTCTGACACAATCTATCCAGAAATAAGATCAGATTTTACAGGTTAAGTGTTCAATCCTACAAGACTAACTCCCTGTCTCCCCCACTTTCAGACATGCCAGTCACAGGTCAAGGTTGATAACTATATTTCTGACAGACTGGCTATAAATCAGAGGTTCCCAAGACACCCTCCGTAAATTTAATTAATTTGCTAGAGCAGCTCACAGAACCTAAAGAAACATTTTACTTACCACATTACTGGTTTATTGAAAAGGATATAACTCAGAAATAGCCCGAGAGATGCATACAACAAGGTATGTGGAAAGGAGCACAGAGCTTCCATGGCCTCTACAGGCACAGCACTCTCCCCAAATCCGCATGTGTTCACCAACCTGGAAGCTCTCCGAACACTTTCCTTTTGGGTTTTTTAATGAAGACTTCATTACATTGGCATGATTGGTTAAATCATTGGCCATTGGTGATAGAATCATCCTCCAGCCACTCTCCCTTCCCCAGAGTGGGACTGAAATTTCTAACACTCTAATCACATGGTTGGCCCTCCAAAAGTCAACTCATTAACATCACAAAAAACACTTTTTTCTTCTTATCACTTGTGAAATTCCAAGGATTTTAGGAGCTCTGTACCAGAAACAGGGATGATGACCAATATATATTTCTTATCATAAATCACAATATCACAGGAGGTAATTAGGTCTAGATGAGGTCATGAGGATGAAGCCCACAAGATGGAAATAGTGTCTCTGTGCATACACCAGAGGCCCTAACCAGGAAGAGAGCCCTCACCAATTACATGACCACACTGGAGCCCTGATCTTGAACTTCAAGCCTCCAAAACTTTGAGAAACAAATGTGGTGTTTTTTTTAAGCCACCCAGGGTTTGTTATTTGTTATAGCATCCTTAATTAAGTGGGATCCGCAGAGCCCCTAGGAGTCTGTGAATGAAATTTAAGGGATTTGCAAATATGAGGCAGAAAAGCATCTTTATTTTTACTACCCTGTTACTGAAATTTAGCATTTATATTATAAGTGTAAGCAACCAACTACAGCAGTGCTTTCTCACCAATAGAAACCATGGCCATTTTTATATCATCCAACATTTGTTGCAGATATCTTAAATATAATTTATACTCATCAATAGTATGAAATTATGGTAGTTACTAGACCCACCTCTAGATCTTATTTTTAATATGTTGTCCTACAGAAATGGTTACCTGAGAGTAGGAGGCAGTGAGAGTGGTAAGGGACTGACGGGTAATACTTAGCTGATCCACATGTATAGGGGTATGCAAATTATTAATAAATCAAGAATGTTAATTTAGTAAACCGCCACTACCCCGAGTTCCCTGACTATCCCCATCCCTCCCCCTAGGATTTCCTAAGATCACCACAGTTCAGCAATAAAGGGTTAACACTGAGTCCAGCAGGGGACTCTCTGACCTTGCTCCAAAAGTTAAGTGTAAAAAAGGAGCTGCTAGATAATTTTAATGTTTCCCTCATCACCACTACCAGAATAGGGCATTCCAGGCAGAAGGGTCTGGTCCAAATGTATAAAGAAGAAAAGGTGACTCCCAGAGGAAACTGCAAGCAGTCCAGGGATTTTGAGGCGCCGCATGAAGCAGGAGGTAGAGGTAAAGCTGAAGAAATCAGGAAAACAAATGATTCTTGTATCCTTGCTGTGGAGTTAGGGCTTGATCCTGAGTGAGGAGGGAACACTGAAGGTTTAAAGTAGGTGATTCATTTCAGAAAGGATATGCTAGCAGTAGCTTAATGGTGCACTGGAGAGCAGGACTAGGGGGGCAAGAAAGAAACAGAGACTGAGCGAGAGCTACAGACAGAAAGATACGTATAGAAAGGAGAAGGGGGAGGGCAAGGGCTCCACAGGCTCTTGTAATGATCCAAGTGGGTGAACTCTGGTAATGGCAATGAAGCTAAAGATGTGGATGGATATGAAAGATCTTAAATTGAGAGGAAATGTCAGGGAGAGAAAATTTGACCCCAGTACCCAAATTTCTAGCTTGGAAATAAAATAGTAGAATAATCAATGTTCCATTCTTCAGAAGTACAGGTGAGAAGTGTATGCATTTGCAAATAACTACCATTTCTTAAGCGCAAGAACCATGCACGTCATAAGCTAATGTAAGTGACTTATAATGAGCAAATAAGTAACTTTCTTTTACTTCCATGTTATAAATATGACACTATAACTTCAAACTACTTTCTCATACTTTTAAAACTATCTTTCCCGTAATAAAGAAGCCTAATTATCTTAACAATACTGGAATCACTTGGACCAACAGAAATAAATGTGGTAGGTTGATGTAAGCCACAGTGAACAACTTGACATTCAGATAACTTTGGAAATGTTTAAAAGGCCAAAATGAAAAGTCATAAAAATTATTAAGTATCAGCCCAGTCAATTTTATGTTTTGGGGACAATGTTTCCTTTTATAAAAGTTGATCGAGAAGCTATTCAAATGGCCAATAAGGACATGAATAAATGCTTACCACCATTAAACATTAGGGAAATGAGATACCACCTCACACCCAATGGGATGAGTATTCTTAATATGCACGCACGTGTGTGTTTGTGTGTGTGTGTGTATAACAAGTGTTGACAAGGATGTGAAAAAATTAGAACTCTTGTGCATTGCTGGTAGGACAAGAAATGGTGCAGACATTGTGGAAAATAGTATAGCTGTTCCTCTAAAAATTAAATGTAGAATTAGCATATGATACAGTAATCCTACTTCTAAACGTATACTCAAAAGAACTGAGAGTAAGGACATGAACAGTTATTTACACTCTAATGTTCATAGCAGTATTACTCACAATAGTCAAAAGGTCAGAACAACCCAAAGGTTCTTCTAAGGATGAGTGGATTAATAAAATGTTGTATATACATACAATGGAATATTATTCAGCCTTAAGAATGGAATGAAAATCAGATACATGCTACATCATTGATAAACACTGGAAGTGTTATATTAATTGAAAGAGGCCAGACACAAAAGAACAAATATTGTATGATTCCACTGATACGAGGTACCTAAAATGGCCCAATTCATAGAGACAAAGTGAAATACTGGTTACCAGGAGCTGGGGAAAGAGGGGAATAGGATTGGTGGATACAGAGTTTCAGTTTAGGATAATGAAAAATTTCAGATGGATGGTGATGATGGCTACACAACAATATGAATGTACTTAATGCCACTGAATTGCACACTTAAAAATAGTTAGAATACACTTTATGTTATATGTGTTTTACCATAATAAACACACAAAAAGTTGATTAGATGGATTTACTTGGTTAGATAATTAAATAAAATGTGTTTTGTGTTTTGTTTTTTCATAAGACTCTTCGCAGTATTTAAAAAAGAAATTGATACCTGGTGTTCCAAGGCAAAATTTAATTCCATAGGCCGCTTCGGTGGCATTCCCCAGGTCTTCCCAGCCTCCTCTCTCGTCTTGAGCCTGCCCCAAACCCTCAGATTATTGGTTATTTTACTCCACACCTTTGATTATGACTGTCTCTCAACTTAGAATGGCTTTCTACACACCTGTCTTGTAACTCTCATCCTTGCAAGGCCCACCTTTAAGTTATTTTTATTTTTCCCTTTTCAGATCTTTCTAGATAAAACTTTTTGTAAAGTTATTTATATTTTCCCAGCCCTTGAGAATTTTAAATATGCACACTTTCATATGATATCCACTAGCCATATGTGGCTATTGAGTACTTGAAATGAGGTTAGTGGGACTTGAAATGTACTATACACATCCTATAGGATATGAAAATCTTCATATGAAAAAAAGAACATAAAATATCTTATGAATAATTTTATATTGATTACATGTTAAAATAATATTTTGACATATTGGGTTGAATAAGGCATACCATTAAAATTAACTACATCTATTTATTTTTACTTTTTCAATGTGATCACCACAAAATTTGAAATTACATATATCACTTGAATTACATTTCTATTGGTCAGTGCTGCTCTAGAATTGTAATACTCATAACAATATAATCATTTCTTTATATGCTTCTCTTGTTCCCTGGGAGGGCTCAAAGTAAGAGCTAATCAAGTATTTCCTAAATTGAATTCTGTGTGTTTACCAAACATTTTGTCTAAATAAAATCTGTTTCTATCCTACTTCATGGGAAAATCACCATACACCTTCATAACCTCTATTAGGAGACAACCAGTTTTGAATTTGAGCTGTGTCTAAGTGACATTCCCTTGTAGTAAAACATTAGTGGAGTTTTCTGACATGAATTCCAGAATAACTTACTCTTTGCTAAGTCTGCCCCTGTTCTCTAGGAAACATCCTCATATACTAAGGGGGGGCGGGTCTCATTTAAAACTTTCTGCTGATCCATACTTTGTCGAAATGGACTAGAAGTTTTTGAAGGCTTAATGCAAGAGGAAGGACAAGAAAAGGTATAATTAGCTCACTCTCACACTTCACCTTCAGTGTTAAAGAACATCAGCTCGTACCATAGGTGCCTTACTATATGCTCACGGAATTCCAGGAGCTGTATTTGACACACACCCCCGTCCCATTTCTTGATGTGTGAATCATCTGTGGTGACTGAGATACTTAGTGTGACAGAATCAGAAGCTTCAAAGAGATGTTTGGGGGAGGGCCATGAAGCCCACTACCGCTTCCAACATTATTAAGGCATATGTTAGCCTAAAGCCAAATTCCAACTGCCAGAATGTTCTGAGACAAATGCTTCGTAATTAGAGAAGGCCATTTGCTGTTTACAATGCATCTGGAACACACTGATGTCTCCACTGTGCAAACTGCTTCGCTGGTGTATGAGGGCTCTATTTTAACCTTTCTACCCCCAAAAAAGTTATCTTTAATGATAGATAGATAGATAGATAGATAGATAGATAGATAGATAGATAGATAGACAGACAGATACAGATATAATGGGTGTATTTATTTTAACATGTAATCAATGTAAAATTATTTTTAAGATATTTTGTTATTTTTTCATACTAAATATTTCATATCCTGCATGTAATTTACTACATATATACATATATATATATATATATATATATATATATATATATATAAAATCTAGTATAGTGCATATATTATCTGCACTATATATATATATATATATATATATATATATATATACATATATATATATTCTATGAAGACAATTGATTGTAAAACTGGACGTTGCAGATAACATAATTATTGTTACAAACTTAGAAGAAAAATCACGGTGTTGTCACAATGTTCATATATTTGGAAGGAGGTAGTTTAGTGAGCTGTCTTGTAATGAAGCCAGTGAAAAAGAAAGAGTTGTTTCTCCAAATTCTCCTTGACTTCATACCTTATATAATGTAACTGGTAAGACCAACTGGTAAACTTCTTGAGAATACTAAAACATTAACATGATGATTTAAAAATTTTAATTTAAATTTAAAAGGGTCACATATTTTAAAACGCATATGAGAATAATAGTAAACATTATTTTGGTTATCATTATGGAACATTTACTATACAACACGACAAGAACTTTATGTCTGTTATATACTTATATCTATTTAACCTATATTAACCTTATGAGATATTCTTATTTCCTTTCTATCAATATGGAAACTGAGTCTCAGACAGGCTAACATGACTGCCCAGGTCACATATAATAATTACAAGAGTCAGCTTCGCTCTCAGTCCAAAGCCTAGGTTCTTTTTACTAATACATGCCTCTAAAACTAGGGTGAAAATATCTGCTTTCCTCATTCAATATTTCTGACCCATCTTACCACCCTACTCACAGTCATTAAATACTCTGAAACCACAGAATAAAAAGGGAATATAAATTTGACTTCAATCATTGAGTTGGGCAAGATTTCTTGAAATTAAAACAGAAGTGGGCTGAAAATGTTACCACGGTTTTAATATAATGGGAGGCTTTAAAGATATTTTGCATCTGAGGCAGGCTCCTCATACAACTTTCTGTCCCACCTCACCTTCTTCTGGCTCTCAACAGCATGTCACATCTGGCATGCACCCTTTCTAACCTCCAGTTACCAGAAGCTACCTTCTGTCTTTAGGTGGCCCTCAGTGAAAAAACTCAAGAGGCACAGCGTGTCATTCTTCTCCAGTTTTTAGGCATGATAACTCCTAGTGCTATTCAAGAAGTCATCCTTAAAAGTTTAAGCCATGTGAACCATCCTGAATCCATCCTGAACAGTCACCAAGGGGAGCATAGATAAATGTATGCGAGGGCTCAAATGTGTTGGGGTAAATTCAACTCTGCAGAACTCTAACCACGTCTCCTTTCCTGTTGCCAAAGCCTGTAAATAGAAAATCCTAAGCACCAATTAGTAACAGGTTCCGGGGATGCAAAATGAACTGTGGAAATACACAATTCCCTAAGTATTCCAGTCTTTCTCCTTGCAGTCCTTGTTTATAACAATACACTGCATTGTCTTACATCTGGAACACACTGGTTAAACCAACGAGCAATTATTTAGAACTCTTTAGACACCTAGCTCTAAAAAAAAAGTTGGTGGTGGAGGCTGAGGGATGGAAAAATGTAGAATGAGCAAATAAACAAATCAACCAACCTACCTCAGGTCATCTAAAACAACCCTGGCGTGAAGCAAAGGTCAGATGTGTTAGGAAAAAGAGCAGGAAGAAAGAGGGAATGAACTTCTAGGCAATAAGTGGCTTTCTGTGTAAATAACATACAAATTAGAGACCAAGAATGAAAGGAGGAGCCAAAAGACCCACAGATAGTAATAAGACTAGTGACGACTAACATGCTACAAGTTCAGTCTAGTAAAGAACAGTAAAGCTCACACAATCACTTTGTGAGCAACTTACACAGTTAAGACAGTGATGAGTTGTTCCAATCAGTCCTACAAGACTGATCTTCCTAAAGCCCTATTCTAATCCTGTTACTTTACCCACAAAACATTCAAGGGTTCCCTACTGCCAATAAACAAAACTGCTCCATCCTCATATTTAATCCATATTCATTTCAAAGTACCTTTCTAAACTTCATCTCTCATAATTCCTTACACAATACCGTTTATTTCATCCAGTGATTCTAAAATCCAGTTTCCAAATCCATCTTTCCTTCATGTCTTTGCTCCAATTATTTTCCTATACTTATAAAAACCCTAGTCACCCTTAAAGACCCAGTTCAAAGACCACTTTCTCCATGGAGACTTTCCCATTCACCACAGCTAGAATATTTCTCTCTAAATGTCTACAAACTTCTGATCATGCTTCATTCATGGTGTTTATCACTTTTGTCTCATGTCATATTCTTCATATACATAAGTTACATCAGTACCATAGTCCATTATGAGTACTGTGATGTTTTCAATCTGTGAAAAAAGTGAAGAAACTGAGGATTTTCAGTCTGAATAAGAGAAAGGGAAAACTCAGTAACTGTTCGAAAAGATTTGATGGATTTATTAGACTTCAAATAAATTCAATGTGTGTAATAGAATTAAGGGCTAGTCTAAAATCAAGAGTTGGTAGACATTTATTATAAACATTCTACAGGCATTTGTTGAGATGTTACTATGTGTCAAGAGCTATACTAGGCAGTGGTGATACAAAGATAAACAAGATACGGACGTTGTTCTCAAGTATCTTCCTGCTGCTTAGAGTGAACTCTCTTTACTTTGCACACTCACATCTTTATTTATTTATTTACACATGCACATCTTTCTTTTTTATTATTCCACTGTATGCTAATAGCCTTAGTTACTCTTTTTCAAGTCAACTTTGGATCAATTTACTGCATAATGTTTCTTCTGGAGTAATAGGTAATTCTTCCTGAAATGTCAAGGACAGAAATAAACCAATAATTAGCATTTACAGCGTTGGAGATTAAGACTCAATGTAAAGACAAAAGGAATACAGCAATGGCTGCATCTTGTGCTAAGAAGCTTCCCATCACAGGAAGTGCTCCAGTAGACCATCTGATAAAATGATGGAGAAAGGATTATGAATCAGATGGGGAATTGAATTGGAGCCCTTCAAAGTGGCAATTGAACCATAAGATTTTTACAGTAGCTAAAGGATCAATGTAGAGGAGTGAGTCCTAGATCTACAACTGAGTACATAATGATGGGTATTAGCTATTTTGTAGTAATATCCCCCTGTATGGGACATTGTACAAAACGATAATGGTTGAGTGACAGACCCTATACCAGACAGTCAGATGTCTAGGAAAAAAGTTAATAACATCTGTTGACTTTAATGAAGGAAATGGTGTCTCAGTCACACCACAAAAGTAAAGACTCAGGAATCCAAAGGCATAAGACAGCATGCTACAGTGTGAAAACCAGGAATCTAGAGTCTAGCCTGTATGAATATCTTCCCTGTAGTACACAAGAGCTATGTGGCCTTAGGCAAGTAATTTAAACTTTCATTAGTTGACTTCAAGAGATAATAGTAAATGTATCATGAAATTCTTCTAAGATATGAATTAAATAACTTATGGTACATAAGCATGATACCTGGTACCTAAAATGTTATTCACTCATGGATGTCCTTTAATGATGTTACCATATTATAAATAATAGAAAACAGAAAATAAATAAATAGTGATCTGTAGGGTACTGATAATGAATTCTGAAAGAGTTGAAGAAAGAAAGAACAAAGGTTTTAAAGCAGTGATGAAGTTGGCTCACTACCTCAGAATAATAAAAAGAAACAGTACTTTGTGAATTGAATACAGGTTTAGGCAGGCTTCAGAGTTAAGAGGGAAATTCGGTAAAGGCTGAGAGTATGTTAATATGGTGACAAAGAACGCTGGCTACAGCAGCACAGAACTTTTGAAGGCAAGAAGTGTGTCTTGTTCATTTTTTTTATCCCCAGTGCAGTGTATCCCCAGTTACTGGCACACAGTAAAGGACTCATAAATATTATACATATTTCTGCCTGGAACTCAGGTATAAATGTCTCCCAACTCTTCATATTAAGATAGTTCTTAATCCTATTATGAAGAAGCCTCATATAATTGAAGTCAAAGCCCAGAAAAACTCTAGAATTGAACATTATTAAACAGATGCTTTGTGGTTCTTTAAAAAAGGAAACAGGCTGGGTGGCCATCCCACTTTATTAAGATTAATTTTCAATGGGCTCTTCAATATGTAGAAGGGTCCACATCACACTACTGAGAATACAAATAAGGCACATTTTGGGCTTCAATCTTAAGCATCAATCTCTAGCAAGTTACTGAGATGATTTTGCTTGCAGTATTATTATGATGACAATTTCTGGCAGGTTGGCACATTTTGACCAGTCTGCCTAATTAAAAAAATATTAGCACATTTTTTGGTAAATGTCATTGCACATCTGTGCATACAGATTTTAAGTCTCAAATCCCATTTAAAGAAATGGGTATTACATCTGGAAGTCCTTTTGTCTGTTAGATGGTCTGTATCCCGGATACTACACCAAGATTTTGAAAACATATGCTTACGACGTAGCTACTGAAATTCAAGTAAACATCTTTAAAAAGTCATACTAATAACTTTTCCTTACAAGTGTGACTTCCACTCAGAAATGTTATTAATCTTTTGTCTCACAGAGGAGGGGTTTTCCTTTTTCTTAGTCGGTTCTTCTATCACACTGCTCATTTCTCCTTCTGTAAACATCAGTCTATATGACAGAAGCCATATATTTGGTGTATTCTTAATTAATCTTATTTCTTGGGGGGAAAATAAAGTATTAAAAATTATATGTCTATTACCCCCTGTTGTATCGTCCCCATACATTTCACTGTTGATGTGCTTGAGATGATTCCATTTTCATTGTATTATCTATATATCACCTTAGCTCATTGCTATCTTAAAGCTAGACTCAACAGCCATAATTTATAATCCCTTTCAAGTCCTCATATAAATAGGAAAAATCAAAGCTTCTGTCTAGGTCCCATTAAGAAAGTATGACAAAGCTGGTTGAAAGAAAGAGAGGCAATACAACTTCACATTTATTTTCTAGGCACTAGTAGTCTTTAAGATAGAAATGTCCCCTTTTGGCCCATCTCTTCTTTAATAAATGATATGTAATCCTCTAAGTTTGTCAGCATTCTGGGGGAAAAAAATCACCAGAAAGCAAGCTCTCTAACCATCCCCTCCCCTGGCAGATGAATTAGATGACATCAAGAAATGTCAAGTGAGCTCAGCTGTTTCACATTTTAAAAATCGTCTGCTTTTGGCATATTATGAGAATGCCATTTCCCTTCTTGTGATTTTTCTCATCTGGAAGACACACAGTGTTGCAAAGAAACCTGATCATTGAAAATGATTAGAAAAGGAGCTTTAATTTTTTTTTAATTGACCTAGATGCAGAGGTTGGTTGTGCTATTATGCAATATGGAAAATAATAGTTCTTATATTTTCAGATGAAAGAAGCAACATCACCTATATTTTATAACAGCATCACTGGTTTCTTCAGGGAAAAAAATCTAGATTTCTAGAAAGAAAATTCCCTGCTTAAATACATTAAACACACTCCCTTTTCTTGTCCTAAGCATCATTTTCACGCAATGGCACCAATTCTGAATGCTTGAAAGTGATATTTAGATTGCAATCTAGCCACCTAGTGACTTGCTCTTGGTCAGCATAATTGCACCAACTCCTTCAGCAAATAATGGCAGACCAACTTAGAATTTGCTCACACCATTTAAAGATGTATATTTGCTAAAAGGAGGTGAAGGCTATACATATATATGTAGCAGAGTTACTTCTACGGTCTCAAGCCTGGCCACAGCTGGCATGGGCATACTGGGCCTTCCATCTCTTCCTTGGAAAACTACAATTCTGATGCTGAAAGATTCAATCCCAGTGCCCCAACCTACAAATTACTCATCTTCCTTTTCCCCTTTTTGAATATGTGATGAATCAAGTTGCATTTTTGCTTACAGGAGAGTGAGTGTTGACTCTGGAGCCCCAGGAGTCGTAAATGCGTTACAAGTTGCTAATTCTGATGTGATCACTGGATTTTACCTCACATATGCATAATGTAGAAAGGAGATTAAACTCTGAAATCTTTAAGCCACTGGAATAGAATTTTTTGGTTTTCTGAGGGCTTTCCCACATATGGTTCTAATTTTTTGCAACAATACTTAAATAAAACAAGTTACAATTTCATTCTATCAGTAAGGGGAAAAATGATGCAGAGATATTAAAAGATTGTATAAAGATTATCCAGCCAGATGCTGACAGCTACAGAGTTCATCTTCCAAATGTCCCTCAAGGGCATTCTCATACATCACATAATTTTAACCACAATGACCAAAAATACTCAGATCAATAGGGTACTCATTTAACATTTACATTTTCCAAATTGTAAATTTGGAATGCAATGACCTTTATATCAAGTAAATGGCTGCAAAGATAAACTGCCTAAACCTGACATGGTTCTAGAAATCTTAAGTAGCCTAGTTGACTTGATCTAGTTCTTGAAAGTTATTTCTGAGTGGTTAAAGATTTCAAGACACTAAATGGAGTCATTAGGAAGCACTGATACGTAAAGAAGGGAAAAAAAAACCTACTAAAGTCATAAGTGAGTCTTGAATGTGATGTTATTTGTTACACAAATAAATATTTAGGACACACTAAACACCAAGTACTGTAGATATGATAGCAAATGATACACATACAGCTCCAATATTCTAAGTTTATAATGGTTCAGTGGTGGAGAGAACAATAAACCAAGCAATGTCAATATAGTGTGGTGAGTGCCAGCCTCACCTGGCAGGTTCACAAGGTATGTGGGGAATCGATATCAAGAGGACCACCTATTCCAGCTGTGAGGATTAGACTTCTGTGAGGAAGTGCTTACAGTGAGGGCTGGAGGAGGTCAGTTCATCCAAATGAAGAAAGGGAAGATTGGTCAAATTCCTGATGTTAATGAACTTAGCAAAACCTTTCTTTATAACTTTAAAAATGAAAAAAACAAAATCCTATTTCTTCTTTCCTTTCATTCAGCTCCATCCCCAGAGTAGACATATTTTATTCAGCTCAAGGCCATAAACTCCTAAAACACCTAAAATGTATCACTACCCCTCACCACTCAGTTCAGAAACAACATATTCACAACCCAACATTGTCACACTGCTAAATTTTATGGAATCTAGCCACGACTTTAATAAATCTTAGCCAAAATTAATTAAATATCAAGAAACTCTCCACCTTCTCTGACTACTGATATTGTTCACTTCACTTCCTAACAATATCATCAGGTGCAGACTTCTAGGGATTTCACGTCTACTTTCTTGGGTATAACTAATACCACCTGCTTTAAGGATGTAGCAAACCATGAGAAGTGGAGACAGCACATCTTAGGCTCCATGACCTATGAGCTACAACTATCTACAGATACATTATTACATTGTATACATAAAACAGTCATCATTTTAAGATAACTATGGGTCTATTTATCTATATTGGCTGAATGAGATGTCCCCCGTCAGTGACAAAAGTAGCGATGTGTGCTTTCTTAACAAGTACAACATACTCATCAATTCGGCTTTATATATCTAAATATGGCATGAGTGTATTATGTCTGTTCAAACACAAATGTGTATTGAATATGGCATCAGGTTGGCAGTAGCCATTGGCTGGAGTATAACTCAGTTCACTGTGTACTCTAAAATACAGAATCCTGAGCTGGGAAATAATCAACAGAACTAGCCACAATCTTTAATGTTTCTTAGATCTTATTTCCTCCTAGTATTGATAGAATTTGAAATATTTGTTGTAAATCAATAATATAGTAGATAGACATTGATCTGTTACAAGCTGCATTTAAAAATGTCTAATCACTGTTTTGCACCTGAAACTAATATAATATTGTATGTCAACTGTGATTGAAACTTTAAAAAAAAAAATTCTTTTTAAAGTTGCATTTAAGTAGAAAGCCATTTAGAATTTCACCCTTTTCATTTTCTTTGTCCTGGCTCTTTCAGCTTTCCTGCCCAGTGTTTTTATGCATTTTTTTTTTCCTTTCCTCACTTTTCCAATCAGAAATAGTGATAAAGAGGAACAAAAACGTCCTGGTAGAAGTGGAGATGTTTATGCAAAGGACAAACTTGGGAACCAAAGACCTGAGTTTGCACTCAAAAACACCACCATTCTTCCCATTTCATTTCATTCATTGATTTATCATTCACCTGTTGTCAATAGTCAGTTTTTTTAGGACATTAATGAAAAATACCAAGAAGCAATAAAGAAGCTATTGCTGATTAAATTTAATATTGTTCCAAATATTTTTACATAAAAATAATGGAATTACAATTTTATGGTTTAAGAAGGAAGACAGATTAACAACCCCAGTGAGCAACCTAGATTCTACGAAATGTGAAGAGTGTTTATCTTAATTAGTCATGGTCTTCACACTAATTGTTCTCCTGTCAAAACTTAGTCTTTTTCCATTAATACCATACTTGTCCTTTCGATAATAAAAAAGATGAGAGACAAAAACAAAAAGAATGTAATTTTTAATTCCAAGTTATCATCATTTTTAAAGCTACGTTAATAAAAGTCTAATTGATGCTAATGAACTATACAGTCAAATCTAGATTTAGGAAAGGTTTGTTATTTCATCGGGGAAGGAAGTTCAATACTGTAATCATATTGTCAGGTGAATGCCTGAATAAAGCAGGTAGGAAAGAGGTAGCTTACTGGAAGTACATAAGGCAAACATCCTCCTATTATTTATTATAAGCTCTGGGGTACAGTTACATTTCAATCAGGCTGGTCCAATGACTAGCATCATTTTAGGACTTTTGTCAGATATGAAATACACTGTTGCTGATATTTAAAAAAAATGATTCTAGTTTCTCCAGAAGTGTCCCAAAATGAGAACTATTCATTCTTCCTGACAGGTATAAGTCGTTCTGTTTTTTTTGTTGTTTTTTTTTTTGTTTTTTCCTTAAATTTGAAAAAGACAATCAACCTATGCTTCCAGCTTAAAACATCAGAGCACACATATCAGCTGGTGCTGAAAATCAGATGGGAGTGCCACACAGACAGCCTGTATTGAAATACCATAAGGGAAAAGGCATTCCACGGGTAGTTTTCAAGAAAGCTACCATCTCCACAACATGGCATTACAAGGCAGGGAGAGAAAGAAGAGTTGAAGGATGGCATCCTGCATGCACGGCCTGCATTTAATGTTTATGAAGCCTCAGTTAAGAGACTGCAGGGTAGCCAAGGGAATGCGTGCTGTGGAGACAGGGAACTCAGAAGGCTGTCAAAGGCAGCCTCAACGAGAGGAGGGGAAAAATGCATCAGACAACCGAGCAAAGGCAGGTCTTCAACAAACAGAGTGTTAAAAGTAGCAATCAAATAGAATGAAATCCCAGAAGGGATGGAGAAAGAGTAAACCACAATGACAAGGGGGCAAACACTAAAGTCAACCCTTTCCAATGAATTAGTCACTTTGGAAAAGATTGTTGCTCAGTTGCCTCATGCTTTTGCAAGAAATTACATTCCTATTTTTAGGACTGTGGCTCATTTGCAATGAAACTAAAATTCACATCACAGATTTTTCTGCACATTTATAAACTGTCTCATTAGCAAAACAAAGGAACTGTATCTTTTAAGGAAGGCTCTCCACCAAAGTATAATCTGTGATGTCATTCAAGTAGTGTGCCATTTCAGAAGAATTAAGGCAGTACCTAATAATTTCTAGGTGAATGCTGCTAATCCAGGCACCACACTTTAAGAACCATTGGTCTCAGAAAAAGGAATGAATGCATACACTGTCAAGCCTTGGCTTATAACTGGACTATGAGGAGAAAAACCAAAGAGAGTAGCTTATTTATACACTTTAATCCTTTTCAACGTATTCAAACAAAACCTGTAGGAGAAATCAAGAGGCAATTTAATTGGCGTGGGATCCTGATTTTTTTTTTCTAAAATAATACTATTTTCTCTTCATAAGAGACTTAGATCTGTGCTTTGCAAACTTAAATGTATATAAGAATCACTTAGTGACCTTGTTAATATGCAGAATCAGATTCTATATGTTTGGAGTGGGGCCTTAAATTTAACTTTTCTAACAAGTGCCCAGGTGTTACTAATGCTGCTGGTCCAAGGACCACACTTTGAGTAGCAAAGTCTTACTATCATGTAATTAGAAGCAATATAGCTCAAAGGACCAAAGTAAAGACTACCTGGATACAAGTCAAGTTCTGTCACTTACTAGCTGTGTGCTTCGGGCAAGTTATTTAACCTCTCTGTGACTCAGTTTCATCTGTAAAATTAGATTAATAAGAGTACCTGCCTCCTATACAGTGTTGTGAGGATTAAACTACTCAATATGTACAAAGCATAGTGCTTGGCACAGGGTAACTATTAAATAAACATTGCAGGTGTATATAGAGAAAGAAAGCCGATTTGCTTCTATTAAACCCAGTTATATATTTGCTTTTAAAATTTTCTTTAAGTGCTTAAAGTTACCCCAGTTATTTAGGATGGGAAGCAAGGATCTATTAAATAATAAGATTAAATATTTGATTTGACAGAATTCTTCTTCTGTCTGCTGAATGCTATTGCATTGTTCATATTTCTTAAAGCTATACATAACAATCCTATACCTGAAAATTTAAGGTTGTTTTTTTTTTTTTTTCATGCAAGGCAGTATTAAACTAAGTGGTGTGTAAGTATGTGTAAAAGGGTTTCTGTTGATAAGAAAAATATATAAGTAATTTGCCTAATGTTGCAGCCATAACAGGTGGTAAATGTGTAAAACTACTTTTTATTTGTAGAATAGTTTTATACATAGAATAGGATTACAGGGACTTCCATGTTCTTCCCCCACATCCACTATCTTAATAGTTCTTACAGTATGCAGAAACATACTTCCTTCCTCCTACTTTGCCTGCCCCTCCAGTGAGGAAAAATAGTGCTAATTTTAGCTGTGACTACTTCATAGTCTCTGTAACAACCTTTGTTTTCTAATGGGGAATATAAAGTTCTGATGTACTAAAAGGTACTGACTGCATATTTATGAAGTGAAAACAATTAATAAATAAATAAATAATTTTCCGTTAACAACATAAAGAGATTTTCAGACACTCAAACTGTAAGGATGATGGTATAGTCTTTTAAGATTTAACAATCTAGTTTATTTTTCTTTTTTCTTCTTTTTATTGTTTCCTTCCCTGATACAATTGTTCGGTTTTCCCAAGGTTATAGGCATACCTCGTTAATCTGGTTAATCACCAGAACCTGGATTTAACCTGTTTCAGCCCTCAGACCTCTTGACACCCATACCCAGGCTACAACTCCCTTGCAATTTTCCATCATATGACGCATGAATTGCCCCTATGACTGGCCCAAGATAACATAATCTCAGAACAAACTGCACCCTAGTAGGATGCATTTTTCCAGACATCAGCACCCAGGAATCACTTGACTAACTCCCCCTTTCCTATGTTCTGCCTCTTCTTACCCACCTATAAATCTTTCTGACCATTCAAGGAATGGGGAAGATGGCCTTTGAAACAGGAGTCCACCATCTTCCTGGAATGCTGACATTTTGAATAAACCTCCTTTTTTTCCACCAACCCTTGCTTTCGGACTTTGGCTTTCATGCAGCAAGCAGCCAAGCCTGGGTTTTTCAGTGACAGAGCCACTGCTGCTATGACAGTACATTTTGCAATGCATATCTGCTTCCAAATGTTAGCAAAGTAAGACTGTTTTTGTGAGGCTGTCAACATTTTATTGAAAGGGTAATCTGGGACAATTGTGAAGGCCTGAAACTGCACCTGCTATAATTTCACTGTTGGCTTTGGGTAAATAGACTTTCTTAAAATGACAACATAATAGAATAGCTTTTCCACATCTACACCATTCATCATAGCTGAGATCATGAGTACACACACACACACAAACACACACACATGGAGACATTTGAGGACATTTGAGGTCTGAAATGACTGGCATATCTTTTCTTCTTCTTTTTATTTTAAATGCTTGATAAAGCAGAAAAGGCATTTGGCCATAAAAAGAAAGAGGAAATTATGTCAAAAAGGAGACAACTTTGAATGTTTTACTAACAATTGTTCTCTAGATAGAACAGTGTCGTGCGGGGTGTCCGGCGGGGTGGCCTGCGGGGCCTCTGCTCCCGCTCCCCACATAAGAACGCAGGACATGGTGAGGCCAAAAAGGAACACCCACGGAGCCATAGGTAGGGAAGTCATACCACTATGGTCTCACTGGGGGCTGGGTTTACACGACGTGTGACCTGCTGTCCGCTTTGCTGCCAACCGACCAACTGTCCTCGACTCTCCTTACTCTCCTTCAGTCTCCTCCTTCACTCTCCTCGGCTCCCCTCCCTCCATAACCGCAGCAGTTATATCAGTGACCAATGGCTTAATGGCTACAGCTGATGGCCAACCAGCCACAGCTGACGGCCATCCACTATCTGAGCCAGCACCTCTCCACATGATGCCGAGAGCCTGAAAACTGCTCTCTGGGGCTCTGTCCCCACAAACAGTAATCATTATGAATATCTTAAATGCCACTCTAACAAGTCGTCTCTTTCCTTTGAAACTATTTCCAATGTCTTCAGGATATATGAAACACCTTGAGAGAATTCTAGAATTTTGAGATAAATTCTGCAATTCTAGGGATCATAAATAGTTCTTGCAAAGGCTGTTCATTTGTTCTTATTCTACATCAGAGATTTATACTATAGTACCTTTCACACATGAATAAGGAAAAAGGATGAGCTATCTATTTGGTTTACAAATAAAATACAAGACGTCTTATAAATAATTAACCAAAGATAAACTCAATGATCTCCCCAGATTTATTAGAAGAAAATTCCCTATTAATCACTTAATATATCATGCAATCCTTAGCCAAGCACAATGTCTATCATCAAAATGATTTAGGGAAGTAAAAATCAGTGTGCTAAACCAAGTCAATAATGGATTAATTTGAAAAACTTGTGATATACTTAGAAATGGACTCAACCAAAGGGACCAGAAATAATTGTAAAAGCTGCTTTCACTTGTATAAGTTAGTTGGTATCTTAAGATTATCAGATAAATAATGTTCCTATGAATGTGTGCATGAAAATATGTATTTTAATACTTTAAAAATATGTATGAAGATATACTCCTACCATAAGAGTCATGGATATTATACATATATTTTTTTCTTTCTTCACCCCAAACCAGCTAAAGCAGATTGCTTCTATAAAATTTATAAAGGCAAGAATACATTTTAATATTTTATTCAATATGAAATGGTAAAATAAAATCTTCTTTCAGCTATAGCAAATGGAAATAGAAGAAGCATCTGGGAGATCCCAGCGTTGGGTATGCAGCACCATTTTTTTTAAGTAAATAAATTGAAAATAAATGCACAAAATCGACGCACAAGTAACTGTTCAGAAATAAAGGATTACATTGAAAGACAACTGTAATTTTAACTGTATTAGCACAACCTTATTAGCATAAAAGCTTTGCTTATTACAAATATATAAATTCAAATATATTCATCAAGAGAAATTTTGGAATGATAAATATATATACTGTGATGTACCTAATACACAATATTGAAAAGATTCTTCAACTATGACATAACATTCAAGCTTTTACAGTTTCTTTTTCTCTTCTGTAGAATGGGAATAATAAAATCTGCCATATTTCTCTCAATTAAATGAGAAAAATGAATGTAAAAGCACTTGGAAAATTATCATGTGCAATATAAGCACAAAGTAATTAAAATGCTTCCTACTCGTCAAGTTTGGGTATTGCCACCTAAGAGAAAAGTTGGGAAAGATGGAAGTGCCTAGTCCCCAGGTAGGACTGTCATAAACTGTAGGTCCAACTAAAATACCAAATCTTGAAAGGAGGTATTATAACCAGGTATCTAACAGGATCAACAGTACAGAGTACATACCTAGCAAATGAGCAAGGAAACTCAGAAACATGTCACTTAATGGATAGATCTTTTGTGGGAATCTAGGGCATTTACTGGACTGCCTGGTTAAAACAGGGATACCTGACAATCCTAGCCTTTGCTGAAAGCCCTGTACCCCTCTATTCTCCACCTTCATACAAACACCTCATTTCCAATGCAAAGAGAACCAACCATCTCTTTATATTCATTTCAAAAAACAACTTTGTAGAGATTCCCAGCCTATCCCTAATAGAACAGCTGTTGACATTATTAAACAGACACTTGCACTCTGAAGTATTTACATTTGGATAACTTCATTAAGGTCCGCACCTTCCCAAGATAAGGAATGAATATCTTGCTTGTTCTGACATCTTCCAAAACAAGAAGAAAAAAAAACAAACAAAACAAACTTTGCCACAGATAAACATCACATCAACTCTTATAGCTATATGATTATGTTTGGCCACTTTCAAATTACTACATTTTTCCTTCCTCCAGACACAGAAGATTCAGAGAAAAATGGAAATCAAATCTCATAACAATCAAGCACACATTTTTGATGGAATTAAAAATTAAGTACAATTCACACATTGTTTCCCCCACTTTTCTCTATTCTTTTAAAATACAGTTTCCTTTTACCAAACAGGAAGCTACAGTAGTTCTGCAGCCTAAGAAACACCAGATGCAGCACGCAGAACAGGAACACGGCCTCTGCTGGTGGTCAGTGACGCAGAAGCACTGGTGGGCGCTATCCTCATGCATTGTGGAGGCACGTGGTACCAAGCAAGAAGTCAAAGCATCACAAAATGAGTGCTCCAGCGTACACAGGAACATATCAGGGACTCCTAAAATCGAATCTAGGAAACACCACCAAAATGTGGGCTTCCATGCCTGGTGTTAACTCCCATATCCTCTCAGGCTGGCAAACCCTGGGGCATCCTAAGTCATATCTATTGAGCTTTTACCATGAGCAGGTTACCAGACAAGCCATGGGAATACCAAGAGAATAATACACAGGCCTACCTGTAAAGACACTTTGTGTACTATAGGAAAAATCCTAAGGGATCAGACAGTTAGAATAGTCACTGAAAGTAACCAAGATGTCCTTCAATAGGTGAATGGGTAATCTGTGGTACACCCAGATAATGGAATATTATTCAGTGCTAAAAAGAAATGAGCTGTCAAACCCTGAAAAGACATAGAAGAACTTTAAGTGCATATTGCTAAGTGAAAAAAGCCAATCGGAAAAGGCTACATACTGTATGATATTCTGGAAAAGGCAAATTATGGAGTCAATAAAAAGATCAGGGATTGCCAGGGGTTAGGGGGAGAGAAAAATGAGTAGGTGGGGCAGAAAGGATTTTTAGGGCAGTGAAACTACTCTGTATGACACTTTAAAGGTGGATACATGTCATCATTATACATCTGTCACAACCCATAGAATGTAAAACACCAAGAGTGTACCCTAATTTAAACGATGGACTTGGGGGGATAATGATGTGTAAATGTGGGTTCATCAATTGTAATTAAATGCACCACTCTGGTTCCAGACTTTGATGGTGGAGAAAGCTATGCATGTATAGAGGGAGAAGGTATATGGGAAATCCCTGTACTTTTTGCTCAATTTTGCTGAGAACTTAAAACTACTCTAAAAAATAGTATTAAAAAAATAGGTCAATCCAATGATAGAATCACAGAATGCTATGTAAACACACAAGACAGGCACCCTGGTTTGTGGATATGAGAGGATGTTTCTCAAAGAAAGGGTGAAGAGTGTTTCCAGTACTTTTTAGGTGGGTTACTTTCCATAACCCATCTAAATGTCAAGTGCTTCCTCTTTAAAATGGGTATAATATTTCATACTGTGCCCAAATGTCAAGTGCTTCCTCTTTAAAATGCGTGTAATAATTCATACAATGCCCATTGATGATGAAAGATTATATATGTAAATCACCTAATAGAGCCTAGCAAATTATACACACACACACAAAAAAAAGGGTCCTCATCACTATCTTTCTACCGTACAAATTAGAGTGTTATTTTATCAGTCTAGAACAAAGTTGTACACATTATATATCAATTAACTTAAACTAAAATATTCTATTTGCCCTTTGGGAGTATTAAATGAGCTAATTACAAGATTAATTGAATTACAACTCTTGATAATCGTTTTTAAAGCAATTACAGTCTTTCTGCTACATTGTCAAGTGGAAAGCCTTCATGAAACATCAGATGTCCTCTGTAGCATAGGTTTCTAAACAACTAAGTCCATGTCCACTCTTCACCTCAACATACGGACCACTGGATTTTAAACATATTTTAATCAAAAGTTATTCATTAAGTAATTGTTAATTTGTTTTCTTATTTAAGACTAAAGATGTATTCATTTAACCTGGGTTTTTTGAAATAGTGAAATAGTCCTCAGGCACCCATTTCTATCTCAATATCTCTCTGATTCTAAAAACTACCCCTGTATTTGTAGCTATTTATTAAATTTTGTGGTATAGACATCTTAGCCGAGAAGGTGTGCATTCTCAATTTTCTCTAATTCTAGACAGTCACAATAACTGTATCGTTAAGAGATAAATACACTGTGATTCTTCCTGACAAATATAACATTAAAAACTACAAGATTTTACATATTTTCTTTTATTTTTAGGAATATCTTAGAAAATAATATATATATATATATATATATATATATATATATATATATATTTTTTTTTTTTTTTTTTCTTTTTTTTTTTTGAGTGTTAACTAAAATTCAGCCTCTGGATAAACATTTTTCATGACATCACCATTTTTTAATTTTTTACTCACAACACACTGACATAGATACTTTTTTATACAAATACTCATTACCTCCTTTTTGTTTCAGTGTGGAAATCAACTGAGAAAAAGAATAATTTTCCTGAAGGTCACACAATTAAGTAGAGTTGGTGTTTGAATTAAAACAAAAGAAGGAGTAACAAAGAAGAGAAAATTTTGAGCAAATAATAAAGGACATAGAGGTTGAGAATGAAGTGGGAAAGAAAGCAATAAATGAAAATGAATAAAGAAGTGGCCCCCTCAGAAATACCAAAGAAGATGGCACTTCCATCCACAAAATCATCTCACTTTTGCAATAAACTTGCAGCATATCTGCGACTATACTTGTAATTACAAAATGCCCATGTAATAAGGCCTTTCAAAGTGGAACAAAGTTATCATTGGGTGAGCACCCAATGGAAACATAAGTTTAAGTGACTTAAATGAAGGTGAGCCAGCATCTATTTTGGACTTGAACTACTTTCAAGAAACAAGTCAAGCAATCTTTAAAGAACCATGAACTCTTTTAGACCACTACGGTATTTGTACACTAAACCAACAAGTTACTACAAGATAGCTTGGTCACTATAAGAATAGATTTTGCATGAAAGATATGGTTTAAAAATGTACTACCATAGACCATAGGGTGTAATAACCTACCCCTGGGAGCAAATCTGTAACAGGCAACATTTCTTGATAAAAAAAAAAAAAAAAAAAAAAAAAGTAATAGAGTTCTAAATAGTCATTTAACTAAAAAAAAGTAGCCTTCTGAGATTTATTTTAATTATAAAAAGCAATATATATTATACTAGAATATCTTTTGGGAGAAAAGGTATAAATAAATTTAAGACTGTAAGAAAGCGATTATAATGTAAAACCTGACCAGCAATCCCTTGAGGTAGTAGTCAAGCTGGTTAAATCAAGTTAAAAATTGATCATAGGGCCAAAGTGCTGTGGCTTGACCCCTTGATGGGGACCCAAAGTCTTTTTACTCAAAAGTGAGTAAAATGGTCAGGAGATAGAAAAGAGAAATTTCCAGGACTTTTGAGATAGGAATTCACGAACTGTGGTACCAAAACCCATTGGTAAAGACCTGACTTGTGCTACATTTGGATTAAACAAATATGGAAATGTAAGGATTGATAAAATTATGGAAACTGGAATGTTTAAAGAGGCTTTATTTTTTTAAAAAGTTATGGCAACTTGATTGCATCTCTTGTATCTGATTGTACTATGGAAGTGGATATTGTGTCTCACTGGAGAACTGGGATATGAAGGCTGTCAGTTTTTTCTTTTGGCTATCAAAGGAAAGGAAAAAAACTGTAGAAGGCAGTAAACTTTAAGCACTCTTGTGTACATGGAATTGTTTAATAATGCCATAAATATTCACTGTTTGTCCCAGCTCAAACCTGACAAGATATTTAAAGAAATTTAATAACTTCTTGATCAGAAATTTGGCCAAATGAGAAATAATACCAGAGCCTGATAGGAAATTATCTTACACATTTTTGTGAAACCAGAAATGAAGCTCTGGAGGCAGTTCAAAGCCCAGCTTCCGTGTTTCCCTGAAAATAAGACCTAGCTGGACAACCGGCTCGAATGTGTCTTTTGGAGCAAAAATTAATATAAGATCCAGTCTTGTATCATATTATGTTAGATAAGACCTGATCTAATATTATAGTAAAATAAGACCGGGTTTTATATTAATTTTTGCTCCAAAAGATGCATTAGAGCTGATTGTCCAGCTAGGTCTTATTTTTGGGGAAACACGGTATCTTTATCATCCACAATTCCTAAAACGGAAGGAAAAAAAGTAAAAATGGGAGATCCTAAGGTGTTTTTGAAAGCCCAAACTGCTCCTATGGCTCCAAGGCTCCTTTGAGAAAAATAAACACAAACCTTACGTGCTTTATCCCCAAATGGTAGTAAGAAAAATCTTTAGCCGTCTACACAGGTAATCTTAATGTATTCTGCCAGAAACACAGTTTGGATCCAACTGTTCTTTTATATTATCTTATCTGTCTGAAGGCAGTACTTTAAAAATAAAGCCTAGGAGGTTTCTGTTCATGTCTGTTTGCATGTTCATGTGTGTTGTGTGTTATTTTCTACCTCTGGATGGTTGTTGATTTATTAAAAAAAAAAAGGGGGATCTATTATTGAATTGGCTGAAACAAACAAGTGCTCCTGTGAGAATTCCCAAAAATATAACAGAAACTAACCCAAATGCTTTTCAGAATCACATGATCTGAGACAACATTTGCTATTCAAGCTGGTTTGAGTTTGGTTTGGTTAAATAAGCATAGCTTTAGAATAATCATCATTAAACGATACTTTTATTCTAATAAATCATATAAGTTCATGGTATCTCTGTTGCAAAACTTGTCAGCAAGAAAAGTAACTTGCTATGATGAAATTTTCTTAAGTAATCTTAACTTAATTGTTAGGAACAAGCAAAATAAATGTAAGTAGGATAAAAGATTTATTTTTAGGTGTACTCTTTAGCAATAATTATGTTGTTAAAAATGGCTTCCTAAATCTCTTTGGCAACCTGAAATTTTAAAGTTTCGCTAGCTAAATTGAATGATGGATATTCATGGAATGGCTACACCATTTCCAAAGAAGATAAAATAATGAAACATTAATTACTGAACAAAAGTTTATAAACTTTTTGCTTGTTATTATAGAGGAACTAAAGATACTTGGGTAAACATGCCTGTCCACGTTAAAAAATACTTGAGCTACGAGGAGAAATTTATACACATACACACACACAAACACACACACACACACACACACACACACACACACACACACACACACATATATACAGAGGATGCCAAAAAAAAAGTACACACATTTTAAGAAAGGAAAACTATTAAAATTGTAACAATCAATATGTACTGATAACAAAAAATGAATACAAGTCACGTTTGACTTCTGCAATTACAAGAGGTTCTCAAAGTGGTTACCATCAGCGCCCAGACACTTCTGATTATGGCGAACTACTGCTTGAGCAATGTTGACCAAAGTATCTATATATAAATATATATATGCATATGTATATGATATAGATATAGATATAGATGATACAGATATGTGTTCATAAATGTATCAATCTAAATATCGGCATTACAGTTCACAATTACTTCTTAGTTTTCATTAGAAATTAAGATTTTTTTAAAGTTACGAATTCTAATATATGTAGTTAAAGCTACAGAAATAAAAATAACAGGCAAAACAACTTTTTATACAAAAAAATAGGGTATGTTTTGTCTAAAAAAAAAAAAAGGATCATGAAATGGAGATGTGTTTTTGTTAAAGAAGTGAAGTAATTTTGTCCTGATTATTATTTCTGACTGGGAGAGAGAATAAGACTGTGTCCTAAAAAGGACACAGAAAGTTGTAGAAAGTCTGTGGAAAAGAAATCTTGTTAAAGGAAATTTTATATGTGGTCAAGCTGAATAAGACTGAAATAAATTTAATCAAGTGAATTGAAATATTAAAAGCAAACTGATGCAAAATTAGAATTTGTTTTCTCTCTTTGTTAAAAAGGACTATTGGTTTGCTAATGATGCTATGAAAGTTTTCTGCCTAGACAGAAAGGATTCTGTGTTTTATCAAAATAATAGTCTTAATCAGATCCTTGATTACTTAAGAAAACTAAATCTCCTCGATAGTAAAAACTGAGTTTTGCTAACAATTATATAAACTTCTGTATTTTTCTTTGAAATGTTTTATCATCACTTTGGTTAAATGGATAATTAAGTATTGCTTCATAATGATTTATGATCCTATTTAGTCAAATGTCCAAATCTTTTGATATATTCTGACAAACTTTCCAAACTTTAAATTATAAATAGAGTCTTGGCCTAGGAATAACTTTGAGGTATCCCGGAAAGGTCATTGGAACACCACAAAAGATTTGTTTTCTCTCTTTACAAAGTGGAATGTTAAATTAATTAGGCTTATTTCGGTGCACTGAAATTAAATGGGAAGCACTGTCAAATAAGAAATAATATCGAGCCTTTTCTGGGTTGTATTTGTAATGTTGCAAGTGTTCTAGAAATCATGTAATATGCTGAGATGGAAAGCTGAGATGTCCTGACTTAAGATGTCTGTCATCAAAATTGAGGCACACACTAAAAGGACAGAACCTGAGTGTCAGATTGTGGCACATGTAGATGAAGTGCATTCTGGTTTTGCAAAAATGACCCCTCATTGCCAGACTTCTGCCATCATGATGTTTTTAAAACACGTCAACTTGGGCCAGCCCAGTGGCTTGGGTGGTTAGAGCTCCATGCTCCTAACGCCGAAGGCTGCCGGTTCGATTCCCACATGGGCCAGTGGGCTCTCAACCACAAGGTTGCCAGTTCAATTCCTTGAGTCCCTCAAGGGATGTTGGGCTCCGCCCCCTGTAACTAAGATTGAACAGGGCACCTTGAGCTGAGCTTCCTCCCAGATGGCTCAGTTGGTTGGAGCACGGGCTCTCAACCACAAGGTTGCCCGTTCATTTCCTCAAGTCCCTCAAGGGATGGTGGGCTGCTCCCTCTGCAACTAGCAACTAGCAATGGCAACTGGACCTGGAGCTGAGCTGCGCCCTCCACAACTAAGACTGAAAGGACAACAACTTGACTTGGAAAAAACAAGAAAAAACATGTCAACTTTTCTCAAGACTAAGACGGGTTTAATAACAGAAGAGGTTACCAACCCAAAATCTGGAAGGTGAGGAAAAAAATTCACTTCTCTGCCTGATCATTCAGCTGAACTGCAATCTGTCTTCTCTTGTTCTTGGACTAGAATTTACATCATTAGCTTTCCTGAGTCTCCAGCTTGAAGATGGCAGATTGTAGGAAATCTCAGCCTCCATAATCATGTGAGCCAATTCCTTCTAATAAACCTCTTTATGTATCTACATCTATATCTGTCTATAGCCTACTGGTTGTATTTCTCTAGAGAACTCTGACTAGTACAAGAGATGATAATAGTTTATTGTCAGAATTAAATGAGATGATTCATGGCACATGATATATACATAATGAATGTATAGGGAGAATTTGTAAACTCTCTGATATGTTATTTAATATATCATTTTGTATATCAGTGTGTTTGCATATGTGATATATATAGTCATACATGATTTATATGTACATATATATTTATATATATAGAGAGAGAGAGATAAAAAATGTATACACATTTTAAGAAAGGAAAACTCTTAACATTGTAATTCTCAATATACACACATAAAAAATAAACAAATACAAGTCACATTTGACTTTAGCAACTACAAGAGGTGCTCAAAGTGGTTACCATCCGCATCCAGACATCTCTGATTATGGTGGACTACTGCTTGAGCAACGTTGACCAACATGTTCACTTGCATACATTTTTCTGGCACCCCTGGTATATAGATATCCATAGTTGTCATCAGATCTTCAAAGAGCACTATAGCCTGAAACATGTTTAAGAGGTCTAATTTGATAAGAAAGAGGTAAATTCAATATACATACACACACACACACAAAATGCATGTACAAAAGTTTGAGAGAGTATCTTCCGTTCTGCTTTCAGTCCCTAAAGCCCCTACCTCTACATCTTCATGAAGTCCATATCATCTGCTTGGCACACAGAAAGTTTTCATATAAAAGCAAAATGATACAATTCCAATCACCAATTTCCCTTCCCAAAGCATCCCTGATTCACGTTTAAGCAGTTATAGAAAGAAAATCTTCTGAGTAGCCTGCATTAGAGAGTAGTCTCATTAACTATGTTTTCCATGGGTCTATGAAAACTATAAATTATAAATTATGTATTGATTTTTATGAGATTTTTTTAATCAAAGGAGCTTTTAAAGACTCAGTTTATCTGGTATAACACAAATAAATTTTGATTTATAAAAGTGAAATAAAATGTTGGAAGAATTGTTATTTATCATAATTGACCAAGAAAACTAAGTAAAGCACACTCCTATGCCAACCTTGAATTGTAATTTATAACTCGAATATTCATTTGTATAAAAACACTGAGCTGTGTATTAAATGAAGATTGATTTCATCTGGCCCGTTCTATTGAAAACATAATTTTTACTAAGTGATGTACTCTATATTAACATCACATGCCATGTGCTCCCCATAGCAGAGGAACATGAGCATGAAGAGTAAAGGTAATCAGCTAAGTACCTTTTGTACGAGTTTCTTTCTCCATCATTCTATCTAACCGAGGAAATAAAATTTTAGCTACCAAATCTCTATTTGCCTATATAATCTCAAAAGATGCTTTTAAAAGTACTATCCAAAGGGCTAACTCTCAACTCTAGCCTGAGTTGACACATTTCCACTAAAAACAACTAGTTATTTGAATCTCTGTGGCCAAGATCATGTTTTCTTTTAACTGAGATATACAATATTGTGTTCTGCACAATGTTATATTGACATACAACATTGTGTAAGTCTAAGGTGTACACACGTTGATTTGATACATTTATATATGGCAATATATATTAGCATTAGCTAACACCTCTATCATGTCACATAATTATCATTTTGTGGAGAGAACATTTAAGATCTAGTCCCTTAGCAACTTTAAAGTATATAATACTGTATTGTTCACTGTAATTACATGATTATGTTTTTAAGAAACAACATTTCAACAACTGAAGAAATAAAAGTAATAAAGCTGTCCATAAAAATCAATCAGACAACTTAAAAGAAATTTTAAAAAACAAAAATGATTTATATTGCCACCAGGAAAACCAGGACTAAATTTTTGCATAATTTACTAGACTTTTCTCCATGTACATATATCCTCAGGTTTACATTAATATATTTATAAAACTATAATGTCTTTTACATGGTTTATTTTAGTTTTCTTCAACTATGCATCTAATTAATTCTTTTAAATTCACTGAATAGTAATTCTTACTTACTTTGTCCCACAATTTAAGTAATATGTCTTCTAATTTTTTTCATTTTCAATGTTCCACTGTAAACAAAAACTGTAATGAATCTCCCTGGATGCATATCTTTGCGCCCTTATTTCCTTAGAATAAAATTCTTCCAAATGAAGTTGTCACATCAAAGGGTAAGCACATTTTTAAGGTGTTTGATACATTTTTGCCAAAATTGATGCAAACTTTCTAAAAGGCAATTTGGCAAAAATGTAAAAAAACACCTTAAAAATGTGCTTACCCTTTGATGTGACAACTTCATTTTGAGGAATTTTATTCTAAGGAAATGTGTGCAAAGATATGTATCCATATGATTTCACTGATATGTGGGATATAAAACTGAAAACAACAAAGGAACAAGAAAAACAAATGAAAAAACAAAAACTCATAGACATAGACAATAGTATAGTGGTTACCAGAGGGTAGGTGGGGATGCAGGTGGTACATGAGGGTAGAAGGGATCAAATATATAGTAATGGAAAAAGAACTGACTCTAGGTGGTGAACACACAATGTGATATATAAATAATGTATTACAGAATTGTACACTTGAAACCTATGTAACTTTACTAACAATTGTCACCCCAATAAACTTTAATTTAAAAAAATAAAAGGAAGGAAAGAAAGCTTGCATCAATTTGAATAGCCAATAGTCTGTTAGCTATATATATTAATAGTTATTAATAGTAATAGTATATACTTATATTATAACTGCTCATTTCCACATCTGCTCTTCAACATTGGACATTATAATTCTTTTTAATATTTTATTCTTGGGAATAACTTGAAAAAACAAATGTCAGACCTTCAGGCATTTTAAAACTGTGGAGAGCACCTTAGTAGTAAAAGGTAAAAGAAAAAGAAAATTCCAAAGCAATGTAATAAACTCTGCAATTTGTATCGCTTTGCTTTTTTGAGAAAAGAAAAGCATCCTCAAGAGAGTTACTTGGAACTAATTCTGGGGTAATTATTATAGATAAATGTATATATAGAATACTAAAGAAGATTAAAGGTGTTTCTGCAAGCTGAACAGATAGGAAACCAGGCAATGAATCATAAATCAAATATTCCATGTCTGAAGCTGTTTGGAAGGCCAGGGGTGGATGTATATTTCAGCAATTTGTGAGATGACAGTTTCTTCTCCTCCTGCTGCCTTACATACCCATACTTTATTCTAATGCGAAATTCAAGACTTGCATAGCTTACTTACTTGATGGTGTTATCTAAAACAGCACTAGAGGCTGTACACAGACATTTTTTAACATTAAGATCACAAAGCTAATTGCAGAACAATAGCAAAAAAGACTTGAAGGGAAATAACAAGAAACAGATGGAAAATTAGAAGGAAAGAAGTGAGGAGAAACTGAGAAATGCTAAGTCAGAGAATAACACATCAAATTTCTCTGTGCTCTGTCCATCCCCATACTTTTGACTGATATTTATCCTCTGAGATCCAGAGAATAGGAACCAAATTCTGAAAATGTTTCTAAGGCCAACCCCTTTTTGTTACAAGGAAAAAGAAGAAGGAAAGGATGAGCAGAAGTAATTGTAGTAGCAGTCATTGTCTATTAAGCAGCCATTTTCTGAGTTACTATCTCATATAACTTAGCTTGGCAATCAGATGAAATGTTGAGAACCTATATCTGGGTTTCCCAAACAATGCATCTAAACCAATTAAAAACCTTCAATGCCATATTGCTGATGGCTCTTCCAAGTGATTTTTAGTGTCATGTGCTTTTCATCACCATATATCTTTCTTCTCCATGATTAAATCACAATGTTATCTCTACTTTCTTAGAGATAAAGAAAGAGTTGCTGACACTGTGATTTCTTGGGGGAAATAAAGAAAGGCTCCGTAAAACAAGCAAACCAACAAACAAAAAGCCTAGGAGGCTTAGCCCTATAGAATTACTTTGCATAGCCATTCAGATTTCTTAAAGGCCACATGAAATTTCTTGACCATGCCAGACTTTTTTTATTCATGAAACTAGTCCATTTGTAAGAATCCAGTTTGAGGGGTAATATTTTAAGGTGCAGTTTGAAGAAGATGAAAAGATTGTACCAATTTGTTTATTTGGGAAAGACTGCTACAACAAGATTTAAATGTTCTCTCCTATTTCCCTAAGAAAAGCCAGCTTGCCGTTATTTCATTTGCTATAGGAAATTCTTACACATGATCTAAAGTGGAAAAATTGGCATTGAAAAAGACATCACTTCCAAATAAGCTTAATATGGAATAATGCTTTTTTAAAAAATTATTATTAAAAGATTAGGGTCAAAGCAATAGGATATGGTGGTTGAAGATTACTTAGTATGAGAAATCTTCTTTTGAAAGGGACAAATATTACATAGGGAAAGAATCTTCCAAATATGGAATTAGAAATATCAATGGGAGTAATTGTAAATGATTTGAAGAAAAATGTACAATTTCATATAAACACTTTGGATTGACTCAAATATTTAATTTTAGTTTATTTAATTCCTGCCAGGGAGACACCTATAATTACTTTTTTTTTTAAATTAGTTTTAGGTGTACAAAAAGATGTACTAGTTAGACATTTACACCCCTCACAAAGTGATAACCCCCTTCCCCCAATCTCCTACCCCTCTGACATCGCATACAGCCATTATATTTCCACTGTCTCTATTCCTTATTCTGTACTCTACTTCATATATATATATATATATATATATATATATATATATACATATATAAATATATATATATATATATTTATAGATATATAATTGTAGTTGACATTCATTATTGTTCAGCTTCAGGTGTACAGTGCAGTGATCAGGCATCTAACACCGTCCCTGAAGTGGTCTCCCTAATAACACAAGTGTCCATTGGATACCCTACAAAATCTTTACAGCATTATTGATTATATTCCCCAAACTGTCTTTCATATAAAGATATGGAACACTTCACAAATTTGCATGTCATTCTTGCTCAGGGACCATGCTAATCTTCTCTGTATTGTTCCAATTTTAGTATATGTGCTGCCGAAGCAAGCACCCATAATTATTTCTTTATTTTATATATATGTAATAGGCTAGACAGCTGAGACCTAAAAAGATAATTATTTCAGTTCCCTGTTTCTAATGCAGTCATTCTAAAATTTGAGTGTCAATAAGAATCATTCAGAGAGATTCCAAGGCCCCACCCACAGGGTTCTGTTCAATGTGTTTAATGTGGGACAAAGAAACACATTTTACCTAACTACTAAGTATGTATTTCATGCACTTCTTTCCAGATCACGGAGAGAGACATTGTTCTATGTAATGGATATCGAAATCACTCAGAAAAAGAAGTTGTTTGTGAAAGATCTCTAAAGAGAGGACTCTCTAAATCTCCTGGTACTTCATTCTACTTTTTCATCCCTGAGATGGTCAAACTTTTTTCTTATGTCCATCAAAAATGCACACAATTAATTTAAGGCAAGGTACAACATACTAATAGTCTGTGTGGGCTACATAATTTTTATTTTAATTTATGATATTCCAGTACTTTTTCTTCGTTGAATAGTTTTAGCTCTTAACAGCATTTTACCATTTGAGCTAGTTAACATCACTAAGACTATTTCTGTATTCAAATGCTAAATCTCATATTACCTTTTCCCTTCTTATCCCCCATTCTTTTTAATCTTTTAACTACTTTATACCTTCCTGAAATATCCAAGGAGGATTTGTAAAACATTCAGGGGGGGAAAAAGTCCCAGGATTTCCTTTACATATATTATTAGTTCTCAATCTAAATACCTATTGATTGAAATGATAAATGGCAGCTCAGATAAAAATTTAAATTTATAGACAATCAGCATAACCTCCAAAATTTAAATGTTGCAATGCGGACAAAACATTTGCTTTGCCATTCTAGATGTTATCTGTTTCTCTCTGTGTGTGTGTGTGTGTGTGTGTGTGTGTGTGTGTGTGTGTGTGTGTGTGTTTGTTTTTTACAAAATATATATTCTAACAATATTTTAAAATACAATATATAACAAAAGGGAACTGTGTATAAAAAAGCTAAGTTTTTTCTCCAAAAGTTTGGCCAATATATGAGATACATAAAAGCAATAAATGCAGCCAACACAACTCCTAGCTTATGAAAAACCTGATATAAAGCACTTCTTAACTAAATTGATAACTAAAAAATTCTGCCTCCAGCTGTATCTGAAAAAGCATTTTGTTACAATGCCATGCATATCTGTTGGAAATCTGATTCCCCCCCCCCTGAAGCAGCACAAATCTTCATTTCAACTACCTTTTATATTGTATACTGTGAAATTAGGTAAATCCTGAATTCAATTTTGGAGATGTTTCTGCTAGAACAATAATTTGGTGCATTAAAGAAGATTAAAGAAAATAGTAGCAAAATACATTTATCTAGAAAATCTATTTCTTGACTAAACGTAAAATGCAATATAGGCATTTCTTAATTATTAAGTACTTGATTATATCTCCTGGAACTTCTCCACCCACACCCCATCTTCCCACTGTCATGATGAAGTTTACAGGAGAGCTTATAATGTCCTTGAAATAGTACTCAAAAACACCACCACCACCACCATCCAAAATTGCAGACATCTCAATTTGTTTCTTAATTCATCTTTACCTCTAATAAAATGACTGAGAAAGACAAAACTACTGATTCCAAGGTCACCTATTAATATAATCATATACTGAAGCTTGAATGAGCTTTGAAGATCAAATTCTCCAACACTCTGATTTTATGGGTAAGAACATGGAGACTCAGAGTAGTTAACTCACGCTCTTGTGGTCACAGAGTTAGTAAGCAGCCCTTTGTCCTAAGACCCACGTCTTGTGACTCTTGAGTTGAAATCTTTTCCCATAATACCATGTGTGGGCAGGCAATTGTGAAGAAGAGACTGAAAAGGCTATTGATACTTTTTAAATTTACAGCCATTAGATGGTCTTTATCCATAAACCTTATCAAACCAAATTTCACTTCCTATAATCTATGTTGTCAAAAGTTGAAAATATTTTTCCACAGTTAAAATCATTATTTAACAATGTGCTACCAGCTATAATTCTGTGTGTGTGTGTGTGTGTGTGTGTGTATTTAAATTCTATGTAGTATTTAAAATCTTCCTGGGAATTCAGTTCAATTAGCTCCTCATGGGGAGAAGTGGAAATGCTGAAATTCAGCAGGCATATGTGCACTTTACCAGTCTCTACCTATATTCTAATATGGGCATATCTTGTGGTATCAGAGGGGGAGGGGAGTTTTATGTGGTTTGAAAATTCTCTGTAGGATTTTGAATTCACTGTGTCTAGTTCAGAATGACTTAAAGGCATCCTGTAGATTCATTATTCACAATAAAAAGCACTTACACATGAATACAAAACTTCAGCACAGGTGGTACCATAGTTTACCATGAGATTCACAGAATCAAGGAAGTTTTGTGTAAGAAAAAAGTGTAAGATAAAATGAAAATAGCTCTGATTAGACAAGATTTCATGACCTCCACACTGCCTATCATGGTGCCTGCAAATACTTTAGAGATTCATTCATCAGATTAAGGTACATTCTCTAAAAGACTTAGATTTAAAAATCTGGGTTGCTTGGAAAGGAATTCAGGAACTTGAGTCCCCATTTTCCCTCACTAACAGACAATAGCAGACGATAACTTATTATATTGATTCTCATGTTAGGAAACAGGCTGGCACTGAAAAGATAAAATCAGGGCTCAACTATTTTAATGCTATAGGAAACACATAAGGTCCCATTAGTGTCCCCACAGAAATTTAGATCCAGGGGTCCATGGATCTTACTAAAAGTGTGACTGGAAGACACACCAAACTTTTCTCACAGTGTTACCTCAGCCTGGGCCAGATTGACAGTGAAAGAAAACATTCATAGAGCGAGATTAACCTTTTACTTCATGGAAATGGAAAGAGTCAAAGCATCAGTGACTTGATTATAATCCCAAAGTTATTCTCCACCAAAGGCAAGCAGTTCATTTGATATGAAGAAAAGCCAGAGTGTGAGATTCTCAGCTTCTAGCGTTCAGAGATTTCCTACACTGATAATAGAAGCAGCTTCTCCAAAGTTTGGTGAAGCCCAATAATGATAGGTCCCTAACAGAGGATTTAAATTTTTGTATAAATGTGTTTTATGTGATATAGGAGTGGGTTTTGTCCTGTTTTTTTTTGTTTGTTTGTTTGTATGTTTGTGTTGTTGTTCTGAGAGAAAGACCTGGCACCTTGAAGAAAAAAGCAAGTGTGTAGTGTTATCCAGCTGGTCGTTTGCCTAAGGATCAGTAATCAAGAAGGCGGGGGAGAATACCTTCTTCCTTTTGCATTTGTTCAGTGTTTTCCAAATTTTAGATCATTTAAAATATATAATGTAATGTTATCTTTACAACTACCTGGGGAGATGATCGAAGGCATTCTATTAACTGAATTATTACCCCAAATAATTTGCATAAAGTAAAACGGCTAGTAAATAACAGAGCTGGGATTAGCATACATGTCTTTTAAACTCTAGTTCTTTCTGTGCTGTGACACTGACTTTTTAAAATGACAGAAATACAAAGATACCTCTTACACACACCAATGTGAATGTTCTGATCCTTCAAACCATGACACTGATAAAAAGAAAGAAGAACAAAGGGCTCAGAACAGCTTTCGCTGGCTGATATTAAAAGTGATCTTTGAAGGGGTAAGCAAAAGAAAGGAAGGACTGTTTGTAATAGAGAGGCAGCTTGCAAGAGGTTCTCTTCTACTGAAAAGGCCAGGAAGAGGAACCCAAGCAATGGGAGTGTTCCGTAACAGCCCCAGGTACAAGAAAGTCAATGTCACCCTAGCTGTTAACAGCCAAGTTTAATAGCAACCATATACTGCTATATGAGGGCATTTTGCATTTTATCCATCACATTTTAGATTCAGGATTTAACTGAATATACTACTTTAGATGTATATTTCAGATGTAGAATTTAGATTGAATATACTATTGGGTTAAATATGACACTTTTGAAGGAAATCAATGTTTGAATTATTTAATATATCTGTATCTCTCAAGTATATACAGTTAGGGAGAATTTTATACTTGGGCCCAAATACCTACATTAGGTAATAATACTTTCCTTATTTGTGTTACTCAAATTAGAAACACACTACCGAGCAGGAATTCATAGAGCTCCATAACAATCTCAGACCTTGTAAGCGACTCTTAAACCTGCAAGATATTATGGGGAGGTAGAGGATTCTCTTTAAATAATTCCTCTTTAGTCATCATCTTTTGAAATATAATCATCTACCACATGGACCATAGATTTGAATCCCTGAGAGTCAACACCGTTAGCTTATATCTGTATCTACAAAACTATTAACTCAGGGAAAATTCTCTTGAGTGTTGTTTTATTAAAATATCTCTTTAAAATACAATTTAATACTATTTGAGTTATAGGCAAATATTATATCTAGTTTAGATCTTTAAAGATGGGAGCCATAATATCTTAATATTAAACACGTATTTGAACAGTATAATTAGCTCTCCAAAGGAAAATGTTTCCTATCTTAAGAAAAATGAGCTTTATGTTTTTTAATAAATGTTTAGGGATATACATAGTAACAAATCAATCCCACTAAAGGAAAATTTAAATGTTTTCTTAAAAATGTTAATAATCATCTTCCCACTTTCCACAACTTAACACAGGCTGGCAAATATACAATACTTCCTTTTGAAAGCATCAAAATGTCTACTCTTTACTTTGCTCTGATATGCATTTTTCACATCATCACCCTTGTGTTCACAGAATGGCTATCAAAATACATTTTCTACAAAGCTCATTCAAGTAGATTGGACAGCAGGAAGCCATGTGCAATCCCATTTACATCGTGAGAGACTTTCAAATACATACAATGATCAGCAGGATACTATCATTTAGTAACAACAACAATAAGCATAACTATAATCTCCACCATAATAAAAAAGAGGACAGCCTATATTAGCATTTAAGAAAAGTTGATTGCAAGCTTAAGTCCTGGTGGAAGGATTATTGTAAAAGAAAAAAAAAATTTGAATTAAAGACGCAAAGAATTAAAAGAATTAAGAAAAAGTAGAGTGAGTCATCAGCACTGTCGCTTCAAGCAAATCTTCATGTTACAAAGAGATGGTTGTTGAAATAATGGGTTCCCAATGATCCTCTTCACAATTTCTCTGACTTCCCCTTTAGTCTTATTGAAAAGCTCAGCAATATATATAATAAGTGAGTAACTTATTACAAGGAAACAAAACTAAAGATTGAAAGCTATTCTCTCTTTAAATAGTTATTTAAATATGAATGGAATGATATTGCCATTAGCTAAAGCATAGTTTTAATCCTGGAGCTTCACCTTCTCATGTGTACTACCTGTCAATGATAGCCTAAGCAAGGCAAAATCAGATACCATAAAATGTAAACATTTTGACATACCAAAACAATAATAACCACTCAAATTTTTTAAAGGGAAGGCAAGCATTTATTTGGAAAACATTTTATAGTATATTAGACAAAAAGTAATACCTCGAACAAAACACACACACACACACACACACACACACATCAGGGAAATAAACCGTGGGAGAACAGTCATTTTTTTAGACTGTGCTCTGCAGTGTCTTAGGTGATGATGGATGTAAGGTATGATGGAACAGCCAGACTGGTGGGGGTCCAGACCTCCACCCCTGCTTCCGCCAGAATCGCTTTGCTTTTATTGATTTAAAGGCATCTGAGTAAAGCTTTTGTTCGGAGAATGATATTAAAACAAAAACTCTGAAAACCACTGTTCTAGAAGTACCTTTATGGGTCCAGATAAATGTTAATATATTAAGTGGCAAAAGCTAATTATAAAGTTGCTTGATCCCATTTTGATTATATACACAGAGAGAGAGATAATTACCAAAATGATAGTAATAGATTATCTTATTTCTAATAAGGAATAATAAGATCTGTATAAGTCTAACTTCTTATAATGACCCTTCATTGTTTATGTATTTTGTTTTTAAAAAGTTTACACATGAGGCTAGAAGGTCTGCCCATTTCCCTGTTCCCTCTCACAGTTTGTTGAGAAATTACTGCAGTAATAGATTTGTAACGTACATACACCCATCTTACTTTCGGAATCAAACAATAATATCACATAGGCATATAATTTTAGAGTTTACTTTCTAGACAGCGTTCTACGTACTAGGCTTTTGAAAAAATTAAAATACGGTGAATTGTGTAATTTTCTTTGCACTCCATTTCACTTTGAATTTACAGACAGTTGCAGAATAAAAGTAGTATCTATAAAGGAACACATGTCAGATTAAAATTACTATGAGTGTCTGATTATCTACTAATTTGCAAATGATAAGACAAAGGTAACATATAACTGAAAATATTAACAGTTTCAGCATTTAGAGTAGGGCTGCCCAACAGAAATGCAATGCATGTCAAAGATTTAATTTTAAATTTTGTATTAGCCATACTAAAAAAATAAGCAGGTGAAATTAATTTTAATATTTTATTTAACCCTATATGTCCAAAATTTATTATTTCAATACGTAATCAACATAAAAATAATTAATGAGATACTTTACATTCATTTTTTATGTTAACTTTTTTAAGTACAGTGTGTATTTTATAGTTCTAGCACATGTCACTTCAGATTAGTCACATTTTGAGGGCTCTATAACCACTTGTGGCTAGTGGCTAACATATTGAGCAACTTAACTGTACAATATTTTAAACATATAACATTATAAAATAGCATCTTCCCTTGATAGAGAAAGCATTCCGTATTTCCTCAATCATCTTATGGCAAATACTTTCATATTTATATGTAATTTGTTCTGGTGTTAACTACCCTCACCATCTATCTCTTACTTTTTTTAAAGTAAGCCACTGAGTTCAACCAAATCACTTTCCTCAGTTTCATGCAAAAAGCATTCCTGTCAACCAATGTAAATATAAATCTTTTCTGTCCTCGCAGGCCCAACACAAACCTTCAAGAACATATTCTTGATTATCCTACATGGTCTGTAGCACATAATATCTATATCATTATTTTTGATGTTTAATTGTAGATTGTGTTATATTCTTTTAAATTACCATAAGTTTACTTTGAATTCTAGGTTCCTGAGAATAAGTATCATGCTTTATACTTTTCTTGTCTCCCCCCATCAACGTTATCTAGTAGAGTATTTTTAACATATATAATGGAAGCACTTTACACAATTCTTCTATAATTTTTCATTTATTGTCTGTCTCAAAGTCATGATCCACGATGCTTAAATTGCTTTAAAACAAAAACAAAAACTGATAGATGTAAAGGAAAAGAAAAAAATTTCTTTTAATCAGAGCTGTTCAAAGAAGAAATGAGTTGGTCATGAGTGTTTTATCATTGAGAGTATACAAGAAGAGTACAGTTAGCCATTTGTTTGGATATCACAGGGAGGTATCTTAACCAAGTAGATGATTAGATGTGATAGTGTCTAAATACCATCTGATTTTAAGATTCTATACACAAGAAGCTAACGTGTGAAAATCCGAATTTATGATGCATCTGTTGTTTCAGGATCTGTCAGTCTGTAATAGAGAACTGGTTAAGTAAATAAACAATTGTCAGCTATTTAAAAACCTGATTAGGTTCCATTTACCCACAAATATAAAGTTAAATTTGGCTAAGTTGGCTTACAGTTCTAACAACAAAAAAAAGCAATTATAAATCTAATCAGCTGTGCAGAAACTGCTTTCTATAAGGGAAGATGCTTACTGGGCTATTCTTGGATGTTTGTTTGTTTATTTGTTTGCTTGTTTTTCAGCAACAGCTTTCTAGCTTCCAATGACATAGATGTAAATTGCTATGGGGATCGTTTACTAAGTAAGACCATGAGATGATTTACTTCTCAACCCCATTCCAGCCCTAAATCTCTCCCTCTCTTCAGTGCTAAGAATGAAAGACAATACAAGGCCTTCAGAGTCAGCCAGCTTTCAGTTCTCTGGATAACCAATATAAATCAGCATTGGGGTGGCCCAGTGGCTCAGGTGGTTGGAGCTCCATGCTCCTAACTAGGAAGGCTGCCGGTTTGATTCCCACATGGGCCAGTGGGCTCTCAACCACAAGGTTGCCAGTTCGACTCCCGAAAGGAATGGTGGGCTGCACCCCCTGCAACTAGCAACTGCAACTGGACCTGGAGCTGAGCTGCGCTCTCCACAACTAAGACTGAAAGGACAACAACTTGACTTGGAAAAAAAGTCCTGGGAATCCTACACACTGTTTTTAGGATCTACACACATCCTAAGTCCTAAATCTACACACTGTTCCCCAATAAAGTCCTGTTCCCCCTCCCCAATAAATTATTTAAAAAATAAAATAAAATTAGCATTGATCTGCCCTTAAAGCATGTCAGATGGGGCCACCCTCTCCATAAGCACCAGGAGTGTATACAGTTTAACAGTTGGGTAGCGACCCTATATTGGCTTAAAATCTCAGAATCAGGAAGATCTAAAGCAAATTCACAAGTTCAGAATCAGTTAACTCAACTCACAAGTATAAAAATTAGCTCTTACTGCATATTTTAAGAGAGAGAGATTAATATCAGTAGCCAATTCATATGTGTATGTAATTTTTTGTAATAGAGTTCTGATTTGATTCCAAAGCATAATTGAGAGGACTAACATTCCAAATTGAATTGCTTCACAGTTAACGGAGCCTGTGGGGAGCCCAAATAGTCTCATCTCATCCCTCTCTGCCTTCCTCCGTGACAACACACCTCAAGAAGAAACAAAATTTCTGGATGGCTGACCTAAACTAACACATTTCTTTAAACAGCTTATCTGGAATTCATGCTGCCCTCTCCTAAAAGTTACTTTGAAGGGAGATAAAATCTTCTTTGAATGGCAGGGAGCAGTGATGGTGACCACTTCACTAATGAGCACTTTCATTTACAGCATAATAGTTCTGTGAGTTTGGCTGCAGTTTCCATAGCTCAGCTGGTGACAAACTAAAGAAATAAACAAAGACTTCCACAAGCTAGGAAGTCCCGTTTTGCTCTAAAAGCAGAAAGACCTGAGTTCTAATCAAGGACTGCCTCTAGCAAGCCTGTGTCCTTAGTAATTCACTTAACCTCGATGCACTTCAGTATCATCCTGGGTAAGACAAGGCTAAGCCCCCCATTTGGGTTAGTGACTACTGAAGCAAGAAAATGAAAAAGCAGTTGGCCCATGATGGGTCACCAACAAAAGTGAATGGATTCCTTGCCACTGGATGACAAATGGGTTATATAGCCAGAGAATTATTAATAGGAGCTAAACTGATGTTCAAGGATGGGTCAAGGTGGAAACCCCAGACTTGCTTGAGGCTTGAAGGACTAGATCCAGATAAGCAGGAAGGGCTATGGTGGGTCAGGAAAGAGGCTCACTCGGTAAGCCTTTTCAGTTGGGAGTCAGAAAATCATTAGCAAAGTAAGGGATGAGTCAGGCATCTGGGGAATGGCTAACTCCAGAGAAAAATCAGAGCAGCCACAAAGAGCATGACCCAATGGATAAACTGAGCTAATAGCTGCTTGGGTCAGAATGGATTTCCCATCCAGATTTAAAGGATTCCTGTCACAATGAGCCTAGGATTCGCAAGAATCCTGAGAAACCTCAAATCAAAGCAACAAACTTAGGGTGTTAAAAATAAAAAGCAAGAATGTCCAGGGAGCTTCAAGGAAAAAATACCTTACCATGCTACCAAATAGAGGTAGCAACTCAGAGGGTTAAAACATCACATTAAGAATTTCTATTTCAGTTTACAATTCATATTTTAAAGATCATATTAATTGAAACAGTTATCCTATGCCAGTACATTCTGAAAGTTTTGTTTTGTTTTATTATTTTTTACAATATGTGCAGATGGAACATGTTGCTTAAAAATGTTAAAGCCATCAGCAAACACTTAGTAAGGGCATACTGTGTGCAAAGCACAGAGCTCTCGAAATGAAATCCAGACCCAGGTAACTTTTATTCTTTTTGACCATAAGCCTGTCAATTTAATGAGCAAGCCAGTCTTTTTGAGGACAACTAACTGTACTGAGACAATAAAATATTATTGAACAGATCATCTCAGTTGTGCCTGATTTTTTCAGACAGAATATTTTGCTTCTAACATTTTTGGGGGACAATGCTGCTATAACTGATTTGTCAGTGATATAAACAGGAAGAGACCATCTAAATTCTTTTATGCTTATTTTTTTAAAAGCAATTCAATGGGAATTGACATTTTACAATACAAACAAATTGGAATCTAGAAATTCTCATCTTTTCAAAAGAGGTGAGAAAGCAATATTGCCATATATTGTGGGTTCTGATCATTATACAATTTCTTTTTTAATAGTTTCTTCCATGACATTGTTTCTGTATTTTACCGATTTTTTTCCTCAATATACACAACTACTGTATTCATATACTAGTTAAATACAACAGTCCTATCTTGAAAAAGAGTCAAGCACCAAGACACACCCCAGTGTAGAGTTGCCAGATAAAATAGAGGACACCCAGTTAAATTTGAAGTTGAAATAAGCAACAAGTTAGGCAAACTGCCATATTTTCAACAGCTTACTAAAAGATTATGTTTCATTTGTAATTTCATTAAACACCAAAATAATGAATTGGCAATTATTTGATTTTCAATATAGGCCCATATTACCAGTTTTTTTTAACTCAAATATTAGTGTTTTATAGTAATATGTAATAGACATGTACTGCCTGCAGTACCTGACACAGAACTCCTAAAACTTTAGGAAATAGGGGTGCTGAGGGAATCTTTTGTTCTAATATTTAGTCTTTGATGGGGTTCCTGACACAGAGCTCCTAAGACCTTTATAATTTCTTTAGTGATAGGAGTGTATGACAGAGAGGTCCTAAATACCTTGGAATTTCCTGGGGGATATGAATGTCTTTTGTTCTAATGACACAGCCCCTGATGGGCCCCTGGATGGGATCTGGTCACCAGAAAGACTAAACCATGATTACAAGCTTGGAACTTTCAGCCCCAGCCCCCATTCTCTGGAGAGCGCAGAAAGGCTGGAAGTAGAGTTAATAACTGACCACGCCTACATGATGAAGCCTCCAAAAAAATCCCAAAAGTATGGGTCTCAGAGCGTTTCCAGGTTGCTGAACACATCCCCATGCCAGGAGGATGGCACACCCCAACTCCACAGGGACAGAAGCTCTTCTGCTTAAGACCCTTCCAGACCTCACCTATGTGTCTCGTCATCTGGATGTTCATCTGTATCTTTTCTTATATCCTTTATAATAAACCTTAAATGTAAGTAAGCATTTCCCTGAGTTCCATGTGCCATTTTATCAAATTATCAAAGCCAAGGTGGGGGTTGTGAGAACCTCAATTTATAGCCAGTTGGTCAGAAGCACGGATGACAACCTGGACTGGCAATTGGCATCTGAAGTAGGGGGGGAGCGGGGGGAGCACAGTCTTGTGGAACTGAGATTTTAACTCGTGGAATCTAATGTTAACTCAAAGTCAATAGTGTCAGAAGTGAATTGAATTGTAAGATACCCAGCTGGTTTCGCAGAATTGCTTGATGTGTGGAAAGCACACACATCTGGTGTCAGAAGTGCTGGAAGTGTGGCAGGAGAGTGAGAGTAAAGGGAACACAGGAGTTTTTCTAAGACAACATGTCACAGTCAGTAAAATCAAACACTGCCAATAGTTCTTAGGCAATGCTTACAACAATTGCTGCAGTATTTAACCACAAAATCAGCCGGGAGCCAAAAAGGAAAATGTACGGTTTTATGAAATTATACAGCTGGATATGATTGCCAGGTTTAGCAAATAAAATACAAGATGCACAGTGAAATTTGAATTTCAACTACACTGAAAAATCAATTAATATAACTGTATCTTATGCAATATTTGAGATACACTTGTGCTAAAAAATTACTCATTGCTTATCTGAAGTTCAAATTTAACTGGATGTCCTATTTTCTTTTTTTCTGGTAACCCTATATCTGGGGGATTCACCTAGTCTGAGGGCTCAGAGAAGTTCCCTGAGGAAGTGAACTGATTTGAAATGACTGTGAAATGATATTTAAAAGTGTTATGAGAGGAATAAAATGCTTTTGCAGGAGACCCATAGAGATTGTCCTAGTTGCCTACTCTAAATCAAAAGTGTTATCCTATGTAAGGCTTGACGGTCTGGGTTAGCTTGATTCTACTCTGTTTTTATTATAACATGCACAGATTCTTCTCAGAGCTCTTGACACACTATCTTTGTGATTTCTGGATGGTCTTGCTGATGAGCAAATAAGCTCCTAAAGGCAGCAAACACATCCTCCTCTATGATACACCCAGCAGCTAGCTCAATGCCAGACACATATATTTTAAAGCGTTAATAAATGTTTTAAATAAATGAGAAAAATTTAAACTGTATTTTGTGGTAAAATGGACACTAGTGAATAAGTGTAAAATTGTTACAAATTAAATATTTTTATTCTACTTTAATCCCTGTTTCATCTACTAGTGATTTCACATTATGCTCACATGCATAAAATATTCAGAATAAATGATAAGTATATTATTGGGGAGCAAGTCAGTGCAGGATCACACCTGCAGAATTGCAGCTGATATTTGGAGATTAAAAAGCAGATACTTAGTTGTAATATATGTTAAGAACAAATGCACAAGCCTCCTTTATTTAAAGGGCCACAAAGCTTTTGAAAGTCACATACACCTAATTAAATGCTAGAGATTGACATCTGTCCCCTGAGAAGTAGCTTAATAAAACAAGAATTACAAATGAATCTTTCAGGGGAAATCTAGGAAAAAATGCTTGAGAAAGATATATTGAGAGGTCAAAACTGGTGCTACTCTAATCAGCTCTAAACCTACAGTGCATAACAGCTGAAGCTAGCACCCCACATAGTAAAAAAGTTACTATGCACCGGTGTCCGCACCAACTTCAAATGTTGAAGCCCTTAACCAGTAATGTGACTACTTGGAGATGGTGCTTTTAGAAGGTAATTAGTTTAAATGAGGTCACATGGGTGTGACCCTAATCCAATATGATTGAAGGCCTTATAAGAAGAGGAAGAGGGAGATAACTCTCTGCTTTTGTACCAAGTAAAGGCCATGTGAGAAAACAGTGAGAACAGTGAGACGGTGACCACCTGCAAACCAGAGAGTTCTCCCCAGACCCAACCATGCTGGCACTCTGATCTTGTACTTCCAGCCTCCAAAACTGTGAGAAAATAAATTTCTGTTGTTAAATTCTTCCAATCTATGTTATTTTGTTATAGCAGCCTACACAGACTAACACAGAACTGAAATAAAAAGTATTAAGTATTTTCTAATAGAAGCCAGACCTACCCAGCACTTCTCGGTTCAGTATTCATTCCTAAAATGTCAATGATTTAAAGTAAGTATATTTCATAATCTCATCTTTTCAACTTCAAACTTGTCCTGCTTCCAAACTAATGAAAGGCAGGTCATTTTTTTGCAAGTTCATTAAAGCTTATCTGAAATAAGACGGTCACTATATAATTTAAGCAAAAGTAAAATGAGTAGTGGATTTTAACTACATTTCCCATGCTTCCTCCTTACCAATGAAATAGGTATTGGACCAAAGGTAATAGTGAAACAGTGAAACATATACTTAAGAGAACTTTCACAAATAAAAATAAAAACTCTGATAGTTTCTGAGTAGATGCTATTTTGAGAACTCCAAGAATCCTTAGTTACCTGAAAGGTGGAGCTATACATTTGTCAGTTTATAAATCTGCATAATAACCTCAAAAATATTTTCATCTTCCTAAATAAGAACAGGTAATAAAAGTTTAGGTTCTTCAAAAGATCTGTACCATTGTTTTCATGAATGTGTGTTTCACCTCAAACATCCAGTTTAAAGCAACAAAATATTTTCTAAGAAATAATCATTTCAAAGAACATTTTGGCAGGGACTCTCTTTTTTAACTATTGAAATGCTACCATTCCGACTCATTTATATTCTTTCCCATATAATGAGAAACCTTGACCATATAAGCCTGTTAGTATGACTAAATTTCCTGCAGGAAATAGCCTCTTGTTATAGAATGTCCTTTAGAAAAATAAAACAAGAGCCAAATACCAATGTATTAAAAATATCATAAACAAATTAAGCATCACAGAGTCCGAAACATTCCCTTTAGCACTCTCAGTGTATCTTATCCCATAGGCATACCTACATGACAACTCAAATTATAAAGTGACTATTATGTAATGAACATAGAATCAGAAAAGGGGACATGGTTAGTTGTATTAAAAATATAATAGCATCTATCAAGAGAGATTCAGTTATTTCTACCATTAAAACCATAATTTTCAAACTCTTTTTACTAGACTCCCTTTTCTCTTGGATGAGACTGGACGGGCACTGCAAACATCTGGGGTCTCAAAGATTTTACCAGGTGTACAATCATCTTTCTGGAGAGGCACAATGTATCATTGGCAATCATATAATTGGACTTGAAATAATAGAAAGACAATGGTTCTGAAAGCCAGGAGTTCTGGCTCAAATAAGGGCCTCACTTGGCTTCTGGTTTAAAATCTGTACACTTCATGGGACTAGGCGATGTGATTTCTAAGGTGCTTTATGACCTCATGTCTTAAAAGTCAAAAGAGTTCTACACTAGAAAGATTAAAAGGTCACTTACCACTTGTGTCAATAATCTATTAACGTTTCCTGGAAAATGCCATTAATAGGGCTTATAGACCTACACACTCAAAACTGTGGATTTATGGGGAATTAACTCATTTTCCATGAATTCTTATGACCTGAATCGTCCTTACATCTGTGCCTTCAGGCATCCGAACAGGGCCACTTGTGATTCTGGCAGAACATGAGCAAAGGTCTCTGTGAAAAGTACACTAAGGCAAGTGCTGCCTCTGATCAGTGAGTGACTTTCTTCTTCAATAGATCGTCCCTAGAGGTCCCAGAGTAAAATCTAGAAACAATGACAAGTGCAGCCTACTCCTTTGCAAGGCAGTGCACTCTTTTTCACTTCAGGCAAGCACCTGCACATTTTTCAGTCTGTGTTGATAATGAGTGTGGACTGCAGGTGACATGGCTAGTGTTGAATTATTTCTGCAATGAGAATAGTTTATCTTTTCTTTCTTTATATTTGGAAATGCTGACTTCTCTGACAAGCTAAGACCCTCAATCACACCAGATGAAATGACAGCATGCAAAGATTCACACCACCTCCAGGCCGTTGGCTGAGATTGGTGAAGACCGAGAATGACAGGAGATCAATAGTTCTTCAGAAATTAGGTGATAAACAGAGCAGCTGCCCTACAAGCTCCAACACACATTCAGTAGACGAAACAACACAGCATGCGATGAGTATATCAAGAAAACGATATTTGTTGCTATATCTAGAAGGGAACTCTACTAAGGAGAGGAAGAGGACAGACCACTAATGTGCTGTCCCCTCTCGTGATGGAGTGAATGCTTTCAAGTAAGAAGGTGCAGAAGGTATGTAGGAAGAGCTTCCCAGTGAAGCACAATCGCTGAGTCAAAGGACTAACTCCCAGCTGGAGAGGATGGCCCCAAAGTGAAGGGAATCCCAGGTCGATATGCAGATACCTCGGATTTTTTTAATGTGAACTACTCTTGACCCCCAAATTGCTCACAATCCTATATAGGTTGATTATCTAGTTTGTTTTATACAAAATACCAAATAATGGCACACGGTGTGTATGAGCCCAAATAAGAAGAGGATGATTTCAAAGGCCGATATTCATTAAACAAAGCAAAGACTTATAATGTACCAGTTTTAATATAAAAAGCTACAAAATAAGCATTGGGAAAAGAGCTGGACTTTGGGGTCAGCCAGATTTATGTTTAAAATTCATCCCTGCTGCTTAGCAAACATGAGATCACAAACAAGTAACTTAAATTTTCTGAGCTCCTTCTTCTCCGTTTGTAAAATGGGATATCATCTATCTCATATGACTTTTGTAAAAAATTAAGAGAAATGAACAATGCATAATGTTAAGTGCTAACAGAGTGCCTGAAACATAATACATACCGTGTTTCCCCGAAAATAAGACCTAGCCGGACAATCAGTTCTAATGCATCTTTTGGAGCAAAAACTAATATAAGACCGGGGTTATATTATATTATATCATACTATAATATACTAAAGACCCGGTCTTATATTATAATAAAATAAGGCCAGATCTTATATTAATTTTTGCCCCAAAAGACACACTAGAGCTGATTGTCCAGCTGGGTCTTATTTTCGGGGAAACAGGGTAGAGGCTTAGACTATGATAACATTCACCTAAAAACATGAATGAATCACAGATACAAATGTACACTCGCATGTGCATATATTTGCTACTAGGAGGAAGAAAGGCATTTCAGAAATATTTTAGTTTCTAAATAATGCTCTGAAAGCACTAATGTTATTTTCAATTCCTGTGCCTATGAGGTACTATTTAGTAGGTTAATTTTTAAAATGTCATGGCTCCTAATAAGCTAGTTTGATTAGGTAACACATGTAAAATCATTGTAAAAAATATTTTCCCAATGATTGACCAGATATTTTCAAAATTATTTTACTCTTAAAGACTATGCATTTGAAATGAAGTGGTGGTACAAAGAGGCATGAGCCACAAACCACATATAGATATGTATTTTTAAATCTTTACAAATTTTACTAACAGCTGATAAAACATAGTTAATTTTCATCAAACGTACAATTTTCTTACTAAGCGTTATGTTATGATAGACTAATAAAAGTTCTGCTTTATTACAAGGATACTGTTTCCTGAACAGCAAGGCAGTTTTAAAAATAAAATCTTAAAATCTCTTAGCTGGACTGTGGTTTGAAACTTGTTCCCAATTATTTTCACAAAACCACTTAGAAGACAGCTGCTTTGCAAATTAATTTTTCATGAAGCTCTCTAAGGGTCGATGTGCTTCTATTAAACACCAAACATGACCAACTTCTGAGACAACTGGAAGATCTGTGATTAATGTGACTTGGTATTTTTCCTAACATTTACTGTACCCATCAATAGTGGTTAATGCAACAGCTTCCAGTAAGCAGTTGCCTTCAGAACTCAAAAACACCTAGCCATAAAAAAATAAAAGGGCATCCATCTATTCTTCCTCCACATATAACAAATGATTTCCCTATACAAACAAGAAAAATACATGCAAAATACTAATATATGAAACTGTATCACTATTTTTATAGGAAGGTGTGTCAAAATGAGACTAGAGAGACAGTTGGGTAAAATAGTATGGGACAGAGAAGAGGATCCTGGGCTGTAGTCTGTGCTCTGGCAATAGCTGTGGTTCCACGGATGTCTCCAACTTGAAAGTAGATTTCTTCCGCTCAAAGCAGTATTGCTTTGCAAGCTAGATTTGGAACTCTGAAATAGCAACTTGTAGACTTGCTGCAATCCAACCATCCTGGATTCAAGTGCCCAGCTCTTCCACTTAAGGAGCTTCATGACCCTAAGTTATTCAATGCTCAGTGCTTCAGTCTACTCATCATTAAAAGGGTAATAGTAGTACCTTCTTCACTGTGGTTGGAGGATTAAATGAGAATTCATGGCCTGGGATATTTAAAAACATGCAGTAACTGTTAGCTTATTTATCAGCATTGAAACCAAGAATCCTATGATGTTGATTAAATTTAGCTTGAAATCGTACCTCTAGAAATCAACTATCTCCCTCTCTCTCTGTTTGTCCCCCTCCCCCTCTCAGAGACCTAGCCTTTCCCCTGGATAATCAGCAATCCCAGAGGCAGCAGAAGACAGTAGCCTGACTAATGGCCACAAGGTCCAGACCTCTGACAGGCGAAAGATAACATCTTCACCTAAGTTATACTTCAGCTTCTGAGCCCTAAGGTGGAACTCCCGGCTACTTTCCCATGAGACCAGACAGAGGGACACTGGAGCAGACCTCAGAACTGTGTCCTCAAGACATGCAGAAATGATTCATTATCCTAACCTCACCTCCAACCAATCAGCTACCAGCCAGACCCCTAACCCTCTAACCCATGGTGTCTTGTGATTTTGCCCTATATCATCTGTACCCTACATGCCATCAGGAAGTTCAGTTTTTTGAGCATTGCCTTCCCATTCTCCAGAGTGGAGCCTCTCATCAGAAAATAACCAATCTTTCTCCATTGCAATTCTTCGTGTTACAGGTTTGGCTCTGCTAGAACCAGGCAGACAAACTCTTTTTGTTCAATGGCAATATTAGCATTATTGTAAGTATAAGTAGTATTACTATAACCATCATTTTATTCCGAGAAAAATTTTGGTGGCTTTTAGAACAAGAAATATAGAAGTGAAGAAATCCACGAGAAAGAGAAATAAAGGTATAAAGAACAGCTGAAACCAAAAAATAACACTAAATTAATTAACTAAGTAATTAACTAAAATATTTGTCAAAGTCACTTTTAAGCTACCCAAAAGTATAACGAACCATGCTCTAAATATTTCAATTTATAGTCTGCCTAATATTTAAATCAGATGTCAGAGGTTCCAAGTCTTTTTCTTAAAATTTCCAAGAATTAAAAGAGTGATATTGGGTAATTCAAGATTTGATTATATAATGCCAAGTAGATAACTAAAAATACATATATGAGAAATAGAGTAAGGTGGGAGATAGAGGATAAAGGCAGAGAAAGAGAGAGAGAGCAAGAAAAAGTATATTTTTTGAGCACCGATCTAAATATGAAAGAGAACCCACCTTGGGCCACTGGGAAAGACAGTTGCTGAGGCAACAGATTTCTGCCAGCTGCCTTGTGGATGGCTTCCCCTTGGGGATTATCACATGTGATTATTTCCAAGCTGCTGCTTTCATCCCCTTCAGCAGAGACCCAGCCTTCTACTCACACTGACACTCAAAGCTTGGTTTTCTTCCCTGAGGAAACTGAAAGTACTACTGAAAGGGCAGCACTACATGCACACATGGGCAACCCTTCCCTGGAGAGTCAATCTAAGTGTCAAACTTTCCATTCTCAGGGGACTCTGGGCACATTTATCAGGGGCCAAAGACAATAGCCCTGGTATTGTGACTGGCCTTAAATTCTTCAAATAGGCCCTAGATTAAAAACTAATTTGCATCAGAGTTATAGCTCATAACAAATGTCTGTGTATGCTCCATCTTTCCTGGAGAAAGCTGCCAGTCTCTTTGTATCCTTTCTTTTCCTCAAAGGACAGTAGCTAATTTTCTCTGATCTAAGCCAGTCTCAGATCTCTCATTCTGCATCTTTTTCCTGGGTGACATTATCTATACTCATGGCTTTATCTACCACATGAAGACTTGATGTCTCTCAAATGTCTTGAGCTGCAGGCCAAGATACATAAACTCAGATCAGGCCTTTCCACCTAGATTTAGTTTCCCTTCCCCGCCTCTTTCTTAAGTCAAACTCAACAGGACCCAAGGAAAACTCATCACCCACCACACCTCTACTCTGCCAGTTCTGACTTCTCCTCAACAGTGACATCACCTAAACAGTTCTGGCAATTTGAGAGGATCTAAGATTCTTATCTCTCCCTTAACTTCCTGTATCCAATTGTCATCAAAACTCATTGATTCTACTTAATAACTATCTCTTCAGCCTGTTCTTTCTCTTCTAGTTTCACAGTAAGTGACTTAGTTCAAGTTTTCATCTCATGACTACTAAATAGCAAGCCAAACAGTTGGGTTTTGAATCTCAAGACTCTCCCCATTTCACCTTTCACTTATTCCTACACAGAATCTTCCTAAAATGTAACCTCTTCATGGAAGCTGATCCTCAGAGATTAAGTAATTTGCCTAAGGCCACAAAACCAGTAAGAGGTTTTGGCTCAAGGTAAATCTCACCCTCTGATACTAAACCACTGATCTCTAAACAAGACCCATCCTCTGGGTCCCAATTTACAATCTATGGACAACCTCTTTCTCTGATGGTTAGAGGAAGCCACAATTAGAAAGTAAAAGTGGCTTTTCCCTAAGGGCAGGACAGTTATCTCAAAACATCAAAGGATGTTGATAGGAATATGAATTAGGGGCTAAAATCTCTAGATGACCATTTGTTTCCTAAAATCCATCTACTTAAAACTTTCAGGGAGAAATTTTATTAAACACAGAACACCAATCTTTGAAAACCAGTTGTAGTTCCCGAGGTGTTTCTTCTTGCCTCTAGTTGTTGACCCATCACTGGGAGAAAGCATTTTGGTCCAAATAGCCATTTAAAACAGGTCTTATTAGATTAATTCATGAGTTAAAAAGCAAAAGGTAAGTACAAAGAACTTTACTTGTTTTATTCAACATCTGTAGGCTCAAATTAAATACTCGTATAGCTTATAATAGAAGTCTGTCGATGCTATTCTGTATAATTAATCTGATCTTTGGCACTCCTAAGCTTGCTAATGCAGAGCTGCCAACAGCAGTGAATTGGAACTGAGTGCATGATGCCTATTTTCAAATTATAGCAATTGAAGTATGCATAAAAATGTACAAAACATCACACCTGGCATGACTCAGTAACTTATTCCAGTAATTATTTCAGTAATGTTCTTTCTTTTTTTTTTTAACCAAAGATTTCATTCAGAGCTACATCCATTGTTTTCCAACATATTAAAAATAATAGAGCTAATAAATCACCTGAACTAAGAAACTTAGCATTGACTAGAAAGGGCTATGCCCTCAAGTTTAGGTGAGTGCTTGCTTCTCTCTTTTGATCTGCCCATCATTTATGACATACAAGTAAATTACAGTGAAGAATGTTAGGTAACTCTGAAATTCTACTTCCTTGATGCTTTTATACTCTTAGAGAAAAACCACTGGACAATGAAGTTAGTAAATGTGAAGACTCAGCTAAAGGGAAGGGAGCTAGTGTTGTGGCATTGTACATACTATCTTGCTTCTAAAAACTAGCATGACAGGAGATGTTACTCTACTACAGCAGTTCTCAAAGTGAGGTCAAGGACCACGTAGAATCCCTGAGATATTTTCAAGGGGCCCATAAAGTAAAAACTATTTTCATAATAATCATAAGTTATTATTCGTCCTTTGCACTCATTTTCTCAAGAAGAGTACAAGGGAATTTTGCAGAAGTTACATGGCATGTGTTATCACAACACATGAATGAACAGCTATGAGTACCCGCCTGTCTCCTATCAAGTCAGATGATAAATCAAAACATAAAGTAATGCTGCTCATGAAATTCTATTTGGGGGGAAAATTTCCATAAAAAATGTTATGAAGTTAACAAGTAATAGGTTTATTTTGCTGTTTTACAATGATATAATTCATAATTATAGTAAAAACTTCTCAGTTTTAGCTATAACTCATATAAAATGAAAGCTTGGATCAAAAAGATTGAGAACAACTGCACAACCCGGTTTTTGAAAAGTGGAATTAAAGCAATGATTAAAGGCTATGCACTATAAATATCCTCTGTAGTGAATTTCCAACTTTCCTTCTCTTGGCTAAAATCCTCCTGCCTTTCTTCCTTTATCCAGTTAAATCAATTCAGTTTCCAGTTGAATCAATTCAACAATTATTTCCTTGGAGGCCATTAGAAGCAATACCCGTGAAGATGGACATTCTTGGCAATATAAAGCTCAAAGATGAGATAATAAGCTGAGAAATAAAGATGTCCACATAGCAAAGTTAGACAGTGATACATACTAATATATAATTCAGTGATTAACAAATAATAAATGCTGTTAGCTTTGCAATGAGGAGACAAATGTGACTAGGAGGTATGGGGGACAAATCTTAATAGATGAAGCAATGCCTTTATCCATTCTCTGCCTGTTTACCGAATGGAAATGTGCTAGTTCTCAAAATGCACACAACACAATTAAAATGAATGAGTGAATGAATGAATGAATGCATGAATGAATGAATAGACAGTGAAATTAGGATGGGAAATATGGGTAGAATAGTGAAAATGAAGCCAAAGTTTAAGCTAGAAGAAAAAAACAATGCTGAGGTCCAGGACCAAGCACCATAATATGCAGGACCCAGTAAAAATTAAAATGCAAGATTCCTTGTTTAAAAATATTAAGTATTTCAGGATCAGAAGAACAGAGCATTCACCAAAGAAGAGAGCCCTTGAAAGTGTGGAGCCCCATGTAACTGTGCAGGAGACACATCCTGAAGCCAGTCCTGCTAATATCCTCCCCAGTCGCTTAAATTCAGTCTCAAATCCAGCTTTAAACTAGAACTGAGAATACAAAGGCAAAGAGGAAAGTCTGATCAGTTTTAAAATTCAGTCGTTGTTACTCAGGAAATGTAATTCTGAAAAAATTATCAGAATTACATCAGAATAGAATTTTAACTGTAAAAAGGAGATTGGAGGTTGTTTCATCTGCACACTTTCATTTCTCAGTTCAAGAAATGGAGTCCCAGAGATGGTGCGTGATTTGCCAAGAGACGCAATGAAGTACAGATCAAGGTGAAATTAAAGCTCATTCTCAGCAGAGTGCTTAGAGCAACAGACAGTCTTTCTTCCTTTCATCCCACCACTCATTTTCACCTGTGTACAACGACAAATGCAAACAAAAATAGAAGCAGCAAATTGTTGTGAACGTCGAGCATGTGTTATGCATTGTTCCACACATCTAAGTTTCATAACCACTTTCTTACTACCTTCATCTTACACAAAAAGAAACTTAGAACAATTAAATAACATGCCCGATTTCACACAGCTGCTAGAATGTGAACTCAGGCAATTGTCCCCAGCTCCTCTGCTATTTCCCATCTTTCTTTCTGTTCTAGATAGAAGTTCCATAAGCGCCCTTTTGAAGGACTAAACCAAGCCCACAGATTCAAAAAACAGAAAGAAACCCTGGATAATATCTGTCTAGTCCAGCACTTAATTTTACAGATAAAGCAACTGAGGACTATAGAAGTATTTATAACTTATTGAGCTCATCAGCAAAAGACTGGTAAAGTTTGATCAATGCCCTTAACTCCATTTTCCGCCATTTTCCTGTGCACCAGAATAATCCTGGGAGCTTTTTGAAGATACAGAGTTCTGGGTCACCTCCCAGACCAGACGTCCAGATGTCTTGGAACCCAAGCAGGAGCCAGTCTTTTCTAATAGTAGCTGCATAGGTGATTTATAACAGCCTGCCAAGCAGCACTCAATGAGCGGGGGTGATTCTTCCTGCCCCACACTCTCCCATCACTCCCTAGACACCAGTCAAACCTACCCTTTCTGTAATTTGTGACAATAGGAATTACAACAACATGAATCCCTGCCATTTAACATCTCTGAACTAGATTGAAATCAATAAACCAGGCAAAAACAAAATCAATGTTTTAACTCTCTGAAAACTGTTTTGAGTAGGTAATAGGCATTTTCAAGAAGGATAAGGTGAAAAAAATAATAGGAGGCAGAGATAGGCTTTTAGGGGTGAAAGTGACATACAGTGAAAGGTAAGGAAGGACTTGAGCTATCGGAGTATGTAGTGGGCAGGTGAAGCAGGAGATGTATGGGAAAACAATCTGCAGGGGAAGAACATGACGATGGTATAATATTGAAAGAGTATCTGATTTCTTTCTGGAGCCAGAAGGCATCCAGTCTTCTCAATTCCAATTTAGTTCCACTGAATATGCAGTTATCAAACTTACAGGTGATTTATAGACTGAGAACATGCTTGATAATAAATTTCAAATATGCTTATTTGAAAACAATCATAGGAAGTTGTTAATAATCGAGACAGTAATATGCAAACTGAAGTATTTCGAGATGGTGAACTGATACCTGTAATTTACTTTAAAATGTATCAAAAGTAAGATGGATTTATGGATGAATAGAGTAATGGACAGATAGATATATGTGGTTAAAAAATAAAACAAATGGTCCCTGACTTATAATGCTCTTACTTATGATTTTTGACTTTATGATGTTGTGAAAACTATATGCATTCAATAAAAACCTTATTTCAAATTTTCTTTGTTTTCCTGGGCTAGTGACATATAGTACAATAAATACTCTCGTGATGCTGGGCAGTGGCTGTCAGTCATGCAATCACGAGGGTAAACAACTGATACTGTATGGGACATATTGCCAGAGTTTTTTGGATATTGTGTTTCTGTATCCCATCATGTCTACAAAACACCCATCTGTGTCTGCTGCTTCTAGTGAGAAGAAGGCAATTACTCTTGAGATGAAACTCAGGATAATTGCCCAGCGTGAAGGCTGCAAGATATAATTACATAAATTACATGACATATTCAACACTTCGTTATAAACTACGTTCTTTGTTAGATGATTTTTTTGTCCAACTGTAGACTAATGTAAGTGCTCTGGGCACATTTAAGGTAGGTTAGGCTAAGTAAGCTATCATGTATTAAATGCAATTTTGACTTAACGATATTTCCCACTTTACAATGGGTTTAACCCCATCATAAATCTAGAAGTATCTGTACAGTTAAAAATTAGTGGAAAAATCTAGGTGGTGAGCATATGTGTGTTGATTCTAAACTTCTTTCGACTTTTCATAATTTTGAAAATTTTCATAATAAAATATTGGAGGCTAAATGTGTTTAATAAAAAGTAGCCCAAATCAGATGACACTGTGTCTGCAGCCTGAAAACTTACATTAATTAGCAGCAAAAGCAAGACTTGGCTTCATAGGTAAATTATAGTTTAAAAGCGGAATAGGAAAAAATAAATTTTTTTATGTGCTCCTTAAAAGTAGCTCATTTCTGAACATTGGGTATCCAAGTGTTCTTACTCCCTGCCAGGGATGGTGAAAATCAGGACACTGGCTTTTCACACATTAAAATGAGGAAAATCAAATTTTCCCCACAAAAGACAGAATCAATTGAGGTAGAAAATTATCTTTACTCCTTATTAATAAAGCCTTAATGAATTATCTGTAAATAAAATGCACACCAGGCTCAGAGGACAGTTCCTGATTTCAGTCCTAACCCAAGGATTTAGAAAGTAAATTATTGAAGAGGAAGTTTCACTCCACACTGACCAGAGAAAGTATTTTCAAAGAAACACCTGTAGTAAAGAATATACAAACACAGCTAATCTGTCTGGAGATTAGCAATTCCTTCCTTCCTGATTTCTACCCCCACTTCTAAAAGGCTATCTTCTAGGATTAGATGGTAGGTGTGTGCTCCCTATTTGCTTTTACAATTCCTACCTGAACATTCCCTATCTTACTCTGTTTCTTAGGAGCCTCAGAATTCCCTTGCACCTCTCAAGAATTCCTCCCACAATCAGAAATGGCCACCAATAGTGCCGGAAGAATCCTTCACTTGATCCCTAAGCACACACTGTAGTGTGTTTTGGTATGTGGAACTTCCTTCTTTTGAATGGGTCGATTTCTGTGGCTGATGCTTACCAACAAGACATATGGAACAAGAGATCATTTTCAGATAAGACTGAATTCTTTTTTCCTTTTAAATTAATAGTGAACCCTGGAGTAGGGAAGAGAAACATAGCTGCTGCAGATTTATTCTGTTCTGGAAGAAGACAATATTTCCATGCCTCTTGAATTATTTTAGCTCATGTTTATCTTGACCTACTATTCCAAAGTGAAAAATTAGAGCTTCTTCCTTAGGATAATTCATTTATTAACATCATCCTTCAACTGAGAAAGAAGTAAATTTTTAGTATCCTTTGCTTTGTGTTGGCCATTCTTTCTCAAGACCTACATTTGATTCAGCATTACACTGTTCTAATTGTTACTTTTACATTCAGTTACTTATTTAACAAATATTTGAGTGTTCATGTATCACATATTGTATAATCACTAGAATACAAATAAAATTAAATTAAGAGTATCCTTGCTCTTTCATTCATAGTTTAAGGAGGAAAAGAGATTAATAAATAATTCCGGTGTATAATGAGGCAAGTATTACCCTCCTAGTATGCTTCAAATTCTAATTGCATTTTAAACAGTTCCCATTACCACCAAGTGCATTTTAACATTTTATTTTTTTTAAGTATCTCTTGATCTCCAAGAATTATAAGGGCAGAAATGAAATTAGATCAACCTTGACAATTTACTAGTCAGATACTGCTTATTCACTGATCACAAATAATAGTAATTTTCAAGTTTGCTTTTTTTTTATTGTGATTTCTGGCACAGAGTTTCTAAAACCCTTGGAATTTCCCAAGTGCTGAAGCAACAAAGGTTTCTTTTGATATGTTAATGAGACAACTTGGAGGCCACACCTAAAGATGGGAGTTGATTGTCAGTGGAACCCTGTGATTAGCCCCAGATTTCTGGGGAGGGGATAGGGGCTGGCTGGTGAATCAGGTGCTAATAACCAATGATTTAATCAATCATGCCTTGGTCATGGAGACTCCATAGGAACCCACAAGGGCAGTATTCTGCGAGTCTTCTTGTTGGTGAATGTGAGGAGATTCTGGCAGAGTGGTGTGCCTGGAGAGAACAAGGAAGCGCCTCTGGGCCCTTTCCATCCATCTAGCCCTATGCATCTCTCCCATCAGGCTGTTCCTGAGTATCTTTTTATAATAAACCAGTCTCTAGTAAGCAAAATGTTTGAGTTCTGTGAGCTGCTCTAGCAAATTAATCAAACCTGAGAAGGGGATCTTGGGAATCTCTGATGTATAGCCAGTCTTTCAGAAGTACAGGTTACAACCTGAGCTTGCAGCTGGCCTCTGATATAGGGCAGGTGTGTGTGTGTGTGGATGTGGACGTGATGGGGGTGGGGGTGGGGTAAGTGTGGAAGGGCAGTCTTGTGGTACTAAGCATTTAACCGGTGTAATGTGATGCTATCTCCAGGCAGACAGTGTCAGAATGGAGTTGAATTGTAGGATGCCAGTTGGTGTTAGAGAATTTCTTGGTGGTGGGGGAAAATCCCCTCTCATGTTGCAACTGGTGATCCGAATCTTAGGTTTAAAATGCCTGAGAGAAATTTTGTATAATAAAAAGAATTTTTTATAATAAAAAGAAAATAGTAAAAGTAATTGCTAAAGTAGGTTTTTAAAAAGCTAACCATAGGAAGTTATAGAAACCTTTTGCTTATTAGAATGCCTGGAATTAAATACACAATAATAACATTTGACAGATGGAGTATGTGAGTTTTTTCTTTCCTACTAATAACCTAAAATTTAGTATTTTCTAACTTCAGGTATGCTAAAACTATCATTAACACCAGAATTTAAAACTTGGGAACACGGTGGCGGGGATATAAATATATATACATAGTAAATATATAAATATATACATATATTATATAGTAAATACATACATATTTACTATATTAAATATAGATAGATATAGATATATAGATATAGATATAGATGATATAGATATAGATATATAGATATACTAAGGATCCTGAGGTACTCAAAATATAAATTGATAAAACTGCAGTATCAAATTTATAGCATCATGACTTTTGGCAGCTTACCCATTACACCAGCAAACTATCCACATATGGCTAAGCTTATTATTGATTTATTTACTGCACCCTGTTCCTGTAAGACCAAAACCTCTACTAAGCCTGTTATTGGAATCCTTTTTATCAAATCATCCTCAACAAAAAGGACTCTGTTGATACTTAGTCTCTACCTCTTGAAGTCACTTTAGGGGGATAAAGTGATCACGCATTACTTAGTTGCTTTTCAACTCAATCTTATATTGAGAAGTAAAAAGGCAAAGTGTAAGACCATAACAAATCTCTGGTTAATGGTGCGTCTGGGAGTGACACCAAGGAGAGCTCTGTAGAGAAGTGTACGCTCCTCCACACAACTTCCTAAGAATCCTACACTCACTTTGGGCCTTTTGCATTCAAAGATTGTCTTGAGTGTATTTATGTGTTTAGTTGTGTTTAATATGTAATGAGTCAGAAATTATGCTTCTGTTAACCACCTCCCATCTAGTAAAGTGGACTTTCTTATAATTTCTAGTAAGATGAGATAGTACAAGTTTCAAATTCCAGTATTTTGTGGGCTTGGTAAATAGCTTGTGTTCATTCTTGCCTTCAATTTCACCATCAACCCAGGAATATTAAACTTCCAGCACCACATAACATAACCTGCTTTCACTAAGATTGTCAATAATTTCATATTTCCAAATAAAAAATGATTTTTTTCCTCAGTGTCAGACATCTCTGTTGAATTTGATCATGTCTTCTATATCAAAAAGGAATTGGCTCCACTTTCTTGAAATCTCACCTTTCTGGTTCTCTGGACCCCTCTATGACCATCCTTCTGACATTATTTATCCTAGGTTCTCATTAGATATGGCTGCATCTAATCATTAGATATGGCTGCATCCAAGAGTCCCATTCTTAGTCTATACCTTTTCATATATGTGTGTATATATATATATATATATATATATATATATATACACAGATATATATATATACAAAATTGGGTCCCAAATCTATATATCCAGCCCAGACTTCTTCTTTGAGTTACAAACTTATATATCCAATTTCCTGTTGTATATATGAACAGACAGATTAACTCAAACCTGTATATGTTCAAATCTAGATTTCTTTCTCCTTGTGACTCCCTACCTCTAGAAAACTGAATACTAGGAGTCCTGAAAATCTTAACTGCTAAATTTTCTCCAGTCTAGGCTTCCCTCTTAAGCCCTACTAACCCTATTTTAGTTCAAAAAAAAAAGAAATCTAAAAACATGGTCTATGCAGACAATCTGCATCGCAAGTTATGAGTGAGGAAATAATAAAAATACGATTAACAATTTGCTACATTTTTCTTCATTGTTTTACTGGATAGCATCTAATTCAGACAATTTATAAAATATATTAACTTAAAATCTTAGCCCCAAACTTGGAATAGCCCTTTTCTTTGTTTCAAACTGCTAACCTAGTTCCATTGGGAACATTTCTTTCCAAATTAATAATCAATTAATGTGTTATTAACTCTCAATATAAACCTTATCAAAAAGTTTTTGAAAGATGAAATACATAGTGTCCTCTTGACTATATATTTATTTACCCTTTGAAGTTTGAATGCAGATTTAACTTTTTCCCCTTTAAAAACGTTGCCTATCAGGTAATAGTGCAAGAAGGTTTAATCCTCCCTGTTTCTGTATAAAATGGGGGTTTCATGGGTTGTGATCAGAATTTAGGTAAGATCAATAATTTTGTTTCAGATATGTGTGTAGTTAATACACTGTAATAATTAAAAGATAAATTTATTGTGGATTGTGGCCAAAAAGTTGAAAGCCACTAGTTTAATGTATTGCAATACATAATTTCAAAAAGGACACTTACCATATGATTTCTTGAAAAAAGCCACAAAATTTACAAAGCTGTGTTTTTCTCCCTTCCCACTTCTTAGGAGCAAAGTAACTCTCTACCAGGTCAAAGTCTAAAATGTTTCCCTGTAGTCCCTTTCTTCCCAATCATCAATAAAACTAAATTTTTCAATTGTCATTCATGTTTTCACTTCATTACTTTTGAAGGCCAGAGCCTTTGGAAATGATGAAAGTCATTAAGCCAGTACAAAGTAAAGCAAAGGCTGGAGGCTATAGGATTTAAACTTGTTGCTCTATGTTAAAGGTCTGTGCCTTTGCCTGAGGGCACACCCTTAAGACAACTTCTGGAACATCAGCTCCAGTTATGTCTCGTGGAAAACCAAGCCTTTCCACATGTTAGGTAGCATTTTCACCACAAGGGTAGTGAGCTCTCTTTAAAAAGGGAGCTCTCTAATTGTCTATGTTAGCACTCTAATTCTCTGAATCCATGGAATGTAGAGAACCAAGAGTGAAAGTTTATTTTTTTTAAAGGGGACTGCAATCATATTTGAAATGACTGCCAATTTTCCTGTTCAATGGCTGATGATGTGGTTTGGATTACGTAGGCCTTTGGCTTCTCAATTTCCTTCATTCTTGCCAGAGGCTTTTAGGTATTTTTATCTTTAAGGTAAAATATTTCATAAATGAAAGGCAAGTCCATCTTTTCACGCTAGCACAAGAGAAAATGAACCCCACAGAATGGGTTGCAAGTGCTGAGTTTACCTTGGAACTTCTTTCCTTCTAGCCAAGCTTTGAACATGGGCATGCACTGGAATGTATGTGAAATACAGAAAAGTATGAAAAGTTGAGAGGGTTCCATTGTGTAGGACAAACGGACAGTTTCACATCAGCCTCGCTGGAATCCAACCATTTTTAAATCGTAAATTTCGCAGTGTAATCTTTCCATGTTGCTTGTTGCCTTTTCAAACATATTCAGAGCAAGGTGTGCTGCTGTTTGATAGATTTTTCCCCCGTTTTATTTCTGTGACAATTAGCAGATGATCACAGTTTGGTTTTTAAAGACATTATTTTCTAAGAGATTTGTAATTCTAAAAGGGAAAAAAAAGTTTATACACAATACCAAGGTATGACATTTAGCTATAGTTTAGATTTGGAAACATTTCTCATCCTTGCCTGCATGCTGATTTGTGGCACACTAACAATGCTTTTTCTGCCTTGCCATAATGAAGCATTACCCCTCAATAGATGAGCTTGAAGCACAGCTAAGCTCCTGGAAGTTGCCTTTCTCACTCTTCATTCCATGCTTATAGCACTGTTTTATTGTGTTGTTTTTTTGTGTTTTTTTTTGTCACTCTATAATAATAGCCAATGTTTATATAGCATTTTCTGTGTGAGGCACTGTTGTGGATTCATTCCATATAATATCTCTTTATAACAGCCTTTCAAGAGAGATACTCGGTAATAGATTACTTCCTTGCCTCTCTGATAGCCTGTGAATTCCTCAAGGGTGGGTATTTTGTGTTTTTGCTTTTGATCCAAAAACGCCTAATAGAATGTTGCTATCGTGTACTTTTTGTAGATAGCATGTTTCCAGAGATGATAATTTTTAAAAAGTTTCTATTTACGCAAGGCAAAATATTCCCTTACTGGTTTATTGACAGTGTGCCAAAAGAAAAAAGCTAGAGAGTGAGACTGTGTAATCCCTCACGGTCCTAACTAAACAGCAATTTATGTAGAAAAGGTGTAGGAGGGAAACAACTTTTGTCCATGTGCGATCAGCATTCTCTCAGCTTTTATGAGATGGAAGGCTGAATAAGGGAGAAAGTAATGTACTGAACAAAGCCAGCTGGAGTTTGTGAACACAGTCATTGAGTCCAGGAATCAAAGAAGACTCCAATGAATGATAACATCTATTCACTAGTATTTACATTAAACACTGAAATGTATGAATTCAAAATTAATTCTGAACACTAACAGGGCAAATTACCTAGCCTATGGGTTATCTAGTGTTGAATTTAGAGTTAGAGTAACAGAGTGGTCAGAATGAACATCTATAATCAGAGCAAACTAGTTTGAATCTGATTTCAACTCTGAAAAGCTCTTTAACCTTGGACAAAAGACTTAACTGCTCTTGGTCTCCTTTCTTTTTGCAAAATGGGGATATAATCCACATTGTAGAGTAATGGCAAGTATTAAATAGACTGATATGTGTAAAGTATAATCTATATTAGACGTATTACAAACTGATAGTTACAATCATCATTGCTTCTCTGTCCTCTTAACCTGCCAACAACAAGCCATTCCTTTGCTTGTATTTCAATTTCACTAGGTAGTAGCCAACCAGAGGGGAAAAAGAAAAAAAGACTACAACTTGAGTTTATTCAGTAATTTGAGTTATTATGCTTAAAAATGACTCCAGAAATTTATTAGTGCAAATAGAGCTTTTCATGCAACGTTTGGGACTATATCATTTTTTTTTTCCATTCCTTATTTTACTCCTGACATTGGAGGTGGCTACACCACCTGGTCGTTACTTTTCTTCTTCAGTCTTATCTGAGGCACCATCCATAAACGATTTTAGAGGTTGGAGATAAAGGATGAGGATCATTTAGCAGGTGTCACCATTCGTGGCACGGCATCACGACAAAGCACCACAGTTGCTGAGTGGATGTAATAAAGGTACATAGAACAGAATACTTCTGCTTTTTTTGGAGTATCAAGAATATTTTTGTGAGGTTTTTGTTTTGTTTTGTTTTGTTTTCCTTTATAATGTTTTCAAATTCATTTCCTTTGAACTTTATTTTAAAAATAATTTGGGGGTATTACAGGCAATGTTTTAGTTGATACATGTACAAAGAGAAACATAGAATTAAATACTTAGCACTTTCATCAGAGGGTGAAAGGAAGTCTCAATTTTAATATACTTCTGAATGATCTATGAAGAGAATATTACAGATTCTACATAAAGTTTCCCAAATGAAGTGTGTGTTATCTTAAGTATGGAAAACATGCCTATAAATATGATCTATCTTTTCCTTCTATGTGGTTTAAATTTTAAACTCTGAAGGTAATATTTTTGAAATAGAACAAAAAAGTCAGCTACTCATCAAAGCAAGACTTTCAAATTGAAGAGAAGACAAGATAACATTTCTGCTTTTAATTTTTGGTACATACAGCAATTTGGAGAGAAGCAGTTATCCATGGGGACAGATGTAAATGAAGTTTCAAACTGGGCCATGATATTAATGCATACATATTAATGAATATTCTTTTAGGTCTCAATATATTAACCTATAACAATTCCCTTGGAACTCTTCATTTCAAAAGGCAATAATATAGGTGTAAACTGTCATTTACCCCTATTCCAACTACTCTACTAGGCTACATAACTCTTATAGCCAGCTCCCAACCCATTGAACTACCATCTTAGCTGTCAGTTAAGATGTAGGATACAGGCTTCATTGAGAAGATTAGAGCCTCATCAAATAAGAGAAGCCCCTGGCACTAATGAGTTTACTTGGCCAAAGTAAAACATTAATTTCAGCAGATTTCCAGTTGAATCATTAGAGGTCTGTTTGACTTGATCACTGCCTACTTCCAACTCAAACAGGATTATCACAATACCTCAAAAAATCTGCCTTTCAGAGAGAAGGCCAAGATAGTATATTCAGGTATGGTGACCACTTATTCAGAAACATCAAATTCAGTTTAAACAAGTTAATACTTATACTTTTCTCCACAACAAAATAAGGTAAAAGTCAACACCTGAAGCTATCATATGTTCATGAATGGAACAACTTCTAAACCAAGGGCTGGTTTGAGCCACAGGATATATGCCCATTTGGGTAAACCCTTTTACTTGCAGAGATTATAGAACACCCAGAGTAAATTCTACTTCTTACTTAACATGAGTTGCTTACTTTTGTGCAAGACTGAGATTTAACATTAAAGCCAAGAAATAAATGAGATATAACTCTATTATGTCTATGAATGTTTTTACAACTGTAGACCTTCAGCATTGAGAAAATGTACGCAGAACTCTAAAGACGAATATGTGCATACATACTTTTTCATATCACTCCACTTCCTCCATGAAAACAAATCACCATTTTCCATAAAGAATATATGTCCTGGATCCAAAAGATAGCCTGGATTTAAATGTGTTTTTTGTTTGTTTGTTTTTGCCAAAGAGGTACAACAGTTTGCCTCTCTGGATGCAGTTATAATAATAGGTAAAATAGGCACAACTCCATCTTAGCAAGGTATAAATAAATAAGTCCATGTAAAGACACATATAAAACAGTAGATATTTAATAAATAGAAAACATAAAAATGAATATAATTATGCAGTAAGTTTCTTGAGGTCAGGGATTTAGTTTTATTGTTTCCATACCAACTAAAACACCAGGTATGTAGGTATGTTATCTTGCAATTAGAAGGTGAATTATGCACAGTTTGGATTTGAATAATAAAAAATACATTACAAATTTACAGAGGGGAAGTTTGATGGCAAACAGTGAAAACTATTTCATGAATAATTTAATGTTATTATTTGCATTGACATAAAAACTAAAGTATAATGCTGCCCTGAAGAAGGCTTATAGTGAAACCATGTTATTAGAAATGGCAAAGATGTCCCAGGAAAAAAAATGCATCTTGTCAAATTACATGGTTAGAGAGTGAAGATTCAGTAAATCATCTATGGTTATGTGGAATTTGGATTTCACACATAGACAACCTGATAATACATGAAAACACCACTGGTTGTGATAATAACAGCCCCTACTTTGCCTGGCTATAGAGTAGGTTAACATATTTAGAAAAAAAACCAGAATGCACATTAATTCAATTAGCAGCAGGTAGTAACATGGAGTAAGACTAGTATCCTGAACAGAGCCTCCTTATATCTTGTGCTCCACTTGGAGTAATGCATCCAAAGATAACTGCTCAGTTTATTGTGGTAAATAATATGGATTTCCACAGCCCTTCCCTACCAAAGATTTTTCTTATTTTGGCTCAAGCTCTGAAGCAACTGTGAGAAGATGGGGTCTCTGTTATTGGGGAACATTGCCACAAATCTATTGAATTCAATGTATTTTCTGATCATTCCTTTGGCCTAACACCCTAATTCTTGATCTTGAAGTACTGGAGTGCATTTAATATTTATTGAAAAGCTAGCACCACCTGCTAACAAATTATTGTGCTAAGTACTTATAAGGACCAAAGGAGATGATTAAATTTAAGCCAAAAACTCTGCCCAGCCTCATTTATTGAATTTGCACCCTTGTTAGGTGCTCTACTAACATCATATCACTGAACTTTCACCATGTCTGAACGATATCATTTTTATTTATTTATTTATTTATTTATTTATTTATTTATTTATTAGTTTCAGGTGTACAAGACAAGGTAATACTTAGACGTTCATCATTTATATCCCTCACACTGTGAACCCCCCTCCCCCCATCCACTATCCCTCCGACCTCACACTGAACCATCACATTATATATATAACATTATAGTTGGCATTCATTAATGTTTAGCTTCTGGTGTACAATGCCATGATCAGGTATCCACAGTATCCCTGAGGTGGTCTCCCAAATAGGACGCATGTCCATCGGATACCCAACAAAATCTTTACAACATTATTGAATACCTTCCCCAAATTAATTTTCAAAAAAAACCCTGAGGCCATCTTGTGGTTACCAGCTGCTTCCAAATCCCTTCACCTTTCCCCTTATCCCCAACACCCACCCCCACACCCATCTAACAACTCTCGTTTTTTTCTTTGTGTCCCCAAAACTGTTTCTGATTAGTTCATTCACATAGTCTTTTCTTTAGATTCCATATATAAGTGAGATCATATGGTACTTGTCTTTCTCTTTCTGATATCATTTTTATTCACGAGCAATGCACAGCTCAGATCAGGTCATTTATCCAAACCAAGAGATTGAAACCAGATCACTTATCTGGTACCAAGAGAGTACTGATAAAACCATTACTAACATGGATTGTGGAATAAATATTATAGTTTAAAAGCTCTGCTGTGTCACTTGCTGGGTGACCTTTGGTAAGTTTGTTTTCACACCACCAGGATCATAAATCCTGGTTTCTCCTGAATAGCCTTGGTTTACACCTGTTGTCCCAGAGTACATGTGAATAGCATCCCCTTCTCAATTTGGACAATAAATTATATAGCCATCCCTTCCCTGAGGATCAGCATTCCCTAATTCAGACAAGGAAAGAAAAGTGTTCTCCTTACAAAGGACATTGTTGAGAGTCAATGTGGTGATTGAGGTAAAGCTTTTAGCATAAGATATGGCATGCTATTAAAAGTTTTCTGATATCATCACTATCATCATCACCATCAAAATTGAATAAACAGTGTGAGTGTGTTCTGGTGTTTTAAGAGCTGAAAAATTAACTCCAGCAGGATCTGAGAAGACTTCTAATTGGAACCTTAAGTACTCATACATATGTCTGTGTGTAGAATAAGTTGTGTAGGAAATACATTGTGCAAGATATAAAAAACTAAATAGGGATTGAATTACAGAGGATCTCGTAGGTGAGGATGATGAGTTAGGTCTCTATTATATTTTCAGGGAAAACTAGTAAAGATTTCTAGAATGAAAATTGATACCATTACATCTTTTAGGGAAATAACTCTTATTGAAGTATCTCTCCCCACCCCATTTTTCCTATTCCATCACTTCCATCTAGCCCATCACCAAGTCTTTCCTTGGCTACTTTCAGAACAACACCAAGAACAACACCTTTATCTCCATCTCTACCATGGGCCTCCTTGGTCTGGCCACCACCATCTCTCATCTAGAACATTCCAGTAACCTAACCCTCATTGTTCTCCCTGCTTCCACTCTTGTACCCCAGCTTCATTTCATTTAACACAGAGAAGCTAGAGTCCTCTCTTTTTTTTTGTTTTCCTTTCTTAAACTTTTCTTGGTGATAATTCTAGATGTATAAAAAAGTTGTACAGAGAGGTCCTGTGTATGCCTCACTCAACTTTCCCAATGTTAACATCATACAAAACCATGGTATGTTCATCAAAACTGAGAATTTGGTACATTTCCATGAACTAAGCAACAAACTTTATTTGGATTTCACCAGTTTTTCCAATAACATCCTTTTTCTATTTCAAGATTCATCCCAGAAAATATTGCAACATTGCTATATTTAATTGTTGTATCTTCATAGTGTTGTCCAATATATGAAAGTTTCTCAGCCTTTTCTTTGGTTTTTCATGATCTTGATAGTTTTAAGGAACACTGGTCAGGTTTCGTTTGTTTGTTTGTTTGTTTTAATGTTATTATGTTATTGTATTTTAATGTATGTTAGTTTGGACTTGCCCTATGGTTTCTTATGACTATGGATTTGAGGCATGACTACCAGAAGTAAAATGTCCTTGTCATCTCATGTCAGGGATACTGTCTTAGTTCAAGCTGTATCAAAATGCCACGGACTGGGTAGCTTATAAACAGCAGAAATTTGTCACAGTTCTGGGGGTTGGAAGTGTGAGATGAGGGTGTCAGCATGGTCAGGGGAGGGTCCTCTTCTGAGTTGCAGACTTCTTGTTGTGTCCTCACATAGTGGAAAGATGAGGGATCTCTCTGGAGCCTCTTTTATAAAGGAACTAGGTCTCCACCCTCATGACCTAATTACCTCCCAAAGATCCCACCTTCTGATACCATTAGGTTTTCAAATTATGACGTGCAGGAGGACACAGCGATTCAATCTATAGCAGTACACGATATCCATATGATTATATCTGGCCATGTTAACCATCATCACTCGGTTCTAAAGTTACTGTTTGTCCCTTTCCAAACTCTGTTCAGTAGAAGTAAGTCACTAAACTCAGCTCGTACTTAAGAGGGGAGGAATTAAGCTCCACTTCCTAGAGTAGGAAAGATCTGCATTAATTTTTTTTTGAAATTTATCTGTAAGAAACATTTGCCCTTTTCCCCCCATTATTTATTTATTCAATCATGCATTTGATTATGGAGTCATAGGTATCTATTATATAACATACTTGTTAAAGCATAACTAATATACTATTACTTACCTGCTTAAAATGCCCCAGTAGCTTTCCTTTAATAAAACACTTTCCTTTGCTAAACTAAAATCCAAACTCCTCACTCCTCCAACAAATCCTATGGAATATACTTAGTTTAAGACCTCGTCTCATACGATTCCCTAGTCCCTATTCCTGCTCTCTCCAGACCAAAGTGGTGTAGCTACAGTGGCCTTTGCTTGAATTTGTCATACTGTTTTCCTATCCTTACCTTGGGACTTTCATTTGTCTCTGCCAAGAATACTTTCATGTTCAATCTTTGCATCAGGTCTCAGCTTAAAAGCCACCTTTTCAGAGAAGCCTCTCTTGATCACCTGCTCTAAAATAACTAATCCGTTACACTAGCATCTACTCTTTTGATGGCACTCATTGAATTGGAAATTATTATTCGTTCCCTCCTGTCCCTACCACCAGAACATAAACCCTGCGAGAACAGGAACTTTGTTTTGCCACACCCAGCACTCAGAACAATGTCTAGGGCATAAGAAATAATAAATGCTAGGTGAATATATACATAAACAAATGAAGGTAGGGGAGGGCCAAGAGACCTGAGACAGGAAGATGAAATAGAAAAATACTACAATAATCAAGGCAGGAGGCAATGAAGAATTAAGTTTCAAAGGCTTGCAATTCACTGTCCGTGCTGTTGATCACAGGCTCATTATTCTCTCATTTCTAAAGATGTTTCCCTTCTTACTTAAGGATCACGAATCTCATACTGATTTAGGAATCTGCCTGTAGTTAAGGAACAAAGCTACCTTTATATCAGCACAGTGACTACTTTTCAAAAATAATTAGCTGTCCTCTAGGCTCTGTAGCCCCTCACTAGTTTGACAAATTCTTCCTTTGGCCTACCGGAGCTTCTCCAATGGCTGACAATTGCCGAAGCCATGACTCAGAGTTCATTTGTACACGGGGACACAAACAGACAAAAAGAGTGTGTTTTGGGGGATGGAGACTAAAAGGAGAGGGAATATTTGTTATGTATCTTCCTTCTGCTTCCCCAGTCATCTTAGGTCTAAAGCCGCTCAATTTTCAGACCAAGACACTTGATCTGAGGGTGTGTTTTCATGGCTTCTTTGTGGGAAGAAACAATTGGAATCCTACTTCCCATCAGTGTGTTCTCATTGCCTGCCAGGCCTTCCCCTCTGCTCCCAATTCTTCCCCTAAAGAATTTGTATACTTTACAGAAAGCAACATTAATAACAAAAACTGCCCTATGTTGACTTCAAGAGAGGTCAACAAAGACAGGAAATGAGAAATCAGGCGATAAAGTACTTGTTTTAATTCCATCTTAAACCCATGTGGTCTATGAGTGTAAATGTAATATTGATCTTAAGGGATATAGAAGAAATAGTAGGATGCTTAACTCTAACAGAGAAATGAAGACCTGGTATGTCCCAGCCTCCACTAGTAGTTCAGTGGGTCATCAAGTCTTACCTATCACTTAGCAGAATACTATCTGGGGACTGTCCTTGCTATTGCAATGCCTTGCATGTATTTGCCTCTGGCCTTTCCATACGTCTTTCCTGCTGCCTGTAGTACCCTTGGTCTCATCTTTACCTAGTTAACGCTCATTCATACTTTGGGGCTCAGCATTGTGTCCCCTGGAAAGTTTTTTTTTGGTGAAACTTTAAAGAACCACTAAGAGTACGCTGCACGTCTCCTGTTCTGGCAGTCACCACACTTTGTGGTGCTTATTTTCTAGCTTTCCTGCTAGATTTATATAATTCCTTGAGGGTGATAACTGGGTTGATCTAATTTTCCCCAGCTCTCGGGTGGAACTATTAATATTAACTCAGTATATGGTATGAGGCAGCACTAATTAAGTTCCAGGCTATTTAATCAAAAAGTGGTTTAAAAATATTTTTTTCATTTTTTACTTTCAACAAATAACTTCCTCAAAGGAAGGCGCTCAATCACAAGATGAACGTTTCAATGTACTGGTCACAGTTTATATCCAGGTATTTGTTGTGATCACATCCCAAGTACAAAAACTTAAAATTCACAGAATTCTTTCAGCCTCCAATGTGTCAAGGTTTCCAAATGAGTAATTGCTATAACCTGAATAGCTTTTATTTTTTTTTTAAAGAATTTTAATGTTTTATTTTTAAAATTTTCCCAGTTGTATTAAGATATAGTTGTCATATAACACTGCATTAGTTTAAGTTGTACCACATAATGATTTGATATACTATGTACAAATTGCAAAATGTTTGCCACGACAGAGTATTATTGTTTGTTTGTGTATTCAGCCCTGGCTTAGCTCTTTTTAACTTATGTTAAACCTATTCATTTCTAATGAGACATGTGGAAGAACAGGATCTGAGCAACCAAACAGAACTATGAGCTCTTCTACTATAGAAGACTTAAAACAACAACAACAAAAAATTATGAATAGAAATTTAATCAATCAGAATTCTTTGCAAGAGCTGCTATCTTTCTTCCCTCTTTGAAACCTTAACTTATTGGGGCAAATGAGAAAAACAACCTCAGAAATCCTGTGTTTCCATGTTGCCATTTACCTAATATTAATGCTCTTATAAATATATAAAATTATCCTTTGCCCACAGTTATTTTAAGCTGGCTGCATTATTAACTGTAAATGATATTTTTTGAGGAACCAAAATCACCAAATAGTATCCCCTATTTTATAATGGACATTGATAAGAAAACAGAATTTAGTATATAGGCAGCTTTTGTGGAGCAAATCCATTCTGTTTACTGAGGACAATCGTATTGAATATGCTTCCCGTGAAACTGAGAGCATCACTTGCCTTTTAAAGAAGAAAATCTACATAACTATTATAGTAAGCATAGAGAGCAGCTTGCTAAATAATGCATAGTTTTCAGTATTAACAACTCAACAGCTACATCCACACTATGTGATTCTAATAGCTCAGATAGTGCTTGTCACCTTGGCAACCCAATGAATAATAGCAATTGCATGGAAACACATGTTGTACTTGTTTCAATATTTCCTATTATAGTAAGGTCCTGGAAATGGGGGAAACTAATCTATGTGCTCCGTCTGGGAAGGCTGGGCTATCACAGTTTTCAGGAGACATCCTAAGTAAAATGTTTAAAAAGCTTTGAGGCAGATTGTTAGAGCCTAGAAAAATGGAGACCACACAGAGATCTTAGGATACGTGAATGTCCAGATACCTGGGCTTACTTTTAAAACATGGATTACACAATGGTAAGGAATGTTATGTTTGACTATAAACCAAGATGAAGCCACTGAAATATCCTCCAGGCCAACTATCAGAAAACTGGATAATGGTCTGTAAACTAGAAGAGCTAGGTTTCTGTTTGATAGTATAACAAAAGTTTTAATGTTGAAGCATGCGGAAGGCAAACCCTCACCCATTCTCCATAGCAGTGGGAGATAGGAACAGGCAAGAAGCAAGCAGTAGTAGCAGCAGGTGTAGCAGCAGAGAAAAAGTGAAGGGTCTCATTCCACCAGAATTGATAATAAGGGACCCATTGTTTTGCAAACCAAAGAATATAGGGCAGTTATAATGAGACATGCTCAGCATCCACAAGGCAAAGCCTCAACATTCATGGGCAGTGAGTGAGGTTTGGGAAGAGGAGAGGAAATGTTTGGGCATCCTAATCCAGTGGATGTGAGCCACCAAAACTCAAATATCTAATGACAAGTTTGCAAAAGGCCTAGGAAATGAAAGGTCACACAGCATATATAAGAAGTCTATATTTTCAGGGACTATTCTTAAAGGTAATATGCATATAAATGTTTTCTAAAAAATGTTTCAAACATTTTCTCATATGTTTGACTCATGACTTTCCTTTTCAGAGCTGTAAATATTATCCCTTCAGAGGAAAGGCAAGGTGTACCACGAGGTGAGATGATTGAGACCATGGTAATACTTCCCCCTCCGTTAGGTGGGAAGAAATCAATAGGATAGAAGAGACTCTCTTCAGATTGAAAGACACACAAAGACTGAAAGTATAGGGATAGAAAAAGGTATTTTATGAAAATGGAAAAAAAAACACCAACAAAAAGCTGGGGTAGTAATATTTATACCAAACAAAATAGACTTTAAAACAAAGACTATAATGAGACAAAGAAGGACCCCGTAATCCCACTTTTGGGTATTTATATGAAGAAACCCAAACACTACTTTGAGGGGACGTGTGCATCCATATGTTCATTGCAGCATTGCTTACAATGGCCAAGATGTGGAGGCAGCCTAGTGGGACAGCTTGGATGGAAGAATGGATAAAGAGGAGGTGGTACATATATACAGTGGGATATTGCTTGGCCAGGGAAGGGAATGGGTTCTTGCCATCTGCGGTGGTATGGATGGACCTGGAGGGTATGGTGCTGAGTGGAGTGTCAGATAGAGAAAGACAGATGCCATGTGATTTCACTTATATGTGGAATCCAAAGAACAAAATAAACAAACAAACAAAACAGAAACAAACTCAGAGATACAGAGAACATTTTGATGTTTGTCACATGGGAGGGGGTTTGGGGGGTGGGTGAAAAAGGGGGAGTGATTAAGAAGTACAAATTGGTTATCACAAAGTAGCCATGGGATGTAGGGTATACATAAGGAATATAGTCAATAATGTAATAACTATGTATGTTGTCATATGGGCACTAGACTTATTGGGGTCATAGATGGAAGGAAGTTGGAGGGGCAGGGTGAAAAATGTGAAGGGATTAAGAAATACAAATTGGTAGTTACAAAAAAGTCATGGGGATGTAAAGTGAATATAGTCAACAATATGGTAATAAATATGTATAGTGCCAGGTGGGTACTAGACTAGTCACTAGTTAAGACTAGTTAAGAAGGGGATCACTTCTTAAATTATATAAATGTCTAACCACTATGCTGTATACCTGAAATTAATGTAAATTAATAATTTAAAAATGAAAAAAGTGAAAAAAATCTCTCTATTATTCTATTCTCTAGTCTTATTACTTATTACAGTCATAGAAAACTGTAATTATTAGTTTCTTAGATATCCTTTGAGAAATACCTTATGTATGTATACACAGCTCATGTATGTATACACATACTTATGGGGGTTAGAGGGGTAAAAAAAAATGGGGCATATTATAACGTTGTCTTTTGCTTTACTCTTTTTCATTAAAATATATCTATAGGAGATTATTCCATAAGAACACATATAGATTTCCCTTATTTTAAAATAGTTGCATGCAATTCTATAAAAGAGAATATATTTTATAATATATATAGATACAATATAACTACAATAAATAAAACTCTAACTAATTACTTGGTGATACATATGTTGTTTTCAGAATTTGTGATTACAACCAATGAATGATTCCTCCCAACATTTCAGAACTACCGGTCCAATAATAAGGATAAAAACAGTTAGGTCCTTCACTGACTACAGGAAGGTGTCATGGTTGTAATTAGTATGTCTGTAATTTTCTGAAATGAGTACCTACTGCAGCACACAAATTTTTCTGTTAGCACAAATATTTTTCTGCTAGCACTTCCATCCCTCCTTCTACTACTGTACGTCATTCCTTTGCCTTCTCCATCTCTTCTATCTTCTATCTCTTCTATTTTAGAAGACCCTCTTGTCTTCTAAAACTTGACTCCCTTTGACTGCCTCCCCCCTCTTTTTTTTTCAATCCATCCTACTCTTCTCTTTGTCCTAAATATGCCTTAGTCTTCAATTTGACTGAAGGTCACTGCAAGAGAGTAACTCATGCTTCTCCCATAGTGTATGCATGGGGTTTGTGGTCACTCTTTTCCTCTGTACATCCAATATGGTAAGCACTATATAAGCGTAAGAAATAAAAATAATAGTGTATAGTGATCTACTGGACTTAAGTGACTCCCCTTTAGATCCTAAATAACTTTTGGAATTCTAAATAATGTCTGGATGGCTTTTTCTGAAGAAACATTGGAAGTTATATAATAATATTGCTGTAATGTACAAATATTAGTCTGATCCAGTACTAATACAACAAATAAAGTCACCAATTACATAAACCTGTATGTGCCTGAGGTGTGCATAATGGTTTAAAGTCTGCAAAACACTTTGATATTCGTAATCCTAATTTTAAAGCTAGAAAACAATCAATCGGTTTTAATATCCTATTGATAAATAATGCCTTTTGAACTTCCAAACATGAAATGTGCCACTTTAAGTGTTTCTATTTACCAAAGAATCATATATATCTTACTTCATATATATTTCTTTCTTCAGAGTGACAGTTTCAGTGTGAAACGGCTTAAATTAATAGCCATCTTTGTTTTATGTTTCCTCTCTGAAATAATTTATAGATTCTAGGTACTCTATTTTCATAAGTAAGCAGCCACAAAAGATTAGAAAAAAATACAGCACAATGAATTTTCTTGGCAAAATAATGTCTTAGCTAAATAGTGTCTATTAATTCACCAGTGCCACTGGCAGCTGGTTTTAGTGCTATACAATAAATGACAAAATAAGCCTTTGTGAGAATTTTTCAATATTCTGTCATGTGGTTATGGATTTCAGAGTTTCTTCCTGTCAGTTTTATGCTGCATTTCTTTACAAAACTGATAGACAGCTGACAAGTCAAGGAAAGTTAAAATATTTGGCTGGTGGCGAAATTAACAGAATTTTTTTTCTTTAGGGGAATAAAACATTTATTCTAACTTTAGAAAAATAAGTTAGAACTTTCAAGAATTAACCATTTCCCTTAGTCAGATGGCCTGGAGTCATGTCTGTCTCTTACTTGCTGTAAAACCCTGGGCAAATTATCTAGCCTATCTGTGCCTCAGTTTCCTTATCCATCAGAAAACCCTCATTAGGTTTTTGTAGAGGTTGAAGGAACAATTTTGTATAAAGCACTTAGTATAGTGCATGGCATTGTAATTTCGATAATAATAGTTTGAATTCAAACGGCTTTCTTGTAGGTTGCAGGGATGAATATTAAATAGTATTTTAGAGTCTACGTTTATAAAAAGGCACCTAAAGTCATATAATGATACTGTTGTACATTAAACCCTTCATTTTCCAAACAATACTGTGAAAAGCATTAACATTTGGTAATAATTATAATAAATAGAGGTGGAAAAGCTACTTAGAGAGTAAAGAAGAAAAGAGTGGAGACCCACTGTTCCCTTGGTATATTTCGATCTTTGCCATTCTGGATCTAGTCATTAAAATGTTTACTTCTATCTTCACTCACAACTCACACACTCTCCCCCAATTTAAATTTTCCAACAATTCATTCCATCTGCTTTCTCACTCAACCACCCACAGTTACTGACAGCTACCTCCTACACGAAGGAAAAAGTGCTGATGCCTTCTAAAGGAAGTTGACAGAAAACACTCCAGCTTTGAGGTAAGCTATCAAAACTGTCTTGGTGCCACCAGGAAGGAAACCCAAGGCAAGAGGACTTCATTTTGTTTCTCATGGTGCTGTTATTTCTAGAAGAACAGAACTCTTCTATCTAGATAATCAAAACATACACACTTATACTTTTAAAGAAGGAGGTCGTAAAGTAATAGGCATAGTGGATAGCAAATACAGAGATGGGAGAAAGAAATTCATCTTTTTTCTTCTTTTAATGGGGAGAGAAAGTATGTGAGTAAGAAAGGTCATCTTAGGAAGCAAAGTCCTCAAACAGCATAATTAGTTTCTGAGCCCCACAAAGTAGGACAAGTATCACTGCATCAACAGAGGCTTGACACAACTTTACTGGTTAGACTGATGGTCAAGGGTAAACTCACATTGTATCATTTGTTCAAAATACAAAATATATTTATTCAAAATATTTATTCAAAATAATATTTGAATTTTGTTGAAATACTTAATTTAACTAAGCAATAAAGTTGGTTATATTTTATTCATGCTGCTCTCAAGAAACCATGTTTTAAGGTTAGAGTTTAAGAACTCTAATGAGAAAATAATAATAAGCTGCTCATTGAGACAATGGCCTGGCAATGATATACTACCCATGAAGGGACAGGCTTGCCCACAATTCTTGCTTCTAGATAGAGAGGATTATAAGGGACTGTCAGAGGTATACTGGCTTCGAGTAGAATGCAATCTGTTATAAGTAATAATCCCTGTCCTCAATATACGTAGGTATATATAGGTAAATAGAACATAGCATGATGAAGAGAAATAACAGTCCTTTTCTCAGTAGTATTGAAAAAAATTTCCTTTTCATCTTTGACCTCAGCAAGAGGGTCAACGAGTAAACAGCAGTTATATTTTCATTTTCTATACACCTCTCAGGAAATCAAACAAATCAAAAATGCATTTGGAAACTGTCTGTACCTTTTCTGTATGCTCCATCTTGTCTGACAGAAAGGAAACTCCTTGCAGGCACAGCTGTTCTTCTGCCACATACTTGAATCTGAACACCATAAATCCTCAATAAAAGTTCAAGGCAAAAGCTAATAAAAGTTTTTAGTGAAAAGTTCTACTGAAAGCAGGAGTCACATTTCAGTTCACAATTAAACCCCATATTGTCAAATTCAGTGCCTACCTTCTACATGGCATATACATGTTCAATAAGTATGTACGAAATAAGTGCTGAATCCATTTTAGTTGACTAATAAATAATAGTATTCCTAAAGAGTTAGCAGGCCGATGCTCATCTGAATTGTGTGAGGTAAGTTTCCTTCTTGCCTTCCTCCTCACCTCCTCTACCCTATCTGCAGACACCTGCTTTCAGAGGATTTCTTGGAACCTGGCCTCCCTAATGGAAGGCCTGCCAGTAAGAATAAAAGCCTGCAACAACTGTTCAACCCTGAGAGGGGGCTGAAAACTCCAGACCATTAAACTGTCAGGGAACGCCTCTACTTTCTTTATTTTCCCTGCAAGCATTAGCTTCTCTTTCAGGGATCCCCCCATGGGCCATGGGCTAACACACACAATTCTATTTTCAGGGCTAACAAAAGACAGAGCTGCAGAGGAATAGGTCACTTGCAATTCCTTGTTTCCTTGCAGGCACTTGCTTTGTTCTCCAGAGCCAGGAGGGAACTGGCAAACAACTGAAGGTAAGTAAGAGGAAATTCTCTCATTGTGCGGCTCTGAGACAAAGTCTACGCAGCTATTTCAAAGCAAATGTCACGTGCCAGTGATGAAGATTAAAAAAAAAGGAAGAATTATTGCTATTCATTGTATCCTTAAATTGTCAGGAATAGAATTATCAATATTTTTACGAGTGATAGAAGAGTTTGATCATACTTTATTCACCCACGAGAAAATTATACATTTTGTGATTTTTCTGAAGATCGTTAATGAGTAGCTAAACATTTCTTTACTGTTTTACACCAGGCCCTTTTTCTATCTGTAAATCAGTGTTTTTAAATTTCCATGAAAATTACCCATTTTTAGAACTACTGTTTTATTTTTTGTAGAAACAGAGGGAATGACTTAGAGGAATGTTGTGGGAAAACTCTGGTGGTAGGCACACTGACAATGGCTCCCTGTTTCATAACAACCCTTGTAACTCTCCTCTCCCTAACAAAGGTAGGCCACCAAGAGCTACTTTTGGAACTCATGGTCATCCAAGAGAGTCAGCTGCTATCAGCATGGCTGCATCAGTGGTTAAAAGAACTGAAAATTTACCTGATGATGAATAGCCACTGCACTGAGCCACTAAGTGCCCTTGTCCTAAACCTCTCCATAGCCCAGCAGGTAATGGAGGTTAACTCCAGGCACCGCAGGGTCTTTAGGGTCCCTCTCACTGCAGCTGATTGCTGGGCCCTTGCATAGTTGTTAAACAGCAACACTGTCCCCCTGGCCCCACTCCCTTGCCCTTGGATTGAACCAGGCGTGGACATCAGAGTAGAGCTGGACGTTTAGATTCTCTCTCCCAGGAAGCTGGAATCAGTACCCAGAGAAACACATCATTCTCTCGGGGCAAATCTGTAGCAAATAAATCAAAATCCTGTAGAAGAGCCATGTAAATGGCAGTGGACTAGGGAGAGCAATCAGAGGAATCTGATTCTTCAGAGAGATGAAAAGGTGTGTCTATTGATCGATCGATCGATTGATCTATCTATCGTATATGTATATGGAGAAAGAGAGAGAGAGAGAGAGAGAGAGAGAGAGAGAGAGAGAGAGAGAATGGAATAGAACCTACTGAATGTTTTATAATTGCCCATTCCTTCTTTACTTGAAGATAACTGCCTTACTGTGTGTTATGGACCGAATCGCATGCTCCTTCCCTTCCTCAACCAAATTCATACATTGAAGCCCTAACCTCCAATGTTACTTATTTGGAAACAGGGCCTTTAAAGAGGTTATTCGGGTTAAATGAGGTCATCAGCATGATGCTCTAATATAATAAGACTTTATAAGAAGTGGAAGAGATACCAGCCATTTGCATGCACAAAGGAAAGGCCACGTGAGCACACAGGGAGAAGGTGGCATCTGCAAGCCAAGGGGAGAGGTGTCTGGAGAAAGCAAACATGCTGGCGTCTTGATCTTAGACTTCCAGGCTGCAGAACTGTGAGACCGTACATTTTGGTTGTTTAAGACACCCAGTCTGCTATTTTTTTATGGCAGCCTTAGCAGACTAATCCTCTGCCTGTAGGTTCTGAGAGACAGCAGAGTACAGTAGTTAACAATGTTTTTTCTTTCCACAGTTTCAGTTACTCGAACTCAACCATGATCCAAAAATATTAAGTGAAACATTCCAAAAACAAACAATCATAAGTTTTTAATTGTGTGCATTCTGAGTAGTGTGATAAAATCTCACACTATCTTACTTAGGCCCTCACAAAATATAAATCATCCTTTTGTCCAGCATACCCAGTTGTATGTGCTCCAGGACCATTAGTCACTTAGTAGCTGTCTTGGTTATCAGATGGACTGTCCTGGTATCACAGTGCTTGGTTTCAAGTAATCCTTATAATAGCCTAACTCTATGTCACAATGCCTACGTCTTTCACTTCACTTCATTTTATCACATTGTATTATCTCACATCACAAGAAGAAGGGTGAGTACAGTACAAGATAAAGTGAGAGAAACCACAATCACATAACTCTTATTACTGTATATTGTTATATTCTATTTTATTATTGTTGTTACTCTCTTCCTGTGCTTAATTTATTAATTAAACTGCCATAGCTATGTATGTATAGGAAAAACACAGTATATATAGAGCTTAGTATTTGTGGTTTTAGGCATGCATTGGTAGGCTTAGAACATATCCCCCACAGATACGGGCGGGCTACTGTATCATTAAAATACAACCATCACCCCTTTTGCTTACCATGGTTGGAGTTCTTTTCTGTATTTGTACCAAAAATTGCTTAACATCTGTGCTTCCATTTCTGCATCATTTAGATGGAAATAAATTACTTAACCTCTAGCTCCTACATTCTTATAAACATTGGATTTTGATATTTTTATCTAATTTTTGACTCTGGGAATCTAGTTGTTTGATGGCAAATTTGAACTGGCACTCTGCTGTTTTTCAAGGATCGTTCAATTGTGATAATGAATTCAAAATACATTCTGTCACACTGTCTTTTTGTTGTTGTTGTTGATGGTGTTTTTAACAATCTGAGCCCTCCATCAAATATTTCAGGAAGTCTTCTTTTTTGTAACTTGGTAATAAATATAGTCTTCTTTTTTGTAACTTATAATAAATATAGGCTTGTTCTATAGGCTAATTAAGCCTCAGAATAGAGATACCAGCCTAACTTCTAAAGTGAATAGCAGTTCAGACATTTATCTAATGTTGGATATTAGATTCTTCTGTTCACAGAAAATAGATTTGTGAGTTCATCTTACACAAGATGTCTTTATTCAGGACCCTGTTTCAGAACTTGTACTTTTCCACAGTTCATAAGGATACTTCCTTCCTCTGTTCTTTCAGGTGACAGCCGAAGCAAGAACAAGGAAGTTCTGCTCCTTGTCCCATTAATTATGCTTTTCCATGTTTGAATAAATGGCCTACATCTGCCAGTGCACACTCGAAAGTGGTAGTCCTAATGACATTCTGAATATATGCTCAGATAGGTGACCTGTGTGCTAGATCAATGCAGTTTTCTATAATGCAGTTTTCTATGAATCACAGCCAAAGTTCAAGCAGGACTTCCCCACCTTTTATTTTTCCCAGCCAGATTTTTATTTGAAAACATTGAGAAGGCGATTCTAAAATTCATGTGAATATGAAAAGGATCCAGAATATTAAATTTTTTTTTTTTAAAAAGGAGAACAAAGTTGAGATGCTTATCTGACGTCAAGGCTTTACAGGAGTCCAGGCAGCAGGTATCAGAATAGGGTGGAGGACATAAAGAAATGTGGATGACGTCAAAGTATGTGTAGGAAATGTGACTGAAAGTTCATAGCAAGGAATCAGTAATGTGGGGAGAGACTGAGGATTATTCCTGAGTTTCTGGTTTGCATAACTAGCAGGGGAATGTAAATGAAGGAGCTGGAAAACAAGCAGGACCTTTTAATAAAAATGAATAAGCGGAAATTCAGTCAACTAAATATTTGAGAGTACATTTCATTGTTTAGTATTAGCACTTAATGAGCATCAAAAGGATCAGTCAAATTTTCACAAAACTGTCTGATGGGACCGAACCTAAATATTACCCATGCTCAACTACAGATCTACCACAAGTTAAAATGGCAATGTTATCCAAGGTTATCTGTGCAATTCAAAAATAAATATATTCTGAAAACAGACCATTAGTTCACCCATCCCAACCCTTTTAAAGATAAAAATAAAGATATAAACAAAAAAATAAATGTCATTAGACTGAAATTTGGGTCTCTTTACACTGAAGATGTGGCTGCATCTACTAGTATTAATTCTATATAACAAATGTAGATTAATAATTTCTACACAAAATAAGTAATGATAAAAATATGTCATGTATTCCATACAACAATACAATACAGGTGATATTATTCCCATTTAATTAATGCAGAAATGGAAGCACAGAGGTTAAGTAATTTGTCCAAGGCTACACCGTTACTTGAACTAGATATCCAACCCAAGTCTCTCTGAAATTAAAGTCTGTGTTCTTAACCCCATCACTGTACGCCTCTCAGAATGCTGGGAGCATATAGTTTGGATGAGAAAGTCTGAAGGTCTAGGTCCCATTACAAGCTGGGCCAGTAACTAGGGACATGACCCTAGTCCAGTCCCTCGTCTTCCCTGGGCCTCATTTTCATCATTTATTAAAAATAGGGGGGCAGTGTTGAACTACTCAGTCCCTTGCGGGGAGAATGTTTGGCTCTGTCCAACCTCTAGTCCTGAAACCGCCCAAATTCCCCACCGCCCCAAATTCATGTAATCTTTCTCTTGCCACTAAAAGCCCTTCATCTTATGCATAAGCAAATTAAATTTACTACTCTTTCCTCTATATGTCATTTCATATTAAATGTCATTAAAAATCTGTGGAAAATGTCATAGGCCAACCTAATTTGGAGTTTGAGAAACTTGGGCTCTTTTGTTTCATGGCAAACACATTTACTACCTATCTAACTAAATGTTGCTTTTTTTTTTCCTTTTAATTCTTATGTGATTAACTATAGCCCTGCAAATTGAAAAGGGATACGTTTTCTCAATTGCTTCAGTCTTTGTATCTTATAGTCCATCTGGTGCCACAGCAATGATTGTGATGTCAAAATTGCAATTAGTTACACTCAGATACAATTAGGGAAAAGGCCAAGGGAGATTGTGTCCAGGCCTCAATACCTGTGATTACTGGGCTAATTGTGAAATTGAAGTTTAAAACCAAGAGACTTGGTTTCAGGCTGGAGCTCGACCACTTACTAGCTATGTATACTTGGGAAAGTCATTTAATGGAATAATAATTGAAGAGCTTGAGTTCTTTGAGTCAAATTATGTGTGTTCAAATCTCACCTCTGCCAGTTAAAATGTGCACACTATTTAACATCTCTGTTCCTCTATTTCTTTCATGATAAATTCAGACATTATACCTATCTCAGAAGAGTTGTTCAAAATATTGAACACAATATTGTATTTTATAAAGCATTTACCAGAGTGCCTCCTTCCTATTAAGTGCTAGTTTTTATGAATAGTATCTGTATTTTGAGGGAGGCCATTATTAGATAAAATTCTAGGCAACAGTTGTCTAAGTTTATATATCTTTAGAATACAATTGTATGTATCTCATAGGATTGTTGTCAAGACCAGATGTTGGAACCCAATAAAAAGTGTTTTGTAAGTTGAAAGCATTAAATTACCATTTTCTTAACACATATGATCTGTAATAAGATCATCTTGTATTAATTTAAAAATTATTTACTGAGTGCTTGTAAAAGGCACTAAGCTAAGCAATATGAAAAATGTAAATTAGATATGGGTTCTATATTTAAATGGTAACAAGAATATTGCTAACTCTAGGGGGGGTGGCCTATTAGTTCAGTTGGTTAGAGCCTGATGCTCATAACATCAGGGTTGCCAGTTTGATCTCAGCCTGGGCCAGTGTGAGCTGTGCCCTCCACAACTAGATTGAAACAACTACTTGACTTGGAGCTGATGGGTCCAAAAAACACACTTAAAATAAATAAAAGTTTAGGGGAAGAAAAAAAAGAATATTGGTAACTCTAATACAAGATAGAAGGCAACGCACTGGTGCCAAATCAATGTTCTACTCTAAAAGGAAAATTCTTTGAGGTAAGTGTTGAAGGACAAGAATGATTTAAGCATTGGTATGGGGTGATGAAGAAAGGAAAAAGGCATCCTCAACAAAACGAAATAGCATGATCAAAATCTAGGAGGTGGAAAAGCACAAATCCTATAAGAACTATGAAAAATGAGTGGTACAATTTAGCCAGAGGAGAATGTATGAAAGGGATGAGTGAGTAATGAGAATGAAGCCACGTTATAGAAGATGTTAAAGGCAGGAAGATAAATGGCCACACTTTAAATTTAAAATTAGAATGGATTAAAAAGAATGTCCAAGTTCACGGAGAAGGACTGTATATAAGATTGGTATTCTTAAACCTTTGCCATTATTGTTCTATGTTCATGTTTCAGAAAGATGGAAGAAAGCCTACTGACTCTCACATCAAGTTTAGATTTGTGAATCTGATTTTCAAAAACTTTTTATAACCTGCCCCAAAAGACAATCTTTTATCATACTATTCACCAACTCTCTATTAGTTTCCTCTGAGGGCATCAAAAAACACCAGGTTCCAACTTCATGTCTTGGCTATCCCTATCTCTTGGCTTATTCTCCTTGTCTTCTATTTATATATACCAGATTATAACCCATCCCTTAAATCCCAGTTCCATCAGGAAGATGTCTTTGATGATACAGACTCTATCACTTACTTCCACCTCTACATACTTCACTGCATATCCATTTATCAAATAACAACATGGAACAACTGTCACTGACCTAGGTATAAAATGAGAAGGGTCCTAGCAGCAGGTGCTCATTCTCTTTTTGGGCATGTTATTTAATGCAGAGTGTCTCCTTTGCAAAATGAAGGGTTTGTGAATTAGCCAACTGAAGTCACTTCTCATCATACATTCCACATATAATGAGCACCCACCTGTGCTAGGCTATATCCTAGGTCATGAGGATACAGTGTGAAGAAGACCAAGTATCTACCTATCTATCTATCTATCTATCTGTCTGTCTGTCTGTCTGTCTGTCTATCTATCTATCAATCATCTATCTATCTTCTACCTAATCTATTCATTATGATTGTCTCTTCTTAGTTCACTGCTTCTTGAAGTTTAGCCTGCATCAGAATCACCTGGGGAGCTTGGTAAAATAAATTTCAGTACACACATGCACAACTCCCCCCACCCCAAGTTTCTGATACAGTAGGTTTGGAGTAGGACCCCCAATTTTTGCATTTCTGTTTCCAGGAGATGCTCACGATACTGGTCCAGAAACAATCCTTAGAGAACATATGTTCTAGTGGAAAGGCTGTCTTTTACACTGTTGTGTTGCCAATGCCTAGAATAAATACAGAGGGTGCCAAAAAAATGTATACACATTTTAAGAAAGGAAAAAAAAAGCTATTAAAATTGTAATAATATATACCAATAGCAAAAGATGAATACAAGTCACATTTGATTTCTGTAATTACAAGAGGTGCTCAAAGTGGTTACCATCGGCATCCAGACATTTCTGATTACGGCAAACTATCACTTGAGCAACGCTCACAAAATGTCCACTCATATACATTTTTTGGCACCCCCGGTATTTATGGAATAAAAGAAAAAGTATAAGGCACTTTGTTGATTGACAAGAAGAATCCAGCTTTGCTCTTTCCTTGAATGATATGGTTTACTAAAAGGTAGAAAAGTTACTCTCATTCGATAGGTACAGATAAGGAATGGTTTATATCCAAAAAAAAAATGAACTTACTTCCAATTTAGAGGAAGGTGGAAGAAGATTAAAGAGAACTTTGTGTAGGAGTGTACTTTGATCTATCTCTGTGTATAAGGACCCATACATTTATTTCAAAAATATCATAAGTAAAAATATTTTTAGCACCTCTCTTTGGAATCTAATTAATCTATAGTGAATCTCTTTTAGTATGCTCGAAGGCTACAGAATCTTTATATTCTGACTTATGTCTTGATATTTGGAAAGAGCTAATATACTTTTACCACATCTGGTCAGACATTTAGGTGATTGTCCTGTGGGGGACCCTGCTCATTTGTCACACGGGACGGCCCGTGGGGTGTCTGGTCCCTCTCCCCACATAAGAATGCAGGATATGGTGAGGCCATAAAGGAACACCCACAGAGCCATAGATGGGGGTGTCATACCACTATATTTTCACTGGCGGCATCCGCCTCTCTGCAATCCGCTCTTGCTAGCTCAGCCACCATCTTCTTGCTAGCCCCCATTTTCTCTAGCGTAGCCACAGCAGTTATATTAGTGCCCAATGGCTCACTGGTTACAGCTGACGGCCAACTAGCCACAGTTGATGGCCATTTACTACCTGAGCCAGCACCTTTCCATGTGAGGCAGAGAGCCTGGGAACTGCAATCCTGGCTCTGTCCCCACAGTGATTTAGTTACATAACTCTGTTCTTGGTTGAAAACAAGGTATTTGAGTTAAGGCACCAGTTTTCTAGTATGACATAAAAATGGAGCCCTAAAACAACTTTAGAGTAGGACGTTAGAAATCATTTTGAACAACGGAAACCCAAGTGGATGAAGTTTCCAGTTTCTGAAGGTGATTAGTTTGAAGGATAGCCACCATTTGGCCATATGCCTTGATGTGTTTGTTTGAAAATCACTGTTAGCACAGTTGATATTTTGATTTATTGAATCAATGCCTGAACATGCAAGATGCTACATCCATTTTTCTTCAAAGTATATGCCATGCTATAAACATCTAAACTTTAAACATTATGGGAACAAAAAAAGCAGTATAAAATGTAAGTTCTTCCAGGGTAAACCTCTGATACTACCAGGAAACGTACATAGGTTCCTAAAAGCTCTTTGTAATTCTGGGCCACTCAGTTAATAATAAATACTAGTTTATTTGTCCTGAGCATTGAGCTATGTGCTGGATCACACTGGTCTTCTAGGGAGCCATATCAAACCATTCTTCTAGTTTGGAATATGAGGACTAAAGAGAACATGGAAGACAGATGACAAAAAGGCTTCTTCCCTCTTTTTCATCCCCAGTCCCTCAGCTATTCTGTTCACACATCCTTTGAGCCCAGGCTATCTTCAGAGAGGGATCAGCATGTACTAGTGTTACTAGATCAGCATTAAAGTATTCATAATTTTTAAAGGCCATCCATATCTTATACTTTTTAACAGAGTGCACTAAATTTAGTTTGTCTTGATACAAATGAAGAAAAAAAAAGTGGATAAACACTTCAAGTCCCTTTGTTTAGAACAATGATTCTTAAAGTAGAATCCCCTGACCAGAAGCATGAGCATCACCTGGGAACTCGTCAGAAATGCAAATTATCCACTCCTACCTCAGAAATATTGAGTCAGAATTGGGGAGGAGAGGTGAAGAGACCCAGCGATCTGACTTAAGCCATTGTTCCAGGTGGTTCTGATGTATGCTAATGTATGAAGACCACTGGTTTAGCTATTATCAGAGCATCAGTAAAGACACTGTCATGTCAGGGCGGCCATTGGCTCAGTTGGTTAGAGCGCAGTGTTTATAACACCAAGGTTGTCGGTTCGATTTCCAGATGGGCCAGTGAGCTATGCCCTCCACAACTAGATTGAAAACAACGACTTGACTTGGACCTGATGGGTCCTGGAAAAACACACTGTTCCCCAATATTCACCAACAAAAATTACAAAAAACAACAACTGTCAGATAAGCTGTGCAACCTTTTATGAACTTTGTAATTTATCCTAATAGCCCATTACTATCTTCATGATTACTACATTTAACATACACACAATTTCACACATAATTGTCTGACAGAATGTGTGTAAAAAAGTCATAGCTTCTCTCTTTAAAGAGATAGTATGGAAAGGAGACAAATGTACTTGTTTTTTAGTTTTCCAAAATGATATCTTCTTCAACTCCCTTCCACCTCCACCCTGCCTCCAATAAAAGAATCAGGGGGGAAAACCATTACTAGCAGGCTCTATTCTGTTTCTTTTGACAGAGCAGAAAGATTTTATTAGATGATATAAATGCACTTTATCACTTGCAAATATCAGTTATAATGTGTCTTGCGTGAATAGCTATGTCCAAGTCTGTTTTAAAGAACAATTAAAACATTTGAAAGTAAATGAAGGCTTCACCATATTTGTAGCTAAACCCTCATACTCATTTCAGATATATTCATTGGACTATGATACTCAAGACACATAAAACAATTTTTGATGAAACAAAGTTTCATAATCCCCTCAAAAAGCATATGTAGCTACTCTAGTCTTTGTAATGATTCTATGTTTAGGAGTTAAGACTCAGGCTCTGGAGCAGTGCAGTTCACAAACATGTAATGTAAACCACATAATGTAATTTTAATTTTTCTAAGTAACCACATTTTATAAAGTAAAATGAGAGATAAATTATTTTGTTTAATTCTACATATTAAAAATATTACTTCAACATGTAAATAATATAAAGTTAATGATATTTTTTACACTTTTTATAGTCTTTAAAATCTTGCATGTATTTTATACATACGGCACACTTCAATCAGGATGCTAAATTTTAACTAGAAATACTTGATTTTCATTTAGATTTCATAAAATTTATCACTGCTAAAGTACATTCTAAACCCAACTTGTTTCAAACATACCAAAAAGTTTTCCAGTAGCCTCGCTGAGTATCAGTTTTTATTTCACATCAATAAAAAATAAAATTAAAATTTCAATTTAGCAGTCACACTGCCATATTTCCAGTGCTGAGAGCTACGAGTGGCCAGTGGCTATCATTTGGGGCACCGCATCTCTAGAGCTGACAGACCATACCTGGATAAGAATTCTGGCTTTGCCATTTAGTGGGTGCGTAGCAAATTCCCTAGCCCTCTCCAAGCTTCAGCTCTACCAATTCTGTTGTGTGTAGTAGGTGGGGGTAAAAAATCCCACCCCATTATGTATACTCAAATTCTGCCGTCAAAAGTAGCAGCCTAATAGCAACAGTTTGTTTTTTGTTTCATAGTAGAGGTGATGAAATTACCTGTTACTTCACTTTGCAGTAATCAGACCAATCTAAATGCCTACAATGTAAGAAAGGTTAAATTTAATTCATACTCTGCAGCCATAAAATGCTATTTATTATTAATCATTCATATTAATATCGGTTAAAGAAAAAAAGTATTATGAATAGCTCCACTTTGCATGCACAAAGAAAAACTTGAAGGGACGGGCCACCTATCAAGGGCTGTGTCCGTAAGCAACGCGATGGGGCGGGGTTGGAGCTGGCACACGTTCGGCTTGTTTCTGGGCAGTTTTTTTTTTTTTTTTTTTTTTTTTTTCCCAGAACTGTTTTTTTGTGGGTTTTTTTGTTTGTTTTTTTTTCTAAAACGGAGCTATAAATTTTGTATTTGAAGAAGAAAAATCCCAAATCTGTTTTGAAACTACACTTTTCGATTGAAGTCTGGAATGTGATTTTAAATGTAGCTTACATATACTATAATAATGAGAAACTGCTATGTGAAAACACTCGGTATCAGAACGAGGAACAAGCTGCCTCAAGCCGTTTTCAGTTGGCGGTTTCCCGCCGGTCAAACGGAAGCAAAACCGCTCCGACGTAAAGGGAGGCGGCCTCTCCTTGTTACCATGGTGAAGTCCATGCGGCCATCTTTACTGTGGTTAACGCGCCCCAAGCTTTCACCGGCGGGGATGGTGCCGCGCCAGGAAAGTCTGCGGAACCAGAGGCGAAAATGGAATTATGAGTCTCAGAAATAAGGTGCTGACAGAACCACGTAGGACCAGGATCAGAAACCATTAGCTACTTTAGTGGAACGTAGAGGTGCAGACTCCACGGATAAGCGGAACGATTTAAGCGGAGGTGTGACGTTTCTGCCCGGATTTGGAGAGCCGCTTCCGTTGCTCAGCGGAAGTGTTGGTGGCAAGAACAGGCTGGGAAGAATCCGCTCACCGCCGTTTTGAACCGCCGGAATCATGTCGAGTTTGGCGGTGAGAGACCCGGCAATGGATCGATCACTGCGTTCCGTGTTCGTGGGGAACATTCCGTATGAGGCGACTGAGGAACAGTTAAAGGACATTTTTTCGGAGGTTGGTTCTGTTGTCAGTTTCCGGCTGGTGTACGATAGAGAGACGGGAAAACCCAAGGGTTATGGTTTCTGCGAGTACCAAGACCAGGAGACCGCGCTTAGTGCCATGCGGAACTTGAATGGGCGGGAGTTCAGCGGGAGAGCGCTCCGGGTGGACAATGCTGCCAGTGAAAAGAACAAGGAGGAGTTAAAGAGCCTAGGGCCTGCTGCGCCCATCATTGACTCACCGTATGGGGATCCCATCGATCCAGAAGATGCCCCTGAATCAATTACCAGAGCAGTCGCTAGTCTCCCTCCGGAGCAGATGTTTGAGCTGATGAAGCAGATGAAGCTCTGTGTCCAAAACAGTCACCAGGAAGCTCGAAACATGTTACTTCAAAACCCTCAACTGGCTTATGCGCTGTTGCAGGCACAAGTTGTGATGCGAATCATGGATCCAGAGATTGCTCTAAAAATTCTTCATCGCAAGATACATGTCACACCACTGATCCCAGGCAAATCTCAGTCTGTGTCTGGCCCCGTCTCTGGCCCTGGCCTCTGCCCAGGACCCAGTGTTTTGCTGAACCAGCAGACTCCTCCAGCACCTCAGCCCCAGCATTTGGCTAGAAGACCTGTGAAAGACATTCCTCCTCTGATGCAGACGCCTATCCAGGGTGGAATTCCAGCCCCGGGGCCAATACCAGCTGCAGTTCCCGGACCTGGTCCTGGTTCCTTAACTCCTGGTGGAGCAATGCAGCCTCAAGTTGGAATGCCAGGGGTTGGTCCAGTGCCTTTAGAGCGGGGACAGGTGCAGATGTCAGATCCTAGAGCTCCTATGCCTCGTGGACCCATGACTGCTGGTGGCCTGCCTCCTAGAGGACTGTTAGGAGATGCTCCAAATGACCCACGTGGAGGGACTTTGCTTTCAGTCACTGGAGAAGTTGAGCCCAGGGGCTATCTTGGGCCACCACATCAGGGTCCACCCATGCACCATGCCCCTGGTCATGACAGCCGTGGCCCTTCCTCACATGAGATGAGGGGAGGGCCATTAGCCGATCCCAGACTGCTACTTGGAGAGCCCAGAGGACCCATGATAGATCAAAGGGGTCTACCTATGGATGGCAGAGGTGGTAGAGATTCTCGAGGGATGGAGACCCGAGCCATGGAAACTGAGGTCTTAGAGACACGAGTGATGGAGAGAAGAGGAATGGAGACCTGTGCAATGGAAACCAGAGGGATGGAAGCAAGAGGCATGGATGCAAGAGGAATGGAGATACGAGGCCCTGGCCCCAGTTCTAGAGGCCCTATGACCAGTGGAATCCAGGGTCCTGTTCCCATTAATTTGGGGGCAGGCGGTCCTCAGGGACCTAGGCAGGTCCCAAGCATTTCAGGGGTGGGAAATCCTGGATCTGGTATGCAAGGGGGAGGCATGCAAGGAGCAGGCATGCAGGGGGCAGGCATGCAGGGAGCAGGTATGCAAGGAGCTGGCATACAAGGAGCAGGCATACAAGGAACAGGTATGCAGGGAGCAGGCATACAAGGAGTGGGCATGCAGGGAGCAGGCATACAAGCAACAGGCATACAGGGGTCTGGCAAGCAAGGTGGGGGCCAGCCTAGCAGTTTTAGTCCTGGGCAGAGCCAAGTAACTCCACAGGATCAAGAAAAGGCAGCTTTGATCATGCAAGTTCTTCAACTGACTGCAGATCAAATTGCCATGCTGCCTCCTGAGCAAAGGCAGAGTATCCTGATTTTAAAGGAACAAATCCAGAAATCTACTGGAGCTTCTTGAAAGGTTTAAAAAATGCTTGGCAGTATCCCAGAAAGTTTTGGGGTTTTTTGTTGTTGTCCTTTGTTGTTGTTGCATGGAGAATGGCTGCAAAAAGCTGACTTCTGCATCCCCTGTACTTGAATGATTAGGATTTCCCTCCTGCCAGAACTAATCTCATTTCTTTTTGTTGTCTTTTTTTCTGTTTTCCTTTTTATTTTTAATGGGGGGGGGGCGCTAGGAGTAAGAGGGAGTGGGTCTGTTCACTTTAATTCACTATAAATACACACAAAATAATTCTGAAAATAATTATATTATGCCAAATAAGATTACAAAGAATATGCAGCAATATTAAAAGTGTCTACAATATGTTTATTACATTTTTTTTCAAATATTTAGTAAAACGATGTGAAATCTGCACATAAAGACTAAAAGATGACCTGTTAAAATGGTAATGAACCAAGATAGTTTAAGGTTTTTAGTTGCATAAGAAAATAAAGAAGTTTACCTCAAAAATTATAAGATATATTTTTGGTAAGTCATTTACAATACAAAATCCTATTTGTGGGGCAGTAGAATGCTGTATTAGGTTAAGCACTGTTTCAGTGCTTTGAAATTATTTTGAAATGTTAGAGCTAACAGGATAAGTCTAAATTTGTGATACTGGAATTGTTCTTTTCTGAAGTGATGCTACCTGAAAAATCAAGGAATGCATCTAGTGTGATGTTCCATTCATCTCACCCTTAACAGACCAGCCATATTCTGGCCTGGCCCTGAATATGATTTTGCTGGGACAGCTCGTCCAGGTTACTTAAGTCGGCTCTGATGAGATTCAGTGTATCTCTCAGTACCTTCTATTTCTCCGTAGTCTTAAGCCCTAAATCTGAAAAAGTTACTCTTTCACATCCTTCCCTAAAATTAGTACCTAGTGACGAGTGTAGATGAATTGGGCTCTTCATAAATAGCAAAGGGCTTCATGCAGTAAAGCTCTGCTTTTTGGTAACTAGTGTTCATATACAGATGATGCCCATTTAGTCAACCAGAATCAAGAGTTAAAAATCTCAGTCTCAGCAACATTTAGCATGCCTTTTAGTTTTTTGTTGTTGTTGTTGTTGTTTTTTATTTCAAAATCTGTTTGTCACCATCTTAGAATAATTGAGGCCCAATAAGGTAGAGAGATTATTATAGCCTAAGTTCTCTGCTCGGTTATTACACATTACTTTTTTATAAGTCATAAAGCCATTTAGTCCTAATAAACATACCATTGAGAGTGTTAAAAATCAGTAGGAAGGTGGGGCTTACCACATTTCCTTTAGAGCCACTACCTGATTTGTTTTTAAGTCTTGACGATAAGGACATCATAGACCACTGGTAATTAACAAGCATAAATACCAAAATAACCAGGTGATCTTACTCCGGAGAAGAAAAACTAATGTCTAGTTACAGGAAATAATGTCATTAATACAAGGAGAGAGTTGAGACTTGGAAATTGAATTGTTTTCCCCTTGCAAGGTTTTTACATCTTAACTGGTAATTCACTATCTTTTTACAAAGTTTTCATCCCTACACCATTCCTGGCTACCTGTTCTATTCCTGTTTTTATTGTTCATACTGTTAATTTTCCCATGTTTTTATATGCTTCCCTTATATTAGAGGGGATAGCTCTTCTGTGCATGTGTGATAGTTCTGGATAATACTGATACAGAGTTGATTTGATTACTTTGAAATTACAGTTGATTTATCCCAAAGCTTTCACTGAAGAACTAAATGAAAACCATTAAATGTTATGCTCTTTGTTGTAGTAAAATCTCTGCAAGTTTAATGCAGACTTAATAAAAAGAATATAGAATTAAGTCTCACTTTATTATCTGATATGTTTATTTTTGTGAATTTTTTAAATCTTTTTTTCTTGATGGTGTCATTTTTTTTATTTTTTTTATTAGTTTCAGGTGTATAAAACAATGTCATGGTTAGACATTTGCACCCCTCACAAAGTGATAACCCCCTCCCCCAATCTACTACCCCTCTGACATCATGATATGTTTATTTTTGATAAATGCATTCATGTGACCTATTGAGAGATGCACGGGGCCTGAATATATATTTTTTTTAATATAAAAGACAAAACTAAAGAAATTGCAGGGATGGATGAAGATTAGTTTCTTAGATACATTATATAGTTCCACAATCGAAGTAACTATAAAGATGTGTTATTGTATGGTTGGTATCAGTAGCAGCATCATGGTGGATACACAGATGTTAGGCTTCCTTTTGTTTATGTTCCCCACAGAGAACTCTATCCTAGGATGACTATACGTATCTTCATTATTGACAGCAATTTTATATTGCAACGCACTATATTTACTTTCACCCTCTGCCATCCCCCCTTACCCCCCGGCACACACACACTTATAATAGACCAGGAATTCTGAACACAGACTGCCTTACTCATTTCTGTATTTGCTATAGCAAAAATCATGGGTGAGAAGGAAGGACAAAACATTTTATCAGTCTTAGGGAAACAGAAATCCCATTAAGAGCACATAAATTTCACCCAAAAGGATTTGGATTTCACACAGACCAAATGAGCTATAACAACTATTTGCATTAGAAAATGAATTAGACATAATAGAAGCAATCTCCTTTACTCTGGTAAACCTAATAAATAGGTTCTTTCTGTCCCAATATTGGTGTAGAAAGTATAGAGTCTTACTCCATTTTGATAGTGAAAAATAAAAAATGTGCCTGTTACAATCGGAATCCTACATGTTTTACTACATAATGGCTGGTTACAATCCCTGGCATCCTGCATTTTCCCAAATAAGGATAGACTACAAATGAAATCACAAATTCATTCATAATAACTAGTTGAAGATAGTGGGGTAAAACTGATTTGCAAATACCTCTGGAGGGTTTCTTCTTGGGCAGTACATTTCTTGAGAATATGAAATGATCAACTTTAATTAGTGTCCAACCATTAGTACTTCCCCTTATATTAATGATTAATATCAAAATGTATTTTAATCTGCTGATATCCTTGTCCCAGGACTTCCAATTTTGGAGTATTCCACAAAACGTAAGTGAATCTCAGGTGAAGGAAGGCTAATCCAAGTGAGATTGTGTATGACTTTTCAACTACACTTTTCAGAATTCTAAGAAAAGTGGAAAAAAAACAACAACACCTTAATCACAGCTTGCAAAGCTTTTGTTTTTTTCATGCTGTGATGGGACATTAACTAAGCACATGGAACCTAACTTCCTATGGTGTGTCAGGTCTTTTTCTTAGGTCTGATGAGGTCGAAGGATAATTATGTGCAACAACCTGCTGTGGCAGAGAAACTGAATTATCAGTTACATCTCACAGTCTTCTCACAAAAGAATACTTCAGCCTCTCACTGCTTTATATTGGTAGCTAATCTCTAGGAAGATTTCTGTGGAGCTTGCTTTTCTCATCAGTCTCTTGTCAAGAATGCTTTTCTCGTCAGTCTCTTGTCAAGAATTAACTCATTTTAAGGAATTTATTTAAAATAAATGTAATTTCAATAGTATAAATATATGATACTGGTATATTATACAACATGCTAACACATTTCATATATATGTATATTGCAGATCTTAACCAGATTTTTTAAAACATTTTAATTTGCTTTTGTACATCTTAAAACAAAAGTTTACTCCTTTGATTAAAAATTCAGCTTCATAAATACTCAGTACTAATTATCTTTCTCATAAGATGTTAACTAGCATGTTCTTTCTTCACATTTTTCTACCACAGTATATAATGTGTCAGCAAAGGGCATGCATTGTCTCGAAAGTGACATTGAAGTAGCAATGTCAAAAATAACAAACCTAGTGTTTATTAAATACATAAAATACCAAAGTATTTACCTAGAAAAGAAACAAGTTCTGATTAATGACAACTCTTTAAAACCAGGAGTTGATTTAGGATGTAAAGGTAGGTAAGTATTATTAAGGAGTTAGAGTAAAATATACCACATTCTCAACCATAATGGATTTTATATGATTCAGTATATAAAATCTGCAGATATTAGAATTCAATCTTGTATGTGTCACAAAGTGGTCATTTAAAAAAATTATCATTTAGAAAATTGTATCTGCTTGATTACTTATTTGTTGTCTATCACAAAAGTAGAATTGATTTCTTGGGCATCAAAAAAATGAAAGCAGTAGTTCCTCCGAAATTATTTTCTCTTTATTTAATTAGCTGTTTTAGTCAGAATCGTGTTTTATTGTGTTACCAATCTCTTCAATAATTTACTGCAAAAATCTGTGGGCCACTGCAATGTACCTGTCGGCCTTTGATTGTTCCATTGCCTCATCTTGCTGCCTGGATATAAAGCAACCTGTACCTATTTAGGAATCTATGATTTTATCCCAGTACATTCCACAGAAAAAGATACATTTGCTACAACTCAGTCCCCAATTTTCTTTAAGAACATTCGAAACATGAGATTAAAATTGTATATTTGAGTTAATGTGATGGAAAGGCCTATATAGAGCTTGCTTGGTGCATTAACACTCATAAAATCATCTATATCCCAAATATCATCCTTATTCACATAGTAAGTAATATAGGAACATAAACAAGGACTGAAAACATTGCCAGACACAAACCTTGTTCTATGAGGGTAAACACAATCACTGCCTATTAATGGAATATATTTCCTGTCCTTTAAGTAAGATTACAATGTTTCCCCAAAAATAAGACCTAGCCAGACAATTAGCTCTAATGCATCTTTTGGAGCAAAAATTAATATAAGACCCAGTCTTATTTTACTATAAGACCCAGTCTTATATTACTATAATATAACATATAATATAACATATAATATAATAACATAATATAATATAACCAGGTCTTATACTAATTTTTGCTCCAAAAGACGCATTAGAGCTGATTGTCCGTCTAGGTCTTATTTCGGGGAAGCAGGGTATATTGGAAATGGTTTCATCTTTTACACTTATCAAGCAGAGAAAAAGTTCCTCGCCTATTTTAAGAAACAGAAATTATGTTTTTGAAATCTCTAGAATCACATAACTCCCCGAACCCACCTCCCAGGTCAGTTTTGTCCTGTAGAAGCTTTAAATGTCTTTGGACAATGGAACCCCAAATCTGTAGCCTGTGGGCCAATTGAGTCTGCAGATAGGTTTTATTTGTTAAGCCCAATGTTCTCAAAAATTTTGAATTTGAATGCATTTAGGTGTAGCATATATTCTCCAATTTGGCCACAGACCCAATCTCTCCCTATGTCTTAGGCATATTATGTCTCATATATTAGGTTTGATTCACACAATTGTCAGCCCTTGTATATGATATGTTGTGTTTAGAACTCCTGATTTTACTCTCTATAAAAATACAGCTACTACATTCAATTGAAATTTTTAGCATCTAATTTAACAAATGCGAATTAGAAAAACGGTTGAGCAACTGGTTCAGCAGTATATTTCTACAAAATCAACCAATCAAACAAAACCCCAGAACAAACAAAAACAAAACATAACAAGTTTTTTTTTTTTTTATAGCTTTCCATGAAGTATATTGTGCAAAGGAATGTCCTTGTTCACTATTTTAATGAGTACTTTTCTCCCACAAACCTGTATTTTTAATAAATATTAAGCCAAAATATTAACATTTTCGATTTGCAAATAGATTTATAAAATGAGATATATACATATATATACCGTGTTTCCCCGAAAATAAGAATTCTTGCTCCAAAAGACTCATTAGGGCTTATGTTCAGGGGATTTTTTCATCCTGAAAAAAATCATGCTAGGGTTTATTTTCTGGTTAGGTCTTACTTTTGGGGAAACATGGTAAATAATACATGCCAACAGCTCTAGAAGGGACATATGTATAGTAAACATAGTAAAACAGGGTTTTTAAATTTCTTTATCTGTAATTAACTAATTTCAAAAAATGATCCACTGTGTAATTTACACACAGCAACCATACTGATTCCAAAACAAAACAAACAAAATAACCTTTAATCATGTCATTCCCTTGTTTAAAACTTGTCATGGTTTATATTGCTCTTAAAATAAAATTCCAACTCCTTAACCATGTCCAATAAAGTCCTAAGTAATTTGGATCTTCGCTACATCAATTTCACATACTCCAGCTACAGCTACTTTGGGCCTAGATTCATTTCCTTGAATTTGACAACCACAGTTTCATTTCTGAACTTCGTCCTGGTCAGTTTTACTTGTTCTTACCTGATTCTTTCCCCAGGCTTTGAATGACTAGTTGATTCCTTTTACTCAGGTTTCAATATAAATATTTTTTGCTCAGAGAGGCTTTTCTTGAATACCCCGTTCAACAGAGTGTCCCCATGTTATCTCATTTTTTGGTGTTTTGCTTGATTTTTAAAGTAGCTCTCTTACCTGAGCAACAACTCAAACAGTAATCCATGCTCTTCAATCCTTTTGCCAAGTATGTTATATGCACAAGGTAAACTTGATGATTGCCATTAATGAATTACTCTTTATTATGCCTATGTTATTAATACATTTATCATGTCAACTATATTTGTTCCCAAATTTATTTTAGTTATACTTATTACTGCCATACATAGATACAGGCATAGCCATAGGTATATAGATATAGATAAATAGTATATGTGTCTATATGGAAGATGATTGCAAAAATAAAAGTTATTTCTAAGAAAACCATGCTGAGTGTATATTCATAATATGAACTGTGTTTGTAAATCGGTTTACCAATTATACTAATTGTTCTAAAATCTATAGTGATTGATATTATTAATGTGAATGTGAAAAAAAAGGTTATTTCCAAGAAAACTATATTGAATGTTTTATAAAGATTTGAAAAATTTGAGTGGCTGAAAATGGATACTCGTTAAATTTTGTAGGGGCAAGATAAATTCAAAAATACTTTTAAAAATTCTTTAAAATCTAGAAATAGGTACTCAGATTACTTTGTAAGTGTCTACATTTTAGTTCCATTTTAAAGGAAATTTGAAACTGGTAAATCATAAACGAAGCATTATGTCAAAACCTTCAATTTTCTCTGAAATTTTTCCAGTAATAGAGGAAAAATATTCTTGCGGAAATTTAATCTGAAGCTCGGTACTTTTATAGTTGTTTCCCTTCCATTTTTACAGGGATTACCCAGGGAAGACACCAACACGCTGCCATCCATGGCCTCCGCTTTCTCCCTCCCTCCTACTCTCAGCTCAAGGAAACTGAATAGGCTTTCAACTCTTGTTTACTCAGATATGGTCCTCTGACCATCACCATCAACATTACCTGAAGACTATTAGAAATGCAGAATCTGAGCCCCACCCCAGATCTACTGAATCAGAGTATGCATTTTAATGAGATCCCCCACGTGATTCACATGCAAATAAATGTTTGAGAATCATGGCTTAAAACTAATCCTAAAAGAAATTAAAAAAAATAATGAGCACTTTAACAATTAATATTATATAGAAGTGATTCTTAATTTACCCAAATGGCTGCTCTTCAAGAATTGGCAATAATCCCTGTCTAGTCTGAGGTAAATAAAGCAGACAGCTGCTTTATTAGAAACCATATTGAAAAATAAGCAAATGAACAAAAATCCTATTCTTTCACAGATAATTTAGTGAGCGTAAGGCTTATTGGGAAACCTATCATAAAATAGGATACTTAGAATTTCCGTTGTTTTGGGAAGTCACCTGACTTTACATTTAGTCTGTATGTGTGACTTTTTCTCAGGGGTAAAGGGGAAGCCATGTCATATTAATTTATATACATTTACATACATTAATTTATATACATTTATATTTATTACATATTATCACCAGAAACATCAAAAATTGTTTCAGCCAAGCTGTGACTAACAGTGAGTCTCTAGGATGAATTTTTACCTTTCGTAAAAATTCTCTCAGAAAACCTGAATTGTTCTCCAGTCCACAAATTTCATAATCTTTCTCTCCAGTCAAGAATGCTAACTTCACATTGGGGTGCCACATTTCCTTTTATAAGTGTTTCTCGTGATGACCCAGAAATATTCCCTAACTAACCTCACACAACATAGCCACACAACAGAAGAAATCTCGAAACCGTATAATTAGCATGATGCTTCATGAAGAAGTAAACCTTCAATAGATTTCTGCTGCTAAATATATTTTCAAACCTTATCTAAATATTACTATGCATGAAATAGAAAGGACCAATACAACAAAAGCAGTTAAAAGTATCTGCTCAGCATTTGTTCTGTTAATTTATTTTTAGTAGATTTATTGGAAATGGTATCAAAACTCTATACTGCAATTTGTGCCTTAAACTTTGTCTTTGAACCTTATCTTAATTAAGAGTACAAATTAACCAAATCAACATTTGTAAATTAAGCAAATGAGGATTTTTTTTCTCCATTACAGAAAAGTTTACACTGGGTGTAAATTATTGAACTCAAAACATGTCTAGCAAACAATTTAAATTCAAATCAAGGCCTTTCAAAAGGTGACATGGAAGCACCATTGTGAGACTGTGAAGATGACCTTGGAACACGTGAATCTCTTATTTTCACATGTATTCAGACTACTTGTATTCTAGTTCTTAATTTGGGGCTTTGTTTGCCTGGAGGGAAAACAAAATTTGGTTAATTAGAATACTTTGTGAATTGGAAGTGAGGTGATTTATAGACTCTTTGGTTGGTGAGGATTTTGTTCTCATTTTTTTCACATAAACATGTTTTAGCAATTTTCTTCCTAGTTAGTGCCTCTGCTGGGGTATGCCAAATAGTTGAGCCTTGAGCAATAATAACCTTGGTTTAAAGCTGCCCAAAACTGTTCCTCCTGAGGAATTAGAGCTGAATTATCTTGGGGAGAGGAGAAAAGAAGCTTTCCTGCATCTTTTGTCTGGTCTCCCTTTCACCCAGGATTACTCACTTGGGTGGGGGTGGGAATGATTGATGAGCTGGCCAATGACAGCCAGGGTCAGCCAGGGCAAAATTGTGAAACTGATCTCCTGTATGGGCGGACACTTAGGTGAAGTCCTGCAAATTACCAGGGCCCAAAAGTGGTGTTTCAGCACCAATTTGCTCTTCTGTGGGGTGGGGGGGAGGAAGAGAAAAGGGGGGAAGGAGGGGACAGCTTAAACTTTTTTTTGCTAAATCTCTCCAAACCACAGACCTGCTCCACATCCATGACCATGGCTGCCACCTCAAGCAAGCAGCATCCTTTTTAGCATTTTTAGGCTAAATGTATCTTTTGGGTCTTACCTGCCACACCACTAAAAGGTTTTTGTTGTTGTTTTGTTTTGATGAGAAAGAAAAAAATCATTTGCATCGATATAGACGTGAAATATAATTGTTCAAAATATTTTCACTCCAATTGACAATGTTATTTACACGGTAATCAATTCTTTGAATTGACGGAAGGAGCCTATAATCTTGGAATTTCAGACATCAGCCACAAGATTGAGGGTAGGGGAGACGTTTATTTCTGAGTGAGGGAGGAGTTAGCAAGGGTATTCCAGGTGCTCTAGAACTAACAGCATTTTCACTTTTAAGTTCCATGCCCTCTTCTGGAAGGTTGGGTCATGATTAATAAGTAAATAGCATTTATCAAGAACCTACTACATGCCAGGCTCCATCATCTCTAATTTCAGTACCGTCAGGAAGCAGTAGGAAGAAAGACGCTCAGAGAAGTTAGTTTGCCCTGACTCACAGAGCTTATAGGAAGGGGTGGAGGTACCACTAAACCTACTTTTGTCTGACTGCCAGCCCTTGCTTCCCCCCTTACATCATTCTGCTTTAAGAAGGAGATAGTAAGGCAGTAGAACAGTTTTCACACTGAGGACTGAATGTGGAGAACGTCAGGCATCGTTTCCACTGAGTGAGGAAGTTCATCACAGGCCCTTAAAGAGGTGATTCTTGGGCAACAGTAAAAGCTTTAGCAAATCAATCCATTTCTCTTGGATATATACCTAGGACTGGAACTGCATCATGTAACTCTGTGTTCACCTTGATAGGAACTGTCAGACTATTTTCCAAAGCAACTGCACCATTTCACATTCCCAAAGCAACAAATCCAGTTTCTCCACACCTTTGGCGACACTTGGTGATTTGTTTTTGATTATAGCCACATAAGTGTGTACAAACTGGTATCTCCTTGTGATTTGGATTCGCGTTTCTTTGATGGCTAATGGTGTTTAGCATCTTTTCATGTAGCTTATTGGCTATTTGTATATCTTCTTTGGAGAAATGTGTGTTCCCTGTGATCAATTTACTATAAATAAATCAAGTAAATAAAATAAAATGGTTTCTGATCTCAGAGTTTCTATTTTAGGTAAGCAGATAATCAGATGACAGTCTCTAAAACATGAAAGAAATTAGTTATTGTGTAATTTAAGAACCTGAAATAGGAAGAGGAGTGAATTGTGGTAATGCAAGCGAGGGTTTTCCGTTATGTTCTTATACTCTTCTGGAAATAGAAGGTAACAATTTTCATGGTTTCTACATGTTAATGGGGTTTAGGACATCCTGCGCCCAAATATGACACCTTGGCATATTGAATACTTGAAGAAGTTTGAAAAAAAAAAAGCAGAAGCAGGAAGGTCATTCTGACCTTCCCCCATCCATCTCCCCTGAAACAGGTCATAAAACCGTCCTGTAAGAGGTGCCTCCCTGTCCCCTCTGGAAAGGAGAGTCTTTATCTCTGAAGATAAAGTGATGCCCAGAAGAATCTTGGTAAACAGGTCTTGCTAAATTTCCCCCGTTTACTACATTTACCTTACCCTCCTTAACCTATAATGTTCCTCCCCGATTGTGCCCGCTTCATCAAACCTAGCCTAAAAGTACTCAGGTTGGTTTCAGGTCTTCATTTCCTTCTGAAGGATTCTGTATCATGTAAAACTACTATAAAATAAATTTGTTTATGCTTTTCCCCTGTTAATCTGCCTTTGTCAGTTTAATTTTGAGACCCAGCCAGGGATCCTGTGAGAGTCAAGGAAAACTTTGTTCTCCTTCACACTATGAAGCTATTAGTTGAATTTGAAGGTACCAGAGGGTACTTTTTCAGGGAGGACATATAGGATTGTATGTAATAAAGAGCTTGGTCTCTGCCTGTGTTCAAATTCTGGCTCCAGCAATGCTACCTGTGTGATCCATTTCTATGCCTCATTGTCAAGTCTATACACTGAACTAACTACTACCTAGAGTAGTTGAGAGGATTGTTTGAGGGAGCACTTTGCCCCATGCCTACATATAGTCAGCTCTTGGTATATGCTAGATATTGATATTATTCCTTCAAAAATAAAACTGTGGTTATAGAAGCCATTAGAGCAACATGAAAACATGAGCCAGCTCTGTGTTTTGCTCTGTACACTCTGAAAGAAAGAGAGGAATAGAGGATGGAAGAAATCAGCTCAGCTATGAGGACCTCCACTTCAGGAGAGGAAAGAAACCCCCCCAAGAATTCAATTACCAGAGAAGGAAGCGTTTTAAACTAGATTGGGCTATAAAAACACCATAAGATCTAGGCAGTGAAAGAAAAATGTCACCTCTCTTCTTTACCACTTTCCTTATATTTCCGTATGTGGTAAAGGTGTATTTTGTACAAGAAGAAATCTAATACAACGTTTACAATGGTGAAGACAATCTTATATTGAAAAACTCTCTCACAGCTGACTCTGTTTGACCCAAGAGGTTTCAAGTTCCTGAAATCTTGCTTTAGACAAACCAAAGAAATGGTATCAGTGTTTTATCCAGCTTGAACTTTTATGGCTTATATATTTCTATATCCAATAGCTTTATCTAGTACAATAGAGGACAGATTTTCAAAAATGTGTTTCCTTTATCTAAAACAAACTTTAATAACTCACTAAAAAAGGTTTGAGGAAACATTTGTGACTATTTGTTGTGATGTTATATATAGGTACGTGTATCTTAAATGTTTGTTTTATGAATGAAATGTTTACATACAACTCAGCCTTCTTTTCATGCTTTCAAAGATGGTGTCTACACCATGCTATAGTATCAATTAAAACTTTCAGAATAAATGCACCAAAATATTATGATTTAATTAATCCTTATGCAGTATTTTCTGTTTTACACATATCTACTGTTTCTAAGTCTGACTTAAGAAAATTATCCTATGAAATTACATGTATTGGAAATACTTTTATGAAATGCAATCAGCTTAAGTAAAGAGTGTTAAAATAACATAAATTTTGCAATTATGTTCATTTTACCATAACGGGAACTACCACGATACTGAACTACATTGAAATCCAAAGTTACAGAATTTTTTTATGTGTGTGTGTGCAATGGGAGTTTTATTTAGGAACTCTTAATGAGTATCATCTTTTTAAACACTCACTTGATATTAATTTAGCATTTTTTTCAGTTTCTTTAAGCATATTTATGTAAAACCATTTATCATGTTTTATAGAGTATTTACTTATGACTACTGTATTTCTGCTCAAAGTTTTACTTATAAAAAATAAAAGTAAAATGGGTAAATTCCCAGTTTATGAACCTGACACTATAAAATTAATTTATATCTAATATTCTATATCTATGTTTTCAATATTGCAGCCACTAGCTACATGTGGCTATTGAAAACAAATTGTGGCTAGTGGTACTAAAGAACTGAATTTTAAAATTTATTCACATTTGATTAATTAATTCACTTATTAGTTGCCATATGTGGCTAACAGGTAGCCTATTGGGTAGCATAGACATAGAGGATGTAAGTTATGGTATGGCTAGATATCATTTTGGGTAATGGTTCAAAACCATTAGATGAATCAACTGACTAGGTATTTCCAACACTAATTTTCAAGTATTAACAACATCATTAAAACTGCTAGTACCCATGTACTTAAAGAAATGTCCCACAATATTTTTTTTACACAATATGTAAAAAAATTTTTACACAATATGTAGTACCCAGAAGACAAGAAATCAAAGTAAAATTAGCCCATTTTATTCATTTATTCTTTTAATGAGCGTTTATCTAATGCACAGCGTGTGCCAGGCAATGAGGATTCAGAACAACAGAAAAGGACCTGCCCCCATTGATTTTACATTTACCCAGTGTCTACTTTGTCCCAGGTCCTCTGAGCCATACGCTTTGCCCTGAAGGAGGGTAGACAGTCTAGAAGGGTGAACTCCCGAAATAGAAGGCAGGACAGAGTACTATAGCACTGCAGTAATGTGGTAGCATAATTAAGAAGCATCTTGATCCATAAGTCATTAGAGGAGTTTTCTTGAAACAGAACTGAGTTTTGAAGATTGAGAGGAGTTAGTGAGGAGCCATTCTGGGCAGGGGATTTGTATGAACTCAGATACTGGAATGAACTAGCATGATGCTCTTGGAGAACTAGAGAGTTTTGTTTTGTGAAGAGGGGAATGTGAAGGAGTTGTAGGAGATAAGCAAGGCCTACATCCCCAGTGCCTCAAGAGCTAAGCTAAACAGTTTGATTTTTGTGCTGAAAGACTTAGGGAGAAACCCAAGCGTTTTAAAACTCAAGGGTTTTAATGAAAACTAAAAACGTTTAGAGTGATATTTGAGAAGACTTACTCTGAAAAAGACCAATTATATAACCAAAAAAATCACAGGAATGCCAGTGGAAAATACCTCTGGGGCTCAAAATAATCCACAAGTGAGATCTTCATGAGATCCAACAGAGAATGGCTTTGTTTTTATGAGTGAGACATTTATCAACTTTAGTCAGTAAGAAAAAGGACAAGAAAAAATAAAGAGAAAACCAATAGGTTACTGCTTAGGCGCAATGCTTGTAAAACAGGTCCTTTGGCAGAGACTACTGACATGGAACTGGATGTAAAACGCAGTTATGATTTAACAAGATAGATTTTCACCAGATACACAGCAGTAAAAGAAGACAGACACTTGTAGAAATAAGAAGCAATCGTTGTACATGAGGGAGGAATAAGATCTAAATGTCAGAAACCTTATCTTCACCATTGTATTTCCAATATCTAGACTAATACTCAGCATAGTGCCATATGCTCAATAAATATTTATTAATATTCATGAATACCAATAAATGAATGTATCATAAAAATCAGGCAGAAGAATTAGGAGAATATTTAGATCAGTAATTCACCACAATCGTCTCAAAAACATTAGTATATTTTATCCCAAGACAACAACTGACTGACATTCACCCTGAGGCCTCTGGGGAGTTTGTGTGAAACATCTAGTCACTGTCAGACTTGACCATACCAGACACACCTGTATCACTCTTTTCTGGTGCTCCAGGGATCTGTGTCTGCAGCTTGAATCAGCTGCCTCCAAACAAGACATTTAGCTAATAGCCCAGCCTTTTTTCTGGTGAATGTGAAATAGAAATGAAAACCATGAACCCCCTTTCTTCTGCAATGTAACCTCTTCCTACAAAACAATGGAATCTATATAACTAACCCCTTTTCACTTGGAGCAAACATGAGCCCAACACAAACAGGCTTTATTTAGAGGAGGGGTTCCCATACCTGACTGCATATCAGAATCTCCTGATTCTGAAAAACACATATTCCTGGGCCCCATCCCCAGAGATTCAAATTCAAGTATATTTAGGATGGTGGTAGACGTGGTGGTGTGTCCTAAGAATTTTTGCTTTTATTGATTTAATTTATTATATCTAAAATCCTAATCCCAGATGCTCTTGACCCTTAGAAATGTGTGAATGCCTAAAATGTCTTCTATTTTCTCAGATAGAAGGTGGAATTTACATATAATCTACTTAATTTGGTCAGAAGCTTTCCTGGACCTTCCCTCTCAATGGCTTCCCTTGCAGAGAGCAGCAAAGGTCAAGAACAGCTTGTGACGCTAGCTGCACAGGTTTTGCCCTTTCTATTTGCTAATGATTGTTTTTAAGCTAAACTTAGCTCATGCTGAGAAATCAAGACCTCTTTCTCCATGAATCCACTCAGCTCTTCATTTTCTAATTAATATCTTATCAAATTGTTATGGCTAAATGTGCCAACAGTGAAAACACCTCTCCTTGATCTTTAATCCTCTCTTCTTTCTCCTTTACTCGACTCACAGGGAAGACCATAACATTTGTTCAGAACCCATGCTGCAAGATTAAAAGAACACACAAACAAACAAAACCAAAACAAAACAAAAAATAAACAATCTCATATCAGAGAGGTTGACCATCAAACGGAAATATGGGGTAATCTTTGTCACTATCTCACCTATGATCCTACCCAATTTCCTCTTTCTCCAGTTGGAAAATTAGGGCTTTTTAAAGACGTACTTAATATACACTTAAATACTGAGGTCATTTTTCTAGGCTACCCCTAAAAGCTAGTGCCTCTCTCAGCCCAAGTAGGTTCTGCCCCAGTGACTGGTACTATCTCTGGACAGGCAACTCAGTCTAATTATTGTCAAGGTGTGACTACAGAAAGCAGAGAGAAGTACAGTTACTGCCATGTAAGTCTATGTTGTTGCTGCCTCACAGCCACTGGTGAGTGTGTTTATTGAGGTGCAAAATTCTCACAGTTCGGTTGTGGCAGGCTTGTCCTAGTCCAAACCAGAAGTTCCTGAAAATGTATCCTTCAAAATACAAAAAAGAAAAAAAAAGAAAAACACCATTCACACACTACATTTGTAAAGAAGGGACAACTGAATAACATTCTGTCGCAAGGTATTTCCATTTTAAAATTAAATAGAGGTATAACCAACAGGAATACCTACAAATGCTCATCAAACAAATGAAATGTAGAAGAGTGTTCATAACAATCCATCCAGCAACCCAGATGTCTATCAACAGTAGGGTGAATACACTGTGGTATATTCATTCAATGGAATAGTAGACAGTAATAGAAATGAAAGAAATACAACCAGGTGCAACAATATGGCTGTCAGGAACATAATGCGCCAAAGAAGCCAGGAAGAAAAAAAACTCAGACTCTATGATTCCATTCCAAAAATAGGGCAATGCTATCTATGGTGTAAGCAGTCAAGTTAGTGGCTACTTCTAAGAAGAAAGGGAATAGATAAATATTGGGAGGGGGCATGTTATGGGCTTTGAGGGCTTACAATAGTGGGATTTACATAGGTGTGTTCACCTGATAATATTTAATTGAGCTGTACATGTCTGATTTGTGTACTTTTTAAACATGTCATATTTTAATAAAAAGTTTAAAATTGCCTTGAAGCTCATTTATTTCAGAATGACTATTTAATTACATTAGCTTTGCATCAATGCCAGGAGATAAGAAGAAGAGAATAGAAAACGTAGATTAATGAGACACATGCTATTACTTTAAAACAGGCATTGTCATATAAATCTCAGCAAACAGTTTCTGGCTCATTTGTGACCATAGAATATAGCACAACAGGGTTAGGCAACCAAAAAACTTCAGTATTTAAACATTTTTAAATTTAGCAATCTTTTTGTTTTATTAGATAACACACTTAGATAACACACATTAGATAACAAAAAGGGAAATGTTGGTAGAATCCTCTTCAGAATAAGAGTCTGTTGATAGTTTCCTCTTTTCCTTTGCCTCTCCCGACTGCTTTTTGACTGTTCTTTGCTCCAGTAAACAGTGGGGTGGGGGTGGAGGTTGGGGGCAACGTTGAATAGATATAGTTTTTTTTTTCTTTGTGTTCATTAGTAACTTTTTGAAACTTAGAGTAACATATAATGGTTTATATGAGGTTTTACAATGCTCATAAATTTTAGGCAAAGGGTTGTTTGGTTTTGTGGGAGTTCAGAACGAGCCACCCCAAGATATGCCTTTGTGGTGTGCAGATTATTTTGAGCTAAAAGCAAATTTTGTCACAGGCTCAAGAGAAACTTCTGACCCTTCCTTAACTACCTAGAAGAACTTGAATGAGGGGCCATGCCCATAATAAGAGATTATCAGAGAGCACCTCTTTTGACCTACCTATAGGGCAGGACAAACTTCTATTTACTACGTATCTGCTGTTTTTATCATCTTGCAATGACCCTTACTTAAAGACCCTTTAAGTAAGGTGCCTTGGAACCTTACTTAATCCCTAGCTCATGTTGTCTTATATACCCATGTTCCTTTTCTATCTCTGAACCTCTCATTCATATGGGATCTCTGACTCTCTTATGTATGCAGGGTTTCCACACATATGTATGTATTAAATTTGGTTATTTTCTCTTGCCAATTTGTCTCATGTCTATTTGATTATTAGATCAGCCAAGAGGACCTTGAGGGCAGAGGAAAGTTTATTTCTCCCTCACAGTTTGGTCTGAACCAATGCTTTCCAACAGAACTTTCTGCAATCATAGAAATGTTCCTCTGTGATGACATGATATCTACTAGCCACACGGGCTATTGAGCACTTGAAATGTGGCTAGTGAAACTGAGGAAATAAAATTTAACTTTAAGATAATTTAACTAATTTAAATATAAATACAAATGGCCACATGTGCCTAGTTACCACTCTGTTGAAAAGAGTGACTTATAACCATCGGGTCCCACATTCTTTCATAAAGTCCATGACACTTTCTGAAATGATAAAAGGATGTTGAAATGACTGGAGCCAAACAAGGTTTGATTGGGAAGATTTCAGAGAAGACAAAGAAGGTAGGTGTGGTTTATTGACTTGCATTGTTACAAAAGAAAAAAGAAATGGATTTCTCTGAAAAACTTGTCAAACAACTATAGAACTTCAAAATCTTTAGGAATATTAAATGGGTCCTCAGGAAAAACACGTTTTAACATTTAATATATCTTGCTAAGAGAAAGACAATAGGCCTAAAATAGAATCACTTCTGCTAAACCACATCACCAAACCTAGACTTAATTACAGTTTTGGCTTTCCCAGAAATAGAATCTGAAACTAGTCAAACAGGAATCGTCTGATCAGCACTAGTTAGGATACCTGCCTGAAAGACTCCTGCCATTCCCTAAAGTAACCTTGCAATAACAAACCTGCTATATGTATATATTTTTTTGCCTTTGTGTAACTTTCTTGTCCTGATCCCTTCTGCCTATAAAAGTCTTTCATTTTGTGTAGCTCCTTGGAGCTCCTTTCTACCTGCTAGGTGGGAGGCTGCCTTATTTAAATTGATTTTTGCTCAAATAAATTTTTAAAATTTTAATGTGCCTCAGTTTATCTTTAATAATCCAAATTAACAAACTTTAAATACCTATATACAGGACACAGAAGGTGAGAGCTTCAGATCAATAGAGTAGCAGACCAGACGTTTGATTAGGATTTACTAAGTAAATAGTATCGTCACAGTGGTCATTCTTTGATCTCAACTTAGCATTAATAAATGCTTTTGAGTAGGTCACTGCAAATGTCCTGGCTTCGAGGCTGTGGCATGCAGGGGGACAACTCAGTGTGTCAGTGTGGGGACAGAGCCCCAGAGAGCAGTTTCCCGGCTCTCGGCCTCATGTGGAAAGGTGCTGGCTTGTGTAGCAGATGGCCATCGGCTGTGGCTAGTTGGCCGTCAGCTGTAGCCGGTTAGCCAATTGGCCACTAACATAACTGCTGTGGCTATGCTAGCAGAAAAATGTGGGGGGGGGCCTAGCAAGAAGATGGTGGCTGAGCTGGCAAGAGGCAATAGCGGAGTACGGCGGAGTATGGATTGAGGATTCTGTGGCTCCTGCTTTCTGTGTCTCCAACCCAGCCGCCAGCAAGAATATAGTGGTATGATTCCGCTACCTATGGCTCCGTAGGTGTTCCTTTTTGGTCTCACCATGTCCTGCGTTCTTATGTGGGCAGCGGAAGCTGAGACCCAGCAGGCCGCCCTGCGTGATAGTTAGATGCACTGGAAGATAACTTTTTCTTGTTTTTTGGGGACTTGACAGTGTTTACATATTTTCCTTGGTAGATTATGTTTTGCCCTGAATAAAATTGCAGTTTTACTTCATTTTATTTTTTTTGTTTGTTTGTTTATTTTTCAGAAATCAGTCTTTCTCAACAAGGTCAACAAGGCACAAGTTCCTAACTCACATTTCACCCTTTTCTGCTGTGCCACTGTAAGTATCCTAGTGTACCAAATCACAAGTGTTTTCCATCAGCTCCCAAATAGTTTAGAACACAGTGGACTCAACAGAACAGCGACCTTTGTAACCACTTTTACGGTTTCTGGGGCAGTGTTAGGATTCACATGTTATCTAACAGTAAGATTGATGTCCCCACTATGTCTGAACGATTACAGCTATAAAAGTAAGCAGAATTTCTTGTAAAAAAGTTTCCTCACTGAAAACTACTCTGTCTTCCTCTCAGAGTAGAGACATACCAGTCTCCATTTTTAGACACTTAAACATTTGCTCTGTGTGAGCCCAAACGTGTGCATGCACACACGCACAAATGCAAATTGGAATTAATATGAAGACAACTCGGTTAACTATCCTGGTTTTTTGTTTTGTTTTGTTTTGTTTTTAACTCTAAGACCTCCTCACCATCTTTTTCATTCACACATTACCAATTATGCATCAAGATGTATCTTGGAATTGACATGGAAAAATATTTGCCAGCTGCCAAATAGAGAAGCCAATTGTGACAGAATTATTATTGCCCAACTAAGATAATTATATTTTAGCTAGAATGTAACTGGTTCATCCACAGTCACTTTGATTTAATTACTTATATTGGTGGTAGTACATTTAATTAAATTGCAATGTACATTTTTATCCTTAATCATCTTTTAAAATATCTTCAAGAAGATTATATTTCTAAGTAGTGTTGAGATGAAAAGTTATTCCTTATTGAAAAGACAGCTTGTCATTTGCCATACAGCATAATTAAAGGCAGTAGAAATTATCAAATTTCTCAGAAAGTATCACCAAGTTTCAAAGTTATAAAGACATAGTTGTAACTGGTTTATACATCCTGATGGACCCTTAGTCAGGTGCCAAACATCTGTCAAAAACTTTCCTCTCATTTTTAAGATAGGCTGTTTAAATTCTAGCATTGCATAATATAATTAAGGGAACACATGAAATAGCAAATTGAACTAAATAGGAAAAGAAAACATTTTCCTGGTATTCTCCAATATGTCTCTCTATATGCTACCTAACTCTTAAATCACTAAAGGCTCAATAGAACAGTCCAGATTATAAAAAGCAGCATATCACAGGGATGTTATAAATAGTTGCTTATGCCTAAAATATATTAAAATAAATCATTACACTTCAAATGTTAAAAACATCTATTCTCAAATTTTGATCACTATAATACAAATAAAAGTGATAAGCAATTGGATAAATGTATGTGGATTTATATTTCTACTGGACCATATATACTAAAAAATACTATGCCCACACGTGCATAAAACAAGAAACGAAAATCCTTCAAAAACACAGATCACAAGATGAGAAAAGAAATTGACAGGGATCAAGAACAGAACTGTAAATAAAATTATGCTATTCTTCAGATTTTACACCAGTAGTTTCCAATATATTCAGTATAACATAAATTTACTTAATAGTGGCCTATAAAATCCTTCACGAGCTTCCCTTTCCTGAAACGCCTGAAACCCCCACCCACACTTCCATTTTTCTGATTTTATCACGAATCAATTTCCTCTTTGCTCTTTAAATAGCTCTCATATCACAAATTTGTACTTGTGTTCATTCACCTAGATATCCACCTAAGAACTCCCTTACTTTCATTGGTCACTAATCAAAAATCATTTTATGATATCAGCCTTTTCTAACCACTGTTTATAAAATATCATTACTCTTTATCTTCTGCGCTTTGCTTTATTTTTCTTTGTGGTACTGTTATCACTTTTCATATTTAGTTTTTTATTTGTTGGTATTCCAACAATAAGAACTAAGTGGTATATCAACAAGATGTGACCAAAGAGGAGTAGGGACTTTGCTTTGTTTAGTGCCAGTCACCTGGCAAGTTCTTAATACATGTTTATTGAACAAAGAAATAAATAAAATTAGAGTGGTAAACATGAAATGGCCTTAAGGTTGCTCATGCTTTCTGCAATACAGAAGCAATACAAGTCTCAGGCTTTAATGGCCACATGGTAAATGAGAGACAAAGCTGGATTTGTGCTAGATGGAAGTTGCAATTGGAATCTTTCCATAAATCCTGCACCTACAAAAGTTTACTTCTCAGTGTAAAGGTAGGGTGAGAAATTCCACCAGCTTGTGATGGGAATCAACAAAGTAACTGATTAGGTCTTGACTCAGGATATGAACTGAAAAAAAGAGAAAAATTCCTTTAAGAATCTGTAACTAAGCACTGTCCTCCAATTATTTGGTTGTTTTAATTTTTACTACCTGTGAGATTAAGAAAACCTAAAGGTAAGGTATCTCAGGTTAGTAGTGGCCTGGGTTATACAAACATAAATTCTCTCTTCAGGAAGGCATGTGAAATCCAAGTCAATTGTGATTCCACAGATTAAGTTCAACCAAATGTGATCTCGCATGAGGGAAGAGTTAGAAAAATCAAATAACATAATTAGGAACCAAGGACATGGATTATAAAATAACAATGTTCATAATGTTTATAGAAATTTTAAAAATGTATCTCAAAACCTGGTGAAAAAACAAGATCTATCTCTCTATATATATCCATCGATATCTATCAATATCTATCTGTCTGTCTATCTATCTATCTATCTATCTATCTATCTATCTATCTATCTATCTAATCTATCTATCTATCTATAGCTATATATATCTATATCTATCTATCAATAGATAGATATAAACAGATTTGAATAAATATCACAAATAAATTCTAGAAATAAAAAGTATAATAATCAAAATTATAAATTGAATGGATGATTTAAAAAGCAGATTAAATATGAGAGAGAATTTAGGAAACATGGGAGATAAAAGTGAGAAGATCTAAAATGCATTAAATTGGTGTTCCAAGAAGAGAACATTGAGAGATTGACTAAAGAGAGAAGCTACTCAAATTGCTAAAGGCTAAGAATTTCCAGAATTCATGATCCAGGGATAATGAAATTTATTGAAATAAGATCAATATAAGGAAATCCATACGTAAAAATAGATATCATAGTGAAACCATAGAAAAATATAAGAAAAACAACTTTAAAACAGCCATAGAGAAATGTTACAACACTATACTGGCTTGAATAATGCCTCCCCCCTTTCCCCTAAACCCTTGATGTCCTTCCTGGAACCTCAGAATGTCACTTTATTTGGAAATATGATCTTTGTGGTTATAATTCGTTAAGATGATGTCATACTGAAATATGGCAGGCCCTAAATTCGATTTTACTGGAGTCCTTATAAATGAGGAGAAGAGACAGAGACAGAAATACACAAAGAGCATGTGGCCCTGTGAAGAGGGAGGCAAAAATCGGAGTGATGCATCTACAAGTCAGGGGAACTCCAAAGATTACTGGCAACCACCAAAAACTAGGAGAGAGGCATGGAATAGATCTTTCCTAGAGTCTTCAGGGGGAGCATAGCTCTGCTAACACCTTGATCTTGGGCTTCCAGCCTCCAGAACGGTGAGAGAACATATTTCTGTTATTTTAAGCCACCCAGTTTGTGCTGATTTGTTATGACAGCCCTAGAAAACTAACAATAGCCACCAGAAAGGAACTCCAATGAGATTTCCATCCTAATAGAAACTGTGGAAGCCAGATGACCCTATCATCCTTTATGTGCTAAATTATAATAGCTATTGACTTAGAATTGTGTACCTGGCTTCCTCACTTATGGATGAAACAAAAGTAATACATTTGTAGATTAGCAGGCAGAATTTAACATAAGCAGACTCCTACTGATTAAACTTCTAAAAATATACCTCAGGAAGATGGTAAATTATCTCATAAAGATTTCTGAGATACGAGAGAATCATAAACAAATAAACAGGTAAACATGTAGGAAATCTAAGCAAACATTGACTGTATAGAACAACAAAAGTAACACTGTCTAACTTGGAGTAAAAAATAATAAAAAGCAAAATATTGAAGGAGGTGATCAGAGTTTAAATTATTTAGTATTATTCACGAGTCGGGCAGAAATACTGATTATGTCAAACTTATTGATTTTAAAATGCATGTTGCATTTTAATGTTACTTATTAAAAGAATACAAATAGAATTATAAGGGATAAAATAGTAGAGAGAAGTAATTGAATATAAAGGATAAAAACAGGTGTGAAATAAAGATAACCAGAGAAAAAGCAGGACCAATATGAAGTTGAAAATACTGTAGAAATACTTCTAAGTACATTGGTAATCGCAGCAAATATGACTGTATCAAATATACCAGTTAGAGGACAGGTTATCATATTGAATTTAAAAATATACCTATCACATGTTACTTCAAGTAGCATACCTACAGCACAAAGACACATTAGGGTTGAGAATAAAAGTATGTACAATGTATGTCAAACAAATAATCAAACACATACTCATAGATTTGTTAATATCAAAATATAGGCTTGAATACAAAAAATTAATAAGAGATGATGATAATGATCAGGATAACGATCAGTATCATAATGATAAAAGACAATGAACAAATAAGATACAGCAAGCAGTTCTAAATTTGTTCACATCAAATAATATATCCTTAAAATATACAAAGCAAAAATCAAGAATTACAGGCAGAACTATGTGTAAATAATAATAGACTTTTGAATCACTCTTGTCTCTAAAATTAATAGATCAAGTAAGGAAAACATATATAAATATATGAAAATTTAAACAACACAATTAATAAGCTTGAATAGCCATAAATAGAACACCGCCCAGAAATTGGAGAATATGTATTCTTTTAAAGCACACTCGTAACTTTATGAAAAAAAAATCTTCTAGGCTGCAAACCAAGTTTCAATGAATGATAAAAATAAATCTTAACCACCATATTCTCTCACCACAATCTAATAAATAAATAATAAAAACAATTGGAAGAAAACAAAAACATATTTGGAAAATAAATTATGTAATCCCTGGATCAATGAGCTGAGTTCCCAACTTAATAAGTTAAAAATAGTCGAATTAGATTCTGTTGTTAGTTAGCAATTTCAAAGTATGAATTTAACAGTGCTAACTAATTGTTATTTCACCCTTGAAATTTGTTATTAAATCCATATGAAGGAATATATTTAGGTGTTTAATTTCAGTGAAAAAAAGAATATACAGAACACAACTCCAGTTTTATTTTTAAAAAATTGATACGGTGAATTATTTTAGATAGCTCAAATTAAGTAAATATATCTTTCCAGGTAAATCATGAAAATAATACCTTCTGATAAACAATATTATTTTGAGGATAAGTGACATGATGTATTGTAAGCACCTCATTCTAAAGCTACCTTCAATTATTTTTGGAACCAACAAGATAAAATAGACACAACTAATAGATCTTATAGATCCTAGTACTTTCTGAATTGAGGTACACAATAATTGGTATACAATAATAGGTTAGAATCAGTTGAGGAGATAGACATTGCAATTGTTTTTGATGTTATGCTGAAGCGCACAATTCCTTCTAATATGCAAAAACAAACAAACAAACAAAAATCTTAGTTGTGGATGGATCTGACCCACACCGGTTACAAAAATCATGAGCCTAATGGTTTCCTCAAGTCTTACTATGAACTGAGTACTAACTTGCTCCTTTATATACATTATCATGTTTAATTCTCCCCACATCTCTATAAGATAGATATCTCTGTTTTGTACTTTTAAAAAATGGAGGCCTAAAAGGTTAAGAAACTTGATGTTGGACACTTCCCCTAAATCTAGCCCATCGTCTATATGTTATTTTAATTGTTCACGAATTAACATTTTTTAAAGAGATGTGATCAATTATTTTGTAGCCTGTCTCCCAATTTAGTTTTGTCTAATGTTTTCTTTTGATCTATGTCACACATTTTTTGCCAAGAATATAATAGAAATAATGTGCCTTTCTCAGTACATCATATCAGGAGTTATATGATAGCGATATGTCTTACTAATGGTGATGTTAATTTGCTAATTTAGTCAGGGAAGTCTGGGGACAGAGCCAGGAGTGCAGTTTCCAGGCTCTCGGCCTCACGTGGAAAGGCGCTGGCTCAGGTAGTAAATGGCCATCAACTGTGATTGGATGGCCGTCAGCTGTGGCTAGTTGGCCGTCAGCTTTAACCAGTGAGCCATTGGCCACTAATATAACTGCCGTGGCTACACTAGCACAAATGGGGGCTAGCAAGAAGATGGTGGCTGAGCCTGCAAGTGGAGCAGTGAGGGTTGCGAACAGTGTGGCTCCTGCTTCCTGTTTCTCCAACGCAGCCGCCAGAGAGAATATAGTGTATGACTCCCCTATCTATGGCTCTGTGGGTGTTCCTTTTTGGCCTCACCATGTCCTGCGTTCTTATGTGGGCAGCGAGACCAGAGACCCTGCACGACACCCTGCACGACAGGAAGTATCTGCCAAGTTTTCCCATTGTAAAGTTACTAATTAATAAGTATCTTCTGGTGGGCATATAGTTTGAAACTAGACAAATATCTTTTTTTAACATAATTTTGACCAATAATTTTAGTGTCTATTACTGATTCTAACCAGTAACAATTACTACTGTGGTTTGACAAAATGTAGTTACCTTTTTGTTTTAATTCCACCATTCCTTTTACATTTATTAAGTGGAATTTTATTATAAGAAAGAGATGTTCCTTTAGTCCTATTTGTTTATTCAATTATGTATTTTTATCAGTACAGAGACTCATAGATATTTATTTGATGTTATGGTCTATAATTCATTATTATTATTTATTTTGTCACTCAGATTGCCCAAGATTTGGTCCTTGGCAGCTCTTTCAAGTAGGTTTCTATGTTCTTTCATAAAATTTCAACTGCCAATTTTAAAGCATTTCCTTACTTTCTGGTGGTAGGAGAGATTTCAAGCCTCTTGTGCTTTCTCTGCACCAGCTCTGAATCAATCATTTCTCCAGTGAGCCCTGGTTCCTTTTATTGGAGAACAGTGTGGAGAAACCAAAATCTGGGTGCTACATGTACTTGTTTCTATAATCCAACATAATTTAAAAAATAAAAATAAAATTGTATCCTGTTTTTCTAACTGTAATAGAAGAAATTGGAATGCCAGCTGTCATATGTACATAGCAGAATTCATCCAATTGTAACTTTTGGTTGTATCCAGGTATCATATATGTGTCTGGGCTCCAGGCTGGCCATGGAGACGTAGAAACACTGGGTATTCTCCTCTGTCACTTGACTTGTTTAAACACATAAGGAAATCTAGGACTTGCTCAGAGATCATTTCTACGGAACCAGACTAATACCTTCTTCTATACTTGCAAAAAAGCCTACCTAACTCCTAAACTATAAAAGTGGTACACACTTTGGCAAAGACTCATCCTATCACTGTGTGTAGTGTCCAATTCAGCCTTGAGTCAGAAGACAGAATGACAGTTCAGACTCATTAACCTTCCTGACATGCTCCCCTCAGCACAGCGAAAAAAAATTTGACTCGGAGTTGGAGTTTCCTTTGCCAGATTCTGGGCACCAGTTCACTGACTGTAGGCACCAGGCTCTACTCTCCCAATAGCTGCGCGCAGGAAAATGGCAGCAGATTTGAAATTTAAATGACCTCAGGCAACGTGTTGACCTAAATTTTCTGTCAGTGATTTAAGAGGCATTCAATGGCTCTAGGCAGAAACAAAAAGACAGCTGAACAATTCTCCCATGAATAATCTCAAGCAACTTCAGGGCCAGCTTTTGTCTTCAGGTCTCTGCAAATCACTCAGTAATGTTTTCATCTTGGGGAAATCAACAGGACCTCTGCACTGTGAACAAAATATTGAGCTCAAAATAGTCGGTGCTTAGGAAAAGACAGATGATGCCAGAGCCTGCAGTCTTTGAAAGATTTAGTACACAGAAAATAGTACTTTGGAGATATACAGAAAAGACAAGTAAAGCTTAATACATCTGAGGAGCACAGAAATATAAATATCACACGACCAGGAAGCCTAGATGAATTAGATCAATACTCAGAGGGACAGCTAGGATGCTTAGTAAGAGTGCTTATAGTCCTGGAGTCCTTAAAAATAAAAGAAAATTTGAGTTCCAAAAACATGGTTTGTAATGCTGATATGTTTCTCTTTTCCTCAATGAAGCATTTTGCCAATATCTATATTAGCCATATAATCTTGAGCAATCATGTTTTACACTATTGCAACATCCAACTTAAAAATTCCAAGTTGGCAGGAATAAAGCATCCTCAATTCTAAATAACAGAATGAAGGCTGCACATATCTTTTTAAAATACTTTTTTCCTGTTATTCTACTTCGGGTTCATTTTTAAAAAGGAACCATGCACTGCATAATATATTGAAAAATAGGCTGCCCATCTGAGTGTACTGTTTCTTGCTTGTCTCCAGCTCCTGGAATCCTTGCCACCAACTCTACCTGCATGTCTCAGGCTGATTTTGACAAAGTTGTTGAGGATGTTAAGCACCTCAAGATCAAGCCCGCAGACGATGAGATCCTGTTCATCTGCAGCCTCTACAAACAAGCGACTGTGGGGGACATAAATATGGAACGGCCTGGGATACTGGACTTCAAAGGCAAGGCCAAGTGGGATGCCTGGAATAAGCCGAAAGGGACGTCCAGGTAAGATGCCATGAAAGCCTATGTCAACAAAGTAGAAGAACTAAAGACAAAATATGAAATTCGGGAACTAGATTAGGCCGCCAGCCACGAATTTCATCTAAATTGATGCCATGCCTTGTTTTTCTAAAAACTGTGAATGAAATACAACAGTGAAAATAACCAGTTAACCCTCTTCCTCAACACTGTTCAGGATACAGCTCTAACAGATTAGGCACTGAAATGGTTACTGACCTTGCTGAGTAGTTTTTGTCTGTAGCTCAATTAAAAGTGCATTTGTTAGTTAAAGAGATAAATAAATCTTTTCATAGACATTCACAAGGAATGTTTGGTTTATTTTCTGCAGCAAAACAATTGGCTTTCTTTCATATTTGAAAAATAAAATGCATAAATAAGTATATTATAAATATTATTGATATACAGCTCTTGCAGCATATTAGTATGTAATTATCCTTTATTGTATTTAGTTATTAGATATTATTTTTGCTGATAATAGAAATTAATTTTCACCAGAGTTCTGCTGAATTGTATTTAACAATAGCTTCTAAAGAGCCTGCCAAGGGACCATAAACTCTGCCTGTGATGAAATAACTAAGCAACAATTGCATCTGCTATGTGGGTAGATTTATGATATGAAGTATTGTTCCAGAATAGCACCGAAGTATCAGATATTTCACTTTGAGGGTAAGTACCATTTATAGTACATTATTCTACTGCAGTGCTTCTTTGAGGAAGAATAAAAGGTGATCTGTCCATAAAACAGCTATTGAGTGAGTTAGGCATAATGGAATAGAGAAAAGGCCACTCATTTACATCAAACTTCTGTCACAAGAATTCACTCACTGTAGCCCTTCAAACTACTACAGAATCTTAAAAAGAAGTCATTTCCATTTAATCCCCAGTCAGTGTCATCTGTTCCTTAGTAAGTTAGCTTATATTTTTTCATATATTTCAAAAGCCATCAAATGCTCACTTAAGAGTGCTGGCTGGGCTTGTAGTAGGGGAAGAAGCCAAAGATCGATTTGATTTCTAATGATACCCACATTTAAGCAGCAGAGATTATGCCCTGCCAGTTATTGTCAGAATAAGCAGGAGGCAGGGTTTGAGGGACAGAATACAAGAAATGGATGTCACCACACTTCCTCAATATAGAAGAGAGTCTTGCTATTATACGGTAAATAAAATCCTAACAACTTGGTTTGTCAACTTCTTAATTTCTATTCATTTCTCTGTCTTCTAAAACTATTGGTCATTTAACCTCACTTAAATGACCTCACTTAAATGTTGTTTGCTTTCATTTTTTAATATTAAATATCGTGTTGTTAGAATCACAGTTTCTCAGGACATTGCTCTCTCTGGTATTATCACACACACACACACACACACAGACACTAACTCACAAGTATCTCTAGCTCTCTCTACCTATATTAATTAACTGATAATTTTTATTTTCTACCAAAATAGAAATTCCTTGAGGTCAAGGTCAATAGCTCTTATACTTGTTTAGTCTCCTTAAACCAGAAGTTAATGTAATGTCTTCTGCAGAGCAGGCATTGACACACTGAACTATTTTATTTTATTTATTTATTTGTTTAGGTATTTATGTATTTTTTAAGAAAGGAAGGAAGGGAAAGAGGGAGAAATGGAGAAAGGGAAGAAGAGCAAGAAAAACTGTGAAACGAAACTTTCCAAAAATCACAAAATTAATTTGCTAATTTCACTTCTCTTCATATCCTGGGCATAAATGTTTTTAAAATGACTAAAAACATTATTAGGTATGAAAGAAAATCCTGGATTATAAAAGAGAAAAAAAATTAGCACAATATGTGTGTCTTATATAAAATTCCTTCCATGGTTGAATAATAGTTTTTTGATCATATGGTCTTTAAATCAGGATTCATATGATTAGGCAAGAAAATATGATCAGATATAATTATCAAAATGCCAATTTAGCACAACAGATCTTCAAAAATTTTAATATTAATCAATTTTATTGGGCAAAGCAGTGTAAAATGACTTGATTGCCAAATAATCCAATCATTTCATGCTGCAAATCAAGTATTTTGTAATTTCGGTTTTTATCTGTTAAAAATGAACTTTCATTCCTGTATAATGCTTGCTTTATATTTTTCTGTCACTTAGAATTTTAGTTGCTCCACCCATCTATATCCTCACACAATACAAATGAATTGTGCCCAAATAATGATTCAAGTTGTTATAAATGTGAGTTTCATATTTATTTATTTTTTTAAATCATGAAAAGAAGGTTTATAATCAGAAGCAGTGACTGACTTGCATAGCAGAACATTTGTGGATGAAGTGGCTGATAAAATCTGGAGCCAATTTCCAATCATGGACATCTTTAAAAGTCCACAGATCAGAAAGCAGGTTGATATATTCTTACAAAATGAAAAAATCCATACTTAGCACCTTCCTTATTAAATGTCACTCACATTGTTTCAAAAGAAGATAATATTTACATTACACGATTTTCTTCATTTTAAAAACCAGAGAATTGATGTTCAGAAAGTTGAAGTATACACAGAGTTAGGATTAAAATTGGTCTACGTGGTTCCAATGCTCATCTAACTTCTTTTAAATTAAAGTTTATTGGGGTGACAATGGTTGGTAAAGTTACATAGGTTTCAAGTGTACGATTCTGTAGCATTAATACAGCATCTATATAACGTTGCATTTTTGAACAAAGACCCAATTGTGAAAACTTTTTTTTTTTTTTTTTTTTTGTGAAAACTTTTTGAACTGAGACTCAATTTCAAAGAGGGCATCTCAGTGGTTGACAATGGCATAGGTGAACAACAGTGTATTTATTTCTAAAAGGCTAATCATTTTCTTATGTTCTTGAGTACTTCAATTGTATAGCAAGACATCAAATGCTAACGCTAGGACAGTAACTTAAGGAAAGAGATTATTCTGAAAGAACACAGATACTTACTACTTTCCTTAAAAAAATCTATTTTTATTTTGAAAATCTGGCTCTGCAAATTAATGCATGAATTGATGGGCCAGACAACAGAAAGAAAAATGATTAATTTTGTTCTCTTAAATAATGGTATTGTTTCAGGTTTTCCTACAATATTGATGACAGACACCTTGTCAAATTGTGTAATTTGTCAAATTGAATGAAATGAATTCTTTAGTAATCTTGAAATTATTCTGCTTTAATTTCACAATTTACTTCACTTAAAGAAAAAGAAAGTATAAATTATGTGAACCCAGCAAAATGAACCCACTACGCAGCTTATCACAAAAATATTAATAATAACATTTCTATGTATTTAAATTCACAAAATTTTTAAGGCTGCAAAAGTAAAGAAAAACAACCAACCAATGGGTTAATTTTCAACTGGACATATTTTCAACTTTTCTTTAAAATGTAGAAGAATTCATAACTAATCGAATAACCCTCTCTAGCATTTCTATAGTTTAGACCAGTGCTTTCCCTAGAGAGAGAGAGGGGCATATCAAAAAGTAACTTTCTAAACAGATTTAGGGTTGACATATAATTGAATGGAAGGAATACATATATTTTCCTCTGCAATGGCCATCTTCATTATAAGTTAAAGACAGAAGTAAACTAAGAGATGAGATGGCCTTATGTAAAATGCATAGAACAGGAAACTGGACTTTGGTGGGTTCCTTTAGAGTTTCTGGACACAGCCATGGCATCTGCTCTTTTCCTCAAGCTGGAAACATCTGCACAGTTTTTTATTCTTTCTGCTCCTTCACTTCTCAAATTAAAATCTGGCCATCCCATATCTTGCCAGACCTGGTTCCAGAACCTCTCTCATATTCATCCTCTCTTCAATTTAATTCCCATCATCACTGCAGTTTTTCTGATTCAGTTTCCATCACTGCTTACCTCTCCTGTTGCAATAAATTCTACCTGTTAAAATTCATCATTTGAAAGCTAAACTTAATTCTGCTACTCAGAAACATTTAACAGTTGCTTATGTTCCATAGATTAAAAATCCAACTTCCTGCTAGAGTCTACAAAGTCTTTCAGAAGCCAGACTCAACTTAATTGTTCTGGTGCTGCTCCCAACCCTCCACCCAACAGACTCCATACTTACTGTCCCCATACATTACTTACTAACCCCAAAGAACCCTGTGTCTGTATCTTTGAACTTGCTATACCTTTATCTGAAATTTTCTTTCCTTATTTTCAGCCTTCCTCCTTTTTAGGCTCAATTAAAATATTCATATGTCTAAACTTTTCCTTAATCACCCAGTAAGAATGTGTGACCATCTTTATTTGCTTCTCTTGTGTTTTGCTCATTCATCTATTGTACTTTTTATAATCTGGTCATATAATATAATAGTTGTACACAAGTAAAGGGAAGTGAGAAACAGTCTCTTCTATTTATGTGTCCTCAAAGTCTAGCATAGTAACTGGCACATAGCATATTTTCCGCGTATGTTTAATGACGAGTGCCTGAAACCATAATAAAATTAAGTCTTATACCATATTTTTGTGTCACATAATTTTCTGTGCATACGTTCATTGTTTACAAAGAACAAAAGGAATATAGTATGAAATACTATAGTTTGAAAGGTTATCGTTTATTTCTATTTTTCCCCTTGAGAAAAAGATATCTAGAGACACAGAAAACTATTTCTTTATAATTCATAATGACCAGTTCCTATATTTTTAGCTACAAAAATAAACACTTGATTAGATCAACCAGTATTTAAAAGTCAACTTCAACTTTTAAAAATCAAGTAAAACAGGGATCTCAGTGAAATCATTGTTAACTGAATTGAAATAAGCAAACATATTGAAAGCAATGGTTTTTGGATCAACTATAAGAAGGAGAAATTATTGTTTCATTGCCATCCACCCATTTATCTTGTCATCCAACCTTGTGGTTTTTACTGAGTGCCAATTATGTTCCAGTCACTGACCTACTTATGGAAATACAAATTTGCATACATTGTCCTATATATCTGGGATTTCTTACATGTGGGACTACTCAGTTTGCTAAATCAACCAAGCAATTTTTGGAAAATCCATTCTAACAAGGACACCTTTGCTCACAGAATGAAATGGACTCATTTGAATCTCAATATGTCATTGATATTCCAATTAAATTAAAAACATTTCTATTTCCTTGAATCCAAATAAAAGTAGAGGACTATATCAACAGCAAAAGTGAGTAAATAACATTTGCAACAGTAATGAGAGATGTTCTTATTAAATAAATGCTTTGCAATCATAGAAGTCATGAAGCACTGCAATGACTTCATGCCTCTCTTTCTAGCCACTGTCAGCTATAATATGCATCACGAAGTGGGCCACAGGCCTATAGGTGTTCAATTAAGTAGCTAAAGAAGTATCATTTTTCATTTCTAGCTGTGAATCTACATGACAACATTTTCAATAAGAAAGTTTCAGAATTGTTCCAAATGTATTCTGCAGTTACTGTGTGATCAGTTATCATTATTCATACTGGGGTATCAACGATAGAATAAGGGCGAGAAGAAAACAGTCACCATAAGCACTTCACAATTCAGCTGAAAAATACTTGTTACTACTGCTTGGATGATGTTCTATTTTTTTAAAATACATAATGATAATCTTCATGTCTGTCTGTGATGATTCCTTTCCTTTTCACTGCCTCAAAGTAATCTACATCCACTTGATGGCCCATCCTTAATCCTAGTCATGTGCTCTTTAATATAGAAGCTACCACATATTTGAAGCTATTGAACACTTAAAATGTGCCTAGTCCTAACTGATACCCTTTCTCTATATAAAATATGCACTAGAATTCCAATATCATAGTATGAAAAAAAGAATGTAAAATATCTCATTCATATTTTTTATATTGATTACATGTTGAAATGATATTTCAGATCTGTTGGATTAAATAAAATACAAAAAATTCACGTTTATTTTTACCTTTTTTAATGTGTATGAAAAATATTAAAATTATATATGTGGCTCACATTATATTTTTGTTGGTGAACGCTGCTTTAATCAAAGGCAGTATTCCAAAAACTAATGAAGTTTAGGATTAAGTGTCTCTCACTTAACTGGCTCTTGCCAAGGCCTCTGATGGGCTCTCATAAGTTTGTGTTGGTATTTTTGTATTATTTTCCTTAAACAAGACACTCAAAATTGCATAGGCTTCTAGCCTTATAAACTTGAATCTGTTTTGTTGATTGCACATGAGATAATTTACTGCTAGGGCTTCAACTCACATATACTCTGCAGAGAGACAGCTAAACCCAGACTCCTCATTTTCCCTGCCCTTCAGCCTCATATTTACAACTGCCCAAGTAAGCCTATTTTAGTCATCACATCATCATAATTCTTTATCCTGCCTGAAAACAGTTATTATTATTTGTGGTAGATAATTAAGCTCCTTGGGTATTTGCTTATGCTGTTCTCCCAGACAGATGGTTCAGCGACTCCAGTCCTACAGAAATCCTACTTATCCTCTGAAGGCTACCTCAAGACTCATCTCTAAAATGCACCAGACTATTGCAAATCTCAGTGATCACGCCTATAGCACACCTGTGTGAATTGTTTTTCTGTTATTTTTTTAAAGGTATGTTGTCATTTTAGGGTTTATTTCTGCTTATTCTCCATTCCATCCACCCCCAGGCTTCAGGCCCAACTGTGTTTCAGGACTTCTAAGAACGTTTCAATTATACAAGCACACTTATAAGACAAGCACCTTTACCTCATCTTTTGCTGAGAATTTAAATTAGCAGAAAATAACATAAAAGAGCTAAATCAAATGCCAAGTGGACAGGCAGCATATACTAAATGTGGAAATTTTCCTGGTGGTCTCATTCTGAAAAACCCATTGCCGGCTATTGCTTTACACATTTGTGTAAGAGAGCATGAAAGATGGTAGAGGATACCTGCTTCTGGCATTTAGCTCTTAGTTCCCTAAGGCTGGAGTTTCTGCTCTGCCCAGTTACAGCTGAACTATCATCTATTCTCCATGCGCCAACAGCCACTTTCCGCCAACACTGGCTCTGTCTCCCTGTTTCCTCAGGCTGTGCTATGTTCCTTTCTCATATTTTGGGAAGCCACAGACCATGCAGCAGTTATTGCTCACATAACCTGCTCATCACCAATAGAGAAACACAGGTCTCTCCCACCGAAACATGAGTTCTGAGACGGTCTTTTTCTCCATGATATTCTCAGCATCATCTTGAATGAACATTGGAAGAGGAGCCATGATGCTTTATTTGGTAGCCTCTACCTTTTCTTCTCTTCGCTTTTTCTGTATCAGAAAAACACTTTCTGTGTCATTGCATCTTCCAAGGGTCTTATTAAACATTTATTCTGTCATACCCCACTGCCCATTGTATTTAATTGACTTCCTAAGCCTTAATTTTTGAAGCAGTTTTTTTTCCATTATATTAGTTTTCTCTCCCTCAATAGATAGTAGGCTTAAAATAGGTAGGGTCATAGTTTGCATAATTCAAACCTGAAGCAATATATTATAGTTAAGACCTTTAGTTTTAGATGATTTGGATTCAAATTCTGACTGCCACCTGCAAACTACTTAACCTAGGATGAATGCTTAGTCACTTTCAAACCATTAGTTTTCCCATCTGTAAACTGGTTATAAAAATACAACCACTTCACAGGATTTTTGTGAGGATTAAATAAATAGTACAGAGAAAGTACCCAGCATAATGCCTGATATATAATAAATATTTGATAAATATTAGTTTCAATTACATATGGTAATAATGAAAGCACCTCTAGGAGGACATGAATATAATAGGAGTTCAGTAAATTATTGATAGACCACTCTGATTTTTCCATATCAGAATATATCAGTATATTGGTTTCCATCATTAAGTTATTAAGTTCCCATTGTTTCCAGATTTTGTGCAATATATGTGTAGCATGATATACTTGTATACAAACAATACATGTATTTGATCACCAACTTTGTCATTCTAAACAGGGACGAGTCTCTGAGGACATTTACATACTTGAAAGACAAGGAGATACCAACGAAAGGGGACACTGCAAACATCTTGTCATACTATCACTGTTCTATTACCTAAGATGAAAGACCACAGCAAAGATAAATAGCATCACACACACACACACACACACACACACACACACACACACCTAAACTATCACTAGACAACAAATGGGAAAGTCTTTGTCGTAAATAGCACATTATACATTACAATTTTACTATTAAAGTCAAACTCTAAGGTAACAGACAGCCCACATAAAGCAAACACAAAACACCTAAAAGAGAATCACATTAAGAGTTTAACTGAGAAATTCAGTGTGTAGATATCGGTGAAGCCATTTGTGCCATCCAAATCTGAGAGATTTGGATGCTTAATGTGTAAAGAAGAAAACATGATGAATGGCTTCCCCAGGCACTAATCCATTCTGATATACTTTTGTCCTATTTGCCTAGAGGCCTAAGATGCTTTCTAACTGAGGGGAGACAAATCTTGCTACTAGCAGAGGTGGCACCTGGGAGATATGGCAGTTGATGGAAAAAGTATACAGTTCCAGTTGTTCCTCAAAAGTAATTATTCTAATCTTTTTGAACTTATGCAATCCATCCCTGAATTTAGAGAAGGAAAGAACACAAAGGGTCCTTCATTTCACTTACAGAAACATGGATGGTCAATAGTAATCATGAAATGTCAGGATGCAGAATGGTGAGAATAGATGGGAACCATCAGGGCTAGGGAGAATTTCTGAGTCTATCTCGTCAACCTGCTCTGATTAGTTGCCTCTCTTAGTTTAGCTCAAGCTAATTTTAGAAGATGGGGGAAAGGAGTGAAATAGTGGGGGAAGATACGGTAAGAGACATCAATAAGATGTAGTATATGGTGCTGGACTAAAATCCTGGCTCCAACATCACTAGCATGTGACCTAATCATGCTCATTAATTTTAAGTTGGAAGATTTCCCAAGAGAACACCATGAAGTTTCCCAGAAGTCAAAAACCAATATCACACTTAATTGAGGCTGCTTTTTTTCTATAAGAAAATATATTCACCTTGTGTACCTAGAAAAAAAGATTGAGTATTCTGTCTTATTTTTAGTTTAATACCTCCTGAGACTGAGCTCTCACTAATTTCCTTGAAATTCTAACTTATTATTCAGTCCTACTCAGAAAATGAACCAAATATTTAACCTAGTAAATATTTCTATTTTATTTAATATTTTATATGCAAAAACATCTGTTAAAATTTAGTTTTTGTTTGTATCTCGTTTTACTTTTCCCCCAGCCATTTTTGGGGATGCGTATTAGGCATGCGAGAAGCCCAATATGGCAGAAGTTGTTTTCCCAGAAAGTCAAAGAAGACATCTTTTACTCTAGTTACTCATGTTACAGCAGACTATAAGGATCTAAGTCATTTCTCATTTTGTTGTCTGATCCAGAATATTAAAGGTGGGGGTTAGAATCGGGCTATCTTCGGAATCAGGCTTTGGTGCAATTCTTAGAAATTGCAGTCGAGAAATCTGACCTATTTCAACCAATGATTGCTGTTTTCCCCAACCCCATAAAAAAAGTTCTTCAGCAGAGAAAGGTTAAGAATTTACTGATTTCCAGAAAGCTAGGGCAAATTAAATTGATTGAGACCTTAAGGTCTAGTAGTTTACAAGTTTTTTTCGTTTTTTTTTTAAAGATAAAGTATGTTGATTTTGCTGATTATAATAATATTAATGAATGCAGTAAATGTAATTATTTGGTACCAGTTACTATAAGTACTTTAGACGTATTTTCTCATTTTTTATCACAAACTGATGCATATATAGGTATCATTATTATTGTCTTCATAGTACTTTTTAATAAAACTTTCCATTCAATTTTCACTACAAGTTGATATATACACAGGTGTACTCTTTTCCCAATTTTACAGGTGAAAAAACTGAGGAACGGGACAAAGGTCATAAATATAGTAAGGCATGGTAGAACTACAATTTAAACCAAGCAGTCTGAATCTAGTTAGTTCTCTCACCCATTTTCTAATACTGCCTCCTGAACAAAATCATGCATAGAACCACCTTATGTAAAAATATTTAAAGCAGACTTCTCATTGGAAGCAATATTGGGAAATTTTGAGCTCTGTTCACTTTGTCTTCACACTGCCTCATTCATCTACAATTCTGTTTTTTAAGTTCTCTTTGATAAACTTTTTAGATTCTTCAAAACACAGTTTGAAAATCACTGATATATTAATAATTTAAACCTCATTTCACACTAACATTCAAATTACAGTGCAGATCAGGGGTCAGAAAACTATACCCTTTATGATAGATGTTTACCTGTCTATACTAGTAAATAAAGTTTTATTGGAACCCAGACATGCCCATTCATTTAGTATTGTCTAAGGCTACTTTCTGCGACAATGTTGAGTGGGTGTGACACCACCACCTGGCCTGCAGAGCCTAAAACATGCAGTGTCTGGTCCTTCATAGAACAATTTTGCCAACCTCTGGAAAACAGTTAAAATACATCCTACTTTGAGGTTAAATACACTTGGGTAGTAATTTAAAAATAAATTGAGGAAGATTTTGAATAAGATGCTTTTTTATAAATACATAATATAATTGCATATTCCAAATGCCAATATTTCTTCTGTAAATGATCCACATATTGCATATGGTTAATATGTTTCTTGTGTTCTTAAATCTCTTTAAGTTTCCCATTCCCTCCTTTTTAATCATTTTAATAAACTTTATTTTTTGGAAAGAAAAACAAGCAAAAGATACTAGAGTTTCCATATACCCCACGCCCAGTTTCCCCTGTTATTATATATTAGTACAGTGTATTTTTATAGTTAATAAACTAGTATTGATATATTATTATTAACTAATATCTGTACTTTATTCAGATTTCCTTAGTTTTTACCAAATATTCTTTCTTTCTCTCTTTCTTTTTTATTCCAGAATCCTACCCAGGATACCGCTTTACATTCAGTCATCATGTCTCCTTAGGCAACTCTTGACTGACAATTTCTCACCTTTTTTGGTTTTTGATGACTTTGGCAGTTTTGAGAAATCAGTCACCTATTTTGGGGCTGCTCTTTTATTGCAACTTTTCTGTTTGTTTGCTTTTTTTTTCATGTTTATGATGGGTTTATGGTTTTTTAGTAGGAAAACCACAGAGGTAAAGAGCCATTTTCATCACATCATATCAAGAATATGTATTATCCACATCTTTTATCACTGTTGATATTGACTTTAACCATCTGGTTGAGGTAATGTTTGTCAGGTTTCTCCATTGTAAAGTTACCCCTACTCTCCCCCCCAATACACACATATACCTTTACATACAGTATACTTTGAAAGTTAGTTAATATGCTCAGGACACAAAGCATAAGGGGTTATGTGCTACCTTCTTGAGAGTACAGTATCTACAAAGTTATTTTGAATTTTTCTGCATTGAGATTTGTCTCTTCTCATTATTGTTTTTTTATATCAGTATGGATTTATTGATATTCATTTTACAATTTGGGTTATAATCTAATGATACTTAATTTATTTTGTTATTCAAATTGTAGCTTTGACCATAGGGGCTCTTTCCAGTTGGCTCCTGTGTCCCTTTAATATACCCCATCATTTTTTTTTTTTTTAGTACTTCTTTACTTTCTATACTATAATATGCTCCATGCTCATTTTATGTATTTTCTGTCCTAAAGCAATCTTGATAGAGAAGAAGAAAACTGGAGGCATTGTACTCTCTGATTTCAAACTGTAGTACAAAGTTATAGTAATTAAAACAGTATGGCATTGGCATAAAAGCAGACACAAAGATTAATTGAACAGAAGAGAGCCCAGAAATAAACTTATGCATATAAGGTCAACTATGACAAGAGAGCCAAGAATATAAAGTTGGGAAAAGGCAGTCTTTTCAATAAATGCTGTTGGGGAAATTGGACAAACACATGCAAAAGAATGAAACTGGACCATTGTCTTACACCATACACAAAATTAACTCAAAGTGGATCAAAGGCTTGAACATAAGACCTGAAACATAAAACATCTAGGAAAAAAAATAGATGGTAATCTCCTTGACATGGATCTTGGCAGTGATTTTTTAAAAATCTGATATCAGAAGCAAGAGCAAAAATAAACAAATGGGACTACATCAAACTAAAAAGCTTCTGCACAACAGAGAAAACATCAACAAAGTGAAAATACAACCTACTGAATGAGAAAAAATATTTGTAAATCAAATATCAGATAAGGAGCTAATATCTAAAATATAAAACAAACTCAAACAACTCAATAGCAGAAAAACAAACAATCCAATTGAAAAATAGGCAAAGGATCTGAGTAGACATTTTTCCAAAGAAGACATACACATAGGTAACAAGTACAGGAAAAGATGCTCTACATCATTAATCATCAGCTAATGCAAATAAAACCACAATGAGATACAACCCTTGTTAGAATGGCTATTATCAAAAAGACCAGAAATCACAAGTGTTGGTGAGAATGTGGAGAACACAGAACCTTCGTACACGGTTGGTGGCAATATAAACTGGTGTAGCTACTATGGAAAACAGTATAGAGGTCCCTAAAAAAAATTAAAAATAGAACTACCATTTGATCCAGCAATTCTGCTTCTGCATATTTATCAGAAGAAAAGAAAAACACTAATTCAAAAAGATATATACTCCCTTATGCAGCTTTATTTGTAATAGCCAAGATATGGAAAAAAAATGTTAAATATTCATTGAAAGATGAATGGATAAAGAAAATGCAGTATATACAGATATAATGGAATATTATTCAGCCATAAAAGAATAAGTCTTGTCATTTGCTACAAGATAGAAGGAACTTGAGGGCATTATGCTAAGTGAAATAAGTTAGAGAAATATAAATTCTGTATAACATATATGGAGTCTAAAAGTAAGTAAGTAAGTAAATAAATAAATAAATAAATAAATAAATACAGCTCATAGATACAGAAACAGATTGGTGGTTGCCAGAGGTGGGGTGTTGGGGTAGTAGAAACAGGTGAATTGTTTCTTAAAATTTAAATAAATTGAACAAAAAAATAAAACATTATGGAAATGACTCTAAGATATACTGTAAGTGACCAAAGCCTGAAAGTGACCAAAGACACAGATCAGTGTATATAGTTTACTGCCATTTGGGTAAAGAACAAAAATGGGGATGAAAAAATATCTAGCTGTATCTATGTCTAAATATATGTGTGTATTTTTTCATATTTTCTTGGATATTAAAAAAACAAAGTTGTAGAAATGGGTCACAATCATAATAATGTCCAATAGTTATTGAACACTTTCTCCAAATTAAAGGTCTTTGTTATTCTTTTACATGGTTTATCTTACTGCAAGCTCATAAGTCGTAAAGCACATTTTATGCCTCCAGTCTAGTTTTTATTTTTAATTAAAGCAAACACATAAAAGCCATGTTTTAAATAACAGACCTAGCTACTGTGGCCATATCTGTTTGGAACAAAAATCAGCATGTTGGCAAAAGTCTACGAGGTACAGAGCAGACATATGGAAGACCAGGAGCTTGTGCCACCATCAGCAACTCCTCTCATTAAGAACACCACGTATTGGATAATGGGATAATATCTAATTGACCCAATCGGATTCAGTAGCAGATATCACTCCCTTGGAAACAGACTCCAAGAATCTGAGATTTGCATGTAGCACATTGATTAGTGTGTGTTCTTGGGAACAAAATCTGTCAGGAGTGTGGGAAGCAAAAGTAGGAATAAAGAGAAGTTCAACTATAATGCCCTTGCAACAGAGAATTCAGTGAATCATATGGGGAAATCTAAAGCTGGGGTGGTGCTTCAGAGTTGTCCTAACTGAGGTGAGAGGGATGGCCCATTAGACACCACACTGGTCAGTTATCAGATATGGGACCATATCCGATAACTGTAGGGAGCATAATCTTGGGTGTGGCTGATTCCTTCTTCCAGGGCAATTCCTGAAGAGGGATTCAGCTGTGAAATAGCAGCCACCCCTTCGAGGAGCTGGGGGAATGTGTGCTTGGTCCTAAAGAAAGATATAGGCTGCGTGCTATGGCATTCTCTACAGAGTCTTAGGGAATTTTGAAAGCAGGAGGCACTGAGAAAAGATGGTCAGAAGCAGTAGAAGCAGAGATGATAAAGAGAAACTGAATCATAAAAATCGTAAGGTTATTACAGTATGAACGAGATAATTAGGTTACTACAACAGGTTTTAGATATCTTGAGAGGCTTTAGTATCTTTAACAATGATAAATGAGATTTCTGGTTTTCATAAAGGCTAATTGCGGAAGCAATTGTGTTTTCCCTACCTGTTTCTTGCAATCTGAAAAAGCAAACCTAAAAAGCACAGATCTTAGGTATTCAACTTTGAAGTGCATCTTATTCAAGGGTATTTTATAAGAACATGTGCAGAAACTCTGGAAAATAAAATAAAACCTTGAGGTTAAAGAGTTATGAAAAAGAAAGGTCTACAATTAAGCATTATCTTTATTTTGAACCATCATCTATACTCCACTGTTTGCTAGGTTTACAAATCACTTGCCTACAATGAATGTGTTTTAAATATCAACGCTCAAACAGTCTCGTATTTATGGAGGAAAAAGACGGTAAATTTCCTGAGCAAAGGCAAGGAACTTTGCTCAGGACATTCGTCTTCCTGTCTCTCTCCAGCTATCAAATTTCATCTATTTTTCAGGATCCAATCCAGTTCTTCCAGAAGCTTCCCTAATCATCTCAGATCACTGACCTCTCCTTTCTGGAAACCTTGTAGCTATAATTGTCTGTTGTAGTAAATAGCCGATGATTTTTCACAGTTCTATTACATGATATAAAAGTGAAGTTTCATGAAATGACTTGAATTTCTAAAAGATAGTTGTTATATTTTCTTCACTTTTCCATAACATCCAACATCTGGCCAATCCCACAGACAACATAAAAACCAACAGGTAAATAAATATCTGCAATAGTTCGGTTTCATTTGACGAAATGGAATTCAGACAAAATAATGTTTCATAAAGTTCAGAAACTTCGAAGACCCTGTGGCATGGCAGAATCCTTTTGGGAGAATTATGGCTAACAGAAAAACAAACAATAATTTATTTGCTGATGGCGCTATTATGTTGCTGTAGGTGAGCTCTCTAAATATCCCTCTGTCAACTCTCCTACTCCTAACCCGCTCTCACGCTTTTATTTCCATCATTTTTATTTACTTCCTTCTGACAATCTATTCTTAAATGGTACTTTGTCTGGCAACATAGGAGTAGAAGAGATGGAACACATATTCGAACAAAAAAATTTAAGATTTTTATATCTAGATAGTGGTAGGTAAAAAAATAAATGTTAAGAGGAAGAGAGAAAACCTTTTTTTTCTTTTTCTGCTAGTACTTCAAGGAAATCCTATTTAAAAAAAAAACAAAACTTTTATCATTGTTTTTTTTAAGTAGTAGTTAAAGTGCCAGTAATTAAGAGAACAACACTGTAGAAATCAATGGAGAAAAGCCGTAGCTGATTTTAGGATCAATTTAACTTTGTACTCTGCTCTTTAATTAGAATGTTATTTCTATTCACTGGTTATCCTTATAGACGAAGATAAAGTTAAATAGACTTTCTTTTTTTTTAACAGCATCATCTTCATTTAATGTTTCATTTTAACAAAGGACCAGGTTTGGGTCTAAGGCAAGGTCTTGAGGGGTTTATAATGTATTGACTGGGCTATTTTTCAAGGCCCCTGCCCCCTAGGATCTGGAACAAACACCTGTCATTTTTGTGCCTACCCTGCATCCATTCTCTCTTCCTCATACCACTTTGACAATACTTGCAGAAATTACTCCTGCCCCATTTTGATAGTCCTGGGGGGGGAAAGGGTATATCAATCTAGGTGACTGACTGCCTTCTACACTGGGTGTCCAAGAGCTAAATCCTCTGTCTCCCTTGCTAACAGAGATGGGGAATGGGAATCTAATTTAGACTTGGTAAAAAGAACTACTCTCTTCCAAGAGATGGCATCTTGATCTAACAGTGCAAGAATGAAAGAAACAGTTGGATATAATTCATTGTAGTGCATTTCAGTGGGATGGTGGCTGTTACTAAACAAATCTATACTTCTTGCTTCTAAGGATCTCATGTTTCTTTTGATTCCAGTTCATCCCCAAGCCTAGTCTTCTAACCTACTGTTGATTCTATTATAGCTTCCAAAACATTCCTTTTTGCATATTAGAGTTGTTTTCTGTTTCTGCAATCAAGAAACTTGTTTAAGACCGTTTATATCACTTCTCTTGACAAATTCTTTGTTTGCCCTTCACTGGAGCCCAGTACACTGGGAGTTGGCAGGTAATAAGAAGCAATGTAGGAGTATAATTCTCTGCAAAGGATGACAGTCCCTTCTGCTGAATCTCACCGGGGAGTCTCTGCCTCATTCTTCTGTTAGAAGCCTGTTTAAAAATATTACCTGAAACTCATGATTGAAAATTTCTTCACAAACCACCTCTGAATGAATCAGAAATGTTCCACTCCATTAACTGCTCATCAGAATGCTGAGTGTTTGAGGAATGGAGCATAATTCTCAAGGTTAAAGAGTGGCACATTTGACCACAGAATAAAGAATGGTGATGGCACTTTACTGCAAAGCCTTCTGTATATCAACATGATCCTGGAGCACAAGGACATCTTGATTCTTTTAATTATTAAGACTGGTGTTCAGAGATTGAAATTCTACCTATTAATTTCCTAAACTTCCATTTACCATTGTCCTGCATACCATGAACAAAGTTATTAGAATTATTCCATACACTGTAAATTTCTATATGTCTGCTTATATTTCCTCTGAAAACAGAGGGATTTTTATCATGACATTAATTTTTATGTTATTGTGGCAGAGGCAATTTGGCTTCATGAGTAAGACTACAGACTGTAGCCATATCAGTAGAGAGAGCATATAAACTAGAGTTTGAAGAATAGATGGAATTTGGACATGGGCATCAAACAGTGAGAATACGGGGGTGAAGTGGGCTTCCCAGGTAGAGGAAATAATGTGGGCAAAGAATAAAGGGAAAAAATAACTGTAAGTATCACCAAGTGCTGAATATGCACACATCTCTGTTTTCCATGCTGTACATATATTAACACATTTTATTTTCACAATAACTCCATGCTGTAGGATCTTTATTATCCCTATTTTATAGATGAGAAAACTGAGAGAAAGAGAACTTAAGTAACTTTCTCAAGGTCATGCAGTTAGAAGTTGGGAAAACCAGATTTATAGTCAGGCAGTCAGGCTTCACAGTCTGTACTCTTGAACTTACCCTATCCAATACTACCAATCTAATTGGCACTAGAGTGTAGAGTGTGTTAGGGGAATAAGAGACGAGGTTGGAAAAGTGTATTGGGTCTGTGTTGCAGAAGGCCTTCCATATCCTGAGTAAGCACTATGAGTAATATTCTGAAGTCATTAGAGGGTCATTGAGGTTTTTCAGCAATAGATGACATGATTATAGAGTTATGCTTTAGGAAGAATCGGGCAGTGCTATAAAGAATGAATTGAAGGGAGAGTAGGCATATGAATATGATTGGAAGGCTATGCTCGTAGCTAAGACAAGGGCTGAGAGAGTTTGAATTACACAAATTCTTCGAACTGAGAGAATCAGTTCAGGGCTATAAACACTAACACCTTCCAATGTTCCAGGCATAGGAAATACAAAGGTGAATTTTGCCTATGTAGCTTAGTATCCCCTATAACACCCTGTTCATGATAGGCCTGCAAGACAAAGTTTGTTGAATGAATGGATGAACACATATTGGGGGCAATGTCAGAGAGCATACCTAAGTGTGGTCAAAAGCTAGAGGCAGTCAGAAGGCGGAATTTATGGACAATATTCATTCGGGATGCGCCATGGGTCATTTCCTATTATAGCTACAGGGCTAAGAGCACATCATACAACTATACTTCAATATGATATTTCTCATGAGAAGAGTCAGTTAACAAGTATATTTAATTAAGTTTTATAAGAATACTGGAGTCCAGAATAAAATTTGCTGCCAAGGAGATTTTATAATCTATTATGGTAGCAAATGATTGCATTTGAAACATATAGTAGCTGGTTTCATGTGTACATCTAAAACCTTAATGCCAAGATTTTGCCCACTTTCTATAATAGCCAAGGCTCCATTCCCTAATCAATGCATATATGCACATCTAATTTTAGAAAAGAAAACATGCCTTTAAGTCTCCAAATTATATAGCACATGAAAATTCAAACAGAATTACAAATAGAATTAACAGTATTTACCTGTCCCTACTCCATATCTCTCCATTATCCTCTGTATTTCATGATAGGAATTTGTTTTATAAAATCCCACCACATTATCTCTGTGCTAACTCTCCAGTAGTGAGGTTACTTCTGTCTCTAGCAAATGATCTGAAGAAAAACAACCTATTGCACAGTACTTATCACTAAATAATTGAAAGTTCTCTATTTGGAATTTAATCCAGTCTTCCCTTATAATATCACAATAAGATAGAATGAAAACAAATAATATTTAACAGACTTTCCCCCTTTTAAAATTTAGAGTCAAAGAGAGGTTAACAGTACAATTATCTAGAAAACAAAACCAAGAATAGAATTTTTAACGTGTATAGAATCATGAAGGGCTATGTTTTGTCACAGCCTGCTGTGCTCATTTGAAACAAAGATTCTAAAGATGCCATATCAATTCCTGTTATTTCTATATTCTAATTCAGCATTGGAAATATTTTCTCATTATCTTAAATGGGAAAAACAAACCCAGTTTAAACTGAAAGATCCTCCTATGCAGTTTATCAAGCACCACTATATGCTGGAAATAGATTTCCTCCTCACTGAACCTATCTTTTCTTGGTTAATTCCATCTGCTACAGGATCTTCTCCATAATCAGGATATATTAAATCTCCCTGTTCCAGTAGCCCCCAAATACAGATTTCTATGAAACATGAATCCAATGGAATGAGAAACTTGAGAGTGAGCAAAGTAAATTCTTCTAGGCTCACTGCCTAACTCCAATTATGCCCTCCTTGATTTAGTTTAGATACTGGGCATGTGGCCCGGGATATAATTTCATGGTTATACAAAATCATGTGCACCATCACCAGTGTCTTCTTTGATTCAGATTTACACACTTGTATAGAGTCTAACAAGTAACCCAAGAAGGGAGGAAAAATACAGAACTTCTAAACTGTGCTGAAATAATTTCCTCACTAATGATTGAAAGCTTACTAAAATTCCTTGATTGTTTTGTTTTTACCAAGTAGATGTACATCTATTAGGAGAGTATTTATGCACAAGATTGGCTTCTTCAAGCTTAAAATATGTGGAAAAATTTAGAACAGTAAACAGAGATGAGAAACCAAAATAATAAAAACTTTGAAAGTCAAAGAATTTGAGGCTAACCAAATCTTAGTAAAAGGAAGAAATAGTTGATTTATTAACTTTTAAATATATGGAAAATATGAAGAACACACTCACTAACTTTCCAATATTACCAGATATACCTAAAATAGGTTTAAATTCAGAGAGATGACACACAGGAAACTTTTTATTTAAAAAAAAAAAATAACATCATCTGTTTTTAAGCAGTTTCATGAGGTGGGTTACGGTTTTCTATCCTTAAAGAAAGTTAAGAATAAGACATAATTGAAAATTTGATTTTTCCTAGAGATGATCTGATTCTTAAACATTAAATCCTCATTGAGAGTATTTTCAATTTGTGGAACATGAAAGTATTTAGTAGGAGTTAAAAATTCTTGTTAGGCTTGTGTCTGCTTCCAAAAGATGATCAAATATGACAAAAAAGTTTGCAATGTAAAAGAATTGCATTTTTGTGAATTTCAGGTGACTTAGAACATTTATTTAAAGGCCCAGAAAGATACATAGCATCAGCTTCCCCTGAACTTGTTAGAAATGCAAATTATGGCCTAGATCAAAATGGCGGCATAAGGTGAGCCTCTGGAAATCTTCCCTGGAATTTACAACAAGTTAAACAGCTATAACTCCGCAAAGGACTCCCTGCACAGCAGACAGGCAAGACTAAGAGGCTCACTACTGAATTCACCTAAAGGGACGTGGCGCCCTATGACCCAGGCGAACTGTTAACAGAGGAGAAGCCCACCTTCCAGGGAATCCCCCCATTGTGTGAGAAGCTGGAATAGTGCAGAGAAAACATAACACTACAGTGTGAGAGAGAAAAAAAAGCTGCAGTCGGAGAGAAAAATAAAACATTCTACCAACATGTACTGGAAAACAAAAAAAAGAGACCTCTTCCTACCAACGTGTTGTAGATCCCACTCTTGTAGATGTCTAGGAAGAGAAATAATAAATCAGTAATTTGCCATGAATAACCAAGGCAACAAGACAGCTCAGAAAGAAAGTGAAAAGTCTCCAGAAAAGGAACTTAGACGTATGGAAATATGTGACTTAAATGACAGAGAATTCAAGATTGCAGTTCTGAAAAAACTCAATGAGATGCAAGAAAACACAGAAAGGCAGTGTAATGAACTCAAAAACACAATCAAAGTACAACCTGAGCATTTCACCAAAGAAATTGAAATTTTAAAAAAGAACCAAATAGAATTTCTGGAGATTAAGAACTCAATAGAAGAAATTAAGAATGAAACAGCCAGCTTAGGTATTAGAGTTGACCAGGTGGAGGAAAGAATCAGTGACATCAAAGATAGAAATCTGGAAATGACAGGGAAGAAGAAAGAGACTTGAGAGTTAAAAAAAATGAAAGAATTCTGCAAGAACTTTCTGACTCCATCCGAAAGAGCAAAATAAGAATAATGGGCATACCAGAAGGAGAAGAAAGAGAGAAGGGAACAGAGAGTATATTCAAACCAATAGTTGATGAGAACTTCCCAAACTTGTGAACAGAACTGGATCCTCGAATCCAAGAAGCAAATAGAACACCTAATTACCTCAACCCCAACAGGCCTTCTCCAAGGCACATTGTGTTGAAGCTGTCTAAAATCAATGACAAAGAAACAATCCTCAAGGCCGCCAGGGAAAAGAAGATGGTAACGTACAAAGGAAAGCTCATTAGATTATCATCAGATTTATCAGCAGAAACTTTACAAGCCAGGAGGGAGTGGAACCAAATATTCAAACAATTGAAAGAGAGAAATTATGAGACAAGAATAATATATCCAGCAAAGATATCCTTTAGATATGAAGGAGGAATAAAAACCTTTCCAGACATACAGAAGCTGAGGAAATTTTCTAATACACGACCAGCACTACAAGAAATACTAAAGGAGGGTATTCAACCACCATCAACAGTAACAATTTGTGGCAACCAAAACATAAAAAGGGAGAGAGTAAAGTTCTGAACCGGAATATGGGAATGGAGAAAGTAAACATGCTGAAGAAAATGGAATACTCTAAATATCAAACTCTCTTTTACATAAACTTAATGGTAACCACTCAAAAAAAAAAATTCAGAACTGAAATATATACTGTAATAAAAGAAGAAACAGAGGGAAACATCATAGAATACCACAACATAGAAATAATAGACAACAACAAAAAGGTAAAGAAACAATGGAGACACAATCTTACCAGAAAACTAAAGATACAATGACAGGAAATCCTCACATATCAATAATCACCCTAAATGTAAATGGACTGAACTCACCAATAAAAAGGCACAGAGTAGCAGATTGGATCAGAAAACTAAACCCAACCATATGCTGTCTCCAAGAGACACATCTCAGCTACAAAGACAAGCATAGACTCAAAGTGAAAGCGTGGAAATTGACACTCAAAGCAAATGGTACCCAGAGAATATTAGGTGTAGCATACTGATATCAGATGAAACAGACTTCAGGGTTTAAAAGATAACAAGAGACAAAGACAGACATTATATAATGGTAAAGGAGACTATACAATAAAAAGACATAACAGTCATCAATATTTATTCCCCAATCAGGGAGCACTGAAATATACCAGGCAACTACTAACAGAACTAAAGGGAGAAATTGACCAAAACACAATTATACCTAAATACATTGACAGCTATGGACAGATCATCCAAACAGAAGATAAATAACGAAATAGCAGCCCTAAATGACACATTAGATGAAATGGACATAATTGATATTTATAAAGCACTTCATCCTAAAACATCAGACTATGCATTTTTTTTTTTTTAGTGTACATGGAACGTTCTCAAGGATAGACCATATACTGGGACATAAAACTAACCTCAGCAAAGGTAAGAAGATTGAAATCATACCAAGCATATTCTCTGATCACAAGGCTTTGAAATTGGATATCAACTGCAAAAAGAAAGCAGGAGAAACCACAAATACATGGAGATTAAACAACATACTTTTAAAGAATGACCAGGTCAAAGAAGAAATTAGAGGAGAGATCAAAATATACATAAAAACAAATGACAATGAAAATACATCCTACCAAAATTTTGGGGATGCAGCCAAAGCAGTTTTAAGAGGAAAATTTATATCATAACACACCTATCTCAAGAAACAAGAAAAATCCCAAATAAATAACCTCACATTACACCTTAAAGAACTAGAAAATGTAGAAAAATGACACCCAAGGTCAGCAGAAGAAAGGAAATAATAAAAATGAGAGAAGAACTAAATGAAATAGAGAACAAAAAGACAATACAAAAAAACTGACAAAGAGTTGGTTCTTTGAAAAGATTAACAAAATTGACAAATCCTTGGCTAGGCTCACTAAGATAAAAAGAGAGAAGACACTAATAAACAAAATCAGAAATGAAAAAGGGGAAGTTATCATGGATGCCACAGAAATACAAAGGATCATGCAAGAATACTGTGAAGGACTATATGCCACCAAATTCAATAACCTAGAAGAAATGGACAAGTTCTTAGAAACATTTAACCTTCGTAGGCTGAACCATGAAGAACTGGAAAATCTAAACAGACCAATCACCAGTAAAGAAATTGAATCAGTCATCCAAAACCTTCCCAAAAGCAAAAGTCCAGGACCATATGGCTTCACTAGTGAATTTTTCCAAGCCATCAAGGAGGATCTAACACCAATCCTGCTCAAACTTCCAAAAAATTGAAGAAGAGACAGTACTCCCTAATTCATTTTATGAGGCAAATATTACCCTGATACCAAAACCTGGTAAGGACAACACAAAAAAAGAAAACTACAGACCAATATCTCTGATGAACACAGATGTAAAAATCCTAAAGAAAATTCTAGCAAATCGAATACAAAAATGCATTAAAAAGATTATTCATCACGACCAAGTGGGGTTCACCACAGGGGCATAAGGATGGTTCAACATACCCAAATCCATCAATGTGATACATCACATAAACAAAATAAAGGACAACAATCATATGATTATATCAAATGATGCAGAAAAAGCATTTGACAAGATACAGCATCCATTTATGATTAAAACACTTAATAAAATAGGTATAGAAGGAAAATACCTTAACATATAATAAAGGCCATATATGACAAACCCTCAGCTAATCTCATAATTAACGGTGAAAAACTGAAGCCCTTTGCTCTACGTTCAGGAACAGGACAGGAGTGTCCCATATCACCTCTGCTTTTCAACATAGTGTTGGAAGTCCTTGCCAGAATGAGGCAAAAGAAAGAAATAAAAGGCATCCAAATTGAGAATGAAGAAGTTAAATTTTCATTCTTTGCAGATGGCATGATGCTATATATAGAAAACCCTAAAGACTCCACCAAAAAGCTATTAGAAACAATCAAGGAATACAGCAATGTGGTGGGCTAATCAGTATACAAAAGTTCATTGCATTCCTATATACTAACAATGAAATCTCAAAAAAAGAAATTAAAAAAAACAAAAAAAACACACCACAATTCCTTTTGCAATTGCAGGAAAAAGAACAAAATACCTAGGAATAAACTTAACCAAGGATGTGAAAGACCTATTTGCTGAAAACTGTAAGACATTTTTAAAAGAAATCGAAGAAGACACAAAGAAATGGAAAGACATTCCATGCTCATGGATTGGAAGAATCAACATAGTTAAAATGGCCATATTACCCAAAGCAATATACAGATTTAATGCAATCCCCATCAAAATTCCAATGGCATTTTTTAAGGAAATAGAACAAAACATCATCAGATTTTTTTGGAACTATAAAAGACCCCGAATAGCCAAAGCAATCTTAAGAAAAAAGAACAATGCTGGAGGTATCACACTCCCTGAATTTAGCTTGTACTATAGGGCAACAATAATCAAAACATCATGGTATTGGCAAAAAACCAGACACATAGACTAATCGAATAGAATTGAGAACTCAGAAATAAAACCACATAAATATGGACAGATATGTTTTGACAAAGAAGCAAAAAACATACAATGGAGAAAAGACAGCCTCTTCAATAAATGGTGCTGGCAGACTTGGAAAGACAGGTGCAAAAGAATGAAACTTGACTGCTATCTGTCACTATGTACCAAAAGTAATTCAAAATGGATCAAAGACTTAAGCACAAGACCTGAAACAATAAAATGCATAGAAGAAAACATAGGTACTAAAATTATGGACCTTGGGTTCAAAGAGCATTTTATGAATTTGACTCCAAAGGCAAGAGAAGTAAAAGCTAAAATAAACGAATGGGACTATATGAAACTTAAAAGCTTCTGCACAGCAAAATAAACCACCGACAAAATAAAGAGGCAACCCACTGAATGGAAGATTTTTGCAAACAGTGCCTTCGATAAGGGGCTAATATCCAAAATATACAAGAAACTCATGCAACTCAACAACAAAAAAACAAACAACCCAATTGAAAAATGGGCAGACAACCTGAAGAGATATTTCTCTAAAGAGGACATACAAATGACAAATAGATATGTGAAAAAATGCTCAACATCACTAATCATCAGATAAATGCAAATAAAAACCACAATGAGCTATCACCTCACCCCAGAATGGCAATCATCAACAAGACAAATAGTAACAAGTGTTGGAGAGGCTGTGGAGAAAAAGGAACCCTCATACACTGTTGGTGGGAAAGCAGACTGGTGCAGCCACTATGGAAGGCAGTGTGGATGTTCCTCAAAAAAATTACGAATAGAATTACCATATGACCCAGCAATCCCTCTCCTGGTTATCTACCCAAAAAATTTGAAAACATTTATACATAAGACACGTGTGCTCCAATGTTCATTGCAGCTTTATTTACAGAGGCTAAGACATGGAAACAACCAAAATTTTGGACAAATCTATCTTGTCCTTGATAGGTGAATAAAGAAGTTGTGGTATATATACACAATATATACCGAATACGCCATTCGGCGGTAAGAAAACATGAAATAGGACCATTTGTGACAACATAGATTGATCTTGAGATTCTAATGCTAAGCAAAATAAGTCAGACAGAAAAAGCAAAGAACCATAAGATTTCACTGATATGTGGTATATAAACCAAAAACAACAAAAGAACAAGACAAACAAATGAGAAACAAAAACTCATAGACACAGACAATAGTTTAGTGGTTACCAGAGTGTAAGGGGCGTGAGGGGTAGTAGATGAGCATAAAGGGGAACAAATAAATATATGGTGATGGAAGGAGAACTGACTCTGATTGGTGAACACACAATGGGATTTATAGATGATGTAATACAGAATTGTACACCTGAAATCTATGTAAATTTACTAACAATTGTCACCCCAATAAATTTAATTAAAAAAAAGAAATGCAAATTATAGGGCTCCAGAATTGACTTATACCATAAGCAGTTTTATTTCAACAAGAAACCATGGTGATTCTTACACACAAACTGAAGTTTTAGAAGCATTGGCATGGAAGGTCCAAATGACTGGATCGACTAAAGCTTTCATATTCAATTCTGTTTGAATCTATCACTACTATATGTTGGAAATTTTTAAAAGCAATTTGTTTATTTGTACTCAGCTTGTTAGGAATTGATGTTTTATAATGTGCTTGTGGCTTTCAAATCATAGGTTCCTTAAACCAAAAAAGGGTTTAGCTATCATCTGATCTTTACAGCATATTCTCGGGTCAATCAGCAATAGGTTGTTAGAAGAATCTAATGGGAATCTTTGTAAAGGAGCTAATGAATCTTTGTAATTAGATTCTGTATCATGCACTTTCAATAATCTCTGCACTTACTATTATTTTCTAAAATTTTTTCAACTTTGAGATACAATTAAAGTACACTAAAATGCATGTATTTAAAGTGCATAATTTAATTTGTCTTGACTTGTATATACATCTGTTAGTAATTACTTTTCAATTAAGTATTTTATTTAATGTAAGCAAGTATAATAGTAACTCTGTGATACAAACAATACTAAGAGTTCCATCCAAGTTTCATTGATGTTAGGGCCAAAATGGAGCATTTTTTGGTGATCAGATTGTATTACTATATAATCTTCGTTCAAACATAAAAAAATAAAACCACAAAAAAAACACATGGCCATGTTTTAGCTAAGCATTAATACTTAAATGGCCTCCTATGGGTTCATCTAGGTGAGAGTTTATTATATGTGCTAGAACACAGACATTATATTATCTACTATAGTGTCATTCAAATTGTGAATCTAATGGTGTAGTAGCTTTAGAATTTCCAATTTTATGAAAAGTTTTTATGTAATAGTGTGGTAATTTTAAGATACCTTAGGCATTAAAATTATTTTTACGTGAACTATTATTGAAAAGAATACTGAAACAACTGATGTCAAAATATTGACTATAGCCTATTTATGAGAGATCATTTAGGTTAACTCACTATACAACTCAGGTTTACATGTAAAAAATTGGGTCTGAATTTTGGAAGGCAAATCTGATTTATAAAATTAAGTCACAATTGAAAAAAACATTGGGGCTGTTAATCAATAGTAGAATCAACAGTTTATATTACATGATTAATATTAGTTGCTCACCCCACCTCCATTTTTCTTGTCCTTCTCCCTAACACACTCTGATTTTGTTTAAGGGTCCACCCCTCCTCCTACTGCACAGATGCCACAGGGCAGGCTGCCTCTTGTACATGATTAGTCTGTGAGTTACTCCATTTTCCTTGACAATGATTGGTTCAAAAATGGGGTCAATGAGATGAAAGTACTTGACTGGGAGCTTCTGGGAAAATTCTTCTTCATGTTCCCCAGAGAATCTGGTAATGATTCTCTTCCTCTGGATTGTGTTGTTCACAGATTTAAAACTTGTTTATTCAGCCAACAAGCTGAGGATGAAGGAGAGGAGAGGCAACAGGATCCAAGGGGAAAAAACTGGAGTCGCTGCCTGGTCAATCCTGATGCTTTTCTATCTTTGAATTTCCAATTATGAGACAATTTCCTTATGTTTTTAAAAGTAAGTTTGAGTGAGGTTTTCCTCATTTGCTTCAGAAACCACTTAAATAACACTTAAATAACCATTTAAATTATTTGGTAATAGTGTCCTTAACCAAAAAGTATAAACATCATTTAATTGGTGCATTTAAAATTGGAAATTTTTGTTAAACGCCAGAGGAGCAGTAATAGTATAATATCAGTTATGGTTCAGTTCTGGCCAGTTTCATATTAAGCCTAAAGCCTTTCTTTCTAGAAGAAGATAGTTCTTAAAATCACATCATTACTAACAGCAGAAACTCAATTCTTGTTAAATCTATACACGAATTGAAAACCAATTATAAAGTCAGATCTAGAAATCTCTCTTCAAAATTAAGAATTTAATTCAATTCAAATATTTATTGACCACATTTATTAAAAGCTTCACAGGATACTAAGTTTTTAGTGTGTTGTTTTTAATGATGTGCTCTGTCTTCCAAGAATTTACTATTTATTGGGAGATGTATAAACATTTTGTGCAAATCATCACGTGCCAAATATGAAAGAGTCACAGAGTGCTAAGGGAGTCCAGAGAAGAGAGAAATCATGCCTATTTGGGGGAGAGTAAGAACATTCAGGGGAAACTTCCTGTAGGAGGTGGCATTTGTGCTAGAATAAACAGAGCGTTCCTACAGGTAAAAAGGAGCAGGAAGGGCATTGCAGGACAAAGACAGCATGTAGGATAAAGAGGTAAAGAAATGCAGGCTGTGTTTGGGGAGGACTGAAATACCCAGTTTTACTGGAGCAGAGTGTGTATGGAAAGATATAGTGCGAGATGACCCGAAAGGGAGTCTTGTGTTAGACTGTGAAGTATTTTGAATGCCATGCTTGAGGGTATGAAATTCCTTAGGTATGAGATGGAAAACAAAAGAAGATTTTAAAGGAGTCAGTGGTATGATCTAATACACACTATTGATGTTATGGGCTGGCTGATTCTTTGTTGTGGGGGCTATCCTGTACATTGCAGGATGTTTAGCTGCATTCCTGGCCTCTGGCCACTAGATTCCAGTAACACCTCCTGCTCAGCCTGAGCTATGACAATCAAAAATGTTTTCAGACATTGCCAACTATCCTAGACAGCAAAACTGCCTCACACTGAGAACCACTAATGTAGGAGTTGCTTAAGGTTAGATTCCTCTGGCAAGACAAGCACCAGTGGTTATATAGTAGGCTTTGGGTGAGTTCAGCTGACCTAAAGTTAATTAATGAAATTAGGACAATTACAGGTGTTGTGGGGACACTATCTCAGGCCGACTTATCTGGGGCAGTAGCAGTAGAAATGGGAAAGCCAACAAGGATCTATATAGTGTTAGCTATACTACCATTTTCCTAAGTATTCTCAAAATTTTTGATCATAGAAATCTACGTGATACTTATCAATACTCTATGGCATATACTTTAGGAAATGCTATCACATGACTAACTTTAAATTTAAAGTTAATCACTTTCAACTGTAACACATTAAAAACAGTGAAACAAAGATAACATTTGATAGCTAACACTAGGTTCTTTAATACCCTAAGATCTGAGTGTAATGTATATTTGTTGCACTTATTGCTAATTAGTTCTATCAAAGAGGAATACAAATAAAAATGTGTTTTGTTTTTCTTTCTTTTCTTTGTTTCGGGGGTTGGGGGGTTTCAACTCACATGGAAAAGATTCTAGGACACAGACTCTTGTAAAAAAGGACTCATAATTGGGATGAGGCAAAATCATGTGAAAAATACAATAATGTAAGAGAGAAAGGATTCCATAAACAAGAAATTTCCTGATTAAGCAGCAAATGGACTGGAGAGAGAAAAACTCTAGATTCCAGAGGAGGGAGAAGGCCCTGAGGACTGGTTGGGTTCATTCCTGAGGACTGGATGGGTTCATTCCTGAGCACCAAGTGTGGTACCGGGGCCGTGCTACATGCGGGTGGGTAAAATTCCTGACTTCTCAGAGTTGTTAGTTCAGCCTAGGTTCACAGAAGAAAAAGGCTTTGAACTAGATCCTGAGATATGAGGAGTGTAAGACCTAGAGGAGAATGGGTGTTAGATCCTGGCTGTGAGGTCAGCTAAATATACACAACACGTACACAGTCTTACAAGCCTCACACTCAGAAGGGTCCAGCGCTTGGGTTGATGTTCTGCTATTGTTATCTTGAAAGTCTTTTTTTTTTTTTTAACTTTTATTTATTTAAGTTTGTTTTTCCAGGACCCATCAACTCCAAGTTAAGTAGTTGTTCCAATCTAGTTGTGGAGGGCGCAGCTCAGAGTGGCCCATGTGGAGATTGAACCGGCAACTTGTTGTTAAGAGCACCGCGTTCTAACCAACGGAGCTAACTGGCCGCCCCCATGAAAGTCTTAATAATTGGGGAACAAGAATCCCCATGGTTTCATTTTGCACTGGGCCCATAAATCATATAGCCAGTTCTGCCTCATCATTTTCTCTGCTGGATGACAGCTCTTATACATGGTTTTTACTTTCTGTTTTTTCGGTTGTTGTTTATTTTAGCTTTTATTTATTTTAAGTGTGTTTTTCCAGAACCCATCAGCTCCAAGTCAAGTAGCTGTTACAATGTAGTTGTGGAGGGCTCAGCTCACACTGGGCCATGCGGGGATCGAATAGGCAACCCTCGTGTAACGACAGGAGCATTGTGCTCTAACCAACTGAGCTAACCAGCCGCCCCAAGTTTTCACTTTCCTTGACAACAGAATTCTTCAGCCCATTATGCTATGCTCTTCTTTGAATGTGCCCTAGTTAAGTGTTAATTGACCTACAGAATGGTGGTGCAGGAAGGAATATTTTACTTTTCTGTGGGGAAACAAATTCATCAAGCATAATCCTTAGCAACTAAAGAGTACCTTTTGCTGAGAATTATAAACTTACTTTGGGGAATTACTCTTAAAAGAAAAAAGAAGTTAAAATCATTATGCTTAATTTAAATAAGATTAGTTGTAGAAAGAAGTCATCCAAAGTGCTTAGTATACTAACAATAGATGTACTATTTAGCGATTATTTCTCCTCCTTTAAATAGAAATGACTCATCACAAGGCACGTTTTTGTTCCATATACAATGTAAGGGAATTACTGGTTTCAAAAAAGAACATAACAACTCCCATTTTATATAGCTGGTGTCTATTGAAACTTGAAATGTGTATTTTGAATCTTGGGGAAAAAGAACAAAAATGTAGGGAGCTGATAATCATCATCAATTGACATACTGATAAATTAGGCCCTCTATAGATATTGTAGACATTCTCACTAATGGAAATAAATTTACTGTCAGTATAATAAGAAAATATGTCTACTGGAATATTACTTCCTGCATGTAACATTGTTAACGCCTAGAAATGCTTTATTTTCCTTCTTTGTTTCACGATATTTATTCATTCATTCATTCATTCATTCATTCATTCATTCATTCATTCATTCATAGGGGTAGGGGCTAGGTGACATACTTTTCTGTAATTGAAGACTAAATGTCACTGAACAAACCCCTTATTAATAAAAAGCAGGGGCCACTTAGCAGTTCAAGAGAAAGAATTTATAGGGCAAATTGACATTTTCAGCCACTCTATATCTAGCAGGAAAAGACTATTAAGAGAAGAAATATCTAGTACCACCTGCTGTCTTTCTATTCACAGAGAAACTATGAGGATAAATGAGTATTTTGAGTTACATGGGGGAAAAAAGGGGAAATAAAAATTAATTTATGTTTAACTTTATTATTATTATTAATGTAATATTATTAATATAATATTATTATTAATGTGATAAATCATTGTTGTTAATCATTATTAGTATTAATGTAATGAATTATTATTAATATAATAAATAAAGGACATTATTGATTATATTTTATATTATTATTGATAATTATTATTATTAATGTAATAAATATTATTATTTATAAATGTATTATTAATGTAATATATATTATTATTAATTTTATTATTAATGTAATTGTTGTTAATTATTATTAATGTAATAAATAAAGGACATATTCTTTAGATAAATTCTCATTACTTGATTATGATTTTCAACCAGTCCAGGCAAAATAGAGTGCTACATGATCCAGCACCATAGCTTAAATTCAGAGTTAATAGTCTACAAAAAACAATTCTGTTTTGTTAAAAATTTATAATTTTATTTGAATTGTTCGTGGGGCAAGAGTGGAAGATAGAGAAATGAACATCTCATTTTATCACCAAGACTGTAAACTTTCTAAGTGGTAGATTTATATATGATTCATCTTCTATCCTCCAAAGTTCTTAGAATTGGCCTTGATCAGAGGAGGTACTCAATAAATATTTATTGAATGATAAATGATAGACTTAAGTAAGAGATTACATAGTTTTAAAATAACCTTCGTAGATATCTATATATCTATATCTATATATATAGCCAGAAAATGTGACTTCCTAAAATATAACCTAAAAGGAAAATTATTTTTATTACAGAGTAAAATAATTTCATAACAAATTGAAGCGTGATTGAAAATAAGACATGGACGTTCAAATCTGGAATACATACATCAGATGAAAACACTGTGCAATGTATCACTATGGCAAGTAATTATAAATTAACACAGAAATGGTAAATGGTCAAGCCAAGTTCATTTAGTTCTTTCGTGACTGAGAACGACATATCTTTTCTCTCATTCTACATCCTGGAACACTCATCTGTTGCCGCCCTTGTTTCTGAAAAATACCTCATCTTTCTCCTTGTATCCTCAATGGCTTTCTTTCTTTTATGTCATGCTCATTAGAATACAAACTTGCTCCATTATCTTCTGTCTTAAACAATTCTCCCTTGAGTGTACATTCCATTTTAACCATGAGTCCATTTTAATATTCTACTTCACAAACTTTAAGAGTTTTTGTTTAATCAATGTCTCCACTTCCTATCTCCCAACCTCTATGCCTTCATTTACTTCATCTGTAAAATAAGGATAATAGTACTTACTATATAGGTTTGCTTTGAAGATTTAATATTTTAATATATCCAAGTAGCTTGGAAAACTGGAACATAATAAGAACTCAATTAATATTAGCTACTATTATTTTTGCCATCATCATTATTTTTATATTTCTACTCTAAGAACCTTGCTAATATAAGTGCATTTACTAACAGACTCTCTAGCATTCAAGAAACACTATAGTGTGATAATAATAATCAAAACATAATGGAATAATAAAAATAATTATTTAGTACTCTCTATTTGGTACACCTTTGTACTAAGAACATCTGCAGCCCTCATTTTTTGTTTTCTTTCCAGTTGGCTGCCTATGGGTTTTGTTAACATCATTTTATAGATGAGAAAACCAAACCTCATGGAGGCTATAACCCTCAACATTTGAGCAAGGGTCATTTCACAGGCAGGGGACATGATTTCTTAACACATACAGCCTTCAGAGCTTGATGTTGGTAGTTCTGAGAGTACATATTATACAAAATGATTACATTACCCCTTATCCTCCTTTAATAGATTTGCCCTTCACAGGTAACCACTTTTTAACTGTTTATAATCTGTCTTTCCATAAATGTTTATGTATATAAGTATAAAAATTTTTGTGCAACGGATATATATCCACATGCTTTTATTGATGTAAATAGCATCCTGTCTTAGAAACAATTATATGAAGCTTTTAGTCACTCAACAAGATAATGACAATAATGAAGATGAGAAAAATATGAAGAAAAATGAAGAAGAGGAAGAGGAGAAGAAGGAATAAAGGAGAAGTTACTCCTCACAACCATCAGATATATATGTTAATATAATGCTTATTTTACAGATTAAGAAACTGAGATATAAAAGGTTAAGTAACTTGCTCATCACTGGTGCCAGGATTTAAGTCTAGTGGTCTGGCTCCATAACCCATGTGGTAGCCAGCAAACGATGTGTTGGAGCTTTCTGAAGAAGCACATACAGGTCTGTCTCATTCTTTACAGTGGCTGAATAGAATTCATTCTACTGCTATACATTATAGTTTTCCCAGGCTCCTAATAATACATATTCATTCTCCTATCCCTACACTCACCCTCATAAGGGTGTGAAAATTTTGAAAATTATAATGTATGAGAGTTCAGGCTTAATAATTGATTTTACCTATATTACACAAGACAAATCAAACGAAAGGTTGCTGAATTGGTTTTAATCTTTCAAAATAAACTGAATAGTTTCCTCTATTTCCCTAATTTCTTAGTTGCAGATATCCAGATTTAATTTTTCTTAAGTATACATTTTTCCTCAACCTTTAGTTTAACAGAAAGCCTAATAGATAATACCCAGTAATACTAATCTTGATATTGATGCATTTGAAATGTCATGTTCATATTTTATCAGGTGCTCAGAAAATTTTGAAGGGAAAATAATCAGTACTTGCTTTTCTTTTGTTTTCATTTTGCATATTAACTGTTTTTTTTTATATTGCAATGCCCATCAAAACAAGTTTTTGCAAGAACACCATGACATAGCTATTAACAGTTAATCAGACTCCAAAAAATTAAGATTTCACTCTCTAATTAGAAAAATGGTAAATAATTTGTCAGTGAATTCTGCTTCACATCATGAATATATTCACAACATGATTAAACTACTGTGTATCCTTTAGCAAATAAATCTATTGTCTGGAAATGATTTTCCAAAGAAATTGAACTCAAAGGATTGCATATTTATACACAGTTCAAATATGAAATATACATAATTTTAAACATAAAATGCTATTGCAAAATGTTTTGACATACCTGAAATACTGTATCCTAACTACTAAGTGTTTCATGGATGCCAATGAACAACCTTGCAGAATGTAAGATACTTAAATATCTCTTCAGATCAAGCAAGTCTTGTAAGCAAAATATTTACATGTGAACAATGAGCTGATTTTTAATTTATAAATAAGATGGTATGGGGAGAAAAGAAACATTTTTTAACTCTGTTCGGAAAAGGCTTAATTGGAAACTACACCCAACGTAGTAGCATAGAGCAACCCTAGGGCCAAGACTATGGGTCTCTCAATAGAAGAAATGGCTGATTCCAGCCTGGCTCATGAAACATCCAAGATGAGCCTGCAACATCTTATTATATCTGATAAAAAGGAAGCTGTTAAACACTAGACTTATGTCAAAAGAACTCAGAATGAAAACTGAAGAGGATCCTATTGACCTCAGTGGGAACAGTTTGCACATTAATAAGAAATACAGCAAATTAAAATACATAAAATTACTTAAGTCTATAAATGCCCGTGGTAGAAGTATTCTATGAAACATATAAATAATGATAGAATTAGAACATCTGAATAAATGAATAATGAATGAATCAATCAAGACATTTAATATCAACTGCTGTTAACATTACTCGCATGCACAAAAAGATGGACAATATAGGCCTCCTGAAAGAAGAATAAATGCAGCTATGAAGTAGTCTCACAGACAAACAAAAATTTAAAAGCAAACCAGAATCTTGATCTGGGGTCTAGATCCAACTTCCAACTTATGGAAAACATAGATGTTGGTCAGAGGAACATGCAAAACTATGTGACAAATTTTGAAGTAATTGAAACTTTGAACGTTGACTTAAAATATGATGATTTTAAGAATTTATTATTTTTTAGATGTGAAACTAGTATTATGATTATGGTGGGGATCAAAGAGAACTCATCTTTTAGAAATATATAAAAAAATTACTAATGTAATAATATAATACCTGGAGTTTGTTTCAAAGCAATATGAGAAGTTGGGTAAAGGTTGGCGATGTGGATGGTGTAGAATTGGATTTTATTGGTTAATAGTTATTGATACTGAGTGATGGGACATGAAGTTTCATTAGATTATTTTCCTATTTTTGAGTATATTTGGAAGTCTCCATAATTAAGAGTTGGTTTCTTTGTTTTTCCAGCAACTTTAGAAGTGCGAGAGCATTACCTCCACACCAAAATCTTTGGATATTAAAAGATTAAAAATCAATTGCATTTAAAGTCACCTGGGAATTACTTAAACACTTTCATTCACCGAAGTACTCAGCAGGAGACCTTTCACAGTCCAGGCCAATTAATTATCTCTTCACCAGTCAGTTGGATCCATTTATGTCAATCTTGTCATTTAACAAATATAAATATTACTTGCTTTAAAAGTCAAGTTAAAAAAAAAAAAGTTGTGAATACATTGGAGCTTTATTGAGTATGAATACTCAATGTTTTTCTTCCAATATTTACCAAATGTTAAAAATTTTAAATATACAGTCAAAACTTCTTAGAGATATGTGTGTAATATATTAACATGGGAATTCAGAAAGGGGTAAGTCAATAGGTTTTTAGGATGCCTGAATTTTCAACCTTGGAACTGAATTTCTTTGACATCAAATCCATTTTTAATAGAAAAAGAATTGGTTTTCTTAAGTGAAATAACACTGAGAGAAACGTTTTAAGGGATAAAAGACTGTTGGATAAAGTCACTGATGGTGTATGCTTAAATATGATCCTTATGACTGGAAGGCACAGTATCCAAAAATTAATCAGTTTTGTTTTAAAACTCAAGCACAAATATTTAATAATAATGATGAAAAAAATCACAGTTTCTGTCATTATATCTCAGTAACTCTAAAATTCTTGGCCTTTCTTCCCAGAATGAATTACGTGATGACTTGAAAAAGAAGGAAGGAAAAAAAAAATAGCAGTATTAGAAAACAGATTTAAGATAAGAACATGGATTACTTTAGTTTTAGAAACAGTATTTTTTCTTGTGATTTCAGGAGCTCAAAATGCAATTTGGATTACACATAGCTAATTCTTTCATGGTCAGACAGAAATCCAACATTCCCAGACGCTATTCAATAAGTAAGTTCTTGCTGGTTCTATTGTGATAGCCATATAATTTGTTTTATGAACCACACAGCTCTTTGTCATAAGATAGCCCAATGTTAATTATTCTTAGGTGAAATATAGGGCCCTTTCCATATTCTCTAGGAACTAGAATGACTGAAATATTATCAATATGTATCATCACTAGATCCAAACTTCTAAGAGAAGTCTTAGAATTATCCTAAGATAGTATTGTATATAAACTTTGACTACCCTGTGTTCTGTCAATGGGGCTTAAAAACTTACTGGGATGTCTAGAAGGAAAGCAGATTAATGATTATGTCCTTGTCCAAAGAATGGAAGCTGATTTTTTTTTTTAATGGCAGTTTTCAATGGAAGGGTTAATGGTGCAGAGACAGTGAGGGGAATAAATTAAAAACTACATGAATGAATCAATAAAATAAAGGGGTCCATACGAGATATGGACTGATGATAGGAATCATGACCTATGGATTATGATCAGTCCAACTCTGTTTATCGTCAATGCAATGATCTTAATTATTAAATATTTACTGAAATAAATAGTTCAAGTCTTATAAGTAGTTCAAATAAGTAGTTCAAGTCTTAATCTTCCAAGTAGATTGGGGACTCCTAAAACAGAAACCTTCTCTTACCAATCTTCATATGCATGACAATCTGTGTCACGTAAACATTTACAAAACGAAACTTATTCTCAACTGTGATCTTATTCTAATCAACAAATATCACTAAAGTTTATGTTTCTATGTTAACCATTACTCTGTAGCAAGATATGTGCATACCTATTGTTTGGCTATGGAAATGCAATAATTTTGCACTATTTTTGCCTTTTTCTGTTAAGTAACAAAAGGCATGATAGAGAAGTGGTGAGTATCGAAGTCGGACATTCTGAATTCAAATACTGATTCTCTTATACTGCAACAGCATCTCTATGCTTCAATTTAGTTACAAAAATGGAAATAAACATAGAACTTATAAATATTTTTGAGTGTCAAATATTACATTACATAGAATGTAAAAAACAGTAACTAATAGAGTAACCGCTTCATAAATGCTATATTTATCACTGACTTACTAAAAAGTTGAGATACAAATATCCCCTCTTTTGCCCTCAGGCAGTTTGAAGATGAAAGCTCTTACTCAAGGAAAATAGCTTGTTTTTCCTGGTTGATTTTAGCTCTGGTTTTAATGAGCAATCTAGGTCAATTTCTGAAAAACAAGAGAAGAGGTATTTTAAGGAAAAAAAGTAAAAGGAAAGAAACACTTCTAGGGAAAACGTATCAGGTGGTGGAAGAATGATTTCTCTATATGTAAAAGAAGAGCAGAGGTGAGTACAAAAGATGGTGGGAGGTTACCAGAGCAGGTTAATATAGCTAGAAGAAGATTATCTGGAGGTTGTCTGAAAAGAGACAATTCCCATCAACTGCAAAAATGAGGCAATTGGATGTGCAAGAGAATGCCAAGATCAGAACTGTATGGTCATTGAAGAAACATATGAGAGCCACCTCATCTCCCAGATAATATCTAAGTACAGATTCCAACAGGAATGTTCTCATCTCCTGAAGAAGACACTACTTTATCATCAGCTACTACTTTGCCAGTCAACCATCACTTTTCCATCACTCAAGATGGTTCAATTCCTATCAGATTGTATGTTTTTTTTTTGTGGACCAATCATAATCCTCCATGACCCAGGACATCTGAAAATTCAAGAAAGAGGGACTCAGGACAATTAACATGGTGGTGATAATGATGTTCTCCACTCATAAACTCCCCCAATTCTTTTTTAAAAAAGTAACAACTGTTTCATTTTCCAATTACAGTTAACAAACGATATTATATTAGTTTCAGGTGTACAACATAGTCAGCAGACATTTATATAATTTATGAAGTGATCACCCTGATGAATCTAGTACCCATCTGACACCATATATGTTCAATACAATATTACTGGCTATACTTCTTATACTATACTTTATATCTCTATGATTATTTTGTAACTACAAATTTCTTAATCCTTTTTCCTTTTTCACCCTTTCACCATCCTCCCTACTAGATAGCAAACATCAAATGTTCTCTGTGTCTACGAGTTTGTTTCTGTTTTGTTTGTTTGTTCTTTAGGTTCCACATATAAGTGAAATCATATGACATTTTTTACTTTCTGTTTGACTTATTCCACTCAGCCCAATGCCATCCATGTTCATCAATGTTGTTGCAGATGGCGAGATTTCATTATTTTTTATGGCTGACTAATATTCCATTGTATATATGTACCACCTCTTCTTTTCTTTTTTAAAAGATTTTTATTAAAAATACAGCTAACATACAATATTATGTTAGTTTCAGGAGTACACTATAGTTATTCAACATTTATATAGCTAAAGAAGTGATCACCATGATAAGTTCAGCAACTATCTGACACCATACTATGCCATCACAATATGATTGACTGTATTCTCTATACTGTATATCACATCCCTATGACTTATTTGTTTTACATCTGGAAATGTGGACCTCTTATTCCCCTTTACCTTGCCCCTCCTTTTTAATGTTTCAATTACCATTGACATTCAATATTGTTTTATATTAATTTCAGGTGTACAGTGTAAAGTTACACATTTATAATTCAAGAAGTGATCCCGTTGACCAGTCTTGTACCCACCTGGCACTATACATATTATATGGTACCTGGCAGTACCATATTACTATTTTCTCTATGCTTTACTTTACATCCCCATGGCTATTTTGTAACTATCAGTTTGTACTTCTTAATCCCTTCACCTTTTCCACCTGCCCTCCAACATCCTCCCATGCGTCATCCCAATAAATCTAGTACCGATCTGACACCATACACAGTTATTACAATATTGTTGATTATATTCTTTACCCCATAGCCCATCCCCATGACTACTTTTTTAATAATAAATTTCTACTTCTTAATCTCTGCCCCCTTTTCAAACCCCCAATCCCCTTCCCATCTGTCAACCATCAAAATGTTCTCTGTATCTATGAATTTGTTTCTGTTTTGTTTGTTCATTTTGATCTTTAGATTCCACATATAAGAGAAATCACACTGTGTCTGTCTTTCTCTGTCGGACATACTCCACTCAGCACAATATCCTCTAGGTCCATCCATGCTGCTGCAGATGGCAAGAACCCATTTCCTTCCCTGGCTGAGCAATATTCCACTGTATATATGTACCACCTCCTCTTTATCCATTCATCTATCGGCGGACATCCAGGCTGCCTCCACATCTCGGCCATTGTAAGCAATGCTGCAATGAACATATGGAGCATGTCCCCTCAAAGTAGCTGTTTTGGGTTTCTTCAGGTAAATACCTGGAAGTGGGATTACTGGTCCTTCTTAGTCTCTTGTTTTAAAGTCTATTTTGTCTGGTATCAGTATTGCTACCCCATCTTTTTTCGTTGTTTCTATTTTCATGAAACATCTTTTTCCATCCCTTTACTTACAGTCTCTGTGTGTCTTTCAATCTGACGTGAATCTCTTGTAGGCAGCATATATGAGTTTTGTTTTTTTATCCAGTCAGCTACCCCATGTCTTTTGATTGGAGCATTTAATCTATTTACATTGAAAGTAACTGTTGATAGATATGTAGTTTTTGTCATTTTATTATTCATATTTTTAATCTTATTTTTTCCTCCTTCTTTTTAAATAAGTCCCACTAAAATTTTTTATAATCCTGATTTGGTTTTGATGAATCCCTTTAGTTTCTTCTTGTTTGGGAAGTTCTATCTGTGCTTTGATTGTAAATGATAGCTTTGCTAGGTAATCTTGGTTGTAGGTCCTTGCTTTTAATCACTTTGAATATTTTGGGCCAATACTTTCTGGCCTGCAAAGTTTCTGTTGAGAAATTAGCTGACAGTCTTATGGGAACTCTCTTTGCTGTTTTCTTCTGTTTTTAAGCTTTGTCATTTTAATCATGACGTGTCTTGCTGTGGGCCTCTTTGGGTTCATCTTGTTTGGGACTCTCTGTGCTACCTGGGCTTGTATGTCTATTTCCTCTACCCAGTTAGGAAAGTTTTCCATCATTATTTCTTCAAATAGGTTTTCAATTCCTTGCTCTCTTTCTTCTCCTTCTGGTACCCTAATGGTGCAAATGTTTATACACTTGATGTTGTCCTAGAGGCCCCTTAAACTGTCCTCATTATTTTTTTAATTCTGTTTTGTGTTTTTGTTTTTGTTTTCTTTTTGCTGTTCTGATTGCGTTTTATGCTATCTTAAATTCTAATTCAGTGACTTGATCCTCTGCTTCATCTAACCTACTGTTGATTCCCTCTAAAATTTTCTTCATTTTAGTTATTCTATTATTCATCTCTGACTGGTTCTTTTTTATGTTTTATATTTCCGTTTTTATATTTTCTTTATCTTTGTTAAAGTTCTCACTGAGTTCATCTACTTTTCCCCTAAGTTCATTGAGCATCCTTATAACTAGAGTTTTGAAAAATGTATCTCGTAGATTGTTTGTCTCCATTTTGTTTGATTCTTTTTCTGGAGCTTTGTTCTGTTCTTTCATTTGGCACATGTTTCTTTGTCTCCCCATTTTGGTTGTCTCCCCATATTTGTTTATATAGGCTAAGTAGGGCTGCTATATCTACCAGTAAAGTGGCCTTATGTAGTATATATCCAGTGATGCAGTCTTCTTGGTCACCTGAGCTAGGTGCTCCAGGTGTGCCCCTTGAGTGGGTGTGTGTGCCTTCTTGTAGTAGTTGAGCCTTGGTTGCTGTCTGCATGTCAGTGGAAGGGATTGACCTTCTGGCTGATTGGTTGTGAGGACTGGCTATGAATACAGTGGAGGAGCTGTTATGCAGGGGCTCACCCTGCGGAGGAAGATTCACTTTAGCAGGGCTCTGTTACCGGCCCAGTCTGCCCTTTAGGGGTGTCACCCACAGAGGCAGCTGGATGTTGCTCTGGCTTAGTCCAAAGCCGGCTACCATGTGTGCCATCCCTGGGGCCTCCTGAGAGGGGCCGCACCACAGGCCAAGTTCAGCCACAGCCTCTGCCCTGCCTGGGGTCATGTGGTATAAGCCATAAAGCAATACACAGATTGCAACCACCTGTGCTAGGCTTGGAAGTGCATGAAAAAGGCCAAGTTGTGAATCGAGGTAGGCTGCCACTAGTGCTGGCTTTGAGGATGCTTGGCAGGAAGTATGGGGCACACCAAGGCCAGATGCTGCTTGCTTGAGTTTTGTGAACCTTTGAGAGAATTTAGGAAAGTCCACAGCATGAACCAATACAGGCTGTTTGTATGGAAAAGCCACTGGAAGCGGCTTGGGTGTGCTCGAAAGTTGGGTGAGGCAGGATCTCAAGAATCACCAAGGTGGGGTGAACATGGTAGCTAGGTTGATGGAGACCCAGATATGGCAGTTGCCTACATCTGCATGCTGGCATGTGGGAGGGCTTAACAAATAAATAATGGATTCCACCAGCTCTTCCGTCTTGGAGAAAGTTGCCTCTCTAGCTTGCATCCTGCAGCCAGATAACTCAGTTCCTTTTGTATGTCCCTGGAACCTTTCAAGCTGCTACCCTAGCACTGGAGCTCAGAGTGAGTGAGTCTGTCAGCGAGTAAATCTGGGCCCTTTAAGACAAATGCTTGAATCTCCAACAGCCCTTTGTCTCACTCAGCCATAATCTCTTCTGGTTTTCACGACCAGAAGTTCTGGGTACTACTTTTCCTGGCAGTGGAACCCTGGGCTGGGAAGTCTGGTGTGGGGGAGGGGCCCCTCAGTCCTCCAGGGGGACCTCTGCAGCTGAGATATCCCTCCAGACTTTTAAATGCCACAGATGAGTGTGGAACCAGCCTGTTCTTCATCTCTGCCCCTTCTACCAGTCTCCAGCTGGGTTCTTCTGTATGTCCTTAGTTGTAGAACTTCTGTTAATCTAGACTTCAGGTAATTCTCAATGATGGTTATTCTGTAGTTAGTTGTGATTTTGATATGATCATGAGAGGAGGCAAGCACATCATTTACCTACTCCACCGTCTTGACTGGAAAATCTCCACTCATGTACTCTTAATAGCAGTACTCAGCCTGTTACAAACACCCTGGTCACAGCCCATTGTTTCATGCCTTCCCCTCCCCTGTTGCTTCTGGGATACTAAATCAGGATAATTAAAATAGACATACACACACACACGCACACACACACACAGAGTCATGTGTGACTCATTAATTTACCCACATAGCAATACTGTGGACTTTTTTTTCTTTTTTCTTTTCTTTTTTCCTGGTTATATGATAATTCCACCACATTCAAATCTTTATGTATAGCCCTCATTTACACTTTAACCACATACAGCATATATTTGCCAATATTACAATCTATTATAGTAATACAAATACACAAATTCAGCAAACAAACAAAAAGGATGAACATGTGGAAAAACACAAAAAGGAAACTTTAGCTTTTAAATAGTGCTTTTTAGAAAGGAGACAATATTTTATTCCATATTCATGTCATTTATTCTGAACATATGTAAAAAGAGATGCAAATATCTATTTCTGAGTTGCAAAGAGCAAAGTCAGAGAACTTTGCAAGTTTAATAGATACATTTGAATTTCAACTGTTCATTTCAGAGCACTCTAAAGCCTAATTTCCTAAACTTGAAGGACTCAGTCTCCTTAAAAAATATATAAAAATAAAAAAAAAATTAAAGCTCAACCCCAACTCTCTACAAAGACCCTAGAAAAGTAGTCAGATGATTTTGATATTTTTTTGCTAGCATTTTTTTCTCTTTATGTAAAAACACAATTCACAGCTGCAGCAGAAAATGTAAGAAAGATAAAGTAGTCAGTGCTGGTCAATCCTTGATACTTATTTTCTGACATGATTTCTTTTTTTCCCCCCTACGCCAGCCAGCTAACACCATCTTTGCATGAACAAAATTCAGCAAGTCAGAGAAGAAAGGAGAAAATAGAAGTTAAAAAAAAAAAAATCAGGTTCTGAAAGAAGGAAAAATCAATTTTCCTCTAGTAGCTTCAGATTCTTGACACCATAAAACATAGTGTGTTATCAGAGCCTGCTACTGTTTTACCAACTTAGGTTCTAGATCTTCCTCAATACATGTTATAAGCAGGCTGGCTGCCTACAATGAAGCACGACTCCATTTCCCCCTCTCACTACTATTTAAAGTTGGATGACACATTGAGGTCCTCAGAAATGGTGTGGTAGAAGTGACAATGCTGACGTTCAGGATGATGACAAAATGGATGCAGCAGCCCAGAGTTATTGAGCAGTTACTATGTCAGGAGTTTTGCTCTTTGATGCATTACCTCATTTAATCTTCACAATAATTCCTTGAGGAAGGCACTAGCACTGTGATTTTGTGGATCAGGAGATTAAGGCTGAGAGAGGTCACTGATACAAGGTCACAGAGCTAGAATAAGGTCAGAAGGGAAGGAAATGTATACTCTTGCATAGAAAAATGATTAATTTTTTAAATAAAGACTCATAAGCTTTATTAAATAAATCAAATCCTTTATTAAGAATTACCATTTCATAATTGTCAGTAAAATAATTTAAATGAGAGTCTTTATATTAACTTTGATTTGGGCTTCAGTAGTTTAAAAAGTATATCTCTCACAAGTAACTTACTTATTCCTTTGAATGAAAAATAAAAGATAAGAACACACTTTTTGCATTTTAAAACTTGGCATCCAGAAGTCTCAGAATTAACTTTAGTTTTTAAATAGTGCTATCATACTCCAGTCTCTTTTTAAAAAATTTCCATGTTTTGTTTTATATGCAGTGTATATGTATAAAGCTTCAGTCCTTACCTCTCCTATTCTAAAATATGCTAAAATGATTTTAAAAATACAACTAGTGAAAAAGTCCAAAACAATTTTTTTAAAAAGATTACACCACTTAGGGTCAAGCTGTAGTTTACCTTCTTAGTTCTGTAGTGTATAAAGAGAGCCATGGTTCTTTTGGAGAACTTGCAATTTTCTTTGAAGAGGCATGACCTTGTCTATCCCCATGAGACATTTAAGACACTTCTTCAGTTCATTCAGGATGACCACATCTTTCTTATTCTTAACGTTAATTAGCCAGTTGATTCTCTTCTTTCCATTCTTACTCTAATTGGGAAATAATGCTTCCAATGTGTTTTTATTTCCCATTAACTATCTGAACTGAAAAATAATTACATCCTGCTTTCTTCTTGTCTCCATGATTCTATTCTAATCAGAGACAGGCTCTTCTGCTCATATCGTTCACTTCTTCATTCTTGTGCTTGTATTATGACACAGAGTTGCTTAATTATCTGTTATGCCTTTTGAAGATGGCAGGCAAATAAAGTATATGAAAACCAGAGACAGCTTGAGACAAAGTCAACATCCTATTTTATTTTGTAGTTTCTAGACTACAGGCACTTAACACAGTAATGATTCAATAAATGAATATAATAAAACTCAATCACATATCAAATATTTAAATAATAACCATATTATCTCTTTGTGACTGCTTAATGTGCATACTAAGGCGCTTTCCTGCTCACCACCAAGCTCAGACACCACACGCTTACTCATTTTATAGACTCAGCACTGCAGAGATTCCTTGAACTATGTATTTACGTCTTGGGTTTCAAGAAAAAATTTCCATTATTAGTCTAAGAAAAGAAGAGGTTCCAAAATGGAATATACATGTCTAAAATAATAAAACATTGCTTGTCAGTTTTTCAAAAACTTCACAGAAAAGAGACTCAGAAAGACGGTGCTATTTCAACTGTGAATGTTTCAACTTCTGTAAATAGTTAATTAGTACTAGCTAATGAACTAGTAAGAGAGTATTAATCATAACACTAAATTATTATGATCCCGTAATTGGAGAAAAATCCACAATCCTTATCTCTAGGAACATCACATTTCACTAATCTTTTTTCCCCTTTTCATCCACCTACACTTACCTACCTTCGTTATTTCATATTTTCAGGCTTATAATCACTTTTCATTGAGAAGGTTTTCAGAAAAAAAGTCTAAAACATGGACTACCATACTGAATCATCGCAAAATGCCCATCAACTAAACTAGGCACTATTTAGAGCCAGATCAAATTGTGTCATCTTAGGATTTAACAAAGGGTGTCATCTTGTTTTGTAGATTCAAGACTTTTCGCAAAAAGAATAGGACTCAAGGAAAATCATCAAATAAATCACACTGTTCTCCCCATTTGCTACCTATCACATCAAAGACTTTGATACAGATAAAAATAGCATAGAAGAAAAACACAAGGAAAATTTGACTAATAAAAAGTCACAGAGAGCAACAAACAGAATAAGCCAGGCATGGGGCAAATATGTATCTATATTCTGGCTGAGCAGATGGGTCAAATGAAAAGTCCCTCCTATTTACCTGGGCACAGACTTCCTGGGCGTTAACCTAGGGCCCAAAGCTCATTACCCCATGTGTAATATTTAAATCACCCTCAGCTCTTGGGGTGGCCTAGAACCTTTAGTTAATTAAATATTTATTGAGCATTATTTTGTGCCAAACATAGTTGTATTCTCATGGAGGAGATACTAAACATCAGTCAGTTTACTCTTACACTCTCAATTCCAACTACCAAGTGCTGTAAATAAGTAAAGCATAAAATAATTATATGATAAATAAAAACCAAGTATTGCTTCATGTAACCCTGTTAATTTATATAATTGTTTATGGTGAACCAATTGCTTTGCTTTCAGCTACTGGAAAATCTATAGGCAAAGCCAAGCCAAGGTAGCCAAAGTCCCAGGCTGGCATTGATTTCCCTCTTGTCATAAGCCAGTAAGAAGGGTGTGATTGTAAATAAATAAATAAATGTATATATATATGCAAATTCATGCATTTAAAACTGTTACCTTCTATAAAGAACTTAAGGGAGCTTACAGTTTAAAAACAAAATGAAAATAAGATGGCCACCAAACAGAAGTTTCCCATCCATTCATGACTTAATGAAATTTTCCATAAATGTTGAATGCTACCATCTAGATTCCCCTGATTTATTTATTCAACCAAGATATCTCTTTGATTAACTATGGCTTTGTTTCAATGGCCTCATAGGAATTCATTTTTTTGCTGCTCTATTAACTATGTAAAAGGTTAGAAGCTGAAGATTTATCATTTTTATTCTCTTCATTTTATGACCTTGGACTATTTATTTAAAATTGTTTACCTAAATTGTTTCCCTGTCTCTAAAGTATCTAGAAAGGCCAGATTGAACAATTGGCAAGTGATAAAACAAGTGATTAATACAAACCCATAATGTCCTAAATGACAACCATCTGGTCGAGCTGAGAGAGAGGGCTGGTTAGGCAGGGCATGCTTCTCCATTTTGCCACAGACCACACTAGTGTCTTCTCTCCCTATAAGGAAGGGGCCAGTCACCAGGTATTATGGTTATACCTTCACTTTACTTTTTAATAATACATAAGTATGTCTCTGTAACCAGGGATCTGTTACGAGAAAACAAAACTTGATTAGGAATGCCATGTGTGTTTTTTTTTCTTTCTTTTCCTTGATTCATTATTTTAAGTTATCCAAATTGATTTACATGTACTTTTGAGTTTGCAATGATTGATTTATAGTTTCCTTTGCCTCAGAATATTCAGCTAAACTGTTCGAGGGGTAAGAATTTGTTCAAAGAATAAGTCTACTATTATTATCAGGGTGGCAATACCATGATACTAATCTATTTTTTCTCTTAAAATAGAAAACAAATAGAAAGTCAACAAAATAGACCTGGAAGGATTCGAGGGAGTTATTTTTCTAAATATGTAAGTGGCTGCCTCTAGACCTTCATTCAGGCCACTGAGAATTATACAACTCTTTCTATACCCTTGACTGGCAACAATCGGAACCTCAGAACATCTGCTCAAATCTTAAGGTTTACTGCTAGCCAGAATCATTTACTGATCATAGATAAGCCACAATGGTCCAAATCTAGTGATTAAAAAGCTAAATGTAAAGATTACAAGAGCTTAAAAACAAGAGCCACTTACTTGGACAAAGTCTGTAAAACAAGGAATTTTACAGAGGTTGGCAATAGTTTGAATTACTAAGGTTTCAAGCAGTACCCTTATAAGAGAACCAAGAAAGCTACTGTTTAAAAAGGAAAACATTTATTCCTTCTGTCACTGAGAACTCACCACATTCTGAATTATTTTTCCAGCCCAAAGAGAAATGGATCATTAGGCACAGCTCCACCACATAACTATTGGAGACCCTTACATAAAACCATCAGCCCCAACTCAACCATTAAAGAGAGCACCTTTTTAGCTACAAGCAAATTATGCATTCAAATTTACTTTCAATCTAAAACATTTTATTCACAAAGTAATTAGAAAATGCCTTACAGTGAAGGAAAACATCAGCTCGGTAGGGGAGTACCACTAGATGGGATTAACCTGGCTGCCCCAAATAGGCAAATATATGAATGGATAATGTAAGAACAGAAGGAGAAAACAAAGTTTGCTTCAAATTCCTAAAGTTGTCTGTACTTTCTGTGGTGGGTGTAGATGCGCACACACTCACAAAAGCAATGGAAAAACTTCACCCTATTTTTCAAAACTCTTTTTACATAAACCGAAGATCAAGTTATTTCCGAGTTTCAAACAGACAGAATAATTGAATGACAGCATTTTTTTCTTTGCACCTTAAAAACAACCTATATATTCTATAAAATCACGTGTGGTAACTCTTTGTGACAAACTATAAAAGACGAGCCTTTCTTTTTTTTTAATCTGCTAGATTTTATCCGAATATAATAGTACAGCAATCTGGGATTCTGGTACAAATAAAGGAAAAACTTCTAACACCTGCTCTTCTGTGCTTTCAATTTTTTTTGACCAAGACCCATAGCAGAAAATATGTTTTACACAATGGCCTAATATACATGTAACTGAAACAAAATTTAATGTAACAACACTTAACAACTCCTATACACTCCTATATTTTCAATTATGTTCTCTTCTGTTTTATAAAAATAAGAGTGCTTATTGTACCTCTACTAAATTGATTCTGTGTCATAGTAACACATCATAACTTGCAGTTGGAAAAACTTTAAATCTTTTTTGCTTTCAGAGGCATTTACCAGCTTGTTTCTATTCAATTTATTAACTAAATGGAAAAAAGAAATAGTAAAAAATAAAAAATGTTGAATAAAAATATAAATGGTAAAATTTCATTCTTTTTTATGGCTGAGTAATATTCCATTATATATAATGGAATATTATGTATATATATTATATATATAATGGAATATATTATAATGGAATATATATTATATATAATGGAATATATATAATGGAATATATATATACAATGGAATATATATATATATAATGGAATTATATATAATATAATGGAATATAATACATATATATATACATAGCATATATTCTTTATCCAATCATCTATTGATGGACACTAAGGTTGCTTCCATGTCTTGATTATTGTAAATAGTGCGGCAGTGAACACAAGGGTGCATATATTTTTTTCAAATTAGTGTTTTCAAATATTGGCCATAAAATGAATGAAATCTTACCATTTACGACAACATGGATGAATCCAGAGGGTATTATGCTAACTGAAGTAAGTCAGACAAACAAAGACATTAATACCATATGATCTCACTTACATGTGGAATCTAAAGAACAAAATAAATGAATAAACAAACAGAAACAGACTCATAAATACAGGGAACAAACTGGTTGCAAGAGGGGAGGTTGGTTGGGGAACTAGGAGAAAAAGCTGAAGGGATTAAGAAGTACAAATTGGTAGTTACAAAATAGTCATGAGGATGTAAAGTACAGCATAGAGAATATAGTCAATAATGTTACAACAATTATGTATAATGCTAGGTGGGTACTAGACTAATCAGGGGATCACTGCCTAAATTATATAAATGTCTAACCACTATTCTGTACATCTGAAACTAATATAAAACAATCCTGAATGACAACTGTAACTGAAAAAATATACAAATCATTTTTTAAAATGGTGAAAAATGTACATCAGAGCTATGTTGAGAGAAAACACATACTAACTCATCATTGAAGGCAAGACCACAGATGAAGTGTGACTTTTAGCTACTATTTCAAAATTCTTTCTAGGTGCTTGGTATTCTTTGAACCACTTCCATTTCTTCCAAGTGTCAGAAAACACTAAGTTATATATTATGATTATCACTATTTTGCAGATTGGAAACAGGAAACTTGCAAGACTGACTTCAAAAAGCCTCGGATCAGCCACTATGCTGTTCTGCCTTCCACCTGCAATTGTTCTATCTTAATGATTCCAACAAATAACAAAATCAGAAATATACTTCATACATACTAAATATTTTAAAACATTAACAAGAGGCATGCATCTATCTGGTCTACAAACTGTTTGTCAGAAATTTTAGAATTTCATGTATAGAACAGAATTTAAACAGGAGGGTTTCCTTAATCAGAAGAAAGGTATTATGGAACCCTATTCACTTCCACCAGTAAGGAACATAAAGCACTTCATACATCCTAACACTGCCGAGCAACCGTGGAAATCTGTCTCCACTTCACAGATAAGGAAGCAATAGACAGAGTTTAACCAATCTGCCCGTGCTTTCATCCATAACAATTTTTTCCATGCACCCCATTCCCTAGTCAAATTGAACTATTTTGAATTTTCCAAACCTACCAGGTTCTTTTGTGTATCTACAACTTTACACCCATTTTGCTTTCTTTGGCTACATCCTTCCCTCCCTTCTCCAACTAGCTTATTTCTTCAAGACTCAATTGAAAGGTCATTCAGGAAGTCCTGCCTGACTTCTTTCCCAGCCTGCTAAGTGCCCAGCCCCCTTTGCTTCCTTTCCTCCACAATAGCACTTATCATATTATATTTTCATTGTCAGTCGACTTATTGGGGAATCTTGAAGTTGAGATTATATCTTTTATTTTGTATTGCCAGTACATGGCAGTATGTTAAGTTTTCATTAAATGTCGTCTGGCTGAATGAATGAATGAACCAATGAATAAAAATTTTAAAAATCCTGAAAATTAAAAAAAACAAAATCAACATGTAGTCTAAATGAATTAAAATAAAAATTCAAACTCCTTCGTGGTTTGCTAATCAAAAAAAGGACATAATGGAAAGCCCTCACTCAACAAATAATTTTCCAAAAGTGACCTTAACCTTAACCAATGAGTCCCCAGGCTGATGCCAATACCAGATTTAGCTGAGCTGGTATTAAATAATACAAGATGAGAAAAATTACAGAAAAATAACGGAACACTAAAATTGATCCAAAGAGGAGATGGATTGTTACTATATAAAATATCAAAGCAGAAGAAATATGAAAGTCTGTAAATCAATGCTGCTCATTATGTATAGGTTTTAATGGGCTGCTTGACTAAAAGTTAAAAATCAAAAGAAACAGAAGTTTAAAGAGAAAAACTTCTACTTAGATTTTCCACAGAATAGCTTTCAACCATTATTAAAAAAAAATGAAATAGAAATTTATTTCCCTATCAATATGCAAGTAGAATTTAAAAGATGATATTGGTTCTTTCTTCAACACAATACCTAGGAATTTGCCCTGTGATAAGGAGTTCCTAATCACAAGGATAATAAATATGTGTGCTAAAACAAAATTAGACATTTCATACTTCATGCTCAATGTCAAGTTATTTTTAATTGTAAAAGCTCATTGAAGAAGGAATGAGTGTCAGTCATTTAATTTCAGAGGGAGTTCTGCCGCCTTGTGACATGCATGACAAGTTACCAAGTCATCTCCACAATTGTGAATTTTTCTGCTATGTATACCATATTTAACCATTTCTTTTGTTCAATATCTTCTAATCATTTACCAAAGTGTGGGATCCTCTGAGGAATATCTTATATCCACAACTGTCTCCCAAATCCCATTTGAAGAGAGATACTAATAAGTTAGAGCTCCTCCAAAAAAGGAGAATGCCTGAGAATGGTCAACTAAAAAAGAAAAGACTTGAAAGATTATGCCCAATAGAAAAACTTGTGGTGACATGAAAAAGGAATTAGATCCTCAGAAGCTTTAGAGATAAGAAGTAAAAACAACAGTATTCAATATAAGGAGGCAGATTTCCGTTTATTGTAGAGACCACCACCAACACCAACAAAACAAATGGAAGCATCTATAGAATGTGCAACTTAATAGAGTAGCTTCCTTCCTCCTCAGCGTCAGTGGCATTCAGTACAAAATAGAGTCTGTTCTCACACCATAAATCGTGAAAGAACACTTCTATCCAATCCTTTCATGAGAGGAATTGGTCTAGGAAGAGGGTGTTCATCAATCATTACTGCTGGCTTTTGGGCACACTTTCCTCCATCGGCATGGTTGTAATTCTCTCATGACAGAATGAAACCCCAAATATATTACAAGTTAAAAACAAAACAAAACTGTCTTCAAGGCCAACCTTGATATAGTCAGGGTGTCACTGTTTTTTTTTTTTTATTTGTTTGTTTGTTTATTTGTGTTTTTTTTTTGTCATTTTATGTCAGATTAGGAAAAAAATAAGAAGGTTTGATTGACATCCATGTAACTCTTAAAAAGTTTTAGAATCACTAGTTATTCATTGAGGCCCATAGTTCAGGGAATGGGGTTCAGGATATATTTGTAAAAGGAAAGAAAAACAAAAAGCAAGCATGAGAACAACAGAAATTGTATGGTAATTCTTACATTGCTTTTCCAGGGAACTAGAAACTAACCACAACAAAACAAAACATGAACACCATCTGTTAGAGTGGTCACCAGCTTCAGGGATGCAAAGATAAGTGTAAACTCTGGAGAAAGATGTGAGAGAGTAGAAGAGGCATAGGAGATGTCCTGGTGAGAATCAACTTACATATGAGCAACTCTTGATGAAATGTTTCTACTTGTCTTCTCTTTTGACTTTTCTCTAGCAACAAGACGCTCTACGTATGTCACAATTCCATAGTTTTTTTTTTTTTTTCCTTCTTAGAAACTGGGATACTATCCTAAAAAATGAAAAGTTCTATCAACCATACCTAGCTAAGATGCCATTGTAGATACCTGATTACTAAAAGCTTGCTTCTAGAGCTGAAACTACTTCAGTTATACTGTGTTTAAAGCAAACTTTTCTGTGTTTCCGCATACTGTGTTTCCCCGAAAATAAGACCTAACCGGACAATCAGCTCTAATGTGTCTTTTGGAGCAAAAATTAATATAAGATCTGGTCTTATTTTATTATAAGGCTGGGTACATAATATAACATAACATAACATAACATAACATAACATAACATAACATAACATAACATAACATAACAATATAACGTAACACCAGGTCTTATATTAATTTTTGCTCCAAAAAATGCATTAGAGCTGATGGTCCGGTTGGGTCCTATTTTTGGGGAAACAGTATCTTTCTGAGAAATTTATAATATCAGGCAGATTTTGATGTGATATGTCAGTCTTCTACAAGTATGGAGATATTTGTAAATGCTCACCCATAAGGCAGACAACAAAAATGTTTCTATAGATTATGATGTGTTTCGGTATTTTTAATTGAGAGAAAATTGAGTAATTACTCAATTTTTCTTGTCATTACGGAGCCAATCATTGACTCAATCAGTCTCATGTATCAGTTTTATTTTGAAGGAAACATATTTCATTTTCTTGTAATGGACAAAAATAATCTCAGTCCTGTGGGTGACATGGGGTAATAAAATTACATTGAAAAACCAAGGATGGTGTGTTTTCATTATCTTGCAGTTTGGGAAAGTAAAGCCCAAAGTAAACAATTTCTTCAAGAAGATCGGATTGGTTTTCTGATACAAGTCAGATAGCCAGCAAGCATGGCTTTGCCCCCACCCTTTGTCAATTGCAGTCAGATTTTCTATTTATAATTCTCTGGGGAGGAAAGTACTGTATATTCTTAATGAAAAGTCCTTATGTTAAACTCTAGTAGTTACTGAGGTCTCATCCTATGTGTAAGTTAGAGTTTACTGATTTATCTCAGATATGATCAAAATATTTCATTTCCATGACCGTTTTTAATTAATGACCATATCTGTATACCAGTATACTAGTATACTAGTAATTCTAGTATAGACTCTTTGGGGCTGTCATTGAAAACTAAAGTTTTGTTGACTATTCATGTTCAAACAGCTGCCAGAGAGTTTCTGTGGTTTTTCAAGCTGAGAGAAGTTTGGGATCTGCTGTGAATATAAAGGTTATTTCTTCAGTATTTGGTCTCAGGATTCATTGCTACCTGAATATTCTGGGTAGGATACTTTCTTGGAGAAGGTGAGAAAGCCTGAAGGTGAAGAATCCCTGAAATCACAGGACCCAGGCCTCCAGTTTCCTCCTTGTCACCAATTCAAGCTCTGCAGGGTAACCTGAATTTTGAGACCAGGCCTCATTCTTATATTCAAACTGATATGACACAGTATACAACAAAGAGGGGCATGACATGTATGCCTATGAATGGATTTTGTATATTTTCTGTAAGAGTAAACATTACCTTATTGACTTGTATTTTGAAACAGCCAAATGGCATCATATGTAGCATATAATAAATAGTTGGAAAATAAGCAAATCCAACCAACAGACAGTGAGGAAAAATGGGAAGGCATATTTGGGGCTGATGTCAAGGAAAGTCACATTTCAGTCACCTTTGGTTGCGGTTTCAAATCAGTAAACCAAATCAAGAATGCAAGTTTGACTTAAAGAGCTGTTAATAATGAATTTCAGTTAAAACACTAGTCTATCATTCCCACAAGCAGACTGTGGGAAAGTCTTTCTCTAAAAGGAGAAACCGGTTTACCAGGTCTTAAGATGTGAACTGAGAATTATTCATTAGTGTAACTTATCTGTATAGGAATCAATAAAATTAAACAGATATAGAGAAAGAATATTCGAAGAAGCAGATCAAATTGACAGAATTCTAGAACCAAATGAGAATAACATTCTGAGTGGATTGGTTAAAAAAATTTAAAAAGCCAGAGAGGTTTGTATTGTCCCTCATTTCAAAGAGAGGTCTGGGTCTCTGAAAGGATAAAAAGCTTTGCAAGCAAGATACCAGCATTCACACTGGGCAATAGAAACAACATGACTCCTGAAACTCAGCTGGCCAGTATTGTATCCTTTCGGCTAATTTTCTTAGTTGTCTTTCAAAGTTTCAAATGCTTTCTCAAGACAACGCATCCGGGGAAAGTATGTCATTGTATATCATAGATAAAGCATGTAGGATAAAGATACAGACATAAAGGAAGAGGTTCTACAAAGTGATATCCACAACGGCACAAGCTTTCTGAGGTCCTCAAAAGCTGCTAACCGTGTAAAGGAGTCCTGAGACCAAGAAGTTTGCAAACTACCGATTATAATTTCAAAACTCCCTGATCTCTGATCTCACCTACACAAGAGAGGTAAAGTAACTCAATGTAAGGAGTCTGATGACAGCTGAATGCCCTTGAGAAAACAACTAATGAAGCAGCAAAAGGTGTCAAGCTAATGTCATACATCACTCAAGGTAAAATTTCAGCCAATACGAAAGACAAGTAGGGGTCAGGTTAGTATAATGTTTAAGTGCAGTCTCCGAAGTTAGAATGGCTTCTATCCCCAATCCAATCCCCAGTGTCACAAAGGAGGATATTGGGTCACTTCCCCTACCCTACTGATGACAGTCAGACACACTGATCTAATCTCTGCTCCACTGCTTGAAATGTGGCTCTAAATAAGTTGTGTAACTTCTCTGGGCTTCACTTTCTCATAGGTAAAACTAACTCTCGAAGTCACTATGAAGATTATCTGAGTCATGTTATGAAAGACACTAAAGCAGTGCCTGACACAAAGTAAGTACTTAAGTATAAGCAACAAGATTAAAATTAAAGTCACAGAAAAATTATTGGGTGGGACACCGGTCCCAGAAATTATGGCCTGAGACACACAGAACTTAAAGCCTGAAATGTTTTAAAGTAGGAAAGATGATGGCTGCATTGTCACTGTATTTTTTCTTTTATCTATCATTGCACCAAAAATGCGACAGGGAGAATTCTTCATGCATACAGAGATGGTCTGTGACTTTGTGCTTTCAGCATTTCCAAGTGAACTGAGAGATAACAGACACAGACTTTTAAATTTTTTAATTTTGTTTTTACTTTTATGTTCAGAGCCATTTTAGGTGCTATTGTTTAAAAGTTCACCCTGAGAGACTCCTCGGATTATTTTTCAAGACGTTCTACAATCTTCAGTTCAGTGTTACAAATACTCATAAACTTTTATGCTAGATTTTATACTAAAATTTGGAAAACAAATTTCCCTAGAGTCCAAGTCACCTTCAAGCAATGATCAACTAGAATCAAATTAACTGTGTTAATATTTGTTGAGACATAAAGGGGAAAATAGCATCTCCAAAACATAACTATCATTCAGATACTTTGCTAACTTCCGCGAGCCATTAAAAGACTTCAACTAGTGACAGTACATTTGAATTAGAAGTCCAGCTTAAAGGAAACTTTAAGGAAGCAATTACAGATAGTATTCATAGACAGGAAGCAAACTCAGCTGATGTTTCTCCAGTAATATCTTACTAGATAACAATGTGTTTTTTCTCTTCCCTCTCCTTGGAAGCATCACAAAGGAAGGACTAGAAATGACCCACATGCACATCTATGAATGTGCTTTAGGGCAGTTCTGATAGCAAATGTCAAATTATCCATTATCTCTAAAATCCTTTCAAGCTTGATTGGCGAGAACATGTAAATGGTTTCTTTCTCCCTGTTCAGAGGGGTTTAGCTGTCATGTCTGTGATGATAATGCAATCATCTGTAGAAAACACAAATTCCCTAATTAACATTAGAGTCCTCGGAAACTTTTCTTCTGAAAGGAAAATGCAGAGGGATCCCTCCCTAAACAGCTATCAAAACAAGAGGGTTTGTTTGATTGATTTGATTGGATCTTTAATAGTTAAGTGACTTATTTCTCATTTCCTTTTTTTGAATTTCTTATTTGCAGTTTTCAAGGCAAAGTCTCCTGACAGTCTTTCAGGGAATCTTCTGCAGCCTGTCTCTAATCGAATGGAATGCAGAAAGACCCAGTCAATTTCAAACATCATTCCTAGGGCAGGCTAATGTCAGGTCATTAGTCAGGGATTCATAAGACTGAGCATTATTATTTGCCCACTTTCTATTCTATATATACACGAAATTCACTTGGCACATTGACTTGTTTGACTCATCTCTTTTTCCCAAACCCAGCTACCCAGTCCTGTTTATTCATACAAATTATTTATCAGACCAATCCCTTTCTCTTCTCTTTCTCCTCACCACTTCCTCTGGAATTTTTATCACATCTAGCCTGTTTTTTTTCCCCTCTAATCTCCCATGGATTTTAAATGCCTAGATGTTTGAAATGCAGACAATACCACTCCCTTGCTTAAAACATTCAATGGCTCTACTGCTGATAAATCCAAAGCTCTACATCACCCATAAATCCAATCTCTCTCATAAATTCATTTATCTACGAAGTAGAAACAATGGTTCTTATTCATAGGGTTATTGTTAGTACTACAGCAAGTGAATATATGTAAAGTTCTTACAATAGTGGTTGGTATACATTAAGTATAAAATTTTGTATGCTAGAGAAAGACAAATGCCATGTGATTTCACTTAGATGTGGAATGTAAAGAACAAAATAAACTAACAAAACAGAAACAAACTCATAGATACAGAGAAAATTTGAGGGTTTCCAGATGGAAGAGGGTTTGGGGAGGATGGATGAAAATGAAGGGATGAACAAGTACAAATTGATAGTTACAAAATAGTCATGGGGATGTAAAATACAGCAAGAGGAATATAGTTAGTAATATTGTAATAATTACGTATGCTGTCAGGTAGGTACTAGATTTACTAGGGTGATCACTTTGTAAGTTATATAAATGTTTAATCACTATGCTGTACACCTGAAACATATAATATTGTATGTAAACTGTAATTGAAAAATTTTTTAAAAATCTAAAAAGTGTGCCTGCTATGATGATGAAGCTGATGACGACGGTGATGATGATGATGACAATTTTTCTCTGGAAATGAAGCACCTTTCCCAAACTCCAGCTCTTTCCTTTTTTGAGCCATTGTATTTTGTTTGGAAGCACTCGAAATAAGCCAGTGTTAGCTTATGTGTGACCTAAAAATAGTTCTTGAACCATGGCTCTTCCTAGGGTTATTACAGAGCTTAGGGAATTCCAGGACACCAGTGGTATAAACCCCAAGTGGAACAAGAAGCGGTCTGTTCTTTTGCTCCTTGCCAGCACCCTCCAAGTTTCCTTCACCTCTGGAGCCAAGGTAAAAGTCTCAGGTTTGAGCAGTGGTGACCTTTCTACTTTAATAACGCTGCTATCATCAGAGACTCCGATCCCAAAAACAGACCTTCTCTTGGGACAGATATGATTGCAATGAGGACAGAACGGTCATTGATTCAACTTTAGACAATCCTGAAGTATCAGAAGCTGTAGGAATGTTGATCCTCTTCCCTGATGTTAAATTATTCTGTGTGTGGTTCCACACTTCCACTGTCTGGGTGGAGGTTTAACCTCTTGCTCTTTTAACTAGATGCTTTTGACTAGGCAAGCATAACCACTCCTTTGGTTGATTAAAAGAAAAAGTAGGCAGGATATAGACGACAGGGACTTCATTGTTTCATGGGTTTCAAGATATTTGGACCAAGCCACCATAAGTCTCAAGACCTGACATTAAAATGTGATCAGAACTAGTAGTTAATAAACAGATAGCAAAGGGGGTAGAAGTAGAGTTTGGGAAACTCAAAAGGAAATATGTTCCAGCAAAATATTTGAAAATATTATCTGAATTTATGTATCAATTACATCAATATCTACGAAATATTATTTGGAAAAGGAAACAAGAAAACAACATTTTAGTGACTGAGTGCCCTCAATACAAAGAAGCATTATAGGTGGTTCCTAATTATACAAATGGGCTTATTTCAGAAGTTTTTTGTTTGTTTGTTTGTTTTTCCTGTACAAATTATCTGGACTTAGATTTGTCCACCCTCTTCTCTCCACAACTAAAATGATGGACCATAACGCAAAGAGCAGCACATGCACTGCAACCAAGGCAAAATGTCTTAATTTCAGCAGAGGATATCAGACATTTCTCTTCCTCCTTCTATGTCATGAGCAAGGGTAGGGATTGAACTGGCTCAGAGCTACTGGGACAGCTCCTGCTGCCTGTAATGGGAGTATTATTCACAGGAAATATGAAGGGAGACCAGAAGGGAGAGACAGGACATGGGAATGAGAGCCAGGTGAACTGGCAGGCAGAGTTCACCAATTAAGCATTGCATCAACCATCAACTTGCCTTTTTTTCTCACCTAGGTGCTACTGTGAGAGCCTATTACTTCCAAGCTAACAAGGAAAGGCAGTTTTCCCACTGTTTTATAAGTACCTTCATCATAGCTTCAATTTTGCCTCTTAGCCTGCAAAGTCTGAAATATTTACTCTCAGTCCCATTAAAAAGTACATTCAGCCTTGTTCTAGATCAAACTTAGAAAGAACAGCAAAAATTAACTACCTCTCTTCCCAAACCTTCCTGCAAATAAGGGAATACGGCTTAAATATCAACACAAAATTAGTGATGCAGGAGACCTTACCGTTACTAAGGCATTTCAGTAAAAGTATACTAATTGGATGTGTATATTTAAAGACCATTTCTACTATATAGGATGTCGACATAAATCAGTCTCAGGTCACTTTTAGGATTACTAAACTTTCCATCAGTGAAACACAAAGGGAAATACCACACCTCCTAGGGTTTTTTCAGAAAGCTGCAACACATCCTTCCACAGTAATCTGACCCATTCAGCTGCATGGAGTGAGACAATGCAACAACCAAGAAAATTAGCAATTAGCAGACTAGCATGGGGTAACCTACCACTTTCTACAAATTTGCTGTTAAACTACTATGTTTTAGTCACAGCCACTCTCTTTAGATTTCTCTCTTCTAAATATAGGATCTCACGCCAGGAACAATTATTTCCCTGGGCACACACGCAGAAAGAACCTACTTTAGATTAACCCATTTAAAAAATGATGTTACTTCTCTTTCCATCACCATATATTTGTGATATATAGATGATTTATTACAGAACTATACACCTTAAATCTATGTAACTTTGCTAACAATTGTCACTCCAATAAACTTCAATTAAAAAAAAAGAAATGATGTTAGAAGAATGTGCTTTAATCACATAAAACACCTCCTTCTAGCTTGTTGTCAAAAGACTACAAAATTTTCAGACTACTAAACAGACATACTTTGATTTGCATTCTAAATTCTAAATGAGTATTTTAATATTCCCTTTCATCCAGATGACTCCCCTAGCCTCTGATTTGTCCTTTATAGATGAGGCTGATGTGTCACTAATTGAACACTTCATCTGACCTTCCTATGTCAAAACATAAACGCAAAGATACCATTAGTCCTTTACAGGGTATGACTTGTATAATTACTTTGTCTTCAGTTGGAACCTGCAATACCATGTTAGCCAGAACAAAATAGAGTAAAATAACATGGTACACATACGTCTCATATTTTTCTACAGCAAAAGACAACACTAGAAACAGTGATGGCTACATAACAAAACTCTCAGAATAGCAACTTGTTCAAGTCTCGGAGGGAGTTACCAGGCTTACAGTTATCAAAAATCCTTGGAATTCATAGGCTGTCTTTACACAATTGTGAGTTATCCAAGTAGTCCGGAGAGTTAGAGGGGGAAAGTGTTGCAAATATTTTTTTGAATGAGGAAAAAGGAATAGATATGAGAACTATTGAATAAAGCCAATAATGAATTAACTTATTATTTATTAAAAAAAAGAAAAACAACTTACTTTTGAATTAGGTATAGCCCTAGGGAATAGTAATATCGAAAACAAACCAAAATGACATCAATATTTACAATACATTTTAGCTATGGTCAAGAATTTTAAAGCAACATGTGCTAGGTTTTGCACGAGGTACCATGCATTGATACATCTAGTCCTTAGAGCAATCTATGAGGCAGGTGCAATTCACATGTCACAGATATGTAAATAGAGGTGCAACATAGTAAACTATTTGTCCAAGATGATAAAACTGGTAACTAGATGAGCAATGCATTGAAATCAGGTATTCTGACCAAGCATGTTAGCTGAATACTCTGTTAGCTCCCACAAAACTGTATCCTTGCATTTTTACTTATAAATCGACCGAGGAAAGGACAAAAAGATGGAGTTTGAGGAAGCTGACAAAAACATACTTTAAATGTTTACCAAAGGTTGACCCTATTATCAGTCTAATCTCTGAAGCACTTAGTGATTATTTTGCAAGATGGTATTTGATGGATTGGTTACACGCTCTTGTGCCCATCGCAGAATATGCTAAATTCCTTGGGTGGGAGGAAAGTTGAGTCTCAGTAAAATATTGTTTGTTTCTTTGTTTCCTATTCAATGTGTATATTCTTCCCAATTTAGTGAAGGGTTCAGCAAGCAGATATATTCTCTCTCCCAGGCTAAACCAGAAAGCATCCCCCTTTGCAATTTGATCGTGTAACAGCAGAACGAAGGCCATTTGCCATGAGATAGCTCTGGGTAAGGTACTTCTCTGTGTTGATGAGAGTATAATTATTCTATTATTTTAAATTGCATGCAGTTTCTTTAGATTGTAATTTCTGTGGGCAAGAACCATGTTCTGATTGTGAATCAAACATATTTTGGGCCCTAAAAGAGCTCATGTTCTAATGGGGAAAGAATACACAAGCGATTATTAGTGATTAAGGGTAATATGTGCAATGAAACAACACTTTAAAGAGTAAAAAACAACATTTTAAAGGAACATTTCAATAGCTCAAAACAATGAAACAAAACAAAAATCTCTCCTCCCTCTGTAAGAAAGAGTCAAAGAAAGTTTCAGATAGGAAGTAGTGACTTAATATATTTAAAAATGTAGGGATTTGAAAGAGAGTCAGCCCAGGCTAAGAGAACCACCATCCTTTTAAAGGCTTAAAATATCTTAATAAATCTTACTAAACAAATTCAGTATTACTGGAAAATAACATACAGGAAAGTGGTATAGTAACAGGGAGGGTGGTTGAGAGGGCTAGGAAAAATAAAGGCAGAGACCAGAGTTTCCGTAACCCTGTGTAGGCATGATGTCTTTTATTTTACAGATGTAAAATATGTAACATCTCAAAAGGACACAAAATTGGGGCTAGCACGCCTATCTTTGATTTATAATCTAGTGTCCTTTCCACTGTAACCTCAACATGACAGCTTTGCTAGAAATCAGTGATAGCTATGATGAAGACGACAAGGAGCAGAGTGTGAACCAACTGTAATGTCACCTTCTCCAAGAGGCCCTCTGACCTCAATGACAAGTACCTTCGTTTCAAGTCATTCTATGTCATCACATCACACAGTGTCAATCTGAAATGACCTCCAACATGCATTTGCTAGTGTATTATTCATCCTGAACAAGAACATAAGCTCCATGAAGGCAGGGCTTGCTTTGTTTGTTCATGCGTGTATTGCAAGACCTCCAATAGTCTAAGAACGGGTGAGTCACATAATAGGCACTCACATATTTGTTGAAGGAGTGAATGAAAAAGTCTAACTGACCAGGCTTTCAGGCAGAGCTGTCTGATCTTGAACAAATCACTTAACTTTCCTGTATCTTATTGGTAAATGGAGGGAGCTACAGTTGATCTGTGGCTTTCCAAATGAATTCTGAGTGTTCCAGGGAAAGGATGACACTTTCCCATCCTCCTCACCCTCCCTTCTTCTCTTGTTCTTCAATCTGCCCTTGATATTTTGAAGCTCAGGGTACACTTTCTTTTGAGAAAAAGGACTTGCCAGACAAAAAGATTGAAAATTATGGAATGAGTTGATTTCAAAGTCTCTTCCATCTATAAAATTCCATGTTTCTAGTATGTCTTATAGTCTAATGAGTTAACATCAGAATTCTTTCAGCCCAAGAATTAAAGGTAGCCTTTTAAAGCATGTTTTTGCTCAAAGGGCTTCACGTTTTAAAAATGATACCTGGGAACAAAAATGCAAATAATTATAAATATAATCTATCACAAACTTTTAACCAGTGTCAATTGGCAAAGCTAACATAATTATTTGTCCCTACTGCGTTCCAGTAAAAAGAATCAGAAAAAAAGTTATCCATAGTACTTGAGAGTATAATGCTAAGCGAAATAAGTCAGACAGAAAAAGCAGAGAACCCTATGATTTCACTGATATGGGTGGTATATAAACCAAAAACAAGACAAACAAATGAGAAACAAAAACTCATAGACACAGACAATAGTTTAGTGGTTACCAGAGAGTAAGGGGGGTGGGGGGAGGGAGATGAGGGTAAGGGGGATCAAATATATGGTGATGGAAGGAGAACTGACTCTGGGTGGTGAACACACAATGGGATTTATAGTTGATGTAATACAGAATTGTACACCTGAAATTATATAATTTCATTAACAATTGTCACCCCAATAAATAAATTTAAATTAAAAAATAAGTTATCCATAGTATGAAAAATAGATAGAAAAACATAAAATGAATAATTCACATATAATCTACAAATAAACATGAGTTTATGGTGAATAATCTGAAAGGTTGCTGAAGTCATTTCTTTCAGTACACAGAATTAGCCTGTATAATCTGTACTCAATGTAAACAAATCCTCTTAGGGTGCCAATAGTTTTATTTACCAGTTTAGAGAGAAATGATGTGATCACAAATGCCTTAGGTTATTCTCACCTCAGGTATATTCTAATGTTTGTGTTGAGTAAACCCCTCAGGCTAATGTAGACTGATCACTCACTGTGGAACTCTGTTGCAAGGATCCCACGATCATCTTTAACTCTGAAAGTGAAATGTGCTGAATGTAATACCCATTTACAAAGGCCAAAGAGATATAAAATGCAGACATTATGTTGTATCACTGAAAAGAGGTTAAAAAAAAATCTGTGACAACTGATGGGAGCTAGCTAAAATGTTTTATAACGTGAAGAGCTGTCAGCATCAAACATTTTAAGTCACAACTCAGATTACCGTCTGCAGCCTAATTTGGGAACTGGCTCAAATTGCAACACTGTTCTCTTATTTCCACATCAGATTAGATCATCCAAAACTCTGCATTCCTGGCAAAATGGCTCAGCTTAAAAAAAAACCATCCAAAAAACCACTCTATTTCTAAAATAATGGTGATAAAAAATGACACATGGCTAAAAAAGAAAGCAGAGACTTCCTTCACTGGGTAGGTTACAAGAGTCAAGTGGCTCACTTTGATTTGGCTTTTTGCAAATGAGAAAAGGCAGGGAAGGAATAAAAAAGCAATAATGTGATAAGGGATCTGGACACATCAATGATGTCCTGGCAATATCACCTGCAGTGTGGTACCAAAATTAAGACAATCATGTGCTTCTCCTTGATTATTTATACACCATAATCTTCAAACAGCAAGAAAAACTACAGAGAAAGAATAACAATCTTTCACATGATATCCCTTTTCATTTTCCTAAAATATTCATGCACAGTTGGATTTTTCAAACTACTTACATTTTCCCATGAAAATAATATTTATTTAATCTTGGATTCAATCACATGTTTTGACAGGAAAGGAGATCACTTCAATAAATGTACAGAGTGCACTTAATCTGTGAAATTATTACCCAAGAATAGAATTGTGAATAAATCACACAAAAGTAGGAGGGAACTGCCTACTTTACTCCAATATTTCTTAATTACAGTAAAATAAAATTAGATTATTGATGATAGCACACATTAGCTGGAAAGAACTTAAAGAATCTGTATCTTCCTTCCATCCTTCCTTTCTCCTTTCCTTCCCCTCTTCCCCTCCTTCTTTTCTCCTTTGCCTTCTCCTCTCCCACTCTCTGTTTATCTCTCACTCACTTTCTCTCTGTCATAGAGCAAGAAAAAAATTTCCTAACCATTTATATATTCTTAAGAGCTCACACAGTACCTAGACCCTACTAAATGACCAATAAACAAGAAATGTTGCTGTACGACCAAATTTAATAGAGATATATGCTAAATATGTACATTTTATTTCTATTGGACAATACTCGTCTAGAGAGATAAGGTGGTTATCAGGTTTTCATATATCTAATTGTAATAGAGTTAATAACAGAGTCAAGGTATCCTCTCTTCCAACCTCATGATTTTTTCCAAATTTGAATGAAAGAAAACCTTAGCAATGGGAATCTTGTTATCTGTGATATAAAGAAAACCATAGGGCCAGCCCGATGGCTCAGGCGGTTGGAGCTCCATGCTCCTAAAGCTGAAGGCTGTCTGTTCAATTCCCACATGGGCCAGTCGGCTCTCAACCACAAGGCTGCTGGTTTGATTCCTCGACTTCTGCACAGGATGGTGGGCTGCGCCCCCTGCAACTAATAATGGCAACTGGACCATTATTAGTCCAGTTGGAGCTGAGTTGCACCCTCCACAACCAAGATTGAAAGGACAACAACTTCACCTAGAAAAAGTCCTGGAAAGTACACACTGTTACCCAATAAAGTCCTGTTCCCCTCCCCCAATAAAATCTTTAAAAAAAAAAAAGGAAAAAGAAAACCATAGTCATCAGTGTTGTAAAGTAGACCCATTTATAACCATGAACATATGAAGACACAACATGCTTCCACATTCTTCAAGTTCAAATGACCCATCCAAGGCCAAGACACAAATATGTTGGAAACAGGAAGAGGCTATAATATGGAAGAAGTAACAAATCATAAAACAAAGATCGAGAGCTTGTCACTAAGCAGTTATATTATTTACTTAGGAGGAAAGCAAAGAAGGAGGAAAAAACATCTCTAATCTGAGTTCATCTAGCATTATGAAAATAGATTTAAAAATAATAGTGTACACTTAGATAAATTGTCATCTTGCCTCAAGTGATTTTACACATGGTCTTACCATACTGTAGACTCCCATAATGCATGTTAGTAAAAGTACACATATATGTATTGTGTATACACATACACGTTTGAAAGCAAAATTATAAGGGGGGGAAAGCTTGCTGAAAATAAAGCAGCATTTTGTAGTCATAGCAACCCCAACTTTTTAAAAGCAACATTAAGGCAAGATGAGCTCATCAAGAGCTATATCAAGTTGTTATAGCAACCAAAATATGGCTTTATAGGAACAAGTTTGTATTAAAATAGTCAGAGGGTTATAATGGTAAAAAACTACTATAAAAATATATCTTTGGAGACCGAAGATTTAATTTTTACTCTGTTCTAATCAGGACTTGCGTCCTCTGTTTTATTAGGACAAAACATTTTCTCAGGTGACCCTCCTAACAAACATACAGCTGCTGTGGTAAAGTGAAAGGACAGAGTTTCGTAACAACTGATAGTAATCACTAGGACCAAAATTAGTTAATCAGTACTAATAATTTAATCCTTTCATGGTGATGAAAAATATTAAATCAAATACAGAATAATAAGTACTCAAATGGGGTCATCTGGAAAGACTTAGGAAGAATGTGTCTAAAAGAGGGTTTCTCAACTTTGGTAGTATCAACATTTTGGATCAGTGAATGATTGTTGTGAATGCTTATCCTGTACATTGTAAGATATTTAACAGCATCCCTGGCCTCTACCATTAGATAGTAGTAACACACCCTCCCTTAGTTGTGGCAACCAAAAATACCTCCAGACATTGCAAAATGTTCTATGGGGAGAAGACGGTAGTCAAATCACCATGGCTGATAATCATTGCTATAGAAACATTTCATCCATACTGTCCTAAAACTCATGGAAATTCAACAAATACCAATGAAATTAAGGTAGTGAGTCAATCATATTTTCCTTCAAGGGCAAACTCTTCAAACTCCTTTAAATCTCTGGACCTATGCTTTATCTGGCTTATTATCCCAGATCAAACATTTTATTCTTTACTTCAACTGTCAACAGTTCTGTCACATGATGTTGTCTATATTCTTTGTCTAAACCTCTACTTCCTCCTATTTCAATAGCACACTTCCAGATAAGCCTGTGTGCTCCTCTGTGCATGTAAGACAGGAAACTTGACAATTGGCCCATTCCCTTTCCTCTTAACCATCTTAATTATCACAGTTGTTTCTCATTCATCTTAAGATCTTATTTGGAAAAATATATATATAGTATTCCAAATGTTCACCTCTCATTTTAGTCAACTACCAAAATACTTCCCAATCAATCTTTATTAATTGACTTGAATGTCACTTGGGTGCTACTGAGCACTTAATGATCCACTTAGATTAAACATCATATAGTTCGATTTTATTGGAACCCATTGAGTTAAAACAATATGAACATATTTGGTGAACCATTATTGAGTGACTAATCAAATAAAAATCTTGGCCAAGGTGATAAAAAGGGTAGAAGAATAAAGATACAGTTCCTTGCCAAAGGGAATTTTCAGTCTAGTTACTAGATGAAAGTACATGGGAACTCCAACGGTAAGCTCCTTAAAACCATGGACTATTTTTGTATCCTTGGAGGTACCATAGTACTTGACCCAAAGTAGACAATAATGATCAGTGCTAGCATTTCAGATTTAAGGCCTTTGCCGCTACATAAAGCTCAGTTTTTCAGTGTTATAGCAATTCAAGTTATTTTTATTAGCAAGAATGGTAAGTGGCTATTAAGATTTTAGGAGTATATCTTTTTCTAGCTTTTTCCATCAACTTTATTTTACTATTTTTCTCTCATATCTAAATAATTTTTTGTAAAATTAATTTTTTGTAATCGTACTTTTTTGGACTTATGTTTCACAATAGTTTTCTATAAAATTATATTCTTTTGATGAATGTCAGATCGATTCATTGGGTTTATAGAAGTAATACCGTGTTTCCCTGAAAATAAGACCTAACCGGAAAATAAGCTGTAGCACATTTTTCAGAATGCTAGTAATATAAAATGAGCCCTATGCATCTTTTGGAGCAAAAATTAATATAAGACCTGGTCTCATTTTCAGGGAAATAAAGTAAAGCTTATTTTATATTACGATCATCCTGAAAAATCATGCTAGGGCTTGATTATCTATATCTAGATCTAGATCTAGATATATATAGATATATATTTATATCTATATCTATAGATATAGATATAGATATCTCTCTTTATATATAATATATAAATATATAAATATATATATATATATATATATAGTTTCCATTCTGTTTTCCAACACAATTCACCCTCTATTCATTTCTGGATTATCACATATACTGCTACAGATCTTTTTACCTTCTCCTGTGTGTATCTGTTATTGATTTTCTTGCACAGAACTCTGACAGACTTCCCAATAGACGTATGGAAAGCTTTTGAAAAGTAAATAGCTAATTTTTCTTCCAGTCTTTTCCACTAGAAAAACTGATAGATAAACAACTCACCAAACAGAAGCTTCATTGAATACCATTTAAAAACTGAGTTATGAAGAAACATGAAATATGCCAAGGGATTGGTCAGTCAGGGTATGGTAGTCTTAAATATTCCATTTAATCAAAACAGATCATTCTATTCCATAATAAATACTATTCTCGAGAGCACTTAAATAAATGGGTCCTTGAGAACTGGAGTAGCCACATAAAGTTTTTCAAGAGTGATGTTAGAACCTCATGTGATTGATAAGTGTTCATGATTGAAATGAGACAGCATACAAACATTCCCTAACTTACCAGTGGTTAATAGTTTGCTAACAATGAATTAAAGGGAAATTCTTAAAAGGAGAGCATTGTGATAAATACTTTTGATTTTGTCCTTATGAATAAAATTATGATTTTCTTTTAACTCTAGAAGGTTGGCTTAGCTTTCTAGCAAAGAAGAAAGTATATACCAGCTAAGATAAGAGTGAACTTGAAAGGAAATTGAAAAATCACACTTTTGCTTGGCCAAGATAAGTCCATTAGAGAAGGCTGATTCACTTGAGGCCTGGTCCAGGGACAACAAACGCTTTTTCTTTCATCTGACAAAGTAAGTAATCAGTCCTACTGTATTAGCAGTCATTTTTTTCATACAGTAAACATAGAGATTTGTTGCTAGAGCCTGGTACTGCCAATGGAACAGCACAAACCATTGCTAATCACTAATTCAGCTTGAATAAGACTTCAGGGTCTCCTTTGTGAAAGGACATTTGAGAAACAATTTTTTAAAAAATAGCTGGTGGTATTTACTTTTATTTTATTCTTTCTCTAGCTTTCAAATCATCAAATTGATTATTGCTTTAAAGGGAGTTTCTAGCTTAGAAAACTGAGAGATAATGTGCAGAACAGTCAAGTGGGGGGAAAAAAAAACTACCACATTGGATGACATCTTGAATATCTTAAAAATATTCCAAATGTTAAACATAAAGATCTGTATCAAATGGTAAATAAACAAAGGCAGGGTTGAGGTGTTTGAAGGAGGACAAGAGGGAGGAAAAGGGAAGTAGAGGCTCAGATCCTTGTTTGCTCCCAGCACTCTTCCCAATGGCAGTCTGAAAGAGTTATTGGAAGACTACTCAGTTAACATAATTTAAAATTATTTTGCCCTTCATTTCTCTTCCATTTCAGGTTATATTTTTCATGGAATAATAGGTTCCTGAGATCTATAATAACTGAGTAGGTCACATAAGCAGAAGAGAAGGAGTTTCTGAGATGAGGGCAATACGACAGGTAAAAGTCCCTGGATTCATGAAAAATTGTGTTCATTATTTGCAATCCATTCAGCACAATTATTTTTTTTGAATAGCAACCTCATGTCAAATATTGTGCTTGGTACCAGGAATAAAATGTTCAAAACAAAGATACATGGTTCTTGTCTTGAAGATTTTATAATTTATCAAAAGGACAAAAATCAATCAAATAATCATAAATAAAGGTAAATGATATAAGTACTAATGGTAGAAGTATGTGTTCCCCTGAGAGTAAAAAATTAGGTGAATTTGATCTGATCAGAGAAGTCAAGGAAAGCTTATCTAAAAAGTGATGATTGAGCTGAAATCAAACAGAAGTGAGGTAAAACAGATTTTTATGAAAAACAACATATCAAAATTAATTTTGATCACCAATGGGGCTTACGGGATCTATGTGATTCCATTTTCACATATCCAGGAGCACTGGCTCATTTCATAACTTCAAATCATTTTAAAACTGAAAGGCACTTAAAAATCAGATCAGCCAACCTTTTTATTTTTTTCCAATCCAAGTTTTATAATTCCACAGCCCGTGCCCTTTTGACTGAGTCTATAGCAAGAAGCCAAGGCAGTCCTGTAGTCCTCTGGCTCTATGTTCACTCTACAGGGTGGACATAAAGTCTAAAATATGCCACGTTTGACCACTTAAGTGATCAAATAATACCTTATTTTACAGGGCAGAGAAAGTCATCTAAGTAGCTCTAATAGCATGACACACCACCCCTCTAAGCCAGAATGTTGTTGAAATGGCTGGATGATAATTTGCAAAACTGGAGTGGATGACTGGGTAGTATGGATTAGATGAAAGACACAGATGTGTGTGTGTTTATCTTTTTAGTGAAATGTGACGGAACACATCATCTGAGGTAACATCTCACAAATGCATATGCAGAGATGGATGGAAATGCAGCACTAATGCAGCATGTTTGTTGGACTATGTATTAGTAATATAGGACAACATATCAAATATAACATGTGTTGTGATGGAATATTGATACTTCATTTGTTATATATATTCAACTGTTTCCAGATTGTATAGCCACCTATAGAACATGTTCAAGAGTCACATTTCACATATCTTTAGTGATGAAAGACTTCTTTTTTGGAAGCATTTCCTGGTAACATGCGATAGATACTCTAATTTACCTCGTCTAACTCAAAGGTAAATAAATTGGGAGACTCTGACGCTGTCACCATGTTGAACCATATTTTTCAAAGATGGCTTCCCTGACCACCTACATATGAATTATTTAAGATCTTGTTTAAAAATGGAGATTTCAGAGCCCTGTCCCAAATCTATTCAATCAGCAATTTTAGAGCCATACATACACTCAGTTCTAGCTAGTATAATTTCATAATCAGTCCTGGCGGTGGGCAGGAGGCTAAGGTAAACCAGCTCACAGAATCTGACATTAGCCTTCTTGACATAAACCTAGTGTCCAGGACCTATGTCTGCCCACTGAGTTTCTTGTTTGCCCATTTTCAAGAACAGAGCTTCTGCCTTGGTTCCTAATACTCCAGTTACGCCCCTGCAAGCAGGCTTCCAGCCTAACACTCCTGAAGAATGTTTGGTTCCCAAATAACCATCCTAATTCTTGGCTACTCCATCTCCTAGAAATTTCAACTTGTCCCCTAGGTCCCTTGTTACTATGTGATTCTGTACCAAATTGAGTACAATTCTGTTCTGAACCAGTCAGATCATGATGAACATTATAGATTTATAATCCAGCCACTTGCTAATCAAAGTGTTATACACAAACCAGCAGTGCCAGTATCATCTGGGCAATTGTTAGAAATTCAGAGTCTTAATCCCAATCTAGACCCACTTTGGTAGGCTGGTAATAGCTCTCAAAGATATGTAAATATACTAATCTCTGAAACCTGTGAATGTTACCTTATATGGTAAAGTTTTTGTAGATGTGATTAAGTATTTTGAAATTATACTGGATTATTTGGATGGGCTTTAATACAATCTCAAGTATTCTTACAAGAGAGAGGCAGAGGGGGATTACACAGAGAAAAGAAGGTAATGTGAAGTTACAGGCCAAAATAGGAGTGATTCAGACACAAATAAAGAAATGCTTAAGCACCAGAAGCTGGAAGGCAAGGACTAGATTTTCCCCATAGAGCCTCCCGGGGAAGTACAGCCTCCGTAGCATCTGGACTTCAGCCCAGCGAAACTAATATTGAACTGTGTGAAAACACATTTCTATGTTCAAAGACACTGACTTTGTGGCAATTTGTTACAGCAGCGATAGGAAACTAATACACTACTAAATCAGACTGCATTTTCACAAGATCCACAGCAGAATAATATATACCGAGGAAGGAAAATTAAGTCTGTGAACTTTCTACCGTGCACTTACACAGTGGAAAGTTCATGAATTTCATTGTCCAACCTCGTACACTGAAATGTAAGAATCAGTGACCTAACCATACCAGAACTCCCAATCAAGTCCAAGTTTGACCCCCGTCCCCACCCCTTTGTTTCATTTAATTTGTAGAGTCAGTCTCTTTTTCAGGGGTCAGTCTATAGTTGGGTCAGTTTACAAACTCAACTCTGTTCAGTCTCTGTTAATTCCAATTCCCACGTGACCACTTATATGCAAACATGATTGCAGCTAATCTCACCTAAGATACAAACAAGCAAATACATAATAAGCAACTATAAGTTATCAACGTCTAGTTTTAGTCTCAATATAGGGTATTATCTTCTTAAAGGAAATCAGCATTTCTAAGACAATCTACTCTCTATATAAAGGCTGTATTATCAATAGGCTTTAATGTACTATAATATGTAGACCACTTTAGTGGTACTACAAAACCCAAATAGGATAAACCACACAAGAAGAGATCTCCAAATTCCCTATGTACTTTCTGGAAATTACACATATTTTTAAATATGTGGGATCTAGGCATTCATCTGCTTAAATTATTCTTACACTCTATTAAGCAAAAACAATCGTTTTCTGATGAAGTAAAAGTATAGTTTGCTAATCTAAATTTGTGTAACATTGATATCAACACCAGATTTTTACATGAATAGTGATGACTTAATATTAAATTTGGGAAGGCTTCAATGAGGAGCAAAGCTTTCACACTTTAAAAGAGAAAAAACTGCCTTTCCAAGTAGCAGTATCCAAACCTGATAGCTTTAACTCTTTGAAATTTATTAAGTAATAATCGTGAGGATCATCTGAAACATGCATGTTTCCTTCATGAGGTGTAAAATACAAACTGGTTAGGATATTAGTAAAAAGTTGGATGTTAGCTAAAAAAAAAAAAAAAAAGAAAAAAGAAAAAAAAGGTCTTCTTCTCACAGCAGTGGCAGCCAGTCCCAAAATCAATGAGCACTGATCAGCCAAGTGAGACTAAAACTCAGGGTGGGAAGAAGAGGGGAGGTAGCCTAGATCTATTCTGAATGTGTGATGCCTGCTGTGCTTGGCTAATGCTAGAAACAGACAGTGGCCATGGAATTTTCTCATAGAGCCCCAATCGATAATTTTAGCGGGCAGGAGATGGGTCTTCTCACCTATTTCATCAATAGGCAGGCATTGATTCTGGGACTATGATACAGTTATAAGTCTAAGGTATGGAAGTCGGCATAAGCAATATGGACATAGTCTTTATTATAAGAAGGACATAGTCTTTATTCTTGAAGATTCTACCTTTTAGTATAGGAACTGAAATTATATATCCAGAAGCAAGGGACCTTAGTAGGTTCCACCTGTACATTGTGACAGGAGTAAACATATGGCTCATTAACTGTGGTAACTCACCAAACCATTCAAAAAGAATGGTCAGAAGTTTCATCTTTCATTCATTTAATCTTTCAGCAATTCTTAATAGGGAAAACGGCAGCCTCTTTTGTTTTCTCAAACCTTATTTTATGTCACCGCTAACCTTCAATCAAATAACAAAGTCTCTATTCAGTGTTTCCCAGTTTGAGTCCTTTCTCAAGAGCCTGAACTCAGAAATAGGTTTCTTTGCCTGCTAGCCTCCTGGTGGAACTGTCCAGAAACTCAGACTATACTAATTAAAATTAGCAGGGCATATTGGAATGCATTTTTTTCCCCTAATAGGGAGAATAAAGGTTGTTGGGTTACTGTTTTTTTAATTTGCTTATGATCTTAAAAGGAGCTATTAAGTATAAAATGAAAGTATGTACTTGATTCAATGCAATATAATCTCATACAGTTTTTGTGGAAATATTTAATTACTGGACTCCCTAATTACAAAACCAGAAATGTTTTTCATAAGTGAAAATTTCTGGATCTATGTTTTTCCTAATTGAAAATCAGGCTATTGATGCAACTGTGCATCTAAATAAATATTCAAATAACAATGAAATTTGATCTCAGATGAATTTTTACTGGAAGAGGCTTTCTAATTACTCCTAGAAGTCTGTATTGCAGTTTGGACATTACATTGCTGCACATTCTTATTTACTGGGTGTGACCTTATCTCCTCAACTAGTCTGAACACTTTCTTCAGGGATGGTGTCAACTTACTCTTCTCTATATTTTCCAATTCTAACAAAGCGCTAAAACCAGTCATTGCTTAATAGATATTTACTGATTAGTTGGATATCTGTGGGAAAACTTTCAAAAATCAAAAGTCTAATCTCAAGTGTGCTAGTTACTTAAAGAACTTTTATTTTGTCCAATGACAGAATTGACCTGAATATTTTCATAGATTGTACTAAGTGAGGTGGTTTGTTCTGTAGTAATATAAATGTGTTCCATGAAAAGAGACCAATTAATAGTTAACAAATTTTGTATCTGAAACAGGGTTGTGTATTTCTTCTCCAAAATTCTTTTCTTGGAATCGAAATATAACAAAATTATTTCCCTTACACACAAACACACCTTTACCTTATAAATTCTTGCCCATTCATCAAACCTTTTCATGCAATTTTTATAATGTTTCTTCCATCTACTCTGACAATACCCCGTCCATGTTTGCCTTTGTCAAACCATATAACGTTTTGAACTTAAAAAAAAAAAAAAAAAAAAAAAAAAAGCAATATCCAGTACACACCCTGACTATCAGTTATTTCAGGGATGGCAATCACATGTGTCCTGATACCTACCAGGTACCTACCAATGTTTGTCACAGAGTAAGTTTCAATAAAATTTTGAAAAAATAAACAAAAGTACTTCATTCCCTTTTCCTTTCTCTAATTCTTATTGGGGAGCTAATACCATTCCACCACTTGTGTCTAAATGTTGTGTAACAGAAGGGGAACAGAAGGAAAGCACAATGCTTAGAGAGCTCATCAACTGCAAAATCAGCCTTAAAATTAATACACATGGCCAAGCTTCATAAACCTTTGTGCTTGGTGACACAGCTTTAGGTTTCAGCTTCACACCCACAGTGCTGACAGACACAATGGCTGAGCAGTATTATAGAGAGAGAATTGATTTTACTAATGCATGAACAAGTGCAGCATTTTTATGCTAAGCAATTAGTTTTTGGCAAGGAATTCTCTATGTAGAAAGAGGAACCTTTCTTCTTGGTGCCAGAATAATTTTCTTCACTGGAGTAAAATAATTTTTTCACAATCTAAATGTTTGAAGAGTGCATGAAAGTAAAAAGAATAATAATATCCTCTTTATATGATCTGTAACACCACAACTGATGGCATGTGGAAGGGAAAGAAAATTAGCCAGAGAATCCTAAGACTTTGATTCTAGTTTTACATATGCTGCCTATTCTCTGAGTGAAAATGGTGTGTATGGGCAGGGGAGGGGGGAGGTAACCTCCCCAGGCATCCATTTCCTCATTTATGAAATGAGAAAACAGAGAAGGGAAGTTCACTGCTAATTGGTGGTTTTCTGCTCCCTACTAAAACCTGGATTCACACGTTTGGCTTCCTGGATGTGTTTGTGACAGATGCTGAAAATAAAATTTCTCAAAATCAGTCACAGTTATGTTGGTCTGATCACCACTGAGCAGGAAAAAAATCATAGAACCTCTCAAGGCCCTAGAGAATTTATCTAACCTACCCTCTGTCTCATCAGTAAGGTGTACTGTGTCTAAATCATTCCTCAATGGTCTTAATTTTATCCCCTTTCTATGTACTTCAAAATACATCCCACAATTCTCAAAATTTCTTTCTTGAATTCAAATATGGTAACATTTTCTCTTCTTATGGTAAATGATACCATTTTTCCCCCTTTCACCATTTAACCTTCATTTTGATTTCCTGACTCCCTTACGAGTTTCACACTTGAATGTCCAATAGGATTTCCAAAGAGAAAAGGAAAGGCAGAGTGCCTCGCCTGCTTAATGCCAGTTTTATTTATATATCACATATCTACTAATATTTATATAGACATATATCTGTATCTATTTACATAGATATAGATACCACAAAGAATAAAGAATAAAATGTTGTATTTTCTTTTTGTTAGATATTACAACACAATTTATTTCCTCCCAGGCCACCCAAACCTTTTGCTCTGTGTACTGACTCATGTGAGTTTTTTTGTTTGTCTTTTCTTGTAGCCTTCACCAGCAGTAGCTAGAAAAGTGGTAGGTACCTAGCAGCTGGGTACTTTCACATTCTTGACAGTTAACTGACTGTGCATGAATATCCAGTTAACAACTTGCCAGAAAAGTGTCATTCTACTCTAGCCTGCCTAATGACAGGTTCTAAGACAAAACAATAGTTCATCCAGCTGTGCTCATATTAACTTCATACCTTGAGTAGCTAACCAAAAAAATACATATAAAATTTTGATTTAGAATTTACTAAAAAGTTGTTATACATTTAAAATATTCATGTACCACTGAGAACACAGGAAAATAACTATATTCTTGGGCTACCATCAAAGATGATTGTTGTAATTGATGTCAAGATTTCTTAGCCTCTTCACTTAAAGTTCAAGTCATATTAGTTTAATTTAGTTGTAGTTTACATGGCACAGAAAAGAAACTGTTCCGATTACCTTTTTACTAACCAACTGTTATAGAGCTGATCACTTGAATCCCAACCCTTAGTTAATTTTCTAATTATAGATTGGCTTATTTCAACCAAGTAGTGGAACATATGTTCTTTTAGAAGTCCAATTAAAACCACAATTTCTGTTTGGTTTTGTCCTCAGAAGAAATGACCTATAAGTTCTATAAGCAGCTCCCCTTGTTACAAATAGTAAAACCCATTTAGAAGACAATACTTTGGATATATAAACACCTTGAGGAAAACCAAGGAATACAGATGTAGACTAGCTTGTTAGTGAGAATCTTTTGAGCACACATTTATCAGGCCATTCCAGGTCCCTCCTCAGAGTTTGAATTAATATCCTTAGGACTAAGTCTCAAGAAATAGCATTTTAAACTGCAGGTATTCTTATATTTAAATTTCCAAATCTCTGTTCTAGAATGCAAGGTTCAAGATGCTTTGACCCAGAGGGACAGATGAAACTGACAGGATTAAGTCACAGGCGTGTACAGTTGTGTTTTCCAAGATGCACCCAAAACAAAGTATGCTAAGATGTTTTTGATGCTAAGAAAAATGCTAAGAAAATGTACTCATGCACTGTATACTCAATTGCTTGAGGAGTGGCCAGAGTACATTATGACTCAGAATATGTTTGCTGGTTGAATGAATGAACATGTTCTAGTCTTCGATAAGTTTGTCAAGAAACAGTCCCTCCGGGATATGCCCAATGAACTTTGAAGTCAATTCATTCAATCAGCACCTCTGAATCATTCTGCCTTTGACTTCCTAGCAATGGTTACGTTGGGGAAATTATGACAGTACAATAATCATATACAAGGGAATAATTAAAGCAAATGTTCTGGGTCTGTTTGAATCCACATGCATTTTTTTTTTTCAACTAGGATAACACATGAAGGGTACTAACAATTTATGAGCACTCTCTTGGTTTCTCATATCCATAGTCTCTCAAGTAGTCCTCAAAAATCATTCTTTGAGGTAGAATGTATTATAATCCCCACTTTCAAATCAAGATACTGAGGCTCAGTGATGTTCTGAAACTTGTGTAGGTCAAACCCGAAGATACTGGAGTCAGGATTAATAGACCCAATTTCCTTCAAAGCTATTTCTTTTGCCCCATGCTGTCAGTTGATTGGTATTTAAATAAAAATAAAGCTATGTATATATAAATCTGCTATGTGAGAGCAATCTTACTAAATTGCATATTATTTCATACTAAAGTAATAGTACACAAGTATTATGCATAATTTTTAATAATAATGTATTGGAATTCAATGGCAGATAAGCTGCTCCGAACCTTCCCTACTTCATCTTTCAGTAAAAGGCAAGAATACCTTAGAAATAGGACTCTCTGGACTTACTCTAATGTGTCAATATAATATAAATACAATGTAAGTGGCTGTGGGTAAAGAGCTGGAATCCTGACACAGAATGGGGATTCAGTGTTTGAAATGGGTCATTTACTTCTCACAAACTATATAAATACTCAAATACCTTGAGGATGATTCAAACTGCTGCTATTCATTATAACTTTGCTTTGGGAAAGTTCCCTGTCTAGAGTGTGATTCTTTATTTTTCCTTTTGGAAATGAAGCTCATGGTGGAAAAAAGTGGATTTAAGTTATAGAAATTTTTCAACTAGAAGGAGCCAGCTCCTGCATTTCTCAGACGACAACCATGAGGCCTGTGCAAGCCTATTGTGCATAGGAAAAAAACTTAATGAGTATTGAAGGACAAAATTCGACCCATTTTAGGGATGTGTGAGTTCAGGGTTTGTGACTTAATCAAAGAGTTTACTCTCATATTCATATTTATAAAACTACATCTAAATAGCTATATTTCTCTTGAGAAATGCTTAGTCTATCTTGAGACATGAGTAATGACATAGGTCAAGAACAGGGAATAAAGGTACCTCCTTTGTCTCACGCTTGAAAACACTGCTAGCAATTCAAATATAGGGACAGAGTTCCTCTGAGATTATCAACTAGCTCTGCTTTGTTACTAATATTTAAATTGGCTAGAGAATATGAATATAATTTGGATATCAGACAGTGGGAAAATAGCATAAATATTATCTGTTAACAGTAAGAAAATTACTTTCTTTGTTAAATTCGTGCTCAGAAATTTTTAAACCGAGTTACATTTAACATTTACAGCTCTGACCTAAGCATGGGCAAAATCACTTCTTTGAAGGGGTTTTAGCACAGCTGAAGAAAGCTAACACTTTAAGTAAGCTTCATTAAACATGAAGAAAGAACAAAAAGGAAAGTCTGCCATTGCCCGACACACACGTAGGATACAATGCAATTATAGACTGCATCCGTTTTAGGCCTCAATGTAATAAAATACCCAGATATCCCTCTTAGGGTCAATTTCTCCCTTCTAGCCTCATTCTACCACCCTACTATGGGCCCTCAACTTTTACTTCTCTATTTATTTGTTTGTTTATTTCTTTATCGCCTGAAAGTCTACAGTAGTAGTGTTCTAATTAGTGTTTGGCAATTCTAACTCATATACCATGGTTTTATACTAACTCTTCAAAGTTACAGTTTTGATATGTCTAAAAGCCTTTAGTGGTTTCCCATAGCCTAACAAATGAAAGATAAATACTTTGCCACCTTGCCATTCAAGGCATAATTCAATCATCTTTTCTATTTGTTTTCTATTTCTCTATTTTGGGTCAGTTGGAATACTCACTCTTATCTGAATGACTTCCTGTCCAGCTGTTCACGTTTGCTTTTGCTCTTCCTTCTGGATAAACCCTCTCTCTGTAACCAAATTCTCTTTTCCTCCTTAAATTGTTAAATGACGTGGGTTTTCTTTTCTTTTTTTTTTTTTTTTGCTTGTTTGGTGTGCAGTGTGTGTTCTGTTTTTTGTTTGTTTGTTTTAACCACTCTTAAAGCCATAAGGCACTTTACCAGTCTTTTAGGGGACTTTGCTCATCATGTCCTACTGTTCAGTATATGCTGGTCTTACCCGGGCACACAGATGAACAGAAGCTCCATCTTTTTCACCTCTGTGTTTCTTAATTAATGACATAGACAGTAAACGTGATAAGTGAGTTGAGATGACCTGGCTAAAGATATAATCTCACTTGGTATGCTTTCCATACCCTAGGCTTGAATGACAAAGTTACAAACAATAAGAATCAGTATCAAGGTATGGGAAAAATTTCCATGACAATTTACTTCTTCATTTAGATAATTTCTACCCAGTAGAAATACAGTGTGAGCTTTTATATAAGTTTAAATTTTCTAGCAGCCACATTAAGAAAAATAATTTTAATATATATTTTCTTTAATCCAACTTGTCTAAAATATTATCATTTAAACATGTAATCAATATAAAATATTCATGAGATGCCATGCACACACACACACACACACACACACATACATTGTATGCTCTAAATCTTTGAAATCTGATGTGTATATTACACTTACAGCACATTTCAGTTTGGACTAGTCACATTGAAACAGCTTAGTAGCCTCAGGTGGCTGGCTGGATAGTGAAAAGCTAGAGCATAGATAATCATAACATTGACAAACCAATTTATCATTTAAAAAGAGATAGCATTCTCTCTCTCTGTTTTTTCCTTTCCAGATTACTCCTCTTTAAATATATATGGTGCTAAATTTTCCTAGATATTTCCTGGCTTATTTAAGTAAATGACTACAGAGGAATTCTCAGAAAATGGGCAAGTCTGTATGTGATACAGGTGTTATGAAGCTTCTTTAAATAACCTTAAGCCACGTATAGGCAATATTGAAACCAGGACTATTTGCTTAGTTTTGGATAAATGAAGCAAAGACTGAATTGGTATTTCTTGAGAAAATCTAACATGCAAATTAGATCCCCTTGAAACACAGATTCTTGTTAGAGTATTGCACATAACTTCACCAAAATATTTTAGCAATCTGAATTAGCTTTCAAACTTTATTTCATAAACTGTGCAAAATAATCCTATTTTAATCCTTCCAACTTTATTTTCCTTAATAAACCACTCTTTGGAAAAAGAATTTAAAAGATAATGACGAAGGAAAGAATAGTCATGAAAAAAAAAAAAGGTCCATGTCTTGAATTTCACTGTTGACATTTCACTGTTGTTTTGTTTTATAGTTGTTGATGTTCACTTGTATCCCACTTTAGTTTGTGAACTTCTTGAAGACAGAGACCATCAGTCTTGTCAAATGTAGATTTGATTATTTTATAATGTACTTGACTAAAAAGACCCATTCTATTGCATGTTATTTCTAGATTCACCGGGGTAAATCACTCACTAAAGGAAAATAATTAATGGAAACAAATCAAATCTTCTCCAAACACCGAAATAACTCCTCTTTGTATCAGATTGCTTTTACAAATTTTTAAAATCCAGCAGGTTATAAGATGCTGCAGAAAGAGAAACCTAAGTTTTTTTCTCTGCCATTTCCTAGCTTAGTTCTCTCATGCAGTTCTTTCCCTTCTCTGAGCGTGTTTCCTCAACTGTGAAATGTGCACAAGGAAATCGATTTTGCAAGATAATTATTAGGATTAAATGAGAAAACATATGGACATATGTAATTGGAATTTATTAGGCACTCAGTAGAGATCTGTTTCCTTATTCCTTAGCCCGCCCCTTTTCTTTCCCCCCTAGACATTCCATAAATATTAACTTTGTGGAGTGTCACCATTCCTGGAACTATTATTGTTTAATGGATCTCCTGAATGCCAAGGAGAATTCAGAATTGAGGACAAAAAAACTAGGAGTAGATTTTCCAGCATGGTAATACACATGTAAATAACTTCTGACTCAGTGGAAACTATGAAACTGGAGACTATGGGACTGTGAAAATAGAGCTCTATTGAACTTTGGTATCAATTGCCCTACAATTTCTCCTATCACTTATATTCATACTACATATTGTGGAAGCTTAATCATATATTACATTCATTTTAGATGGTCTTGTAAGTTAGTCTTCCCAACTTCGTACATTTAAAATTTTTGAATGTAGCAACCCAGTACTCTACTCCTAGGGTCCCAATGGGACCCTGGGCACAAAGTGGCTCACAAGGTAGGCATTTCAAAACCACTCTACTTAACTGACTCCTATCAGCAGAAGAATTCTATTCAAAGACAATTGTATTGTACTTGGCAAACAAGGTCCACACAATTACAGTGCATTACTCAGAGGGTCGATAGAGTTATTAAAGCAATAATGGAAACAACTTAATTAATGGAAACTAATTAATTCTTTAAAAATACCTGGAAAATGTCACTTCTGAGTTAAAAAAAAAAAAGGAAATGAAAGTAATCTGACTATAAATGTCTGATTAAGTGCTAGAGTTAGGGATAGAATGTGCTCTATGGGATTCCAGTTCTTTAACTATAATTTATATCTCATTCAGAGATATGCAAAACACTAAATAAACAGGATTTTCATCTTTAAAAAAAATGAGAAAAAGTTTCCATAAATGGTATATGATATCCCACACCATTAAATACCATGAGTTAATCCTACAAAATATGAAAGCTTTACTGCAAAATTTGGTTTGTCTATGTTCCACTATAGTATATATACAAACCTTAAGGGCACCTAAAAAATAATTCATCCTACTCACATTAAAACAATTTTCTACCTCAGTTAGCACTGTTCATAATTGTTTCAAAATTAACTTGGCTTTTGCTCATGAAATTTTAAGCCATTGAAGACTAGGATAAATGGCATACTCTGTACAGTATATTCCACTTAAGGAAAACCAATTCTATTATCCCCTAGTGGCTTTATTTGCATCTCTCTTTGTTCCTAGTTGTAAGTTTGTTACACACACACACAGAGGGTGCCAAAAATGTATACACATTTTAAGAAAGGAAAAACTGTTTTAAAATTGTAATACTCAGTATATACCAATAACAAAAGATACAAGTCACATTTGGTGCTCAAAGTGGTTACCATCAGCATAATTTTAATACAGTTTTTCTTTTCTTAAAATAAAATATACATATATATATATATATATATATATATATATATATATATATATATATATATATATTTGCTCTATTTGCTCCCCTTTTGTGCCAGAAGATTGTCAATGATACTATCATTGTCTGATCAACTTTATAGCCTCAACAGCAATTAGTACAGTTACTAGGAAACATACACACACAAATATTTATGAAAAATAATTAGCACATAACAGTGATTTCCTCAATTATATACAGAGAACCTAATAGGCATCAAGCACTGTTCTGGGTGCTGTAGATATGGTACGAACAAGAATGATGAAACCCTTACTTTCATGGCACTTCTTTTCTTATTTTTACTGGGCAGGTGATGCTGGTTGATACAGACAATAAATTAATAATAGAATAAGAAAAAAATTAATTATCAATAATTGCTACACGGAAAGTAAGAACAGATAATATGTTACAGAGTGACTTGTGTTTGGGCACAGTGTACTTTACATTGGGTGGTTAAGAAAAATCTGTTTGAAAGCAAGATAATTAAACTTAGAAATGAATGATGAGAAGCTAAGCCACGAGAAGGTCTCAAGAAAGACCATTCCAGGTTATAGAAATATTTTGTGCAAAGGCCTTGAGCCAAGAGAAAGAGCAAGAATAAGTAGTAAGAGGGAGTAGCATAAGGGAACAGTAAGTGGTAGGGAGAGGCAGATAACACTGAAACTCATGGGTCACTGAAAAGATTTTCATCTGAAGGCAGTGACTAAAAGGGTTTTAACAGGGATTAAGGACTGATAGTACCTGATTGGTGTTATTTTAAAAGATTTTTCCACTACTATGTGATGATGGAAGTCGAGGAAGCAATAGTTAGCAGTCTAGGTAGGAAGATGGTGGTTAGTATAGAATGCCCAAGTGGAGCTACAGAAGATTGAATGCACTGAGGATGTGATTTTTTTAGACTGGGTTTCGTGTATTGAGGGACAAAAAGAGCATCAAGGATGATTCTGTGGTTTTGGTTTGAACCATAGGGTGGATGATGGTTCCATTCAATGAGATGCAGATGAATAAAGGAAAAAGAGGTTACACTGGAGAAGTCAAGATTGAAGCAGTACATACTCCTAGTTCTTTGACATGTTATTGGGGTTCCATAGAGAATTGAGGTTCAGAAAAAATAAGAAATTTGACTGAATTCAAGCATTTGAGCTAGAATTTGAATGAAATCTGAATTTAAAGCCCATGCCTTTTTTTTTCCTATTCTCCTGGCCTTCTTTCACTCATTTCTGAAAGAATGAAAACCTGAATTTACAAACATTCAAATTATAAAACGGCTCACTGCTGAGGTACTGTCTTTCTGTATACTTTCCTCTATAGAAACATGAATGTATCTATAAAAATATTTTACATGTGACAATTGAATATAACACTATATAAAGTAAAAAGCAACTATATCTTCAACTGAAAATTAATCTTATCAGCTACATCGACCTTATAGGTTGAAATGGGTTCAAAACACTAAAAAAGTAAAATAGGTGGGATCCTAATTAACCTTATGTAACTAATTTCAAAACTAAATGTGAAAGTATTCAGATTTCTAATATTATGAACTCAAAATGGTAGGAGTCCCAGGAAATTCCCTGAAAATTACCCTCGAGGCCTTCTTGTTTTGTGGCTCACTCATATCTATAAGCAGCTGATATCCGCTGCAGAGGTCACAGGTGAGCTCTTTTTAGAGCCCTTGAAAAAAAGAAAGTGCAGAATGTATTTATTTCAGGTGAAAGGATATTATAGAATAGTAACTAGATTTTTCAGTTGCATTTTTAAAAACTTATCTGAATAGTAAACCACAACTTAATCTCTAAAATTTAGAATACTACTTCTAGGAAAAAAATCTGTGATCTAAATTTTAGACAACATGATTTTGTGGGCTGTTTCAAAAGTATGGTCAGCTTGTTCTTTTGAAAAACGTACTTGTTTCATCACTTGGGGGGAAGATGGGTTGGGTTAAGATGAACTAGGTAGAGCATGCAATACTAAAAAGTAGCAGACGTCACCATGTGTGTCAAACGGTGATGATTTCATCATTTCACTCTATTTGGTGCATGTCTTTAAATGCAAAAAATTTAAAAGCCAAAGACATGAAGCCTTCTGTTTACAGGGGGCTAATTTAGAAAGAGCATAGTTCTAAAGTATACAAAGAGAATCTAATTTTCTATATTTCAAGGGAAGTGTTGGGTCCCTAAAATTAATCTTTTCTTTCTTCTAATGAAAAAGAGAAAAGAAATGCTGTTTAAATATATTAAACTAATGTAGGTAAGTATTGCACAAAAGCTCAATTCTCTTCTATAAAAAAGACATTTTCAAAAAAGAGGAATGGCGTAAAACCTAATAATGTTCAAAAATTTTTTTCAATACAAAAAAAGTGTAAAAGATGGTTTTTAACTTCAGAAACATGAAAATTAAAAGCATAATGTAATACCATTACAAGCCCATCATGTTGTTAGCAAAGTCATATACTACCAGATGTTAGCAAGTTTCTACTCCAGAAGTAGTTAACAACAGGCAAGTTTTCTGAGATGGCTAATAGATGATAATATCTTCATAACTTCATAACATTAATGAAATCTAATCAAAATGCTATGGTGACTTTGTATTTCATATATAGTTACATTAAAAATACAAATCAATGAATAGTTATAATTAAGACATGACATTATGTTAAAAGATGAATTCACATTTTAAATATTGTACAGATATGCTGCTCTTTCTAAAATTTTATTTTCCATTCTATAACAGTATCACAAAAATGAAAATATGTTAATGTTTTATGGTCTGAGATCACTAATAATAGTTTACACATCTATGCAGAAAATATCACAGCTTACCTTTTCTATGTGTCTTAATTCCATGTGTATTACACAAAACTACCCCTAGATTACTAAGAGATCTATCATGGGGGAAACAAAAAACCAAATTTATCCACAACTCTTCTGAAAACAACAGCTAAAGAGCAACAAACACAGAGACAAAATTACTACAAAGTTTCTCAACGCAAAACTGATTTAAATAGGTTAAATATATACTGTTAGTCACAATTTAATTAAAGCATAATTTCAAAGATTCCAAACAAAACAAAAATATCGCTATAATTAACATCAGCTTGTATATCGAGCTAGTATAAACAACACTTACAGTGTCTTCTAACAAACTCTGTTGAAGATTTTAACATTAATAGCTCATTCCAAGATAATCATGGAAAGATATTAAAGGATAAGTAGAACATTTATTGCAGAGAGTGTGGTTTAAGTAAGAGGTCTATCTGAAGTTCTCAGTTCAGTGAGAAGCCAGACAACGTTACTCACTCACCCCTGCCTAGCAATGAGGGACTAATTCCTCTAGGAGGTCCCTCCAGACTTCCGCACTTACACGAAAACTCAGTCATGTTGGAAAATCTTTGAGGTTGTGAAAAGATGTTGATCGGAGAGAAGACTATCTTTAAAAATAGAAAATGACGTAGGACAAATGATCATCGTGATCTCCAGCAGGAATTTCAAGTGTGAATTAAAACCGAAAAACAGTAGTTTCTGAAGCCAATAATCACATTTAAAAATCCGGATCACTTGGCCACTTTGAGGTAAGACTACAGTATAAAGAAGTAGAAATGATAAGTATGATGTCAGGTGGTCACTAGACTTATGGAGGTGTTCACTCCGTAAGTTGTATAAATATATAATCATTATGTTGTACACATGAAACTAATATAATATTGTATTTCAACTGTAATTGAAAAATTAAAATAGGAAAAGGAAAAAAGAAGTAGAAAATAATTTTTGTAAGAAGTAGAAAAGATAATTTTTGTAAGGATTTTGCCAATAATCTAATTGAACTGTGCTTGGAATAATCTATTACGATCTGTAATGAAATTTGATGGAAACATCTAGAAAAGAGAATAGGGATTAAGGGCACTATGTCACTGTCTTAACAACTCTTTAGAAGGAGGAATTTAGTAGACTATAATATCCACCTCCAGACTGTTACTACATCTTGAAAATGAATGTGGTAGGAGAATCCTAAAAAAGACCAAATTTGTCGATTTTAGTGTGGCCTAATAGTTATAGAAACAATTTCCAAGTGATTTGGCATCTCTATTAATAAAACAAAGTAGAAAAATATGGATGTTAATTCATATCTTGAAAGATATTCCAGTAAATAGATATACACAGGAAAGGAATTAAGCAAGTAACTAATGATAAAATATAGCTTAGACAAATGTAAACAAAATGTGTAACCAGAAGAAACATAGGTAATCAAAACTAAAAGAAAGAAATTCCATGATGTCAGGTTTTGGATTTCCTCTTTCATATAAAGGCATAATATGCCAAATATCTTGCTTCATAAAGCCTGACAAACTTGTAAGTGGTAAGAGTGATAGAAATGGAAAAAACTCAAAATCAGTTATTTATATCTTTTATCACGATGAAATTTCAATAATGTGCCTATTTCCTTTTACAAGTCAGAATTTCAGTAGGAGTATCACATTTAAAATTCCCATTAATACAAAAAAATAAATAAACTCATATAATTACAGAAAGATCAGACAAAGAATGGTAAATTAATATGGTTGATTTGAAAGTTGGCGTGTCTTCACATTTATGCTTTAACTAGAAACATTAGCAAGGGATTGCTTTTTATGGTAATATTACATGAGAAAAGTTTTGTTTTGCTTTTTTAATCATTTAGGTCTACAGATTAACTTATGATAAAAGAAAGAGTACAATGCTAACAGATTTGGAATGTATTGTTTTATGGAATACAACCCACCAAATATAGGAAACCATTTATATCAAATAAAAATCTTCCAGGAAAGAATTTTTGATAAAGCAAAGTTTACAGCAATATAAAACTACATAGTCCTACAACATTTTAATGCCATCTCAGAAATGTGAAGAGATTATCTTAAACTTTTTGGTAGCAAACTTTATAGGATTCAAATATGGTACAGTATTCCTGTTTTTAAAAAAGGTATTGTATTTTAAAGTGAGCAACATAAATGAAAGAGAAAATAAATTTGCTAATATCATTGGATTCTAAAAATTCAAGTTTCTAAAAATATTCATTCATTCTTATCGTAAATCTGTTTACAAATCTAAATTTACCCAAATGGATAGAAATGACAGTACACATGAAAATGACTCCAACCTCAACAATACAATCATATTGGCCAAGTTAAAAAAATAGTTATATAATCAAATTTTAAAAAGGACATTTAGGAATGGGATACTTCTCTCATATTGTTGGTGGGAGAATAAATTTGTTCAGCCTTTCTGATTGACTGCTTAGATAGATGTACAAAATATAAAATGGGCATATCCTTTGCCCCACTAGTTCTATTAGGACTCTTGTACTTTAAAAAAAGAATCCCATCAGTGTATAAAGGGATATGTAAAAGGATATTCTAGGGAACTTATATCTATAGTCATCCTTCAGCATCCATGGGGGATCGATTTCAGGACACCACCACCCTCTCCACAGATACCAAAATTCATGGATGCTCAAGCGCCTTATATAAAAAGGTATAGTACTAGGATATAACTTATACACATCCTCCGTTATAACTTAAATCATCTCTAGATTACTTGAAATAACTAATACAATATAAATACTATGTATAGTTGTTATACTGTATTGTTAAGGGAATAATGACAAGAAAAAACAAAGTTGGTACATCTTCAGTACAGACCCAACCATCCTTGGTCTAACTACTTAGTACACGTCAGCAACAATGTGACATTTTTATTTTCAAATATTTTTGATCCACAGTTGATTGAATCTGCGAATGCAGATCCCACAGATACAAAGGGCCAACTATCTTTCTAGAATATTGGATACAACACATATTCAAAAAGACATCATCAAAAAGATTATGCTTTTTTAAACTATAGACTGTAATCTTAAAATTAAAATTACATAATTCTACCCATTTTTGTACTGGAAGAAGCCCATGACACATTATTGAACAACAGGTAGTTTACATAACAACATAGATAAGTAAGATCTTATTTATATAAAATTTGTATTGATATATTTACACATATATCTGCATACAAATATGATTTCCTGAAGGTTTATAGGGAGTTATGAATTTGGGTTGAATTTGTAGCATATAGTGGTTGAAAATTAGTGTTGAATTCTGGGTGTCTAAGTTCAAATTTCAACTTCACTACTTACAAAGGGTTTTGGTATGGGCAAGTTACTCGACTCTGGAAGACACCATTTTTTAAAATCTGTAGTATAGAAATAACAATACCTACCTTATGATGTAAAATTTTAGCCAAATACTTGGCACATAGTAATACCTAAGTAAATATTAGTTGTGTTCATATGTTTGTTTATTGTATTTTTCAAAACAATGTACATCTATTGTTTTTAAATAATTTACTTTTAATTTTTTTTACTCAAATACACATTTAATGAAAGATTAAGATCAATGACATAATTAAACCTCTAAAATTTTAACATATCTATTTTATTTTAAAATTTATTATTATAACTAATGTAACTATAGTAGTTTTTTTTTTCAATGCCCAGCAGTACCTTGCTCAGGCCTATTATACCCAGACTGTGCTCTTCAGCCCTCAGAACGGTGTTTCCTTCACCTGGTCTGTGTTTCTTCCAGGAGTATAGCTGTCCTCTGAAATGGCCCCATTCTCAAATGTGTGCAGTTCTCTAGGAGTTGAAGAACACTCTTGGGTTGAGAATTATGAGGCCATGGGTGGGCTCATATAGGAAAAGAGGAAAGTTACACACATGTAAATGTGCTTGTTGATTATGATCTAATATAAGGTATTTTTTTTCTTTACCATAGTTTTCCTGGTAGCTAAGGATAAATAGAACTAGTCACATTGAATTATATACATCTCCCTAAAAAAAGAATTGAGTCTTCCCATTGACCATCTTAAAATGAAACCACCCAGGCCAAACATGACACATTTTTCTGTGGTGTTCTGGAAAGAATATCTCAAACCAAGAAGTGACTCCTGTGGTAGAGATTTCAGTTATTGTAGCAAGCTGTTGGGTAATTAAAAAACAGTCATAAAACATTAGCCAAGCCATAGAGCACAAGGCAAATTAGAGCACAGCCAAAGATTATTAACACTGCCCTTGGGTAGTGTTGGTCTTATTTGAATCTTATGCTAGACTGTTACTTTCTGGAGACACCTGAACAACAGGCCAACTTTGTATTGAAGGAAAATAAATAAAAATGCAGAGAGAAGGCCAAAAGAAGTACCTTAATCTTAAATTGTGATCTCTCTTGTCACTTTGAAACAAAGCAAAAATCTTTGCGGGACCAAAGTCATTGGACACTCTGACAAACTATAGGAAGCCTGTATTTTAATAAAATTCTGAAAGCCAGCTTGGTTTCTTAGTGCTACATGTGTCACTGTATATAGTGCTCCTTTAGGGAGTCACAGCTCTCATGGTTAGCCAAGAATGGCAGGAAATTTAATGAGTCACCATCTTTGAAAGTATCAAGACACAATACAACCTATTCCTCATGATTATACATCTATAATGTTATCAAGAGATAAGAGGAAGAGTATGGCAGTTAATTGTCCCACCTGACCTCACCATTTATTCCACCAATAATGTCAATTCCTGTAGCATTAGTCGCCACTCTTCTGTTACCCAAATGTAGACAAGTATAGGCAAGAGGTGCCTTCATTCTCAACCTAGATCCGCTCCCATTGTGATCTCATGCACATATAATGTGCTTCAGATTTCTTAACTGAGAAAGCTATAAAGTCTGTTTTGTGTACAGTAGTTCTCCCTTATCCACAATTTCTCTTTCTGTAGTTTTGGTTACCTGCAGTCAACTGGTCCAAAAATATTAAAAGGAAAATTCCAGAAATAAACATTCCGTGTGTTAAATTGCTTGCTGTTCTGAGTAGCATGATGAAATCTTCCAAAGTCCTGCTCCATCCCACCCAGAACATGAATCATCCCTTTTTCCAGTGTGTCCACACTGTATATGCTACCTTAACATTTGTCTTGGTTATCAGATCAACTGTCGCCAGGTGGCAGTGCTTGTGTTCCAGTAAACTTTATAGCTGTCTAACGCTACATCACAATGCCTACGTCATTCATCTCACTTCATCTCATCATGGAGGTGTTACATCATCTCACATCATCACAAGAAGAATAAGGGCGAGTACAGTATAATAAGATAGAGAGAGACCACATTCACATAACTTTTATTACAGCATATTGTTATACTTCTTTTATTTTATTAGTAGTCATTATTACTAATCTCTTACCATGCCTAATTTATAAATCAAAATTTTTATAGATATATAGGCATAGGTAAAAACATAGTAATATATAAGATATCCGTGGTTTCAGGCATCCAATGGAGGTCTTGGAACGTATCCTCTGTGGAACGTATCTTCTGTGCGTCTATTGTACTTTTAATATTTATTATTGGCTGTGTGCCAGATGCTATCCTACAAGTTTAATGTACAAAGAAATTGAGGCCCAGGGAGATTAATTAACTTGGACAGGATAACAACTCATTAACAATAAAGCTGAAGCAAGGGGTAATACGTGCAAAACCCTAAACCAAATTAGTCTAAAGTCTCTCTCTATGTGTTGACACAGAATATATTAGAATGCTGAGTATTACCATTGCTGTTGTTATTTAGACATACTGTATGGTTTGTCTCTCCCTCATATATGCCCTTTAATAACAGTGAATGATTTAAAAGCATGGTTGGCGTCCTTCCAACTTTTAAAACGACAACCATAGAAAAGACCATAGAATCATGAACCATCCCATTGGGAATGTTGAAATGAGTTACAACATCCAAATCTACCTAAATTGAGTCACATTTACAACTGAATCATTTTTTTGGTCTCCTTCAATAATGAAAAAAAAATGTTTTTACTAACATGAAAATGTAAATCACGCTCTCATCCCAAAGCATCAGGATGTAAGCCACACAAACTAATCAAGACATATCTATTCAATAAGCATTTGCATTGACTTCAGGTTTGAATCAACACACTTTCTCTTCAAATTTTTAAACTAAAAAGCATTTTTTTTGAATTCCTGGGGCCAGAATTGACAAAAACTACAGTTGTCCTTCTTTTGAAAGCATTTAGAGACAAGTGTGTGAATACACACTCCATTGCCTAATATCATCACAGTAAGCTGCTAAATGCTTCTTGTCTATTGCTATTCAAGAGAGAGGAAGTCTAAAATGCGAAAGAAGTGATTGACAACCCAGTCTAATGCTAATCCAACATCAGTAGTAACTGTCAAGGCACTTACACAGAAACAATTCCTATCTGCTTTAAAACTGACATGGGTACTCATTTTGGTTCAATGTTCACTGAGCATAAATGAAAAGGCTTTTACCTGGTTCAACACGTAAAGTATTTCTGCCCACTAACAGAGTACCTAACATGCCCTAGCCAAAGAAGGATCTAGATTTCATAGGGTCCCTACACAATTTGGGACACCTTCTTTAAGAAAAAGAATACAAAATTACAAATCCAAAATTAGACACTGGGTTTTGGAAGTACCTGTGCAAGTGAAAGGGTCTGAGTTAAAGTTTTATTAGCTTCCTGGAAACTTGGCTTCTGTCCCCAGCCAAAGATTATTTTTGCATCTTCTTGCATTCACTGATGAAAAACATGCACACGATTTGTTTGCAAAAGAACCACTAGAATTATTTTATGAAAGAATTATAATGAATTAAGTAAACCAATTTCAGCCAATCAAGAGGACAATTTACATATTATTCAGAGTTCAATAATGGCATTCTACTATCAGTGATTAAATACAATATGTACAAATTCTTATTTGCTCCATACTTAGCATTCTAAAACATGCATTAAGAATTCAGAGCAATATACTTAAGTTTACAGTGTATTTAAGGATGTATTTGTAGTTGTGAGGTACGGGGAAAAATGTAAAAAATGGTTCAGACTCTGTTTACCAGTCTTAGCAGTTATTTATTAATCTGGATGTAAGACTGGTGAAGGGATGTAGAGTTGACTCATTTAATCAATATATCAGAGCTTTCTAAATAGTATAAGGCTAGAGTAATGTCCCTAAATACCTCCTAGATATTCTAGGAGAATCAGAGAGTTCTATGAATTAGGGAAATGAGACAATTATCTGCATTGTTAAAATCTTAAGAATGCTAAAAATGTTCAAGTCATGCAAAGGAGGTTTTAAATCTGGATGACAAAATAACACCCTTAATTTTATCACTGTGCTTGGTACTTCTGTACAAAGTTGAGTTTAGAGTGTCTCCTACTCAATTTCGAAGAGAAAGAGAAATAGAGAAGAGAAACAGCATGTTGCAATGGAAAAAAAACACACCACAAAACACTGGCATAGACATTAGAAAAATTAAAATCTCGTCCAATGGTTCTCAAGCGATAGCACCCATCAGAATCACTTGGAGAATTTGTTAAAATGCAGATTGCTGGGCCCTGTCTCATCAGTTTCAGTAGGATCCATGAATATGCATTTCTAATGTGTTCTTAGGTGATACTAATGCCACAGAAACAACATTTATGACAACCACTTATATGGTCCATTGTGTGGCTTCATTTTCTCATCCGTACTTTGGGAATGTTGACTTGAATGATGTACCAGCTACCTTTCAGGATTATGTTTTATAATTCTCTGATTCCAACACACTGCCTAGACCTAGACCTAGGAATTCCCTTCTTTTGTGCTTGTTAAATTTCCTCAGTGCCCCCTGTAAAATATGGAAGGCCATTTAGTCTTAAAGTATGATTTCCTTTCCTTACTCTAGAAGAATGATCCTTAAAGCATTCTAATATATTTTTGTTATTGATTAAAGACTCAGTATAAATGAAAAATATCACATAGCGCGGTATATGGCTGACATAGTAATTTCTGACAGATAACTCAGATTTTAAGATTGGAAAGATTGTCAGGACACATTCAAAGGAACAGGCTTTTCTAGCAAATTTATGAAAGTAAAAATGGAAACCATCAATATAGCAAATTGCATTTTGAAAAAAATAAATAAATTTGTGTGTTCAAACATGACAATCCTAAATTGCTTTATACTGCTTTTTCTTTTGCTAGAAAACAACAAGTATTAAACTTGATATTCTCTTTCTCCCTCCTTTTTCTCTCCCCTCCCCTATACTGTGTTTCCTGAAAATAAGACCTAGCCAGACACTCAGTTCTAATGCATCTTTTGGAGCAAAAATTAATGTAAGATAATTAATGTAACATAATATAAGACCGGTCTTATATTAATTTTTGCTCCAAAAGATACATTAGAGCTGAGTTTCTGTCTAGGAATTATTTTCAGGGAAACACAGTAGTATTTCCTATACCTTTTAGTAAGCAGATATGAAGTTTTATGCCTGTAAATTTCCTCAAGGCTTTCAGTATAAGCTGATTTGCACATCTCTCTGAAAGGTGAAAGCTCCATAATAACATACATATAGATGATCTCATTAGATAAAGTATCAATGGAAATTCAAGATCCACTGTACAGAAGATAAAAAATCCTCCCCCAGTATAAATTATCATCTTTATTATCTCAATTATGCTTGTTTATAAAAAGCACTCATATTCCTTAAATAGGTGTAAAAAGAAATCTCCCATATCAATGTTCCTTTTAAAAATATTATCTCCTTTTCAGCTTGAGTCCCAAATTTCTACCTGCCTACATCCAAGACCTCATGAAAATATCCTTCTATTTCTCTTAAAGTAAACTGCCCCTCCATCATATGAAACATTCCTCCTCTCTCTCTCCTAGGCTCATTCTTTGATATAACACCAATATCACTTTGTATTTATATGGCATTTGGCAATTTTCACAATGAACCTCACCAGGGGCAACTCATTAGATTCTCAAAACAATCCAATGAGTAATTAGGACAAGTACTTTATTCTTATTTTATTAAAGAGAAAAATCATAATTTTGAGATATTCACACGCTTCAGAGATTAAATATAGCATTTCTTTGTCTACTAATTCTGTTCTTTTCAATAATCTTCTCATTAAAAAATGAAAATGAGGATAATAGTGATTTTTATAATAATTAAAAATATCAGCTAATATTGACTGAGGATTGTTACCTGTCAGGCACATAAACTCGCTCCTTCATAACAACCTTAATTATCTAGGGGACTAATTATATATTTCCATTTTACAGGTGAGCAAATGAAGGGCAGAGAATCTAACTTGACTAAGTGTACATGCTATTAATAGTAAGTGATGAAGCCAGACTCGAATTCTGGAAGTGTCACCCCAAAACTTGTGCTAGGAAATTCTAGTGGCATAATCTGAGTCATAGATACATTTATACATATGTCACAAATAGAAATGTGCATGCAACTTTGCAAAGTGGAGGGATCCATGTTTGTTGGGTTCAACTTCTATGAGAAATCTACCCAGCTTCAAAACCACATAAGGACTACAGGATAGTTAATGTAAAAGATGACCAAGTAGAATGAATTAAAAAGAAGTAATCATATTTCCTGTCTGGCTCCAACAATACACACAAACACACACACACACACACACACACACACACACACACACATTATACTCCTGTATACCTCAAACTCTTATAGCATGAATATTCCAGCTTGGGTAATTGTATCAGTACTAGACTCTTAGTTATCACATCATTTCATCAGATTCAGATTCATCTATCAAGGGAATGCCAAAATGCTACAGAACAATCAAATCCCCAAATGAGCAGCTGGCAATTAAAGGGGTTGTAATGTAAATATAGCCTACTAGCAAGAAGTACTTGCCTACTATGTGCCACACAGTTGTCAGTATTTATATGCACCATTTCATTTAATACTCAAAGCTGTCTCATCTGGGAAGGATTGAATTTTAAACAATAGCTAATGAAACAAATGCAGAGAAATTATGTGGTTTGTCCCAGGCTATGTGACTATTGCTGGGGTGGCTTTCTGAAGCTCAAACTGCTTTGGTCTGAAACCTGGACCCTCCCTTTATTAGCTGAGTGACTCTGGCAAGTTGCCATACTACTTGACCAAGGTTTTCTGATCTTGGCAGCACCTGCTTCAAGCATTGTGATTCAAATTAAATGAGTGAAAGCATATTAAGTATGTAAAGCAAAGTACCCGGAACACAGAAAGTATTTTACAAAGGGCGGCAGACATTATCACTACTACTATAATTTTATTATTAATGATGTAGCCCAACATAGAAAGTAGATTACCTTTGTCATTCAGGCACTCAATGAATAGTCCAAAGTTCAGCATCTTTTGTCCTATATTTTGCTGTCTTAGAAAGCTAGGACAAAGTACGTCAAACACATTGACTTGTAAAAAGCCATCCCAGAGAGGCGAGTTTTCTTAATTTTGCCACTTCACTTTGGCTTTTAGCCCCTATTGTCTGCCAGTCTTGGTCAACAGCAAGTGGTCACGCTCTCCAAATATTTAGTTAACTCTTGACATAAAATATGTATGAGTTTAAACAAGAAGGAAGTTCAACATCGACTTAAGACTCTCCTAAAAATACAGGCTTTGAGTACAGAACTAGCAGTTCTTAAATATTGGAAGGTCTTATAGTGTAACTGGTGTCTGAATTACACTCTGATCTCTTTGCCTGTAGATCTGCACACAGGAACTCTAGGCTGCCCGGCCCACACCCAGCATCACCACCTCACTATCCTGTAGCTCCTACTGCCTTACCACATCTTGCTAATTTCACCCTTTACAACAAGATCGGTGCCATGTCCACCTCCAAATCACCCCTGCTTACCGCCAGGTGATGGAACATTTCCTAATTACCAGATATACTAGTTTCTTGCCATATTCATTTTCCTTGCAGTCTATGGAATGGAGGCAAGAACACGCCAAAAAGCAAGGATGCCAAGAACACGTATCCTGCTCTAGACAATGTTTGTTTGTTTTGTACTGAGGGAAGAGGGCACTAAGGAAAAATCATTTGCTGTACATTCTGAAGTTAAATTCTGCCAGTCAATACTTATTTTACAACTATTGAAGCATAAAGACTCCCTAATTTTGAACAGAAAAGTCAGTAATTGTGCAAGCTAATTTTACAGTTGAAAAAAATAGGAGGAAACAGGATTAAAATGATTTCTGTTGTTTTCTACATGCAAGCAGGTATTCCTCAGAGAACAGAGCCATGGGATCCTCCTCCATCAAATTAAGGAATATTTTCCTTATACAGGTACATACATTGAATCAGAAGAAGTTGCAAACAAAATAAACTGTTCCACTAATTAGTATAATACCCGAATTATCCACAAGGCAAGGGTGAAGACTGTTCATCAAAGGGAAGAAACAAAAATTCCTAAGTCTACTTTCCCAACAAAGAATACTTTGTTGAGAACACAAACCGTGACTCAGCTTCTCATCTGAATCATAACATCCTCTCTCCAGATGAGCAGCCCTTGTCATTTTTCTGTGCACAGGGAAGAAGTTTCCCTAAAAATGATGCTACTAGTAAGCCAAAAGGCCAGAGAGCAGCTTAGAATGACTTTTCTCCATCAGACTTTGGGTCTAGTATGTGCCAGTCCAGGAAAAACTTCAAGTGAAATGTTTTACAATACCAGTGTGGTGTTTTTTGGTTTTTGTTTTCGTTGTTGTTTTACATGGGTTAATAGCATTTTGTACCACATCTGGCTGAATCTTGAAATGTAAAAGTCTTAGTTCCTCATTTAGAATGCAGCACCAGGCCAAGTACAATCCTCCTGGGCAATGCGGTCTCCCCTGAATGCTCTGATATACACAGTTTAACCTGATGATGTCAGTGCTGCCTGGAAATCAGCCCTTGTTTGCTCAGAAAAGTGCCGAGAAAGGCAGATGGGCTTGAACAGGAAAAGATCCCAGCGGTCTGTGCCCGGCAGCATGACACAGTCATTCCTGGTGGCTTTCCTTTGCTCTTGGTGCTGCAAGTCTGAGCATTAAGAAGTGGCTCGTGTCTCCCACCCCTGCTATCCATCGGCCTGGGAAATATTTTCATATGTAACATAAGGAAGGAGGGACTATATGTTCAAAACATGAACAGATTGGCAAATTTTAGTACAAATAAACAAACTTAAAAAAATAAGTTGGATTGAATCTCACTTATAAATCCCTTTCTCAAGTTGCCTATAGTATTCACTAATTGTTGTTGTTGTTCAATGGAATGTCTTTTTCCAAATTGAGGTATGAACTTATATCAAGAGAAGAACAAGGAGTAGTCAATAGAACAATGCCTAATTCCTAACTCCATATCTTTGTTTAAAGAATTGTTGTCCTCTGAATGCCGACTCTTCTCACCTATGTCTCCAAATCCTACTCATTCTTACACTGTTGATAAGTGTCATCTGATCTCAGCTCTCTTCATGGTCCCCTTTTCTCACTCTGCACTAGCCAGTCTGTCCTTCTTACTGGTTCTCCATCCAATCAAGCCTTTTCTTTCTCAGATCCTTGTGTTCCCTCTGCTAGCAATGTTTTTCTACCCACCATTAGCAGCTCTTTTTAACTTAGTTCTCTGTACAAATGATAACTCTTCAGAGATCTCTTCACTATCTTATTTGCCCATCCCAACCCCATTACTCTGTTGCCACTAAAAAAAAAATAAAAAAAAATATATATATATATATATATATATATAAATATATATTTAAAAATAAATATATATATTTAAAAATCTAAACTTACTGTGTGTTATTATTTACTAGAACACTAGTTCCACGATGTCAGTGGAGTGTGTGAATTTTGCCTACAGCTTGGCGCCCCATGTCCAGAGTGGTGCCTGGGACATACAAACAGAAAATGCTTGCCCAATGCATCCATGATGGAGAAAATGAAGAGAGGAAGGAATGATTTTGTCTAGAGTGTAGGAGATTTTTAGCTGTGATTGGGCCCATTAATTTGAGGTTTTATGGGTCTGTGCAGTTCTCAACATCTGTGCAATGAGAAGCTGGACCAGATGGTCTCTATATTCTGTTCTATCTTTGACATTCCATGAGTCAAGTCTCATCTCTGGAGAGAGAATTTTCTAGGAATTGCCAGTCTGCCATAATCTCTCCCTCCTTGGGACACAAAATTATATTTTCTACATTTGCCACTTAAGTATTGGTTCTGGTTTATAGTGATAATTACCCTTTAATCTCTTCATAATAGGTCTTCATAATAGGTCTTAGAATCCCAAGGTACTCTTTCAGGAAGTCTGTCACATGTTTTTAATGTCCTCCATGCCAGATATACAACAAAGTTGAGTACCCAGTTGAAAACAACACTGAGAACATTGTTAACCTCACTTTGACTTCATCTTGTCTGTTAGGTGACATCGTTATTCCTCAATTTCCTAAATGGCTTACTTACTAAAAGTTGGAGCCAGTATTCCAATCCATGTTCTGATTTTACAGGTGATGGGTTGTGCATCAAACAAGAAGTGCTATGTGGTTTGTCCCCTTTTAGTCTCTTTCATAAAAATTTGTAGGAACAAGTATTTTCATTTTCAAAGATAATTGTAGAACCTGCTAGATAAAATGGCTACAATTATTTTACACATTGGTTATACTCTAGTCCAAGTTCATATCAACTTAAATGTTTAAATTGCAGGCTAATTGCACTCGTCTGAACCCAGCAGGATAATTCACCTTCAGGCTTCTAAATCCAAGGCCAATCACTAGAGATTGAAATGAGCAGGGTGGCACTTGGGCACTTGCAGAACTGACTGTACTGTTTGGTGTGTGCTTTATTTGTTCCTGTAATATTCACAGAAAACTCTGCCACTAGTTCTCTTGGTACAGCAATCTGAGAAGCAGGGACCAGGCTGTGCTCTGTCTCCATGCCCACTTGGAAAGGGGGTCTCCACTCACCAGAGCTACCTTCGCCAGTAGGTGACAACTGTGCAAAGACATTGAGCTTATCTCCACAGCCTCAAGACAAAGAATTTTGGAGAAGGACTCCTTTAGGGTTTTAGATTCATCAGGAAAAAAACAAAAAAACAAAAACAACAAAACACACACACACACTAATATGAAGAGGCAGTATTAGATTGTTATTTGAAATAATTCAGTATCTATTTTACGTCTTTGGTGTTTCAATTATCAGTGCTTATTTTGCGGGGAGATTGTTCCTTCAAGCACTATTATTACTCACTGAACTTTTATCAGTGAGCTGGCAAGAGGACAAACGACCTTCTGTATGATGTTTTCAGGGATTTTTCTCTTCCTCTTCTGCGTGAAACTTCAACACAGCAAAATCGAAGAAAGAGGAATCAGTGAATGCTTTTCTCCACAAAACACAGAGAGAATTAAAAATGAAAATGTGCAATTTCACCAGCAATTACACTCTATTTTCATAGATAATTGTAGAACTAGCTAGATAAAATGGCTACAATTATTTTACTCATTGGTTATACTCTAGTCCAAGTTCATATCAACTTAAATGTTTAAATTGCAGGGTGGCACTCGGGCACTTGGGCAATTCACAACTAATTATGAGAAAAGAATTACAACCTTGTAAAGCACAAGTGTGAAGCGCGAAGGAAAAGAAAATAGGCTTGACATGATATGGAACCCTATGTATGAATTATACTGTCTATTTTCAGCATGTGAATGATTTTTTTAATATTAATGTCATATTCAAACATTTGACCTATAGGGAAAAAAATAAAGTCATTGAATTGGACCATAATGTTATGGGAAAACACTTTAAATATAGTGCACCCTGGTGTTACTGATTGAATGAAATATGCTGTATGCTTCTATGTTCAAGGCCATGTCTTAAACCTCTAAACGTGCCATCGCAGGGCCTTTGAACCTATTGTCTCTGGGCCTTTGCACATGCTTACTCACACCTGGATGTTCTTGTCTTCAATACCTGCCTGACTTCACTCCCTCACCTCCTCAAAATCTTTGTCCAATTGTGTTTTCAGTGAGGACTTCCTGACTTCATTAAAAACTCAGGGTTTTTGAAAATTAATTTGGGGAACGTATTTAATAATGTTGTAAAGATTTTGTTGGGTATCCGATGGACATGTGTCCTATTTGGGAGACCACCTCAGGGATACTGTGGATGCCTGATCATGGCATTGTACACCAGAAGCTAAACAATAATGAATGCCAACTATAGTTATATATATATAATGTGATGGCTCGGTGTGAGGTCGGAGGGATAATGGATGGGGGAGGGGGGTTCACAGTGTGAGGGATATAAATGATGAACATCTAAGTATTACCTTGTCTTGTGCACCTGAAACTAATACATTAAAATAAAATAAAAATTAAAAAAACTGCGATGTTAACCCCTGTCCCCAAACTCTAGTCTCTTTTATTTCTCTCTATAACATTTCCCACTATCTAACATAGAATGGAACCTATTTATTTTGTCTGTTATTTACCTTTTCCAACTAACACAGAAGTGACATAAGAATTTTTTTCCTTTTTTTTTCTTTTTCATTGCTGTATCCTTAGTACATAAAGCTATTCCTGGGTGTCCCTCATTTATATTACCTTTGCGGATAACAACTCAGTGGCTAATACTAGTATTTATTTGGGTTCTTCTGAGAATCACTCACATTTAAAAATTACTATTTAGAAGAAAAGAAAGATCTTTGTAAAATTATAACTTCTCTGTCACCAAAAAATATTTATTACTACTATTTTTATTATTACTTATTACATTACGATTATTAATTACTTTCCAGTTTTGGGGATAGATTGAGTAATACCATCAGACAAAAGAAACTTGTTACAGCTGCAGTATATCAAATCTTAACTTAATGATATTGTGTTTCTTTAGGCTTAAAAATAAAATCTCAAGCTATGTATCTGGTGATTAAGAAGATTATGAATTCAAAAGCAACATGACACCTTAGAAATTCTCCTTTAGAAATAACAGTATCGTATTCTTTGATTTAAAAATGTACTTTTTACTTAATAAATACTGCAGGAACAAAAACACTCTCTGAAGATTTTAATCAAACTAACTTTTATAAACCTGCATTGTTCTCTCCACTTCAAAACAGGTAATAGCACCCAGTTGGAGCCCCAAAATTCAACAGACTCCAGCTATAGCAATCAGAGAAATTACAGTAACCAAAGAGGGATAATACATTTTCAGATGATGCCCTCAGATGTATTCATCTTTTCATTCCCTAATCAAGAAAGAAATTCAGGGTCAGGAGTATGAGGTCTGACAATTAAGTTCACGATGTAGTTGCAATGATGCTGCTAACCTTTTTTTGGTGTCAGAGGGATTATTCATTATGAATTTTACCAACTGTACAAACAGCTAACTAAATTTACTACAGGTAACTCCCATATAACACTGTTGTTAGGTTCCAAAAAATGCCGTGTTATGCGAATCCGTATTATACGAAACAAAGAACTAGTACAAAAAAGGGGGTTAGGTTCCAAAAATTAAAAAAAGCATACTATTATATTTTTTATAATTAAGACAAATATCTTTATTAAAGCAATTTTCACCCAAAATATAACATATTAATATGTATTAAAAAATGTTTTCTTTGTCATCACTACTAAGCACCAATAACTGAGGGCATTTTCTTTTTGACAAGATATTTTCACCCTCTGAACTTAATACTCCATGAACACTTAAAATTCTAATAAATTTTAAAATTCTGCAGTCAAATCTGATATGATATCTACACTTGAATGACAAATTTCAAATGCGATATCTTTTGCTCTTAAAAGCTTTTATTACGTTCCGTGTTGTTTGGGGATTTCCCTAATTTCGAATGAGATATTTTTTGCTCTTAAAAGCTCTTCTTATGCTCCATGTTGTTCAGGGATTTCTCTAATTCTCAAACCATGTTAGAGCCAAATTGTGTTATAGAAGCGCCATGTTATATGGGGGTACCTGTATTTGGAATGCTGAAAAGGCTGCGTAAAAGTAACATCACCTGAACTTTTCACCAACGATTCACAGCTCTTGCATCAATACAATGCACCAGCTCACACAGCACTGTCTGTGAAGTTTTTATCCAATAAACAAATAACTGTATTGAAGCAATTACAGCAATATCATACTTAAATTTAATATCTATGAATGATCAAGCCCTGTGAATATAGAAATTCAAAGATTTGATATTTTGGGAAAATTGATAACATTTAATTAGTTATCCATAAGTTATTTTCTTTTCTCTGTAATGTATTTTAAAAACATTAGAACTGGATTTTAGTTGTAATAATGTGTCAGTATTGATTTATCTGTGACAACTGTACACAGATAGTTACATAAGACATTAACAATAGGAGAAACTGTGTGGGGGGTAAATGGGAACTCTGTAATTTCTTTGGAACCTTTCTAAAAATTGAAACTATCCCGAAATGAAAAGTTTATTTTAAAAATTTAGAACTCTCTCTAATCCTATTAAGTTGCAAGAGGCAAAGACTGTGTGTCAGTGAGAATTTAGAATAGACTTTTAACAGAAGTAACATGTTTCTATCCATTAAATCAAAAGTTTATCTTTTCTTAGAAACTCTAGGCATTAGTTTGGCTTTCGTACAGAAGCCATGGATTTTGAGATCATCGACTTTCCATTTATAAATCCCATACATCCTATGATCTTATCTGACAAACTTAATCAGTGCTCTACACTTCTAAACATATCTCACCCAGAGGGAAGGGAAAGAACAGAACCTACCCTCAAGAGGGACTGCTTTTGTTTCATCATTGAAAATGTTCACTAAAGCCATATATTGAACATAATGTAGAAGGCTGGGGGTACCAAAAGGCTGCAGAAATAGATCATATAAGGACCAGTGGCCCTAAAATTAAATTAATCATTCCTCTGTTGGGACTAAGTCAAAATGTGTTTCTAGTGAAGATTCAATTAGGAGGGAAAAAACAGGTCAGCTAACATTTGTTAGATTGCATACAAATGTGTGCTCAGTTATTTATCAAGAAGGCAGAATTATATGAAAGAACCATGCTGTCATTCAGTGTCTACCATGGTTAAACAATGGAAGATAGAATAATGAATTAAGATATATAGTCCTTCTCCAGACCACACAAATTGTAGAGACAATCATATATGAGTATAGTTTGTAACATTAGTTTGGTTACAATTATGTTGCTTAGGTTAAAAACAAACAAACAAACAACAACAACAAAAAAAACACCAGATTTTAAATAGAAGGATCACAGGGACAATTTAATATCCCTTTTCCCTTTATTAAATAGGGAAAGACATATTAAAAGAAGGTTCATGACATATTATAAGAAGGTTCATGACCTTCTTATAATATGTCTTTCCCTATTTAATAAAAAATTCATGCATTAAAACACTTTTTGTCTGTTCCATAAACTACATTTTAAAAAAATTTTTACAATGCAAAGGAAAGCAATTCATGAGACAAGCTATTGAGATGGTTTTGTTTGGTCTCTGGCTCTTGAATTTCTCATTTGTGACAGTCATTAGGCAAAGAGACTGCAATCTGGAACTGTTCCTCCATCTCCAATGCACTAATAATGTCTTTTGACTTATGCATGCAATAAGGAGACAATCACCTCTAATGCAATCTGTTGCATGCATTATTTACACCCTCAAGTGCCATTAGAAAGGAATACGAGGGTCCAGGGGGAAAAATCAATGGAGCCTGTTTGCTTTTCTGTCCTGTTGGTATTATTGTTGCACGTTAGAGCATATATAAGGCATTTTCCCTGATGAAATAATACATGCTGTGCTTACAAATTATCCATGTACTATATATTCATTGCACTCTTTTTGTACCTCCAGTTCATTAATCTGTCCAAAATGTAATCCTGAAGACAAGACAGAAGTTCTTATCTACCTCCTATCTAGAGAACAGTTTAAAAAATATCATTCCATTATAGTGACTGCCTTTATCAATTCTTTTTCATCTCACCCGACATTTCTTCAAATAGTAACAAGTATTTGTTTTTCTTAAAGGAAATGCACTTTCATCATTAAACAGTTTGTATTAACCACTGAGTTTTTTAATAACTAATTCAACTGAGCCAATATTTGCTCTTATTCCACTGGGCATTGACCATTAAGGCTGACTCAATTTACCATTGATGTCATCTCGTACATATTCACTGACAAAGAATGAGAAGCACAAGTCTGCCTGACAGGGATACTTTTAGTGGGATCACCCTAGGAATAGTGTAAATATATCACAACTTATGAAATAGGAATAAATAAATTCTAAAAAAAGTACTCAGTATGATCCTCAGTTGATAACAAAACATTTCTATTTGAATAGCACATTATGACTGTGAACTTTTCCCTTGTTTGTTAGTCAAGATTTATTCTATGCACAAGTTGGTTAGGATACAGTATATTTGGCAAAAGGTTGTTTCAAATATTTATATAGTTATGACATAAAATGTCTTTTGTTTTCTTTATTCTCTCAACTTGAAAATATCCCATACAATTGGAGACAAGTACAGCAATATCACACTTAAATTTAATATCTGTGAATGATCAAGCACTGTGAATATAGAAATTCAAAGATGTGATACTTTGGGAAAAATCATTCAAAAGTTAGGCATTAAGAAACAACAGTTCTTACAAATATGCTACATCACAATATACCATCTTCAATACAAATGTACAGAACATAAAAATATTTTTGAAAGTACAAAATAGAAAGCTTGGTAGTAAATTGAAAAGTGTAGACTGAATCTAATTTTTCTATTGATATTTACCTTAACATTGGAGATAAGCAGTGTTTCTAAAGCATCTTGGTGCCTACACCTCACCAAGGCTCCTTGTGAAACCTGATCCTGTATCATCCACAGAAGTTCTGATGCAGTTGAGGTGGATGTATGTAGTAGTTAAGGACCACACTCTGAGAAGCATGCTCTAACGGGGTCATCGATACAGTTTTCATATGTTCTACATGAAAAATAAAACTTACTGGGCTATGGTGCCTTGTTTTATGGAATCCCCACAAAGTAAGATGGTACAGTATGTCCATCATCATCCTTTTGCTACACAAAGTCTCTGAGCTTCAAAGAATATGTATAACTTGCCCAAGATGACACAGTTGAGAGGCAAACTTGAAATTTCAAGAGTGTATGGCAGCAAAGTCCATACTTATAACCACTATACGAGTAGAAGTATTCTTGTACTACTCTAGAAGAAAGACCTCAGCCTTTCTCTTTCTCTTGGAGACAAGAGGCAGCAAGAAAGGGAGTACGATCATGATACCTACTTCTTGTAGGCATGCTAATACCCAAAATATTATTAAGATCAATGCTTACATTGTAAGGATCCTTCCTAATCAGTTTCTCCCATGACCCCTTATGAAGTTATACTTAGTTGCTTATGCCAGCAGCATTTCTTAATCTGTATGATTAGCGATATTGCACATATTTTTTGTCCTAACTTAGCAGCTAAATGGTTAAAGATAGCATAGAGAGGGAAAAGGAACAAGGAAAGAGGACAGAGTGGCGGGAAAGAGAATGTGAACATACATGAATTTCTATGTATGGGTGAGGGATGGGGAGAATGTGTCATATCATTTGATTATAGAGAAAGAGAGGAGCTGAAAGAAAGTAAATTGTCCAAATGGTAAATTAGAGATATGAGAAGAGAACAGATTAAAAATTCCCATAAAGCTCAATATAACTTACATCATTATCTTCATGCTTCCCAGCAACATTGTGCATGTAAAAAAAGTATCACACCATGTAAAAAAACATAAGGTTTTATGAAAATTATTTTTTAAATATTTATGAAACCTATTTTCCAAACTACTTATGGAAGTCTATATTACACTTGACATAATAAGTATACTTTGAAATAAATCTTTCCATTTTATTCTTATCAGAAAGCAATCTACTCATATCCTAGGAATGATAATCTGTTTACTACTAATGAACCAAACATATTCATATATGATGGAAAAGAATTATTCACATTAGGTATAATTAGGAATAACATCTTTATTGTAAGGATTGAGAAAGCCTGAAATGTGTCTAAAGCTACAGTTTTTGACATCCTTTCCTCCTTTCAATTTCCTTTCTTCTTTTCCTTCCTTCCTTCCTTCCCTTCCTTCCTTCCTTCCTTCCTTCCTTCCTTCCTTCCTTCCTTCCTTCCTTCCTTCCTTCCTTCCTTCCTTCCTTCCTCCTTCCCTCCCTCCTTCCCTCCCTCCCTTCCTCTTTCCCTTCCTTCCTTCCTGGTTGAGGGAATGAGGTTTGGTGGAGATGAGAGAGAGTACTTGTATTAGAAGATATAAAATCTAGAATTGTTAAGAATCAAGTAATTTCAGAACTAGGATTATCAGTAGTCCTGTTCTTTCATTCTACAGATGAAGAAATAGATACCAGAGAAATGAGATAACCTTCCCCCTCCCCTTACCTCCCAGCTAAGTAACCAAGTCAAAGAGTAGAACCTTTTAATTTCTGTGAACTTTCCAATATATTAGGTTGGTGCAAAAGTATTTGTGGCTTTTACATTTATTTTTAATCTTTTAAACAGCAATAACTTTTGCACCAACCTAATAGTTGATTTTGTCCTCAATAGCTACTGACAAGAAGAAAAGAGTACACACTTGGTATTATAATATATTGGTGCTTCTTTCACAAATAAGGTTTTATTATTTCAGCTCAAATCTTAAAGCCCAATAAAACAGAGAAATTTCAGGGAACACCTTCTGGGAGATGGTAGTTTCGTGGCCTTCCCAAATCAGTAACTTGACTTTCTGCTTTATGATACAGTTAAAGCCATTTTTTCTTTTCACTTTTATCTCTACATTTTTTTCTTCAATGAAGGGAATCTCTAGTTGTCTTTTTCTCAAGTTTGGTTTCCCAGTGAACTGCACATCCTCAAGCAATAAATATTTATTCTATCAAATAATAAAAAATAGCTAATGCCAAATATGTTTCAAAAATTGGAATGTGTTATTTTTCAGGATGTTATTTTTTGGGATAATTAGTCAATTTGATTAGCAGCTTTGATTTGAAAATATTACTGTTCTTGTGGTAAGGGAGTAGTGTTTCATACTCCGCACTTGGAACTACAGAGCTATAAAGTATAAAAAGAAAAATATGACAACTTCCCTGTGTTTCAATAGCAACAAAGAACTCCTAGGGAACGCAGAAAAAGTGAAAAAAAAAAGCTATATGAACTTGAGTTTATTCACTTTTAACTATTCTCACACAATCATGAACCTTAAATATACTTGCTGCAGGGAAAAAAAAAAGATTTTGTATAACAATGATGCTATCACCTTGTATTCCTATCTTTTTTTTAACAGTTCAAGGTACTTTTATACCTCCTTTAACAGTTACAACAAACCACATATGGCAAGAATCTCTCTTGTTACATTTGAAAAAAACACTGAGGCTTCAGGATATTTAGAGTCTACTAAACATCATACAGTGAGTTATTGCGAGAGTCTTGTTTGAATACGTAACTTACCATTCATAGATTCAACAAAGGTATGTTAAATACATTCAACCGTAGGCACTTGGAATAAATTGATAGATACAACATTGTCTTTTTCATTAAAACACACATAGTTTAATGCAGGGGAAAACACAAGTATGATAACAGAACTGAATGAAAAATGCACTGGGTGCTATTAGGTCACAGAGGAAGTATCAAGGTGGTGTCTCTTGGAAGGCTTCCTAGAAGAGATGCTTCATGAGGAAATCTTAAACAAGTAGTCAATAAATAAATGATCAGGATTTAATCAGGCAGAGAGACCAGAGAAGATTTGAGCAAAGGAAAATAATGCACATGGGTGCCAAAGCAAGGAAGGGCATGCCTTTGGGGAATAGCCCATAATTCAATATGACAGGACAAGATGTGAGCTGGGGCAGATGAGTCTACAGACTCAAGGGGGAAGACCTTTGTGTTCAGAACCAAGGAGTTTGCAGTTTTCCCTAAAAACCATAGAAAACCAAATAAGGATTTTTAAGAAGGGAGTGATATGGTTAAATTCACATTTTCCAAAGATTACCTTGGCTACCTTTTGAGGAAGAAATGAAATGAGGCAGGATTTGAAGCAAGGAACCCATTTTCAGGAGACTAATACAGGAATCTAGCAGATCAATGATACTGATTAGTCTATTTGTTTATAGAGTACAGTTTATTATTTAAGATATTCACCTCTTTAACCAACTCTTTTCCAATTCATCTTAATTTTGATGATTGGCACATGGAAACATGAAAACCGCCAAGATTATTTTTCTATGGTCAAATAACACAATTAACTAACTGACCCCAGAAATTGTGCTGTTTTCTGTCACAGCAGAAGACTAAATATGAGGTTTTGTCTGTAGAGTTACAGCTTTTGTCATGTCTGTAGAGTTATAGCTTTTCTCATTCATTATTCCTTCTTTTGTAACTCTTAAATAATTAAGTGAAATCCCAAAATAGAATAAACAAGAGTCTTCCAAAAATGTTTTAAATATAAAAGTGGGCCAACAAAAGAATCAACTTTAAGCAGATGCACTTAAGCACTAAATAGTCTGACATCATATGTGTTAAATGTGCCTTCCCTTCAAAGAAAACAGTGAGGTGAAAATTAAAAAAAAAAAAAAAAGTTAACCAAGTTAATCTTGACTGTCCTCATTATGTCATTTCATGTTCATAATTTGTTGGTTTTCGCTCTGCAATCCCCTTCAGTAGATTTAGACTAACAAAACTTGAAATGATTTTTGATAGAACTAAATTTTGCAGTGTCTATAGTCTGCCTGCTGACAAAAGCCTCACTGACAATACTTAGATTTCTACCAGTAGAAAGGAATACTACAGGAGAAACTTCATGTTGAATAATTGACGAGATTTCCACAATACCAACGTTTTTCAAAGCAGAGAAAAGAGATCTGGTTTCAGAAGAATCCCAATCACGTGAAACATTCCATACCAGTTTCTAAATGATGACCTACGTTGAGTGAAAATTAATTGGTATTTCTGACTGTTTCTTGTGAGCTAAGGGAGTACGGTCACAACAAATGGGGAAAGGTTGACTTGATTAGATAAAGCAATTTCCAAGCAATTTTCTTAAATAAGAAACATTTTTTGTGTGTGTGAAGGTAATATTCACAATATGGTGACAGAGATTGAATGACATTAAGAATGATGGTCTAATTATTATATATGAAAAGAAGCATAGAGCTGGAGAATGTATACTAGAGCAAACACTATCACCACCAACTAAACCAATGTGTCTCCTGTTATTATCTAGTCTAAGGCATTGGAGACTTTTATTACTTACTAAATGTGTACAAAATAAAAACAAATAAAAATGACATTTTAGAGATGATTCACTTTATGTTTTTTGTTTGTTTGTTTGTTTGTTTGTTTGCAATTTAAGGAAATGTTGCTGGACTGGAAGGAGGCCATTCCTAATGATTTAAGGATTCCTTAGAGTGTGTGGATAATAGATCTTTAGCATAATCATCATCTGAGATAAAATTGGCAGTATTTTCTTTTAAAAGTAAGAATCCTGGGTTTGTAGGGTGTACATTTATCAAGTTATGAAACAAATGGTTTTTAAAGTCAGTGTAAGATGAGAAAAATGAAATCTGGCCAAATATCAAGAATGATTCGCTTATTAACAAACGGATTATTTCTCCCTTGTTAATAAAGAGAAAATTGGTCCTCAAATAATCTTTCATTGTCGAAAGAAGAATAAAATATACAATGACTAATTTAAAAACTGAAGCCAAAGTATAATTTTGAAACATGAAACTAAGGTTTTTATCATACTTAGTCTCCATAAAGGACAAAAAGCCACTTCAAATAGCATATTAAAATCTTTCAATATTTAGTATGAAAAAGAATCCATGATAGAGTTGAGAGTCTCACTCACTTATTAGTTTTTTCAGTGATAGAGGGTATTCTAAATAAAGATATCAATAGCTCACATGTATCAAATAATAGCACCTTCATTTAGTGTCTAAAATATCTCAACTTTCACTCCCCACACCATAAAGCATATAGTGAATATGTATCTGCTTCAGCAAATGGAAAAATTCCTCCCTACCCAATAATTGAGCCACACAATCACTTGGATTAACAGTTTCATCCTCTTTCTTACCAATTGTTTATGAAAAAATCCTTGATATAATTTGTTATCCTTCTATGTCAATAGCTACATTACATTGCTAACTCAGGATGATCATTAATGATTATCAAATAAAAGTTTTAGTACATAGCCAAAATCCATTTTAGAGTTCCAATAAGAATTTTCTATAATTATAATAACATTGCTAAAATAAATTTAAATTCCTTCACAAAGGCCCTTTGAACATTAATCACAAGTGAGGGCCATATATTTAGGTCCATATAAATAATCCTTGGAGCATGATTTGTAGAGTTTTCAATGTGAATTGTGTATTGGTTGCCAAGTTAAGTACCTAAAATGTGGGTGTCTTCCCTTGTATCGAACTATTGATAAAGAGAACAAAAGGGATGATTACTGGGAAATCCAAACTTTTTTCAGATGAACGGATAGTAGAGTAGTAGGGATTTATTGGCATCTAAGGAGTGCCTACCAAAATGCACAGTTGTAAATCATGATACTACTTTTCATATGTTTGATGTGGGACATTTCTTCATTAATAGAGGTGAATAACCCTCCTAGAGACTCATTAGTCAACCTCAACATATACTTCCCAACAGAAAACATACATATTTAGGTTCACATTTTCAACGTTAGGTTCTTTAGTATGATCAAGTTGAGGTTCATTATTTGAAACCATAGTTTGCCTCTGGATTCTTGATGTATGTGGCATATCTCTATCAGCACTTACAAAGGTTTTCATGACATCTCTGTTTCAGTGGCTTTGGAGAATGGCTCATTTCTGTGGATGTTCAAATATTCTTCAAATTGAATATCTTACTTGGTTGCATTTAAGACAGCCATTCTTTTCCAATCAGACACTGCATTGTTTTCATATTAAATTTTATTTTTCTTTATCCAGGAGAGGGAATCTAAATTAGATGTTAAGTGATCATCCCTAAGATTTTATCTAGGATGCCAGAAAGTGAATTTTGTATAAGCCATGTAACCTATCGTTTAAGTAAGTCCGTTACAAACATACCTTAAATTTGGGTATGTTTGTAATCCATCTAACCATTCAAAATTAATGTTATTTGTATTAAAATAGAATCAACTTGGAAAATGGCAACTTTGAAAACTAACTGGGATTCTGCATTTATGAGAAGGTTATTCCTAGGCATTTGGGCAAATGAGAAAGAGTAATAAGGACCATGAGCACTGTTCATCCCAGAGAGTAAATATATATCTCAGAATGATCTCCTTTTGGCATCTGTATTAATATAAATTTTTAATTAAGGCTTTCATATGAAAACTAATTTAAATGAAAGAAAATAGCAAAAGAAAAGACAAAGCACAGCATTAGCTTAAATCTTGTTTTGAAAATGACTTCCTTAATAAGATGACTTTTTTCCCCTCCAGCTTATCTAGACAAAAACAGTTCTTTCCAAGTGCAACTGGGGCATGACAAGAATGTTGTAATAGTCAGAGATTAAGGAACTTCATACTTTCTTTCACATGTTCAAATTCAATAAGATAACTGCATTGGATAAGTTTTGTTCCCATAGTTCCTAGCAGAGGCCTAGTCTTGAGAGATGCTCAGGGGATTTGTGTTCATTTAGTGACACATTGTGAAGGAATGGAATGCTATTGAGGGTGACACAATTCTAGTGTGATCAGTAAAGCACAGTCTGCGTTTGAAATAAACTCTGGCAACTCAATATTGTGACTCTGAAATAAATTAATGATGAGTCTGAACAAAAATAATAGCAAAACCCAAACCTCCCTTGCAAGTACACTTTCCCCAACCCAATTCATAGTTTATGAAAGAGCTTCACTTACAGAGTCTTGGACAGAGTCTTGCTATGTCCTTATCAGGAAGCTAAAAACTTGGCACTTGCTCTGAAAAGGCCAATAAGGCCACTTGACATAAGTTGGCTTAACTTTAGCCTTATTACCGCAATCTTCAGATATTGGGACACCTCATCATTCAAACAGGGAAAGCTATAAGTTAATGACACTCCTTCAGGCAAACAAGATCAGTTTACTTAGTTCACAGGAAAATATTGTAAGGAGAAATGCAGCATCTTAAAGAAGAAAACTTGATTTTCAAAATAGCTGTCTAGTGTGAGAACATTGCAATGTAGCATTTTTTCCCCCTGAAGTGCAGCAAGCCTTCAAAATCAGAAAATAAGGATTAATAAACCATAACAACTAGCAGCCAAGTTATTATTGCAAAGCAGGCAATGCCACAATAGATATATCAAATTAAGTGAACAGTCTATATTAGTTTGGGCAGGGATGGCAACAGAGTACAAAATGATGTTCAATATTTAAGAAAACTTGGTTTTCAAAGGCCTGAGAGGTGAAAAGGACCACATATATCTCGATCATTCTTGGCTGAAGCCAATCAACCAAAGGGATCTATAGAACATCCCTTAACTTATTATTGCAAAGAAACTGTACTTGCTTCTTGAAATAAAATTCTACAAGGAAATTCTCTATGGTAAAATTAAAATAACAAGTGAATATTTTGGGAAGGTGTTATTTTGGGCTGTCACATGCAGATACCTGACATCTATACAAGAGTCAACTAACCCCAAAAAACTCTTGTAATTTTATGTCAATCAAAGGATAGAGCCTCAAAAGGTTTGGCTAAAACTGAACACTGAGTTTCAAAAATTTGTTGAAATCAACCTAAGTCCAGGAAACCTAGATGGAAACCAAAGTGGATAACTCAAATACCTCAATAAATATAAAGCGGAATGCCAAAATGCTTTTGAGATAGTTTCTTGAATAGAAACACAATATACAGGAATCTGCTGATAATCTCAGGTATACAGTAGATACCTGAAGTTTATGTAAACACTGAGTCAGAAGAGAATATAACAGTAAGAACAAGAATAGTTACAATTGATTCACTAATGATTTCTTATTGGCCAGGATTTAAGACTTGTTTTTTTACATGAAAACATGTCCTTGAAAACATGTCACTTTCTTGGTTAGTGACATGTTAATACTTAGTATAGTCAAATAAGCCCAGGATTAGGACTAAGAGTCTATTCTTAGCTTCCTATGGACTTCCTATTGAATCTTGAGTAAAATTCCCCAAATCTTTAGCTTGTTTTCTCCTCTATAAATCCAACATAAAAACACCATTTCCATCTACCTCATAGGGCTGTTACAGGAACAAATAACAAAAAAATGTGATAGAGATTTACAAATCCAGTACAATTAATATAGAAGATTTTTAATGTATACCTAAATAAGAAAAAAAATCAGAAATAAATAAATCCAACTTATACTGTATAAATAATAGTTTCTGTTTAGCAGTAAAGATATAAAATCACTGTGTTTTATTTTCTGAAGACAGAAGCTGTTTGCGCGGCTCTGCGTCAAAAAGGTCAGCAACATGCAGGTTATGATCAGGAAGACAATAGAGAAAACATTGCCCTGACCTTGAAGAGACCAGGGGCATCAGCTACTGGAACACTGTGTCTTATTCTGGCCTGCCCTTCCGGAGAGGCAGGATGGAACTGAAAACAATTTAGGCAAAGCGGGTCATCAGGGAAGGCAGAATACTTTCTTTGTAAGGATAAACATGAAAACATCAACTTCTTTTGGCCTGGGAAATGAAAAGGCTAGGGAAAAAATTGAAATAAGCCTAAATAATAGAGAAGTACATGAATACGGGGAATAACGATTCGTTCACCAAATTTGAAGGGCCAACACTTGGTCTCATTGGGTAGAAGAACTAGAAAGGAGGCAGCAAAAGGAAACAGAATAATTGTGCACTGAAAAATTTTTTAAAATGATTAAGCTTATTAATTTAAGAGATAAAATAAGATGCATTAACAGGCTTAGGGGACTGTGTAAATGAACAGATGATAAAGTTATAATGGACTGATAAGAGAACCTGGGGCATATCTCAACTTTTTGAGACTGATAAAAAAGACTATTATTCACTTATCAAACATCAGTGGCAAACTATGATTGTTGCAAGGATCTGTATCTAAACAAAGGCAGTCATAAGACCATCTAGGTAAGAATTAAAATTCTTAGAGTCCTAGCAATGTTAAAGGTAATTCTTCTAATTGATGATATGTTAAGCTCTATAAAAAAAAGCTCTATACGTTAAGCCACTATTACTTACTTCTATGTCCATAGACTCGGCAAATAGTCAGTTAAATCTTGTTTTCATATTGTTCAACCATATTTAAACTACAAAATTTGCAATTTTGTATGGTTCAACCTTAGAGTAGGAGCTTGAGCTCCTGCTATTTAAAATATATTGAGTAAGTGAATGAATTAACCTAGTGGTTTTGACTGATATCTTTTATAGCATACTAAAAATTCTGATTGATAGGCAAATGCCCTTGTAGATATGAACATTCTCATATGCTCAATGGCCCTGTTTTCACCTAGCTAGAGTCCGTCAAACTGAAAGCATTCCAAACTTATATAAATCATTTATTTCATGCCTAAGCATACATCATGGGATGAATATAAAGCTGGTTTGAGATGGCTAACATTGTTCCTAGGGTGCCCTGCTGGTAGAGATAAGACCTATGCATCTGAAATAAGCAATGATTTCAGCCACACTGATTTGTACCCATGTGAGGCTGGACCAGAGAATGATCAGTTTGGCCTAAATAGAGCAAGTATATTTTCGAAGAATAGGAAGGACTTGAGGCTGGTATGACCTATGAGTAGAATTTGTAGGCAGAGTATAAGGAAAAGGCATTTTTAGAGGATAGATTGATGAAAGAATGAACATGTGTTCTCAGGGCATGCCCAGTAAGCCATTTGGCTATAGGAGAAGTTTCGTCTTGGAGAGTGGAGGAGAAAACTTTGGAGGAAAAAAATGAGATTTTTGTGCAAGGGCCCAAAGTCTAGGTTTTGAATACACAATTCATTTTTCATGCATAGAAAACATGAGAGGTTTATGAGTATAGACTTCATAGAAAGCCATTGGATATTTAAAAGTAGGAGATAAGATGAATTTGAAGAAGGTTAATTTAAATTTTTGAAAGACTACACTTCCAAAATAAACCATTGATTGCATATGTGGGGTTGTCTTAATTTAAATGATGACCAATTACATTTTTATACCTGTTATGTAAATAAGCTTAGCACATACACCACCCATCTAGAATTAAAATATTATGCACAAAATAGGGTAAACTATGGTAATAATATCATTTCATTGTTAAATATCATTTGAACTGAAAAAGAAAATTTTTAAAAGTGTTAGTTCATTTTTTTTTGGACTGCCTTCCATGAAGACTGCTTGATCACTTAGAAAACAAATTAAAGAAATGCTATTTTGTGTGCTTACATGTACAGCATATACTTATATACAAATGTTTATACAAATTTATATTTATTAATGGAATTATGCCATTGTCAATTATTATGCCTTTCAGAGACAGCAGGTACATAACTATACGTTAAAATAAACTCATGAATAATTTGACTAGACAACTTCACAAATAGCAGTTATGAAATATACTGGTAAAGGTCTGAAGGAAAAAGATATATATCCATAAATCACAGAGCACAGAAAAGAATAATTTAACCACTGAGTTTCTAAGCAACATACTCATACAGGGGCTTTGTTAAGCAAGTTCTATTAAGGTAAATAGGAGCTATGCAGCTAAACCATCTGCTATGCTAACAAACAAACAAACAAAAAAACAAACAGCATCTCTGTTTGACATACGGGAAACCAATATTGAAATCTTATGTTGATTATATTCCACATACTGTAATTTATATCCGCATGACTATTGTAATATTATAACTATTACTCTGTACTTTCTAGTCCCTTGACTTTCCTCCCCATCGCCACCCCTCCCACCCATTTAGCAACCATAAAATACAATATGGGAAATATAATCAATAATGTTGTAAAGATTTTATAGGATGCCAGATGGGTACTGGACTTATCAGGGGGATCACTTCATAGACTGTGTAGATGCCTGACCGCTGTGCTATACACCTGAAGCTGAATAATATTGAACGTCAACTATAATTAAATAAAGAGAGAGAGAGAGAGAGAGAGAGAGAGAGAGAGAGAGAGAGAGAGAGAGAGTCTTGGGATGTAAAGCACAGCATAAGGAAGATAGTCAATGGTATTGTAACAGCTATATACGATGTCAGGGGGGTAGTAGACTTGGTGGGGTTATCACTTTGTGAGGGGTGTAAATGTCTAACTATTACATTGATTTGTACACATGAAACTAATAAAAAAAGTTTGAATAAACAAATAAATTTTAAAAAGGAAGAAAATAAATCTTATGTTGATTTGGAAGGTTAAATGTCATGATAAAGTCACTTTTCTTGAACCATTCTTGATTTATTATTCATAATACAGATATTACGTGTCTGTTATTTTAAGAACATTGTCAAATCTAGGTATAAAGAAATTTATTTGCACACATACTTGGAAAATGACAAGCCTAATCACAAATCCTTTAATATAATTTCCTATGACAGAACTTATTACACAGATATTCATTTTGGCAGCAACATAATAAAAGGATTCAAATGAAATATTTTACTATGGTGTTTCTGTTTAATTTTTTGTTTGTTTGTTTCTTGATACAAATTTGCTAAGAGTAGAATTCCTCTATGTATTCTGATTAAATGAACGCCCCAAAACAGGACATACACCAAGGAAGACCTGCTACATAGGAAAAGGGTTAGCTATTAGCAGAATGACGGAGAACTTCTCACACAATTGCCAACAGTTCACAAATTCCCATGAGGACAAAATCATTACTAACAGCAGGCCACAAGACTGTAACCTACTGCATACCTGTAGCAATGAGAATAAAAGAAACTCAAAATACAGGTGGGATTTACTTTCAAGAAAATTATTGAATTTGAGCTTTATTACATTAAAGCAGATTATTTGGGGAAGGGGTGAGGATGGCATTTGTATTTCAAGTACATTCTCTGTAAAATTCCTTCCAACTGAATTTTTATGGTGCATTTACCTATACTGTGTGATCCAATATAGGCTTACCATGGGCAAAGGTATCAAGTAAACGTGACTAGTATCTGTCGGTAGAAAATACATACAAATAAAGATGGCATCACCGCGATGAAAATACAAATTAAAGGAAGATTTTTTGAAAACTGTCTGCAAAATATTGATTGTATGCCTACAGTTCTAAGAATGTTTCAGTTGTGTGATACGAGGAACACATGTAGCTAGGCTATCACCACTCTAAATGCAGAATAATTGTATAGATTGACAGAATGAATCGAAAGGGGCATCCATACTTATAATATAAATTATGTAAAGGTTGTTCTCCAAGTCTTTGTAAGTCACCTCTTCTCTGGGCTAAAGCATTCTCATTCATCCAGCTTTGATTTGATGGACAATTTCCAGGCCTAACTCTACGTTAGTTACCTTCTTTTGCTTTGTTCTTGTCCCTGCTCACCCCCGGCAGTAAGAAGCAGCTCTATAGCCTCGGTATGTTTTTTCCTGTGTGGTTCACATCCACTCTTTACAACAGAAGGGGTGTCCAGAATCACTGGACACTTAGGTGGTAGAGATTTGGTCTAGTAGTACAGAAACTGCACACGCTGGGTGGCAGCTTCTTTTAGCTATGCTGACATATGAAAAAAAAATTTTAGTAAATTCCGTATATGCTTTATTAATCAAGTGTGTAGCAGAGGAACAAAGATTAAGACCTGCTACTCTATTTACAGGGTCATAGATATTACATTTCCTTTGCAGCCTAAGATTACTCTATAGTTTTCAAACATCTTCTACCCACACCGTTAATGAACAGTAAACCCGTGTCAATTAAAATTAACCATTCCTTTCTATGGTGTTTATGCAAATTATATTAATCCCTGACAAAAATGGAAGTTTCATTTACCGAACTCACTATTAGTCCCATCTTTCAAGACTTTTTAACTCTTTTTTTTAATAGATGATATTAGGAATTGCTGCAATGTTTAGACATTAATCAACTTGACATGAATGCTATATTCTTAGTTATTACTGGTAAAGCCGCCAGACAGGGCAGGGCCAAGTTCAAAACCCTGTTACTTAACACTACAGGACAATTCTCCAGCTTCACTGGGGTTGACATTGACCCCAGAGGAGGCCACACAGTGTGGTATTAAGTACCTGACTCAGGAAAGATTTTAATACCAGCTGTGCTACTAATGTGTGTGTGTTGGGGGGGGGCGGCAAATAGGGGAGAGATGTGTGACATCAACTGAGACACTCAGTCTTCTCCATACGCCCATTTTGTCATCTATAAAATAAAGAATCATAGATACATTAGTGTTTGCAAGGTCATAGGCAATTATGTAATCTAATATCCTCTGACTAGAGATGTGGAAATAGGCCCAAGATGGCTATAGAATTGATCCAAGGTAACACAGAAAGAGAAGACTGGTGCTCTATCTCTTCCATTTTACATCACGGTAAATCAGGAAAATTATAAGAACATGAACTGGTTTCCAGATTGCTTCAATACCATTTGCAGTTATGATGTTACCTAGGTGCTGCACATGACAATGTGGCTGTGACAGAAAATTTAGTTTAACAAGATGATGAACCAGAGCTACAGCCCTAGTAAGCTCTGGCATTGGCCCCAGTATGGAGTAAAGAGGGAAAAAAAAAAACAAAAAAGATTTAGAAAGTCCATTCATTCATCTCCCCTCCCATCCCTTTTATAATCAAAGAACATGGAAAATAATGACTTGGAAAAGATTGTGGTTTGCCAGTCATTTGTAATGATTGGGAACAGGAGGAATAGGCCTGCATTACCACTCATTATCTGGTCATTAAACCTCTCCAAGCCTCAGAGTTCTCATTTAAAAACAAGGGGAGCAATAATCTGTTTCATAAGATTACTAATGGGATAACATTGATGGAGACCTGTAAAGCACTTAACACAGTCAGAACCTAGAAGACACTGAGCATCTCAGACTTTTTAGCTCGTCCTGCATTTCTCCTGGTGCAGACCCTTCAAGTTTTCTTTCTATTCCTGCTCCTATTCAGTTTACTCCAAGAGCATTTTCTGGAAAGAGTTAGGGGCTAATTCAGTCATGGCTTGGTGGGGAAATTGTTCTATGCTTATACAGCAACATGATTCTCTCTTGGTTGAATATGCCAAATCAAGAGTTTCAAGAAGAGATTTGTCTCATTTGTCATCTAAAGCCACCTGTGATTATTAATGAAGATCCTGAGCTGACCAGGGTCAAAAGGCTGCAGTGTCGCAGGTGGTGAAGAACAAGGCATTTCTGTAGGATATCATTATCAATAAAAAGATTATACAAATTTGTTACAGAGAAAAAAAAATTATAAGCGCCATCTTGTATTTTACATTTATAAGGCAAACAGAGAGATTTTTTTTTTTAATTAATTTTATTGGGGTGACAATTGTTAGTAAATTTACATAGATTTCAGGTGTACAATTCTGTATTACATCGTCTATAAATCCCACTGCGTGTTCACCACCCAGAGTCAGTTCTCCTTCCATCACCGTATATTTGATCCCCTTTACCCTCATCACCCACCCCCCACCCCCTTACCCTCTGGTAACCACTAAATTATTGTCTGTGTCTATGAGTTTTTGTTTCTCATTTGTTTGTCTTGTTCTTTTTGGTTTATATACCACATATCAGTGAAATCATAGGGTTCTCTGCTTTTTCTGTCTGACTTATTTCACTTAGCATTATTCGCAAACAGAGAGATTTTTAAAAAAACAGTTGAAATGAATTGAAGGGAAACTAGTTGTCAGTTAAATGGAAACTAGTTGTCAGTTTCTAATCTAAATGGTTAAAGATTAATATATTCTGCAAAAAAAATGGATTAATACTTTTTTTCCCCAAAAGAAAACTTCATTCTCTTTCCTTTTAAGCACTTAGAATGAACACCATGGAAACTATGAGTACTCAATATGAATTATATTAATCAAAACAACAATAAGCAACATAATACACTATCAGAATTTTAAAACAACTCACAGACTTCACTGATTTTATTTGACAGTTACCTATTTTCTTTATTGCTTTTCCTATTCTTTTATTACAATTTATTTTAAACTTCTGAAGTATAATCACAACTTTATTTGGTAAGGGAGCCCAAGAGAACAGTATAAACAATTGGATAGTGATCACGAACACATGATCCAAGAAATAGTTTAGTCATTTAGCTATTTACATTAGTCCTTTCACATAAGAACCCCCACACAAAGTACTATACCAGCAAATTAAAAGGAATCAGTATAGATTCAAGAATAACGATGATTACTTAAAAATGTAATCTAAAAAAATCTAAAAAGCTAATCTAAATGTAAAATTTTCTTTACATACACACTGCATGTACACACACACACACACACACACACACGTAGGGTGCGAAAAAAATGTATACACATTTTAAGAAAGGAAAAAACTGTATTAAAATAATAATACTCAACATATACCGATAACAAAAGATGAATACAAGTCACGTTTGACTTCTGCAATTACAAGAGGTGCTCAAAGTGGTTACCATCAGCGTAATTCTAATACAGTTTTTTCCTTTCTTAAAATGTATACATCTTTTTGGCTATATATGTATATATATATATATATATACATATATGATTGGTGCAAAAGTAATTACAGTTTAAAAGGTTAAAAATAATTGCAAAAACCACAATTACCTTCGCACCAACTATATATATGTGTGTGTGTATATATATACACACATACATACATACATATATATGTATATATATACACATATATATATACATATATACATATATATATATGTGTGTATATATATATTCTATCCATCTGGCTTGTTGAAGTGAATAACCAATTAACTTGATCAAACTATCATACCTAAAGATACTATCATCACACATTGACAATTTGGTATTGTGCTTTCAGTCAATATAAAATGATTCTCTTATTTGATATTTTGAAAAATTTCAGTTAACTTAATTGAGGCATTAATGGTCTCCACTGATGAGAATGTAAATGATTTATAATAACATGAAAGAAAGTAGCCATTATATAATGTATTCACACTCAGAGGTTGCCTATTTTAGAATTAATGAGTTCATACCATAAAATTCTTGATCTATCACCAGCTTCTAGACATATTTTATGGAACATGATCACTAGCTTACCCTACAGAGCAGCCAGCACCATGTCCAATTTGTACACGCCACAGTATCACAGCCTGACATTTTTAATGAATGTCTAAAGTTACAGCAGAGAAAACTACGTTTCAACTCTCAAGCCAAGCAGCAAAAAGATCATTTTGTTCTGTAACTGAGAAAACACACACTTTACCTTTTAGGTTAATAAGGAACAAATTCTCAACAAAAAATTGACTTCATAGAAATAAAGCAATCTTGGTGAGGTCCAAAGAAGTAATTGTTAGGAATTACTGAACAATATTTAAAAATCCTTTTTACACGACTTAGTTTGCATTAGTTTTATGTAATTATATAAGCGTTACAGATAGGGAACTATTAAGATTACAGATAATGAACAAACCAGTCCAATATTACTTACTTGGTTAAGTTTGAAGTAGTTTAAACAGTTTTTTCATCCTTTCAAATTGTGACGTTTTGACCCTGTGCCCTCTGGTGGAAGTTTATATGTTCTGCCTTCTTCTACTATCAATACATTGTCACGATAATCAGTGTCATATAGCAATACATAAAATCCTCATTCAAAATGGTTTGAACATTAGGACTGTGTGAGCGTTTTAGAAATAGGGCAAGTCTTAAGAAAATAATTAAGATCAGTCTATAGCACCAAATGGTTTACAGAGACTGCTGATTTTTAACACTAACGCAGCAAAGATGAAATTCCTTTCTTATAAGACAATTTGGTTCATGTCCAAGCTTCTTAAATCAAAGGACTCTAGCGTTCATATCTTATTCCCTGCAATAACTTTATGGTGAGATAGAGAATATGTTTATTTTTGGTTGACTCTTTCACCTATCCTTTAGATTTATGTACCAATCCAGTTGTATGTATGCCAGGGGGTGAATTACAGACTCAGCACTTTTTCACACAAAAATAGACGAAATTAAATCCTAACGATGAATCTAGCAAATTGCTATATTGTGAGTATTATATTTAAAAAAACACAAACAGAAAAATTGATTTAAAGTCAATGCTCTTAATAAACAATTATATTTCAGATTCACTTGAAATGAACCCAAAATGGATAAAACCAGTTTTATCTATAATGCAACATCAAATCAATTTGCAACACCTAGCTTTTCAATTTTAATAAACCAAAAATACATTTGCCTTCATTTATATACTTATATACATATACATAAAATCTATTTGATGGACTGGCTATGAAAAAAGCCCGATTACTGAAATAGATATATGCTATTATAAGGTAGTGGCCTAAGTCAGAAAAACTGATATGTTCACACATTTCTATAATACTAGCAGTTTAAATTGCGAGGTGATGAAAATTGAACTGTGTTTTTAAATTTGAAAATGATTTAATGGCTGAAAAAGATCAGGTCAACCAATTATTTTGTTCTTCTCTTTTCTCCACCATTAACTGAAACATAGTTATTATAGAAAACTATTAAGGGGATTGCTTGTCCTTTCCATTGTCAGAGATGCCAGATGACAATTATGTTTAGATTTTAACATTACGCCACGGTAAGATTTGGCAACGTTTTCAGACATTCATCATCTTGCTCGTCCTCCATGACAACAAGTTAATTTAAAAATCAAACTAGAAATCTATTAGTTTTGTATGACTGTCTAGAACTGTGCTTTACATCACATGTTTATAATTTCATTTCCCATCACAGTCAGCTAAGTGCCTTAAAGAAGCTGCAAATACTTGGAGGGTTATGTTTTACACTGAACATAGAAAAATAATAAGATGCTACTTCTTTGTCCTTAACTGTTAAACTTAGGAAGTAAGCTATATGGACAGATACGTGATTCTTTGAAGCAGCTTTCATTTTTTTCACATAAAAATTACTAAGATCATGAGAGAAATGATGCAGTGTGGGAAAGGAAAATGAGCACTGGCCTTTGGGACGTCCTGAATTTCAGTCCTCGCTTAGACACTTACGAGATGTTTACTGCTAGACAAATAGTTTAACCTGTTTAATATTTAATGTCCTCATTTAGAAAATGAAGGCACTGAAGAAGAATATTTTCATATACTTGAGTAGCTTAAACTCAGATTAATTTATCCTTGAATGTGAGAAACGTGTGAAACTTGAAAATAAGCCAGTGGTTCTCTAACTGGGCTGCTGTTGTCCACCACTTAAGATTTAAATATGACTTCTCCCCGGGGATTCAGCTCAGAACAATTAAAGAAGACTCTCTGTGGGTGGGTGTAGGCATTGGTATGTCTTAAAAGCTCCCTGAGTCATTCTAATAAACTACCAGGGCACAGCCATCTGCTCCCAGGGACTCTTCTTCACCACAGCACTACCACCAATAGAGGCAGGCCGGTGTGATATGGAAGTAAGCTAAGGGCTTTATTTTCTCATTTCTGGGCATTCACTTTCTAATTCATTCACTGAACATTTCTTATATACCTCTTAGATGCTGTGTAACATGCTAGGTACAAAGGAAACAAAGATTAAACAGTAAACAAATTACAACCCCTGCCAACAAGAATCTTATCTCCTCATATAATTTTTAAAATTCTTGTAACTGTTACACTGGTAGTAGTCCTGTCAGAACTCAGCATGTAAGTGTAGCTGCTATTGGCTTTAAAAATTACTATGCAACACAACAGATACAAAGAGTGATAAACCTCAGTTCCTCAACTCTATGTCAGGAATGTTTTCTTAATTTAGAGTTGTTTTTTTTAGTTCCTCCCCCTCCAAACAGATTTATTTTAATAAGTGAAGTTAGCATATGGCATTTCAAAATTCTGAATGGAATTCAAGTGGGCAAATGCTTACTATTTAATTTTTAAGACTAGCCATACTGGCAGAAGAAAGTTCTAAACTGGATTGATAATGGATTTTAAAAATGTAGCCTTTTATTTCTTACAATAAAATCTAAACAGTGGTGTTCAAAAAAAGTAAATAACAGCTATTTTAAAATGTATGGTTTCAGAAAGAGTATTCATAAGCAAATACATATAAATACATGCATTGAAACCTCAATGGTGAATTTACTTTCATTTATTTTTACTTTTCAGCCTCTGCATTTACTGCCATAATTTCTTCTGCCATTATTTTGAAAAAGTCTGATTTAATTGGTTGTATATGTTAAGTAAATATTTAGGTCTATGAAAACACACAATCTATTGTAACTACCACTTCCCCTAACATTCAAAAATAAAGTGATGTTGCCATAAAAACTTACATGCTGGGGTTTTATTACACTGTTTGAGCTGTGCATTGTCTTCTCATAGCCAACTTATAATTCCTTTATGGTCCTTCAAATTATTTGTTGATTTAAGTATCACGTCATGAGTCAAAGAAAAGACATTTAAAAGATGTCACCATCACGTAAGTGATTCAGAGTATACCATTTTGTCTAGTTCCTGTAAATGAGTGAATTGCTTTTTACATTACATGAGAATTTTTAAAAACAATATTTTCTGAATGGAATGAGAATTACATGATGTCACTGAAAGAACAATGGGATCAAGGCCTAGGAATAACTCTGCTATTGGTTTTTGTTTGTGTTATTAAAGTTATATTCACCCTCATTTATTAATCAATACAACAAGGCATAGTCCAAATAATTTCTACTATTGAGTCCTTTCGATATAGATATTCCAAGATTCTGAGATATACAGGCTTATATTTTTCTCACAAGAATGAGAACGCTGACTTGACTTGGGATAAGGAGAGGGGTTGAAGTCATTTGGTTTCAAAACAATCAAAATAATTTTGTCTTTGTTTGTGAAATGACAAGCCATGTTTCTATCTCCAGGCAATGCATTTAATGGTGGGCGTATTTTAGAGTAGATGTGATAAGATACCCTTTTACTCATAAATCCTCCTGACCATAGGATTAAGAACCCTAGACAGAGTTAATGGTAAAGTCAATCTGTGGCAATAGAGTGATGTGTGGCTGAAGTAATCTCACAGGTGTAACGTGAGCAGCAATTAGAAAGAGCACTGAGTTCAGAGTTTCCATTCCAGGCGTGGCCATTAGCCTCATGTGTGACTTAAGACATCTCACTAACCATCATAAATTTCTATTTCTACTTGTTTTATTATTCCTAATTTTTCCATGAACAAATCACAGGTTCAATCTTGATCACATTAAAACCGTGCCCTCTGTGAATTGGACCAATCAGGAACATAGTTAATATAAATATAATATTTAATATTTAATATAAATTTATATTAACATAATATTTAATATAAATATATATTTAATATAAATATAATATAATATAAATATATATAAATATATATTTTTTATTTTTTTATTTTTTTGTAATTTCAAAAGTCTTTTATTTCAAACACTTTAAAAAATCTTTATAAAATTTATAGTTTTACCTTTCCCTCTTTCTCTTTTTTATTTTCTTGATTGTTGCCTTTTACTTTAAGCTACTATACTTGAAATATTACAAACAGGGTAATTGCTGATAACCAAGAGAAAAATAAAATTACTTTTTCATAACAAAAACTGGTTTATTTAGATGCTTCAGTTTTTTTGTTCAATGTGAATTACAACATGGGACACAAAACATTTTAAATTGGATTTCTTCTTTATTTCCTGCCCTCTTTTACAAAAATGAGTCACTTACATTCTAATATAGTTTGCTTTACAAAATATAAAAATTCTAAGATACATGTAGTGATTATTTAATGCCATTTTTGCTATGTCCTGACATACTTTTTTAAAAAAACAATTTTTCCTACCTAACATTTGATTTCCCCTTAATGTTTCCTTTTAAACTGAAAAACAGTTTTTGATAAAATTTTGTGTGGAAAAGACATGACAAGAGTTACAAAGGCCCATTATTTTACAAAGAAAAATAATGTAACACCAGAAATATTAATAAGGTTATCTTTGGCCAATATTGTTAATTTTCTTTTTACTCTTCTGTACTTTTCAAGGACTTTATAGCACTCATATTTAGCTCTCATTTGTCACAGAATATCTTTTCTTAAAGATCATAGAGATTCCAAGCATATATTAGTATCTACAGAGAAAAAAAATTAAGAAAAAAATGTGTAATCATTTCTATTTTACAAATATATATTTTGGATGCAGCATGCAAGATAATGATAAATGATAATCAACTCTCATCTTATGTTGTAGGAAGCACTGAAGTGTCAATCAAAAAGCAGGCTGTTGTTAATACCTACTATGGAGTCTGTCATTTGCCAGCGTCTAAAAGATCAAAAGCATAAAAAATAGTCCCTGACTTTAAAGAACTGCCAATTCATTCTGGAGATGAGTTGGAAGAGTAGGAAATAAAAGTGTTCTATTATACAATACAGACTGAATTCTGTGGTGGTGCTGAAGGTAGCAAATCAGTAAGATGAGTTAGTCCTGACAAGCTCAATGGAGTAAGACAGACTCATCCTGGGTCTTGGAGGATGCCTGGGATCTGAATAAGCAAAGGGCAATCCCGGTGACAGTGTGTGGCAGAAATGAGAATGGCATGACGGTGGGGCAGTGCAGAAATGAATTGGAAAGATCATTTAGCTATTGGGAGATAAGTTTGGTTAAGTAGGAAGACATATATTGAAGGCCTCAGAGATCTAACCAAGAAGTTTCTGATAAAACGCAGAGAACATGTTGTGAATCATGTGCTCTTCCCCACAATTGCTAAACAGCAGATACACAAAGAATGTCTAATGTAATAAGAGAGTCTAGCACTCTGCACACACATGCTAGGTAGTCACACAAACATTTACATGAAGTGGAGAACTGAGAAGAGAATATTGAGTTTATGAGAGAAGGAGTCCTATAGAGCAGCTAGAAGGAGAAATCAGGAACCCCTATTTTTTTTTTTTAAATAATTCTAACCTTGCAGAAAAAATTACAAGACTAGTACAAAAACTAGTATATACTCTTCACCCAGATTTTCATATATGATGTTTTTAAGTAAGGAAACATCAAAGAGAACCATGTTTGTGGTCTTCTAACAGAGTTCGTGAGATGGTTTAGAAGGGGATCACAGAGGCACACTCTCTGGAAATGGTGTCTTTGGGTGAAGAAGTTAGGCTAGTGTAGAGCTTATACACGATAGGCAAGCAAAAATATCTGTGGATGGGCATGACTGAGGCATCAGAGCAGAATGGATGAATACAAGAGGCCTTTCAAAGATGAATGGCAGGATTTGGTAGATGCCCACAAATGGAAAACACAAAAGGCCATTTGAAATAAAATTATAAAGTTTCACGGGTAGATGGTCAGAAGGAGACTGTTCCCACTGCAGGGGAGTAGAGTCATTTGGGTGGCAATGGGGTTGGCTATGGGAACTGTGGAGGCAACCTGGTGCTGTTTGGCTTTGAGCTTCCCTAACCTTTATTCCCTCTCAAGCTTTTCTTCTACCAGCAGTTCTCTGCTCTGTCACATCTGTCAGATGCCACATCTGTCTCCTCTACTTTTCTTGGCATATGCTTCTCCTTTCATCAGATCTTATCCCTGTTTGCTTATCAAAATGATTATGGAAAAAAGGCTTATAAAATGCAAAATGATCTCACACGATGTGACATACTTCATAGAGTAGTAAAACTATGTCCATTATGTGCTGTCAGAATTAATGACTCCAACTTTACTTGTAGAGAAAAAAGTTCATATATTCAGGGCAAAGTTCCCTTTAAGATTTTTCCCCCCTTTAGAGCAGTAGTTTTCAAACTTCACGATGTATCAGAGTAATCCAGGGGGGTTCTTAAGACACATAGTGCTTATACTACCCCCAGAGTTTCCAATTCAGTAGGTTTGGGATGAAGCTCAAGAATCTGAACTTCTAACAGTTTCTCAGATGACATGGACGCAGCTAGTCAGGGACCACACTTTGAAAACCACTCTCATTGGTGCATCAATGAAGGGATCTGGTAATTCTGCCTAGAAATGAAGGTAAATAAAGCCAGGCGTGGGAAGCAGGACTGTGGGGACAGAGCCAGGAGTGCAATTCCCAGGCTCTCGGCCTCACGTGGAAAGGTGCTGGCTCAGGTAGTAAATGGCCATCAACTGTGATTGGATGGCCATCAGCTGTGTCTAGTTGGCCATCAGCTGTAACCAGTGAGCCATTGGCCACTAATATAACTGCCGTGGCTACACTAGCAGCAAATGGGGGCTAGCAAGAAGATGGTGTCTGAGCGAGCAGGAGCAGATTGCAGTTAGCAAGTGAGGTTGGCTGGCAGAGAAAAGTGAACGGCAGGTTTCGAATAGTGTGGCTCCTGCTTCCTGTGTCTCCAACCCAGCCACCAGCAAGAATATAATGGTCTGACTCCACTATCTAAGGCTCCGTGGGTGTTTCTTTTTGGCCTCACCATATCCTGCATTCTTGTGTGGGGAATGGGAGCTGAGGCCCCGCCTGCCGCCCCGCATGACAAGGACACAAAGAAGAGGTTTCTTTACTAATTTTATTTACCTATCCTTTCTCATTTGCATAAAGAGAATTACCATGAAATGGGGTGGAACTAAAAGAAGTTAGGTTTTGAGGGGTTCCCCAATATGCTACCACTGGTAGTTTTATCAAGCCATTTTGGTAAAACAGCTACAAATAAGCTAATTGTAACTTGGCAATTTGTGTTAATAGGAAACAGAGATAATATTGCTTAAGGGAGAAGTGGGAGGAATAGGTGTTTAACTGTGATATGTTAACATTTCCTATCCTTAATTCCACTTTTATTATGAGAGCACAACACATAATCACCTATCCAATGACTACTACTAATTGCATCAGTACACTGCTTTATTTAGAAATATGTTTAGACTTTGTCTAAATAAATAGGATTGACTACAGAATATCATGTACAAGTCACAAAGGCATATTTCCAAAACATCCCCCAGCCCTGCCAAGAAAATCTTAGATATTTTCTGTGATAATTCATATTCAAATATAAGACACATCAATCATTTTAATAAAAACTGACAAAAACCAGTTAACTACTTTCTCGCCTGTTGGCTGTGTGATGTTGATTTATAGGAGAGCTCTGTATAATAGAGTCAACAATAGACCACTCAAACCAAGTTTTAATCTGAAGTGGTTTATGTTTTAAATCAAGCATAAATCTGTACTATGTCTCACCAGTGCTCCTTAGATCAAATTAGTTATTCCTTCGCTACTTATAAAAATAAATAAAATTTCTCCCTCTCACCCTTGGCTATTTTATCATATAATAATGACTATGATTTTATTGGGAAGGGCAGAACTGTCTTTTATTTTCATTTCTTCCTCTATGAATATTGACAGCTTCTCATTATGCAAAATACTCTTTGCATTTAATAGACAATTAGTCCTAAAATTAAGTTTCTAAGTTTATTGACTATATATTTTAATTATTAGAAACATCCATCCTGTCACATGTATTAATGAACAAATAGACTAGTACGTTTACACCTTTAATTGGGTATTGGTAATTCCTTCTAATGGTCTCTTTTACAGTCTTATTCATAAGAAATGTTACACGCCTGCTGCAATTCCAACCTTCTCTCTGTGGTCTCCTTTCTTTGCTCTGAGCCAGGTCTCCCAAGCATGGATTTTACTCAGCGTTGGGTTATAGAGAAGGAGAACTGAGTTGGAGTCATGATTTTCCCTTCCTATAGCTTTATGACCTTGGACAAATGATTACCCATTTCTTGCCCTCAGTTTCTTCATCTATGAAATAACATGGTCGAGCTAAATAATATTGGTGGTTCTTTTATCCTCCTAATTCTAAGGCAGAACAAATTTCCTAAGACATCTCTCCAGCAATGCTGGAGAGGTCTTCACACACAGCTGGAAGTAATCCTGGTAAAGAATTGAAATTTTCTAATTAAGGGTTTTCAGCCTTTCTTTAAAGATGTATGAGTACACTTGACTCCAGAATACGTGGTAAGTGATTTTATAAAATATTCATTTTGTCAGAGGCAGTGATATACTGGTAAAGGTCGAACAACTGGCTTTTAAAAAACAAAACTACAAGTTGTCACGGTTGCTGATTGTATGGCATCAGTATTCCTAGCATGGCTGATTTCAAGCTATTGATACAGTATCACTGAACATGAACTTGAGCTGAGTTCATGTGCAGAATTGGCAAGGTGGTATGAGCCAATTACAGGATGTAAAGACCATTAATTTTAGAGTAGTTACGGCACTACTCCTAACTTTGCGCAAGATTTCAAGCAACTTACATCTTTTTAGATGCCTACCTAAAATAAGTCAATCTGTCATCCATCAAATTTCTTCTCTATGGAATGAAGAGATAGCACTTGTCCTCTCTTCTGTGGCTACAATAACTTAGCAGACATGAAAGCATTTTGAAAAAGTTAACCTGCCCAAACGCAAATTACATATTAAAAGAAAAACAATCATATTCAACAAATGCATTTAAAAATAACTTCCAACAAACTAAACCCATGAACGCTTCTGATGAAGATTCTTTTAGATGCAAGAAACAGAAATCCACTCAAGCTAATTTAAGTAAATCCAAAGGAAATGAGCTATTTTTGTGTCATTTGAGAACTGAAAGCCACAGGAATTAAGGTCAGTCTTATTTCCTCAAAATTCTCAGATTCTCTATCTCTGGCTTTCTCCATTCTTTCTATGCTCATACATCAGGTCATTGCTAATGAATAGCTTGTTTGCCACTGAGCTCCTCTGCCCACCCCTGCCTGATCATGGACTCTGTGTCTCTTAGTTCAAATTTGAGAAAAAGGGAGGGATAAAGGATGTGAGGGTGAGGAACTGGGGGAGAGAGAAAAGGTGATAACTGATTTATTTTGGTGTTTGCCCACTCAAATAAATCCACTGAATTTGGAATAGGTATACATACCTGTCTCAAACAGTTGTGGCCAGAGATAAGATTCACTTGAGTGAAAGAGCTGCCTTTCGTAGTTAGAGCTACCACATAAATGTTATAATAGATTCTTTTAGTGAAAATGTTACAACGCAACATTATTACTGTTGACGAACAATTGGATGATCCTGCTGGGAAGTCACTGATGATTTCTCTAGACCAAGAACTGTTTGTCAATAATGGGAAATGTAGAGAAATGCCTATTTAGCACCAGCTTTGCCTGGTGGCTGTATTATGGCCTAGGAGATTTAGCTGAGGCATGAATGCTGCTTTAAAAACTTACTATAATATTAAAATGTTAATCAAATAGTGTAAATTCACTTGGAAATCACATCAATAGTAGGACTGACAGAGAACCAACTTGTAAGTCCCAGGCTTTAGTGAAGTCAAATAATATAGCGTCTACAGACTGGAAAACTGTATATGGAGCTTTTTCATAAAAATAAGGGATGGGAAAAGCTGCAGGTTCATGATAAAGAGTGGTATTACCTGAAATAATAGGATCTTTATGTCATGGGCCTTATTAGTCAGCACCTCAAATTACAACCTGCTGAAACCACAGCCACCTATAGATATAAAGTTACAGCTGAACTGTGGCGACAAGAGCTGTCAAACGGCTGGAAAAGCTCCCCACGCTCCTGCTGCAGCTTTAGCAGCCCTGAGAGAAAAGTGAAGCATCAAGAAACAAACCAGAAAGAAAACAGACAAGAGAGTCATCCTCTGCTAACATTCTGAACAAAACCAAGGTTAACTGGTTTCTACAAAAGTGCCTTCTATCTAGGAGACAGCGACCAGCAGGAATCGCATGTCCTGCTGGTCATTTTTGAAGAACTCCTTCCTTTGGTCCAAAATGTCACATATCAGAGAGACAAATGTGAAGACCATTCACATGTGGTAAATTTGCTCTTGTATAAAAAAAATATATAAATAAAGTGTCTTAAATCTAGAGTTGAAAATGATATGCCAGTTTGAGATGGGTGAAAGACACTATTTTTTAATTCCAAGTATTATTTCTTAAGAATCAAACCACATATGAGATTCAATGAAGCAGATAATTCTACATCTGGAGCTTCAGTTGTGAGTGTTTTGTTCAGTGTTTTATTGTGTCACTTACTGAACACAGTTACCGATTGCCATGAAAATTTTGATTATTATGGCCGAGATTACATTAAAGAGTTACTACAGTTCTTTTAAACTTGTGGAATTTTTCAAGATTAATGCATATGTCATTTTGGAGTGGGGGAAATGGGGAAAACCACAGTGGACTATCTAAGGACCATTTACAAGTCAGATGCTCAACAGTGGTTTGATTTTATGCTACGTATAAAATCAAAAACCACTATGGAGGGATATTTTGTATCATTAATCTATGTTTTTCTCAAAATTTACAGTCTCTTCTCACCCCATTTCGAGTAGAGAATTGGCCCTGTGCTAAGTTCACAGAGGGCTTTGGCTGGGCAGAAAATAAAAAATTTCTCTGATTACGTGTTTCCAAACCTTAGCTCTTAAGAAAATTTAGAGCACTCACAGAACTGATAAGAGAAATAGGATCAGGATAGAGGGTCTTGGATGAAAACACACACACGGAGAAATGAGAAATGTTTCCAATAACATCAAAAGAAATTTTCTGAGGTGGGTGGAGGGGTGTGTGAGAGAAGAGGTAAGGGTGATTAACGGGCTGTGCAGATCTGTTGATAGGGACAGAAAATAGCTCTGCAGTTCATCTAGACATATGAAGACCAGGTGAAATATCCATGAAAGATTTTATGTTCTCAGTATGGAAAATAAATAGCCATTGGTAACCATGAGATGTTATCTTAGTTGAACCTATATGGGTAGATGGCTCAAAAACAAAATGAGGATGATGAAGATGGTTCAAGACTGAGAATGATATTTGAAGAGTATGGCAGGATAGGTGCTTAAAACAAAAGTTAAGTTCAGTTACAGGAAATTAAGGAAGTACAATTTCTTGCCCACCCGATGTTGTAAGACATGAGGTGTATTTACTTTATAATATAGCTTCTATATGAGGAAAAGCTGAAGTGACCATTTTCCTTGAATACTTTAAAAATAACAATGAATAACAATGCTTATAAAATGGTAACACTGTTTAGACACAAAGGAAGTTATCAACTTCTGGGAGCCCTGATAAATAGTCCTGATTTTATGAGACATACGTTATTGGAAAGATCACGACACTTGATAAACTACTTAAGAATATCTATCAGGGGCACATAAAGGTTACAAATTTTCTTACATTCTTATTTTGTATATCTTAATGTTATGATGCTAAGAATACATGAAAAAGTAACATTAATGCTATGAAAAGGAGGGAGTACTAAAAATTAAGTAGTATTATCTAAACAGCTAGTAATCAATTATCTCCAGGCTAGTTAAAAAAGAAAGCAAACAAGTAAGAGAGAGGCAAGAATAATTACAATTAATTAAATCAACAAAGGCTTTTTGATTCATAATATCATTCATAAAGTAGCAAACTCCACTGCAATAGCCATCCCTCACATTAAAACAGAGCTTTGTACAGTGCTTATACATGTCAGATCCGTTTAAATCTTCATTACTCAATGAAATACATAGGACAACTATATAAACAAATAAATAATTAATTTCAGTAGTGATAAGTGCTATGAAGAAAACTAGAAAACTAACAGAGGACTAGGGCATCGTGTGTGTGTGTGTGTGTGTGTGTGTGTGTGTGGCTATTTTAGTGGTCAAGGAAAAAATAGTGAGATTTTTTTGAGTCATGAGTGGAATGAGAAGTGCAACACACACAGATGCAGTAGAGAATGTTTCAGAAAGGGAAGAGCAAGCATGTGATCAGTGAGTCCAAAGAAGGTATGTCTGGCTATAAAGAAGTGAAAAAGTAAGTGATACTTCATGTGGTCAGAGAGGCCATCAGGAAGACTATTGGAGGTTAGGTTCAGGAGTTCATATTTTACTCTGAATGTGATTATGAGTCATTGAAGAGCTTCAGCAGGACACAAGATCTGAATTATTTTTTTTAAAATACAATGGAGGCTGTGGTATGAATAAGTGACTGGAGGACAGCCAGCATGGAAGCTAAGAGACCATTGCAACAGTACAGGTGAGAGATAACTATGGCTTGAGTAGGGGGCTAGTAGTGGAGGTGATGAACCATGGTTGGATGTGGGATATATTTTGAAGGCAGGGTCAACAGGATTTTCTGGTATATTGGATGTGAGGCTGAAATGGGTAGGGGAGGTGAAAACAAGAGTAGAGATAAGGAAGGTGTGGAGACTGAACAACAGAGGAAATGATAGTGCCATCTGTTGAGATAGAGGAGACTTGAGGGTTGAGGGACAAACTAAGAATTCCCTTTATCTTAATATTCAGGACAGGTACTATCCTGTCCCCTGAATATTAATTTCAAGGCATTTAGGAGAAATACTTTCAGAACTTTTATTGATCGTAATATAGTAGGTATGATCTGTCTAGAGAATGTCCCTTATGTTCACTTGCTTTGATGACCAGATATGCAGAACCGTTGCTTAAGAGTCTTCAGACGAATGTTTTGGAGCTGACTTACTAACTTTCGGTTTACTTCCTAATAGTTAAAGATCCTCTAACTGAGGCAAGTCTCAGCACATTTAATGTGGCAACACACATAGGCTTAATTAGCCCTCTGCCAGAGTTATGAGCTTCCAGAAAAGAAAGATAGCTGTGCCTGTTTAAATTTTTAAGTCCTTCACTTGCAGAGAGGAACTTGGAGTCACTTCTGACTTGATTTTTTGACTTACCGAATGTAAGTTAGAAAACCTGTGAAGGGAAATCTAATGTTCCATTTAAGTCCAGTGATTTTCCTTCAAAAGAATAAGGTAGATGAGTTTTAAAATATGCCCTACCAACTTTTCCTTAAAATAATTCTTTCTTGGGGGAAAAATATGTTTGAACCAAATTTTCTCAAGCTCCAGTCGTCATCATACTACCTTCGCATCTGGCCATATCCACACATTATTCATACTTAATATTTTCTTACGATCAACTCACATTTTAATATTTGAATGAGCATTTGAAACAACTTTTACATCACTATTACACATGGAAATCATGGCTACTTGTATGAGAGGAGGTAATGACATAAATACAATTATATTATTGACTTGGGCTCGAGGCTGTGGTGGTCTCCTTGTCTGAGCACAGCGACTCTAAAAAGGCTCTTTTCATTTGTCTCTAGCTGATCTTGAAAACTTCCTCTACTAACACTTGCGCCCATGAGTGTAGAAGCATCATTTGAAATTAGGTTTTAAGAAATATTATGAAGTTAAGCAAGCTACACCCCAGTATGGTGTGGGCTTGCCAACGTGAATTTGCAAACTGCTACAGGTCAGCTTATCACACTTGAGAAACACACGAGATCATAAACTCAGGTCAGGGGTCTTGAAGAAGAGCTAAGTTCGCAGTGTCATCACTTTAAAGACGAAGTTTAGTTTTGGCTACCTTTGGAATTACTTAGCTAGAGGAGTCTTTGCCGGGACTTGTTCGAAAATGCAGGATGGAAGATCTCTTTCAAAGACAAATAATTCCTCTTAGGGCAAAAGGAACAAAAGGCTTTATATAACTCTACTGCTATTTTCTCTAAGATCTAAAGTATGATTCCCCAGAACATTGGCACAACTGTTTTTTTAAAAGATCTTCACATCCCTAGAAATGTGAATCCCTCCACAATGTCTAAAACACTTTTGTATTCATGATGTTTTTGCTGAATGAGTAAGGCCAGAGTTGACATTTTACTCTATGCCTTTTAACAAATTCATGTTTAGTAAATCATGTTGGCACACTTTTTTTCAATTTGAAATAGACTTTACCCCTTGCTAACACTTTGTTCATTCCCATCTATTCTTCAAAATCCATCTTAGCTCACTTCCTCTGTGCAGTCTCCATCCTACCTTTACACACTTGTAACACTTAATGTCTGGGCAGGTCATTTGATAATTTGATTAACTAATTGAATTATTTTTTACATGTTTACATCTTATCTCAAATTGAATATTATAGCTACATAATATCTATGATTCATCTGCATCTTTATAAATGAATTAATTATTTCTTATTATACATTTAGATTGTTTCATACAATCATTCCTACACTATGACTTTATTATGGTACCAAGGAGACAGTGAGACATAATTATATCCCGTTAGAGAACAAGGGCAATATACTGGTAATATGGTGGACTAAATATACAGAGAACTATCTCCTAGTGTAGAAAACCTAAAAACTCTAGGTTAAAAAAATATTTTGAGAAAGCACGGCTGAGCTGGTAGAAGAGAAAGAAAAACAATTGAAGGCCAGAAATGGGAAAGAGACATCAGCAGACCCTGGAGCTGATGTTCTTGCTGGGAATATTGGCTAAATGCAATGGGGTGTTTAAGTCCTTCACTTACATAGACAAACTCAGACTTAATAAAATCAAACTACACAATCTAGAGACATACATGCATGTGAAAAAAACTAAAAGAATAAAACAGAAAAAAAAACTAAAAGTAAAACAAGGGATTTAATAATAAAATATTCAGAAAAATGATCACCCTAGAGTAAGAGGTCACAGAAGGATATATAAGAAGACTCAAAAATGTTAGTAATGTTCTGTAAAAGCTCTGCCCAATCCAAATATAATATAAGCCACAAATTCGAACCATGTATGCAATTTTCTAGTAACAAAATTTCAAAAGTAAAAATAAAATTTCTTTTAATAATGTAATTAACCCACTATATAGAATATGATCATTCAACATATGATCAATATAAAAATTACTAATGGGATAATTGATTACTGAGTCTTCAAAGTCTGGTTTGTATGCTCTCTTACAGCAAATCTCTACTTAGACTAGCCACATTTCAGATGTTCAATAGCCAAGTGCAGTGACTATGATATTAGACAGCACAGTTTCATATCTTAAGATTGGTGGTAGGTATACGGGAGTTTATTTTAATATTTATTAAGCTGTGCATACCTTATCCGTTACTTGTACTTCACATTATTTTTATGTACAAGGGAAATACTTTAACATTTAGAGCCTACTCACAAATGAAAATGTTCTTTTTTTTCTAAATTCTAGATGTATTAATATTATTGTTCCACTTCCTTTCTTCCCTCTTTCCCTTTTCCTCCCTCTATTCCTCCCTCCTTTCCTTCTTTCTTTCTTTCCTTCCTTCCTCTTCTCTCTCTGTCTCTTCCCTCCCTCCGTCCCTCCCCTCTTGTCACATTTTCACATCCTGTATGATGTGCTTTCTATTACATCTTTGATTATGGATGATTCGGACATATTTCTTAGATCTTCTATTCTGAAGACTTTCAGGAAAGTTCCTTTTGTTTACTTGGCAGAAAAAAAATTCATCATTAACTAAATATGGGCTTATTTTCTCCCATTTAATAGCATGGTTTCAAATAGGCATTCCTGAAAAAAGTATTTTTAAAACTTGGTAAAAATATTACTTTAAAAGCTGAAAAATAGAAGGCAGCTTCTGTGTAAGCATTTGTAATAATGATGGTAGAGAATATTTTTCATAGGAAGCATTAAGAGAAAACGCAGTGGTAGTATATTGAACCTAATAAAAGCACTTCCTTTATCACCCATATCCATTTTAGACTTAGCCTCTGCAATGTTCACAAACAATCTGGACTTGCGAGGAAGTGTGTATGCAGAAGCAAATGTAGGAGCAAAATTGGCAAAATGGAACTGAGGTTGACCTAGATCTTTGGGCTAAAATCAGAGGTCAGCAACCTATGGCCAGTGGGCCAAATCCAATAAGCTGCCTGTTTTGTTTGGCACATGAGCTAAGGATAGTTTTTACTCTTATTCATAATGGTTGAAAAAAATCAAAATAATAACATATTGTCACACATAAAAATTATGTAAAATTCAAATTCCAATATACATAAAATTGTATTGGTCTATAGCTATGCTCTTTATTTGTGAATTGTCTATGACAGCTTTTGTCCTACAATGGCAGTGTGGAATAGTAGCAGCAGAGCTTATACACCCATGAAGCCTATGATTTTTACTATTTGGTCCTTGAAACGAAAGTTTGCCAACTCCTGCCTTAAATCACCATTTTGCCCAGATGATGATTAGTTTTCCATATAATAACCAGATAAAAAACATAAACTTTCTAAACTATAAAAACCATTATTACTCTGGGTGGTAAACACACAATGTGAGATATAGATAGATATGTATCACAGAAGTATACACCTGAAATCTGTGACTTTACTAACAACTGTCACCCCAATAAACTTTAATTTAAAAAAAGGAAAACCATTATTAGAAAACAGTGGTCAAGTGATAATTGAGTGTTATGCGAGTTTATTTTGTAGGTTCATATTTTGAGCTAATAATAGTTATCTTGGATTTGCCCAATTCAGGGAAAGGAGAGAGCAGATCTGGTCATTGCTCTGCCATCACCTAACTATGTCAATGATCTTAGAAATGTCAGAGCCTCTAGGAACTTATAGTTAGAATACTGCCATGGTCCTTCGTAATTTTAAAACTGATTATGGAGAGAATTAAGAAAGAAACAGTTAAAAATAATGGTTAGACTACAAACGTTGATGTCAACTAGATTAGTTTTCAGCACTGGACTTGATGTCTGCAGAGTTGGCAAGAACTTCACAAGCATTTTGTACATTCACTGAGATAATATATTGGAGATATGCTTAGTACATAGTAACACTTAAATATAAAATATATCTGCTGAATGCTGAGCTGAACTGCAAAAATCACTGATGCCGTGATCCGTATTACTCTTGTCATGGTCTCACAGGGGTTGGAGAGAGAGATCACTGTCTCGACAGCAAGTGGAAATGTTCTCCATCCAAGCACAGGTTCCCTCAACAGAATGGCTGCAGAGTGCCTGCTTTCTACCTCCATGTGGATGGAAAGAATGAATGTCAGCCTTGGATTCCAAACAGTACTATTTAAAAAAAAACAAAAAAACTCCAAAGCAACTGCCAGGTAAAAAGGAATCAAGTAAGTGACCTCCAACCTCTCAGTAACTGTTGCTATATTATCCACAGGAATCGTAAAACCATGGACAGTTCCTGCGTAAACTATTTAGACAAAATATTTCACAATAAAGACATTATTTTGAACATACAAATGTATCAGTGAAGAATAGGACTATTTAAAATAAGACTATCAAGACCCAAATAATTTTGTTTTTTACCCCCTTGATTTTAAATGAATGAAGAGCAGTCAGCATTTAGGAGCACTTAAGTTTCTTTTAGTAAGTAATTTATGTAAGAATGCATCACATTAGCAACAACACATTCCAGATTTACCTGTAACTGACACTGGATAAATATTCTAATAAAATCAGCTAGTTTTTTTCACTACTCCAATACTTGGGTTGAAAACAGGGCAGAAGGAAATGGTCTCTGAGAGATTAATCAATTAAAGTGAAATCTCAGACTTGAACTAACTCATGACAAACACATTTTTATTACTATTTTCACCTGATTTCTACATACACTCATTAGTAGACATGCCCCACTATGCCCAAAACTTCATTCAAGAAGAAAGTATTTGAACATGATAAGAGAGTTATGACATTAGCAAAATCTGTATAAAATTATCTACTTGGAAGAATCATAATGAATTATTCCTGTCACCAGACTGCTTTCTCATCACTCTGAGTCCCACAATGAAGGGGAAGTCAATATCATTACCAAGCAACATTTTCAATCACAGCCCTCAAATTATTCAACATCAGAATTAAATTTTCCCAGGTATTTATAATTGATTTACCCCAATATCTATTTTATGTTTAAAATTTTTGGTTGGAAAAAAGGAAAAGGAAATACTCTCAAATTGAGAAAAGGTGTCAACCATGAAACATGAATCCATTCTACTTGGTATTCAATGCCATGTGCAAAGATTTCTCAAAGCTTATTGGTTACACACCAATGTAAACTTACAAAATTTCCTGAAATTATATATTGCCCCAGACCTGCAGAATGAATAAATGCAACCATTAATTCTTTTAAACCTTTTTAAAAGCATAATTTCAACTAGGAATAACTATAAATAATAATCCAAAAAGGAACTGGAAATTCCTCTTTCTCTTAAAACTGAATTTGTTGGCTTATAAACTAATTTTTTTCTGGCTCCCATGCTGCACCAGAATACAAGCATATTAATTAAATGACTACAAAGAAAAAAAGCAGTTGTAGTATTTTGCATACCAAAGGGCCCTAAAGGGTTTCATAGCCTTATGGTAAATGAAGAGGAGTATAAAAAGAGCAACTTAAAAAAATTATTCATGCTGCTATCATTTACAGTACTGAAATGACTAATTACTTGCCAAGTTCTATTTATAGAGAATTCTCTTCAAGAAGCTCAAAGTATTTTATAGATCTCTCTAATCTTTGCGATTTTACAGATGTTAAAGTTATTTGTAAAATTAGAATTCCCATGGAACAGAAATTTAAAAAGCAAAGTGAACTAAATCAGCTGAGTAAAGGGTACAGCTTAGAAGAGAATTTAGTTTGTTCTGTCTCTTCAGCCATGTTCTATATTGTTTTAAAATATATTTGGGGTCAATAGAAAGTAACTCACAAAACTCAACTTTCAGCATTTTATTTCTATTTAACCACTTCACTGAGGTAGTATTGAATGCAAAAAATTGCACATACTTAATGCAAACAATTTGATGAGTTTGTATATAGGCATTTCAACAACTAATTTTAAAAGTAACCCATGTGGCCTGATGATTTAGTCAAAATCCAATATTACCAAAAAAAAAAAAAAAAAAAACAGAATAAAAACCCAAAAAGTTAACAAACTTTCATATCAATCATAAGATTGAAAGAAATTTTGAGGGATCAATTATTTCATTAGCTTATTTTAATTGATTTATTTACTATATATCAAGTACCTATTATGTGCCAGGCAATGTGCTAGGCACTGTAGTTTCAATAATCAGCAAAACAAACATGGCTCTTATCCACATTGAGCTTCTGATTACAATTCCATTGAACTAGCCTAAGTTAAAATAACCTCCCCTAATTTGATATAGGTCTAAAGAAGATTCCACACTTAAGTAATCCATTGCAGTATCAACAGCATCCAATGGACACAAAATTCTTCCACCTCTGACATAAGTCTTTCATTCTCTAATTCCACCCAATTCTTCTTATTGGATATTCCATGGACATAAAGATTAGGTCAATATTCATAAGATTTTAGAGTATTATTTAGTTTCCCCCCCAACCTTCTCTATAGTAAGTTTCCTTTAAATATCATCATGAATTTCTAGATAATAAGGGATTTTGCTTGGGTTTCCATAATATCAAAGTGATTTGTTTATCTAAAAATATTTATTAAGGCATGTATGTGTCAGGCACTATACTGAACACTGATCATGTAACTACATAATACAGACTGATCTTGCTCCTCTCATGTGATTTGAAATTGGTTTAGTAATTCTTTCTCTCTTGTTGACAAAACATAGAGATTTACTCATATATTTTATAATCTAAACTCTCCTATTCATTCTGTTTTATATTCATTCTCCTATATATCCTATTTTAATATATACACTATATAAAATAATATAATAAATTATAATAACAAATATAGGTTCAATATATGTGATGTATATAAAACTCTGTATATCTACAGCAGAGATAGATGATAGATAGATAGATAGATAGATAGATAGATAGATAGATAGATGGATGGATGGATGGATGGATGGATGGATGGATGGATGGATGGATGGATGGATAGATAGATAGGTAGATAGATAGATAGATAGTTTTGAGCAGTGTATTATTTTAAATTTAGAACAATGTGTTACTGGTGACTTATACTTAACTAAACCTATGTCAACCAAGGTATTAAAACTCTTTAGTTATACAAGATTTTATCATCAAATTCAAAGTGAAGTACCCCTTTACAGGATTTATGATAGTAGATGTCATTTGACTTCTCTGAACCTCAACCAAATCACCTCTTAAAGCAACATGTACCTCACAGGTTTGTTGTAAGGAATAAATGAGATAATTAAATACTAAGTGCCTAGAATGGGTAAGAATACTATATATATATATATATATATATATATATATATATATATATATATGTATATATATACATATATATATATTTATTTATCTATATCTATCTACACTTTTCCCCCTCTCTCTGTATATAAGGTTACAATCAGCTATGAACTCATCTAGTCATTTTGTCATCTGGGTCATATCTGTGCTTGTTTTGCTAATGCGTACAGTAGAACTTCCATAAAGAATAAAAGAAAGATGACGGAGTTATTTTAAAATAGTTGTTTTGCCATTCCTATATCAACATGACAACAGGTATATTTAACTTTGGGGGAGATGAGATCATATTTAGAATTTAAGAACTATATAATGAGATGCTACAGGATTGACATTAAGAGAATAAACTGCATTCTACTCTCATGAGTGAGAATATTACTTGACTTGGAAAGAATTTAGTTGAAATTATTTTTCATTTTCTATAAAATGACATTGAATAATGCAAAGTTTTATTCAAATAAATCTAAATCGGATCCAGATTTTCCCATGGTTTTTCCAGCTTTTTTCTCCAAATGTATGAAGTTCTTAGATATAGAGTAAAACAGAATCAGTTTTCAATCCTGCTTAGGCCATTTATTAATTCTGTGATATCAGGCAAGTTATCTCAACATTTGGAGACTGTTCTCTATAAAACATGGAAAATACATACCTTATTTATAAGGTTATCTAGAAGGTTAAATGAGAATGTACATAAAGCACTCAACACTGGGTCCCTGGGCTATACAGGTACTAAACATTTTTCATATTTCTACCTCCCTTAACACTAATTATTTATCTAGAACAAGTGCCACATCTCAAATGCATTGCTAAGTGGTACATATTACCACTTAGATCAGTGTTGTTTTTTTTCAAATTGAATGGCTCAACCTCTTCCATAAAATATTGCTATCAGAATAATAATGAAGGTTTGGTTTTAAATATTCTTCATGCTTTGTGAATTATGCAGCACATAGCTTTCTTCAAAAGGATCACTAACATAAAATCTCTAACTTAAACAAGTTCTTATTTTGAACAACGAAGGCAGATTAAAATACATCCCGCTCTCAATCTTTATAGTCAAGAATAATAGCAGAACTATGAGAAATTTCAAAGAGTAGATTATTTTGTCTGGCAACCAGTCATCTTTGACCAGCCTTTAAAATTATGAGGGACATAGAATTGATGACCAATATGTCATTCTTACTTTCACACATAAATAAGACTTAAGAGATGCTGACAGCAAAAATTTCCATTAACAGTAACTTCAAATCCACCTCTTAAGTATTTCTTGCTTCTATTTTCTCTTCTGCACTTTATGCTCTGCCCTACTTATTTTAGGTCATCATTATCTTCTGCCTGCATGTGCCAATTTGAGGGACTGTTTTTTTTTTTTTTTTCTGGCTTCTCAGCTTCTACACTCATCCTCCACAATCCATTTTTTTTCACATTGCTGATAATAGAGCAAACTTTCTAAAAGACAAATCAAACCATGCCAGATATTGTGTGGTTATTCAAAATTCTTTAGTAGCTTTCTTTGGGAGCTTCACAACTGCATGTCAGTGTTATTAGCAAGCCAAAATTTGAGGAACAAGAATCCAGAAGAGATAGGAAGCAGGGAAAAGTAAGCCTGACATTGCATGGTTTGAGTCATTTGATAATTCCTCAGTAGAGCACCCAGCAGAAAATGGTGGTTGAAGGCTAAGAAATTAGAAGAGTATTAGGCAATTTGCAATTTGGGGAAGACAAATTGGAGTTTAGGGCCTGCTAAATAGAAGGCACTCTGGCAAACATGTTAGACTTTCCCTGAGATTCCTGTAGGGCTGCACCCATAAGAGTAAGGTAAGGTAGAAATAGATCAGATCAAATGGAAAACTAGCCTTGAGTCAGCTCAATCCTGGGTTAGATTGACCAGCCTTTTCTCTAACAGCCTCTCAGATGAAAAAGAAAATCCTCTCTAGAAGATTAAAACATTAACTAAACCTTCTAAATTTTTTCCAAATATAATAATCAAACTCAATAAAATGATAGTAGGTATGCCAGGAAACAGGCCAAAGTGAAAAAAATAAATTATAGAAATAAACTTATGGGTGGGCTGGATAGTAGAGTTATAGGATATATATGTCAAATAATTATGATTAGAATGCTCAGAAAAACAGAACAAGGCAAAAAAAAAAAAAAAAAAAAACCCAGTGCTGTTCTATCCATACCTGATCCTGCTTCAGTCTTGTCAATCTCAGTGAATGGCACCACCATCCGATTAGGCCAACCCCCTAGAAGTCATCTTTGACTCTTATATGTCCCTCAATCCTCAAATGCAATCCATCAGTAAGTCCAGCTGACCCTCCCTCAAATATACACTTTTTAATGTCTACTCCCTATCTCCACAGCTACTACCCTAGTTTGAGCCACCATAATCTCTCACCTGCGTTTCTGGCAGTAGCCACCTGTTGGTCTTTGAGAATCCATTCTTATTGCCTTATAATTATATGTCAACCAGACTAAATTGTTTTTTAGAATCAGTTAGATCATGCTACTCTTCTACTTTAGACACTCCAGTAGCATCACATTTTACTGAGAATAAAACTGAAACTGTTTATTGTGGCCTGCAAAGTCCTACGTAATTTGACCCTGTCCTCATTCTTCTGTTTCAGTGGTTCTCAGCAAGTATGTCTTGTCAATACCTGAGGCATCTGGTTGGCACAACTGGAAGTGGGAAAGGGACTACTGATATCTACTGGGTAAAGACCAAGGATACTGCTAAACATATTACAAATCAGAGGATAGAGTCTCACAACAAAGAATTAGCTCACCCAAAATAATAATAGTGCTGAGGTTGATGAAACTTCATCTCATGTGACATCCTATCAATAGTCATTTTCTTCTAAATCATTTTCCTCCTTAGAACAAGCCCAACCCATTCTCACCTCCAGGCCTTCTGAACTTGCTATTTCCTTTACCCGAATACTCCTTCCTCTGTTAAAGGCTGGCTTTTTGAATCATTTAGGTCTTGGTTCATACAACCTCTCCTCAGAGAGGCCTTCTGTGACTGTCCCTCTAAAATAGGTTTCTCTATTGCCTTCAATAGTTCCTCCAATAGTTCTTTTCTTAAACCATAACTTACTTTTGTGTGTTTTTTATTGTTTACCTCGCCCAGTAAAATATAAGCTCAATTAATATAAGCACAGACCTCCTCCATTTTATTCACTCGTATATTCCCAGAGACTTGAATAGAAATGAAGTCATAATAAACAATCAAAAATTATTGTTGAATGAATTACCAAGTTAACATAGTCAACACAGGTGTTCATTGATTAAACAAAGTTGCAACTATATTGCATTTCAGTCCTAAGACCTGGTCTATAACCAGTGGGTATTCGTCCCTCTGATCTTTCTCCTCCTTATTTATCCCTTTCAAAATTTGATGTCATTGGAATTAGTTGTGTCCTCTATCACATACTTATTGAGTATCCGTTACATGCAAAGAACTGTGATAAGCATAGCACTGTGACAGAGATGGCGTGTTCCAATTCAACGGAGGAGGAGACAGATGAGGGCAGTTTAGCAACATTCTAGAAATGACACAGCTAGTCATTTTGAAACAGGCAAATAAGAATTTCACTATAGATGTTAATTTCATACTAATGAACATTTTTTGTTTTTTTTTTTTTTTTTTGGTTGTATGGGACTGAGATTTCACCAGCATCTCAATACAATTCTCCTATCAGGCACCATAAACACTATTATATAGATACACCACAATTTATCCATTCTGTAGATTATTTGTAGATTTTGCTCATTTATGCTGATTATTCTCCTTTATTTAAAAAAAAATGGTCCACCTAAAATTTAAGGATAACTTAGGTCTACTAGAAATGAAAAAGGATTAGTAAAACAAATAATGCCTCTGGATATTTTGTGAATAGAATAAAATTTCTTATTTTCCATTTTATCCTCCTCAGTTGTCAATATACACACACCCTTGCTACATCTGTAACAGACATAATTTTACTTAAGCTTGGCTCTAATTATATTATAGGAATGGGGGGCCCTTCATCAAGTTCCTTTAATAATGCTATTAACTGGTAACTACATATTTCCCCATTACAAAGTTAAATTTTAATTATCATTTATTACACAGTGCATGTTATCAGCACAATTAGCCCATAAACAAATTGGAGTTTGCCACATATAATGAAATCATAAAACCCAACAATTCTATCAAATTATACTGAAGAGCAGGAAGTTATTTTCTGGCCTTCCAAATGAAACAGCCTCAGTAGATGGGAGATTAGATAGTTCTATATCAAAGTCCATCATAAGCTTGTCAAATTAAAATTTTTAAAAATGCATTGGACCTTAGTGTGGGTATATATAAAAAGAACCACTAAGAACTTGAGATGGGACTTGGGAATTTCAGAAATAGATGCCTGAAAGTTGTTTTCTTCCTGTAGAATATGAGATTATGATCAATATCTTTGGTGTCTTAAACAGGATACACTTAAGTCCTTCCCACTGAGAAGCTACACATCTGAAAGAGGAAAGCAAAACATGCAACATTTATAACATTACAAGATTTTCATTTTAAAGCACCTTTGTTTAAGACTTGTGATTGCATCTACTTCTTTCCATAAGGATTATCTTGCATAGTTCTTTTTTTAAACAAAGTGCAGCAAAATGGTACTGAGTATTATCACATCTGTCCTTAAAGTAATGACAAAAGGGTATCAACACCTGCCCTGATTCGAATCCCAGAGGCTGAGCTATAGGTAGTGGGCAACCACTCTGCCATCATCTCTCTCAGTCACGCAGCGATCCGCGCTTGTCCGTGTCCTGAACTATTCAGAAAACTGGAGAATACCACTTTTAAGTAGGTATAGGATACAAGTGCAGTGAGACATTGCGTGGGACTACATCAGAAAATAACGGGAAAGACACTTGTGTAGTGGTTTCTTGATGTAGCATAATTTGCTACATTATGATTTAAAAAAATAAACCTAAAGAGTCTTGGCTAGTTAGGTGAAATAAGCTCTACTTTTTGTCTGGTCTGAGAAGTATATTTCTTATTATATTAAGCCTAAATCTGGTGGCATTTAAAATATGTGTTTATCTGACCAAAGATTCAGACTGCTTTCCTTGATGTCCCCTTTTGGAAAATGTATAGCTGTGGTTTTGTCCTGGTGTTTACACCTGTCTGTTGTCTGTCAGTATCGTTATTGTGGTAAGATGATGTTCCGGTATGGCTGATGAACACTATGAGAAGACCAGAATCCTAGAGGTATCACAACCCATCAAATCCTTGTGCCTCATGTTGGCCCCTGCCAAGTGACTGTACCTCACTGCTGAACCTGACCTAATGATTTCCCATGACTCCTAGTGTTGTTGGATGATTCAGATTTAGAACAGGACAAAGGAATTGAAACAGAACTCCTTAGAGAAAGAAATGAAAGGAGTTGTCTAGATCAATCACAACATAGACTCTAGCCTTAACAATGTTTCATCACATTTGTGACCATCAGTAATCCTCCATAAAACTGACACTTTTAACTGAAAATAGCCCATGGTTTGTGTGTGTGTGTGTGTGTGTGTGTGTGTGTGTGTGTGTGTGTGTGAGAAAGAGAGAGAGAAAGAGAGAGAGAGAGAGAGAGAGAGAGAGAGAGAGAGAGAGAGAGAGAGATCAAATGTTTCCATTCTTTAACAATAAAAATAATACAGAAATATCTGCTTCAGCCAGGGTGAAGTTATCAGATTATCAAGAGATATTGATATATGTAGTACACATCACTCAGTTTTATGGAGCTAATCTTAAAAAAAAGGTGGAAGGTGGGATTATAGAAAGAAAAATGAGGGATATTCCTGTAAGTATGGTTCAAATCCCACACAGTTACAAAACATCAGATTCAGATTCCACAAACAAATATTTTTAGAACTATCCATTTTGTTCTTCTGATCCAAGAAAACACCAGGAGCTTATTTTATAATTGAGTCATATAAAATAGCATAGTTATTTATACACAGTTCAAATTATAATCATCAACTGTAAAGCAGGTTTATATAAACATTTCCGGAAACCATGCCTGTGAATGTAATATACATATCGTTATTGCCACAAAGCACCCAGATTTCCATGCCCAAAAGGAAATTATAACAATACATCAGCTTTTGTTTCTCCAGGAATTAACATTCCAGAGACACTGCAACTCATTTTGGCAAGAGGCATCTTCATTTCAACTCGATTTTAAAAAATCAGGAGTGAAACAGACAATAGAGAAGGATAGAAGGATTCAAAAGCTGATAGCTTGATCCTTTCCAAGTGAAGGCAGTCAGCACCTGTTCTTTTTACTGATGGAAAACCTGAAGGTTGTCTTGAACATACCACTTCCTAAACTCGTCAGTGCACACAGATCAATATGGGCTTAAAGACAGTTCTCTACAACATGGGAATACACATAGAGGTGTGTATGTGTCCACGTGTATGTGTATGCACACACAAACATATCTCCTTGTCAATCCATCTGCCAACCTATCAGTGTATTTGGAGTAAAAAAGACTAAAGATCAAACCCTAACACTACTTCTTATTAACTCCCTACTAAACAGCAGTCTCCACAAGGACAGGAACTCTGTCCACTGTGTTCATTTTTCTGTCATTTGCACCCAGTAGAATTTCCAAATAACCATTTAATAAACATGTCTTGAATGAATAAACAAGAAAGATGTTAATGTCTTCCTTATTTCAGGTACTTCACCATTCTCTTAAATTAGATTTTTGCGTTTAATTCTTAGAACCATGCAATAAAATAGAAATCATTCCCAAATAAGGCAACTGAGGTTCAAACAGAGTGAAATCAATCTTACCCAAGATTCAGAGTTTAGTAAGTGGTAGGTAGAGCCCACACAGCCTTCCTTTGGTTTTGCTTTCAGCTACTATAAATTGGAAATGGCAGTGTGCGTACTCTTAGGTGCTGGTTGTGAGAAGCAAATTAGATTAGCAATATGCACATGGTGTAAAAAATAAAATGCTGCACAAGTAGGAAGTGTTATTACTCTAACTTCACATGCCTAGGGAATGATATGTGATCAGCAAAACCAATTCTACTACTGGAAAGACTCAAATGCATGAGTGTCCGATGGGGAGAACTTTAGAATTCTCTCTATGTCCAAAAGGCAACACAATCTTACTGGATGCTAGGGAAATAAAATGCCAGGCCCTTTGATCCAATTAATTTATCAACTATGTAGCAATAGTGGAACTATTGACAGCAAACACATATCCTGGTCTCTCACTGATTATCCCACTAATTACATTATGCAGACTTTTAAATTTGGATTAAGTTAAAGGAAATATAAATTCCTAACTTATAGTATTTTAACATAGATGTTTCTTTTTTTCTTTTCTTTTTATTATTTTTTTTTTTAAATTTTGGAATACTTACCTGGTAAACTCACTGAGTTTAATAATTCTTAAGGTAAACACAGGAATCGTGCTTTGTATATGGCATCACAACTGACTTATTCAATGAAATATTATTTTGAATGAGAGAATAGGCTTACATCCTTTGGCATCAGCGTATTTCTATGACAAACGCTTTAGGAAGTTTAGGAAAGTACAGCAAAATAAATGGGAGGGAGAAAAGTTACCACAAGAAGTATCTTCAAAATAAATTATAAAATTATTTTCCCCAGTAATAATGTATAGATATAGAACTAGAAACATAAAGCACAGTAAGAAATCTCTTTGTGGGTTTGTTTAGGAAAGGTGAGAAAAAAAAACAATTTTTCTCCCCTATCGATCATGTTTGCAAAACTAGTAGGAGACAAAGGGAAGTATCAGTTACACTCAGAACACAAGACAGAACATTTTATATACTGCAGACCGCCAACGAACATATGCAATCTTCATCTTTGTCTTATCCTTGCAGTACAACAGTAAACTTAAATGCAGGACCTGAGTTTCTGTTTGTCTTATATTTATAACTGCCTCTTATAGACACATTTATGGCACAAAGCCTAATTTGTAAAAATTGAAACAGCCACATTGAACTTAAGTGATAAAATTGAGACTTGATTCTGTGCTCTAGATTTCCATCATGGTGATTTCCCTTTGTATCTCATTCAACAATTAATCACTTCTTGCAGAGTGCTAGGTCCTGTCAACTGAAGTATATTTCTAAAATATTTGCTGAGCTTAATATAGAGGCATACATATTTATTTTTTCGTTGGGGTTACTCGGCTTCTTTAATGATTGTGTCCATCACGGCTTATTGTGTGACTATTCCAATACACTGTTTGAAATTACTATTGCAAACCATTGCGATGTTGTGAAGGAGTCACCAGCTGTAACATTACTAATGAATATTAATGTTCTTTTATATTTCGCTGGCACTGAAATAATAGCAGTTGTCATGTAGCATCAACAATGTTAACCGGGGTACTCGGAAAGTCATTTAAAATCTGAAATGCCCTCTAGATTTGTGGTCAACACACAGCCCTGAAGTCAGCTGTGATCAATACAGCTAACAGTCATGCCATTAGAATAATGTCATTATAAAATGGGATTTAAAAACAACTCATTTTCCTCTTCTGTTGCTTCCAATTTTATACAAGGTAGATTAAATGCCTTCTAATTTGCTCAGTTTTGGTCAAGGGATTTATAAGAACAAATCTCATTGCTTTTCAATCACGCTGAATGAAAGGAACAGCACTGGACAGGAATGAAGAAAGCAAAACAACAGCAGTGTGTAAGTAAGGAGGCAGTTTCTGCCTTTGGAGAAAAGTTTGTCTGTTAGCCAGATCCATAAGAGTGACCCTATTATTCTGATGTGACAAAATATTTAAGTCACCCTTACAAGACAAAACGTGACTGCTTTAGAAATATTTCAAAGCAATCTATCAGTTTTACCTGTCTATGCCATTAAACTAGATGCTGCACACATCCTTTGATCACTTGTCATTAATGCATGGTATAGTCACACTGTTGCTCAGTGTTCTTTTAGCTTAAGCAATTGGATTTACTTTTCTAAAAAACACATCACCACAAAAGTCTATCTACTGTGTGAATATTCTTTTATATAGGGAAGTAAATCCTGATGACAAATAGATATACTGTGGGGTAATCACTCCTCTTGTGATCAATTTATACTAATAATATCAGTAACTTTCTTGAGCATTAACTATGTTCCAGGTACTGTTTAAATGCTTTACATGTGCTCTCTCATTTAATCTGCAAAATAGCTCAATAGGATAGCAATTATCATCTCCATTTTACAGATAGAATAACACAAAGTCATAAAAAACAACAAAGCTAGGATATGAGTCTAGACTGTCAGACTTCATAGCCGAAACACTTAACCATTAAACTACTGTCTCTCAATAACATATTCACCATTCCTTATTTTAGATCTGAAAGTATTTAAGTTTAAATAATTAAACATTTTTAACTGTTAATATTTCCTAAAACAGAAAGAAGAGGGCATTATTGGCAAAGCAAGATAGGCTGCAGGATATAGGCACAAGCATTTTCAAAAGCATTAATGATCAGGAGAACATCTTGGAAGGTATAATTGAAGGAGCTCTACCCTTCCTCTTCCGCGGCATTTTATCCAACATCAGTCTGGCTACTCCAGTCTTCCCAATGGGGTGTTCAGGAGTGAATTTGTACTGAGTCAACTGTTTTTTCTCAACCAGGTCTCTTGTGACTGGTGAAGGGGTGAGCCTAACAACCTAGTATAAAAGTTCCCAGTGTCCCAGGGAGTGAAGCTTATTGACAAGATCTTTAGCTGTAACTGAGGATTCTTCATCTCTGAAACACCATACTAACGACACAAAGCAAGCCAAATAAAGAGGAAAGAATTATACAGAAAGCTAAGACATTGTTGAGGTACAGAATACAAGAAAGAATTACAAGCCAAGTACACAAGCAAGAATTACTTACTGTACATGAGTCTTTTTTTAATATAATTAGCTCATTTAGCCAAATGTATCTGTTTTGAGAATGGAAAAAGACCTGAAAAATCTCCATCATTCATTCTGAATTCTTTCCGCATGTTTGGCGTATTAAGAGGTCTATGCCAGGTAATCAGATTCTTTGCAACTTTAAAAATCCAGGTTGACAAATAAAAGTGGACTCACTAAGGGAATGTCAATGGCTTGTGGTTAAAGGCCCATAAACGGGAATAATTGAGGGCACCTCTTCCTTATCCTGGTGGGCTCCACTTTATAGTAGAAGTCATTACCCAAAAAATTAAGCCTTGCTAAAATAAGAATTTAGCAATCTTTCTCTGTCTTTGCTTTTCTTCCTGTTGGTAATCAAACAACAACAAACACATCTGGTAGTATTTTCATTAAACATGGACAGTAGGATCTCAAGTCTAAGTTCTGAAGCATTTGTCTAAAATTCCTAAGTATTATTAAATAACTGTTTTTCTATTTCTTAACCATCATTTTACCATTAACACTAAAAAATACAAAGCTCTCTTTCAATGATGCTACAAACATTTCCTCCTTGCTAATATTTTCATCCACATGTGAAAGAAGAGGTCAAGGATTGGAAGACTGGGTTCCTGGGTGATAAACCAAGTCCATATGAATTTTTTTCACAACAGAGATATGTAGGCAATGGCCTAAAATGTGAAGAATCAAAGGCTGGTTAAGGATGTAGCCAATGTTCTATTACAGATTAGGATATTCTGACTTGAAGAGGTTCAGAAACTTGCCCAACCTCCCACCCTATAGTTACATGGCAATAGGATAGGCATTATAGTGCAGCTATCCTGAGCATATTCTACAACCAACTCTAGTTTTTCACAAAACAGTCAAATGACGCTCTGCAATGAGGCTTTTTTGAAAATACTGTCACCAAAATCTCTTCAATAAATGGTGCTGGGAAAATTAGAAAGCCGCATGCAAAAGAATGAAACTAGACTATTTGTTACCATACACAAACACTAACTCAAAATGGGTAAAAGACATAAACATAAGACCTGAAATAATAAACTGCACAGAAGAAAACATAGGTACTAACCTTATGGACCTTGGTCTTAGAGAGGATTTTATGAATTTGACCTCTAAAGCAAGGAAAGTAAAAGTAAAAGCAAAAATAAATGAATGGGACTATATCAAACTAAAAAGCTTCTGCACAGCAAAAGAAATGTCAACAAACAAAGAAGCAACCAACCGAATGAGAGACGTTATTAGCAAACAACACCTCCGACAAGGGGCTAATATCTAAAATATATTACAAAACTCATACAACTCAACAACAACAACAAAACAAACAATCCAATAACAAATGGGCATAGGACCTTCCCAAGAAGGTATACAAACAGCCAATAGATATACAAAAAGACATTCGACTTCACTAGCTATCAGAGAAATGCAAATCAAAACCACAATGAGATAGCACCTCAAACATGTTAGAATTCTATTATCAACATGACAAGTAATAACCAGTGTTGGAGAGGCTATGGAGAAAAAGGAACTCTCATAAACTGTTGGAGAAATGCATATTGGTACAGACACTATAGAAAACAGTATGGAGGTTCCTCAAAAAAAAATAAGAATAGAATTAAGAACTGATTATTAAGAATTATTAATTAAGAATTAATTAATTAATAATTAAAAATTAAGAATAGAATTACCATGTGACCCAGAAATCTCTCTTCTGGGCATCTACCCCAAAACTCTGTAAAACATTTACCTATAAAGAGATATGTACCCCTATGTTCATTGCAGCATTATTCACGGTGGGTAAGACATGGAAACAACTAAAGTGGCCTTTGATAGATGATTGGATAAAGATTTGGTACATATATACAAGGGAATATTACTCAGCCATAAAGAAAGACAAAATACAAGGTGTGATCAAAATACATGGTGAATGTTTAAACTAAAAAAATATATTACAGCAAAAGACACATTGCTGTTAACCCCATTTAACCCCTCTCTCTTTGGACACACTTATCCCATCATTCTTTCCACTTTCTGAAGCAGTTCTGGAAGTCCTCTTTCCTGAGTGTCTTTAGTTCCACTATCCTGGCTGCCTCGATGTCCTGAATCATTTTGACTTTGGGGAAGAGCCAAAAGTCGCATGGTGCCAAATACAGTGAATAAGTTGAATGAGGACACACCGCAAAGTTTATATTTGACAGAAATTGCCTTACTAGAAACACTGTATGACACTGAGGCTTTCCATTGTGATCACAAAATACAGTGAATGCTGTTGCTGAGTGCCATCCAATGAGGGATCTTCAATATGGAAAGTGGTGTGTCGAACCTTAGCAACAGTGTGTGACAAGTTCCTACTTGCTTGGTGGAGTTAGGTGTGAGCTACAGTTGAGTGAACGTGTGTTTTAATGTGTGCCACAAATCATCCTCCATCATGACAACACTCCGTGTCACACATTGCTGCTGGTATATGACAATTTCTGTCAAATAAACATATTACAGTGTCTCTTCATCTACCTTTTGCACTGGATCTGGCACCATGTGACTTCTGGCTCTTTCCCAAAGTCAAAATGATTCAGGACATTGAGGCAACCATAACAGTGCTGCTAAAGACACTCACGAAAGAGGACTTCCAGAACTGCTTCAGAAAGTGGCAAAAATGATGTGGGATAAGTGTGTTCAAAGTGAGGGGTAGTGTTTTGAGGGGGATTGATGGCAATGTGTCTTTTGCCATAATAAGTTTTCTTTTTTATCTTAAACATTCACCATATTTTTTTGATCACGCTTCATAGTTCCATTTGCAAAAATATGGATCGATCTTCTTGAAAATACCATGCTAAATGAAATAAGTCAGACGGAAAACATCAAGAACTATATGATTTCACTCATATGTGGGATGTAAAACTGAAAGCAACAAACAAACAGAAACTCAGAGACAGCAGTTCAGTGGTTACCAGAGAGGAGGCATGGGAGATAGAAAGGGTAAAGGGGGTCAAATACGTGGTGACAGAAAGATTTGACTTTAGGAAATAAGCACACAATGCAAAACACAGATGATGTACTAGAGAATTGTGCACTTGAAATCGATATACATTTATTGACCAATATCACGCCAATAAATTTAATAAAAACGTACTGTCACCAAATTTATCTCATTGCACTTTCATAAGTTGCGTTGGCTGTAGGACAGCCATTCTGTTTTTGTTTTCTTCTTTGTTTTATATCTGAAGGGAAGGCACTGAGGATTAAGAAGTATAAACTTCCAGTTATAACATAAGTCATGGGGATGTAACGTACAACATGGGGAATAGTGTCAATAACATTGTAATAACTATGTGCAGATGACAGATGACTACTAGACTTATTGTGGTGATTACTTTGTACAGTATATGCAAATGCTGAATTGTTATGTTGTATACCTGAAACTAATATAATATTGTATGTCAATTATAATTAAAGATCAATTAATAAAAAAATAAAGGGAACAGATTGAAAGAAGAAACAATGCAGGGTTCTATAGGAGCAGGCATAGGGGAGGAAAGGTGACAGCAGAGTGAGGATGAAGTGAGAACATTTGGGAAGTGTTCTCAGCACAGAGCAGGACCTAGTACATTCTAGGTTCCCAGTAATTCTCAGTGAATGAAGTGCAGCTAAAATGTGGTGCTCCATTCTCTAAAAATCTATTTCTGTCTCTGAGAGGGAATTTCTGTCTATTGGATTTCAAATGCATGCATCTTTGAAAAACAGAAATATGTATGTGATCGCAAGGGTGATTTCTGAGCCACACAGCAGAGGCTGACAATCAGCAAACTTAGAATAGTAGTTTAGATTGTTAGTTCCAGAAGGAGGACTTAAATTCACAATTTAATACTTACCTCTGTACTTGAGTAATCATTTCAAATTGTGTAATATGACATCGGCTGTTAACAAAGCATGATTTCACTGATGGTCAAAGTAATTGTGGGATTTCGATCATACAATTACTCCCATTTTACAGGCTAAGCAATTAAAGCTCAGGGAGCTTATGTGAATCACTCCACCATTAAATTAGTACAGATGAAATTGATTTCAGGTCTTGCAACTCCAAATACCGTGCAACTTTTAAACCCTAGGGAATTGGTGCAGAGAGTATAGGTATATGAACACAAATGCATCCCTTATATCACAAACAATTCAAGATGCATGCTCTAGAAAGGCAGAAAAAATTTTATGTTTGTATATAACCTGGGTGAGGTAAAGTAGAAATTCTGTGCTCCTCAGAGCTTGCACTTGGCAAACACTGAGCTCAATATTCTAATGCTTGCATGCCTCTGAAGGTGCTTGCCTGACATCAGGGGTAGGATTGTTTTGCTTGCCCCAGATAATTTGCCTACACATCCTGGTACTTTATTTGACTTGTCTGCAGAACCAGCAAATGATCCTTCAGAACATGGCTGCTCAACTCTAACCTAATGAATCTGGAATGACTTTAGGTCTGGGTACAGATCCATTCATTCATAAAATGGACTCAAATAACGAATAGTCTACAGCCTTGAAGAGAAGTCAAGATTGTAAATAGATTTTTGTTTGTTTGTTTCTTTCTAAGGGGCACAAAACACTGAGAATCTGATAAAAATCTATGATTCTTGTCTTATAAAAGTTCACATCACAATACATACTGTAAGAAAGCTCTAAGAATTTATAGACCTATAAAGCCTACCCATGGAGACCTTCTTATTTAGGATAAGCACTCTTTGCTGTAGAGGTTCACAAAAGCCTGGTCTAGATAAAATAACTTTGTACAGTGCTTAAGAAGAGCAAAAACTTACCAAACAAATGAAACTAAAATTGGGTGAATCAGCTTCCACATAGAGTTCTCCGGTCTGCAGTTTTATGTAAAGAAAGGGAGTTTTGTCAAAGTGCTAATAGCAGGTTAGTTCTAGAAGAATGTCAAGCCCTTTTGTCAAATGGTAAGTACTATGCAAGCTATCCTGAAAATTCACTGAATTGGGAAATGAACAAGAAACCAGCACAAACATGTTAACAATAGGAATAAGCAAAGCAGAGATTCATGAAGAAACACAGGGTGCAGGGAACCTGGATGTCAGCACAGAGATTTCATCAGCCAAGACACATGCCAGCTCTAGTGGAAGAGGTTCCATGGGAACCCATTCAGCAGGTTATGGAACATACCCAAGATGAAAAGCATCCACAAGATACCTGCAGAAACCTTACTCTGCCTCACCTTCTGATTTGTGAGGTGTTCAGTATGAGCTCTTTCACTGCAAAGTCAGATTCAGAGATAACAAAAATATAATTTATCTGGCCACTTCCTTCACCCAACAAGGCACCAGTTTATTTGAGTGAAGGAAATTAATTCCAGTCTGTTGGGCTCCCTGATTCTGTTATAACTCTTTGGTGACAAGCAACTTGAACAAAATTTGATTTAACGTTAAAAGAAAAGAGATGTGTTAGAAGGGCATTGCATGATTCAGAAACACAGGAAGACTGAACAGTATGACCATGTAAGGATAGGAATCAGGGAAACTCTGAACACTAAATAACATAAATCAATGGACAATAACTTAAAGAAAAATGCAGCTCCAATGGTTTTCTATCATTGTGTCTCACTATTCAAGAGTCAAGATCAAGAGAATCGGAGTGACCTAGCTTAGGTCACGTATTCACCCTTCAACTGGGGACGGCAATGCCTGGAATGACAGACAGTTCCATCAGGACCACATGAAATGAAACAATCGAAAGGAGAAGTGTTCAGTCAAAACATGGGAAGGTGGTCCTTGGTGGGCAGAACATCAAAATCAATGCAGTGATTTCCTCCCAGGAGATAAGGTGGGGGACCTGGAAGGATACCTAGACAGCTTATGACACAGTCTGTCAGCTGCAATACATTTCAGGCAGTATATGAAGAGCTCTAAGCAAGCCTAGATATTAGGAGAATCCGTTACTAGAATCTAGTTTCTGGTGTCTGAACTTAATTGTTTGATACCTAAGCTGTATTTATTGCATAGCTCAAGACTTTCTACACACTGAATCTCAAGAAAAGTGATTCATAAATACAAAATATGATCAGGAAAAAAAACCCACATATGCAGAAGGGTGATTATAGAGTTTTAAATAGTGGCATTAAACTAAAAGTTAGTTGTTCTGTGGCATCATTTTTTGAAAATACTGCTGAATTGCCACAATCAAGCATAAATATTATTCAGGAGAAACAGCTAGAAATATGGACCTTCATTCAAATCCTGTTATTAGGAATGCAGATGTGTTTAATTTCCGACATGAAGTCAAGATAACATCAATACTGAGGAAAAAACAAACTTGAATATATATAGTCTCTAAGTAGCAACAGAATGATAAAACGGGCATGAACAGTAAAAACAATTAACTACTAAATCTGATGGAAGTGGCTGAAGAATCATTAGCACCATGTTTAAGAAGGAATGTAATTAGAAGGAAAGGGAGCTATTCTGTGTGTTCACAATAATATATACTATGTAAAACTGAGGAGGAAATTATTCAGTTTACACCAATGAGCTTGCTTTCCTACTGCCCACTGTCATACTTAAAATGGACACTGAAGACTGTGGACAAGTGAATTTGGCCCCTACGTTTAAGTGAGATAATTAGGTGAAGCAATTTCACTAGATAATTTAAAACTCAATTACAGTACACAAAGTATCTTTCCTTCTCCAAGTACCTCTCATCTAAATCTTCCTTACTCTAATGTTTTCTTATATTTTGATTATTGTACTGGAAGGTATTGAAAGTGCCTTCCAGTTAATTTTAACAGATCCTATGGTAACACCAAGTACTAACTATACTCACATTTATTTTACAGTCATGGAACTCGTCTTTCTTCATAGGCTTTGTCCCCAGTGACCTTACACTCAGGTAATGGATGACTGGACATGGAGTGGGCACTGGATTAAGATCTGTCCATAGACTGGCTGTTTATAACACAGGCTGACCTCAAGAGGATTTACCAAACCAATCTTATCTTAGAGTTTTAAGGTGAGACAGAATCAGCACATGACACATGGCACTGAGGAATGCATGGGTACACCTGAGCACACACACACACATTCACATATATACACACATGCACACAGCAGTGGATAGGTACCTGATGAGGTAAAAGCTGTGAGGCAGAGGCAAGAAAAGTGTTGATGACTTAGTTGGGAAAAAACCAAAAGGTTAATAGAATGACAGTGCAATAGTAAAATAGTGAAGGAGAGACTTGGCTGTTAAGGCGGGCAATGCAATCAATGGATCGGTAGGGCATGAACATATCTTTTAAGGCATTCTAGTCCTCCATGAGCCCTAGACTAAGTGGTTATGGCTATAATTCCAAATAATATTCCAATTTCCAGGAGCCCAAATTTAGTGGAAGACAGGACCATTTCTTGCCTTGCTGACTTCCCCTTTCTGAAGTTCTTCTGCAATGATTACAGATATTATAACATGAATAAATTATCTGCAAATAGTATACAGGACATTTCTTTTTTAAGGATGTTTTGTTTTGTTTATTTTTAAAAATTTTATTGGGGAATATTGGGGAACAGTGTGTTTTTCCAGGACCCATCAGCTCCAAGTTATTGTCCTTCAATCTAGCTGTGGAGGGCGCAGCCCAGCTCCAAGTCCAATTGCCGTTTTCAACCTTTAGTTGCAGGGGGCACAGCCCATCATTCCATGTGGGAATTGAACCGGCAACGTTGTTGTTGAGAGCTCGCACTCTAACCAGCTGAGCCATATGGCAGCTCCTTTGGCCAGTGGCAGCTCATTGTCTTCAATGTAGTTGTGGAGGACGCAGCTCACTAGCCCATGTGTGAATCGAACCGGCAACCCTGTTGTTCAGAGCTTGCGCTCTAACCAACTGAGCCATCCGACTGCCCCAAATAGGGCATTTTTGACAACAGGTAAACTTGTGACATTGAGCAAGACGGCACACGTATAGGAGCAAAAATAATGATTACAAATCATCAAAAATGTTATGCTTTCCCGAACATTTAATTTTATTTAAAGTGCAAAACATAAGACTAAAGAGTTTTACTCATCCATGTTTTTAATAACGAGGTGAAATGAAGAAAGAGGATTGATTATACTCAATATATAAGACAGATCTTTCCCAGAACTTTGACAGATATGAAGTCCATACTCTTCATCAAAGGAAAATTAATACAGAAATGTATTATTCCTGGGGAAACAAAAGAAATTGAGGCTCTGTGATATGTTGAATATACTGAAGAGTTTCCATAGTATACATTTAATGATGAATTGTTTATATACACGATAGTGAAACAACAAGAAACAAAGAAGTCAAGTTCTTATAATGATAGTGGGAAGAATTATAGCAACAAAATGTTGAGATGGCAGTTCAGAAAATCTGTGTCTCTGCTACACATAACTATATATTCAAGTTTTCATTTTTCGATTTTCTTTTTTAATTAAAGTTTATTGGGGTAACAACAGTTAGTGGGATATAAAACTGAAAACAAAGGAACAAGACAAACACATAAAGAAACAAAAACTCATAGACACAAACAGTTTAATGGTTACTAGAGTGGGGAGGGGAGATGATAGATGAGAGTAAAGAGGATCAAATATATGTTGATGGAAGGAGAGCTTTCTCTATTTTCTATTATTTGAAAATAGAGGTATTTTTCTAAATTCTGTCAATCCTAAGGTGCTAAGTTCCCACTTTGTCCTGTGTTAAAATAGTTAGAATTTAATGAGTGCTTATTTGAAGACAGAGACTGCACTAAGTACTTGGGATTTGTCATTTTGTTTAATCTGTACAGCACTGTATGATGTAGCATTTGTGTCTCCATTTTATATATGAGGAAACTGAGGGCCACAGAGGTCAAGCAACTTGCCCAGGATCTCATAGCTAGTTGTACACCAGAATTCGAACCCAGGCTGCAGTGTCTTACTCCAAAGTCAAGGCTATATTTCAGGAACCGGCTCTACCACCTTCAGAGTAATAGCATATGAAGGTGCAGTCTGGGTACCGCACAAATCCATCTGACCAAGGGAGAATGAAGGGGCTGAAACCCACTGCTCTCCAAACTAGACAGCCTGAAGAAAGGCTGCATCAGCCAGGAAGAAGTGTTTTTTCTCTGTGCACATATATTCATTGGTTGATATGCCCAGAAATATGCCTTTTTCTATTTCACCAACCTTGAGACAGCATCATATGGGCTGGCAGCTACCTGGCTGCCTCTATTTGAAGGGTGGCCAAACGTCTCTGGCCACTGACCTGGTCCCTTCTCTCCTCAGAGCTTTTGCCCCAACTCCCAAAGGAACACTCCCTTACGTCTCTGGTTTGTCCTGCATGAAACAAAGCTGTCTGACCTGAAAAAGCATATCAAACTGTTGTTTCAGTATTATAAGTTAACTTGCTGATCACTTTACCTTTTAAAAGTCAGAGCTTGGTGGAACAGAGTGGTGGCTAGCTTTCTCTAACACACTTCAAGTGTAGCTCTTTAGGGGCAAGAAGCCTTTTTCCTCCTGTTATTTGTGCCGATTCTTTTTTTTTTTTTTTTTTTTTTAACAGAATCAAGGTAAATAGATCTAAGGAATGGTAGCGAAATAAGAACAGGAGGAAAACATGGAGAAAAATTATGAGGCAAAAGAACCCCCCTATGCTGGAACCCAGAGGAACTGGGAACCCAGAGGAACCCAGACGAACTGGGTTCCTTAGGAGAACAAAGCCTTGTTTCAACCTCCGTAACTTTCATTATTTTGTATTCTTCCTTGACCAGTTAATAGATTTAGTAATTAAAAAAAAAAAAAAACCTCCAGTAAAAAGAAAATCTAGCTTTCACTTAACCTACCTCACATACACGTTTTTTTAACCAGGAACTACAAGACATCATTCACCAATATAAAGTACTGAGAGCAATGCTAAAATTCAGCTGTAGTAAAACTTTGACTGATAATGCCTTCTTATAAAGCTTCCAGGGGAATAACTCTATTTCTGTTGCTAAACATAAAAGAATAGCTAGATTACACAATTTTAAATTATATCTTATTTTTCAAATAAGTATTGCATATTGTTTTCCTGTGGTTACTTCTAAAAGCCAAAACTAATTATTCCTGTATTTTCAAAAATTCTACAAACTAGGGCATGAGTGACACTGCTAGACAATTGGACTTGGAGCTCATTGTAACTGAGCACACTGTCTTAATCATCTACATTTCCTTTGTTCCCAGCATGGTGCTTAGCACCTAACAGGTCCTCCAAAAACTTGTCCCCCAAGGACAAAATGCTCACATTCCCATCACTTAAACCAATTCCTAGAAGTCCAAAAGAGGTAAGAAGAACAGGTAGCTATCTACTAGTCAATAATAATTCACCATGAGGCTTATCAAGAAGAGCCCATCTCCCACATGCATCCAGATACATTCCTAGAATTTGTGGATTATTGAGTTTTTCTATAATATTCCAAATGTTATTGAAAGAGCTCACATGATGCCATGGATAGCCGAATCTGAGTTTGATGGCATAGTGTCTCTAAACTTAAACCCAATAAGAGCTGGATTCCATCCGAAACACTAAATCAACATTTCTGCAGAGAATGAACAGAGTCAGAGAGCAGATACTCTAGAAGGCCCCTACCTGGTTTGCAGTCTAATTGCACATCTTGCTCTTCTCGACCAGAAACATTAACCCTCACTAAACACATCCCTGATTAAGACCCATCTTTGTAGTTATTTCTTTGTGAGGTCTCTCGCTATTTGTTATCACAGTATCATGGCACTCCTTAAATCTTGTAATTTTACACCAAATAGTCTGATTTTTTTTTCATTGTTCTTTGTTTTGCCCACTAGACTGGAAGCTGCAGAAAGGCATTTTCTTTTTTCACCATTGTGACCTCAGCACCTCATACAGTACCTGAAACAGTAGGTGCTCAATTAGTATTTATTAAATGACTGAATAGATGACTGATTAGAAAAGAATTGAATTCTCAAAAAGCTGTTAAGGCAGAAAATTTAAAGTGGGAAGAAAATAAGCAAACTAAAGATGTAAAGTAAGAAGTGATAAATCTAAGAAAACTCTGATGATAAAAGTAAAGTATTTTATTTTACCGGTAATGAAATTAAACTTCAGGGAGAGGAATTGATTCTCTGTGGGTCTGAAATGGAACTTTCATTCAAATGCTCTTTCCATAAGAATATGTTTTCAAATACTAATAAATAGTCCACTTTGATGAAAAACCATAGATCCATTTAACTATTGACCTCACTTTGCCCAAAATAAACAGAAATCTGTTGAGATTGAAATGCATATTGAAGTGTAGTTCAATTCAAAAGAGCGTATGTTTTAGAAAGAGCCTAGAATCATGACATCTACTTATTTGTTATGAAAAATCATCTCAGAATGTGGTACCCAAGTGAATTACGGAACCTTAAACAAATATGTTAACAGGGTTTCCCTAATCCACAGCACATAGTCCTCAAAAATTACTTAAAATTATGATCATTATTATCAACCACAACACATGCAGAAAACTAGAATTAGTGGGGTGATCACATTGTAAGGCATGAAAAGGTTCTATTTTTTTATACCTGAAACTAACATAACCAATACAAGACTGTATACCAACTAAACTTAAATAAAAATAAATAAATAAGTTCAAAACAGTAAAAAAAAACACGAAAAAAAAAGAAAAAAAAACACAGAGGCCTGAAAAAATGGACTATTTAGATGAAGACGGTCATCAACAATGGTTTGAATACAGGTGTTTCTGGTAATGTTCACTCAATGAGCACTTTGGGAAAGAAATCATACACCACATTTTTCTATGTATAAACTCAATGCATATTTTTTTGCCCAAATATGTGAGGGAAGAATAAGGATGCACATAACACATGGTTAGTACGAATTCCGTATCTATATAAATGTTTTTAGCTTTTATTTATGTTTATGAGTTAAAAGAGTAACTCTAAAAATCAATAACAATATCTGTATGCAAAATAATACCCTGATACAATAATTGGTTTTGTTGAACTTACAAGGAACTTGCAACTGAGGAAGAGTTCTTGGCCTTCTATGATGTGTAAATATCACAAATTTGTTACTGGTACATAAAGTTTCTTGTACCTTGTATCTGTTCTTGTGTTTTGTAATTATTTGTTACATAAAATTTCTTGTACTATCATGTTAAAAATAAATGTCAAAATTCCTTTATAGTACAAAAAACAAGTACCTAAATATAAACAAAAATAATTGGAATTAAAAAATTGAAACAAAATATTTTTCCCCCTGAAAGTTTGAATCCGAAACGTGGGTGTGCATTATACACAGGAGCACATTATACACAGCAAAATACAGTACTTTGAAGCCAAAGGCACCAAATGCTTTCTACTTCTAAATTTTGCCAAAGGACAGCTGATTCTGTGCACGTTTCCATTGAGAGAATAGGAGCCAAGCATCCTTCTAAAACTCTTTACATGCAGCTGAGACTAAAGGTCTTCTATTCTCTATGGTGCTGACCACATACTTCAGTAAATTAACCCATGACGGTATGTTCAGTTGTATCTAATTCAGAATTGTTCTCTCTGTAACCCAATTACACATAATCCCAAAGTGGCTTTGATTTAGTTTCTAAGAATATCAGATGTTTGTCTCAAAGTACAAAGGGAACACCTAGAAAATCAAGTGAAACTCTACCCTGCCACAGAACAGACATTTCCATTTAGTCAGTGGTGAGATGAAATCCTAACAGGGCAAAGTACATTGACATAGAATGACATTACCAATCCCAAAAGTAGAACATCACTTTCTTTACTTGTGAAAGTTGTATCAGTTTACCTCATGTGTCTAACAAACAAAAACAAAAAGTAGCGTAACAGAACTTACTGGATACTCTCATAGTAGACATTAAAATATATTGGTGAAAATAATAAATCTAAAGAACTTTACATCTAACTTGAAAATGTATTAAGTTAAGCCTTAATTTACACAAAATAACTTAAAATGTGTGGGCTCTATTAATTTGTTTTACAAATATCATCAAAACGGCCATATGGAATCTGTATTGGGTGGACAAAGTCACATCTAACTATCCTGAGTTATACCTATGTCATTTTTAAGACAAAGGAATTACTTTCCTTATTTACTTACATTGGCTGAAGTATGATGTCTTAAGTCAGCTATATATGCATTTACTTTCTTACTAAGGACACTTTTACAACATTGCCAAAGCCCTGAATTAATGTTTTAAATTTATTTTCATTATAAGGGAAAATCAATGTATATTTTTAAGAATCAGCAGTTAGCATTTTATATCTTAGTCCTTGTGATAATCTTACTGGGAACTAAGATAATAATAATATATAAATTAGTCCTTTTTTCACTTTTGAAAGATTATTTGAAACCTATTTCCTCATTACTTTCATAAATCTAATAATAATACTTTTCCTTGAAGTTATTGCCCTATATGGAAAGATATCTTCCCGCATGAATCAATCTAAATCTGAAATGAGGGTGTAGAATAAACCATCTTAGAAGTAGTGTTCAAGTTCAAAGTCACTATAAAATATTTAAATACACATTTCTATATCCAATGGACTTGAATACTTGATTTTAATTTGGTAAAACATATTAAAAAACATTTGCTCCATCAAAATCTTCACCTCCAAAAGGAGCATATAGTCAATAACATTGTGATAAGTTGGCACGGTGACAGGTGAGTACTAAACTTTGTGTGGTGATCACATTGTAAGGTTATATATGTTGAATCACTGCATTGTACACCTGAAAGGAATATAAAATTATGTTACTAACTATCCTTAAATTTGTTAAAAAGAAGTAGAATTCTGTCTCTTGATGAGAGAATTGTAAGTGGGTGAACTCAGGGAGGGGAAGAATTTGTGACAGTCCTTTTTTGCAATCGACCACACGCATATTTTGCACTTATTTTCAGGAGAATAAATCCCAGTGATCCAATTGAAAAAAAAAAAAAAATCACCTGCATCCATGAAACAGCCTTTCAGCAAAAATGGGCAATGCACTTTACCAGGTGATCTAGAATTAACAAAATGTGTCCTATTGCCTGATGTTTCAAGAATAATGGCAAGCTATCATTTGCTTATTCTTCCACAGAAATGGCTAATTATAAACAGCACAACAGAAGTAAAACTATAAAGCTGAAACCTGTAATTTTTCTAAGTCACAAAAATCATTAATAGAAAAATGTTGAAGGCAAAAAATGTTTTAGACATTATTTTGAAGTCTACTGAAAATTTCTTGGTTTCGGACTTTAAAAAGCAAACACATTAGATTAGAACTGAATCACAAAACATGATTCAAATGTAGGTTCTTGGTCCAGTTAACTAGCAACTGAGTTAGAGTTCATAATTACCATTTTTGGCTGCCTAGCAATATTTACCATCTCCATTTGTTCTGGACTGTTAATTACAGTTCTCTGCATCACCATTCTCACAAGAACAGTGAGAAGTGAACAGTCATATTTCACAACTATGTTAACTTTTCCTAAAACTCCCCAACTATCATTGATACCACTTTCAGGTTTATCTGCTGAAAGGCGTTTTTACCAATAGTTAACAGATTCTGACAATATTTACCCATTTATTAAAATAAGAGTTCCTTTTTACTTTTTCTTATACATCATCAACTATACTGTGCAGAAAAACTATATTCTATCAAGAGGAAATAGAGCCATGGATTTAAAATTGTATTTTTTTCTCTGTTTTTCTAAGACTAAATAAAAGTAACAGCAAAAGCAAGACACGTTTAACACCTGAGAAAACCTGCAATGTGAACTGGCATTTGTTCCAACAAGGCTGCTTCAAAGATGGTTGCACATGTCTAAGAACCAGAAATCTAGAGGCCTCAAAATTCTGGGTTAGCTCTCTAGAGGTTTACTTCACAATAGCTGGAAAGAATCTATAATCCTCTAACAATGAGCCATTCATTTAACTATTTATTGAGCAAACGATGACATGTTTTCTAGAAGAATTTAAAGTCTTGTGAAAGAGACAGAGAGGGGTACATTCATAACAACTGCCCGCCATGGTCTTAGAGTCAAGCCTCCAATTTTGAATTTTTTGGCTTTGAAAGATGCCTCTTAAATCTGCCCAGGCAACATGCTTTGTTATAGAGAAATGTACTAAGATCTAAGAGCAAGAAAGCAAGGAGAATGTTCTTTTCTTTTTTAATTTTCAAGTTGACTTTTTCTTCAGAATCAAAAATTATATAAGGATGTGTATGAAAATTTGGAGTTATTGGGGGTATGTATTTTAATATCTAGGAAATTTCCTTACTCTTAATGCTATTGCCTATGGCAGCCAAAAGTAGTAACTTTATTCTTTATCTTTGAAACATGAGTTGTTGGCGGATCAAAGTTGCTCTGTCTGTCTTGTTATCACTATTTCATCTTTATAGAAGAAAGTAGCAATAACAAAAATAAATGGGATTTTAACTAATCTTACTTGTTTCGAATTCTCTTGGGTTCTTTTGAAATCAATGTCAGTGAGTTCTTTTGTAAAAGTAAAATCCTATGCTTTAAGAGCAGCTCTGGATTTGGGGGAAATAGGCCCAGGGCTAAGAGCAGAAGTTAGAGGACAACGTTTTAAGCGTTAGGGGCAGGAGTAATTAAATATGGTTAAAAGTGTGAGAACAGAGAGGGAATGAAGGGACATTTCATAGTCAGAGGGAACATGTCAGAGGCAGGGTATCTGACAGACTATTAATGTTACAATATATTTTTATACTTAGAAAGTGGAAAAATGACTTGTTTTTATAATACAAACTGTAAGAAAGTAAAGTTTGGTTTATGGGGATTCATATAATTTAAACCAAGAGTGGGCGTGACTAAGGGACTGCAGGCAAAGAAGAAATGATTCTGTAAGTTATATATATCAAATTCAAGTATTTTTGTCTCCCCACCTCTTATTGCTTGCTTTTTACTTATGTATTCCCATAGTAAAAGTTAATGAAATACTTTAAAATTCAAAATACAGTTCAATTAAGTAATACTGTTCAAATATAAATATACCGTAAAATTATCCACTCTTTCAGTTAATATTAAAGCACCAAACAGAAACAACAACAACAAACTTGTAGTCAAGGCTGTACGACGATTCTAAACTAATGGTGACCAGGAATAAAATCCAGGAGCAGCTGCAATTTGACATATTAAGAACCAAATTCAGTTTTTTTCCCCTCACTAAGTTTCACTGAATTTCCTTAGATTCCCAGTGGCAAAAACATCACTCCAAATAAAGAATCTTAACTCATTTTATTCTCTCAAAGCGGAAAAGATTAAGTAGTATTACATTTGTGTCTATTCAGTCATCAGCTAACGGTATTCAGTCCATACCTAAAAATTACTGTATGGTGATACAAATGGGGAAAATGTGATTGCAGGCAGTATAGTTATTTTGTCATACATTATTACAGTAATGGTTATGACTTATTTCAGGAAGCTTATTTAAATGCAGCTACAAATAATGAATCCACTAGTTACATCTAGTTGAAGGTCATTACCTTAAATATAGACAACACCTTGAATACTAAAATTTGTCAAAATACGTTTGATAAAGTAAACTTTATTTTTGTATCTGGGAAATAAGAAAATAAAAAAAATTGCTTATCCTATTTGGGAATAAAATTTAAAAACAGCAGTTAGATGACTGATCTCAAAATTCAAGGAAAGCAGTAATAGAAATAGGAGCAGAGTACAGGTCTATAATTAATGATGAAGTTGTATTCTAATGATTCCACGTTATGTAGACTGGTTAGTCTTCTAGGCCTAGGTAAATAGAATTGGGTGACATTTTAGGGAGAAAATGAAGGGATAATAGGTGATCTAAGAGAAACAGGCTCTTTTTTTAACCGGTTAAATTATTTTTAAGTACATTCATCCTGTTTTGCCACCTATCTATTTCCAGAATTTTTTCATCATCCCAAACAGAAATTTTGAATCCATGAAACAATTCAAATCCCCCTTACTCCCTGTGCCCAATGCGCAGTAACCAATATTCTACTTTCTGTCTCTATGAATTTGCCTGTTTATATACTTCATATAATGGTGAATGTTTTCAAGGTTCACCTATGTTGTATCACGGAGCAGCTTTAAGATAAAAAAAAAAAAAAAAAAAGAATGATGTCTTCATTTACCAGGCAAAGAGTTCACACAGAGAACATTATCCCAAAGTGGTGCTATAGCCAGAAAACCAAAAAGAGTTAGTGTAGGCATTTTTTTTTTTTTAGGGAGAAAATGAAGAGATAATAGGGAAACTAAAACAAATAGACTTTTAAAAAAATTACTGGTTCAAAGAAATTTATGTAACAATTAATTTTAACACATTCCCTGTGTTCCAATTTAATTAAAAACTTTAATAATCTTTTATCTGTTTGGCATGCAGTCTAATACTTGTCACCTACAATAATCACAGCACATTCATTCAAATTTTTATTCAAAATCCAAAGTTTATGCCACCCTAATATTACTCTAAAACACACATTTGATTATATAGCTCCTATTTAATTTCTTATAAGTTCAAGTATTTCCTGAGGAAAACATTTGATTATATTAACAGTATTTAAATATATTAGGCTTAGGGCTCTTTAGTCTACTCATTTTTATATTCCATTTACTGTCTGTATATGTCTTCCTCTTTTATTTCGTCCATCAAAACCAAATAGGAAATATAAAAGTATGGAAAGAAATTACTATTACAAAAGTCTGTATTTACATAGTACAAAAGGAAGTTTAAATGTCGCTCCCTTTATGATTTACTTGATTAGCTTAGAATCTTAAATCAGCTCATTATTTTGGACTCTCAATCATCTGATCCTTCACTGATGATTTTCTAGTTCGATTGCAAATGACAATTTGGCCATGTGTTGAAATAAAGCCTCAAAACTGGTTTTTCAAACGTGGATTATTTGGTTGTATCAATCAGATTTGTGTTTCTTCTAAGAAATAAGAAAGAAAAAATAAAACTCTGAAAAAGACATTCCAAGAGTTAGCACCTGTCTCTCCAAACATAAAGAGACTTCTAGAAGGAGACTTTTATTCAACTTGGTCCATTGGCTTCATCTATCCATATTCAAAACTACTTAGAACTAACATTCATGAGGATAGAAGTAGTCAAATGAATAATTTCCTTTGCAAAAAAAAAACACCATAATAATAATAATTTCCTTTGCTTCAATTTTTAAGCACATACATTTCATGGTTGGGCAAAATGAGGCCAAGAGATAAATTGACCTGACCTAGATCAGAGAATTGCATAAATATTTGCTGAACTGAAATCGGCAGAGCTAGGACTTATACTGTGTTTGGAATCATGCAACAGTGGTTCTTTCCCAAGGAAAACCACTGCTTTCACTACATGTTCGTGTTTAGAGGATAAAAGGAAACAAAATAGGATGATTTTTCAAGAGTTAGTCTATATCAAGCCCATATTGCAAAATCTAATAGTAACAAAACATTACATTCTATGTGATTTTACAGGAATGTGATTCAGAAATTCTTTTAAACTTTGCAGTCAATCTGATTATGCCTTCCGCCTAATCCTAGCTAAATTAGCTGCTCATTCACAGACATGAAAAGCATTGCTAATTTATTAAGGAAATTATATATAACAGTATCAGCTCTCTTTTCCTATAACCTAGAGGCACCTAGACAAAGTACTGAGAATGTGAAGACCCAAGTAGTAGTTATAGTCATACTCAGAACCATTTAAAAAGCCATGAATGAGATATTAACTTTTTTCCAGCTCTCAGTCACTTCATCTGTAAAATGGGTTTGATGACCTTTGTGGCTTCCTTAGATTTTATTTTCATAAAATACTTTATTTTTATAAACATTTTTATATTTATAGTTTTTTTTTTTTTAATCCTGGGAAATGTCATAGTTTTACCAGCATTCATTCATTCAAATACACACTTCTCAAACTAATCCACTGAATTACCTAACAAAAGAGGGAAAGGAACTCTACCCCTGGAAGGTCTGGCAGCATATCTCAAAGTGGATAGAAAGCTTTTTGAAGTTCATCACTTTAATTTAAAATTCTTCCATATTCTACCCATACAATCTATGGTAATATTAAAACAACCTCCCCTCAAATCATCAACTAAAATCAACGATTCAAAGGGAGTCATCTGACTGAAATTCTGACTTCGTTACTCTCTCATCTATCCTCATCTTTGAAATTCTTTAGGATTCCCATGAAGCCATATCATCATGCTGTTTTCTAAGGATCAGTTTAACATCTACCCTCACAGTTGGCTATAGTTAAAAGGCTGTATATTATAAAGTACAAGGGTATGGGTTTGGGACTCAAATCCTAAGTCAAACACTTACAGTGAGTGTAGTCCTGGGGAAGACGCTTAATATCTCTGTGCTTCAGTTTTTTCATCTTTAAAATAGGGGTAATAACAATCCTTATCTCTTTGATTGTTGTAATATATGAGATAATATGTGAAAAATTTCTTACAACAGAATCTGAACCATAGACAGCATTATGTGTATAAACCATTGCAACTGTTATAATTGCTTTTAAAAATTCAATCTTGTCCTGAAACTCAGGAAAATAGGTCGGTCTTATTGGTCTCTCTGACCCCGTCTTCTCATCCAAGCAATGATGTAGGAATTGAGAGAATTTTTCACAAAGTTAAGCAAAGAAAATAAAGTCAAAATATACACTGAAAGTAATAAGCTTACTAATTTAACGTCTAATGGACAGATGAAAAGGATAAAACCTTTTTAGAAGGCATATTAAGGAATATAAATCTAACAGCAAATTATGATTGAGAACTATGTTTTTCAGGATGATCTATGAAAAATGGGCAGTATCTTCCTTGACTTCTTTTCAGACTGTTTTGACACTCCAACAGTCTGATCTACTCATTAGAAGGGACAGGCTAGTTAGCCTCTTTAGTCTTCAAAATCCTAATTGGTATGAAAAATATGCTACCATAAAAATTATAATATGTCATGCTGGTGCTGTGAGGATTATCTAATAATAAAAAGTACTGAAAACGTTGTCTGGCACAAAGGAATACTCAATAAATATTGGGGCACTGAATAATTCTTGAATCCTCTCTTCATCATCTTAATTTGGTATTCTATAGTTAAGCTATGCAACAGATACATTTCACTGAGGCTCTTTCATTATAGCAAATTTGTATTAGTAAATACAGTAAATCAAACATCCATTGTACAGGGCCACAAATGTGGAAACAATGGAAGAGTTGATAAATAATTCTTTATTTGGAATCAAAGAAATAATAAAATGATTCTTTACATCATGAAGACAATCCTCTTTGCTATAAATGTAACTTTGTTCAAATGAGTCCCAGACTCTAATGGCAATTCTGGCTCAATGCCAGAGGAAATGCTCTGATGTAATCCTGTCTGGATATCAGAGACAGCAGCCTAAGTAATCATTTCTTCTTGTCCAAAAATCAAACTGACCATTTGTGCAGGCGGAATACTTACACTGTGGTTATTCTTGGAAGAAAACGTTCCCGTGGCCATCACTAAAAGTGGGGCCAAATGGCAGTAGGGGAATGGTGACGATCAATGAGCCCATATTCAGTTGAACAATAATAAATGGCATTAGAATGTTTCTTAACCATGAAAATGAGTAAGCAGCTATTGAATATTTTTCAAATGTTTACTCACTACGCCTCTTTTGGTCATCATACCCTGTTACTTTTCACTTGAATTATTGCAACAGTTTATTAAGCATCATCCAGTTGTATTTCCTACCCTCCACCCCATTGCCCCAACCATCATCATGCATATAATAATTTATTCTCCACAGTGCTTCCAGACAGCTCTTTTGATAAAAATCAAATTTGCCAAATGTCATCTCCCTATTTAAAATGCCTTCAAATTCTAAACTGTTACAATGCCCAAAATTCATCATATTCTTTCTTGCCTGTTTCTGCACATGCTAATTTCCCTATCTGGCATGCCTAGCCCCTCTGCCCGCAGGTTAATCGCCGCTGTACCCCCTTGTGTGTTCCTGTGATAACTTGCATTTCTTCTCCCATTGTGCCCTTATCACATTGCGCTGTAATTGCTGTGTTATTTATACTGTATGGTGAGGTCCTTCAAGGCTGGTTGTCTCTTATCTGTGTGTACTCAGTGCCTAGCGAAATGTCTGACACATGATAGAAATGCACTTAAATGTTTTTTTTTTTCAGTGAATGTTGGTAACTCTGTATCAGTTACAAAGACTCTAATACTTTGACAACTTTCCAATGACAGCTCTTATATATATATATATATATATATATATATATATATATATATATATATATATATATATATATATATATATTTTATTCTTCTTCCCCTCAGTGATTAGTGGGGACACCATAGAAGTAAAGGGCCCATGAGCTTACAGTCTGGAAAAGAAACAAATAGCTGAAAGACTATAACCCACTCTGGACACCTTAGAGGAGAACCTGAAGAGGATGAGTGGGTAGAAGAAGAATGCAGTTCTCAGATAACCAGTTAAAAGGTGAACACAGGGACCCAGTGGAGGCCTACGCTATACAAAGCCTTATCAGGGAACCCCAGGCAAATATTTTTATTCTCTAGTTTATCAAGATGATATGTGCATGTGTACTTAAATTTTTAATACCATATAGCTTTCATCTAATCACACGCTTGGTATTGGATCAAAGATTCAAAGATTAGAATCCTGGCTAAACACATCAAGGCGTGTGTCCAATTCAAAGTGAAAGTCTGCACAAACAGCAGCTAGCAGTAAAAAAAGGTGTCAAAGTCTACTGCATAGCTGGCTTATAGTGTTGTCATCAACCAAATAAAATACTTCCACTCCAATTATATTCAGAAAGAAAATCGAATTCATGAAATGTAATGAGTTTTTCATACTTCCAATACTAAAGCTTCTTATTAAAATGTCTTTCTACTCTTATATTGATTAAACTTGTTCCTAAAATCTCTTAAAGGACAATAGTTAGAAATTAAACCTCGTAGTCCACTTCAAAATCTACAACGACTAAAATACATCTAGTGAATCATAATGTTAAAATAGTGTATACAAAGTTAAACCTCCATATATTAAAAAACGATCACCATTATGAGAACTAATTTTTAGGCAATCATGCATACTGCTATCAATATTTTATACATTTAAGCTAGGCTGGGCCTGCAGGTCTCTAAGTGAACCAGAGCTGATTGGCATTTATCATAAGTGTTGTGAAAGATTCAAATTAGATTGTGAGAATTTTCCCAATGACTCCATTAATTACTACGTAACTTTAATCCTAGAACAATGTACTATCAATACCTGGTAGAAAACAGGTGCTAAATAAATGCTTGTTGAATGAAAAGGAAAGCTGTCAATTTTTACAATTATATTGATATGGTAAAGATGTCCAGCTCTTTCTGATTCATTATCTCTCTGCAGTCCCCAAATACTAGAAATGGAATAAATCAAATAACTCAAATACTTTTTTTTTTATTATAGGATATTCATGATAACTGCTGTAATGTGATTTCTAATTTGTTTCCAGTGATACTGCTTTTATTTGGCAGTGATATGCTCTCATAAATCATATAACCATAAGTCATGGGCTTTATTGTCCATGTCGTTTTGGGCTTAGCTTTTCCCCATTGGGGACACAAACTCCTTAAGATTATCTTACCATTTGTCTGAACCATTTTCAGTTAGGTGTGGTTCTTCCTTTACTCTGTCTGTATTCTGTTCATTAGGAGCAAGTTACTAAGTTCAGCCTATACTTATGGGAAGGGAATTATAAAAGGGGGTCAACATCAGGAGTCAGGGGTCATTGGGAGCCATGGTGAGTTCAACTCCCCAACTTCCTACTAAGTTTTCATATCTTGTCGTTGACTCCTACTAATTCCTACTTGATGTCAGTGTGTTAGTGTTTATTTTATTTGACTCTGGGGTTCATGTTTGTAAAGTACTAATCTATATGTCAAGATGCTTATATCCTAATAAATATAAAATACCAAATGTGTCCTTTTTCCCCCTACTAAACACACTCCCTAACTTAAAACCTCCTGGTAAATTATAATGTCTTCCAAAAGAAAGATATCAGATTAACATTCACAAGTTTTAAATATGTTTTCGTTTGAAAAATGACAGGGTACAGGGGTTTAGAACTTTAAAGCTCTACTTCAAATTTCAAATATTCTGATTTTTTAAAAACGATTTGAACAGGTATTACTAGCTTGGCAGTATTTGTCAAGTTTGTGCACTTTTAACTTTATATTTTGCTTTTTGCCTTTCAACCTACTAAATAAAGTTATTGATGCATGTACTCTTTGCATCGAGCAAATGCTCTTTAACGTCCTCTCAAGAGCTAATGCTGCTCTTTGTCAAATGTGGAGAAGAGATAAAAGCCTTGTGGTGATCTGAATCGTAATTGGAATTTGAAGACAGATCACCCCTTGAAGAACAATAGTCTGCAGAAAAATAAGTACCTTGCTAAGAAATTTAAATATTACAGAAAGACAAAATTCGTAGTAAGCTCTAGTGAGTTAAGTTAAAGGATTTAGGAAGTGAAATCCTTTTGGTAAAGAAATATGAAATTGTTTCAAGCGAATGTGCCTTAAATTGTTGACGTCAAAGTGTACTAAGTAACCTTTATATCTCCTTAATCAGCATTGACTTGAAAACTTAAAGCTTAGCCAGTCCTTAAAAGAAAGGCTCAAGCAGTAGAGGATGGATCACTTTTCTCCAAAAAATGTATTTCAGTTTTGATATTTCTCAAAAAAAGCATGGAGGGCTATTCATACTCGGAGGCAGTCATTCATAGGCCAAAAAGAATGGAAATGCCATCCTCCAATTAAACTTCTGGCAAAACTTACTATATTTTTAAATGATGTACTTAAGAATTAAAAACTAAAGGAGGTATTTTGAAGAAGGGTTCAAGAAACTGGGGGGATTGGTTTATGAGGGTAACTGACCTATATGTAAAATGAAGAGATAAAAAGAGACTTCTTGTTCTCATGAGAACTGTTGCCTACAGATAAGACTGGCTGGGGAGAGCCTGTCTTGCAGTAAGTACATTATTAACAGGTGTGAATAGCTTCTACCAACAAAAGTTGTCACTGTTAATAAGCTGTCCTGCAATACTATAGCACAGTCAAGATGTAACATGATACTAATAGTGTCTACTCTTTTCCTTAAGGCATAAGAAAGTGTGAACATAGTTCAAATCAGTCCTGAAAGGAAGAAAAATTACCTGTGCCCCTTTTGTTTCCAAAGAAGCCCTTTCCCTGATCACATAATGTACAAAAAATTAATGTAATGTAATGTAAATGTAATTTAACATGCCCTGATGTTTATTTAAAGACAATACAACATTTTAGTAGAGCCTCATCGGTAGATGCGTAGGAATCTTGCCTCACTTGAACATAATGTTTAATCACCTTTTTATCATACAAAGGGATGTGTGTGTGGGCTGTGATTCTTCGTAATACAATTTTCTTATTGTTTATTTAAGAATCCATACACTGCATGAGGTTTGTGAAACTAAGCTGTGAAGCAATCTAATTATTTCCAAGATCTGGTACACAGGCGCTTAGTGCAAATGAGTTCTGTCTAACCATCTTCAGGGGGAGATTTGTTATTCAAAACAGGAAAATCCTCAAGGCAGGAAACTTGCTGTCCACTAATCTGTGAGTAATTCCAAGTAGTTTACTTCCAATAATTGGAACCCCAAAGGAAATGTTCCAGATGTTTATCAGTGCAACTATGGTCAACTAAGAAAACAGAGGATAACCAGGACACTATCTATTATTCTTTAAAAAAAATAAAAAACAAACAAAAACTAGCATCTATTAAAGTGGCTAATAATATGGCTAAAAAGTCACCTCAGTATAAAGGACGTCTATTTCACCATAAACCTTGAGTGAAAGGTTCATACATATTCCTCTTTGCTAATCAATACTAATTATCTTTATCTTTAAAAGAAACAATACATCTAGTCAAGCTGGGGGCTTAAAAATAACAGAATAGCAATAACAACAAAGTGCTTTTAATAAGGAAAAAGCTGACAACGACTTTCTGTACAAAGTGAAAAAAGTACAGGCATTGCAATTCAGATTTGCAAAGCATTCTTTTGTCCAATCGAATGAGGGGACATAAATTTATAGGGCATGTTTCTAATTCTCTGTGGCTCATTCATAGAGGAACTCTGTGTTGAACAGTGAGTCTCATGTAGGGGTTTAGAGCTAGTAGGTGCTCAATAAAAATTTGAATGAAATAGAATATTCAGGAAAAATATTATCAATTAAAAGAAATATGTGGTTTCTGTTTGCGAATCTAGAGAAGTAGATGGCTTTAAGATAAAGACAATGATCACCTTTGTATGTAGAGAGTGTAAATAGAGCTCAAAGGAAAGGGTACTGGTTTGGCAATTGCTATTCCCAATAAGAACTTCAACAGGGCAAGTCCAGGTTGAAACCATAAATACTGAATTCAGTTTCATGCCATGGCCTCCATTGTTAGTAAGTTCAGGCAGAATTACTCCAACCTTATCAGTTCATGCGTCAACAATATTTTCAGAGTCACAAGTAGAATTAAATGAAAACAAAGGTTAGGGATAGAATTATTTTACAGCAATCCCTCCTCCATTTTCACGGGTCAAAGAAAAGGCTTACTTATAAATTTGCTTATAAATTTTATTAGTTTTCTAAATTAGCTAAATATCAAGGGAGGGGGAAACTTTCACAGTTTTGTTAAAACACGTACATAGATGACATTATCATGGTACCTACAAATATTTTGTTCAGATTGTTTAAGACTCTGCAGAGTATTATAAAACCTTAAGAAATTGTAATGTATAGCCCAAATCCATCATCATTAACAAATCATGGTTTCGTTGCAGGAATGCCCCTATGACAGTATTTTAGCTTCTAATAAACCGACCTCCTTGAAGGCTGTCACCAATTGAATTCTTCATTCCATGAGTACCTTCTCCAACCTCTAGAGAGTTCAACATAAATTTCCAAGACATGTGGAAAATATAAAGTATAAATGCAGAAAAATTAAATTAAGGCATAGTCTAGACCTATAAAGACATAACACCTTAGTTAAAGATACATTGCCACCATTCAGAATGAGATACAAACAATGAAGGGATGAGAACAAAGGAGAAGGAATTCAGTAGGACCTTTAAAAGCAGATGTGAGTTTCATAGGCAGGAATTTGATAGAAAGACACTTTTAAATGGAAAATTTTCTACATGGAAAGAATACCCTATACAAAAGTTCCAAGACAGAAGAGCTTCAGGGAACCTTAGAAATGTATTACTCAAGTGATGGGATAATTAAGATGGTTATCTTGGCATAGGAAGCCCTCACAACAAACTATGCATTGATTTCATATTTTTAATCTGCCACAATACTAACGTATTGACATATAGTACCTTTTTTAAAGCCATTTTATGGTTGTACCATACAATATGCCTTATTGTTCCTATTTTACAAATGAGGAAACTGAAGCTTAGAGAAGGTAAGCAACTTGCTAAGACCCAAAGTAAAGTCAGCATTCAGCCCCCTTGGGCTGACTCAAAAGCTTTACTCCTACCACCGCGCTGCTTTGCCTAGAAGAGACATGAGAGATTGAAGCCACAGCTTGGGGAGCTCTGTAGGTTATACTGGGGAGTTGAAGTGAGCTATACAACTGGATGCCTCTTTCAGAAGGGTTAGAATGAAATTAACTTGGTATCCACGTCTAGGATAGATGCAAGAGGAAAGAGACTAGAGGCCACTGTTACGTCACAAGGGAGAGGGAAGGTCCTAATGCAGGTAGACCAGGCAAGTGAGGAGGGGATGGTACCTGTGGACACAAGACTCCACAGTATTCATTTGGGTGCTTCTGATTCTCCTTTAGAGTGCGCACCCGTCTGTTCTGTCCCTTTTATCTACATTATGCTCTGCAAAAAGGCAAAGTGTAAACATTTATTGAGTATCTATTCAATACTACATATTGTTTATTTAATTCCATAGTGTTTCATTTTAGAAATTTAGATTCACATCAGTTAAATAACTTGCTTAGGGTAAATACCCAAGTAACAGAGCTGTCTTTCAAACTTGGGTCTGAGTCCACAGTTCTTGACACGATGCCATAGTTTGTCGAGGTGAGTAGGGTTTGTACTGGAAGAACCAGGGGGAGGGGGAGTTTGAAAGGGAAGATGGGAAATCATGCCAATTCCTTATGTCAGCTTATATACCCTCCTCTAAGTTTCTCATGATATTTCCAAGAATTCTTTAAAATAGTGTTTTAAAAGTACAGTCATAATAGAAAAACCTATTTTCTCCTCCAAATTATGCAAAAAAGTTACTGCTGATGAACTCAAAATGTTTTTTTTTTTTTTTTTTTCCCCTTTTCTTTGTTTTTTACTCCCTCTAAAAAAGGTCTTTTAAATGCTGGCAAGCTTCTGTGAGTCAAATGAGCATGTTGTTACAGTCATAATTTGCTAAGATACTTGAAAATGATTTCAAGGTTTCATTTAAAACACCAAGCATAAAATATTAGCACTGAAAGAAAACAAAAAGCCTTTTTTAAATTTTTAGTGAGTTCAAAGTTGCCATGATTTCTCTTAAGAGGAATAAAAATACCAATAGGGACTGATGGAATTATGCCAATAATGTTAATTGGGATTGAAAATTACAAGTAGCCCCAAAATTCAGAAAGCATTTTCTCATCAATGTACACTTACAATAATGTATTCTATTGAACCAAAAAATCTGAATAGTAAAACAGCATTATACTATACAAATATTCAAGGTTCCAACAATTTTCTCTTTTTTTAATATGCTATCCCTTTATATCAAACTGACTTTTTCCAAAAAGTAGATTAATTCTACTCTGTATGAGTTTTACTAAATGCCATATATATTAGACATTACATGTATGTTTCTTGACTGATTTTCTTTATTTGTAAATGTATCACATGCTTTGACACTAGGTGAGCCTTCCCCTCTTTTCATGTACCTACACAACCACTGGAACGAGAATGTTCAAAATATTTTCCTCATTTTTTTTTAGATCTCTTTCAAACATTTAGATATACCCAGGTTTTGGCCTCCATTAAGAATAACCAAATCACTTTGTTAAAATAAAACAAACTTTTTCCTTAATAAAAAAAAAATATTTTTTATGTTTATATTCCTTAATAAATCTTCTGAAATCTATCTTTTCTTTTGACTGGACCTCAAAATCCATGGTTATAGTAGCCACTTAATTAGAATATTTTAGAGCCTAAAACACTATTTACAAATCTTCTTATGTTATCAATGACATCTATCAATATTCTCTAAGCTCTAAATGCTCTGTTCTGAAAAAGAAAATGTATATTGTGCACTGCTAAACACCATAGGACCAATGTCAAAGTTTACAGCTACACTATCATGTCCAAATCCAAAAGACTCTTAGCCATAGGCCTTCCAATTAACATTTTCTTTTAAGTCTCAAGGAGGTGATCGTAACTGGAATATGATCGTTGTACTTCAAAAGATAATGTTTGAAGTAGTACAAAAGCACTATGGAGAATATACTAAAGATGAATTTTTAATTAGAAGTCCAAATTATAAGCCTAATATGAATAAGTTCTACTTTTGAAGGGCCTAAGTGGGTGGACACTTCTTACTGAAGGGATTGTCACATATTATTCAAAGTGATGAAAAGCAAGGACCTACAAACCAAGATTATTCTACCCAGCAAGACTTTCACTTAGAATTGAAGGACAGATAAAGAGCTTCACAGACAAGAAAAAGCTAAAGAAGTTCATCACCACACAACCAGTACTACAAAAAATGTTAAAGAGATTTCTTTAAGGAGAAAAGAAAAAAAATTAAAAATATGACTAATAAAATGGCAATAACTACATCTATCAACAATTACTTTAGATGTAAATGATTAAATGATCCAATCAAAGATGTAGCGTGGCTGAATAGGTAAGAAAACAAGTCTCATACATATACGGCCCACAAGAGACTCACTTCAGATCAAAAGACACATACAGGTTGAAAGTAAAGGGATGGAAAAAGATATTTCATGAAAATGGAAAGAAAAAACAACAGCTGAGGTAGCAATACTTATACCATACAAAATAAACTTTAAAACAAAGGCTATACCAAGAGGCAAAGAAGGATCCAGTGATCCCACTTCTGGGTATTTATCTGAAGAAACCCAAAACACTACTTTGATGGGAAAAGTGCCTCCATATGTTAATTGCAGCATTGTTTACAATGACCAAGATCTGAAGGCAACCTGGGTGTCCCTCAGGATGAATAGATAAAAAAGAGGTGGTACAGTGGAATATTATTCAGCTATTAAAAACCTGAATTCTTGCCATCTACCACAACATGGATGACCCTAGAGGATATTATGCCAAATGGAGTAAGTCAGACAGACAATGATAAATGCCATATGATTTTATTTATATGTAGAATCTAAAGAAAAAAATAAATAAATAAACAAACAAAACAGAAACAAACTCATAGGTATAGAGAACATTTTGATTGTTGCCAGATTGGAGGGAGGTTTGGGGGGGATGGATGAAAAGGCGGAAGGGATTCAAAAATACAAATTGAAAGTTACAAAATAGTCATGAGGACGTAAAATATAGTGGAATGTAGTCAATAATATTGGAATAACTATGTATAGTGCCAGGTAGGTACTAGACTTATTGGAGTAATCACTTCATAAGTTATATAAATATCTAATCACAAGGTAATACACCTGAAATTAGGATAATATTGTACGTCAACTATAATTGAAAAATAAAATATTGTTTAAAAAAGAGAAATAAAACTGTTCTGGGTAGTTTATCAATGTACTAGTACATTTTGCAAACATTAATAACAGTTGAGAGTCAGTTTATAGAAAAAGTAATACAACTTTTTACGCACAAATGCCATAAACTTATATGCCTTAAGAGCTCATCTGGAAAAGAAATTTAGTGCCTACTTAACTAATACTCTAAGAAGTTAATGCCATGGTTGTAAATAAATCAAGCTTGCCAACATTTAATTTTTAAAATGATTCTGCTGAGCAATTTAAATCAATCAACATAATTATTCCATAAATTTTAAGCTACCAGTGACTCAACTAAATAAATGTCTAACTCCTAAAACAGAATGCCAGAATGTAATTACAAATATTGGAAAAAACCTAAAATTCAAATGCTCGGAATCTGTGCCATGCCAACCACTAGATAAGCATTAGTGTTGAACATACATATCTGTAGAAAGATACCAATTCTCTCATCGGTACTTTCTATTCCAATTTAATCAGCCCTGCTAACATAGGGCATGCATAACAGTTTCTAATTCAAAGTATTCATGAAACATGAATACGAAGTATTGATATTCTAATGCAAGTTATTAAGTTGCATGGACCAAGGAGAATATTCACATCAAGAGCAGAAAAGAAACAATCTTTTAATAGCAAAAATTGAACAGAAAAAAATTGGAGGACAAAGAGTGGAAGAAAATGCACAATAATGTTACCATTCAAGTAAAAAGGGCAAAGAGAAAATGAAAACAAATCCAACCACCTTGACGCAAAATAAAACTTTAAGAGCAACAGAAGCACATACTAACTGTAAACAAATGATTAACATTCAGAATTGAGCCTGTGCAGTAAAAGGTGGAGTAGTGTGATCTTACTTTTTAAAATATTCAGAGAATAAGACGAAAGTGCAAAATGTTCAAAGTATTCTTTCTGGGTAGTGGGGCATAAATGATTTTCAAAAAATCTTTACATGTATACATTTTTGAACGTTATTTTTATGATGAAAAAATATGAAGGCATGTTAAATTAACTAAAGTAATAGGGGAAAAGTCAGTATAGAAAAATATTTCTGCTGCTTTTATAATTATTTACTATTGTCCGAGGCCTAAGCCATTCTGATTGAGAAACACAAAGCACAAGTAGGAGATTAAGAGAATGAGTAAATAAAAGGTTACGTCTTTCATTTAGCTTCACCCCCTTCTGTCTGTTTTGTTTCTTTTTAATCTAAGACTCTTAAAGTATATTTTGACCTAATTTTAAAAAGCCCCAGACATCTAGAGCTGATTTCCATTTTTGTTAGTCCTAAAACTAGTTATAGACAAAGGCAGGTAATTCTTTTTTTTCAAATACGTCAATTCCAATGCCTTTTTAATTTTTTTTTTTTTTAATTGGGGAATATTGGGCAACAGTGTGTTTCTCCAGGACCCATCAGCTCCAAGTAGTTGTCCTTCAGTCTAGTTGTGGAGGGCGCAGCTCACTGGCCCATGTGGGAATCGAACCGGCAACCCAGTTGTTCAGAGCTTGTGCTCTAACCAAGTGAGCCATGCGGCCGCCCCAAAGGCAGGTAATTCTTGAGGTCTAAGGTTTCTTGCAACTCAAATTTGAGTTTTAGAAGATGTTTAGCATTTCAAAAACTCCATTTTGAATATTTTGATAATCTCAAAATTTCATGTATTACATTTTGCGTTGCACATAGTTTGGGCCACTTCACATTGGTGAGAATCTCATTTCCCATTTTCTTAGCAACTCACGATGCTTCATGTTATACTCAAGCTTCATGGATAACTTTGATTGGCTGTATGTCCATGGTAAATTCCATTTAAATGGCTAGATTTCTGCGTCATAGTACTAAATGACGGAGAAAGGCAATGAATATGAACAATTTCCATAACATGGGATAACTGTAATTTTTGGGAAACCAGAAACTGCTAAATTCAAACTATAGATAAAAGTTAAAGCTTTGGCCAAGGGATCGGAGCTTGACTCTGTTGGGGACCAGGATTTCAATCATTCTTATGAGAACTGTGGCCATTAGCAGCATCTTTATCCAGATGGTAAGTACAGACGTGGTAAACATAGTGTTATTTCCTAAGGCAATCAAAGGAGACAAATGCGTTAGATACCAGAAGTCTTGAATTTCCAGGCTGCATCTTCAGATTATAAACTATAGGTGTCATTTGTCTAAAATATGACTTTTGAAAGTAATTGACATTATATCAAATATATGGTGATGGACGGAGAACTGACTCTGTGTGGTGAAAAAGGAAGGAAGGAAGGAAGGAAGGAAGGAAGGAAGGAAGGAAGGAAGGAAGGAAGGAAGGAAGGAAGGAAGGAAGGAAGGAAGGAAAGAAGGAAGGAAGACAGACAGACAGACAGAAAGAAAGGAATTGACATTTTAAAAGCATGTCCAATAACCATCTATTTGTTTTCCCAAGGTCTTGATACACTAGGCCCCTATTCAGGCTGTGAATACACCTACAAATAGACTTCTCATGAAGTCCTGAGAATTCTGCCCAAGAGGAAAGTGATGACAACAGAATTTCGGCCAACACAGACAAATATTCCTTACTGTTTCACAGTCCAAAGTCATGCCTCCAAGCAGACGCATTGCATGGGAACGCCCAGCCTGTGTCATCTAATCACTCTCCCCTCTCTCCTTACTCGTAGTTGGTTTTTGATGTTAGCGTTTCTCATACCAGTTTATTCAAAGGACACATCTGAACCAACGTTATTGGGTAATGACTGTTGTGAAGAGAGGAGTGTCTGAGGACCTGGGATGCTTCCAGGAACTTCCACCTCTGAGACATGGCCCATTCCCTTCCCTACACTTCTGGACCTGTGTGTTTCACACTGCGCTCTGGGTTCTTCGAGGTCACTTCTCAGGTTCTGCAAATAATGAAGGTCCTAACAACCTACAGAATCCTTTCATGCTTTAGTAGTTTTAGTTGTGATGATAACAGCTGTAACAGAACAGCCTTTGCTGAATGCATCTCATGCTGGGTTCTGCAGTAACCCTTTCACAGAGATTTCCTCTTCTAATCTTTGTCACAGTTACAAGGCAGGTCCTTATCATTTTAAGGACAAAAGAAATGAAGCCCAGGAACATTAAATTATTTTCCCAAGGGTGCAAAGCTAAGCAAATAGCAGAGAATCTCAACCCAGGCAATATGATTCCAGATTCTATACTCAGAACTGTTCTACTCTTCAATTTTGATACAGGTTAATTCCTATCTCCTCTAGAAAGCCTGTCCATTGCAGTCAAATGAGCTCTCTTGCTTTCAAAATTTCTCTATTTCTCTAAGTCTCTCGTTCGCCAAGAATTTCTTATAGGTTTTCTATATTTATCCTGTCTCTCCAACTAGATTATAAATATCTCAATTGCAGGGATATGCCCTCTCTTGCTGATGCTCTCCAGGGTGTTTAGCAGAGCCACACAAGAATCTGGTATGAGCCTAAGAGATTCCTGATGAATGACCGGACAGATCTGAAGTTAGATCTTCATCTGTCAACTGCCAGAAACCGAGGTTGAGATGATATAGTTCAGAGTCTTACTGGAGACTGTCAAAGACATACTTTATCAATCCAGATGCGGGACATTACAGAAGTTTCTCAAGCCCTCTACAGCTCAGTGGCCACCCATGCAATGGTGTTATTATTGAAATGTGCAGGACCATTGTGAGGGTTGGAGTTACTACACATAGTCAAGTGTAAGTACCTAAAGGTAGTTTATAAAGAACAAACTGATGGTTGCCGGATGGGAGGGGGATTGTGGCAGGCAGAGTGAAAAAGGTGAAAGGATTAAGAAGCACAAATTGGAAGTTACAAAAGAGTCATGGGGATGTAAAGTACAGGATAGGGAATATGCATATAGTCAAAAATATTTTAAAAACTATGTATGGTGTCAGGTGGGTACTAGACTTATTGATATCACTTCAGAAGTTATATAAAGGTCTAACCACTATGCAATATACCTGAAACTAATATAATATTGTATGTCAACTATAACTAAAAAAAAAAAAAAAGAAAGAATTATTACTACTAACTTTGGATTCAACTAAAGCAGTGGTTTTCAAACTATGTTACCTGACCTAAATTTAAAAAAAAGAAAAATTGCCATAGAGGGACTTAATCCAAGGGGGAAGAGTGAGAAAGAATGAAGAGTGAGAAACACTAGGTGGGGTTTCAGGAGTCTGCTCCCCAACTCTGTAACCAGAAAGGTCTGTGCTTACAAATTTCATACACAGAAGCACTCCATGGGATTTTTCTTTGAAAATAAAGCAAAAAGAATTCAGTTATAAATATAGTCTGAACAATACTGTTTGATCCCACTCAGGAAACTTCAACAACAATGTTTCCAAATCAATAAAGTTGCTCTATTACACGTGGGAGGAATTATGATGGTGTAAAGCATGAATCATTAGTAAGGCAGTAGTAAAGAACACTTAGCCATAGAAAATACTGTTCAGCTTCCTGAGCTGATATCATTTCTTGACCCTATTCTTCCTGCCTTTTGGGAAGTCTTTACTGACTTCTATGACCTACTATCACATTCACAGTGAAAATTAAATTCTTCAAGACCCCTGAAGAAATTTACTGGTGCACTTCCTCCCCTAAATCCTGCACCACTCCAGCTCTCAGACCTCTACATGTGTCAATTCCAAAGAACTCCCCCCTTTCTTTTTTAATGACTAAAATTCATGGGTACCTTTTAGTTTTCTAATTATCAGATGCTAAGAGATATGCAATCCATCTAGGACCTCCTGGACCCTCACTATGAATTAAATCAACGAGCAGCTACACCAGCTACAAGGCCCTTGACCATTAGTGGTCCAATGCGTTTGATCTATCAATGAAAAGCATTGCATTTATTCAGACATCGCCAATCAGCTGTTCTCTTAAAAATGTCCTCCACGTTTGTTTTCACCTACTCTAAATTATACTCACAATCATGAAAATGAACAACAAAAATTGAATGCCACTTTTTTCTGTTTTCCTACCAATAGCTTAGCCATCGAATTTAATAAATCTAAAGGTTATTCTGGTTAATAACATGGCCCAGCAGCCCATGATTTTCAAAATTTTTTCCTTCCCCCTCAACTTGTTCTTTTAATTTTACTTCTTATTAATCCTCAAAAAAATATGTTCCCAAGCTACACAATGCTGGTATTCTTCCACTAATGATGTTTCACTCTCTAAAAGAAAAATGCAACTTTTCTCAAATATCTCTTCTCAACAGCAATAAAATAACTCAGAAAAACTACAATGATATCAAAAGTAATACTAATTATATTGACTGTAATTTTCTTTTTAAATTCTTCAATATAGACAGTTCAATGCATGGGAGAGTGTGCTATGTGGAGCTTAATACAAATTAAGTGCCTCTACGATGTAGGGTCAGTGGTTCTTGAACTTAAGATGCTCTCCGAATCATCTGCAGAGCCTTTTCTTCCCCCACAGTGACATACCCTCCAAAGTTCTAAATCAATAGATAGCGGATGACAGAGAGTTTGCACTTTTAACAAATGCCTAGGTAATGCTGATGTTGCTCTTCCAGGGACCACACTTTGATAACCATTGTAGCAAACATTTGATGTTCCTTAATCCACACTTTACACTTGAGTAGTCGGCATACATGGACCTTACTCAGGAATCTATACATGGTGGTGGTGGGCGGGGGGTAGGATGCTAATAGCAGGTTCTTCAAATACTGCTATTAGGTTGGTGCAAACGTAATTGCAGTTTTTGCAATTATTTTTAACCTTTTAACTGCAATCACTTTTGCACCAACCTAATACATAAATGTGCATCAGAGGGTTTGTAAATGAACTAACATTAATAGACTCCATGATCTCGGGCTCCATTTCCTCATCTGGAAAATCGGAGACAACACCTCTCTCACTAGAATGGGACATTTTAGGATCACTGTAAATAATGCATGGGCAACAGGTTGTAAATTATCAATCACTGTTATCATGATTACTTCGACATTTACCCAGCCAACAAAGGACATCCCATCAGAAGAGAGGGCTCCTCAGATTCACCAATGAATTGCTGACATTATTTTTCCTTTAGTCTGAGGACATTCAAGGGGAAAACAAAGGCAAACACACTGTCATGACTCATTTTTTTCTTTTATTTTTATGTATTTGTTCTGTAATAAAAAATAACATACGTACTGTAAAATTTTCCTTCCTTGTTCTTTATTCAATGTTTTTGCATTGTTATTTGAATTTTTATAAGCCCTACTTTAAAGAAATTCATTGACAAATAGGTTTTATAAAAGAAATGTAGACATGTATAGCAACTTGGCAATGTCTCAAATATTGAACCATAAAATTTCATTGCATGAGACATTCATACGTGTTTCAGTGCATTGCAAAAACTAGATCCTGCAATTGGTTCTGATTGCTTATGTGTCTCTCAGGGTTTAAACTTATGACCCCCTCTTTATTGTGTTATAGAATTCATCCTTTTTTAACAGATATACTTATTGTGGGTTCACGTGTTATAATTAAAAAAAAAAAATTAATGTAACATACTGTGTAACTTTTTGTGAAAATAGAGTCTTTTAGTCCATAGAAGTAGTCTTATAGATTCACTTGTCTTTAAAACCAAAATGAACGACTGCAGACAAAATTTAAAATGGCAGTAGCATTGCACAGTTGTGTCAAGCTCATGGCCCTCCCTCTAACTAGCTATGTGATATGGGACCAATCACTTAACCACTCTAGATCTCAGCTGCTTCAGCAGTTAAATGGGAGAACACCACCACCTATCCAAAAGCTCTGAGCCCACTGCATCACTCATAGCTTTCAAAAGTTATCTGCTCTTATAATCATTGTTACTTTTGAGCATTCATTAGGAATCATTCACAACCCATGGACGGGAAAGTTTCCTTTAAAAAAATTACAGAATATACAGTATTGACCTATGTTACTGCTCTACTTTTTATTCTCTCAATCATCTGAATAAATACAAAAATTACCTCTTTGTAAATTATTAAATGAATGAATAAAGATTTAGTATATCAATAACTAACACAAGTTTTACCTTGTATGGGAGCTTTTTATGATGTAGGTCTTCATGGGAAAATTGCTAATTCTGCAAGATTAAAGAAAATGCTAAAAAAATCAGCTTCCCTTGTCAATTTAGATTTACTATTAAATTATCTCTGATCCTTAAAATAATAATAATATCCTATCAGTTAAAGCCTGAGCATTCTCTAGGAATACTCAAGGTACTCAACGATTAAGTAATTTAAAAAGGGAGGGAGAGAGTAATTTATCTAATCTTAAGAAGGAATTAAGCGCTATTGCCTTCCCTTGACTACGAGAGGGTCCCCCCCCCAAAAGCACTATTAACATATGCCTGTCTACTGAGCTTAGTTTCCATCAAGATTAGAAAATAAAAAAACAAACAAACAAAAACCTTCAACCTATAAAAGAAACTTGGAGTTTAATAACTGTTTTGTTCTTCTCTGAAATTCACTTCTAATTCACTTAAACAATAAAAGAATGAGATTAAAGAATAGCTTCCGTATATCCATTTGTTCACGTTAATCTGTTATGTGGCCACATTGGCACCTAGTGAATTGACTCCTTCATTAAAGAAATTTATTTCTCAGGAATTTCATAATTGGCTTTATGATACTAATTTCACAGTATTTTTCAATAGAAAAATGTGATAAAAAGATTTACTAAGAATATTGTCTAATTAGCTCACTAAACAAGATGCTACCATAATACACTGTTTGCTTCATTGTCCAGGATGATGAGAATCCCTGAGATGTTACTGGCCTTTTTTTTCTGTAATCAGGGTCATGTTTCTGTTGTCATCAGCCTAAATTTATTTTGTGTCTTCCATCCTTTCTTTCAGGATTCTTGGTAGAAAGCATGCACGTTAGGCTGGGAGAAAGCGTGCATCTTTTTAATTTGCCTCTTGGAAGGCAGAACACAGAATGCCTTATTAGCATAGTTATCTCTTCTGCTTTTGTGCTGTGGTACAGGGAGCATGACAGTGTGTTGTCATTCCTGCTCATTAAAACCCCAGGTAATAACTGCATACACGACAATTGTTTGTACTGGCAGACAATGATGCTTCATTTTCACATATGGAAATACTTTTATCATAAATATGATGCTTTATGGAACTCTATAATGATATTTCCTAAAAAGCGTCTAATTGCTTATTTCTTGTTTCAGACACTTAAGGAATTTTCGAGGTTTACAGCCACTGTAATAACTTCGTCTATTATTTCTTTTTATTAACAATGAAATGGGCATTCATTTCTTTTGTTCCTTTACCAATAAAAAGCACTGGATGTTGACGCACTGTATGTAAGGTATAGATATTACATTTATAGCACATAGAAGTATTTGAGTTAGAAATTTTAGTCAAATCTCCTTTTTCCCCCATTTATCTTTTTAGATTTTCACAGTTGGCAGAGTTTTCTGAGCCAGGTTGAATAATGTAATGTATGAACCAGAGCTGCAAGGAAATGTATAAGCCATCTTACTGTACAGACCCAGATTTATTTTAAAAACAAAAATAAACAGAAAAATCAAAACCTAATTTTAATCTTGTTCTTATAATGTCTATGACACATTGAAGTATATTAGTTAACTTTCCCCACATAAATATTCTAGGAAAGACTAAACCTGGAAACTTGAAAGTATTCAAACAAAGGCAGAAAAATATTTTTACCAGATATTATTAAAGTATTCATTTTATCAGATTTCTTGTAGAATGTTTAGGCTTTTCTGCATTAGTACTGAAGTATTTTAATACCGTGGGATATTTAAATACTGGCTAGAAATAATCTAAGCAGAAATAATTACTCAGATATTTTACCCAAGCAAATTCACACCCATTCTTTGCTTTACAGAAATCTTTGCAGATAACTTTCTATGGTGATCATCTTAACCTGGTATGGAGATGCTTTCCTACAAAGAGAGAGAGAGAGAGACCTTTATTCTTGTATTTTTACTGAAGTCTTTTTGAATGGGACTGTTAGAATAACATACTGCCGAAGGTTTTGGTGTATTGTGAGCTGGAAACTCAAAGTAAGAGGAACAGGTTTCAGTTTAGATTATTTTAAGGTAAAAATGCCAATTTATGCACAACTGAAGTTGGAGCAGAGTCATGATTCAGACCTCAAAAAAAAAAAATCCTTATGTAGTTGTGAGAAATTCAGGAAAACAAGACAATAGCATAAGTGCCCTTGCAAATTCACACATAAGGGTACGTGTCACTGAATCCCTCTCTCACTATAAATACCTTTTTTTTCTATGTTTAGGTTTCCAGTAACTAACTTTTCCATTTCTGCAATTTTTAAAGAACCTAGGGCATAGCGGCAAGGTAAGAAGCCAGGAGAGACAGTAAATTGATATTGATTTAGCTGTGAGGGTAGTGAAAGTGAAATCACACAACCAGGAGTGACACTTCAGGAAAACATGGAAATGACAAGATTCCAAGTATGGGAATTAAGTAAGCAAGGGTTATTTAGTGGACATATTAGAAATTCCTATCCCTTGTGGGGTTTGAAGATGGATGGGAAAACTATTTGTTGTCTACAGAATCCCAAAATATTTAGACAAAATGTGAAATTTAAACAACATTGGTTTGTAGAGATCTAATATAACAACTGATTTTTTTCCTTCCTGTGACATCTGGAGTGTTTGTAATTGGATAGACACAATCAAAGTGGCCATTTTCATATCACATTAATAAAGAAAACTTGAGCCTATTTAGGCTATGAATAGCCTCAAGATATTTGTTAGATTTTTGTTTCCAATATGTTAATTAACATATATATTTTATGTCCTCATTCCTCAGGGAAAAATCAATGGTGTTTTATAAGATAGAAGACTACGAATATAGATCTGTATCATATCATGGGTGTTTTCTTTCCATAGCACTATAAGTACTATTTTGCCATAAAAAAGGAAAGAAATTTTGCCGTGTGACAACACAGATGAACCTTGAGGACATTATGCTACATGAAGTAAGTCTGACAGAGAAACACAGACTAAATGATCTCACTTCTATATGGAATCTAAAAAAAAAAAAGTTCTCAAGCTCATACATGCAGAGAACAGTTTGATAGTTACCAGAGATAGGGGTGGGTGGGCGAAATAAGTGAAGGTGGTCAAAAGGCACAAACTTCCAGTGGTAAAATAAATAAGTCCTGTGGATGTAATGTACAGCATGACAACTATAGTTAATAATACTTTATTGCATATTTGAAAGTTGCTAAAAGGGTATATTTTAAAACTTCTCATCACACACAAAAAAATTTTTGTAACTCTGTATGGTGATGGATGTTAACTGGATATTGTGGTAATTGTTTTGCAATGTATACAAATATTGAATCATTATGTTGTATACCTGAAAAGTAATACAGAGGGTGCCAAAAAATGTATACACATTTTAAGAAAGTAAAAAACTGCATCAAAACTGTAATACTCAATATATATGGAAAACAAACGATGAATACAAGTCACATTTGACTTCTGAAATTACAAGGGGTGCTAAAAGTGGTTACCATCAGTGTAATTTTAATGCAGTTTTTTTTCCTTTCTTAAAATGTGTATACATTTTTTTGTGTGTAATGCTACATGTCAATTATACCTCAATTAAAAAACAAACAAATAAACAAACAAAAAACAAAAAACCTAGTTTTTGATATTGTAAATTAAAGAAAACCCATAGGTGTTAGGATCACATTTGTTAGCAAGGGAAGTCACTGGAGTTTATTCATGGCCTGATATAATTTCAAAAAGTGCTCTCCTGAACACGAAATGACTCATTTACATTGAAGAGCTCTTGAATGTCGCCTAGGATTTAGTTACAATTATGAGATTAAAAATGCATTAAAATGCTAGACAGCTTTCAGGCTGACCTCGAAAGACAAAGAAGGGAATCATCGACAGTCTCAATCATGAAAGAAAGTGGGTGATGTTGGGAGAAAGGAAATCAGAAGCGTAGGTAAGTGAGGAAAAAAAGAAAGCATGAATACATAAGCTATTGAGTACGAAAGGCAGTCTTCTCAGATTTAGACTATTACACTGAAGTGGATGAAACCACTCTGAAAGTTATTCCAAACAATCATTGCTGGCAAATGATAGTTAAGAAGAAATGGACAAGAGTCAATACAATCTTGAATTCTGAGAAATGGATTGGATCTAAAGAGTCAAATTAGGACATTTTAAAACATCACATGTAAAGAGTATGAAAGAATTGACTGTAGTTATTTGGTAAAAGTAGCATCCACAATGGAATCTAATTAGAATTATAAAGCGATCAGCCTGAAAGTATCATTTAAAACAAACAAATTTAAAATGGTTTTAAGGACTAGGGTCATAAGTAAATATCACTCTGGACAGTATAGGAGACATGACAAAAAGGTCCTGAACAACGAGTAATCATTATTCACGCTGTGTAGTTCTTACACAATATTCAGAAGCAACAGTTGATAAAATATATTATTCCTTACTCATGCACAAAAACCTCTTCACTTATAAATGCATTGATATATTTGCACACCATCAACCCTGGGCTCTTTTTGAAATACAACCTCCATATCTTAAGTTGGCACTATGAAAAAATGAGCACACACACACACACACATGCACACATAAACACATATACAAACGCATACACACATAAGACATCTTTGAGTTTGTGTTAAACAAAATGCTTCATCACTCATTTCCATTAACAATGGATGTTTTCACCCCCAAATAGTTAAGGGTATAATTTGCTTTCAACACCTAGTTCCTTCTTGCTCAATTAGAAATATAGTATCTATTTAACTTTACCAAACATAAACACAATAGAGGCTAGTGCAGATTAATACCCTTGTGTAGGAACTAGGAATTTAAGACAGTTAATTTTAATGAAGCAAAGCAATCATCTTAGGACAAACCTTTTGCTGTAAAATATATTTAAATATACTATGTATTCTATTTAGAATGTTTCTTTAATAGTAATTCAATATTTCAAAAGATTAAGTATTGTTTTGACCTTTATAATTAACCAACTGTTGACCTTTGGAAATTTTGTACTTTCAGTTAGTTTAAATAAGCTGAACTCTTTTTAAAATTTAAATATTTTAAAACTTTAGAAAAAGTAATATTGCAATTCTGAGAAATCCTGCTCAATCAAAAATGTTCTATTCTGGTCCCTTTTTGCCCTAAAGTCAATGTATTTCTCATGAAAATGAAGCATGATCGTAACATCTGTTCGCTTAATAGAGTCATGACTACTCTTTCTTCTAGTTCAGGCACTTTTTAAGTGAGTTAAAGTTCTGGCAGGATTTTTTGTGATTCATTGAGCTTCATTATTCTTTGAGTCATGTAATTAAATGATCATATCAAATAAAAACATGGTAGTGCCTATTAATCAAAAGAGTTCTATGCTTGCAGAGATCAAGAATCAAGTGCCAAGAAGGACTCCTAAGGGTCTCAGCTGCAATTGATGTCATAGTGATTTCAAAGAATAAAAAGGTGATTCACCAACAAGACAATTTCTGAGACTCTAGCTGGCCACGTATTATTAAAGTCTTTACAACCCAACTTTCAATGCCATACTGACTCTTATTGCCATACTTCTGAGAGAAAGCTAGTATACAAAATAGACAGTGACATCCAGATGGAATTAATTGATGTTAACAATGTGATTTTGCCCATAGTATTTTTTTTTAAATGACACAACCTAATCAAAGTAACTTGTATTCGCCATTATTCCACAGGATAGTAGTATCCCAGAACAACTTTTCAAACATGAAATACACCTCTGCCTAAAGATGCAATGGACCTTCCATTGTTGGCATTTGCATTCATTCAGCTCTGTTTGTTTTACACACATTACATCCTGTAGTCAGGAAGAGGTATTTAAAACAATTTCCCTTCCTCTAACTATTGCAGCTGCTTCTACCAAGCAATGAAAGTTGCTAGAGAAATCATATACACACATACATGTAAAGTTAGGGAAACAAGCTGCATTATTTCCCTGATTTAAAATGAGCTCAATCAGTAGAAAAGGAAAATGCTATAAGATACAGCTTGATGAGCAGCTGAAGACAAGAATATACTCCGACACAGTTTTAGAATTCAGGATATATCTCACTTGATGTTTGGATGAGACAAAGAAAAAGTTTCCTCTTAATTTTTCTAAACCATTGAATGAACAACTACAATTTAAGAAAGGAATGTAACCCAAAATAGCAGCATGTGAAAATTTCTTAAATATGATCCTGAGGTTTTAAGGGCAGGAAAAAAAAAGGTCTTGCTCTTATTTAATTCTAGTTTATAAAATTATATCATTTTATAAATTTTAATTTATAAGAAGTTGAGGTTAAAAGCGTACTTTTCAAAATGCAGCAATAAAACTTAAGCTATGCAAAACTGACTGCTAACAATCATTCTTTAGTAGGAAAACAAATATATTAACTACATTGCAAAGCAAAAATTAAAATCCAGATTAATCAAATAACAAAGATTAAATAAAGAGGCATATTATTCCATATCCCACAGATTTAAGGAAAAAAGACATTGAAAGTATCTGAAAAATAAAATAGTCTTACTCTTGACGGTCGCTGTCCGGGTACAGTTGTAAAGAATAGCCAACTCCCCAAACACTTTTCCAGGACCCATGGTGCACAACTTCACACCTTCTTTTGTAACTTCAACCTTACCATCTAAAAACAAAAGAAGGGAAAACACATTATTTTAATTATCTCTCTCACTTTCTTTCCTTTGTTGTGTTTTCAATATGAGGTGAGGAGTGCTAGGTTCCTTTTTAAAATGCAAAGCATTTACCAATGAAAACAAAGTCATCATCAACATGCAATACAAGAAATGCAATAAAATACAGAAATTAAGAAATCCATATCCTTTCTTAATCACAGATAAGATTTAAAATGAGACTGGAAGAAAATACTAGGAAATAAAAGAGACAAAAATGAAAACATATAAAATTATTCCAAATGTGTTATTAGAAAACTATGATATTTCCAATTTCCATGTCATTTTGAATCTAAAAGAAAAACTGAGTAAGTGGGTACATTTTCTATAGCACACTTCATACTTGAGAATTCTCATTTGAATTAGGCAGTTATTGTGGAAAGAGAGACTACTTTGACCATTCGGCATTATTTAATTGTAGCTTATGATATCTTTTATTTTTAAACATCTTATCTGATATGAGCAAGATTGTTTTATATGCTTCCCAGTCCTGCAACATTGACTGTAAGGAAAAACAAACTACAAGGTTTGAAGGCAAAGAAAGAGACATTAGGAGTGTTTATGTTCCACAAAGGACCTGTAAAATGAAATGTTAAAGAAGGAAAAAGCTAAGAAACACTGTACACTCTATATACATTGTTGCCTGCAAGTAAGGAAAATGTTACTCATGAGGGAAATGGAAAAAAAAATACATTTTTAAAAATCATAGCTATGTACACTAGAAATTGTGTCACCTAACACAACGAGAGGAGACATAAAAAAGCAATACAATCTATTCTAGACTTAATCCTCCCCTTCCAGTATTCCTCCAACATGCTTATGCACAGTCTACAGAAGAAAAGCCCAATGCTTGTCAAGAGCCAGTGATTGAAGGGAACTAAATGCCACCAAGTGTTTTCCAAACTTCAGGCCTTCATACATTGACTTCACAATTGTTCCTTCATCTGTGTGCTTCCTGTAACATTGAACTTCTAGAATTTTGCCTTTAAATTCACTCTATCCTTTTAAAAAACATTCTAGTTTTAGCTCAACAATAATATTTGTAAAATCACAGGGTTGATGTACTAATTTATTTTTTTCAGACACCTATTGAGATAAAATAGGATTTTTTTGTTAAATAATTAATTTTAATCCATGTACCAGTGATGCAAAATCAACACTTCAGAGGACATAGTTCTGCCCCGAAAGCCATTTTATCTAAATGGCATTAATGGAGAAAGAATTTTGCAGTAAGTAGAATAAAATTCCACACAAAAACTCCGTACTCTTAAACTGTGTGTATACATCCCCTAGAAATGAACAAATCCAACAATTCAAAGGGTTTGGAAATAATTTCTTACGCAGGTATGGCTGGTATGGTTTGTCTTTTTCATGGCTTACTTCTTGACTACAGGAAACCAGCACTTTTTCTCTCAATAAATACTTCAAAATCAGCCTATTAAATTTGTATTTTCATAAGTTTTAGATCCCCCATGACATTTCCCTCTCTTTATGTCCCGGTAAAAACCATGCTCATATAACACTGATCTGTTTTACCTTATGAACAATTAATCTTGTAACTGATCATGTTTTGCTCTCTCATATGACATCTAGAAGGTTCACAGCCAGAACTGTATGACTCTGGGATTTGTAATTTATGCACAAGCTCACTTCTGGTTCCAACTCATTTTCTTGACTTATATGTGCCTAATTTTCTCACGTCTAACTCGTTTTATTGTTTTCTTTATTTCTTTTTAAAAAGATGGTAGAGAAGCTCCCGAGATCCTTCCCTGGTTCTGTCCATATAAGGATTGACCAGGTCACAGGGTGGGACTTCCAGGTGACACATATACTGTGCATGGTGTGAGCTTTCAAAATTACCCATGTTCATGCTCTAAAAGCATAGTAGAGGAAATATTTGAAGGTGATTCACTTTAAAATGGCATTCTTTACAAGGCTTCCAGTCAAGATAGTAGAGTAGGCAAACACTGTGCTTGCCTCCTCTCATGACCATATCAAAATTGTAACTAAACTAAAGAACAACTACCACTAAGAACCACCTGAAGTCTAGCTAAACAGAAGTCCTATAATTAAGGATATACAGAAGAAGCCATTGTAAGACTGGTAGGAGGGGTAGAGACTCAGAACAGCCTGCTCCCATACCCACATGTGGTAGTTAAAAATCAGGAGGTATATATCAGCTGTGGAAGTCCCTTCTGAGGAGTGAGGGGCACCAGCCACACACCAGGCTCCTCAGCCTTCGGTTCCAGTCCAAGGATAAGTCCCCACAACTTCCATCTGTAAAATTCAGCAGAGGTTGTAGCTGAATGAGACAGAGGAGTCCCAGGCATTCCTATTAAAGGTCCCACACACAAACTTACATGCTTACAGGCTTACTTGCTCTGAGCTTCAGCACTGGGGCAGCAAATCAAAAGGCACCAGGGACTTACGAGGAGGAACTGAGTTGTCTGGCATCAGGATGAAGGCTGAAGGGGGAGCTTTCTCCCATATAGAAATGCTGGCAGAAGCCACTGTTCCTTTCTTGAGCCCTCCCTTAACCCAGTGTGCAGACACAAGCGGCCACCTTATCTGAGTCTCTATCAACCTGGCTAACACTGTTAGCCTCACTCCGGTAGTGCCCTGAGACTCCACGACTCCCAATTTGCAGGCTCACTCAATCTGATTCCAGTGGTTTATCCATAAAAATGGCTTGTCTTGGGTCATGCTGCAGCCCTTCCTAAAATCTCCCAAAGTTCACAAACCCCAAACAAGCAGCATCTAGCCTCAGGGTGCCCTGTACCTCTTGCTAAGCAGCCCCAAGCCAGGCACTAGAGGCACCCTGCTTTGGTTTGCAGCTTAGCCTCTCCCAGGCATATCCAAACCCAGCACAAGTGGCAACCACCTGCAGATCACTTTGTAGCTAACACCAAGTGGCCCCAGGCAGCGCATAGGCAGCAGCTGACCTTGGCCCACAACAGAGCCCCTCCCAAGAAGCCCCAGAACCAACACACATGATGGCCAGATTTAGACCACACCAGAGCATTACCAAAGTACCTCCACAAAAAACACACTTAAAGGACAGACTGGGGCAGGCATCAGAGCCCCGACAAAGCACATGCTGCTCCATAGGGTCAGTTCCTGCATAATAGCTCCTCCACTGTAGTCACAGCCAGTCCTCACAACCAATCAGCTTGAGGGTCAATCCCTCCCACTGACATACAAACAGAAATTAAGGCTCAACTACAATAGGAGGGCACACACAACTCACACAAGGGATCCACCTGTAGAACCCAGCTCAGGTGACCAGAGAAATTGCACCACTGAGCTTTACAGGATATCTACTCCATAAGTCCACTTTTCTAAGACCGAGAGACATATCACCTCTACCTAATACATAGAAACAAATACAAAAGGCAGCGAAAATGAAGAGACTAAGAAACATGCCCCACTGAAAGAACAAAACAAAACTGTAGAAAAATAGCTAAACAAAATGGAGATTAGCAACCTACCAGAGATCGAGTTTAAAATACTGGTTATAAGGATGCTCAAGAAACTTAGTGAGAACTTCAACAAAAAGATAGTAAACATAAACATCTAGTGGAGATAGGAAATATATATATATATATATATATATATACATATATATATATATATATGTATATATATATATATATACATATATATATATTACACTAGATGTAAATATGTTTATATATAAATCAGAATAAAGAATACAATCACTGAAATAAAGACTACTTAGAGGGAATCAATAGTAGATTAGAATCCGGATCAAAATGGCGGCGTGAGGTGAGCCTCTGTAAAGCTCTCCTGGAATTTACAACTAATTGGACAACAATAACTCCACAAAACACTCCCTGCACAGCAGACAGGCAAGACGAAGAGGTCCACTACTGAATTCACCTCCAGGTGGGTGAATCGCGCGAGCGGGGGAGGAGGGAAGGGAGAAGTGCGGGACAGAGCCCCGCGGGCGCAGGACAAAGACCTAGCTCAGTGCTCCGAGCTCGCTGCATCCCGGAACTATTGCAGCTGCGGGAAAGGGAAGGACTCGGACTGCTAGGGCTCCACTTACGGCCCACAGGGCTGAGGGGGCAGCATATAGCACAGCTGAACCCAACGTTCACGGCAGACCTCGGAGAAAAGACTGAGGGAAGAAGGCTGAAAACTGTGATTAAGCCCTCACTGCCGAGCGGAGAACGGAAGCCTTAGGCACTGAGACTAGCCGCCCCTCCCTACCCTCCCAGAGCTCGCCCCACCCCCACCTGCCCGGTGCTAGAAGCGATAAACTAGCAGTGTCAGATCACAAGGACAGGATCTTTGCTGTTCTGAGAACTGTGGACTGCAGAAACAGATTCGCAGCCCAACTAGTTACGGCAAAGGGGAGGGAGCTGTGGAAGCAGGACCGGCTGTGGTGGTGGTCGCCGCCATTGCTCTGGGCCACCTCTCACAACTCACCCCGCCCCTGGCCCCACCTATCTGGGCGGATCCCTGCAGGAGTAAACAGAACTGCTGAAACATACGGGCTCTGAATCGGGTGCAGAAAGAGCTTTGGAACTTCAAAAGCTCTCCGCACCCCCACAGGGACGTGACGCCCTATGACCCAAGTGAACTGTTAACAGAGGAGAGGCCCGTCTCCCAGGGAATCCCCCCATCGTGTGAGAAGCTGGAAAAGTGCAGAGAAAATATAGCACTACTGTGTCAGAGAGACCTCTTCCTATCAACCTGTTGAATAAACCACTCCTGTAGATGTCTAGGAAGAGAAATAATAAATCAGTAATTGCCATGAATAACCAAGGCAACAAGACAGCTCAAAAAGAAAGTGAAAAGTCTCCAGAAAAGGAACTTAGAGATATGGAAATATGTGACTTAAATGATAGAGAATTCAAGATTGCAGTTCTGAAAAACCTCAAAGAGATGCAAGAAAACACAGAAAGGCAATTTAATGAACTGAGAAACGCAATCAAAGAACAACATGAGCATTTTACGAAAGAGATTGAAATTTTAAAAAAGAACCAAATGGAATTTCTGGAGATTAAGAACTCAATAGAAGAAATTAAGAATGAAATAACCAGCTTAGGTAGTAGAGTTGACCAGATGGAAGAAAGAATCAGTGACATCGAAGATAGAAACCTGGAAATTACACAGATGGAAGAAGAAAGAGACTTGAGACTTAAAAGAAACAAAAGAACTCTACAAGAACTTTCTGACTCCATCAGAAAGAGCAATATAAGAATAATGGGCATACCAGAAGGAGAAGAAAGAGAGAAGGGAACAGAGAATATACTCAAAGAAATTGTCAATGAGAACTTCCCAAATTTGTGGACAGAACTGGATCCTCGAATCCAAGAAGCAAATAGAACACCTAATTACCTCAATCCCAACAGGCCTTCTCCAAGACACATTGTATTCAAGCTGTCTAAAATTAACTCCAAAGAAAGAATCCTCAAGGCAGCCAGGGAAAAGAAGACGGTAACCTACAAAGGAAAGCCCATTAGATTATCATCCGATTTTTCAGCAGAAACTCTACAAGCCAGGAGGGAGTGGAACCAAATATTCAAACTATTGAAAGAGAGAAATCATGAGCCAAGAATAATATATCCAGCGAAGATATCCTTTAGATATGAAGGAGGAATAAAGACCTTTCCAGACATACAGAAGCTGAGGGAATTTTCTAATACACGACCTGCACTACAAGAAATACTAAAGGAGGCTATTAGACCACCATCAACAGGGACAATTTGTGGCAACCGAAACATAAAAAGGGGGAGCGTAAAGGCCTGAACCGGAATATGGGAATGGAGAAAGTAAGCGTGCTGAAGAAAATGGAATACTCTAAATATCAAACTTACTTTTACATAATCTTAAGGGTAACCACTCAAAAAAATTCCAGAACTGAAATATATATTGTAATAAAAGAAGAAACAGAGGGAAACATCATAGAATACCACCACACAGAAATAATCGACAACAACAAAAAGGCAAAGAAACAATGGAGACACAGCCTTACCAGAAAACTAAAGCTAGAATGACAGGAAATCCTCACGTATCAATAATCACCCTAAATGTAAATGGACTGAACTCACCAATAAAAAGGCACAGAGTAGCAGATTGGATCAAAAAACTAAACCCAACCATATGCTGTCTCCAAGAGACACATCTCAGCTACAAGGACAAGCATAGACTCAAAGTGAAAGGGTGGAAACTGGCACTCCAAGCAAATGGTACCCAGAGAAAATCAGGTGTAGCCATAATGATATCAGATGAAACAGACTTCAGGGTGAAAAAGATAACAAGAGACAAAGATGGACATTTCATAATGGTAAAGGGGACTATACAACAAGAAGACATAACAGTCATCAATATTTATGCCCCCAATCAGGGAGCACCAAAATACACCAAGCAACTACTAACAGAACTAAAGGGAGAAATTGACCAAAACACAATTATACTAGGGGACTTAAATACATCATTGACAGCTATGGATAGATCATCCAAACAGAAAATAAATAACGAAATTGCAGCCCTAAATGACACATTAAATGAAATGGACATCATTGACATATATAGAGCACTTCATCCTAAAACATCAGATTATACATTCTTTTCGAGTGTACATGGAACATTCTCAAGGATAGACCATATATTGGGACATAAAAGCAGCCTCAGCAAATTTAAGAAGATTGAAATCATACCAAGCATATTCTCTGATCACAAGGCTTTGAAATTGGATATCAACTGCGAAAAGAAAGCAAAAAGAAACACAAATACATGGAGATTAAACAACATACTTTTAAAGAACGACTGGGTCAAAGAAGAAATTAGAGGAGAGATCAAAAGATATATAGAAACAAATGACAATGAAAATACATCCTACCAAAATTTTTGGGATGCGGCAAAAGCAGTTATAAGAGGGAAATTTATATCATTACAGGCCTATCTCAAGAAACAAGAAAAATCCCAAATAAACAACCTCATGTTACACCTCAAAGAACTAGAAAAAGAAGAACAAGTGAAACCCAAAGTCAGCAGAAGAAAGGAAATAACAAAAATCAGAGCAGAGCTAAATGAAATAGAGAACAAAAAGACAATAGAAAAAATTAATGTGACAAAGAGCTGGTTCTTTGAAAAAATTAATAAAATCGACAAACCCTTGGCTAGACTCACTAAGATAAAAAGAGAGAAGACACTAATTAACAAAATCAGAAATGAGAAAGGGGAAGTTATCACGGACACCACAGAAATACAAAGGATCATCCAAGAATACTATGAAGGACTATATGCCACCAAATTTAATAACCTAGAAGAAATGGACAAGTTCTTAGAAACATATAGCCTTCCAAGGCTGAACCATGAAGAACTGGAAAACCTAAACAGACCGATCACCAGTAAAGACATTGAATCAGTCATCCAAAACCTTCCCAAAAGCAAAAGTCCGGGACCAGATGGCTTCACTAGTGAATTCTACCAAACCTTCAAACAGGATCTAATACCAATCCTGCTCAAACTCTTCCAAAAAATTGAAGAAGAGTCAGTACTCCCTAACTCATTTTATGAGGCCAACATTACCCTGATACCAAAACCTGGTAAGGACAACACAAAAAAAGAAAACTACAGACCTATATCTCTGATGAATACTGATGCAAAAATCCTAAACAAAATTTTAGCAAATCGAATACAACAATGCATTAAAAAGATTATTCATCATGACCAAGTGGGGTTCATCCCCGGGGCACAAGGATGGTTCAACGTCCGCAAATCCATCAATGTGATACATCACATAAACAAAATAAAGGACAAAAATCATATGATTATATCAATTGATGCAGAAAAAGCATTTGACAAGATACAACATCCATTTATGATTAAAACACTTAATAAAATAGGTATAGAAGGAAGATACCTCAACATAATAAAGGCCATCTATGACAAGCCCTCAGCTAATCTCATAATTAATGGTGAAAAACTGAAGCCCTTTGCTCTACGTTCAGGAACACGACAGGGCTGTCCCCTATCACCTCTGCTTTTCAACATAGTGTTGGAAGTCCTTGCCAGAGCCATCAGGCAAGAGAAAGAAATAAAAGGCATCCAAATTGGGAATGAAGAAGTTAAAATATCACTCTTTGCAGATGATATGATGCTATATATAGAAAACCCTAAAGACTCCACCAAAAAGCTGTTAGAAACAATCAATGAATACAGTAAAGTTGCTGGCTACAAAATCAACGTACAAAAGTCCATTGCATTCCTATATACTAACAATGAAATCTCAGAAAAAGAAATACAAAAAACAATTCCCTTTGCAATTGCAGCAAAAAGAATAAAATACCTAGGAATAAATTTAACCAAGGATGTGAAGGATTTATATGCTGAAAACTATAAGACATTTTTGAAAGAAATTGAAGATGACACAAAGAAATGGAAGGACATTCCGTGCTCATGGCTTGGAAGAATCAACATAGTTAAAATGGCCATATTACCCAAAGCAATATACAGATTTAATGCAATCCCCATCAAAATCCCAATGGCATTTTTTAAAGAAATAGAACAAAAAATCATCAGATTTGTTTGGAACCACAAAAGACCCCGAATAGCCAAAGCAATCTTAAGAAAAAAGAACAGTGCTGGAGGTATCACACTGCCTGACTTTAGCTTGTACTACAGGGCTACAATAATCAAAACAGCATGGTATTGGCGGAAAAACAGACACGTAGACCAATGGAATAGAATTGAGAACCCAGAAATAAAACCACATAAATATGGACAGATAATTTTTGACAAAGAAGCTAAAAACATACAATGGAGGAATGACAGCCTCTTCAATAAATGGTGCTGGCAGAATTGGATAGCCACGTGCAAAAGAATGAAACTGGACTGCTATCTGTCACCATGTACCAAAATTAATTCAAAATGGATCAAAGACTTAAGCATAAGACCTGACACAATAAACTGCATTGAAGAAAACATAGGTACTAAACTTATGGACCTTGGGTTCAAAGAGCATTTTATGAATTTGACTCCAAAGGCAATGGAAGTAAAAGATAAAATAAACAAATGGGACTATATGAAACTTAAAAGTTTCTGCACAGCAAAAGAAACCATCGACAAAATAAAGAGGGTACCGACTAAATGGGAGAAGATTTTTGCAAATAGTTCCTCCGATAAGGGTCTAATATCCAAAATATACAAGGAACTCATGAAACTCAACAACAAAAAAACGAACAACCCAATTGAAAAATGGGCAGAGGACCTAAAGAGACATTTCTCTAAAGAGGACTTCCAAATGGCAAATAGACATATGAAAAAATGCTCAACATCACTAATCATCAGAGAAATGCAAATAAAAACCACAATGAGATATCACCTCACCCCAGTCAGAATGGCTATCATCAACAAGACAAATAGCAACAAGTGTTGGAGAGGCTGTGGAGAAAAAGGAACCCTCATACACTGTTGGTGGGAATGCAGACTGGTGCAGCCGCTATGGAAGGCAGTGTGGAGGTTCCTCAAGAAATTACGAATAGAATTACCATATGACCCAGCAATCGCTCTCCTGGGTATCTACCCCAAAAATATAAAAGCATTTCTCTATAGAGACACGTGTACTCCAATGTTCATTGCAGCTTTGTTTACGGTGGCCAAGACATGGAAACAACCAAAATGTCCTTCGATAGATGAATGGATAAAGAAGTTGTGGTACATATACACAATGGAATACTATTCAGCGTTAAGGAAAGATGATATAGGAACATTTCTGACAACATGGATGGATCTTGAGAATATAATGCTAAGCGAAATAAGTCAGACAGAAAAAGCAGAGAACCCTATGATTTCACTGATATGTGGTATATAAACCAAAAACAAGACAAACAAATAAGAAACAAGAACTCATAGACACAGACATAGTTTAGTGGTTACCAGAGGGTAAGGGGGGTGGGGGGAGGGAGATGAGGGTAAGGGGGATCAAATATATGGTGATGGAAGGAGAACTGACTCTGGGTGGTGAACACACAATGGGATTTATTGATGATGTAATACGGAATTGTACACCTGAAATTATGTAATTTCATTAACAATTGTCACCCCAATAAATAAATTAAAAAAAAAAATAGTAGATTAGATGAAGCAGAGCATCAAATCAGCAATTTGGAAGTTCATGTCAGTCATTTGTGTGTCTTTCTTAATCTAGTATTAATATAAGAAGGAAAAACAATGACCTAACTGTGAGATATAAGTTTCCTTTTAAAGAACTTCAGTGTGTCAGTACCTTATCAGTTTTCTGTTTACGATTGCTTTCAAATCCAAATGAATGTGGATTCTCTGAATCTAAACTCCCACTCATTAGATGAGGTGTTAATCTCGATGACTGAAAATCATTCTACGGCCATTGAATAAAAGCCTTTGACAAACAGCCCTGTTTTAGTGTCATGTATTCCTTCCAAAGTTTGCATAACCCAGTTGTAGTTGGGTATGTATTTTTCCTATCAGTTTCTCATTAGACATATATATATATTTATAGTAGGGTATTTTTTCCTCAACTATTTTGTGTTACTATAGTTTCTTTAACCATCAGATTCTTATAATACTTTAGTTAGGACCAAACTCTCCACTCAAATAAGTCATTTTTCTTTGATATCATCATAGCAATAATTCATACAGGAAGTACAAAAGTACAAGTTATCCAAATGGAATGAAACAGAATCTGATATGTAAGAGGTGAGTTGAGGATAAAGCTACATGAGTGAAGAGCTTTGTTTCTTCTTCAATTAGGCAAGTGTGATTTCCCTTTTGGCCATGAATGCTGTAAACATGCTTGACACAATTTTTCATTACATTAAATTACAACAGATTAAATATATATTGAATATAAAATAAAATCACAGTTATCTTTGGTAATGAGATAATCAAAAACATAAATGAGGTATCCAGAACTGAAAAATCTCATTTATGAGGTGGGGGAGGGGGGGAGAGAGATACATGCATATCAAGATACCTGAACTTCACTTATTATTTATGGTTTCTAACTCTGAGGTCATAGGGCAAACATGCATATCCACAAAGGAAACCAATATGAGGAAACAGACTAAAATGTAAGCATTTTGGATATAGAAAATCATCTGAACCATCAGACTGAAAGTCTAGAATGAGCAACTTATATGACAGTAATTCTGTCTTTGGAGATATTTAAGGAATAGAGGACATACTAAACCTATTCTAGATGGGTCAACCATTTATCTGACATGAACAGGGAAGGTTCTAGACGGATTCCACAAGCATGATGATTCTATAATATCCATACAGGTTTTGAAATCCTAGCACTTCAAAGTATACAGAAAGCACTAAATAAATGTCTGGGGATTAATTTCAATTTCTAGTGGTGAGAAAAGACCTGGCAGAGAAAGATAATGTGCACAGAAGAAAGCAACGAGAAATAGACAAATCATTCCCCAAATAAATGACAGTTGAACAGATAATTTAATTGTCTTGATTAAGTCAAGTTTATTAATCTTAATTCAGCAATGTATCATGTATTCTTGCTCTATAATTTCTACAATATGTGAGTAACTTCAGTTAGCCAAAACAATGATTGGCTGTTTCCATATTTCCTTAGAGACAGGCAAATCTAAGAGTACCACTATCCCTGTTAGACGCATGCACACTCATTATATGAGTTTCATTTTTCCTATGTTGTAATATGAAGCTTGGGAGAGTTTATGATGTAATGCAATGGTTCTCAACTGGGGTCACTTTCGACCCCAAAGGGTAGCTGGCCCTGTCTGGAGATATTTTTGGTTGTCACAATTAGGGATGTTCTACTGTCATCTAGTGGATAGAAGCCAAGAATACTGCTAAACATCCTACAATGAACCCACAATGAACAGGACAGCCCCCACAACAAAGCATTATTCTTCCCCAAATGTGAGTAGTGCCAAAGTTGAGAAACCCTGATATAAAGCAAATCCATGCACATATGAAATACTCTACATTTAAAGGGAAAATTTTGCCTTCCACTGTGTTATTTTAACCTTCACTAGATGTAAATTGCAAGCTAAAAGAAAGGTTAACACCAGGTTGCCATTCTTAAGTAAACCATGTTGTCCTTGGACTGAATAAAACCACGAAACTCCTTTGTTAAATAAATTTCCCCAGCAGGTGTCATCTGAAATAGAGCAATTATAGAAATGTTTGAAACAAGACTTATAAGACTATCATACTGATTTTAGAATGGCAGCCTTTTTTCCCCAGACGTACTTGAGAATATAGAGTTCTGGCTCTACCACTGGCTGGCTGCAGGATCCTACATAAGTTATTTGACTTTTTATGTCTTGATTATCTCTCTACAGATTTGGGATAATAATAAGTTATTTCATAGGGTTATGATGATGTAATTAGATAATACATGTGGCAAGACAAAGAATATGTAGGTTAAAAGTAGTTTTTAAGGAGGAAATTTCTTTTTTAGAAAAAAATATTTTGAGGAGCAGTTTTAAGGAGGGAGAGAGAGGTCTCAATGTCTTGCTTCATAAAATTTAGGAGTAGGAAAGAGCAGAGTCATAAATGAGCAGAGGGAGTGGAGAGAGAAAGCAGTGAGCAAGAAACGAGATTATAGAGAAAGGGGTCAGCAGGAAAGCCTCATGTTGAAGAGCCTGGAAGACTTTCAGTAAAAGCAATGTCTAGTGTATGATGTTCAGTAATGTGTTGCCAGAATTAATGTCCCCTTTCTCTCCAAATTAGTCTGCTTCACACTAATTTCTTGTGTGAAGGGTTTGGGAGAAGAGGAAAGCTTGAGGATGATTCATTGCTTGGATATATCAAAGAACAGAGAGGCAAGCAAGTGAAGAATGAGTGATAACAGGGAGTTTAAAAGCAAGAGATCTTGAAGTAATTATGTAATTACCAGAAACTAAGGACTCGGGGCTTTGCAGATATTTTAGGGGAGGACACCAGTATTTTCACAGGATGCCAAGTGGGAACTTAATCCAATTTCACCTAAGGCTACAAAGGATAGGAAAGCATTCATTGTCACCAAGGCATGTTGCTGCAGTCAGAAGTTCTGTCTTCTTTGTCCAAGTCCTCTTAAAACGTTTGTTTAGTTTCGCAATGGATCTTATGAGGCAGAAGAAAAAGTTTTGAAATCGGAAGTTCTACGCTGATAATTCTCGTTCTCACTGCTTTTGACACTTCGGAACTTTTGGCACTCAGCTTCTGCCTCAGTATGATAGGGATTATATAGAACTCATAAATAACTATTCACAGGATTTATATGTGACATTTATGTGAAAATTTGTTGTGTGATGAAGCTCTCTACAAATACCAGTATACACTAAACTAACCGAAGGGGCAATCATCTAATTTCTGCAATGTCTGGTTATAAATGGTGGATAGTAGGGAGTTAGTAAATACTCACTGGTGGATAACGGGAATGTTAGTGAAAATGACCACTACTGTGATAGTGTTTGTGGGAAAGCCTTGGGATTTCATTTTAATTATACTGCCTATGTAGTCCAGGAGAAGAAAAACAATGATTAAAAGTATTAACTTCTCACTACACTTATTGAAAGTATTTTTGTACTCATAGTACAATATGTACTTCACATCAGAATTTTTATCTGACAACTTAAACTATCTGCACTCGAGGTGACATGATTTTTTTCCCCTTCATAATTGGTTAGGGTTCTCCAGAATATACAACAAGTACTTATCTACTTTCACATTATTAAAAAGCAGAGAAAAATCAAGACAAAAACAAAGAATACTTATATCCCCTGCAAAATACCCTGAACAGCTATAAAAAGATGAAAAATACTGCTTTTGAACTGAACTCTTTCAAAAGTTCTTGTACCAATGGCCTGGGGCAGGTTGGGAGTGATAGGAGTTTGTTTTGAAAGTTATCCCCATAGAAAAGATGGCCTTTGTCCTCCTGTACTACTGAGAACAAGTATATTATTCTGATTCCACCTAATTTAACAAGATAAACAGAAGGTAGGAAAAATAACTGCCAAACACCTCTCTAGTTAGCAGTTACGGGAAAATGGTGGAAGGAAATAATGTATAAAGAGCTTCATAAATAAATAACTGGATAAACAAAATGTTGAATATCATTCAGCCATAATAAGGAATGTAGTATTGATACATGCTACAATATGAATGAATCTTGAAAACATGCTAAGTGAAAGAAGCCAGTCACAAGGACCACATATTGTGTGATTCCATTTTTATGCAATATTTAGAGTAGGCAAATCTATAGAGACAGAAAGTAGATTAGTGGTTGCCTAGGGCTGGGAGGAATGGAGGGACTGGGGTGTGATGGCTTAGGTGTACAGGTTTTCTTTTGGGGGTAATGAAAATATTCTAAATTTGACTGTGGTGATGGATGCATGCTTTCTGAATATACTAATAGCCATTGAATTGAACACCTTAATTGGGTCCATTGTATGGGATGTAAATTATATCCCTGAGGAATAGAGTGAAGAAATAAAACGGAGTCACTATAATCATAATGCTTAATTTTTATAATCAAGTGGCATGAGAAAAAAAAAATTCTATTCTTGTCCTAACCAGCCTGGGAACTTAAACTTTTAAACTTTCCAGTCCTGGATATACATTGATACACATTAGTTCATTGTGTGTCAAGACCTGGGCATACACCAGATTCCAGATAACCCCCTGAAGGTCTCACGTATCCAGACCTTCTGGCATCCCCCTGACAGCTATTATCCAGACCACCAGAGGTGACCAAACCATCTGGCATCTGAGTGATAATCACCCTGGACCAATCCTAGGGCTAAGAATGCAGGGCTAATTATTCTCAAGAATGCACTTTTTCACCATAAGAACTCTTAACTTTCTTCGTCAGAACATTCCTGGGTTTTTGTCTAGTTATGTTTCCAGTTTGCAAACCCTAATACCCTTGAATAAATCTTTATCATTTATTTCTAGCCAAAGCCTCCAGACCCTTTTTGAGTTTGTACTCTTATAGTACAACATGTACTCAGTAAAGCTGTTAAAAGAACAAGGACTTAGCACAGGGCCATTGTAATTCGGCATGATAAGATAGGCCACTAATGTTATTCACAGTATCATATTATCCCTGATGAGAAAGTTTAAGAATCAGAGATGCTTTGGCCTCTCATTCTTCTTCAAACAACCTCTCTCGTACTCTCTTTAGGACATTCATATCAACACTTTTCAGCATGTGTGACCTCATTTTCCTTGCAAAATTGCCGTCAATCCCTTCCCAACTTCTCCATAACTAAGGACACCAAAACCATCTTTAAGTTATGCAATGACTACATATACTTCTTACTGTCAGCACACTTAATCCACTCAATTATATTTATTGCTTAACTAAATCTTTACCTTAAGCCCTTGTTCACAACTGACATAGTGTCTTTCCTGGATTTTCTGCCACCAAACTATACCACAGAGAGAATAGAATCATCATCCTTGAATATTATACTGATAAAATATCCCTCTCAAAGGTTCTTAATTTAATAGAATCCATGGGGTATGTGAACTTGAATAAAATTATATCATATTTATCTTTATTTTTATTAACCTCTAATTGAAATGTAGCATTTCTATGGTAACAAACCATATTAGTTTAACAGTACTTGTGACATTGTCATTAATAAAAATTATATTTTTTATGAGTTATTGCAGATGTCTTAAAAATTGTTTATAAAATTCATAGACACAAACAACAGTTTAGTGGTTAACAGAGGGTAAGGGGGGAAATGGGATGGTAGAAGAGGATAAAGGGGGTCAAATATATGGTGATGGAAGGAGAACTGACTCTAGGTGGTGAACACACAATGTGATATATATGAGTAGATGAAGTATTATAGAATTGTACACTTAAAACCTAAGTAATTTTACTAACCATTGTCACCCCCAAATTTTTAATTAAAAAAATTTTTATGCTCATATCTTCTTCAAACTCATGGTAGTTAGTTATTAGACACATCATTAAATTTTATTATTTAATGTGTTAATGAAAATATACATGTATCAGTAAATCACAAATTTAAATTTTTTTGTTACTGATTTTTTTTATTTAATTCTTTTTTATTTCTGTTTTTCTTTTTTTACCATGAGTCTTTTTATTTTTTATTATATTTTTATTTTTATTATTTCAATTACAGTTGACATCCAATATTATTAGTTTCAGGTGTACAGCATAGTGGTCAGAAATTTATATAACTTACGGAGTGCCCACCCAATAAATCTAGGACTCAGCTGGCACCATACATAGTTATTACAATATGATTGACTATATTCCCTATACTGTACGTTACATCCGTGTGACTATTTTGTACTTCTTAATCCCTTCATCTTTTTCACCCTGTACCCCAACCTCCCTCCAATCTGGCAACCATAAACTTGTTCTCTCTATCTATGAGTCTGTTTCTATTTTGTTTGTTCATTTATAACATTTGTTTTTTCGATTCCACATATAAGTGAAATCATATGGTATTTGTCTTTTGCTGTCTGACTTATTTCACTTAGCGTAATACCCTCTAGGTCCATCCATATTCTCACAAATAGTAAGATTTCATTCTTTTTTATGGCTAAGTCATATTCCATTGTATGTATGTACTACATTTTCTTTATTAAATCATCTACTGATGGACACTTAGGTTGCTTCTTGGGTATTGTAAATAATGCTAGAATGAACATAGGCATGCATATATCTTTTTGAATTAGGATTTTTGGATTTCTTTGGATAAATACCCAGGAATGGAGCTGCTGGGTCATAAGGTAGTTCTATTTTTAATTTTCTGAGGAACCTCCATACTGTTTTCCATAGTGGCTGCACCAATTTGCAATCCCACCAACAGTGCAAGAGGGTTCCCTGTTCTCCACATCCTAACACTTTTTTGTTGCTGTTGATTTATTGATGATAACCTTTCTGACAGGTGTGAGGTAATTATTTAATTATTTTCTTTGTAATCTAAAGTAGCCAATTTTATGCTATTAAAAATATTCTGAAATGAGTTTTCTAGACATCAGACTTCCACAGGAGTCCCTGCAACAACAACAATGATGACGACGATGACAGCAACAACAGGTTAAGAACTCCTGGCTAATTGAACAATTTTCTAGATCCCTCATAGATTCTTACCATTGTATTAATAACTATAATTGATGGACTATAATTTGTTTATGAAAGAGAAGACAAAGTAAATTTGAAACAAAACAAGTTATCCTAGCTGGTTGGGGTACTTGTTAGAAATTAAATATCATGGATTCCATTTTATTGTTTGCCACTAACATTAACTGGCTCCCTAGCCATTTGGTCTGCCTCTTATCTTAGATAATTATTTTGTTAATATCCATTTGGTGATAGGAGAGACAGGAGAGTCTTGGCCATATCATCACAAATTCAATAACAAAGAAAAAGGAAAACATATTAGATATACTGCTTAAATGGAAACTATAAAATATAAAGTTTATCTTAGATATTAAGAAGCACTTTTGTCTCAACACATTTAAGTCAATCATCCTTCTCTATTACTGAGGAACTTTTATAAAGACTCAGGTTTAAAATATTTAAAAGATTGTGAAGTTCTACCTAGTCTTGAGCACCAATTAATTTTAGAAACTAATTCCCATAGAAAAAATATTATTCTTAATGACAGTACTGTCCATGAATAATTTGTCCCTATCTAAAAAATGTCCTAAATCATTTATGGTTTGAATTCAAGCACTTCTTAACAACATTACAGCCCACATTTCTTTTTCAGTTTTTTTCCCCCATATTTTAGTTCATCTACTGGATCACATCAAGACCAGACAAGTTTTCATTTGACTAATTAGTTTCCTTCTTTCTCTCTTTCTTTCTTTCTTTCTTTCTTTCTTTCTTTCTTTCTTTCTTTCTTTCTTTCTTTCTTTCTTTCTTTCTTTCTTTCTTTCTTTCTTTCTTTCTTTCTTTCTTTCTTTCTTTCTTTCTTTCTTTCTTTCTTTCTTTCTTTCTTTCTTTCTTTCTTTCTTTCTTTCTTTCTTTCTCTCTTTCTCTCTTTCTCTCTTTCTCTCTTTCTTTCTTTCTCTCTCTCTCTCTCTCTCTCTCTCTCTCTCTCTCTCTCTCTCTCTCTCTCTCTCTCCCCTCCCCATTGCCTTTTTTTAAAATAAATTCTCTCCCACCATACCCACACTTCAGTGAAGAAAATAATAGGAATTTCTACTTGTGCCTCATGACATGGTAACAATTACCAACATATTCTAGGAAAAAATATTGTATTTTACCTTTTGAAGATTATGAAATCGATGTTAAACTAACATTGTGCTTCTTCCCAATAGATAGTTTTTAGACAAAAATTGGGATATAAAATACACCCAAATAATATTATACGAAAACTCTGTTATCTAACATATCAGGATTGAAAATATAAATGTAATATAGAAGACTTTTGATGCAGTGTGGTTTTAAATTATGCTTCAGCATTAAAAAACACACTGCCTTGTATATTATTGCAGCTTCACAGAGAAAAATAATGTTATTTTTAATGCTTGCCTACTAGACTTTGAAGTCCTTTGGTCCCTATTGGGAAAATATAAAGTCATGAAAGATGGCATGGGTCCTGTCAACATTTCCAGGATTACAAAGTAAGAAAAAAATTAAAGTTCTTCAGTGAGACCAAGACAAAAGAGCATACATAAATCCTTCACATTTCACACATATTTTATGCATTATAAAGCACAGAAAAATCAGAAGACTTTTCCTATGCTAACACCATTCTGTAGAAATGAGAAAACACTCAGAGGCATAGGATTATTTAACGCCATTTTGGGAAGTATGCAATTTTGACCATAACTAAAATTTAATTGCTACAATGAGCAAGTTTTTGGTGAGTGGAAAGCTTAAACAAGTCCAAGGAAATATTGTCCCAAATTAAGACAAAACAATGCATCATAGCTCTTTATATTAGAGAAAGTAGTTTAATTATCCATTAACAATCATTTGTATTTTCTTAAAAATATCATTGATATCTGGTATCAACCAAAGACATGTGCTTTTAATAGCCTAAGAAGATAATGGCCAGTGACAGATAATGGGTTTTGTTGTTGCTATTGTTCATTAACTGTGAAAGAGTATTACAAGCCGACACACAATAAATCTATTTGATAAATGAATAAAGATCAGCTTCTCTAGCTCTACGGATAGAAAATTCAATCATAATTTTAAGAATGAACCTGGTTGAATTTCAGAAGAAAGTAATAATCTCCTCTTTATACGTGTTTCATAACCATATCAAAATGAATCAAAAGCAGGGACAGATAAAAAACATCCAGAGATGATCCACACTTGTAGTGAGATAGATACATTAAGTGGCATAGACCACAAAAAAACAGAAATCCTGATGCAAAATCATGAATATCAAGTTGATGAACAATTCCACGTTTTCAATGGGCAAGAAACATATTTTCTAGTCCCTGTCTGTGCCCAGTATAAATATATGGTATCCTTAAAGACATTAGATCCTGGGTTGAACAATGATTACCTAATCATATTAATGAGCAGCCATTTATTATCTCAAATGTTATGGTTATGTACCAGAAGATATTGAAATGTTCACTAGACTCTTCTAAATAGACATGTTATAGCTTTTTTGCAATTCTACCTAGACATCTTGCAGACAAGTCTTCCAAAGTAATTGTATCCATGAATTGAGTTCATTATGACTTCCTGAAGAGTCTTACACAAAACTCAGGCCTGTGTATTCAATCTAGTTATGGGTAGACAGAATGTGAATGTTATATGACAGAAGATGTCGGTGAAGGAGGAGGAAGAGTTGGAGCAGGCTCAGAAAGAGAAAAACGGAAATGGTGGGTGGGTGAATTGTAGAAAATAGAGGAGAGATAAAGTTAAGGAAATGGGCTGCAATATAGCAAACAGAAAAGGTGGAAAGCTAAGGCATCAAAAAATAACAATTCACTATTTCTGATTACCTGGAGTTTTATGTTGGCCACTAGGAGCTCTTTCTTTCTTATGTATCTCCTGCAAACTGATCAGAGCTGAGCTTATAGGAATATTAACTCTTGCTGATAGTTCTTCATGGAATTTCTTATATGCAGACCTCAAATAGCTTAGTTGTGTATGTCAACCGAATATTCAGTCATTGGAAGAGTGGTGGGGTTGGGAGTGATATCTATTAATATCAGGTCCGTAACTCTGTATCTGCTCTCTAAACCTCAAAGTTATTTTCTCATTTGGCTTCAAAACCTGACTTGAACTAATGTGAGGCTATTATAGTCTTTATTGACTTAAATGACCACTTACACATTCTTGCCACAGAAATGTTAATGGGTTCAGTTTTAGTTGCTGCCCCAGACCTGATGGGAGACATAATATAAGATGTAGTATATGCACTGTATTACTTTTCTAAAGTGTGAACAATTATGAATTCTGAAACATCTGGCCTGGAGTGTTCTTCTGAAAAATGGGTTGCACACATGTACTACTTTATGGTACTCTGAACAATGCTTCTCCCTTTCTTGTGGGTGGGTCTTTGTGTGACAGTCATGTAGGGGAAAAGTTTACTTCACAGATGAGAAACTACTGCTAAGATCAGCGAATGCACATTTTTTAGTCTTGAATTTCACTGTAAGATTTTCTCAGAAAATGCCTATTGTGAGGGGCTATCCTTCCCCAAGTGTAAGGCCCAGATGGAGAAAGTACGTTAGGTCAAAACTGAATAAAAGAGCAGAACCTGGAAAAGAGGATGAAGACCTAATGGATGAGGACAGTTATTTTCTTTAGATTTAAAATTCAAGGTGGTAAGTTTCCTTTACATAGTTTGGTTCATGGGAAAGATGTAAACTTTATATTCTTAAATCTTAAAACAGTTTGTAAAATCCTTAAAGTGTTTTGTGGAAACAAGTGCATTTTAGAAATTGAAAGAAAAAAAGTTACAAACTTATTCCAAGAAATGTTTGGGATGCGATATAGTAAAAACCCACATATAGAGAGGTAGCCAAGAACTAAGGTATAAAGAAATGAGGAAGAAGAAATAGACCAAGAATTCCTAGGTGAGGAAAGCCAGAATAATGAAGAATAAATTTTACTCCAAGCTTTCTAGCAATGGGGGATATAAGGCAAATATGTTACTTCCCTTTCATTTTATGTATCTAGAGTAGGAGAAAACCTTTTGGAAAAAAACACACGACTGTGAGAAGTAAGAAAAAATCAGCATGAGCATCATTGGACAAGAAATTGGCACGTTCTATAGCAGATTTACCCATACAGAGAATTAGTAACCATATGAATATTCTGTCACAGATTACTAAATAGCCACTTTTATCGAACTACTCACATGAGAAAAAATTGAGTGATTCCACTCAATTGAAATAAAATCCAGGACATTTAAATGAACATTTACCATTGGACTCTACTTCTTAAGGGCAGGGATGATCTTTCAAGAGCATATCCTAGTTTCAAGTGCCCTGCACAAAAATGATAAACATTTGTCAACTGAATGCTTGGGCAGCATTTATGAGTTAATGTAAAAATTTTAGAGAGACCTACAATTTTTTTGTTGTCGTTTTTTTTTTTTTTTTTTTTTTTTTTTTAAGTGACTGTTTTAGTGCTGAAGAGCTGCAAGGCTATTTTTAACTGACTTATTCAGTTAGTGTGGCCAGCAGTAACAGACAGTGGAGAATTATGTGCCCAGCCACACAGGACATTTTAAGACCTATGAATCTTTCTCAAACATAATGTTATAAAATATCCTTTTGCTAAAAATACTGGAATCAAGTAATTATCTACTTTTGAATTTTAATGAATAGGCCATCTGTTCATACAAATTGAAAAAATGAAAATATTCTACAAATTAACTACTTGATGAGATGTCCCTTGTGACTAAATCTGCTTTAGTGTTTTCTGTTATATTTAACCTAAAGGTGACACATAACATATTAGACCAAGTTTTGTAAGCTGGAATATGGAAAAATGTTTTTCCTGATTATGTAATAACCATAGTATCTGATTCTTTGACAGGCTCTATTTATACTTAACCAAGGCTAATTATTGTTGCCATAATTACCACACTATTAAAATGAATCACTAGGAAAAAAATGTCCATTTATATTTGTGATAATTATGACAAAGCTTTCATTTTAAACACACTCCGTTTTTTGGATTATCACGATAATAGTGAACTACAATTGTTTCCAATCTTCTTATCTTCTTGCCCAACAACATTTTATTTTGTGTTGTGCTCTCCAATATGGTAGCCATTTGCCACATGGGACTACTTAAATGAAAGTAAATTAAAAATAAATAAAATTTATTTACTCAGTTGCACTAGCACTCAACAATCACAACATGTGGCTACCATATTGAACAGTGCAGAATATTTATATCCTTTCAGAAAGTTCTACTGGACAGCATTGCAACATCCTTCTTGCCCTGTTAAAAACAAGACAACAGACGCAAAATGGAGTTGTTTATGCTATGTCCCACACCACCAAACTGAGAATTAGTTTCAGCTCTCACAGAAATGGAATCTTATACCAGTATTAAAGCACCTGATTAGCAAGAGTGAGGTAATCTGCCTGACAGAACCCTACCACTCACTAAAAGAAAGGCACTTTGCAATAACCAACTCACTTTTTCCCCCAGTATAACTTCCTTGTTCCTGCTCCCATCTGCCTATGAGTCTTTCTATTTTGTATAGCTCCTTTCTATCTGCTAGGTGGGATGCTGCCCTACTCAAATAGATTTTTTCTCTCTCTCAAACAAACTCTTAAAAATTTTAAGATGCTTTAGTTTATTTTTTTTTAACATCTCAGCATCGTCCTTTTAAAGAATCATTACTTCTTTCATCAGTGAAGACCAACTTGTCATTTACACCCTCAGCCATGTTTATTTCTTTTGTAAAGCAGTCCCAAGATATCCCAACACACACGCACACACACACACACACACACACACAGTTCTTCAAAGTATCACACCTTTCTACAATTAGTTGATGCATCTCTTTTAGTCGTTAGTCCTTAGGGAAGAAAAGTTAAATTTTGTGTATTGTTTTGTGAAACAAAAACAAAATGAGAGGAAGGTTACAAATAATGCATAATAGAAGCACGACTTTGGCAGAAAAAATACTACATTCATACCAGCAGCTGAAGATTTCAGTCTAATTAAATATGAAAATACTATTACAATCTGAAATTATATCTAAGTTATCAAATTAGTATCCATAACATTATAGCTACAGGAAATATCCATGATATTGCCTTTTAGAAATGAGCTTGCTTTGTCTTACATGCAAGACATGTAGAAAGGCATGCTTTCTGCATACTATGATTAAGTTGAACTAGGTCTGAACCATCTCATTTGAACTTATTTAGTAGCAGCTTTAAATTTGTATACTCCTGTCATTTGGGATTTCACCTACAAGATGGAACTGGTCAGGGAGGTAACAGAATTCATGTTTTTCTTCAGGTCTGACCTTTGCCTTTGGCTGTGGCTGCCGTTTCACTTTCCATTCCCCCACCTCCCACACAAATAAATAGCAGCCTGCCTAAGGCAAGATGACGAGGTTCATTTTTCTTTCCAGAGTCCTCCATGCTAAGACCCTCACTATTTCCCAGACCTCACCCATTTCAAAGTATTTTCTCATACTAGATATTTCTAATTACCACAATATGCAACTAGTATAGTAATTACAATTCTCCCTATTTCCATCACCATTTATTTTTCCTTTACTCCTTTTTCCTCCTTTGTTCATGGTTCTTTAATTAAGAAAATATACCCCCCCAAAAAAAGGCACTTTGTCTTCTCTTAAGAAAACAATATTTTTCTAGCAGTTAATTAGCACACATAGTCTATTTTCAGATGGAATTGGAATCACTTCTTTGCAAGAGATGGACATATTTTTATTAATGTCATACATAACATATAATTTTATTAATTTATAGAACATATATTGCTTTATTGTTGAGTTAACTAGCCTTGAAATGTACTGTTGTACAATAGTATATTTCAAAGACTAGTTATATTGCTCAGTGTTCTTTTCTAGCACACTACATATAAATTTTTAAGCACGGATGTTTATTTCCCAGCCCAGGTCAAGTAAACCAGGCATTCTAGAGAGTGGGGTGCTGACTTCTGCAGTTCTTTACAGTCCCAGACCATTTCCATTTGCTGACAGTTTGAGCTTGGGGACCACTGTAAGTCATACAATAGCTGATAAAAGAAAATAAACTATGAACATAACAACAAAGCCCATGTTTGTGTGGTGGGGGTAGAGGCAGGAGGGAGGGCTTCTATTCTGAAGAGAAAAACAAAAACTTTTTTTGAAAACTATCTGTATCAGAGAACCAGGACAGAGTCATGGGATCTAATTGAGTTGGTATATTCTGCCTAGAGAAAAAAAGCAATAGGAAAAATTTAGAGACAATAATAGTTTAAATGCATGTTATCATTAGAAATATCTTCCATGAATAATGCTTTTTTAAAAAATGAAGATATTAAGGCAGTGATTGGCAACTTTTTCTATAAAGGAACAGACTGTAAATATTTTAAGCTTTGCAGGTCTTATGGTCTCTGCTGCAGCTACTCATTTCTGCCTTCGTAGCATGAAAGCAACCCTAGACAACATGTAAATGTATAAGCATGGCTGTATTCTAATAAAACTTTATGAAAGGAGGCAGAGGGATGGATTTGGTCTTCAAACTGTACTTTGCCAACCCAAGTGTTAAAGAATATGGTAGAACGTTTCTTTAAAACTATTATAATGCACTGTATTTTCCAAAGATCCCATAACAGTATTTCCCATCTCAATTGGTCTTTTACAGTGTGCCCTTACCATTCCCCCCATCAAGAGGTAGTTTCTATTTTCCAATCTTCTTACGTATGGTCAGGCCCTATAACTTCTTTGGCCCATAGAACATAGGGAAGATGATGTTGACCTGGCAGCTCCTGTCTGTTGGAGTGCTCCCCATGGAACCCAGCCACCATTTTGTGAGATCCCCAAGTTACACAGAGGGCTGATGTTCAGGCACTCCACTCAAACTCCAGCCAACAGTCAGCACTGATTGCCAACCTTATGACTAAGTTATCTCGAACATCCAGTCTGGCCAAGTATCTAGATAATGCTATCCCAGCTGCCATCTGACTACAATCACATGAGGGATCCCACACAACTAACACCTGCAGAACCCAGGCAACCTACAGAATCATGAAAGATAAACTGTGTTAAACTACTAAGTGGTTTGGCATGCTAAAATATAAATATAACGATTCTTTCGTTATTAAGCACTGATGACACTTTTTCTGCTAATGTAAATGCTTTTATTGGGATATAAGTTTATCACCAAGCAGACAAACACGTTTCCATTGCCCCCAGTTAAAGGAATGTATTTCTTCTAAAATTCATGGGTAATTCTCACTTATTTTAAGTCACATACCTTGGTCACCGATAAGTGCAATGGCTATATTAAGTAAATCCATTTAAAAATTGTATCCTAAGATCAAGTTATGTGTTACTCATGTTAATCATCATAGATACATTTAGTCATATTTCTATTGTGCAGAAAAGAGGTGTCCTAAAAAATTGTTAATTTTGCAGCCATATCTCCAGCTGTTACAACTGAGGAAGAGAGGTCGATGAAGTCAATACATACTATTGTAGCACTGTGATTCTAAAATAGAATTGCTATCAGAAGTCAGCTGTGTTATATATTAGATTATATTAGGTTAATCCCAACTAGAACTCATTTTGCTTTAAAACATTTGGAAGAAAAGTTTTTAGTACTTGGTACTAAAAATAGTGTCTCAGAATTGACAAAGACATAGCACTTAAGTGTTGTTTTAAAAACTGAAACTTTCAGCACAAAGCTTGAGTGAGAGTGGATTCTCAAATTTTGAATAGTGAATTAGCTTGTCCACACGATAATCACAACATTGAACAAATGAACTTTAGTGAGTAAATTAATATGCAGACTCTTTTTTCTGGAAAAAAATAATGAAAAGAGTATAGTTTCCCATGCTCAACTAAGAATAACTCTGGATTCCTTCAACTGGGAAATGTATTCAAGTTAGAAAACAATTCTAGTGTGATCTTATGCATTTAACATACAAACAGACACTGAAATCTGAAAGAAAGAGCCTCAAGGCAAGAATCAGATTCTGAACAGTTAAAACTAAAAAGTAGGGGATATAGAAGACAAAATTATAAATCTTGGATTAAGAGGGATGAAAATGAGAAAACATAACTGAGGAGGACAATTTCCTTAGAGTTATCAAATGTTGGAGTTGAAGTATATATTCACAGTCATAATGTTCAACCCTTGATTTTACAAATGAGAAAACAGTTCAATGAAACTTGATAGACGGAAAAGAAAAAAATCTGCTAAAACACAATCAGAACTAGAACTCAGGTCTCCTATCTAGACTTCTAGTTGGTTTCCCGCCACTCAGTGATGCTCTTTTAGGAGGATGAAGACCAATGCATGGAAGGGCAGAATCACTCCTATTCAACTCTCCATGGCAGAATAAGTGTGCCCCTTATCACTAGAGCATTTCGTGTAGAAAAAAGATTATAAGCATTCTGGGCTTCATGATCAGAGAAGAATGTCAATAGAATTTTGAAACATCATATAAAAAGTGCAGCTAAATATAAAGGTGTACATTTATGAAAGGAAATTGACAAATGAAGAAGTCTTAGGTGACCGAACTACGACAGTCACTTATTTCATACTTTAGTTTCTCAATCATAAGTTCAGCATACATCATGGAGAGCAAGAGCTAAACTGACAAAATATAAAATGGAGACTGTCAACGTGAAAGAGCTCTTAGGCCTTCAGTAAAGTAGTTTACTTGCTACTTTTTCCCTCAATAAACTACCCACGATGATCACTACTTAATATCAGAACAGAACACAGAAATGAAACAGCACCTACCCAGGTTATGAAGGACCATGGATTAAAGGATAAAGTTACAAACAAGTATTTATTTTGAGAACCGAGGTTTCATTTTAATTGTCCAATGTTTATCTCTTGAAATTAGAGGATAAGTATTTCAAGTTCATGTTTATTATCCCCATTTTTCCCTGATTTTACAGGTTTCAATATCATCTTCTTTCCAGCTCCATGTACTTGAAATAGAGCCAAAAACCAATTGTTTGCCTGGAATTTTCACCTCTTTGGCTGTTTTAGTTGCCCTCTTGCAGCTTCTTTAGGAACCATCTACTTTTCCCCAGAAAAGTGTTTCTAGAAAGATTCCTTAAGCAGAGAAATGCCATAGCATTCTACCATAGCGGAAGCATTAGATCAACAAACATGATGATTTGACCTTTTGGCTTATAGCAACACTTTAGGACAATGTTATTGTGACATAATTTACAATGATCACAAACTCTAGTTCCAATCGGTTGTATGCATATAATCACAATTGAGTTTGGATAAATTTCCCTCAAAATGTTTTGCTTTATGTATGCTAATATTGAAGCAGTTTTTGGTGTTTTATCCACTCATACAATCTCTTGAAAGTATTCTCTGTTTTCCCCCAACCTTAAAGTTTTCCAAAATAGAAGAATTGTGATATTTACTTCCCATGTAAAAAAATACTACAGTGAAAAAAAAAATCCTTAAAGATATCGTGACCTAAACTTTACTCAGAGAAACATGTTATTTTGTATAGAATTTTACTTAAAAAAAATCAACCTATACTAATACTATTTGGAGATAAAATATAACATGAAAGATTGAATAGACTAATTGGTGTCAAAAGAACTTTGTATTTGTCCTGGCTCAGCAAGCAAGAAGCTGACTGTACAGGTCCTTCAACTATCCATGGTTTCAGCATTCATCTGCAAAGTGATTCTGCATAGCTTCCAGTTCAAGTCTAGCTCTCTGTTTACATGATTTTTAAATGTTTACTTTAAAAGAAAAGAAAATGGCTTGTGGAAGTTAAATCTACTTTTCAGTGTTTCATTTTTAAAGGACCAGACTTAAAGGAATCTCCCAGTTTGGCAAAAGCGGTCCTGTAAAAATCTGTAGGGCCAAAGCTAGCATTTTGTTCATCTTAGAGACCTCCTTCCCACTATTCGATCTGAGTTGCTTGATTTGTCACTTGCACAGATAAACACAGGCAGTTTTTAGAGCCCATTAGCTGTGGGCGCTTCACATTCCGGTTTGGAAATCTCAGAGAACATCCCGCCTTAAGAGTCTCAGAGAAGCTGTAGTGGATATTTATATTTACAAGATTAAAACTGAAGTGTTCTTTGCTGAGGAGGACTATTATGGCTAGCATACCAGTAAAGCTACTTTTTGACATCCTGAATGTATTTGGGCACCCACTGATATGTTAAACTTTGAAGTAGCACACTGAGCGGAGGTCTGCAGGGGGGACAGGAGCTCCCCAGTTTGGAGCAGAGAAGGGTGATAAGATAGCAAGGACACCAGTGCAAAGGGGGACATGAGAGAGGTGGGGAAGGAACTAAGTGTTGTGCTACCTTGGTCTAGCAGCGGTAAGAAGGAACTTACACTGAGGTGGATTTTAAGAGATAGAAGTACTTTTTAACACTTTTATCTCATTCTCTCTTAGCACAAAGCACACAGATTAAAAATAATCTAATGAAGAGATTGGGGTGTGGAGCAGTCATAGGCGTGACATCAATGCTCCTCAGACGTGGGTATCAACACGGGAATTATGACCCTCACCTCCCAGCTCCTAGCATATGGTCCTACCACGCCAGGAGGGAAAGCCATGAGGTATTTTTGTAAGGAGAGCAGAATCTTCCCTGAAACTATCCACTTGACTACAAATGTCCATTTCCTATTTAATATGGGTCATCTGATAGTTGGCAGAATTCAGATGAAATTGCCAATTTGATTGGTTTCTCAGTTTTGGAAAAAAAACAAAATCCCATTAATTGTTGGTTCTAGGTTGTTTTTAGCTCTTTTGATTAATCAGGTTTACTGCAAACTGGGTATTTCCCTAAAGAAAATCAATTTAATCTGTGAACCTGTCCATTTAGAAATGTACAATTTGAAGTCTCGCATGTATAATAAATCTGACAATTGTAATGGCATAGGCCTTCAGAATTTCAAAGCAGAAGGCAGCTGGTGAAGGAAAGAATCTTAACTGTCTAGTAAATTTGAATCCGATAAACGTAAGCTATCAAAATAAATGGAATATATGAAATATATACAGAACTTCAAGGAATAAATGAAAGCTATGAAAATAAGTATTATCCAAAAATAACCTCAGCCAGGTGACCAAGGTTAATATCACCAGTGATAAGTCTTGTTGATAGTATTGTACCCTTGTATGATGTGAAGAAAATGCTACTTTATAGCTGTGGTCTTCCTCTAAAAATAACATAACCCTGGTCTAATGATGAGAAAAACAGACAAATCCCAATTGAGGAATGTTCTACAAAATATCTGATCAGTCTCCTCAAAACTGTTAGTCATTATAAGACAAGAAAAGTCTGAGAAACTGACACAGCCGAGAGGAGCCTAAGAAGCCATTAAAATTAAATGTAAGGTGGTATCTTCAATAGGATCCAGGAACAGAAACAGAACATTAGGAAAAAGTTCAAACAAAATAGGAATAAAGTACGTATTGGCTAAAGTTACTGAGAATGTATCAATATGGGCTCACTAATTGTAACAACTTTACCATATTAATGTGAGATATTTATAAAAGGGAAAACTGGGTGCAGGGAATATGGGAACTCTGGACTATCTTCACAACTTTTTTTTTGGTAAGTCTAAAACCATTCTGAAACAAAATTTGTTTTAAAAGAATAGTAATACTTGCAACCAGTGCTTTCCAAACAATGTACATACAAATCACCTGGGGATCTTGTTAAATGAAGACTCTGATTGTGGTAGGATGAGGGCAGGGCCTGAGAGTCAATTTCTAAGAAGCTCCCAGATGAGGCTCATGCTGGGGTCTAAGGACCAGTTTGAGTAGAAAGGTTCTTAATCTGGCTCACCCTCTGTCCAATGAACATTTTTGGCTAGATAATTCTCTATTGTGGTGACCGTCCTGTAAATTATGGAATATTTAGCAGCATCTCTGGCCTCTACCCACTAGATGACAATAGCATCCTTTTCATCCAACTGTAACAAAAATGTCATCAGACACTGCCAAATGTTTTCCATGGGGAAAGGGGAGGGTCACCCCCAATTAAGAACCATTGATTTCAGTAAAATATGACTTTTAGGGGGCTACATAGCAGAAATAAAATCACCTTTTTATTTACCAAATATTTAAATGTTTAGTATGTTCCAAGCTTCTAGAAATTTAACTATAATTATTTTATTAACTTTAGTTGCTAGGAATCTATTCACTGTCACTGTAAGTCATGGTTTAAAAGATACAGTTTCTGCCTTCCAGAATTTATTAAACAAAAGCTGTGTGATATAAGTAAAACATATAGGAAGATAGGGAGTTATAAGATAAATATTAGCCACTAGACAAAGCATTTTCAAAGTTGAAGTTAAGATTGGATGTCACAAACTTAATATATTAATATAGCATTGAACAATTTAGAAAATATCTGCATATCAGGAAAAAAGCTCACAGCAGTTACTTGTTCAGTACCAAAAGCAAATTAAAGTAGAACAAAGATCAGATCCAGATGTTCCAAATTCTAAGCCCCCACCATTCCATTAATTCAATTCTCAGGAAAAATTCTCTCCCCTAGTTAGGCTTTAAGGGGAAAGATAAGACTCTATCCAGATAGCAGAAGGGACAGGCAGTCAGCTGACAAAGATACCATAAGATAGAACATGAATAACAAAGGAATTGATTGGCAGAAAGATAGATGAAAGACTATTTATGATATACTGTAAAGAGCATTGCCCTGCGGTAACAAGGTCCACCTTCTAATTCCACATCTGGTAACTTTGATTCAGGCAACCTCTGGCAAGTCAGTTAACTATTCTGAACACTGCATTCTTTACTCTTGTAATGGGGATAAGAGAATTTAGCTTACAAGTCTCTAGTCATGACTGAATGGCTTATGGATAGGCAAGTAAATGTGCACAGTGTGCAGGCAAGGAAGTTTAGACCTGTTATTTAATCTCACCTAAGTATAGTATTAAGTCAAGACTCCATAAGTTCAGCGAAACATGTCTGTTGGTTCTAAGACTCATACCCAGATGTGACAGCAAAATTATATCCAACTATTAACAATGTTTGGGATTAGCATGCCCTCAGTTCCCCGTTCCCTTTTAAGAATTCAAGAGTCATTTTTCAGTGTGACTGACAAAGTTAAAGTCAATTTGAAATGTCTTGCTTAAGCTCACTGGATGCTCTTCACACCCTTTCCCAAGGCACCGTACAAGGGAGGAATCAATGAGCTACACTTAATTTCATTTATCCAGCACTTATCTTTAAAGGCATGCTGTTGCAGGGAGAAATGCAGCATCAATAGGTAGGCAACAGAATACGAAAGTGCGAGTGGTGGAATTCCACAGTTGGTGTTTATGTACTTAAACACAGACACACACACACACACACACACACACACACACACACACATCCAAGACACAAGAATCCTCCCCTTTCTTCTTATGCTTGTCTGTCCACAGATAGTACATGAATCAACATCATCAGTAGCTGATAATTACTTTGCATCTTCCATATGGCAGCGACTGTGGTGGGAAAAACCATACAGATAGACTCTCTCATCCTTCCAAACACTCTGCAAAGTCGTTGCTGCCTGTATTTGACAGATGACTGATGATTGGTGAGGTTAAATTACTTGTTGAAAGTCACAGTGAGTGGGCAAACCAGTTTAAACCTTATTATGTTTTAGCACCCTTCAGTTTCTTCCAGGAATTAGTCAGTGCATTTAAAGGTTCTCTCTACACCATTAATCAGGCTCCTAAGATTCTTAAGAAAATACCCTAGGAACATAAATGGTACCTGTACAAAATACCTGGGGTCAAGAGAAAGAGAGTAAGCTCAGGCACCCAAATAAGAACTCCAGGACCCCTTTATCATGCTCAGCATCCAGACCCCAATAGCATAGATCACACTGTAACAAAATTACCTGTTGACTTTTCTGGAATTTCCACCAGACCTCATGCTCCATAGTTTAATTTGCTCCACACACGATCCCCACTTCCCAGCACAATACCTGGTACAATGAGTCATGGTGGATACATGAAGAACTGAGTAAGCAGAAACGTGGTTTCCAGTGCACCCTGAATATTTGTACATTCTGGTGTATGCTGAACCAAGAAATGCAGAAAGACCAAGTATAATAAGTCAAAAGAATATAAGTGCACACAACCTCAATGGGACCAGACTGGGAAAGAACAGCAGCCAGGCCAATACAGTCCTCAGGCATGTTGCTTCCTTTTAAGAAAGGTAACACCCTGGAGATGGGCGCATGCTAGTCATTCTGCTTTATAGGTCAAGGGTCCACTCTACAGAGGCCCTACATAGGTTCAGGAAGTGCAAATTAAGGCCAATATTGCCCTTAAACCCATGTAACTACTAATAGAGATCAATTAGTTGTAAACACACACACACACACACACACACACACACACACAGTAATGCCATCGCAAGCCAAAATGTGTATAGATGTCTCATACCAACACTACCAACCATTGTGCAACTAATAGGAGTTGGGCTATAAACAGTGCATTTCATATCCAAGTCCTCCACAGCCACTACAACAAAAGGACCTACAATCCCTGCCTTTTAAAGATATAGTTATAGCCCAAATCATCCACACACATGACTGGGAAAAGAAGGCAAGGAATTTTTAAAAACAGTGATTAAAATGTTCTTCTCCACACAAAAATTACAAGTAATAAAATTTCATGCTAAAGCATTTTACAACTGACTGCTTGCTGTCTCACACATAACTCCAATTTTACTACATGTAAAACAGTAAGAGATTAAGACACAAATAGTTCAACAACCACATGTTCAGCACGTCCTTCTTAGTCTACTCCCATAGATAAGTGGCATTTCCCAATCTGAAGGGATGTTTTTTCTTATAAACAAACTATAGAAAATTAGAATCTACAAATGGTTTCCATTTCAACTTCACATACATGAATACAATATAACCGAACATCCCATAATTCCTAAAAATGAGATGAGGAAGGTAAAGAGGAATGAAAACACCCTATGTGCTGATTGTATGTTTTACACAGCTCATTGTCCTTGTGGGGACAGAGCCAGGAGTGCAGTTTCCAGGCTCTCGGCCTCATGTGGAAAGGTGCTGGCTCGGGTAGTAAATGGCCATCAACTGTGATTGGATGGCCATCAGCTGTGGCTAGTTGGCCATCAGCTGTAACCAGTGAGCCGTTGGCCACTAACGTCACTGCCATGGCTATGCTAGCAGAAAACGGGGGCTAGCAAGAAGATGGTGGTTGAGCTGGCAAGCGGGGATTGCAGTTAGCAAGTGGGGTTGGTTGGTTGTCAGAGAAGCGGACTGCAGGTTGTAGATTGTGTGGCTCCTGCTTCCTGTGTCTCCAACCCAGCTGCCAGCGAGACTATGGTGGTATGACTCCCCTATCTATGGCTCCGTGGGTGTTCCTTTTTGCCATTCTTGTGTGGGGAGCGGCACCAGCGACCCCGCCTGATGTCCCGCATGACAGTCCTCAAGCCTGTCAGGCATTTATTCTATGGAGACATTTCCACCTAAATGTCACAGTTTAGTCCCATAAAAGAAAAGCCACAGGATAAAAATCGCCTTTCTATCCAAGCAGCTGTTTCAGTCGCTACTGAAATTTATCCCAAGGTAGCTGTTATGTTTGTTTAAAATGCATACTTTTGCCAAGTGATCCTTAACCTGGAACAGTTTCCACTCTCTACTGACTGGCAGCTGATACCTTCATTGATGCCAGAAAAGTGTCATGTTCTTAAGAGGTGTAGTTGGCCCCCTTTCAACTGCTACTTCTTCTTTTGACTTTGCTGTGAGCATGATGAACTGGCAGAAACACTGACTGATGGCAGCAGCCCGGACTGGATAGCAGGGAGACTACAAGGTTGCTTGCAGTCTCTGATACGGATTTGAAGGCACGTAGCCCTGAGGCTAAGTCACCCAAAAACATACACTGCCATCGCTGTGAATTTCAGCAGCCAGGCACCAGCTGCAAAACTTGGCCTCGTTGAAAGAGGTACACCTGCTCTGAGAATGACAGGTACAATGCACTGGGGGAAAACATTCTGGACTTGGTGTCAGAAAACCTGAGTGAATTATAGCTTTGTTAGGTACAAGCTATGACACCTAGGAAAATCCTCTAAATTCCAATTCCGTTTCCTTACCTATATAGTAAAGGTTTTCATACCTGTCTCAAGTCCTTGATGAGGGAGAAAAATGATGGACGAGGCTTCCAAACTGTAGAGCAATATATATAGTCTCTGTATCATTTCATTACTCCCATCAGTGTGTTACTGAAGAAGTCTGTGATACTGCTAAGTACTGTGTCTGAATATTTCATTTCAAATTATGTAGTAGACGTTATTATCTTTAAACATTGTTTTATTCATGGATTCCACTCAGTGGTCATCAGAATTGAGGCCTCCTTCACATCGTCCTAAGGGAATACACGATATTCTCTTATCTTTGCCTGGTATTGCACCATAAGAAAATTGGTCCTTCAGCTTGAGGCATTATTTAAAAACCAAATCCCTGGCAGGTGAACACTGGCATTCTTATCATTAATTAATCCTTTCACATAGTTTTATTTATCAGACTCTCATATTGAATGCCAGCCATGCATTTATTGGTTTTTCCATATGCAATCTTTAAGCATTACAACTAAGTCCTTTTATAAGAGAGAATCTTGAGGCTGCTGGAAAATGCTCACGCTAGTAAATGGGGCAACCGGGATTCAAACCATAATTCATCAGATTTCCAAGCTCATGTTCTTTTCTCCCATGTAAGGGAGTCTCATTTCTTAAACTTCTTGGTAAATTTAACCAGGCTCCTCAATCACAGAATCCACTAAGCCACACCCTCTCCTTTCTTTTACCCCTCCCTAATCACTTCAATCATTTCATTCTGTTTGTAGCTCTTTGTCAAAAAACATCCATTAAGAATCTATTATGTTCTAGGTTCTCTTATCTAATAATATCCTAAGATCCATTTGCCTATTTCCACTTGTAGAAAATGTCCATGCAACAAGGAAGATGTGTTTATCATTCATGTCTCAATGTCTGTCTCAAGAACTTGTACATACTATTTGTGAGGTGATAGCTATTCACTTTATCCAGAAAGAGTGATGATGCCATCAGCGATATTTGTACGTCCTTTGATAAGTATCATTCATGAAAGAGACTTAGTTAAATGACTTAGTTAAATGACATAGAGGAAAGAGGTTAGAAACAGGAGGAATGGACCCAAAAGATGTGATGAGACAAGGCAAAGAAACAAAAACAACCTGTATGCTTGTTAGATATACCAGTCGTCCTAAGTAACAGTTACTATGTTCAAATTAGAGTATGTATGTAAAACTATAAGCCAACATGATAAGGTACCTGAGCTGTAGACTTTTGTTGTACAAAACATTTTTCAGTGTCTTATACCACTTGGGTGATCTAGTGCCTCTCAGAATCAGGCAGTATTCTTTGAAATTCATTAGGAATTCACAAGGCACATTTTATTCATCTGTTTAAACATCTGTTGGACTATGCTGTTCAACTTGATTTTGTGTTTTAACTCCCGAAGCTCTCCCTCTTAACTCTCTGAAGTTGTGTTTTTTTCATTTCTTAGTTTTACAAAATACCAAAAGGTATAATTCATATCGTTATCTAAAAGTAAAGTACTAGAAACAATATGTCTGACATCTTTAAACAGTTACAGTCATTTTAATGAATTACTTTATTAAAATAAGTTACATGTGTAAGATATACACCAGTAAAGAAGAGAATAATTAATATATTTCAGTCTCACACTATTTGGGCCCTTAAAATTATTTATCAGTTAAAAACACCTTTAATAAGTATAGAAAGGCTAATGATAAGGATATGAATCCTTAATTTGCCCTCTTACAAAAATCAAACCTTATCTACAGCACATTCCATTATTGACTATAGTATTTAAATGTCACCCTTTCTGGGACATGTATCTAAGCTCTATTAAATCCATAACTGGCAAAAAAGTGAGTTATCTAATTGTGCTGCCAAAGCACTAGTAGTGCATACTGTAAAAGTGAAAAAATGTAAGTGGAAATGGCTATATTTTTCTATAGGGTTGTTTAAAAACATGTGGGCAGGCTTTTGTTTAGGTTTGGTTTTCCAAGAGAAAAGAGAATCCACTTTGAAGATCACTGTTATGAAATATACTAAAAATAGGGGGAAAAGTTTCTACTTCACTGCCTTTTATATTTCCCTTCCTTCTGTTCTGTGTTTTCTTAAATTTGTATTTGTCTATTTGGCATCCATTTGTCACAAGGCCAACTGTATTAACTATGTTTTCTATTTCGTATATTCTTGATGCTCTGGCATCCATGGCCGTGCTGATGGGTGAGATTGCCCCCGGACTAGCCAATACTCAGAGATAGCAAAGAGCTAACCTGGACACATGCCTTTCATATGTAAACTGACCAATCTAGACCCCACACCCCAGCCATCTCCTTTATCAAACATTCACACACAAAGCCAATAGCCCCTCTACCCTAATTCAACCCACTGCCAGATACCAGACAATTAGGGATAGCCCTTCTTCCCCAAAGGCTGCCAGAATTGCTCATACTAGCCATTCCTGAATGGTTTACCATGTTCTGCTTTGTACTCCCCAAGGAAACCCCAATAAAGACTCTGGCCTGGGTTTTCCTTTGTTTTTCTTTTTTCTTTTTTTGTTTGTTTTTTTGCCTCCTGACTAACCCTGGTGCTTCCCCATTTAGCCCTACATAATTTGGCTGCCCCTTCTCTTGGGAAATGTAAGAAATAAAATCTTCCTTCAACGGCATTGACCTCTCTTCCATAACTCAGTAACCTCCATAGGTTAAAATCCTGCAGGTAAAATCACCAATACACCTTCGCTTCTCCTCCCTAAATGTCATTGTCCATGCCATCTGCATCTGACTTTCTCTCTCTCTCTCTCTCTCTCTCTCTCTCTCTCTCTCTCTCTCTCTCTCTCTCTCTCTCTCTCTCCTCGTCCCTCCCTCCCTCCCTCCCTCTGTCTCTCTCTCTCCCTTTAACAGCTTTATTAAGGTATAATTTACATACCATAATTTGTTCAACTTATATTCAGTAAATTTACAGAGTTGTGTGACCATCACCATAATTCAATTTAAGAACACTGCTGTCACCATAAAGATCTTTCACACCCAGCTCCCACCCACAACTACAGACAGCCACTGATCTGCTTTCTTGTCTAGGTTTGTCTTTTCTGGACATTCACATAAATACATATTGTATTAATGTAGTCTTTTACATCTGGGTCCTTTCTCTTAGCATGATGATTTTGAGGTTCGTCCATGTTGTAATTCATTCCTTTTAATTCTTAAATAGTATTACCTTGTATTCCCTTCCATTCATTCGTCTATAGTTATTTGGATTGCTTCCAACTTGTGACTGTTACAAGTCATGTTTCTACAAACATTTGTGTACAACACTTCCTATGGAAAATATATTTTCATTTCTCTTGGATATATATTAGGTTGGTGCAAAAGTAATTGTGGTTTAAAAGGTTAAAAATAATTGCAAAAACCGCAGTTACTTTTGCACCAACCTAATACTTAAGAATGGAATTGCTGGATTGTAATGGTAAGTGTGTTTAACTTTTAAAAAAAACTGCCAAACTGTTTACCAAAGTGCCTATATCATTTTACATTCAGACAAGTATTGTTCATGCATCCCAATCTCTTCTATTGTTGCCACACTTGATACTATCTGTCTTTTTTTATTGTAGCCATTCTACTGGCATAAAATGCTCTTTTAATTGTGGTTTTCAATTGCATTTTCCATAACTAATGATTTTGAGCATTTTTTATGTACTTATTAGCCATCCCTATACGGACTTTTGTATATCTTTGGTGAAATATCTATCAATTAAAGTGTTTTCTATAATATATTATTATATATTAATATATTATCTATAATATATATTATATATTATATAATATATATATGTATAGACTTGTAGTTGACATTCATTATTGTTCAGCTTCAGCTTCAGGTGTACAGTGCAGTGATCAGGCATCTACATCTTCCCTGAGGTGGTCTCCCTAATGAGACAAGTGTCCATTGGATACCCTACAAAATCTTTACAACATTATTGATTACATTCCCCAAATTAACTTTTGTGATCCCTTGGCAATCTTGTGGTTTCTGACTGTGCTTTCTAATCCCCTCACCTTCCCTCTTATCCCCACCACCTCTCCCATCTAGCAACCCTCAGTTTTTTCCTCTATGTTTCTGAAACTGTTTCTGATTGGTTCATTCATTTATTCTTTTCTTTAGATTCCACATATAAGTGAGATCATATGGTATTTGTCTTTCTCTGCCTGACTTATTTCATTAACATAATGTTCTCCAAGTCCATCCATGTTGTTGCAAATGGTAAGATTTCTTTCTTCTTTATGGCTGTGTAATACTCCATTGTATAAATGTACCACAGTTTCTTATTCCAGTCGTCTACTTATGGGCATTTTGGTTGTTTCCATGTCTTGGCTATTGTGTATAGTGCTGCAATAAACATAGGGGTGCATAATTTTTTTTGAATTAGAGTTTAGGATTTCTCCAGATAGATACCTAGCAGTGGAATTACTGGGTCATAAGGTAGTTCCATTTTCAGAGTTTTGAGATACCTCCATACTGTTTTCCATAGTGGCTGCACCAATCTGCAATTCCACCAGCAGTACACAAGGGTTCCCTTTTCTCCACATCCTCGCCAGCACTTGTTTGTTGATTTATTCATGATAGCCATTTTGACTGGGGTGAGGTGATTTTTATTTGCATTTCTCTGATGGTTAGTGAGGTTGAGCATTTTTTTCATATGTCTGTTTGCCATCTGTATGTCCTTTTTAGAAAAATGTCTCTTCATGTCCTCTGCCCAATTTTTAATTGGGTTGTTTGTTTTTTTGGAGTTGAGTTTTTTATAAATTTGTGATATTAACCCCTTATCAGATATATCAGTGGCAAATATATTTTCCATTCAGTAGGATCTATGATCCATTTTTAGTTAATTTTTTGCATGTTCTGAGTTAAGCGTCTAAATTCACCTTTTTGTATGCGGATATCCAATTGTTCCAGCACAATTTCTTGAAAAGACTATCCTTTCCCTTTGAATTTCCTTGGCATCTTTGCCAAAAATCAATGCACGTGATATATAAGAGTTGATTTTAGAAGTCTCAGTTCTGTTCTTTTGATCGATATGTTTGTCCTTACACCAGTGGCACACTGTCTTGATTATAGTAGGTTTTATATAAGTTTTAAAATTGGGAAGTATAAATTCCTCAATTTTGTTCTTTATCAAAATTATTCTGAGTATGCTGAGTTTTTTGCAGATCCACATGTATTTTAGGATCAGTTTGTCCATTTCTACCAAAAAAAAAAAGCCTTTTGGGATTTTATTAGAGATTATGTCATATCTCTAGATCAATTTAGGGAGAACTGACATCTTAACAATACTGCATCTTTCGATCCATGAATGTTTATGAATCTATTTAGATATCTAATTTATCTCAACAATCTTTTCATTATATGGCTTGCCCTTCATTTTGTACATTTATTCCAAATTATTTTATTCTTTTTCATGTTAATGGGAATGGAATTACTTTCTTAATTCTCTTTTCAAATTGTTCATTACCAGTATATAGAAATACAATTGACTTTGTGTATTGATTTTGTATCCTGTGACCTTGCTGAATCTATTTAGTTATAAGTGTGTGTGTGTGTGTGTGTGTGTGTGTGTGTGTGTGTGAGTGAATTCCTTAGGATTTTATGCATACAGTATCGCATCATTTATTAATAAAGACAGTTTTACTTCTTCCTTTCCAGTTTGGATACTTTAATCTCTTATTTTTTTTTTTTTTTTTACTTTTATTTTTTCCTACTGTGATGTCGAGAATCTCCAGTACAATGTCAAAATGAGAAAAGCAACATCCATACCTTTTCTCTAATCTCAGGAGGAAAGTATTTAGTCTTTCACCAGTAAGTATGATGATAGCAAAGTTCTTCATAGGTACCCTTTATCAGGTCCAGGAAGTTTCCTACTATTCTTACTTTATTGAGATTTTGTTTTCATGATCAGATGGATTATGTCAATTGCTTTTTTCTGCATCTATTGAGATGATCTTGTGGCATTTATCATTCATTCTATTAAAATAGTACATTGCATTAATTGATTTCCTGATGTTAAAAAGCCTCATGATCTTGGAATACATCCCATTGGGTCATTGTGTATAATCCTTCTTATACATTACTGGATTCAGTTTCCTGATATTTTGTTAAGGATTTTGCATCTATATTCATGGGGATAGATATTGGTCTGTCGTTTTCAATTTTTTGTGATGTTTTTGTCTGTGTTTGTTATTAGCGTAATACTGGCCTCACAAAAGGAAGTGGAAAGTGTTCTACTCTCCTCTAGCAAATTCGGTGAAGAATTGGTGTCATTTCTTCTTTAAATATTTGATAGAATTTGCCAGTGAAGCCATATGGACTTAGCTTTTCTTCGTGGGAAGATTTTTAACTAATAATTAAATTTCTATACTTAAAAGATATCTATTTAGGTTTTCCATTTGTCTTGAGTCAGTTTTGGTCATTGCTGTTATTCTAGGAATTTGTCGATTTCATCTAAGTTCTCTAATTTGTTAGCATTCAGTTATTCATAGTATTCATTACAGTCTTTTAAATTTTGATAGAGGACAAGTGACGTCCTCTCCTTAGTTTTGGTTTAGGTATTGCGTCTTCCCTTTTTTTTCTTGGTTGGCCTAACCAAGCATTTGTCAATTTGCTTGATTTTTTTTTAAAGACCTAACTTTTGGCTTCTTTGATTTTCTCTATTACATTTTAAAATGTTTTATTGATTTCTTTTTAAAATTTATTATGAATAATTCATTTATAAATTTATTGAAGAGACATTGGTTAGTAAAATTATATGGCTTTACATGTAGATTTCTATAATACATCATCTATATATTGTATTGTGTGTTCATCACCCAGAGTCAGTTCTCCTTGCATCACCATATATTTGTCTCACCTCTGTTTTTTGGTCTGTTTCTCCTTTACTGCTTTTGTTGGTGTTAATAGCTATTTTCTTATGTATAATTTAAATGCCTTTGTTATTTTTTTACACTATACTCTTTTGAATTTTTTTTAGTAGTTGCTCAAAAGATTACAATATATATCTTAACTTATTACAGTCTACTTCATATTAATACTAACTTAAATCTGATGAAAGAAAATAGAAACTTTGTTCCAAACTTTGTTCAACTTTGCTCCATATTCCCCCCACTCCTTTGTGCCATATATACGTATATATAATACATATACAATGTATATTCATAATCTTGTAATATGTATTATAATCTATATGTATATTATATATAGTATAATATATGTGTATAATCTGTATGTATACATTATGTTATACATTATAAATAAAAAATCTATATGTATTATCTTATATGTCTTATACATAAACATATATGAATATAACATATATAAAACATTTTATATTTAAAAAAAATTATCATTATTATTTTCTGTAATTATATATCTTTTCAATTAGTTAGGAGGTAAAAAGAGGGAAAATATTTCATATACAATCTTTATTATATGCCTAAATATTTATCTTTCCTGATGCTCTTTATTTCCTCATGCACATTCCAGTTATCATCTGATACCATGTCCTTTAACCTGAAAAACTTTCTTTAGTATTTATGGTAAGGCATGTCTGCTAGCAACAAATTCAGTCTTTTTTTTTTTTTTTTTTTTTTTTTCTGAGAATACCATTATTTCATGTATATTTTAGAGAAATATTTTTGCTGGATATAGAATTCTTGTTTGATAGTTCTGTATTTTCTTTATTTGTTTTTAGCACTTTTCTTTGCATTTCAATGCTTTCTAGTTTCCATTATTTCTGGTAAAAATTATGCTGTACATCATGTCATTGATCATTAGTACATGATGATTTTTTTTTTCTCTTAGTTCATTCAAAATTCTCTCTTTGTCTCTGGCTTTTAACAGTTTGACTGCGATGTGTGTAGGTGAAAAGACTTTTGTGTCTAGTCTACTTGGAGTCTTTTGAGCTTCTGGGATCTGTAGATTAAATTTATCAAATTTATGAAGTTTGTAACTATTTAGTTCTTCAAATATTTTTTTCTGCCCCCTTTTCTCTCTTGTTTCTTTCTTGGACTCCCATTATGTGTATGTTGGAATAGTTGATGGTGCCCTAAAGGTCTTTGAAACTCTGTTCATTTTCTAATATTCTTTCTGTTCTTCAGCATAGATAATTTTTATTGATTCATCTTCAAGTTCTGATTCTTCCTTCTGCCATATTGAATTTGCTATTAAATTTCTCTAGTGAATTCTTCATTTTGGTTATAATACTTTTAATTTCCATTTGTATCCTTTGATAATTTCTGTCTTTATTGAGATTTTTTATTTGATGAATTATTATCATATTTATTTTTAATTCTTTGAAAATTATTTCCGTTAGTGCTTTGAAAATATTCATAATATTTGATTTAAAGCTTTTATATACTAAGTCTAACAAACGGGGACCTTAGAGGCAGTTTGTGTTAGTTTTTCATTAGAATGGGTCACATTTTCCTGTTGTATTACATGTCTCATGATTTTTATTTTTATGAAAATTGGACACTTTAGGTAATATATTATCAGCAAGTCTGATTTTCTCACTAGAGGTTGTTGTCTTTGATGTTTTATTGTTGTTATTTGTAGTTTCTATAGTCACTTGCCTGGATTAATTCTGTAGATTATTCTCTCTAAGGGTGCTGATGTTTCTGCTAAGTTTTTAAAAATCTTATTTTTATATTTAATTTTGCCTTCCTAGTGATTACTGCTATTCCAGCATAACAGTCAGCCAATGAATAACCAGAGTTGAGTTCAAATATGTTGAGCCAGTAAGCTCCTACCTTTGCTAAGGATCTGTGTGTGGGCTGGGGAGCACAGTTTAAATCTGTCCTAACTTTTATTTTCCTCTGAGTCCTCTTATGTCTCTTCTGTTTCAGTACACGGTCCTGTGTTAGGCTAGGCATATGTGGATAGTCAGAACTTCTGCCTCTGTCCTTACCGTGTGCCCCCTTGCACATATATACAAGGAATATGTGAGACCTTATCAAGGCACACTATGGCTGTCTCGTTTACTAGATCTCTGTGTTCAATTTTCGGCTAACATGCAATGCTGTTGATTTCCCCAGCCAGGATCATGATGACATAAGGCTCGTGACAATGTTGGCTTTCCCATTAGTTTGCCACTCAAACCACTATTGTTCCTGACAATGCCTGAGGGCATGTGATTTTTCTACTTTCTGTTCCAAATCAATTCAGTCCTTTTCAGTGGCTACCTACTGATTTTCACAGTTGCCAAACTCTGGTAGAATTACCACAATGAAGTACCTGGGAATGATGAGAACAGCTCCAGGCAAAATTGTCACAGACTCTCACTGATCTTCCCCAGGGTTCAGGAGTTTCCCTTAATCAAATTATCGTACGCCTGTGGCCAATTTCCAGACTCCCGAAATGGCTCTAATTTTCCAGACTCCTAAAATGGCTCTATCCTCCCACATCTTTTATTTTTATAACTTCATCAGAAATTGGTGAGGCCATAAGTTGTACGGAAATTCAACTTTCCAGGAAGCCAAACTTTTACAGAAAAACAAGAAACCAGACCTGGGAATAAGAGTTAAAGAAGTAAAGTCATTTGGAATGATGTGCTTTACAGGCTTTTTGAAATTCCCAAGATCTGAAATATGCCTAAGTTACCTCAGAAAATAAAAATTTAATGCGGTTTTCAGGAAAGTAAGAAACAAGACCAATAGTTTTAGCTGTTGCACAATGAGGATATATGGAGAACAAAATTTTATTACCATTGACAGAATGCAGGAGTTTTAGCACTCAGAAAGCATCTAACTCAAAATCAATTTGAGAAGTCATCCTCTCAAGCAAGTTGTTCACAACCCTCTACTTCAGTGCATGTACCCTTAGCTTTGTTTGTCTCTGATTTTACTGTGCTCTGTCCATTAGCTAATGGGACTTTACTCATATTCTTTCTACTCCATGGATTCCATGACTTTCATTGGCTCATGGCCTATTTAGTATTTTCTTTTTTATGTTTCTCTCATTCTTTCCCACTAGGTGTTTATGATAGTCTTCATGTTCCACATCTAAGCTCCACAACAAAAGAGAATCTGATTGAGTTTTATTGTATAGTGTTCCTCAAAATTGAATGCACATTTTAATCAATTGAAAATCTTGGTAAAATTAATATTTTGATTCAGAAAGTCTTGGGTGGGGCTGGACATCCTCCTAGATGATAACTGGTTCTGCTGGTACACAGACTATGATTTCACTAGCAAGGTTCTAGTCAGTCCACAGAAGAGGATTCAACTACTGGGTGGAGCTCTTGTAAAATAGTACATTTTTATACCTGCACAAAATTGGAATATATAAAAGCAAAGCAAAACAAGTACTCCAACAATAGAAGATAACGGATGGAAAACATGCATACGAAAACTTTTAGGTATTTTCTTTGTCTTTTGGAAATGGGAAGAAATTCAGAGTATTCTACATCTCTTTATTTAATTGAAGATTAGGTCTCTACAATTTTAAGTTAATTATATAGACTACCTTGTATACTATTCAGTGCCTACTCACTGTAATGGTATCACTCTCTTTCTCTAACAATCTATTTATCTATGACCTATCACCATAGTTTGTAGTGCATTTTCATCTCTCTTTTTAAAGATTTTTATTAAAATATAGCTAAGATAAAATATTATATTAGTTTTAGGTGTATGCCATTTATTCAACATTTATATACCTTAATAAGTGATCACCATGATAAATCCAGCAACTGTCTGACACCGTACAATGCTATCACAATACTATTGACTATATTCCCTATGCTGTACAGTACATCCCCGTGAGTTATTTGTTCTATACCTGGAAATTTGAACCTCTTATTCCCCTTCACCTTTCTCCCTATTTTAAAAATTTTTCAATTACCATTGACATTCAATGTCATTTTATGTTAACTTCAGGTATACAGCATGATGGTTAGATACTTATATAATTTAAGAAGTGATGTCCCTGACTGGTTTTGTACCCACCTGGCACTATACATAGTTATTACCATATTATTGACTGTATTCCTTATGCTATAGCCTATATCCCCATAACTACTTGGCAACAACCAATTTGTACTGCTTAATCCCTTCCCTTTTATCACCCATCCCCAATCCCTCTCCCATCCGGCAACCATTAAAATGATCTCTGTATCTATGAGTTTGTTTCTGTTTTGTTTGTTTATTTTGTATTTTAGATTACACATATAAACAAAATCACACTACATCTATCTTTCACTGTCTGACATTCTTCATTCAGTACAATACCCTCCAGGTCCATCCATGACACCGCAGATGGCAAGAACCCATTTCTTTCCCTAGCTGAGCAATATTCTGTTGTATATATGTACCTCTTATACTTTATCCATTCATCCATTGACAGACACCCAGGCTGCCTCCACATCTTGGCCATTGTAAACAATACTGCAGTGAACCTATGGATGCACACTTCCCCTTGAAGTAGCATTTTGGTTTTTTGGGGGGTAAATACCCAGAAGTGGGATTACTGGGTCCTTCTTTGTCTCTTGGTATAGCATTAAAACAAAGTCTATTGTGTCTGGTATAAGTATTGCCACCCCAGTTATTTTATCACTTCCATTTTCTATAAAATATCTTTTTCCCATCCCTTTACTTTCAGCCTGTGTGTTTCTTTTGATCTGAAGTGAGTCTCTTTCAGGCAGCATATGTAAAGGTTTTGTTTTCTTATCCATTCAGCCCCTTTATCTTTTGATTAGAGCATTTAATCCATTTACATTTAAAGTAATGTTGACAGATATGTAGTTATTGCCATATTATTGTTTATATTTTCTTTTTTCTTTCATATTAAAGTCCCACTAAGATTCTTTGTAATACTGATTTGGTGTTGATGAATTCCTTTAGCTTTTTCTTGTCTGGGTAGCTCTTTTTCTGTCCTTTGATTCTAAATGACAGCTTTGCTGGGTAGAGTATTCTTGGTTGCAGTTCCCATCTTTTCATCACTTTGAATATTTCCTGCCAATCACTTTTGACCTGAAAAATTTCTATTGAGAAATCAGCTGACAGACTTATGAGAGCTCCCTTGTAGGTAACTGTTTTTCTCTTGCTGCTTTTAAGATTCTCTCTTTGTCTTTAAACTGTGGCATTTTAATTATGATGAATTTGTGTGTGGACCTCTTTGGGTTCATCATGGTTAGGACTCTCTGCACTAGGTTAGGGTAGTTTTCTGTCATTATTTCTTCAAATAGGGTTTCAATTCCTTGCTCTCTCTATTCTCCTTCTGTTACCCCTTTAATGCAAATGTTGGTTTGCTTCACGTTGTTCCAGAGGCCCCTTAAACTATCTTCATTCTTTTGGATTCTTACCCCCACCCCACACCCCCCGTTATGATTGGGAGTTTTCTACTACCTTATCTTCTAAATTGCTGATCTGATCTCTGCTTCATCTAATCTACTATTGATTATCTCTAATGTATTCCTCAATTCAGTGATAGTATTCTTTATTCCAGACTGGTTCTTTTTTTATGGTTTCTATGTCCTTTTTTTTTAATGCTTGCTATCTCTTTGTTGAAGTTCTCTCTATGTTCCTTGAGCATCCTTATAAACAGTATTTGGAACTCTGTGTCTGGTAGATTGCTTGACTCCATTTTGTTTTGTTCTTTTCCTGGAGCTTTGTTCTGCTATTTTTGAGGGGACATGGTTCTTTGTCTTCTCTTTTTGGCCTTCTCCCTGTGTTTGTTTCTATGTATTAGGTAGGGCTGCTATGTCTCCCAGTCTTAGGAGAGTGGTCATACATGGTAGGTGTGCTGTGGGGCTCAGTGGCACAGTCTTCCTGGTCACCTGAGCCAGGTATTCCACGTGTGTCCCTGGTGTAGGTTGTATGTGCTCTCCTGTTGTAGTTGAGTCTTGGATGCTCTATGCACATCAATGGGAGGGATTCACCCTTGGGCTGATTGTGAAGACTGGCCATGACTACAGTGGAGGAGCTGATATGCAGGGGCTGACCCTGCGGAGCAAGATTCACTTTAGCAGGGCTTTGGTACCTGCCTATTGTGTCCTTTGGGTGTGTCATCCCTGGGTTGACTAGATGATGCTCCAGTTGTGTCCTAAGGTGGCCACCAGGCATGTCAGTCCTGGGCCTCTTGGGAGGGGCTACACCACAGGGAAGGGCTACCACCCATAAGCAACAAAGCAATCTAGAGTTTCCACTGCCCACGCTGGGCTTAGAGGTGCCTCAGAAGGCCAACCTGGTCAAATGAGTGTGGGTATAATTAGTGGTGGGCTTGGGGCTACTCAGCCAGAGGTACGGGACATGCTGAAGGCAGATGCTCCTTGTTTGGGTTTTGTAAACCTTCAAAAGATTTTAGGAAAGTCTACAGCATGAGCCAAGATAAGCTGTATATGGAAAATCCACTGGAAGTGCCTGAAGTGGGCCTGAAAATTAGGTGGGGCGGGGGTCTCAGGGAATCACGGTGAATAAAAAGTATGAGATAGGTTGATAGTGACTCAGATATGGCAGCTGCCTGCGTCTGCCTGCCGTGAATGGGGAAGGCTCAACAAAGGAACAATGGCTTCTGCCGGCCTCTGTCCAGTAGAAAGCTGTCCCTCCAGCCCTCACCCTGAAGTCAGAAGATTCAGTTCCTCCCTGTGTGTCTCTGGTTCTTTTGAGCTGCTGCCCCAGTGCGGGAGCTCAGAATGAGTGAGTCAGCCAGCAAGTAAGTCCAAGTGTGGGCCCTTTAAGAGGAATACCTGGGACTGCAATTATGCTCTAGCTCACTCAGGCCCAGTCTCTGCTGGTTTTCACATCCAGAAGTTGTGGGGACTTCTCTCCCTGGCTCTGGAATTCTGGACTGGGGAGCATGGTGAGGGGTTAGGACCCCTCACTCTTTAGGGAGAGACCTCCACAGCCAAGATACCCTTCCTGATCTTTAATGGTCACACATGGGTGTGGGACCAGCCCATTCCACATCTCTGCCCCTCCTACCAGTCTTGAGGTGGAGTCTTCTGTATGTCCTTAGTTGTACAGCTTTGGTTCAGCTAGACTTCAGGCGATTTTCAATGATGGTTATTCTGTAGTTCCATTATAATTTTGATATGGTTGTGAGAGGAGGTAAGCACACTTTCACTTCATCTCTTAATCGACTTAATTAGGGACAGTCAATGATGAATCAAACACTGTACCACTATCTCTACGTCCCTGGCACCTAATGCAGTGCTTTGCGATATACCTAACCCAACCCAGTGTGAGTCTGAGTTCTCTGAGGATTTTCTTTCCTATAAAACAAGGAGCCTATACAAGATGATTCCTAAGGTCCCTTCCCATTACATTTAAATGAAAATTTAGCTTGAAAGTTTAAAGAAAATTTAGAATTACTTATTGAATTGCCATGTGCAAACACATGGAGCTGCAATGTCATTTTCTGCTCACATGGCAGCAAGACGGAAAGAGTGTTTGCATCAATGATAAGCATTTCCTCTTAAGCCTCAAAGCCAGAGACATATATCCCATCTATGTCCCGTGATCAGCAGGCATAAGGCTGGCATGTTTTCTTTGGAATCCAGAAAGTATTTGGATCCATGCTGCGCTTGGCAGAAGCTGAAGCTAGCCAAGGCCTGGTTCTGATCATTTACAGCTGCTTCCCAGTCTGCTGTCATCCTACCAGACTCTAATGAACCCCAAGCCAGGCCTGCCTGCTGTGGCTTCCGAAAGGGGTGGAGGCAGCAACTCCTCTATTAAATCAGCCTTCTAGTTAGTGAATGAGAATATTGTTGCTGGAGTGTTCTTACCAACTAAAACAAATGAAAAAAAACCTCTCCCTCCATGTTTCCTGCATTGATTATAAGACAATATTAACCTCATTTGGATAAATGTAAAGCTAGATAACAGAGCTACATTTTTAACTGGATATTGGTAGCTACTTGGAGGAAAAAACATTGATCACAGAGCTGTGTATGATTTTTGTTCACAAATGGAACAATTTAATTAAGTGCAATCTATGAGAGTGATGAATGCATACTTGTAATACGTTAGATTTCAGAATATTCCTGAAGAAATTGTGAAAAAGATCAAAGTAAAATAATATACAGATTTTCAGAAAATGATCATGAATTTGATATATAGTTCTGAAAGTTAATAATATAAGATAATTACATCTGCAATATAATCTTTCCTAAATCGCAAGCACTACATCATCCAACAAAATGCCTGATGTATAACATGTGCCAGGACAAATAAATGTTTGATGATTTATGGAAGGAAGGAAGGAAGGAAGGAAGGAAGGAAGGAAGGAAGGAAGGAAGGAAGGAAGGAAGGAAGGAAAGAAGGAAAGAAGGAAGGAGGAGAGGGAGGAAAAAGGTAGAAGGAAGGAGTGTATTCTCTTCAAAAATTTTTAAATATAACTAGAATATTAAAGAACCAACCAGGGAAATCATTTTTAAAATTCACATCTACATTCCTTACAGTAATCTGGGTTTGAACATTCTTAGAAGAAAACAGCAGGGAATAATCTCTCTGAGGTATTTGGAGAGGGTATTAATCCTGGACTGTTAGACACATCCATTTATGAGACTAATCTAATGTATATATAAAAAAAAGCAATATGATGTCATTTTAAAGCACTCTTGAAATCTGAACATATTAACATATATCTATTTGGAGGTGGCCGGTTATCTCAGTTGGTTAGAGCATGGTGCTGGTAGCACGAAGGCTGCCAGTTCGATCCCCGCATAGGCTACTGTGAGCTGCGCCCTTCTTAAAAAAAAAAAAAAAAGGAACTCATGGATTTTTCATTGCTTGTTAATGGAAATAGGATCTTATTAAAGTCTGTTCAAACATTTCACAATTATTCTTATTTAAAACTTGTGGAAGGTGACAAACAGAGCCCATGTAGCAATATGTTGTAAATAGAATCTCATAGATCTAACGAATGCTGTCCTCCAATGCAATCTTGACAGAAGACAGTTATACTTTAGGCATCAGTTGAAATCATTTTAAGAAATATACCTATTAAAATGATAAAAGCATAGTTGCCTACACTTTTTTAAAAGCTAAGAAATCCTTGAAAGAATTTCTTTTTTAATTTCTTCTTGTGAAAATGTTAGAAAGATACAGTGTTTGAAAGATGTATAATTCATAAATAAGATAAAAATTATAATATACATATAGGAAAGCATAACATGAATATGTGTGTATATTATTATGCATGTGAAGGGAGGCAAAGTTTTGACACACCCCAAATATGCCTTTTGGGATATTGATTTTAAGCAGATTGTTTTTAAGAAAAAAAAGTCTCAGGAAAATCCTTTGACCTTCCCCCTAAACTGACCAAAGGGAATTTCGATAGAGGACCTTCTCCAGGAAGGAGACGTCATCACAGAAAATATAGTTTAATATAAACTAGAATATGATAGAGAAGAACCTAGTAAGGTCCATTATTTCAAAGTTCTCTCTGTGTCACAATATTAAAGATGTCCCAGCAAACACTTATTTACCAAACATTTGCTTTTCCTTTTCCATGTGACTTGCCTTCCTGCCCTTTGAAGTCCCAAACCACAAGTCTTACCCTCTTCTCCTTAGCTCTGTAATAGCATATAAACTTCAACTGCCTAATGACAATATGGGTCTTATTCTTATGGCATCCCCAAATGTGCACCCATAAAATAAACTTTGGACATTTTCTCCTGTTAACATGTCTCTGTTAAATTTGATTATTAGCCCAGCTAGAAGAACTTATATAAAGTTGGAGGACAGTTATTTTTTGTACCCCAATTTGTGTGTGTGTGTGTGTGTGTGTGTGTGTGTGTGTGTGTGACATGAATGACACTCTGGTCAAAAAAAGAAAAAGAACAAGACTCAACCCTAGTTCAGAGTTATTTATGTGACCTCTGGTAAGTATTTTGCTTCTCTGGGCTTCAGACTCCTCAATGATAAAAGAGAGAGGGCTGGTTATGTTTCATCTAAGATTCTTTCCAACAATAAAATGTCATGGTATCAAATATCTGCAATTTGACATTTCAAATTAGGTACTATAATGATACCAAAAGTAGCAGAGTCTTTGTAATATTTTTGGAAAGCACAGGCTCAAGACAAATGCAGCATGGAAATATTGAAGATGACACAGTTCCAAATGTAGCAAACATAACATGGTAGTATAATTTAATATGATGACCATAGTTCAATTTATGCCCTATTTTTACCCTGAGTGAAACTTCTGTTGATTTATTTCTAGAATCTGCTTTTGGCCAACATATCGTAAATCAAAAATAATTACAGAATATTAAATATTCCAATGGCCTCTGTGAACTGTATCCTAAAATATTCTTTGTAGCCTTCCAGAGAAACCCTCAGGAGAGTTGGAATAACAAGGAGCTTATTACTGCTACAGTCATTATAATATAGATATGTCTTAATGTACATTATTCATTGTTAATTGTTATTTGTATTTAGGTATACCAACATACTGAGACTGTTAAAAGGAACATTTTCTCAAAATTTAAAGAATCAATTCAGACCGTAAGTAGATGAGAACCACTGGGAATCTGCATGGTGAACAGAAGGCTTTGTGGGAAGAAGTCTGGAGATAAAAATCAAAAGAATGAACCAGAAATAGAGAAGAGGAAATGGGATAGATTGCCTATTTGTGGGAAAGGGCACAGAACAAGAAAGACAAAGAGATGTGAAGAAGCAAATATCTCTTGTTCAACATTATTTGAGAAAGGGCAGACTTTAAAAAAATAGACAATTAAAAGAGGAAGAGTAGAATTTACATTACTAACTTGAAACTCTGGTGTTATTACTATGAGACAGCGATTACATAATTATTCCAGCACAGCCTAGAGAAACATGCCAGTTATCAAGAAGAGGTCCTAAGTGGAACAAACCAGTATTCACTTTGGACAAACTATTCTTTATGTAGCGAGAAGCAAGATTCCACATACTGTATGTGAGAAGGGAACTCTAACTCTGCTCGAATAAGGGTAGGAATAGTTCTTTCTTCTGTGTGATCCTTGGTTTACTCATTCTGCAAGCCAACATTATTCGGCTTCTATGCGTGAAAAACTGGTGCATTGGTGGTTTTAGAGTTTGCTTCTAAAATCCTTTTTTTTTTTTCAGAAAAAGAAAATCGTTTCAATAAAGTATTTGTATACTTTGTACAACATCTTGACTTTCCAATTACTTTCCATCAAATCAGAAACTTTGCCTGGATAATTCTTCCAAGTAAATTCTAGCCTAGCCCCGTTTTGATCAAAGGTAAAGTCAACCATGACACTATGATGTGTCCACTAGGTGGCAGTAGCAGGCACGCGTGTAGCCCTTTGAATACCCGTGGTCGCTAGGGGTTTTAAAAACTTGAAAAGAAGGGCAGGGGAATTTCAGCAGCAGTTTCAGACAGATGCGGGGAAACCAACAAGATTCAAGGTGAAAAAGGACAGAAGCAAGGGACGAGTAACGGGAAACAAGCACTGTAACTGGAGATGACAGAATGTGTGAAGTCCCCCAAGTTCTGCCAAATTCACGCTCCCCTTGTTAGGGAAGCTGTCTCCAGTTTGGAGCTTGCTCAGGAGGACTTCTCTGGGATGCTGAGGAACCGAGTTGATGGGGCGGGCAGCTGGCCCATCAAAACATGCGAATATTAATGCTGGCACAGCTTTCCTTCCCTACTGTGCTATATAATCGCGCTGAATGTCCAGGATTCACTCCAGGTGTGGCGTCCCATGGACTCCCTTCCTTAGAGGAACCTCACACTGCAATGTTTTCCTAACTACAGAGTCCAAAATGAACTCTGATCGACAGTAGACCACTTTTGTGAGTGAAACTAGTGCTGTTAATAATCCCACCAGAGCATTAAATACAACCCAGGCGGTCTGGGCAAATGGAGACTTATGGCCATCCAATTCCTAACTCTTTTCTCTTCATGAGAACTTCTCAAGCCCTCAAGAACCCTGGTAGGTATATAAATGAAACTTGACTTTGTACTTCCTTTCCTCCATTCAAGAGTGCCTGGTACACTGGCACTGAGAAGAGTCTCATAATGAATGAGTAAAGGTGGTTGAAGCTGTGTTAGCATCCTGAAAGGGCATTTAGCCCAATCTACAAATTGTGTGACTTTACAGATGTGGAAAACTCAGATTCAGAGGTGAAGTATTGATATCGATACAGCAGTAAGTGGCAGAACCGGACCAGAATTCAGCTCCTGACTCCTACACAAGTGTTTTTTCCACATCAGTGTTTCAAATGGGGATCCTAAAATGAGGGGGCAAACCAACTACCCAACACCTCTGCCACGTGTAAGTCAAGGATTTAAAGGAAGAAAAGAACTGTATTACAAACCACCCATCGTAGCATAACTCTGTATACAGGGGCACAAAAGCAAAGGCTTGCAGGGGGCAGGCAGAGAACAAAAATGGGAAAATAGGCTGACTGGGCAGAGGACCCCTGGAGATTGTGTGCCCAGTCCAAAAGGCACAGTGCACATGCCTACAGCAGGTGACAACCAGCTGGAAATGCACCGTGGTGTTGTTTATTCAATGAAGAGCTAGAAATACAGGTTTTATGTGAGATCTTTTCATGGTTTTAAGTACAAGAACAATTGTGAAATTCTGTGTAAGCTAAATCAATATATCTGTTATTCATCTTCGACCTATGGGCTGCTGTGGTTCTCAGCTCCTAGAGGACACCTCTGCATAAGCTGATTTCACTGGTTTGGGGGTATGGCTCAGGCAACACAATTTTTACAAACTCCCCAGGTGATCTATTATGCAGCCAAAGTTGAGATTTACAATTTAAAGTATGATCATCATCAGCATGGGCATTAATGGGGAGTTGGAAATACTGAATCTGGGGTCCCATCAGATTCTGGTAAATCTGAAAGATTCTCTTGAATCAAAATCTTTATTTTAAGCAGACCCCCAGGTGATTCATTTGCAAAATCCTTACCAAAAGAAAGGGTTCTATTCTGGCAGTGCTAATAATTCTAGTAGTTTTCCCTTGGCAAACAACCAAAGCCAATGCCAGACTTAAATACTTTTTCTCCATTCCTCATCTTGCTTACTCTCCAAACCTGGCCCCAATACCCTGGGAGGAAAAAGTGCCTTTTTCTTTTGTTTCGCTGTGCTTTTGTTTTGTAACAGTTTTGCTCTTGTATCTGGGTATGAAGGAGAAATAAGTTCATCTCAGAAGTTGGTGTATCTAAACATTTGTTATTTTCTTTGGTAGAGTAGAGGCTTAATTATGCCACTATAGGAAACAGATCTTGCCCCAGGGACCCCATGAGAAGATGGCTGACCAAAACATATTGTTGGCGCTTTCCCCAAACAAGAAACCAATTAATCTTAAATCTAACCTTTGGTTTCTTTTATTACACATCACTGATTTTATCATTCATCTTTTGACCTGTCTGATGTCTCTGGCATAAATGTCACTGTACAGTCCCTTATGTGACATAGTCTCTAAGTTTTAAAAATTTCTCCACTGCACAACAGAGAGAGACCTTAGCGTTCCTCTGTCATCTGACAGTCTCAACCTCATTAAAAACTGTTAGAAGGCACTGGTTTCCCTTTAGGGAAATCTCATCTCCATTTATCTGTTCCTCCTGGGAAATAAGCGATCAGTCCCAATCTCATGCAGTCAATAAATGTTGAAATACAATAATAATAATGACTAGAAAGCTTCAGGTACTTCCTTATTCGTGCAGGTTGCCATGGTTACCACTAAAGTCTTGTTTTGTTTCACTGGCCCTTTAATTCTTTCACATAAGATTTCTCACTGTTTACTGCTCACCCTCTACTTCTCCCTAAATTTCCTTGAGGGTCAGTTACTGTTACTGATATAACACACCTATACCAAATACCGTGTTTCCCCAAAAATAAGATCTCCCCATACAACCAGCTCTAATGCGTCTTTTGGAGCAAAAAGTAATATAAGACCCAGTCTTATTTTACTATAATATAAGACTGGGTATAATATAATAACATAATGTAATGTAATGTAATGTAATGTAATGTAATAGAATAGAATAGAATAGAATAGAATAGAATAGAATAGAATAGAATACCAGGTCTTATATTAATTTTTGCTAGGTCTTATTTTCGGGGAAACAAGGTACCTATGACCATTTTAATTTAAAATGAAGTATGGGAAACTTTAAGGACCAAATTATATGAATGAGTTTAATGAATAGAAATACGAGAGCACTGTGATAAAAACCACAACACTCTACTTTTCTAATTGGGTCAAATTGTACAAGTATTTGGAAAAGTAGAATTTTTATAACTAAGCTGTTTTGGTTTCCTGTTAGAATTAAAAAACACTTATTCTTTATCTGAAACACTTACATAAGACATATTTGAATACTGAGAAATATTACTCTCTGCCAGAGAAGACTTTAAAGTGGCTCCTGCTCTGTTTAGTGTCTCTGGGACCACAAACAATCATGTTTCCCATAATTTATGCATAAATATTTTCCCTTGGATTGTGACTCATGCGTTAATAAATCTTGAGGCTGGGATGCTACCTGTCAGTCCCCCAGATGACCCATTAGTGTTCCCTAAAATAGTCATTGCATTAGTAATTGTGCCACCAGGTTCAAAAGCCCACTCTAGTTTTCTGAGGCTGCAGCTTGGTGCTGAGGCTGCAGCAAGTTGCTCACCATTTGTCAAGAAATATTGACTATTTTCTCCTTCGTTAGCTATTGACTATTTTCTCATTCATTCTCTGTATCAATCAGTCCAGTCCAGAGACGTGGCTGACTGGCTTAGCTCTCATCTTTGCTAATTCTGTTGTGTAATTTAATACTTATTGGATGACACAGTTTCTAAGAACCAGATATGGCATCTGAAGTTCAGTCTTTATGTTATAGGCAACCAGTGTCTACTTGTTGCTAGTCTCAAGTGGAGAGAGATCTTAGCTGCTAGTCCATGATGAACATTCTTTCTTTCTATAGGACAAATTATGTAAAATTGCTGATATTTGGCCATTTTGACCTATACAAATGTCAGTGTCATCTGATTCAGCCTAAGAGTTGCAGATGAGAAGGAAGAGGATGTTCCGTGTATGGTTTTGGCATATCTACAACTCCTGGGTTCTGCCATTCTACACAAAGTTATAAAATCTCATGCCTCAGTAAAAAAGTTGGACGAGCTATCAAATTCTGGCCAAGGTACACAAAATTCGTCAAATGCAGGTGGATAAATCATGAATGAATTAATTGTTCCTCCTCCTGCTCTTCTATCTCATTTACAGTTGCTAGAAGGCCAGCATAGGAAAGCATAAAGGGCTAAAACAATGACCACTTATTCATAGGATCCGCAAAAAAGTAGGGAAGACAGAATGGTGGATCTAATTGCTTTCTTTTGGGGGAGGGAGGCTAATATAACACGTTTCTCACAGGGCTTTCCTATGTTTCTCATCCAAGAATATGTGTGGATTCCTTTGAAAAGAAGATAGAAAAGCTGATGGCTAATATTTTCCAAGCACCATCCAACCAAGAGATACTGCATAGTTATTTGGGGTCATGGGCACTAGGGCAGCTCTATTTTTCATGATCACCATGAGAATACTAATTAGAAATATAATTTGATGAAATTAAAAAGAGAGGTGTCAGTTTGAGACAACCACACAGCAGAAACGGCACAGGAGAAAATAAGGAAACAACGAAATATGAGGTATGTCCCTCTCAATAGCCCATATTTGATAATGATGTATAGAAGTCGTGTTGTGTTTTACAATTCTTCACTTTACGAACCTCCTGTAATTCTCTGGTTTGCTTTATCATTTTATGGCATTAGTGATATTAGTGGTGGATTTTAAATGTCAAATGATTTATTTCTTGGTAACTAATTTTCTCTTGCAAGTTGTAGGTTCCTCATCATGCTATTAAGCCCTTTATATTCCATATTCTTCAACTTTAGAACAAAGGGCTGAATGACTAAATGACCTTATGGTTTCCTCCAGCGAGAAGATGGCAGGAACGCTAGCTTCCGGTGAGAAGCTTTTGTGAACACTTCCATGTTCCTGAAAGTATTGCAGTAAGATACTGTGGTAGAGCTTTTCCCAAATGTGGGAATATGTGAGATGTTTTTAGGTGGGATAGGAACAAATACATTTTTTAAAGTAATCATGTATTTCTCTTTTTTCTTTTAACTTCTGTCATTATGGCAATTGATGTTGATTTTCTGTTTGACATAGAAATAAATTTATTTAAACAAGTTAGGGTTAAAAGTTAAAATATGTTAAACAAAGTAATAAGTAAATAACGGTACATTATTTAAGAAGGTGATGAATGACTGATATCTCGAAAATGATGCATTGGTGATTTTCAATGAGAAACCAAGAGTCAAGTTTGCTAGTTTCTTCCAAGTGGCACTGTCTTTGAAATTCCGAAAAGACACGTATCTTTTTAGAATTTGCTAAGAGTATGTGTTTATGAAGTGTTCATTGGAAGCCGGAATTCTCAGAGTCAGATAATTTCTCAAAGCCAATCTTTGAATTCTGAGTACTTCTGACCTTTTTCAAAGCCATAGACAAAGAATTGATAAGGACAGAGACCTGTGGGCCACAGCTAGAAGGGGAGCAAATTGACATAACTGTCTTTAGACTGATTTATTATCCTGTCTTCTTTTACCATCACAGATTTTTGGGAGACTGAATCTACCTGGCACTGCACTAAGCCCTGTACAAGCATTACCTAATTTTCCTTTTAACAATCCTATCATGTAGATATTTTATCCCCATTTTATGTAGAACAAGATTAAATATTGTACTCTGGGTCACTAGTTGGAACTGGTTGAAACAGGGTTAAGCCCAGATCTCTGTAACTGCAAACCTCGACACTACTTTGGACCTTTTATAAAGGATATTTTTGAGAGAAATCTAATTATTTCTGATCAAGATCCAGAAGTTTCAGTTATATTTGGCAGGTACTTCAAGACATATTATTGTAAGGTGCTATATTCCACTCTAAAGTAGGCAGTAGGCAACAAAATACTGCTATTACCAATGAAAAAAAGAATATGTGAGTGCTCATCCTAATTTTCACTGTGATAAAGTTTTAAATGATTTATTTCAAGGGACTTAGCTATAAACGGAATTATTTGATTAGAAAGCCAATTTGTTTCCTAAAATCATTTCATTCTTCAGCCATTAAATTCACAACATAGGAAGCTTACTCGTAAGTATAGAGTTTTTATTAAAATTTTTAAGGTCTAGCTCACCTTATGCATAATGCAACATATCCTGATCTCATTTTGCCACAATACTTTAGGTAATGAGTCTTAATAAACTCTGAAGATAACAAAATCTGCACGCACACACATGTACAGGCACACGCGTACACACACACAGACTGGAAGCTACAGCATGACAGTTTAGGCCATCATAATAACCCCATTTCCCCCAAACCTAAAAGGCCTACTGTGTAAAATATTAAAATGAATATTGGTCCTGAACCATGAGGTTCTGAAACAACGGGGCCTAATAAACAAGGAGAGGGCAATTTATCTTGGGATAGTTTTGGTTCGATAGATTGTGTTGGGAAAGATTTCTTGTGTATCCTTGGCTGATGCCACTCATTGGTCCTCTGATGTAATTTCCTAGGGGCGTGTTTCAAATGTTTGAGAAGTGGCTGTTAGATAAATTGGAATCAATGATATCCTTCTGCTAGCCTGGGAAACCTTATAAAAGAATTGTAAATCCTGTCAGTAGAATCCTCCCCAATTTAAATCTGCTGATTTATATCAGGGGATATAAATTAACTCTCTCTCTCTCTCTCTCTCTCTCTCTCTCTATATATATATATATATATATATATATATATATATATATGCAGAAAGTTCTTACAGCTGGCCTGGCACATAATATGTATTCAATAAATAGATGTTACTATTAAGAGGTAGAATAATAACCAAGATATAGGCTCTGGGGTTAGACTACCTGGACTACTGATCATGCGGCTGTGTGACTTAGAGTAAGTCAGCTAACCTCTCTGTGCCCCATCTATAAAATGAGAATATTTGTAAGTATTTCATAAGGTTATTGAGTTAATACATATGAAACCCTAAAAATAGCATTTACCATTTAGAGAGCGCTCAAAGAATGTTAGATATTGTTAAACATTATCATTCAGAACGCTAATGAAATATTTATATCATTTGAATAATTAGACTACTTTCATATGTTTCTCTGCCAAGCATTAAAATTTTAGATATTTACCAAATAAAAATTGTTGAAAAGAATTGTGTAGTGTGACTGTATAAGTATATAGTTTAAAAAAAAAATCCTGAAAGGATGTTGTAAATGTTAATAATAAAATAATCTAGTCTGATATATTTTATAGTAAATCTCTAACACGTACACATTTGGTATTAATAAAAATGTTAACAGACATTAAAGGGGCATAAAGCTAATTTTTGGAATCACATAATTTATGTATCTGTCATATTATTTCCATGAACTGTGAACAGATTTAGAGAAAGTTACACTATTTATTTCACATTCTCCCCAAACAACTCCAATTCTGACCTTCGTTATTTTTATAGCTCATCACACACCTCCTTGAAAGTATAACTTATATCTCAGATAAGGAAAAAGTTAAGCCTGAAATATTAACTGTCCTATTTATGCCACAGTATAGAAGAGTGAACAACAAAAAGCACCTGGTCAAGATGATAAATCCAGGAGGTTAGTGTTGCCTCTGTTCAGAACTCCTTATAGCACCCTCCTTTTCATCCCTTTGACCTACCCATCATTCTTATTTTCACCACATTTGTCCAACATTTACAATGTTCCTACTGTTTGTTCGAGGAGGACAACAGAAAGATAAATCTGATGCCGAGGCGAGAGCTCCATGATGGGCATTCTGCACACTTTACACTTTACCTGTAAAGACACTTAGTCTTGACAAACCCCTGAAAAATGGGTATTCGGCATCCGCCTTTCAAATAAGGGAACAGAAGCTCCGGAAGTTCAAGTAATTTGCTCATGGTCACACAGTTACTATGTGTCATGGTGATCATTTACAAACAAGTCTGCGTGACTCTCTTGACACTTCTCTACATAGCATGCTCCCTGTGCTGAAATTCCCTTTGTGAACGGGTTTAGGCCGATTGATTATCAAAATAACAAAAGAAATGAATACTCAGCAGAGAAATACTAACGAAGGAAATACACTAAAAGTTGACACTGAATATATTTACTTTATAGACCAATGAGCATATTTTCTTTATTTCTATTTCTCAAATTTTCTATATGGGGTGTTCACTCTCTTAACGGGAACAGCACAACTTCAGAGGAATTAAACATTAAAAAATAAATAAAGCATTTCTGCGAGAAAGCATTTCCTAACAAAGGCGTATTATTCTTCCTACTGGTGTTTGTGTTTAATTTGGGAACTCCACGATTTTTAAAAAGAAACAAACAAATCCAATCAAATAAAAACAGAATGACAACAACCAAAACCCTTTAATATCCGAAGAAATGCATCATTTAGGGTGGAATGGCAAACAATAGGTTTACCGTTTTGGATTAGAAACAATCTAAACACTTCTCATATCATTCAGCCAATAATCTAGATTTGTCTTGATCTGAATCTGAATTAAGTTTCAAAACTATCATTTTCCAAGTTTTCAGCCTCTGAAGAACCTGGAATCCAAACCTTGCCTCACTGAGTAATGACTCAAGAACAGCTGCACTACAGATTCACAGGGCTGTGCCCCCCTATCTCCTCTCTCCCTTTTTTCTTCACTCCCTCCCTCAGCTTCCTTCCATCTACACCAAACAAATGATCCTATTTGACTGGACAGGATGATCTACAAGCATATCTGAATCATCGCTGGCAAATTTGGACACACTCATCATTCCTCCTCGCTCCCTATCTCAGCTATTTCTCAGAAAAGGAACTGGATACTAGTTCCCTTCCATCCACTGCATTTCACTTCCCCACAAATTAAATGTCTGCCCTAACACTTAGGATTATTTTATATAGCGGTTTGCAGAACAATATTGCTTAAAATATTAATAGTTTTAAGGCCTGTGCTCTTATTCTCCTTTTTATTCCAGGGGCCCTGTAGACTTTATTATTATTATTATTATTCTCTCTCATTTATATTCTCTCTCTCTCTCTCTCTCTCTCTCTCTCTCTCTCTCTCTCTCTCTCTCCACACTTCCCCCCCCCACCCCGCCAATCCCATCAACCTGGTCACTTGGACAATAAATGTTTCATAGGAAGTTTAATCTGGCAGAAGCCTTATAAGGGAATATTTCATGGTGGAATGTAAGATGAAAGAAATTTTGTCGATTTAATTACAAATAATTCATAGCTACTAACTTCAGATAATAACATACTCTATTTTGTTTGTTAAGTAGGAGGCAATAAGCTAATTTCAAATCAAAACTAAACATCATACTTCATAATAGATGGGTAGGTAGATAGATAGATTTTTTTTTTTATTTTTTACTTTAGTGATGATGTTATTCCCCAGCACTGTTTTCTCCAGCAACAATATAGTAATTGGTTTCAAATCCATTCCTTCATTTAGGAGCACAATTACCCCCATCAGTTTCCTCGTACTGCCCCATTACCATAAAATACAATCATAAAATATGCAAGAGCAGCACATGGGTGAAGGGCTTTGTTCTATTTTGGTTAATGGAAAATATAAGTAACCTTGCTCCCAGTGGGAAGAAAAAGATGACAAAAAAGGGATCCAAGTTACAACTTACAGCCCACTGAGAAACTAATTGCTATGTAAAGCAAATCATCAGATGTAGAAAGAAAACGGTGCAAGAGTCTTAGAGGAAACTTTCCTTCCTCTTTACCTTCCCTTCTCCCATCATTCCCACAACACACACACACACACATACACACACACACGTGTGCACGCACACACATAAGCACAGACACATCTCAAAGGTGGGCAGGTAGAAACATGACTTTAACATTAGGTAATATTTGCTTAAGTCTTATTGGTATGTCCCTATTTATTTAAACATCGATAGTTCCTTATCATTGCTGTTAAAGGAATTGTTTGAACTGTCTTAAATTCAATTATTCAGCACTCAAAATTAACTTGTGAGATGACTACACTGTACTTCTCAGAGCTGAAAAATCACTAAATAAATGTGTGTATATGTGATTTACCAAGAAAGTATAAGAAATACACATGTCCTGGTTAAAATAAATGTTTGTAATTAAAAAATGTTTAAATCAATTTTTAAATCCAAAGCCAAATTTCCTTGTGTCCTCGATGCAGATTATCATACCTATTTTACTGTCTGCTACGAGGGTTAAGTGAAATAACCCATTTGAACACGTCCAGTTCATTTATTTCCTGGCACATTTTACTGCATGAGTATCAGCAGTGTATGAATCTATTGCTGCACAGAGTAAAATGAGCCACTGTAATAGAAGGATATAAAAACGGAAGAGTCTCAGATTAAAAGAAAAAAAGCTAGCATAATGATTAATTTTTGCCATGAAGCTTAGTAGTTAACACAATAGGTTTCTTCCAAAACACATTCTTTCTCTTAGAGAATACAGGGTCCTTAGGACAACTAAATTGGTATTTCCTAAGTGGGACCAGTTAGAAGCAGGCTTCTGCCTCAAACCATCTCCAGTGGATTAAGGCTCATCAATTCTGCTCTGCCATCATCCTGCCTGGGTATCATCTGCCAGTAAAATGGCTCAGGATGGCAATGAGGAAGACCATATGTTAGGGAGAAGAAAACTTAGACATCTTGGTGGACCTACACATGTCTCCTGAACCTGGGGTAGGGTTTACTTCTCCAAGAAAGTGAGGAATGATCTATAAGCTCTTGAATGAGCATGGAAAGTAACAGCTGTAGATAACAAATTGATTTCATTGGTTGAGTTCAATAGCAGCAGGCAGGGGGCCTGGAGCTGCTGCCAGCTGCTGTGCCTACCCACCAGGGTAGTTAACATCATTAAGACAATTTGAGAGTGAGTGCCTAACTGGAGAAGCGGAGAGCTAAGATCACTGCAGAGGGAGGAAGGCAGAGAAGTGGAATTCTGATCCACGGGCATGCTCCATGGGCCTTAAACAGAGAAAGGAACAAAAAGCACGGTGGATTGCAAACCACCACTTGCCACCCTGTCTTTACAACAAGCCTGTTGCCAGATGAGAAAACTATTTGGTCTTTCTCAGTCCCATTGTGCAGTTTTCTTTCAGTACACAGAGCTCACTCTAAGATTTGCCACATTTCCCTAAAGTTCATGCGGAAATCGTATGAGATGAAACCCAAGTGTTTCCTCATCCATTCTCTGTGTGCGAAAACACTGAGGGAGCCCCAGCATCCTTCTGAGTAAGGAAGGATGGGAGCAAGGTTGCTTAATGTCAAAACAGACGCCTAGAGAAGCAGGATGAGACCCAAATGCAGGAAACGGCTGTCTGCAACAGCCAAATATTTAGATTCTAGAAAAAGGTTGCCAAAGTCTTCATTTCCCGAATATATGTGCCAGATGTACATGTCCAAGCATCAAATTTCCAATATGGTTTTAATCCAATTCTTAAGCCTGCGTGGTTTACATATCTCAAATAGCCCGTGTGTATAAGAGAAGGAACTAAATTCACGGTGTGGAGCTCCTTTTACAGATGGATTTTAGTACCGTTAGTAGCTATCTTTGCATTTACTCGACTAGAGGTATTTGCCTGGAGTTGTTTGAAAATGCAAGTGTAAAGACCTCTTTCAACTATCCTCTAAGGGCTAAAGGAAGAAAAGGCCTCCTATAAGTCCACTGTCATCCTTGCAGGACCTAAATTTCAATAAAGTACCAGAAATTTGGCACCACTGCTTAGAATAATGGATGACTGGCACAAACATATTTTGTAAATGTTCTCTATTTAATGAAGGCTAATTTATAGAACGTTATGATTTCTCAAAACTTGTGTAAAACATATTACTATGTTTATCCTTTAGAAGACTTCATTATCCAAATCAAAGTGTTTCCTCACTTTGAGAAGTCAGTGAGGTACTTTCTGTAATCATTTCTCAGAAAGCAAAAGAGGCATAAGAATGTCCTGGGCTTGTCATTTTCTACAACATAAAGAATGGCTGTAGCTCATCATTTATTTTCTAAAACACTGTTTAAGTTACACAGACCTAGAGGTGAGGGGGGCAAGAAGGCAAAACAGACATCTGCTCTCCACGGCCCCAAAAATGCATTTGGCATAAAAACAGCCCCCGCCCCCCTCCAGGATTCCTGCAGTATTTGAAGCTGAAAGGAGGACGGTACCATTTTTAGAGTCTCTATTAAATGCCAGGTATGTGTAATTGGCATGATCACATTAGGAGACAGAATTTACTCAAAGGGATTAAGCTTCTTGTCCAAGTTCTCAGGACACTTAAGTGTTGGAAATGCACACCCAAACGAGTTGTTTGCTTCCAAAGCTAAATATCATACTATTACCATACTGACTTTTTCATTCACAGGGCAACTTTCTGTCTTTCACACTGCACTTAAATAATCTCAGATTTCTACTTCAGTCCCAAATTAGGTTTGAAAAATTGACTCAATCCAGCTGGGTATGTTTTCTGACATTGGCAGCAAGAAACATCTTGGCCTCTGTGACATACAACTTATGGATTCATATATAGCCCACCTATTGCTTCTTCATAAACAGTTATGGATGTACAAAGTTTATGTATATAAATGTATACGCTGTGGCATAAAGTAGTCTCATTTGTTCAAATACTGAGCTGAAAAATGATCTCTGTACCCTGGGACATGTTAAGCATGTAATGACTTTCTTTAGACACAGTGACTCTAATTACTTGACATATTCTTGGTGCAGGTTTGAGAAAGTGTTAGCTACATCATATTTACTCACAGGAGTGTTCCCGATGGTACCAAACATCTGTTTGGTTTTCTTAACTGCAACAACGCATGCAGTAATTTTTATTTTATTTTTTTTAGAAAATAGTAAATTATTTATAGAACACTGAAATTCAATAAAATGTTAGGTATCAGAGCAAAGAATATGAACAGCTTTAAAAAAGGAGAGAAATGTTAACAGGAAATACAGAAACCAGATGGCGTCATAGACTGTAACATCAATTTAAAACGTCGATTGCTTTAAAAGACTTAAACTAAAAGAGATTCATATTTCCTTTTATAACTTCTACTTTATAATCATTAATACCCCAATCTATGAGATAAAAGCATCTATATTACAAAAACTGAGGGCTAGAAAGAAATTCAGTGGTTTATCTAGATCAACTCATTATCCCATACTTGTACCTGCTTCCCTAGTTCTTTGCCAGGGTTCTATGAGTTTGGTGCAAAAGTAATTGTGGTTTAAAAGGGTAAAGCTAATTGCAAAAACCGCAATTACTTTTGCACCAACCTAATATTTAAAGGTTTTGTTGATGGGGAGTTCACTCTTCTAGGAAACAGTACAACAGCTGGATAAACAAAGGGACTTAGAAAAAAAGAGAGAGGTTGAAATCCTGGCTTTGTCATTGATTTAAATGGAAACTTGGGCAAGTGATAGAACCTTATTAAGTCTTATCCTTAAATAAGCAGAATAATTTATCTATTTTGTATGGATGTTGTAAGGGAGTAAATTAATTAATTGGTGTCAAACACAGTGTCTTAACACAAATTAAGTACTCAATAAATATTAACTGTTGTTTTCCAAGTTAGTTCTATATAGCAGGTTTCCCCCAAAATAAGACCTAGCCAGACAATCAGCTCTAATGTGTCTTTTGGAACAAAAATTAATATAAGACCCGGTATTATAATATATTATATTATATTATGACCTGATCTTATAGTAAAATAATACCATGTCTTATATTAATTTTTGCTCCAAAAGACGCATTAGAGCTGATTGTCCAGCTAGGTCTTATTTTCAGGGAAACACTGTATGGGTGTTTTGACAGCTCTTAGGAACATCTTAGATGTTCCTCTAGGGAAAAAGTACATTTTAGATTTCTTCTGAGTCTCCAAATGCAACTTTAAACCTGGACAGTAAGTATTTCAGAATGAAAGCATTAACATGCCATATGTAGCTTGTGTGCCATATTTCTGTTTGCCAAGTATTCATCTTTGCACCTCATTCTGGTGACTTAATGACAAAGTTGAGCCCTGACATCCGTCACTCTGCAGAGGGAAAGTCTGTCCTGAAGAAACTAGAAGTGTTTTTTTTTTTTTTTTTTTCTGCATGAGTCAGGAAATCTGATTTCAATCCAAGCAAATGAATTAAATGCAGAGCTTTGATTCCATGCTCTCTTGGTTTATAGTGCTTTTCTATATTCTTTCCATTTTCTAGGATGCACAAGTCCATCGCCAAAGAGTTATTTCCTTTGTGTGTAGTAGTAGTAGCTTTGCCTTTTGAGCAGTAAGAAAAACTCACCAAACAGTAATTTGGTAACATTGCAAGATGTGAGGCAGACAATGATTAGAGCCTCTTTCTTAAGCCTCCTGTCCTGGGGGGGTGGGAGGGGAAAGCCATGCATTCATAAAATAGAGTGGCCCTTGCAATCCACCATCAAGGAAGCAATAGGATGAGCCATCTCCCAAAGAAGTAGTTCTGACCCCTAATAAGGCATTTATTTTAGTTTTTCTTTCAAGAGTAAAAATTACCTATATGTTCTATGCCAGAGAGTCTAGCCACTAGAGCTCTGGGTTACAGGTGTGCCCGTGTATTGATCTTCAGCCCTGGTCACACTGCCAGGAGAGTCCTGGGGTACTGCATTATCCTTTATTAATATAGCCAGTATAGAAAACATTTTCTGCTTGAGTCTTGATGTGACAATGTTGAGAAACACTGAAGGTCCTAGTCTATTCTTCCTCAGAGAGCAGAAGGAAGTCCAGTATCCTGGGTGATGTCTGGTTGTGGGATGTTTCTATGGCAGAACACGATTGGAATATCCATTTTTTTTCTGGTTTTCCACAGACATGTGGGAAAGTGTAATTTCTATATAATTGGTGGGTCTTATTTTGCACCATATAGTTGGGAATTTTGTCTTGGATAGAGTGGATTTTGTCTGTCTTCTAATATCAAGAATTCTAATATCAAGAATTGGCTAATTAATTCATAATGTATACTCATTTAGCTGTTACCCGGTTTCTTTCAAATACTAGGAAAGAAGATAAAAAATAAACATAAATGTTAACAAATATATCAGTGCTAACTATATTTGTATTGTTCTTATTTTATGATCACTAGTGTCCCTATTGCATTCCATAGCTTGCAAAAAGAGTGAACCTCTTAAAATTATGGGAACACAAAACACAAAATGCATAATGAAACCAAAGTGGTCTACTGGATAAATGGAAAAACAATATATTTTGCATGTGGAAACATTGCAAAAAACTCATTTTTGGCACATTGAGCTTAAGTAGGTGTGTAGAAATAATATTAACCTAAAATAAAAAGCTCATCCAGTGACTTAAGACAGATAAAAATTTTATTACCATATAGAATGCAAACCTTCTAGTGTTCCTATTTTTGTGTATAAACATCATGGAAAGAGACTTCCCAATTCCTTTTATAAACTCAGTTGTGGAGAGAAGGAGATAGTTGACAAAGGAAGGTATCGACTGACTCAGGAGTTCATTGTCTTTTTCAATACTGCCTACTTTAAATAAAGAATAAAGTGTAAATTAAATTAAATTAAATCACCAAGAAAGAGACTTGTAAAAAAAATGGCATTTTAAAAGGAAGCTTTATAATGCTTAAAAATGGTGAGATAGAGGAGAACTTTTCAGGGAGGAGGAAAAAAACAGCACTGGTAAGAGAGTGGTGGTGAAGTTACAAAGTTACAAAGGGGCCAGTGAACATGGAAAAGGAAGGAAGAAATTATAAAAAACATGTACCTAAGGGATTAAAAAGATTCATGCAAAGTGATTTATTCTATTTCCTTGTCTCCCGGAGGACTATAAGTCAGCCTTGCTCTAAGATTGCTCTTTCCACATGGTGGCTTCTAGCCACATGCGGCTGTTCTGCACTTAATATATGGTTAGTGTGACTCAAGAGTGCTCTAAGGGTAAAATACTGATTTTTGAATACTAAGTATAAAAAGAATGTAAAATAACTCACTAATAACTTTTATAATAATATTTTGGATATATTGAGTTAAATAAAATATGTTATTAAAATTAACTTTACTTTGTTTTTTTTTTCTTCTTTTTAATGTGACTACCAGAAAATTTAAAATTACATACCTGGCTTACATTATACTTAGGTTTGATAGTATTGCTGTAAAGGTTTTAAAAAATTATTTCAACCAATTTACTCGCAAACATTTTTCCATTTTAGAAAAATTGTCGTGGCCTGTCCCAAATTTAGCAAACTTCTCATCCACTTTATCAACCATCTCGATTTTTCTTTGGTGACTCTTCCACTTGAACCATACAAAATTATGTCCACTTCCAGCCTCACACATCTAAAGAAAGCTACAAAGAGAAAATGATGGCTACTAGGTCGTCAGCTCCGTTTCTTAATACATGCTGTTTTGAAAGCAGAATAGGAGACAGTCAAGATACAGGGTAAAACTAGTCTGAGAAAACGTGAATTGAGAAAAAAACCTAAGAACCAGACAAAGGGAAAGAACCTGTGCTCAGAATTTAAAAATCTAAACTGAAGTTCCCTCGCTTCTACCTTGCACTCTAGTCTTAATTTTCACCACAGTTATGATCGGTTCACCGAGTCATTCAAGAGTCTTCACAAGAGGCTTGAAACTTCAGTTTGCTCTTCAGTTTCTTTAATGACACATCTGGGAGTCTGGATCAGATTAGTTTATAAAATCCTTTCAAGTCTGAACTTGTATTGACTACTTCTGTTTTAAGGCTTTTGAAATAACCATCACCCCCACCCTGCACTCCCTTCTCTCTCCATTATCTGTGTGCTGGCTCCTTCTCACCATTTAGGTCTCCATGTAAAGGTTATTTCCTCATAGAGTTCTTCCCTGACCACCCCATATGGTCTTCCTGTCACTTTATCTATCACATCACCTTATTTTATTTTTTCCTTAGCACTTATATCTAGCTGATTTTTTCCTTACTTATACTCTTGTTTGTGTTCATTTGTTTATGCATTCATTCATTTATACACCCTATAAGAATGTAATTTTCATGAGAGAAAGAACCTTGTCTGCCTTATTCACTGCTATGTATCCCACATAGAAGAGTGCCTGATACTTAGTAAGTGCTCAAAACTACTAAGGAAATGAATAAGTGAATCAGACCTGATTCTTAGATATAAACAACTAAGAATGACTTTAACTAACTTAATAGAAACTGAATTTATTAACTAACATAATTGCCCATGAAGGCTGGAGAACCAAATTTGGAAACTGGGGACAACAAAGGGAAGCCATGCAGCCAGAACAGAACCTCTACCGCCAAAATCACATCATGGACACTGCTCACTGAGGACAGCTCTGCTCCTGGCATCCAACATTCAACACTCTAGCTCTCCACCACTGGCTGATGCCACTGGATTTAGACACTGGTTGTGCCTGAAGTTAACCTTTTTACTGCTGCCCTTGGAAGCTGTATGCGGCTATCACTTGAGACAACACCCAAAATAATTCTGCATCGACCTGACTTCTTTGTATCAAAACCCCATACATAGAATTCTGAGTGTGTGCACCTCATTGTTCATGGCTCATGAACTACCCTCTAGGGTTACATGACACATGTCCTACGTACTAAGGAAACCAGTAATGAGAATCTAGTATTTTTTTCCCCCTTCTATATAAAAAAAAAATGACTCTGCCTTCTCATTAAGATTTATAAGGCAGGGACTTCCCAAACATAGAAAAGGGGTCCCAATATTGAGCCGATTCTCCAAATGACAGTTGTTCCCTATAATCTTATATGTGATTTTGGATGCATCCTTTTTTTTTCTCTTTGATCAGATATATTCCTTACTGCTTTATGTCATATTGTTAGGCGACTTAGACTATAGTGAATTTCTGAATAATAAATAGCATGCTGTATCAGTCAGGGTTCTCCAGAGAAATAGAACCAATAGAATATATATGTTTATAATAAGGTATTTTTATATTTATTACAAATTTATAATAGCATTATTTATCATAGTATATAGGTACTTATTATAAGGAATTGGCTCATGCAGTTATGGAGATTAAGAGGTTCCAAAACCTGCAGTTGGTAAGCTGGAGACCCAGGACAGCTAGTAGTGCAGTTCTAATCAGATTCTGAAGGCCTGAGAATCAGGAGAGCTGATAGTGTAATTTACAGACTGAAGGCCAGAGTCTCAAGACTCAAGAGAGCTAATGTTTTAGGTAGAGTCCAAGGGCAGAAAAAGACCAATTTCTCAGTTCAATGTTGTCAGGCCAGAGGTATTTCCTCTTACTCAAAATAGGGTCAGCCTTTTGTTCTGTTCAAGCCTTCAACTTTTTGGGTAAGGGCCACCCCTATTAGCGAGGGCAATCTCCTTTACTCAATATCCTGATTCAAATGTTTGTCTCATCCAAAACCATTCTCACTGATATCCCCAGAATAATGTTTGGATAAATATATCTGAGCACTCCATGGCTCAGTCAAGTTGACACAAAATTAACCACCACACAAGCCTTTCCAGAGATAATCAATAATCCAGTTATATGGCAAAGCCTGAAGTTTTGCCACAGTCATTCTTCAGCCCACTGTTTGACTAGAACCTGTTATTGTGCTCTTCAGTTCCATGAGGGGATTATGCTCCCTTTGTGGTTCTCTGGGTGAATGTTTTGCGATAAAAGTGCACAAAATGGACCAGAGGGACTGCACATTGAAGATGGGGATCCTTGAAAACCTGTAGTAATTACACATTGAAGGGCTATCATTTTGATTTATGCCAATGGACTGAAACAGAAACCATGTGCTCATTTGCAAATTGAAATGTGAGGTGAACCTGAGGAAGAGACACATTCTGCCTTCTAGGAGGAAAAGGACATCTGATTCATGGCAAGCCCTGCCAAGGTGCAGCTAACTGGTTGGGCCAAATGGCTCCCTGCCATTTAATCCTCAGAAACAAGGGAAAGGCAGGTTAGGTAAAGGGATAAAAGACTTATTATAAAAAAGAGATTGATAACTGCTGTGAATTTAATTATATGCCCACTGTCAGAATCCCATCAATATTGAAAAGCAACAAAGAAAACAATTTCCTGAGACATTCAGTATTTTCAGGATGGTCAAAATTTGCCCTCAAAAAATAGTCAAAGGAAGTCAGGAAAAACATAAATTTCAGAAGAAATGAACACAAACAGAAGTGCAAATGCACCTTCTAAACCAACACATCAAAGGCTTATAGGCAAGAGGGAGTCTTGTTTAATGCAGTGTCCTAGGTGGTTAACGTTTAGTATTATTGTATAAGGTCGATAATTCCACATGTGTATATATTATGATTTTTCAGTCATAAGGGGGTCATAGGCAAAGGGGGTCCCTAGAAAGCATTTGTAATCACATTGAGGGTTGCACATGATGGTCCCAAATGTCTTATCTATATTTAGCATTTGAATTATAGAATTCTTAATTTCTGGTTTAAAATTTAAAAAGTTTACACCAGAGTTGGGACTAGGATTAAATGAGCGAGGAATTTCCATCAGGCTCAAAAGTAAATGAGGCACGAAAAAAAGTCAATAATCAGGATAAATAATATTTTATTGCAACATTTTAAACAGACTAATTGAATCAGCAAACTATGGCTCATGGGCTGGCTGTCTGTTTTTATAAATAAAGTTTTATTGGAACCAGGGGAGTGAGACAGTTGGGTCTGTATTTTAAATTGTGATGTCATCTATATGTTATTTCTCGTGGATTTCTTTTGCATTGATTTTTAAATATCACATTAAAATATTGTTAATCTTGAATATGGAGTTTTTGGTGCTCTCCTAAATTTTGTATCCTGGGTGTTTCCCTTGGAACTTACTACTGGCCCTGCAACACAACCTTTTGAACCAAACTACTCCTAATATTGTCGGAGTCAAAATACTATGGATAGCCACAGTTATCAAAATATTATAACCAGCTAAGAGAATTATCTATTTCATTCTGACAGCACCTCCCTGCAAATATATTATATTCCCATCTTACAGGTCAGCCCCTGAAGTTTGTTGGTCAAGATAACATAGCAAAGGCGGAATATGGTAAAATCAGGATTCAATTCTCTGCAGTTTGACACGGTGGCCCACGGTATTCATCACCACTTAAAGACGTGATGCGTTTCTTCTGAGGGAAACTTCTTTTCATTGTTCATGGCATCATGTTTTGATACCCTTGGGGAACTTCTTTCCTTCCAGTTTTACTCATTTGTTTACTAAATTAATAAAAACAACGAAACACAACTTGTCGCCCCTTTCTGAAGAATCATATGTGGATGAATATCAATATCAAATACACTTGTACAGTGTAGAAGAAAATATGCATATAACATACTCTAATATGTTATTAAAATTAAAATAAAAATTATTTAAGATATACATTTGCTAATACTTGGTCATCTGGAATTATCCTTACTTGAGTAATGCAGAAAAACTTGAAGGTTTTGAGAAAAAAATCTTAGAGGAAACTTTGCAAACATACTTAGATCTGCATAGTGATGGGGACCCTGTCCTTTTGGAGGGCAGATGATATTTCTCCTCTACTACAGCCTCTCTACTCAAAGGGTTATGTAGCTTTAGTTTCAACCACAATAAAGTTATGTCAGTCACAGCAGTACCTAGAGTATGCATGGTCACTACCTTCACTCACATCTCAACACTCTTTTCCCTAAAGCGCAAGAATACAGTATTGCTGCAAGGGTTAGCATGCCTCAGAGGTCTCTTCCAAAATGAAAAATTACGTCTATTAGCCATTCAATTTCCCCCTGTTTTCTGCTTAGTTGATCAATTTTATTTTATTTTAATCATATCTCAGTTATAGTTTTTCAGTTATGGTCATCCTGCCTGCAGCTCCTTTGAAGAAAAGTTGCCCAGTCAATCATTCCTGTGAAAGAGGCAGCTCTCTTTGGAGGATACCCAGCTTCCAGGTGTGATTCTTTGAACCAGGGCAAGCATGAAATTAAGGACAATCAACACCTAGAACAAGCAGTGATCTAGGAAGTGGCCTAGTTCAACATAATGGCAGAACCAACTAGAGTTCCTCTCCCTCAGGAATCAGATCTAAGAAATAACTTTGAGAATGAGGAATTACTCATTGAAAAATAAGAATAAAAGGGAGATACATAGGTGTATGTGGGAAGAAGCTGTGGCAAACTTAACAGGCCTTATGTCAACCTAAGATACACAGAAACAGACTTTCAGAGAGTAATAGAGATGTTTAGTGAGAAGCTATGCAGCCTGTGGGAGAAATGAAAAGGGGATGTAGTCTCTGCAGTTCCCTTTGCTTTTGACTGCACCCTCATTCCAGTTCCAAACCACATGTGTGCTTAAAATATAGACATCATTCCTACACAAAACAATTACTAACCAGTATTTGTGGTATTATAAAGCAGGTTTCCCAAATATTTAATACTAACATAGAGAGGCTAAACTGATAAAAAAAATAGGGGTTATTTTCAAAAGGATGAACAACTTTGAAAGAGAAGAAAATGCTTGAGAAAGCATGCTGTAAATCAAAATTCCGTGGAGAATCACTATTAGGAGAGGCACTAGAATAATGGTTCAGAGAAGAATCCTGAACTCCTGGGTTTGAACACTTGATCGCCACTGCTAGCTCTTTCACTTGGGCAATTAGCTCCACATCTCTATGCCTCAATTTCTTCATCCACCTCAAAGTGTTGTGGTGAGGATTAAATAAACTGATAAATGTAAAGTATGAACAATAAAACTTTATTGAGCATCTACAATATGTAAAAAGGAAGACACTAAAGTCTCTTAGGTAATATTTTAAATGAACTAGAGGCCTACACTATATAATTCCATGGCCTAAGATAGAGTAAGGTACTCATGACCCAGCATTTCTCTACCCTTTGCGTACATTAAAGTTGGCTGCAAATTGTTTGTCACTCTCCCCACTGGCGGTTGGAGTTTATTTCCTCTGCTCTGTTCCTGATGCTGGTTAACAACAAGAACATGAAAGAGGTGATGCAGTATTAATTCCAGGCCTGACTTTCAGAGGGCAGCCATCTCCTGTTTCCTCCCTTGTGAAATACTCGCTCTTGGGGCACTGCTTTTTGGAAGCGCCCACCATGCTGTGGGAAGCCCAAGTCACAAGTAGAGCCCAGGTACCGTTACTTGAGTCAGTTGCCCCAGTTGAGTGACCAGCTGACAGGCAGAGACAGTGACCCACCATATAGTGACTTATGTTGGATGATCCAATCTCTAGAAGATTCCACTCTAAGTAATGTCCAGGGCTGATGGCTTTCACCTGCGCCCCACAGAGGTCAAGAGAAGCCAATGCCATGTCTGTTCTTTGTAGTTCTTCATATATGAATTTATAAAGAAACACCAAGATAGAATTTCAAAACTTCTGCTTCTAACCAACATTTAAATGTATTTTTTTAATGTATTTTTTTAAGCACACAAATATAATGCAGGATAATTGTGTTACTCTCAAGATTATTACAAGATGAAACAGTAATTCACAGTGTACTATGCAGACACTATGGTTCAACAATGAGACAAAAGTTTAAAGTTATACGACAAATGTAGTCCTTTAGTTCTGCTGGTATATCTACTTGACAGTAGACCTACCGTCATTTAGAGTTTATGACAAAAGTCAAAATGTGAAGTCAATGCCACCTGCCCCCCACGCCACTCCTTAATTTCACTCGTTTACTTTGTGTTGGTGATTTTATCTTTATGTAGATTAGGTAATGAGCCTGGTCTCTTTTGCTTCTTAATGAATTTATTAAGATGCCATCTTTTAATGGTCATCTTTCCTGTCCCTGTACATACAAATTCATTGCATGAAAATTCTGTTCATAGAGTCCAAGGATTGATTTAACTGATGGGTCACACTTAGAAGGGCAGAGACAGACCATACTGTCTTTTATTTCTGTGGGATTTTTGCTTGTTTTTTTTTTGTTTTTTTTTTTTTAATCTTTCTTACATTTTGTTCAGACATTTATCAGGGGTTCATATATTATTAGTGGATTTGGGGAAAGATCAAAGCCAATTAAATTTTTTTTGGGGGGGCAAAAGAAAATATTCATTGAAGAAAATGAGAACATTTATTTTTATCCAGATTGAGTTCAGAGTGATTCAGAACATTCTGCAGTGGTTGTTGAAAACACCACATCATATAAAATAAATTACCCACCATGGCAAAAAGTGGTCAATGCTCATGTCAGTAAGAGACCCAAATATTCAGGGGAAGTTGTGCAAATAGCAACTGATGAGTATCTATTATGCCCTATTTCTTTTTGATTGGCAGGAAAAACAGTGAAACTAAGTTGGTACTGTTAGCTCTGTCAGTCTTAATCCCTTCCGTACCTAGAGCACGCCACCTAACACAGATGATAAAATTCTTCCTGACACCAGATGAAAAATGATAATGTGCTTTAGTGATAATGTGTGTAATGTGTGTAAGCCTCAAAAGGCAAAACCAGAGTGTTAATATTCTCTCCTAAAAGTATATAGAACTATAAATCTCCCTTAACAGATACATTCCCACTAACTAGCAAAAGGAACTTAAAAACAAAGAGGACATAAGATTCCATGGAGACTAATGCCAGCAAGGCTAACAAACCTTGTTAGCAAACCACTAACAAAAAGTCCAGTGGCACCCTAGATCCACAATGATTAAACATGGGAATTCTTTTTATTGGCTTTGAAAAATATATTTAAAAAGAACTCACTCATTCTTTATAAAGCAACTTTTGTCATTATTCAACTTAATACCGTGTTGCCCCAAAAGTAAGACCTAGCCGGACAATCAGCTCTAAATGCATCTTTTGGAGCAAAAATTAATATAAGACCCAGTCTAATATATTATATTATATTACATTATATTATATTATATTATGTTATATTACATTATAATGAACCAGTCTTATAGTAAAATAAGATTGGGTCTTATATTAATTTTTGCTCCAAAAGATGCATTAGAGCTGATTTTCTATTAAGGCCTTATTTTTGGTTAAACACGGTCGTAACCTAAGCAAGAAGTCAGCAGTGTATGATGGAAGCAGAGAAAAGGGTTCTAATCTTGACTCTACCCTTAAAAGGTAATATGGAGCAGAGTTTGCCACCCCAAAATATGCCTTTTTGGGATATTGGTTATTTTAAGCTAGTTATTTTTAGGAAACAGAAGACTCAGAAAGAACTTTTTACCTTCCTCCTAACTGCCTAAAAGGAGTTTTTAGATAGAGGACCTGCTCCAGGAAGGAAGATATCTCCACAGATAACCATATTATTTTCTTCTCTTAATCTGTCTCATGTTAATTTATTAGTCCAGCCAGAAGAATTTAGAAAGTTAGGAGGAAAAAATAATTTTTACTCCCCTACAAAGGCCTGGATAACGAGTCTGTGTTCTGGATTAAGCCAACCTATGTTTCCCCACTAGTTCTGGGATCTTGGATAACCTTTTCACCTCTCATTGCTACAATTTCTGCTTCTGTAAAATGGGAATAACAAGAGAATCCACCTCCTATGGTGTTTATGAGGACTAAAACAAAACCAATTATCTTTTTGCAGGGTGTTTTAACCACAGTACTAGTGACATTTTAGCTAGATAATTTATTTGTGTAGGGGACTGTCCTTTGCATTGTAGGAGGTTTAGCAACATCCCTGGCTCTTACCTACTAGATACCAATAGTGACAACTTTCAAAAGTTTCTAGATATTGTCAGATGTTCCCTGGGGTGCAAAATCACCCTTGGATGATAACCAATGCTTTTGTGCCTGACCTGTTGCTGCAACATGCATGTCCATCTCCTCTTCAGTTGGTCTTACCTGTTGTTCAAATGAAGAAATCCTCACCTCACCTTAAGAAAGTAAATACCATTGTGGGCTTTAGGTATACTAATGTAATATGCAGGGAGAAGGTAGTTGTTGATTAAGTATCATGTACTCTCTCGATATTTTCATGTACACATTAACTCACAGAATCTTCACAACTATTTTAGGAAGTCGATACTAGGGTTTCTCAAAAGTTGTTACCCATGAAGAGACTGCTTAAATGATGTAACTTGTAACGTGAAAGTTGAATTGTAATAAACATGTTTGCTATTACATTGAAGCAAGTTTCAAAACACCTGCAAATATATACATGTCTTAAATGTGCATATCAATGTATTTAGGCAGCCTATAGTTTCCAGGAATGGGAAGGGAACAAGTCTGTGAAGTTGAGGCCAAGTTATGGCCCAGAAATGAACACAGCCAAGAATCTCACCCAGAGATCCACTGCATCACTTCAGATATAAAGCCATGAGGTGTGGTTTGGTGGAAGACTCCTGGAGTTTTGCACTTAGAATGCATTCCATATGATTCTGCCTTGAATGCCAAATGAATGACTGATGTGAGTTTTGAAATATTTTAATTCAGTTTAACCAACTAAATGCCTTGACCACAACATTCTTGCTTACCAAACACATTTGGCCCAGGCTCAAATAAATAAACTAAGTAGGGGTAAAGTTCCGCCAGATTTTGAGTATGACCGGTGAACTGCAATTCATTTGGGTCCATGGGTATACTTTTCTGTAGATGGCAATTCCAAACATTTGACAGAGTCAAAGCAACCTGTTGTGAATACTTCATCTCCCTGTCTAAGCTGGAATACAGCTGCCAGGTTGGACTGCTGACAGAAAGGTCATTAACAGTGACAAATCTTAGTTCCATTTTACGTATCACCCAATAATCCATTTGTATACGAGGAAAACCATATGAGCTAATCTTTTATTATTACGTTTATTTCAAACATAAAGTTACTGAGGCTCAATAAGGTTAAGTAACTTGCCCAAGATCTTGGTAGGACACCATGCAAGTAGCAGAGTGGAAAGCTCGTTCCCACAGCTGTCTGCCTGCCGCAGGCTGCTTCCTACTGGCTGATTAGTGACACTGAGGGGACTGTGTAGCTGCCGTGGCTTCCAGGTAGTCAACAAAAATGAAATGTAATTAAAAATGAATTCATATTATGTGGAATTTAAAAGGATGACCAGTGTTTGGATCTTATTTCTCTGTTCCATATCTATGGAGTTCTTTTCCTAACCAAGACTGACTTTTTGTTTGTTTTGTTTTTGTTTTTGTTTTTCTTCCTTTGGGGAGGAGCAGCATGGTAAGAAACAAACAAAAAAAATTATTCCTTGATCGGTAATGTCTCTGCATAAGATTAAAATTTCCCTGGCATAATGAGAGTGAATCCATAAATGTCAAGCAAATTAGTCATGAAGAAACAGGAAAAAAATAATATCTTTTTAAAAGATTCCATACTGTTTCTTTCTTTAAAAATATTTAATTAAAACTCTTGTTTCCAAACCATATCAGAAACAACTTATCCTGTAAAAGTCTTGTAATTGGCTATCATAAGTTACTCAGCCTGGTCAGCACAATTATATCCCATCCCTTGACCACAATCTAGGTGGATAGACTTAAGGAGAAATATATTATTATATTCATGATATAGCAATTTGGAGTCAATTACTATGTTTCTAAGGATCCTCATCAGACCTGCTGTCACAGAATTGGAAGTTTACTTTTATTACAAGTGTACTTTGTTTTTCCCCCCAGCAACCAAAAATCCAGTGCCCTGGTGCGAAAAAAAATTTCCTTTCAATGGGGCCACCTTGCTGGTATCCCTTATTACAGCACCAGGTCCTACTATATTATCTTCACAGTGTACTTAATTGGGCATGAGTTGACTCACATGTTTTGCTGGGCAATTTGTTTTTATAAAATAAGCTTCAGGGCTATAAAATTAGCAAACAATCCGAAGATAGGAGTTGTTTTTTCTGTTGTTGTTTTTTGTATTTTTGCTTGGAGAATTTAATTGAAAGAGGGATTCTTTTTTTTTTCTTTTTTTTTTTTTTCCTGACAGGGAACTTAGCATTTCAAAACACCATTGCCCTTTTACTGAAAAGCTAACATTTTCCTCCAGATTTCTGATTTTCATATTCATAAAGCCTTGGTTAGCTAAACTTTAACTTGCGGCTTAACACTGTATAAATATTTATCATGGACAGAAAATTTAAAAGAAATCTTAGTGATTTTAGGCATCAAAAAGATTTGTGGAATACAATAAAAAAAATACTGTACTTAAATTCAGGGGAATTTGGGTGGTTGTCTTTGCTCTATCATTATTTGGCTGTGTAACCTTCAACAGGTCCCATATGCCTTTTTGGACAATAATTTCTTCACCTGTGAAGCAAGGGGATTGGATCAAATGACTTTTGACATTCCCTAAAGGTACAATATGTGATGGTAATAGAAGACATTTTGAAACAAAAGGGGGGTATTTATTACTAATAAAAAGAAACTGTCACTATTCAAAACACTGTCTTAAATGTGGCTTGAAATAAAAATTTATTTTAGAGTTTAATAAAAGTAAATTTCAAAACACAGCACACCATTTTTTCAACTCTTAAATTAGAAAACTAAGCATTGAATGCTCTAAGATAAACAAAAAAAATGAGGAAAAAAATGTCATTATGTCAGTCAACTCCTTGACTTCAAAGCTAACATTCTTAATTTAGATTGTGAAGAATTTGATTTACTAGAAAAATGGCTTCAAACCACATATGCTCAAAACTAAGTAAATGTTCAATATTAATCATAAAATATCTCAGTAGTATCCTGTTTAGAAAACCAGTGCACTTTAGGTAAGTTTAAAATATAATGAAACATTAGAACACGACGGAGGAGAAGGAAAGCGCCTCCATGTGTAGACAAAAATACAATTTAATGCGTTTAAAAGAAATGAAAAACCCAAGGGGGTTAGTAAAATACATGAAATATGTTTCATGCTGTCTGTCACTTAAGTAAACAGATCTTAAAAGCAGCCTTTCAGATATTTGTCATGTCAAAGTTTCAATCTAGCAATCAATTCAGATATCAAATTTAGCTGAGAGGGGCAGGCGGACTACACCACAAGTGTGTCATCAGGTTGGCAGAGAACAGGTAGTGACTATTCCTGCTGGGATTGTTTTTGCAAGGGAGTATTCATCTCTGGGAGAGATGTAATGGAGTGGAAGGAGATTTATAGCTAGAGAAACATGACGGGCTACATAATTTGCAGGGCTCAGTGCAAAATAAAAATGCAGGATCTTTTGTTAAAAAAATTATAAATGTTAAGATGGTTACAGCAAATCATTAAAGCCTTCTGAGCATGGGGCCCTGTATGACAACAAAGGTTGCACACCCAGGAAGCTGGTGCTGCAGACAGTTCAAACCCCTGCTCAGCTACTTATTAGCTCTGCATGAGACCTTGTGTCTGTCAACTGACTACTTTCAGGTTCTTCATTGGTAAAAATGATTAAAATCATAAAAGCACCCTTAAAAGCAGGCCTGTTATAAAAATCATCTTAACCAATATGTCCTACTTGCCAGGTAAATAATATATCCTCAAAAACATAACAGCTATTATCATTAGCTTGAAGGTGGATGACTCTCAATAGCAATTCTCTTTATAAATCACCTTTTTTTTTTTTTTCTTTTCTGACAGGTCTTAGGAAAGGAATGAATAAGGTAATCAATGACAAGAGCATTGTAACACGTTTCTCTCCAGGTACCAACTGACCAAGATTTTACCTCTAATACAAAGACGTGAATTTTTTCCTGTATGTTTCTTAGTGTATTTCCTTCAAATAATTTACTGTAAGAATACAAGAGTGCTATAGAAACAGTCACACTCATATTAACATGGGTCCTTGAATTTCAAAAGTGGTAAGCTGCTTTTTACTAGAACAAGAGGATTGTAAACAATATTTTGCTGCCCTCAGTTCACCATGAGATCTGAAGGATTGAAACATCTGAATAATGAAACAAGGGGAAACATTGTCTTGGGAAAGACAATGCAACCAATACCATATAATTTTCAGGAACGCAGGGCGTCTATATTTCTCTGTAGTAGTAAATGTAACTTTTGCTACCAGCAAGAATACTCTTTTATGCTCTGATTTAAACCAATGAGAAAATGGACTCATGATTTGTTCCATTCTTGAAGGTGAAGATTTCTGAATGTGTTAAAAGTTCAATGCAAGCTCGTTTGTACATACCCATTTGAAAGACACTTATTAGTAGAATAAAAGAAAGGAAATATGAAGGGGAAACAAAGGAAAAAAGAAAATGGAAAGCCCCTAAGATTTCTTTTAACCCTCCAGGCCTTTCTGAATTTAGGCTATATTAGCTAGAAAAGAAATGTGGTCAAAGGAAGGAAGAGGCTTTCTGAGTTTAAACTATAGGTAACTATTTCAATGTAGGAGTGGCTGAAAACATCACGGTGACACTTAGGTTGATGTCCCATTTTAAGTAGTGATTTGTTTGGGACCAATTTCACAAACACTGGCTTAGATGTAAAAACCCAAGGCCATGAAAGAGGATGATGAAGGTTTAAGATGATGAGCTTATTTACATCTGTCCTCTCTCCACCTGACCAAAGAAGGACTAAAAACACAGTTGGTAAATCTCAGGAATGGAGTAGGCTATTATGGGTACATATCATGCACTTAAACTGGTTGGCTAAAAAAATTGTTATATGTTTACATTTTAAAAATAGATAAGTAAGCTACTCATTCAATATCTTCTCCTTACTGTATGCATTATCATTTTTAACAGATCTCAGGCTCCGTTGTCTACTTTTTCCTTGCCTTTACTGTTAGAAGCATTGAAAGTATTAAATAGGAAGAAATACAATGTGTGGATGTTATTGTAATACCCTAGTCATCTTCAAATATGATGTTGAAATCTGGAGTACTTGCTCTCCTGTCAGAGCAGCATTACTTTATTTTTTTTTCTTCCTGGTAACACATGATCTATTTCATTACCCAGTCAAAACCATTTCACAGGCCTCAAGGCATTCATTTTAGGGAAAACGCGGATTTTAAGTAAATAGTATATCCTCAAGAAAATAATAGCTATTATCAGTAGTTTGAAGGGTGGGTGACTCCCAACAGCAATTCTATTTATAAATCACAACACTTTTTTTCTCTTCTAATAGGTCTTAGAAAAAGGATGAATAAAGTAAGCAATGACAGCAGAACATTCCAGAGCAGAAGCATGTCAGCACTCTCTCTTCTTCTTCAGCATGTCTCTTCTCTTCAGACACTGATTAATCAAGCTTTTACCTCCAACACAAAAACCTGAATATTTGTCTTTTGAGTTTCTTATTGTATTTACTTACTTTAAGCAAGGTATTCATTCCTATGTTTTTATTAATAACTTTAATATATACTAATGAAAACATCCATTAGAACAACTTCATAAAAAGCCTTTTCCAACATCAACATTAAGGTTTAAGAAACAACCCTTTACTTAGGGAATTTATTTTTAAAGAGGATTACGCTCTTTTGGTTCATTTGCCTTGTTTTCCCAAATATAAATCCTACAGAGCTTGTGAGAATAGTGTGAAATGCTTTAATTCACTATTCACTATTTTATCATCCTCAGTGTCATTCAACAGCTGATTCATAAGTAAGTGGCATGATTTTAAGAGCTGTGGGGGAGTCCAGAGAAACAAACAGGAGTGACAACCACTGCCCTCAAAGAAAGTCTAAGCGAGAAGCAGGAACAGTAATGAAGGTGCTACTCAGAATAGAAGTTGGTAAGACAAAGCGATGCCAAGAAAAGACCAATCACAGACTGAAAGGAGAGGACCCAGTGAAGCCTGTCGGCGATTAACATTGTCAAACCATAGTTGGGTGAGAATCAGCAAGTGGGTGGGTGAGATTTTATTTGCAAAGATTTTAGAGCTGGAACAACTTTGAATAATAATCAAACACAAAATGTGGCCTTATAAAACATTTCACAAACAAGGAAACCGAGGTCTGGAAAGCTTACAGAGAGATGGAGCTAGAATTGAAGAACAGACCTCTCTCTATATCTCTTCTTTTTTTCTTTTTTTTTTTAAGCTTCAGGTGTACAAAACGATGCCATAGTTAGACATTTAGACCCCTCACAAAGTGATAACCCTCCTCCCCCAAACTACCGCACTACCCCTCTGACATCGTATATAGTTGTTACAATTCCATTGACTGTATTCCCTGTGCTGTACTCCACATCCTGTGACTATAGTTGACATTCAGTATTATTCAGCTTCAGCTTCAGGTGTACAGTGAAGAACAGACCTCTTAAATCTCAATCTACCATACCGCGATGCTCGAATCCCTCAGCCTTTGGTATATGCACCAAGAAGTCCTGGGCTATTTATTCTAGGAATTATTTATTTTAATGCCCCACAAAATAAATTTTAAAAATCAAGTTTCCTTTTACCAGCTACGTATTTTTACACATAACTTAACACACTAGGATATATTTAGAATATTAGAATGGAAGACCTCATTATAAATTCAGATTGCTCTGTGAGGTGGTCTCTGCGAAAGTCTTACCTCCACTTCCAAACTAGTTTTTCTTTCTCCTCTCTATTCTTTGAAGAAGGATGACAAAACAAAAATGAAAACTGTTTTCAAAGAGAATTTACTTAATGGTTATATTGATGTCTCGACCAAAAACAATGAAGTCTTTCAGATGGTGCCTTTTCTCTTTGTTAATGTAACTCATTTATAAGTGATCACTCTTAACCTTTGCTGATCTTTACTTAATCAACATAGAGCAGTAGAGGATGACGATTAGAATAAGAGAATGGAATAAACATAAGGAAGTACAAGCAACCTTTTAGAAAGTGAAGGAATTCAAGACAATTCAGAGAATTGCACCTCCGTTCAATAAAACAGAGGTGGAAATCAAAGTCAAATGCATCAGCACATAGTGGGTAGAAAGGCCATGTCAAGTCAAGGCAAGATGCAAAATCTATGAGCAAGGATTAGCCACAAGAATGCACAAATACCCTGACAGGCCAGTAGTGCAGTGGTGTGGTAGAGTGATTAATATCTTGGATTCCAGAGCTTCCTGATTTTCTGCATTCAAACCCCAGCTCCTATGGTTATGCTATGCTCTTGGTCAAGGTAGTTAACCTCTGTGTGCCTCTGTTTTCTCAACTTGAAATTGGGAATAATAATAATAATAATAATAATAATAATAATAATAATAATAGTACCTACTCCACAGGTTTCTTGTGAGAATTGAATGTGTTCATTATTAATGCTGTATAAATGTAATTTTACTAACAATTGTCAACCCAATAAATTTAAAAAAAAAAGAAAAAAACATAGAAAAAGGGAGCCAGAGCCTTGATCTCACTTTGCCAGCAGCCCCATTGCTGCTGGATTTTTTTTTTTTCAGGTTTACTAAGGTATAATTGATCATATTGAAATATATTTAAATGGTACATCATGATGATACTTTCACATAAACATAAAAGGATTCCCATCATTGAGTTAACACATCCATTACGTCACATAATTACCTTTTTTTTGGTGAGAATGCTGAAGTTCTATTCTCCTAGCAAATTTATATTACAGAATACTATAGTTACCATGTTATATATTAGATCCTCAGACCTTATTAACCTTATAACTGAAAGTTTGTGCCCTTTACCATCCTCTTCCTATTTCCCCCATCCTCAGACCCTGGCAACCACCAGGTCTAGGAGTTCATTTTTTCCAGATTTCACATAAATTTCACATAAATGATACTATGCAGTCAGTATTTCTCTGTTTGGCTCATTTCACTTAGCATAATGCCCTTCAGGTTCATCCATGTTGTCACAAATAGCAGGATTTTCTTCTTTTTTGTGGCTGAACAATATTCTTGTGTGTTTGTGTGTGTGTGTGTGTGTGTGTGTGTGTGTGTGTGTGTGTGTATCACATTTTCTTTATCCATTCATCCATCAACAGACATTTAGGATGTTTCCATACCTTGGATATTGTGAATAATGCTGCAATAAACATGGAAGTACTGATATCTGAGATAATGATTTCTTTCTTTTTTTTGATAGGCATCCAGAAATGGGATTGCTTTATCATATGGTGTTGTATTTTTAAATTCTTGAGGAAACTCCACAGTGTTTTCCATACTGGTTGTACCCATTTGCATTCCTACCAACAATGTACAAGGGTTCCCTTTTCTCGATATCTTCACCAGTACTTGTTACTGCTTATCTTTTTGATAATAGACATCCTAACAGGTGGGGGATGATCTTCATATCTCTGATGATTAGAGAAGTTGATCACCTTTTCATGTACATATTGGCCATTTGTATGTCTTCTTTGAAAATGTCTATTCAGGTCCTTTGCACATTTCTTAATTGGATTTATTTTTATTATTATTATTATTTTTTGCTACAGAGTTATATAAGTTCTTTGCATATTTTGGATATTACCCCTTATAGATTATGTGGTTTGCAAATATTTTCTCTCATTCTACAGGTTACCTTTCCATTTTTTTGTTTTGTTTTGCTGTTCAGAAGTTTTCAGTTTAATGTAATCACACTTGTTTATTTTTGCTTTTGTTTTCTTTGCTTTTGGTATCAATGAAAGTATGATGCCTCCAGTTTTGTTCTTCAAGATTGCTTTGGCTATTTGGGGTCCTTTGTGGTTTTATACACATTTTAGGTTTGTCCTATTTCTGAGAAAAATGCCACTGGAATTTTGACAGATATAGCAAAGAATCTGTAGGTCACTTTAGATAGCACGGACATTTTAATAATATTAATTCTTCCAATTCATGAGCACAGAATATCTTTCCATTTATTTGTGTCTGCTTCAATATTTTTATCAACATGTTAAATCGTTTTCAGTATATAGATCTTTAACCTCCTTGGTTAAATTTATTGTATTCTTTTTGACACTATTATAAATGAGGTTGTTTTCTTAATTTCTCTTTCGGATAATTTCTTGTTAGTGTATAGAAATGCAACTGATTTCCGTATATTGATTTAGTATCCTGCAACTTTACTGAGTTTGTTGATTAGTTCTAACAGTATTTTGATGAAGTTTTGAAGGTTTTTTGTGTGTGATATCGTGTCATCTGCAAACAGAGACAGTTTTACTTTTTCCTTTTCAACTTCTATTTCTTCAATTTTTATTTATGTATCTTTCTTGATTTTTCTGGCTAGGGCTTCCAGTACTACATTGACTAAAAGTGATGACGGTGGGCCTCCTTGACTTGTTCCTGACCTCAGAGGAAAAGCTAAAAGCTTTTTAAGTTTATTAGCTGTGGGCTTGTTATATATTGCTTTATTATGTTGAGTTATGATCCCTCTATACCCACTTTATTGAGAGTTTTCACCTTGAAAAGATGTTGAATTTTGTCAAATGCTTTTTCTGCATCTATTGAGGTGATCATATGATTTTAATGCTTCATTTTGTTAATACAATATATCACATTTCTTGATTTACGTATAGTGAACCATCTTTACATCCCAGGATAAATTTCACTTGTTCATGTTGTATGCGCCTTTTAATGTACTTTTGAGTTTGGTTTGCTAATATTTTGTTGAGGATTTTTGCATCTATCTGCATCAGGAATATTGGCCTGCAATTTTCTTGTCTTGTGTGTCTTTATCTGGCTTTGGTATCCGCGTAATGCTGACCTCATAACATGAGTTTGAAATGTTCTCTCTTCTTCTATGTTTTGGAAGAGTTTGAGAAGGATTGGTGTTCCTTTTTAAATTTTTGGTACATTTCACCAGTGAGGCTATCTGGTCCTGGAGTTTTCTGTGTTGGGAGGTTTTTGATTACTGATTCAGTCTTGTTACTAGTAATTGGCCTGTTCAGATTTTCAATGTCTTCATAATTCAGTGTTGGTAGGTTATATATTTCTAGGAATTTATCCATTTCTTCTGGGTTATCTGATTGACTGGCATGTTATTGCTCGTAGTAGCTTCCTTATTATCCTTAGTATGCACTGAACTTTTAAATTTTGTAATATAATTAATTTCCTGGCTGTTCCAACCCCTTTAAATTGACACTCTGACACTTGTTACCAAAAGCATCTTAATTGATACAAATATTACCTCACAGTATTGTTTAAGATTGGAACGAGATGCATACAAAATCCTTAGCAGAGGGTGGATAGATCATATGTTAAGCACGAATACTTACTCTGATAAGAGTCCCATAGGACTTAATATAAAATAGCATTATCATTCTCCATAACTTCAGCAGCGTAAAGGCAGCCCTTAGATATTCCAACTCTGTTTAATCACAAAGGAGGATTAACCATTGGATCTATGGTTTCTTCAACTATATATGCTCATTCACTAGCAGATTTCATACAGGTATTACTTTGAAACGATTATATTTCCTTTTTCATTGTCCTAACATTTCCTTATCTAAGCTTGAAGGATTGCCTCCATTCTAAGAAATAAAACAATTTCAACTTATACTTATCCCACATCTTTCATAATTTTTTAAACTTGGAATATTTTTCTTAAACTCAGGTCTTTCCAGACTCAGTCTTATCTTTGTAGAAGTGATGCCAAGAAAACAATGATGTTTCAAATCTAATTACCTATTCTGACATCAAAAAGCATTAAAGAAACCAATGTGAAAAATCTGAGAATAAGACCAGAGCTCGGAGTGCCAAGCTCCCTGCCTTCTGGAACTACCGCAGTGGCAGGAGAGGAAGAATTTGGCCTGCTAATGCTCTGCTTATGGCCCACTGTCCCGCCTGAGGGATCAGTATATAACATGGCTGAACCCAACGCTCACAGCAGAGTCCCTGGAGCAAAGACTGAGAGAAAAGGGGTGAAAATGGAGGTTTAAGCCCTCACTGCAGAGCATAGGACAGAGCCTAGCCACCCCTTCTCCATCCTCCCAAAGGCCGCCCCACACCCACCATCCCAGTGCTAGAAGCAGAATGGTAGCAGGGTTAAATAAAAAATAAAAAAAAAAAGAGTATTCGCAGTTCTGAGAACTGCTACCCGCCGCCACAGACTGACAGCCCAACTAGTTCCCACTATGGGAAGGGAGTCTTGGGTGCAGAACTGGCTGTACTGGTGATCACTGCCATTGCTCTGGGCCACCTCTCACAACCCACCCTGCCCCTGTCCCAACCTACCTGGGAGGATCCCTGCAGGAGTAAACAGAACTGCTAAAATACAGGCTCTGAAACTAGTGCAGGAAGAGCTTTGGAACCTCAGAAGCTCTCTACATCCCCCCACGAAGGTGGTGCCCTGTGACTTAGGCAACCTGTTCACAGAGAAGAAGCTCGCCTTCCAGAGAATCCCCTCATTATGTGAGAAACCAGAACAGTGCAGAAAAAATATAACACTACAGTATGAGAGAATAAAAGGCTGCAGTTAGATAGAAAACAAAACATTCTACCAACATCTACCAGAAAACAAAAGACAGACATCTTCCTATCAACCTGTTAGAGAACCCACTCCTGTAGATGTCTAGGAAGACAAATAATAATTCATTAATTGCCATGAATAATCAAGGTAACAAGATGTCTCAGAAAGGAAATGAAAAGTCTCCAGAAAATAAACTTAAAGACATGGAAATATATGACAGAGAATTCAAGATTGCAGTTCTGAAAAAAATAAACGAGATGCAAAAAAACACAGACAGGCTGTTTAATGAACTCAGAAACACAATCAAAGAACAAAATGACCATTTTAGCAGAGAGTAAAACTTTAAAAAAGAACCAAATAGAATTTCTGGAGATTAAGAACTCAATAAAAGAAATGAAGAATGAAATAGCCAGCTTAGGTAATACAGTTGACCAGATGGAGGAAAAAATCAGTGACATTGAAGATAGATATCTGTAAATTACACAGATGGAAGAATAGAGAGACTTGAGACTTAAAAGAAATGAAAGAACTTTATGAGAACTTTCTGACTCCAGAAGAAAGAGCAATATAAGAATAATGGCCATACCAGAAGAAGAAAGGGAGAAGGGAACAGAGACTATATTCAAACAAATAGTTGATGAGAACTTCCCAAACTTTTGGAAAGAACTGAATCCTCAAATCCAGGAAGCAAATAGAACACCTAATTACCTCAATCCCAACAGGCCTTCTCCAAGGCACATTGTATTGAAGCTGTCAAAAATTAGTGACAAAGAAAGAATCCTCAAGGCAACCAAGGAAAAGAAGATGGTAACCTACAAAAGAAAGCCCATTACATTATCATCAGATTTTTCAACACGAACTCTATCAGCCAGGAGGGAATGAAATCAAATATTCAAACTATTGAAAGAGAGAAATTATGAGTCAAGAGATATCTTTGGATATCTAAAGGATATCTTTGTTGGATAACATATCCAGCAGATGATATAGGAAACATCCAGAAAGATGATATAGGAACATTTGTGACAACATGGATGGATCTTGAGAGTATAATGCTAAGCGAAATAAGTCAGACAGAAAAAGCAGAGAACCCTATAATTTCACTGATATGTTATCCAGCAAAGATATCCTTTAGATATGAAGAAGGAATAAAGACCTTTCCAGACATATAGAAGCTGAGGGAATTTTCTAACACACGACCTGCACTACAAGAAATACTGAAGGAGGCTATTCGACCTGAAACAAAAAAGCAAAATAATACAAAACCATGAGTAGTATTATGAACAGACAGAAGCAGGAATTGGCAACCCCTAAACCAAATAGGACACTATACACTTAAACATAACATACAGGGTAAAGAAGGAAAAAAATAAACAACAAAAACACTTTTAAAAAGAGGAAAAAGACAACGTGATACTGCAGTGCAGAAATCAACTCACAGAATAAATAGGGATATTTTGTGACAACAAAAACATAAAAGAAAAGACAGTAAAGGTCTGAACTGGCACAAGAGAATGGAGAATGCAAGCATACTGAAGAAAATGGAATACTCTAAATATGAAATTTTCTTTTACATAAACTTAATGGTAACCACTCAAAAAATAAATAAATAAATTCAGAACTGAAATATATAACATAAAACAGGGAGAAATAGAGGGAAAAATCATAGAATACCATCAGACTGAAAAAACAGACAGCAACAAAAAGACAAAGAAAAAAGGTAGACACCATCCTACCAGAAAACCAGAGATAGAATGATAGGAAATCCTCACATATCAATATTCACCCTAAATGTAAATGGACTGATCCCACCAACAAAAAGGCACAGTGTATTAGATTGGATCAAAAAACTAAACCCAACCATATGCTGCCTCCAAGAGACATATCTCAGCTACAAAGACAAATATAGACTAAAGTTACAGGGTGGAAACTGACACTCCAAGCAAATGGTATTTAGAGAAAATCAGGTAAAGGCATACTGATATCAGATGAAACAGACTTCAGGATAAAAAATGTAACAAGACACAAAGATTGACATTTCACAATGATAAAGGGGACTATACAACAAGAAGACATAACAGTCACCAATATTTATGCCCCCAATCAGGGAGCACCGAAATATACCAAGCAACTACTAACAGAACTAATGGAAGAAATTGACGAAAACACAATTATAGTAAGGGACCTAAATACATCATTGACAGCTATGGATAGATCATCCAAACAGAAAATAAATAATGAAATATCAGCCTTAAATGACACATTAGATGAAATGGACATAATTGACATTTATAGAGCACTTAATCCTAGAATATCAGACTATATATTCTTTTCTAGTGTACATGGACCATTCCCAAAGACAGACCATTATTGGGACATAAAACTAGTTTCAGCAAATTTAAGAAGATTGAAATCATCCCAAACATATTCTCTGATCACAAGGCTTTGAAATTGAATATCAACTGCCAAAAAAAAAAAAAAGCAAGAAAAACCACAAATAAGTAGAGATTAACCAAGTAGGTCAAAGAAGAAATAAGAAGAGAGATAAAAAGATACATAGAAACAAATTACAATGAAAAATACATCCTATCAAAATTTTTGGGATTCAGCAAAAGCTGAACCTGAGGTTATTTATTTGTAATGATACAAATTTTCCTCTTAAAACTGCTTTTGCTGAATCCCAGCAATCCCTCTCCTGGGTATCCACCAAAAAAATCTGAAAACATTTATCCATAAAGACACGTGTGCTCCAATGTTCATTGCAGCTTTGTTTACGGGTGGCCAAGACATGGAAACAACCAAAATGTCCTTCGATAAATGAATGGATAAAGAAGTTGTGGTATATATACACAATGGAATACTATTCGGCGGTAAGAAAAAATGATATAGGAACATTTGTGACACCATGGATGGATCTTGAGAGTATAATGCTCAGCGAAATAAGTCAGACAGAAAAAGCAGAGAACCATATGATTTCACTGATATGTGGTATATAAACCAAAAACAACAAAAGAACAAGACAAACAAATGAGAAACAAAAACTCACAGACACAGACAATAGTTTAGTGGTTACCAGAGGGTAAGGAGGGTAGAGGGTGGGAGATGAGGGTAAGGGGATCAAATATATGGTGATGGAAGGAGAACTGACTCTGGGTGGTGAACACACAATGGGATTTATAGATGATGTAATACAAAATTGTATACCTGAAATCTATGTAATTTTACTGACAATTGTCACCCCAATAAATAAAAAATAAAAATAATAAATAAAATAACCTCATGTTACACCTTAAAGACTTAGAAAAAGAAGAACAAATGAAACTCAAAGTCAGCAGAAGGAAGGAAATAATAAAAATCAGAGCAGAACTAAATGAAATAGACAACAAAAAGACAATAGAAAAAATTAATGCAACTAAGAGCTGGTTCTTTGAAAAGATTAATCAAATTGACAAACCCTTGGCTAGACTCACTAACCTAAAAAGAGAGAAGACATAAATAAACAAAATCAGAAATGAAAGAGGAGAAGTTACCACAGAAATACAAGGGATCATCCAAGAATACTATGAAGGATTATAAGCCACCAAATTCAATAACCTAGAAGAAACAGACATGTTCTTAGAAACATATAGCCTTCCTAGGCTGAGTCACGAAGAACTGGAAAATCTAAATAGACCAATCAACAGTAAGAAAATAGAATCAGTCATCCGAAACCTTCTCAAAAGCAAAAGTCCGGGACCACAAGCCTTCACTAGTGAATTCTACCAAACTTTCAAAGAGGATCTAATACCTGTCCTACTCAAACTCTTCCAAAAAATTGAAGAAGACACAATACTCCCTAACTCATTTTTTGAGGTCAACATTATCCTGATACCAAAACCTGGTAAGGATAACACAAAACAAGAAAATTACCGACCAATATTTCTGATGAATACAGATGCAAAAATCCTAAACGATATTCTAGCAAATTGAACGCAACAATGCATTAAAAAGATTATACATCACAACCAAGAGGGGTTTATCCCAGGAGCACTAGGATGATTCAACATATGCAAATCCGTGAATGTGATACATCACATAAACAAAATAAAGGACAAAAATCATATGATGATATCAATAGATGCAGAAAAAGCATTTGACAACAAACAACATCCATTTATGATTAAAACACTTAATAAAATGGGTACAGAAGGAAAATACCTCAAAATAATAAAGGCCATATATGACAAATCCTCAGCTACTATCATAATTAATGGTGAAAAACTGAAGCCTTTTACTCTATGTTCAGGAATACAACAGGGCTGCTGTCTCCTATCACCTCTGCTTTTCAACATAGAATTGGAAGTCCTAGCCAGAGCAATCAGGCAGGAGAAAGAAATAAAAGGCATCCGAATTGGGAATGAAGAAGAGAAATTGTCATTTTTTGCGGATGACATTATAGAATATATAGAAAACCCTAAAGACTCCCCCCAAAAGTAATTAGAAACAATAAACACAGTTAAGTTGCCGGCTACAAAATCAATGTTAAAAGTCCTTTGCATTCCTATATATTAACAATGAAATCTCAGAAAAAAAATTCATTTTGTAATTGCAACAAAAAGAATAAAATACCTAGGAATAAACTTAACCAATGACGTGAAAGACTTATATACTGAAAACTATAAGACATTTTAAAAGAAATTGAAGAAGATACAGAAATGGAAAGAAATGCTCTGTTCACTAATTGGAAGAATTAACATAGTTAAAAAGGCCATATTACCCAAAGCAATATACAGATTTAATGCAATCTCCATGAAAATCCCAATGGCGTTTTTTGAAAACAGAACTAAAAATCGTCAGATTTGTATGGAACCACAAAAGACCCCGAATAGCCGGAGCAATCCTAAGAAAAAAGAACAATTGTGGAAGTATCATACTCCCTGACTTCAGCTTGTACTACAGGGCAGCAATAATCAAACTAGTATGATATTGGCAGAAAAATAGACATATAGACCATAGGAATAGAATTGAGAACCCAGAAATAAACATGGACGAATAATTTTTGACAAAGAACCAAAAACATACAATGGAGAAAAGACAGCCTCTTCAATAAATGGTGCTGGGAGAATTGGAAAGCCACGTGCAAAAGAATGAAACTAGACTGCTATCTGTTACTGTATACCAAATTTAATTCAAAATGGATCAAAGACCTAAAAGTAAGGCCTGAAACCACAAAGTGCATAGAAGAAAACAGGTACTAAACTTATGGACCTTGGGTTCAAAGAGCATTTTATGAATTTGACCCCAAAGGCAAAGGCAAGGGATATAAAAGCTGGAAAAAAAAATCTGAGGAAAACAAAACAACATTAAAGACATACTTGATTATATTTCCGGTTGTCTATTTTCAACCCTGACCATATGCTTTATTTCTTACTACGTAGTTTCCTTCCAGAAAAAGAGGTACTTTAAGGCAATCCCAGAGTTCGTGACATGAGATAATAAAGTCCTCAGCAACCAGCAATACTGTATAATAGAACTTACACGTAATGCAATTATAAGCAATCAAGCTTAAAAAAAAAGGTATTATTTTTGTTTAGAGTGACTTATAAATATAAATCTGAGCTGAGGTAATAAAAGCAAGCTCTGAAGCCAAATTGTTTTAACTTTCCTGTGGCATATGTAATGTTCTTTTTCAGGTTTCTGCTCACGTATTTTTACTTCTTTTCCATTTTAGTGACTAAGAAATAAGAAGCTTGATTTACTAAATTTAAGTAGAAAATTTCCCATTGGCTCAAGTCCAAAGACTGTAATCAAGAAAAGAGAAACTCACAACTTAGATTTGATCTCCTTCAAGTTTTGTAACTCAGTGCTATGCTGGGATCTAGTAAAGCTAATTTTGCAGCTTAATTCTCTATATCTAGGTTGTGAATCATTCAGTCACTACACTAAGAAAAGCAACCATGACAGCCGGTCTTAACATCCACATGAGGGGCACTGACTGACTTTCACGTGTTTGTTTGCTCACTCACTCACTCACTCACTCACTCATACATTTGTTCTATATTTCTTCCAGCAAACACTTTTATATACTTTGCGTAAGGCACCTATCTAGTTACTGAGGATACAGCAGTGGATGAAACAAACAAAAATGTATTCTCTCATAAAGCTTACATTTAATGATGGTAGTGGTGAGCTGATAAACCAATTCTGAAAAAAAAATATAAAAGTCCCCAATTTGTAGCATTTGTCAATTTCCATGGTGTAACTCTCCCTACTAAATTGCAAGCCAATTTAACAACCAGCTTGCAAAATTCCTGAATATTTAGCAATCTGCTCTTGCAAACTATTGTTAGCAGGCTCCAGCAAACCACTGGTAAGAGAATAGAAAAATAATTAAGTAAAATGTGTGATATGTAGATAAAGTACTGTGAAGAAAAATAAAGCAGGAAAAGGGGTTTTGAAATGTTTGTAGATGGAGAGAGGGGGTGAAATTATACATAGCCTGGACACAGAGGGCTTCACTGAGAAGGTGGTATCTGATCACAGACCTGGTAGTATAGAGCTAATGGTCCAGGCAGTGGAAACAGCACACTTTCTCTATGATTTAAAAGCATATCAATGAGGATGCCAATCTTGGTCTGTATACAAGATCCCCCAGTCTATTACCTTTAGCCTGTACCCCATCACTTGTGCTTTCTTTTCCTTCATAAGTATAGTTTACGCACAAATGAATTAGAAATTTATAGATTGACAATATTCACTTCCTCTACTCTTTTAGTAATGTAGTCCTCTACCAGACAAATTTCTTGTCTAAAAATCTTAGCCCTGGTGTTAAGGGTTAGCCTGAACAGCCTCACTCTCTTAATTCTTCAGTTAAATCTGTCAAGTGAACAGAAGAAGATGAAATTTATTTCAGAGCTAACACAAACAGGCAGGCAGCCTCTCATGTAAAAGGTGATGCATTTCAAAACTTGCTCTTTGTGTGTATGTCATTATAATAACCAAAATGTCCATCAACAGAATATACTTGATAAAGTAGATAGACACAATGGAATTATTAAGAAGGAATTTGAAATAATGATGTAAATCTAACTGTAATGAATTAAGAAGATGTTCATTGTATTAATGATACCAACCACAAACTGACATCTCCTGGTGTGTATCTCTTCTTATGACTTAGTTCCTTCATCTTTAAAATGAGACTAATGATGAAAACTACCTTATAGAGATGATGGTGAGATTTAAATAAATTGATACATATAAAAGTTAGTATATCAATTAATGCTAACTACATGGGGTAAAGATAATCAAATAATAAATGGAATCCATGTGATAAATGTTAGCTATTCTCTTCATTATTATCGTTACCATTATGGTTATAATTTTTGGCCAAACACTAGAAAGTATGTCTTTTTATTATCTCCATTTAATATACAAAGAAATCGAGCAACAGAAAGTTTAATAGTATCTTACGTCATAGAGAGAGTAAAAGCTGAGGTGGAGTTTCACAACCAGTCAAATTCTCAATAGCTGTGCTATGAAACAAAAATACATTTAGGCCAGTATAAACCCTACTGGACGCCCACATCCATGAGGGCAAAAACTATTTGACTTACACTTACTACTATATAGAAAATGCTCATCATGTTGAATGAATACAGAGATGAAACCACAGTCAACACTATTTACTAAGTGCTTATTTATATCTTAATAAATATCATAAATGTTGAACGTAATTTCCATAACCCCCACTCATGAGGGAGGTACAAACATCCCATTTTATACATGAGAAAACTGAGTGAAACAGAATTTAAATAAATTACCCTGCATCATACAGATCATAAAATAGCAGCACCAGGATTCAAACCATGCTTTTTATGCCTACCCTGCTCAGCTAAGTAATCCCAAATATAATGAGAAATAATGACACATCATTGTTTTCATTAGACCCCGGGATATATGAATCAAGTTTGGAGGTTTCCTATGAATGTACAATAGTCTCTTACTCTACTAATTACAACATGTGAGCAAGAAAATGCAGAGCTCAGTGAAGACCTGAAGACTTGCTCTCAAAAGCCAGAAAGAGCCAATTAGCTTTGGTCCACTGACTTCTCATACTACTCAACAGTTGGCCAATGCCGTGGTAAAACTGAACATCTCCTCCACAAAATCAATCTCTGCCATTTCCAATCTGGATTGTGTATGAATCATGCATTTTAAGACAGGAGAACATGGAGTAATGGCTTCAAAAACTCTCTCAGGCATAAAAATAGAAGCTTAGTGCTATTGGTATAGACTCCCCTACTGTTTCAAAGTAACCATTTTCAGTCTTTTGAGAAAGAGCTCATAGACTTTTATCAGCAGCATTTCGATGCCCTACTATTCCTTGTAATTCTCTTATAGAGCATAGGAGAGCATGTCTGTGGTCTGAAGGCCAAGGCTAAAACAAACAGAGCATCTCTCACAATGAGACATCCTGTAGCCTGGTGAGAAATGCTCTCTGCTGCTCAATGCTCTACTGTACCCAGTGAAGCAAATTATTAATCAGGTAATTTGGATTTTCATTAATGAGTAGTCCAGAGCAAGGATTATAACCAGTTCTTTCGATCTTCAGAGGCCAAGATCTCAGTCACTGCACTGGTGGAGGCAAATTTAAATGCTCTTGAAGCCAGGAAGGTGATGAAAATGAGGGAAGCTGGCAAACTGTTAAGCAACAAGGAGTGAAGAGGATATGGCAGCTGGGGAACTGGTGGTCCTTTTCAGTAAGTCCCTCTTCCAATGAAAGTAGCTGCTATTCCACTCTAGCTGATGACTGCTGTAAAGCAAGACATCCTGGTTTTGCTTTATTTTTCATTTTTTTTAAAGAAAAGAAGTTATTTATGTGAAATTTCCAAATTTTTAAATATTAGCAACTAATTTAAAAAAATGTTGTAAAGGATGAACACACATAGCCATGAAACAGATTTTGGCCCTCAAGTGCCTGGTTTGTGACTTACATTCGGCTACATTACCTTTTCTGAGTGCTAGCAGATTCCAGGCTACCCGTAACTACTGCTAAAGTTTCAGGCGAACTCCTATCTCTTCAACTTTGGTTCAACAAGACCTGATTTCACTAGTAACCTAGAAGCACATGATATCATAATAATAGCTGACATTTATAGAGCCCCCATCTCGTACATAACACTTTATGTAGATCAGTTGAGAAAAAGCCTGTAAGGTGAGTATTCTTATTATCCCTATTTCACAGATGAGGAAACTGAAGAACTGAACAGGTGTATACTCTGTTGAAGGCTACACTGCTATGAAGTAATAAAATTGGGTACCTATCCAAATATTCAGGCTTCAGATTACTCTGAATTACCATGTGGAATAAAATACCCAGTTATTTATACAATTAGCATTATTATAATTAGGATTTTAAAATTGCTAATATGCTATAAAATTAAGTATATAGGAATAAAGGACTTATTTGGCAATAATAAAATCTATAAGCAAGGTGACGTTTTGTGTTGCTACAAGAAACTGGACCTCAGTCAATGTGGCTTGAAATAAATGTACTCTATAAAAACGTTCAGATCCTTAGACCTAGTAATCTACTCTTGGTAACTTAATCTAGAAGTAATTTAAAGGAAGTAAAAAGATATCAGCTCAGAAGTGTTAGCAGCATCCAATTTTTCAATAACAAACAAACAAGCAAATAAAATAAATAATCAAATTTCAGAGAATAATAACAAGCTCTTTTGGCATACCAATATGGTAGAAGGCTAGATAATCTCTAATAGTTGAAACCCTGATTATTATTGGAAACAAAATATATATTTTGTTTAAGAAACACTAAGTAAATAGAGGGGAAGAGACAATTGTCTCTGTATTCTGATTAGAACTAAGTAAAATCTATGAAAATATGTAGGCTACAAGAAAATGTGAATTAGGCATTGGGATCATGTCAGATGTTTAATTAAACATATTATGAACAGCTTAGAAAAGAAATAAAGGCTTTTCAACTGCTTCTACTACTGTTGTTATAGTAACATTTGTTATTCTTTGCAGCCAGATTTAACTCAAAATTAGGATAAATACCCAGGCAGCATTCAGCTTTGGCCTTCCAGGACTGTAGTTTAACATTTTTACTCTCCCAATTGAGCATGAACTCCTAGGGTTTTGTACATTTTCTGCAATAATTCTACAGAGTAGTGTTTTGCATACAGGGGCCCAACTATCTGGGAATAAGCTGTCATCCGTGAATAACTACCATGAATATTTATAAGTTACAGTGTATAGTTTCAAAGCAAGCTCCCACGTGGTTCTTAAAGTAAATATACTCTCATCTTAAGGACTTCATTCTTGCTATCCTCAAGATATATATAAGGCTTGTTGTCCCTTCACTTGCTTCAGGCTCCTGCTCAAGTGTCCCCAATGAGAATTGCTCTCATCACTTTATATAAAAGAGTAACACTCCGCCACCCCCAATATTCATTGTATAATTTATTTATATGTTTATTTCCTGCCTTTCTCTACTAGATTGTAAGCTGCATGCGGGTTGGGAATTTGTCCCAATTATTCACTGCTAAGTCCCCCACACCTGGAATAGTACTTGGCGCTTAGAATATTAATAGAATCTAACATTAATGCAATACATACTATGTGCCAGGCACTATTCTAGATGCTTTACTTATATTACATGATCTAATATTCCTGATGACCCTATTATTCTTTTCATTTAATAGATGAAGACCCTAATACACATAGAAGGTAACTAATCTGTCCAACATTCTGTATTGGACTGACTCCCAACCATCTACACCTCCTGGTATATGTTGTTTAATTGTTTCTAATAGTTTATGGCCAAGGGTGATTCTGGTAACTAATATTGTAACTTCCGTCTTGTTAGCAGACTCTCTACGGACTCTCTCACTTTCTGACTTTGATTTAAGAAAGCCATTACTATGTGAAATGGCCGACATGGTAGTCAACTGAGGTCAGACTCCAGTCTACAGCCATCAAAGAGTTGAGGTCTTCAGCCCAACAACCTGCAAGAAACTAAATCCTGCCAATAACCACATGAACTTAGAAGTAGATTTCTTCCCAGTTGATCCTTACATAGGACCCTAGTCCTGGCCAACACTTTAATTGTATCCTAGTAAGAGACTCTGAAGCAGAGGACCTAGCTAAACTGTTCCCCAATTCTTAAATCTATGAGATAATAATGTGTTGTTCAAGCTGCTAAGTTTGTGGTAATTTGTTAGACAGTAAGAGATGACTAAGATCACAAGTTTTTTAAAAAGTATTGAAACATAAGCAATCTAGAATCTATACTTTTAACCACTATCGTATATTGCCCCTCAATAAATATTTGTAGGATGGATAGATGGATGGGTGGATGGATAGACAGATGGAGAGATGATGATAACTTATAGAGCCAAAGGCCAGTCAATAGATGCTTATTGTAAGAGATAACAACCTTGAGCCTCAAACCTGCCAAAGACATTACAAGAAAAGAGAAACATTAACTCTGTGCCATAAACATAATTATAAAAATTCTAAATAAAATATTAGCAAAAGAAATCCAATGGCTCATGAGAAGATAATACAGTATGACCAGTTGGGTTCATTCCAGGAATCAAATACTGACTTAGCAACTCAAAACCGATCACTTTAAACCACCACATTTACAAAATGAAAAAGACAAATCATATGATCATTTCAGGAGCTACAGGAGAATTTGAGAAAATTATACTTTCATTGATGGTTGTTCAAAACCCGATTACTAGTAAATTTGGAATAGGACAAAATCTATCTCCATTTGTGATTATTAAAAAGACTCTTTGCAAAGTGGCAATAGAACAGTATCTATACAAAATTACTAGGAATATTATACTTAATGGAATTTTGAAAGTTTCCCCTGATTTTGGGAATGAGACAAGGCTATCCACTATCCCCACTTTATCCACTATTGTAGCAGAAGTTGTAGCCAGTGTTAAAGCAATGAAAATTACATATGTTATAAGAAAGGGAGGCGTTCTAAGAAAATGAAGAATTAAAATCCTCATTATTTGCAGATGGCTTGATTACACATATATAGAAAACCCTAAAGAGTCTATATAGAAACTATTAGAATTATCATGGTGATTTAATAAGGTTTCTGGATAAAAAGCACAGAATTCATTTGCACTTTTATGTATTATCAACAGGTAATTAAGAAAGGAAATTTAAAAACATTTGTAAAATTCAATACGCATCAAGAGAAAATGCAAGAGTAAATCTAACGTAAGACGGACAAGACTGCTATTCAAAAAACTATAAGCTTTACCTGACTACCTTATTTTCATACAACACCATCACTAGCAATTCACTAGCAACTTATTAGAGATATACAGAGGTCATAACCAACATGCCATGAAATAATAAAGCATATAGCTCAATTATCCATATATTTTTAGTAATTTTAGCACATGCACACAAGTATTGAAACTGTGGAATGATGCACATTTTGCCTTTTTTTTCCTTCCATTTCCTCCAATGGTAGTGTGTTTTGGTTACCTAGGAAACTATTACAGCAGAGGACAAGCCTGTCTGTGCTGTCATCCTGAGCCGGGCAGAGATTTCAGTGGTAGCTTGTTGGATCTCAGCCCCAGCATAAGGGCACCTGTGCAGATCCACTTGGCACCAGGGTCACTTATTTCCAAGGAGGCAAGCTATACATTTTGTTGTTAGCAATTTTGCAGTATGGAGAAAAGAAAAGTATGATAATGCTAACTGGGGAGCAAAGATTGAACATGGGTTGTTTAAGGTGGGATTAAGCTATCACAGGTGAAAAGACGGCAGAATTTAAAAAAAGAAGATGCTTACTTAAATAAGCTTAGAAACTGCCAGCAGATGGGGATGGGAGTAATACAAAAGAAACTTGGAAAGCAACTAGGAAAAAAGAGGAAGTTTTTTTGTTTCTTTTACTTTCACTACATCAGTTAAATTCTCTCTCTTGCTCTCTCACTCTGACAATCACACACACACACACACACACACACACACACCCCCTATCCTCACTTTAAAGATAGATAGAATGGGGTTCAAAGAAGCTAAATAACTTTCTAAAATTTACCTAATTAGGAAGCTATGAAATTGGAATTGAATCTCAATCAAAACCCATGGAAATCCATATCAGGTTGCTTCCAAAGCTATTTTAAGTCATGATAGAGTAAAGGACACTGTAGACATAACAAGACGAAAGTGTGTATCACATTCAGGAAATAAGAAGCAGACTGGTGAGGTAGGATGTAGAGAGCATAGGGGCACAGGGATTTTAAAATACCAACTTGAGGACAGATCATAAACTATCTCGAAAGTCAAATGAGAAAGCTGGATTTTTTTATTCCATAACTATGCTGTCAAATAGAGCAGCTGCTACACATGGCAATATGGATAGTCTGAACTGATATGTTTTGGGCATAAAATTTAGACTGGACTTCTAAGACTTAATGAAAGAAAAAATTCATGTATGCATAAACTAGCTCATTAGTCATTTTTATACTGACACATATTGACATGAGAATATATTGGATATGCTAGCATAAATGAAATCTATTATGAAAATTAATTTCATCTTGTTATTTTTATTTATTTATTTTTAATGCGGCTATTGAAAACATTGAAATTACACTTGTGAGCTCACATTACATTTCTATTGTTTACCAACAGGAGGTCATATAAAACATGGGGAGAGGAAGGCTGGGACTGGCTGCTACTTGTACTTTATCTCCTCTCCCATACACGCATGCACACACACAAGAAAATCAATCAACTACACAACCAAACAAAAACCTCTCTCAGCCCTATGTTGTTGTTGTTGTTTTACTATTATTATAATTATATATTTTTACTATATTCTTGTTGTTAGCAAGATTCTCTTCCTTCTAGGAAAAAAATAAAAATAAAGCATTTCTACTACAAACTCTGAAAAATAAAAATAGTTTAACCAAAGTCCTTTGCAAGAAATAAAGATGGATTCATTCAGTACCTAGAAAGTGTTTACATGTTAAAGAAAAAATGGTACCTGTGGGAACAAAACAATAACAATGACTTTGTAAGGAAAATTGTTTTCCAAAGCTTCTACTCCTCTAGAAAGAGCATTCAAGCAGGGAGCTCCTGTTCATGAGATCACAGAGACAGCAGCCTCAGCAGTCACCTGGTGACTCACTCTTGCTTTGCTATATTATGTTCTAGCCCTTCTGACCTTGATATTTCATATGGCACCAAGAAATTACCCACCTCATTATCATATGACAACCGCCATCAGGCAGCAGCCCCTCCCAAACTGAGTGGTCCCAACTAGCTTGCAAGAGTCAATACAAAAAAAAAAAAAAAAAGTAAACAACAAAGCCTTATCTGATTGCTACTTGGGGTATTTCAATCTAGCTGTGTTTCAATATTTTAGTTTACATTATGATTTTAGTGTACATAAATATTTTTCATGGGTTTTCTTTCATATGGGTCAGACCAGTATAGTATGGTGTACAGGGAGCGTATGGTCCTAAAGTGTCCTGCAAACACTGACTTGGAAATCGCCCTGTTTTTCAAAGGTGGTAGGAGTTGTCAGGGCTGGTCAATGGATGGAGAGGAGCTATAAATTAGACAGTGGGGTGTTGAGCAAACAATATTGGGATAGACAACCAAGAGACCTGGATTTTGGTTCTTGCTTTGCAAATAAGAAGTTGTGCAATCTTGGGGACTTACCAATCCATCTGGACCTTACATCAGGAACACTTTCTAAATTGGTGGCTCTCAACTTTTATTTCTCTTCTAGTACACCTGAGAGATATGAGACACTCCATTTAGGAACAGTAAATCACTAATGCCAAAAAAAAAGAAACGAAGAAACTGAGTACCTACTATTTCCAGCTAAGGAGACACAAGCCTAGGGTGTCAAAATCTCCACAACTTGAGAGATCTGACTCACTCATTTTAGAATCTTAGTGACTATCTTGTTGCTAAGATTTTTATAGTGCTATGAGGATGAAAGGTTGCATCAACTAGTCTGCTCCATGACACCCTATCCCCTCTTCCTCTTTCTTATTACTGCCATTCCTCCAATCAAAATAGCCCATATTCAGAGACTATTTTCTGATGGATGTTGACTTGAATAAATCACTGAGGACACTATGCTTCCACGAAGAGAAATTTGTTAAACCAATCCAGTCTATAATTTTTCAAACGTGCAGAAAATGTTTCTGATCAGATAACAGTCTAGAACATTCTGCCTTCTCCCCAAAGATTCCCTGCTTTCCAGCAGCCCTTAAACTTGGTCCTCTAGGAAGAAAAGTACAATAGTCTTGTTTTGCTTTTTTCCATAGTGAATATTCAAACTGTAAATGCCCACTCTGTTTTTTCAGATGCTATATACCTGTAAGTCACTCTTATAATTTTAAATAAGTTCTGCTAGCATTTTCTGAGCATTTTTTCTATGTAAGATTTTAGAAAAATGTAAGGTCAAAATGTGAGAAATGTTGAATGATGCAAGTGCTAGAAGAGTAAAAAGATAGACTGTGACTGTAGGTAATACGAAAGTTCAGTTTCACTCTAAACACCAGAAATTTGGAATTTATATTATTCCTGGTAGCACAATACATAGCAACTTCTTTTGTACTAGGTGAATGGTTATGAAAAGGTCAACAGAAGATACAGATTTTCTTATATTTTTAAGAGTCCTCTGTAAGGAAGGTGAACAAAAGTGTAATATGTTCCCGTCATGAAATTGCCAGGCCTGAAGACTGAATATTTCTCCAATAAAATATTAACCTAAGAAAACTAGACTTGCAATGTGTAAAAAGGTATCTTGAATAATATTTACATTGTAAAAGTTAGAGTGTTTAATGCTAACTGGGAATATTAAAGAAGAAGATGAAAGAAAATATTCTGGATCTATATTGTTCTTAGGAATTGGTATTTGGCCTGGTTTCTGGAAAGCAGATAGGATTTGTAAAACAAAAATGCAAAAGAAAGGTATTTCTATAGAAGGAAATGACATCAGCAAAACACAATAATCAGAAAGGAAAGGAGAGGCTTGTGAAAGGTTTAGTAGACTGAGTTGGCTAGGACAGAGGGGTCCATTAAAGGTGTAATAATGGATAAAGATGAAAGAGTTATTAAGTGTGAAAATAAATAAAGGAAACATTACTTAAAATAGAGTTGGGAAGCCCTGAAGAAGGAAAATTCATGTGGGTACCACTAGTAAAAGCCTACATAACCAGCAGAAAGAAGAAATAATTATTTTGACAAGGGAGAAGGACATTTTTTCACAGAAATGTCATCTTTTGCTTTTAGGAAAAGGAAGGAAGGTCCCCCCTTCCTGCCCCAGCAACAACACACGAACTACTGTTTGCATCCAATGAAAAACTACACACCCCGAACTCCAATGAACTTTTGTTCAAAAAACCCCCTCCCAAATTTCCTTCTACAACCTAATAAGAGCTAATTTCCCCTTTCTTCAGACTTGCCTATGGTTCACCATAGCTTGCTTGTTCCAAATTGTAATTATCTGTTATTCCTGAATAAACTCATTTTGCTGCTCAAACAACTGGTTATTTTACTTTTGAGGTTGACATTACAAACTGGATCTTTGAGGACCCTGAATGTCAACTGAAAAAATTGTTTTTGTTATGAAAGCAATACATTTTCTGATTGGAAGAATATCAATTTACTGTTGGACACAAAATGCTGAGTTAGCAGCTGTGCTGCATTAATCATATATTAGGTCACAGCAAAAAAAAAAAAAAGTTCTTTTTTTTTTAAATTTTAGAATTTGTTGGAAACCTTGTGTTCTTCTACTCCACAAAAAGTACTTATTGTTTGGTTTAGATAACAACAGAGAAATCAGAAAAGCAAAGAACATTGGAAAACAAAAGATATGAAGATTAGGGGATGGACAAACCATGAAGGAAAAATGTTATCTGCCACTAGAAAGACTCTCATCTAGTTATTTTATGAAGCTAGTTGTTAAGTGTAGAGAAAGAAACAAGACGCCAATGACTTTCTAGCCCTGAGAGCCGTAAAATATGTTCCCTGGCAGCTTTTGTGTCTCTGTGTGTTCAGTTCCTCTCTCTGTAGCTTGATGAACCTCTTCAAAGGAAAACAAAATGACAAAAAGTACCATTTTTGGCTACTAAGCTGTCTTTCTGTTGAGTCACGCTGTTGCCAAAAAAACCCTCTTACTCCTTTTGGAATTTTAATGTTCTCTTTTTAAGTCCTTTTTACTGGTAGAAGAGATAAGATTTCACAAGCTAATTGAATACATAAAGCATAACTAAGTTACAGCCTCCCTTGCTTAAATCGTTGAAGCTGAAATTTTGTCTTTTTTTTTTTTTTAAGCTTTTCTGGCAACATGAAGAAAAGGAGTCTTAGACACTAAATGGAGCTGTGAAAACGGAGGACAAACCTAGTACAATAAATCAGTACTCCCTCACTGATTTCCTTGAACGATTAATTAATGAATTTTAAATTTGCCATCCAATTGCTACACTATGGGTTATTTAATGGAGCGATGGTTTAAAACTTAAAACACCTGGATTACACTTGGCATAGTCATTTATTTTTTTATATATTTTTATTTTTTGGTAGACTTAGACAAGAATTTTTACCTCTCTAAACTACAAGGCTTAGTAAAATGAGGGAAAATTACTTCCTATTTCTTCTTATAATAATGAATAGCTTGATTCAGAATCTGAAAAAGAGTCTAAGACATTTTGGAGAAAGCTTTCAAACGCATGTGGAGAAATGACTTCATGATCTGTTTAAATATGTAGGATCAAGACTCAAATAGTTGTATAACATAAATACATATAAACATTTAACTAGTCTGTCTCTTGGTTCTATGAACCTGAAGACAAAGAACGACCTCCAATTTGTTTACACAGTTTTCCATGTTTCAAATTAGCAGAGAGATAGAAGGTGGACATAATTGTATTTATAGGCTGGTGCTTTATAAGCACTATTAATTCATGGAGTAGATACGTGGAAGCTGGACAGGCTATAGAGAAGCTGTCTCCACAAAGAATACGCTCATCAGGTGGCTCCAAAGTTTTAAAAATAGCCTTAACGTGGACCTTCTCTTTTAGAGACTAACCTCATCATAGACCATGATTATACGATGCTCTTTAATATCCAAATGGGTTTAAAAAGCAACTGATGGCTTATTGAATATCTACCTATTGGTGATTGCAAACACAGATGTATTTATGCACTGGGAGCAAAACAAAACAACAAAACTGGAAGACAAAGGGTTTCCAAACGGAATGGCCAGGTTCTAGTTGGTCAGCATCGGGCTGACATTGACCTTATTTTAGCAGCAGTGATTGAGAAATCATAGCAGAGAAACAAAATAGAAAAAAAAAAAAAAAGAAAACTTCAAAGTGGTGACAGGAAATAAAAAAATTACCTTGTACAAAAGCAAACTTTAATAACTAGAACCAAAGAATATAAAACTCTTTTCCCTTAAATATAAATGAGGCCATCTGCCAAGATCCAGAGCTTGAGTGACAGAGACTTTTTTAAACAAAGACTCAGAAAAAGAAATATTTTCTTATTTAGTTCTCTCTTATACAACAGTTTTATACACACACGCACACACACACACACACACACTGATGGAGAAAAAAAGACATAGTATAAAGCTATATAGCTTGGAAATAAGATTACTTGGGAATAAGCTTACCCTATGGGAGGGCAATTAGTAAGAATCTATATGTAATGAATGAGATCAGGTATCCAAGAAAAAGACTGAGGAATATTTTAAGATACTGCTTCTCACACTTGATTGTGCATTTGAATTACTGGGGAATTTGGCTAAACTGCAGATTCCAATTCACTAAGTCTGGGATTGGGCTAAGACTCTGTACTTGATGCAAGCTCCCATGTGATCGCAATGCTCAGAGCTCTCCAACCACCATTAATAAGAAGCAAGAAAAAATAAAGTGGAGTAATCAGCACTAATAAATTAACCCTGTTATTAGATCTGAATGGCAGTATTTTTCCACTGTGGAGATAGCTATCTCTATCAAGCAACCTGAGTTGAAAGCCATAAATGTTAAGATTATTAGTTGATTTCCCTTTATCTGACTGCATTCCATCTGAACTGTCTTTCGATTATAATTTGATTTCTTGTATAGAATTTCCTCTAGAGAGAATTGTGCTGACAACTCAACCCGATTCCAGCAGGCAGAATGATAGTATGCAAAGAACAGGGCTTTGAATCAGGGAGAATAGGATTTGTTTGGTATACAGTTCATGATGATGAGATGGAGGAACATGAAGGAAGAAGATGACAATGATGATGATGATGATGGCAGACATTTAACTGTGTGCTTATTATGTGCCACATACTGTGCTTACTGTTTTATGCACATGAGATGAATCTTAGGAGTTGATACTATTATCCCTGTATTACAGATGAGGAAACCTAAGGTTACAGTGCTAGTTGGGGTCTGGACGAGACTGAAACCCATGGCTGCCTGACTCCAATTCTATGTTTTTTTTGCCAAAAGACACATCCCAGTATGTGAAGAATGTTTAATTATAATTGTTACTATATAATTGTAAGCATTCAGTAAATGGTAATTACATGTTCTAATTTTTATACATGGCTTATGTATGAGTTTATATTTGAGTCTTTTGTGTACATGAGTCAGACTCCATGAGCCTTATCAACTCTAATAATATTGATTTCCCCAATCAGTAAAGCTGAGGACTAAACTCCTAATCATGGTAAAGCCACTCCAAGGAGTCTAGCTGAGTAGTTACTTTTGAAAATCAGCCCAGATAAGTAAAACATTTCTCAAACATTTAAAACAAATAATTATTTTTTTCTAACTATAGGCTCTTCCTTGAAATCTTGTCATATAAATCTACCCATTTTGAGCTTGGCTGGGTATTTTCTCTATAAACACAATTTACATCTTTCCCCTTTATTTTAATTTCATAACTGCTAAGACGACAGTTCTATTTCTAATGCATGAAGGCAGTGCGTAAATAAATGTGATGAAAAGTATGCATTACCAATGGTATTAAGCACCTGGGTTTTAGTGGGTATTGGAAATGATCAAGCACAAATTACAAATTAGCAAAGATATAATTTCATAAATGTCAATGCCCATGGCCTCTATATCATGGCTTTCAAAGGTATTGTGAGCAAAATCAGATATTTGGAAATCAAAGAAAAGGAATGACCAAATGGTTCCCACCCTTTACCTGACTACTTAAGAGTTCATCGTAAGACAGCACACAGGATAAATGAATGGCCAGTTATAAAAGACTAAGTAAGCAGAGAGTGAAGATCCAGTTTTGAGTAAATGGAACAGAATATAGAGAAATCAGCTGAGAATAAGTTTCAGTGTGGATGGTATTGTTCCCTCATCTATCTAATCCCAAACCACAGTGACTTGAATGTAATTCTTGTAATGGGAAGACAGCAGTATGCCCTGCCAGTTTGTGGTGCAACCCAGAACAGAGGTCAATGGCTTTCTGTCATCCTTCAAATCAAATGCATCTTTTTGACTTAGCATTTCTTAAGAAATCCTCTTCTTCAATTTCCATTTGTACAGAACACTTGTATTTGATTTATTGTTATTTTTTTATTAAGAATGTATATTCTCAGATTCTAGAGAAATATGGTCCTTTTCCAGTAAAATGTCTTGCTTTTGCTTATGCAAAAAAACCTTACATTGAAGTGATCGGGATAGAGAAAGGCAGAAAGCTCCACATGAGACTGACTAATGGGGACCACAGGGTTCACAAGCCTTGACCTTTTCTAAAGCAGTGCGGGGGTGGTGGTGAGAAGACCAATGACTCCTACCACCATCACCCTCAAGCCTAACAGTAGGATAAGAACACACACTTTTCTGATGATGCTCTAAATGAATAAAGAGCAGCTGTAATGAACTAACACAAAATAATACATAAACTGAAGTTATAAAGATCCCTGGGTTGTTCCCTGGTATTATCTGACACCTCCATTCAATTCTCCCTATTTCACTTCCCGTTTCTTGCTTCTTTTATCTCTGCATTCTTCCTTTTCAATATACTTGACTTATTTCACTGAAGAAATCAGACCAGCTGGCAATCACATCATCATGACTGTGATATTAAAACATATATACTCTTGGTAGATTCCATCAGGAATGAGAAGGGAGAGTTGTGAAAGCAGTAAAATTGCCTGGAGCAGGCAGTCTAAAAGACGGCAAGTTTATCAATATAGATTCTCCAAAAAATAGTTTTAGTCAATCTACTTTTGATGGAGTGCCAGAAATATATTTGACCAGAATTTTACTCCTCTCTAGAAGACTTTATACCTTAAGTCTCTTATAAACACAGGATGGTTGTCATTGTTGATTACACATCCAATTCATATGTGGAGATCTTAAAAATCAGAGACATGTAAGCTCCATGTAACAAGTTTTGAATGGATACCTAAAACGTTTGAGGCAGGTCATCTGTATTTTGAAAAGGCACCTTAGGTGATTCTGGAAGGCAACTAAGAGAACTAGTGCTGTGCTTTTCTCCATGAATTCCTTCTTCTAATGCTCATCATAACAGTATCTAAAGATTGGTCTTTAAAGAAGATTCACATAAAACTTTAAAAAGTTGCCAAGATGGATATCGAAAAATTTTATTTTCTTGAAAAAGACGTATACATTTATGTATACACAAAAATCATGTCCCATTTGGGAGACCATCTCAGGGGAGATGTAGATGCCTGATCAATGCACTGTACGCCTGAAGCTGAACAATAATGAATGCCAACTATAATTTTATATGTGTGTGTGTGTGTGTGTGTGTGTGTGTGTGTGTATACTTACAAGAAGCGGAGTACAGCATTAGGAATAGAGACAGTGGAAATGTAATGGCTGTGTGCGATGTCAGAGGGGTAGCGAATGGGGGAGGGGGGTCCACACAGTGTAAGGGATATAAATGATAAACGTCTAAGTATGACTTTGTCTTGTACACCTGAAACTAATAAATATATATATATATATATATATATATATATATATATATATATATATATATATATATATATAAAGAAAAAAAGAAAAAGAAAACAATCTCTCAGAAAGGTCTTACCAGGAAAGAAAGAAAAAGAAAGAGAGAGAGAGAGAGAGAGAGAGAGAGAGAGAGAGAGAGAGAGAGAGAGAAAGAAAGAAAATTAAATAATAAAAATCTTAAATTTTTTCACATTTCTCCAAATCTTAAATATACAGTCTACCTTTCAATTGCCTGCCAATGAAAGGCTACGTGTTCAGTATTTGAATCCACTTCACTTTTACATAACCATTGTATTTGATAATTATTATTTCGGTATTTATTTTTTTAATGACTTACTTCAGCTACATAAACATAAAAGTAAATATATAAACTTATGATACTTATTAAAATAGGTCTAAAGTTTTTAAATAATGTGTTTTCAGAAAAAAAATAGCTTACACAAAATTCAGTAGAAAAAACAAGACACTGTGTAATATAGTTTTAATTATATTGATTAGAATTGATGAAACCATGTGAAAAATAAATTTTAGAAGTGACTTGTAGAAAAAGATCTAACATGGGTAGTAATATACCGTGTTTCTGCTTGTATGTTTGTTTATGAAACGACTTAGGTCAGAGATTCTGCCTTAATAAGAGCTAGCAGTGCCCAATATGTAGTATGTTGGCACTTCAGAAGTAACTGGATGATCGTTATCATGCATCAGATGGATGGTTAGACTAGGCAACTCTTAATTATTTCTAATTCAAAGATCCTAAGGAAAAAAATCTTAAATTTTTCACCATGGAACTGAGGCCTCTCAGTAACGTTATGAATAATATTTCGAATATACCTTACTAGTAATTTATTGTGTGACCCAGACCATGACTCAGTGGCTGAAGTGATTTCTGGGTCACTATTTTACTAACTTAAGTTGGCGAGAGCTTTATTTTGTGTATGTGTGCCAATCAAGTTGCACTTGGTCCGGAGCTAAAGGAGCAAAACAACTATTACCAATGCCAAGTGGGTAAAATAATAGTGCCCATACTGTTGACAACAGGTTTAAAGAGACCATATATGTAAAGCCCTATAGCAGTTGAATAGCATGTAGAAAGAGCTAAACAAATTCGAGTGAGGATGGTGGTGATGTTGACTGTATATACTTATTACTGTCCTACCAACAGAATTGTAGCACTTGTGGCTTTCTAGCTATCATTGTTTATATTCAGAGATGGAAGCTCCTGGCCCTCTGCACACTTTAGAAGTGGGTGGTTGAGCCCTGCACATACTCTTGCTCAGTCCCCACAGTTTGGAGCAAGGGAAACATTTCAAGACAAGCCATGGCAGGAGAAGTGGACTCTCCTTTGGGCAAATCCATCTGCTATATCATTGACATCGTGATCTAGTAAAATAACCAACCCCTCAGGTACTTTCCCCCCTAAGAAACTAGTGAAGAGGAGGTTATATAGCTCATGAAAAATATTGAATAAAAGGAGTTAGGAAAAATGTATCATTGAAATGATAGGATATTTAAGGGCACTTATTAGCACTTTCTGTACCAATGAAAGAGGAATGGTCTTTTAAAAGAATATAATAAATAAATATAATTCTGGGGTGCTTTAGTGCTGGAAGTGTGTAGACGAATTCCTTGGGTATGTGATATCAAGGAGGGATTCCTAAAACAATGGTGTAAGCGTGCCAAAAGCACTGCTACAACTGGCATCACCACCACCCTCAGCAGTCTTTTTCACTTTAAAACATCAAATGAGGCCTCCTTCGCCTTTAAATTAATTTCAATAATAAAATTAATAAAATTCATTGTTGTAGATCTTTTATGTATATTGAAATGATGTGCCAAATACCACAAGTGGTCTCCATGGCCTCCCAGAGCGTACTGGACTTCTGTACCTCTAGCTTGCCTTCCCTTCAGAGAAAACAGTGCATTTTAGTGAGGATTAATAAAAGTGGCTGAGGAGGTACAAGCATTAACTCTGCTAATTCTAAGCCTATTTTATACTAAACTTTTCAGTTTACATAATTAGATTACACATGATTTTCACTACAACAGAATTAGACCTTAAAAGGATTTTACATGGAAAAAAATTGGCTTAGTATAATGGCATACATACTATGCCAAATGAATCCTTTAGTCATTTTTAAAAGGCACCGCCCTAATCTTTCCAAGACCATAAATAAAGTTTCCTGGCTGCTTGCCAATGTGAAGTGGAATTTCAGGCAATATCCATGGAAATTTACAGACACTTCAACAGCTCTACATTAAACTTCTAAAGACCAAGTCACACCTTCACTCACAGGAAAAAACTTTGAAATGCCCCCCAAAATAATACTTTATTTCTGAAACAAGGATTTAAGTTTTACAATAAAAGCAAACTCGTTTATCAAAACTGGCCCTAAACAATGTATGTAAAAATGGTATACAATCGTCGCTCTAGGCTCCCACAGATACCAAAATTCGAGAACGCTCCAGTCCCTTACATAAAATGACATAGTATTTGTATATAACCTACACATATCCTCTTGTATACTTTAAGTCATCTCTAGATCACATATATATAATATACAATACAATGTAAATGCTATATCAATAGTCGTCATACTGTACAAAAATCTGTACTTGTTCAGTGTAGACACAACCACCATAGGCCTAACTACATAGCACACATCAGCAACAACATAATGTTTTTTTCAAACATCCGAGGTTTAGATCTGACGTTGGTTGAATCATGCATTTGGAACCCACAGATACAGAAGACTGACTGTATGTTACAGCATTTTGATAACACATTAGGAGCCCATATTCATAGTAATCAGCGTTTCAAAATAGCCGACTTAATCTTTAAAGGCCAAAGCAAATTTAAAGTCTTCAATCCAGGTAATCTTCAATGCCCCCAAGAGATTATCTCTTTTCTGGGTTCACATAGTCTTCCAGTTACGGCTACTAAAATGACTATCCATGCCCCTCCTTTTCGTATCTCATTCTATTAGGCCATGAACTCTCTGAAAGCAGAGGATATTTTCTTTATTACTTAAGTCTTCAGAGTAATAGTTTGCGATTTCTACTTTGCCAGTTGTAGCAGTCTGTACTTTCCAAAGACAGCTGCACCAATATCTATCCCAGTTCATCTGCTATCATTACACGTGACATTGACACTCCTTCAGAAGTATCAAACCTTGACCTTTGAGAAATGTGTTTATATCTACTTCTAACCCCTACCCACTCCTAACCTAAGTGGACATTAGAAATTGCCTCCATCAGTAGAATATGGCAGAAGTCACAGTATGTGACTTTTGGTGCTGGGTCATAAAAAGCATTGCCTTGGTTTCTTAGATTGCTCTCTGAATGATAGGACTCCATGGAATGATATGAGACTCCTCTCCAGCCCCAGCCAACAGCACGAATTTGCCGCATGAGTGAGCTACATTTGAAATGGATTCTCTAGCCTTGGTCTAGTCTTCAGCCAACATCTTGCTGCAATCTGATGACCTCCCCCAGCTGAGCCCTTCACAAATTCCTGACCCAAAGAAATCAAGAAAAACATTTATTGCTTGATTATGATTGCCGTTTAAGTCACTAAATTTTGGAATAAGTTGTTATGAAGCAATGAATAATGAATATAGCAGTATAACCCTTCAAAATATAAAATCTAGGAATCCTTAATAGATAAAATAAATTTATTGAACACTACAAGAAACCATAAAGCATTTAGCAAAGTATCTTGCAAACAGCATAGAGTATGTATATATATATATATATATATATATATATATATATATATATAAAATTTCCAAATATTAAAATACATTTCAAGAATTTAAAAGTATTTCATTTTGTAGTCATCCAAGCAACTTACTTTCAGATAGAATTCTGAACTTAGAAAAAACACCCTTAGTGCTACTGTGTGTCAGAGTAGAAATTGTATGGAGGGATGGATATTTTCCTCATTAAAATTGTGGTGAAAGAACATGAAAGGGAAAAAGAACCCTAATGACCACGGGAGATGACCACAAATATCTATTTCTGGCCTAAGACAAAACATATAAGGCTTCATGTTTTAGTCTTATCAAGAGCAAGTTTCTGAAAGGTGGACAAAGAGGTATTTTATCTATAAAGTAACCTTAAAGGATTTTAAAGATAAAAATCAATGAGTTCCCTCTATTGAATGCCTGCTATTGACACTGAGCTGACAGGTGGAGGGGCTTTGCCAAAAGGTTTCTGAGAACAGGATACAGTTTTGAGGGTTCCTGTCCCAAGCTTATGTGTCTGAGTTATCAGTGAGGAGAGAGTGATATTTCCAACATAAGATGACAGAACTGAAATAGAAGCTGCTTCCCTTTACTGGGAAGTCCAGCAGGGTTAAACCAATCCAGAACACTTCCTTGGCCATGGACTTTATAATGGAATTTACTTTAACCCAAGAGGTTTAGATCCCTTTGACAATCTCCAGAAAAAGACTGCGATAACCTAAAAATTTGCTTGCCCATCTGCCACGATTCAAAGATCTCTATCTCATTCCACACTTCCCCACCATCTGCCATGTGCATATGGGTCCATTATACTGCTTGCTAAGTGCCATTCTAATAGAGAAGGCTAATTCAACCCAGAAAATATTTACCTAGTTCCTGCCATTTCTAGGCTCTTGTACTACATCCTGGCCCACCACGATTATTAAAACAGTCTCTACCTTTAATAACCATTTATGGAGAGTGTATCATACACTAGGTGGTATGGGCACCATGGTGAATAAGCATAAGGGCTCCTGACTTGAAGGAATTTATAGCTTAATAGAGAAGACATGTGCCCACAGAAATCCCCAATTACAATGCAATAATGAAGCGACCAAGGTGTACACACAGTGCAGTGGGAGTCCTGGAAATTGCTTCTTGACTCAGCTTGCTGGAGATAGAGGTTGGAAGAAAGACAGGTAGGGGAGAAAGACAGCTACACGTGTATCTAAAATTTATAGTGGGAAGCAGAATTAGAGACACATATACGAGATATGAGAGTTGGCCAGAGAAGTGGGGAGAGAACTGTCAATAGAAGAGACTGCTGATGAAACTCAAGTTGGGTTTTAAAGTACAGATAGTAGTAGTTCATCTGGCAGAAGAGGCAGAGAAGAGCGAGTGGAGGGGTGAAAGCATTGGGGTGATCAGGGTGTGGGGGGAAAGGAAGCACAAAAGCATGAAAATATAGCATGTTTTAGTACAGAATATTCAAAAAACCAAGAGGAGTTTAGAGATGATAGCTCTAATAAATGAATTGTTCTGCTTACACATAGCCTTTCATTGACAGTCCTTGAGCACAAAATATAAAGCTGGTTTTTCTATCTTGGAACTCAGATTTTTCTCCCTGAGCATGGACAGTACATACAGTGGTTTGACCTAGAATGGTGACACTACAAATGCTTCTCTTTAAAAAAAGAAAAAGTAGAAACAGAATCATGATAGCTCTAGCAGTGTTTTCACTAACCGTTCTGGTTCACCTACATTTTCTTACTAGAATCCTTTCTTGTCTTTTACAATGATCTTTGCCACCGACACAGTAGAAAAGCTTTAAAATAAAACTCTGGAGGTGTGTAATGTGCAGCTTCTGCCTAATAAGCCAAATTCTATCAGGGGAGGAAAAAATGTTATTGTTGTAACGAATATAGGATGAAGAAAACGTGCAAGGTTAGCAGGATCTGTCTGTATAAAGTGCTAACATTAGCAGTGCTGTAACTTGACGTTTTCCCACCCTTTTTCCTGCAGAAAGAATCTGCAGTTCTCTCATTGTGCAAACATGGGTGTCAAGAAATTCCCATTCACAACATGAATATAATGGTGGCATTCACACTTCCATCTACTACTATCACCTGGAAAATTTGTAAAGACAACACCCATCAAAACTGGCCTGCTTTAACAAAACCGTAGGCAATTTTTTCTTCATCTTGTAACTAACTGGATAACCTTTAAAAAAAATTCAGGGCCCAGAATTTCACAAGACAGTCTTTCTGAAAGGAAAAAACAAAAACAAAAAAATCTGAGGTAGGGCGTACCCTGCCCAACAAGCTATGTTATCAGGCTGGGCAGATCTTCATTGAGCCTATTAGTTTTCTTTTCAAAAAGGGAGAAAAGCAACAACAAAAGATCTTCTTGATTAATGTTTGAGCATTGATTTAATTTTGGTCTCCAGGAATAGAAGCACAATGTGGTAGAGAAAGAACTCCAGAATACAAATGATGTTTCTATTAGGAAGCTACAGAATAATCCTGGACAAGTCACCATATAGGTATGTGATTGTTTCTAATTTTCCTTCTGCAAAGTTTGAAAAACCATGCTTTAGAAATGTTCGAGGAAATAAAAAAGCATGACGAGTCACGTCACACTTCCAGGGTGTCTTTGATGAATGTAAGTAAAACTAAAAGATTGAGAAATTCTGGAATTTCATATTACATACCTGTAAAATATCAAAGGGGATAATAGCAGCAATAATAAAAGCTATCTTTTACTGAGGACTTACAATGTGCCAGGCACCATGCTAAGCTCTTTATAAGTGCATTATTTGATTTCATGGTTAAATAATCTAATGGGATATAGATCCATCAATAGATGAGATAATTAGGGCTTAGCAATGCCAAAAATATGTCAAAAATCATAAGTGGCGAACAAGTGGAGAAGTTAGACAAATTCATGAGTCTGACTCTGAAAACTGTTATGCCACCTCTATGTCCAGACAAAGCACATTACTAACCATGCTCAGAGGGAGGGTCCCTTCAACCTTCTTCATCTGAGACTATACAGCTTAAGTGGAAAGACCTATCATCTGTTCTCTGATATCTCTAATTAAAACAAAGAAGTGCTCCTTCACCTCCTGAACCCAATCCAAAGATTTTCAGTTCATTTGAAACACATAATGAGTCATCCCTTCCATTATGCAACATTGGCCCCAATCCTTTAAGTTTTCATACTATAAAGATTTGAAACAGCAGCTTTGATCAGACTTGTACATTGATTAGTAACTATCTGAAAGCAATGTATGAGAAATAAATTACACAACTTGTGAAATAAATTGAGACCTCCATAATGGAAACAGGATGTTAAATAGATTCTCCCAACTTTAAGTACGTAGTGATTTCTACACTCAGTCTAGTTCCACTCTAATCATCTATGTCATAAATGATATTTTTGAAACTTAGTCCATTGATACAAAACACAGGAATAGAACAGGAAGTGATTAACACCTCATCCAAGTTATTAGAGGTGGAATCCTCTTCCTCACCACCAGCATTTGCCCGGTATTTCCTGTAATCCATGTTCTTTCATCATTTATGTTAGTGAATTGAAAGGTTAGTACCTTCACTGGCCTTGTAATTAAGTAGGTCTATCTTGGGAAGAGTATATGGAGAACTGGCTGAGGCCATGTGAGTCTGACTGGCTGGGTTCATGTCACTGCTCACTCTACTGTGGAACTTGGGACAGTCATTCCATTGTGCTGACCTTCTGCTTCTGCACCTCTACAATGCAGATGACAACAGCACCTCAAAGGATTAAGGCAAATAATGAATACAGCACAGTGGCTGGCACAGAGTGCTCAAAAATGATTTATGGTTATTATTAATATTACATGACCCCAAGGCTTAATACCTTCCTCTTCTCAGCTCCATGGTATTTAATGTTCCTTAAAATTATAATTATCTGTCTGTATATTGACTTTTCAATGGAAAGTAAACTCATTTAGGGCAGGAGTCATGCATTCTAAATCTCTGAAATTATCTATCCATTTTAGTGGGTCTTTGTATTTTCTGGTATACCACTGAGAATCCCTAGAGGGAATGTGTATCCAGCTTAAAGACACACACACACACACACACACACACACAGTGTGTGTTTACACTGACTATCAACTCAAAACCCACAATTCCATATTTTCTCTGCATAAAATTCTAAAATTTCTTATTTAGGATTTCAAAAAATAGAATTTGTATCTTAGCAAATAACTAGTGGCTTGACAGGTCAGTGATAATTACAGGATGGGTCTAAACTCTCACCTTGACAATAGGCATATATATTTCATTGCATATAAGAAACAGAAATCTAGTCTCCCACACAAGTGCACAAATGCACACCCTTCTGAGATGATCAGGGGAAACAACCAGTAATAGGTGTAAGATATGCTACTTCAGGAGGTTATTTTACTCCTCTGAGTCTATACACTGCTCATCAAAGAGGGAAGATAATACACTGCTTACTGCAAGCGTAGTGGAAGACTAAAATAATCCCTGTGAAGTACTGGGCACCAGACTTGTCTGATGGTAAGAGATTAATTAACTTCATCTAACCATAAGGTCAAATATAACGACGCCAAGTGAGCTGTTTTATATCCTCCTAGCTCTGGATCTCACTTGCTACCAGTGAGTAGATTTTTGTAACTCCAAACTGTACCATACAGGGCAAAAAAAGAAGGAAGAACTTAGAAACCCTTACATAAATCAAGGAAATTCAAATGTTGTGACAGACCAGTCACACTGAAAGATGGGTATAGTACATTTCACTCAGCTTTTCAAACTGATGGGATCTGTCAGCATAAGTAGCAATGCTGGAGGTAAGTATACTACACCCACGTTAGAATGAGAAATGAGAACCCAGATCGGGTTCTCTCTGGACCTCCCAGGGGTCTCCCTACACGCCAATACTTATGGGTCAAAAGGAGAAGTATCACCTTTAAGAGAAACGATATGGTTAAAAAACAAAAAAAGGAATCTTTATTTCTTCACTGAATAAACATCATTATGTGGGATCTCTAGCAGGCTTGTTTTACATTTTTTGGTAGGATTGACTCTTGATGAAGAAAGTAAGAGTAAAATTCCAAGGCACTTACCTGGATGTATTGATTACTAACAGGTTGCCTTAAAATGTAGGGGGAAAAATATGTAAACCCTTGGAAAGTTAACTCTTACATTAGAATCCTGTACATTTAATTGATTGTCCATCCTAAGATGCTCTTCCACAAATGTACTCTTGATAGAGAGGAGGGGACTGTGCATATAGGTTTAGGGGAGTAGAATGTGGATGGGAGGTGGAGTTCAGAGTGAACTTGGTATGTGGTCTCAAGTAGCCTTTGATGTAAAATGTACTTTCATAAACTTTTAATTCTAATATGAGGTGTATGTTAAATTTTAAATTAAGATTTAGAATGGCTTTCTCTTAAATTACTTGTTTTCTCACAAAACTTCTTTGAATCTGATGTTCTACTCAGATGGGCCAAATCTGGCCAGTGGATCCTTATGTTTCCTGGTACAACACTGAGAATCCCCAGAGACCGTGTGGACCCTGTTTGAGAAGTACAGCTTAAAGGATTAGGAAGTATTTTGTTAATCTTACCACATGTCTCCATTTTAGACCAGAGACATGGGTAAAGAAGTTCAATGAGAAGTCCATAAAAAAAATTAAAAAGTTTCTTTAAAAATAAATGACAAGTTATCACATTTTCACTAAAATTGGCATATCAGTTTTTCTCCAAGGGGGGTACTATCTGGCTGGTTATCCAACAATCATTTTCTTACTGTCATTCATAAGGTCAAGTTTAATAAAAGTATCAAGTCTCAGAAACTGAGGTACTCGCTGTATCCATTCCTTGTTGGGGAGAACATCACAGAACGTCTACTGCTCCCTAATGCTTTCTTCCCCTGAAATTCTCCACTGTTAAAAGAACCCTAATTTTACTCATATATTCACTCTTCTTCAACATGATTGAAGGTAAGATTCCCAACCCCAATTCTAAGGGTATATACTCATTAGTTTAAGATAATTAGTGTGTTGGCGTTCCTTTGGTGATATTTACTGATCCAGGGGTAGGCATATATTACAAATTATCTTGGTGGTAGGGAAAAGCTGCTCTTTCTCGTTCCTGAACAGGGAAGCACATGGCCACAGTGGTCACTGGCACTCCGCTTGTGGCCATAAACATAATTAGACTTAGGAAGCTGCCAATCCTGAGAGAAGCAGAGTAGTGAGATGGAAAAAATCTGGATCCTTGGCAACATCATTGAACTGCTGGGTGTAGCAAGCCTTGAAGTCTACTCTGTCTTAAAAATAAATGTTGCAGTTGAATAAGAAGGTGAGGGTACGGAGGTTTCTCTGAAACTTTCAGTAAAAGTATCCCATTGCTTCCTTGGAGAGTGACTGCACCAGACTTACAAAGTGCATTCAATTTGAGAGAGCCCCATATATATAGGGGAGGAACGTTGGATGTGGTGAAGTAGTACTGTACCCCAATACTCCATTTCATTATAATTGGAATGTATCATCTAAAATCAAATATGCTCTAAAGATGTCAAATTTAGTGATGTTATACTCATGCAGAAAACATCTTTTTGATAACTAAAAATGTGATTGCATTTTAGTATTGTGACTTCATAATAAGCACTGGCATTAGGTGTAACATCTCTCACATAACTCTGCCTTTGACTCTGGGTACCCTAAATACGTACATGTGGTCCTCAAAGTAGTAACTGTTTTATAAAAGTCATGCAAAACAGGTGTTTGGTTTCATTTAAATTGCTGCATTCTCTCAAAGTTTCACTTAAGAATATTTCAGTTAGCTGTTTAGATATGATCTTAATCTCTTTAGTTAGAAGTGGGACCAACAGTGACTCCTTATAAATCTCATCATAATTCTGGAAGTATTAAAATAATGAAACACATAACGTATATATTTTATTTCTAAAATAGACATTTACATTTATCATCACATAAAACACAACCACAAGACCATATGAAAAATGAACAATACATATATGTGCTGCTGCTTTGAGCTATGTCTTGTTCATTTTTTCTGAATCCAGTTTCGTGTTGATCTCAACTCTGAAATAAATTACCAGAGTATAGAATTCCACAATGATCATCAACTAATGTCTTGGAATTCAGCCTCCCTTTGTCAGATTTAATTTAGACCAAACAAAAAGCATGAATTAAGGTGACAGCTATGGGATACAGCACACTCAGATCACGCTAGCAGTGATGAAATGGTCAGGTAGCAGTTTATAACACCAACTGGACTTCCGTAGAACAAGACAAGTTAAATAGGGCAGAGAATTAAAAGCCTTAAAATTATCTATTAAACTAATGTAATCTGTACCCATGATAATCTCTGGAAGAAATATCAATAACTTTTCACTGAAATCAAGGGCAAGATCCAGAACTCATACTTGACAGTCCACCAGACTTCAGAATCACCTTGTAGCATGGCCTTTGTCACACTGTACTGTCATTATTTACTTGCTTGTTGTTCTCATTGGCTTAACACCTTAAAATGAGCAACTGTCTTTTATCTTTGTATCTGTGGTATCGGGTAAACTGTCTGGCATAGAGTATGTGCTCAACAAATTAATGGAAAATAAACAAGTGAAAATTCAGAATTGTGCAGAGTCACTAAAGCTCCTATCAAGTTAAGGCTATTTCTCTTCCTTGCCTGTTTTATTTGATTTGCTCTTGCCAAATGAGAGTTACTCTGGGATTTTTGATCTGGCTTCCTAGAACTCATGGGTAATCAAAGGTGATTATAGTCTACTCAATACTACGGAGACTTTCAGAAGCTACATATTTACTCTTAATTAAATAGCTCATTGCTGACTATATATCCTGTGGCTTTGCTTTAGGCTGGGATTATATCAACTAAGCATGGTAATCCATACTACTCAGAAATTCTGATTAACAGTTACCTTCATTATTAATTAATAAAAATGGGCAACAAATTAGTCATTACTTAGAAAATATATTTTGTAGGCAATAATAATTCAATACCCAGGGTCCATGTGGTGGAAGAAGATGATAAAAAGAGTCTGTAGTGATAAAGAGACTTGAAAGCACTGGCTTATTATTCTAATCAGCAAGGAGCTTGCTATAAGGTATGGAACAATGTACAAAATAAGATAATTTAGCATCCCTTTTATTTGAAAAATTTATATTATTAGATTTCTTATGTTTTCTGTCTTAGATCCAGCACCCATATTTTAGCTCTCAGTTATATGGCACAAATAACAACTAATTATTATTGTTTTTGAAGTCACCATAAGAAACCCTTGGAGAGATGGACTAATGAGTGCACCTATAAGTCTCTAACAAACTATTAAAATAAAAAAAAAAGTTGTGTTATTTGTGTGTGTATATACACTTACAAGCAAATTGAAGAAATCCCAGTGTTGCCATTGTGTGAGAATTTTGTAGACCAAACAGTATGAAATGCAATTTGCACTAATTCACTGGGGGCAAAAGGAACATGAAATTATCTTGACTTGTTAATTTAGCATTTTATAGTAAATTGCTCATATTGTGTATTTTTCCCCAATGGTAATAATACACTCTTGTCATAGGAAGACGATCTAGAACTTTCTCTTTAAATCCCCATTTTATACTACACTTCAAAGATGGTAAAAAAAAAAAAAAGTAGGACAGCTTGTACCCACGTCGTTCATGAGATCTCTCTCTTTCTAGTATGACGTCATCTCTGTAGTCATCTTGTAAATTACCATTCACATGCTTTTGACTTCAACTGATGATGCTAGGCTCATTACCCAGGCAGAGCAATTAAGATTTGGGGAGATTTACATTGTACATGACTTCCTAACATTCAAGCCCTGAGTAGGTCCGCAAGGTAAAAATGTTCAGAAAAAAGAGCAATAACAAACACATACAACTGTATTGTCTACATACATTATTTAGGCTTCTTTTTTTAGTATTAAAAAAAATAAAGAAATAAAACCACCAGTTGATTTGTATTGAGTTGCTAGGTTTTGTGGAAGGACCACTTAGCAACTTCCAAGGAGCACTTTACAGGGAATGAAAGACTTGGGATTCAATTTGGCTCCATTGTACCCTGACTGAGTGAACTGGAAAAAGACACAACGCTGTTTTGTTTATTTAGCCAACAAAGAATGGCTTTGTGTCTATGAGTTTTTGTTTATTGGATTATCCTATTATTTTGCTGTTCTCAGTTTTATATACCACATATCAGTGAAATCATATGGTTCTCGACTTTTTCTGTCTGACTTATTTCACTCAGCATTATAATCTTGAGATCCATCCATGTTGTTGCAAATGGTACTATTTCATCTTTTCTTATGGCCGAATACTATTCCACTGTACATGTACTACAACTTCTTTATCCATTCATGTATCAAAGGACACTTTGGTTTTTCCCATGGCTTGGCCACCAGACAACAGTTTAGTGGTAACAGTTTAGGGTAAGGTGGTGGTAGATGAGTGTAAATGGGATCAAATATATGGTGGCGGAAGGAGAACAGACTCTGGGTGGTGAACACACAATGTGATATATATATAGGTGATGTATTACAGAATTGTACATCTGAAATATATGTAACTTTTCTAACAATTGTCACCCCAATAAACTATAATTAAAAAAGTAAATAAATAAAAAATAAAACCATTGGGGGGGGGAAGAATAGCTTTGTTTATTTGAGGGCAAAGGTGCTAAGTAGAAGTAACATATATTCCCTGTATACTTCATAGAGTTTTATAAAGTTATATGGGAAAAATTAAGTGACAACTTATAAACTATATGTTTTATAAAAATATAAAATATCATTAATATCCATTTTTAGGCAAATGTACAGGTAGGATATCTACTGAACTAAGTGTTATGTATTATTGAGTATGCTTTTTATACTAAATAATGATATAAAATAAAAAGAGTAGAAAATTTTATCACCATGCTTTTGACAGATATTTTATTTAGGTTGCTGACTTCAAAAATTGTGCGTTAGGCAGGCACAACTGCAGATTGCCTGCTGCATTCAGAACCCCATTCTGACAGAAACAACCATGTGCGATTGACATCACCAATGAGAGGGCAGTGGAAGAGCATCTGCTCCAACAGTAGCCGATCTGCAGGCTAACTAGTAGGGACTATAGGTTATACGGGAGAGATAATTTCCTTTCCCCAGGGATTGAACTGGAGACAGAGAGACTCAAATCAATTAATAGTGGGGATGGAAGAAAAAAAGATACACAAGAAAGAGCACAGACAATGTGAGTAACTGACTCATGTTGCTGAAAAAGATTCTGATGCTGAGGAAGTAAGGAGGTATCATGGAAGCTCATGCTGCAGTGAATTTGGGGCAAATGTTGAACTAGCAAACAGTTCAGACTCTGAAACGCAACTATATAGCTGTTTCTCTTTCCCATGAAGTCCAGTTTAGCCCCTGTTCCTAGATTCCTATCCAGTATGAACACAGATCACAGTTACTCTTTTTATCTCCACATGATTTCTCATGGAGAATCTCCTCCCAAGTTTTGAACACAGATCACAGTTACTCTTTTTATCTCCACATGATTTCTCATGGAGAATCTCCTCCCAAGTTTTGATCAAAGAACTTAATGTTACAGTAACTTAAAGGAGTTGAATGCAGATGATTACCCATAGAATAAATTTTGAACTTTTTTTTTTTATTATTGTATGTTACCTAAAGTTGTCTTGCTTTGGGACAATAAACAATAAGTATAATTCCTTTTTTCTACTGTTGATCATACAAAGCTATTTTGATTCTCTGTCTTTATTACCTGTTAAATTATCTGAGATATTTGCTAGTCTATTGCATAATAGAAATAAAATCTATTTTTGGTGATAGCAGGGTACAAAAGTGACCAGGATAAAAATTAGGTCTGTATATGACAGGATAATTTAAATAAAGCAAAAAAAATCAAATCAAATGTGATGACTTAGGACTTTGATATAGATTTAAGAAGCAGCCCAGGAAATTTTAAATTGGCAAACAACAAGTTTCTGATCCTTACTCCAATGTTTTATTTCACTTACAGAAAATCATGTTTTTCTAAATTTTAATTTTGTGTCTCTTAGAAAGTTTGGTCACATCTTGTCCTTTCTTTGGTATTTTGCTATCTAAAGAGGTGAAAAGAACTGTTTTTCTTAATCACTTAAAACCTTTCTAATCCTAAAATGAGAATTCTCTTGCAAGGTGGATTGGACACAACTACTCCCTATCGTATAAATCCATAAAGATTTACCCCCCATTTTCTATTGCCTGTCTTTCAAATCACCATTAGGATTCCTTGCCTTATTCCAGGATGAGATGTGGTATTATGACCATGCTGGGATTTAAGATTAAAACAGTAAGAGCCTCTAGACTACAAATATGTCACCCTCATCCCTGCTTTCTGTCTGGTCTGTAATACCTGATACTCCAGCCTTGGAACTCTCTTATTCCTTTAAGTCATTGTACACTGTTGTCTATTGAATATCAAGCACCAGGAGCAGAAATACACCACATTAAATCACTTGGGGTTATAATACAATATGAAATGAGTTGTAGACACCCTTTTCACTGTCACGTTTGAGACACTGTCTAGGGAAGGGAAGGCAAAGTGGGGAACCTGAGGTGTCAGACATAAGCAGGAGCCCCAAACGGGGGTGAGAAGAAAAGAGTACGAAAGAAAGCAAGCTTTACCTCTGTATGCTCTGCCTGTGCTACACACAGCTTTTGTTCAGCCACAGGATGATAAAAATAACTTTTTGATGAGTTTTATAATATTAAATCTCAAAAGAGTAACTTGGCTTCCCCTTTCCGATACAATCCAATGAAGACAGACATTTAAGAAAATTATTCCTTGAAACATGTAGCTGCCCCTTTTTTGAAACCAAATGATATAGTGTCCATAAAATCCTTTGAAATACATCACCTTTTCCTACATCCCTTTACTCTTTTAATTGACTCCAAGGCAATTTAAACTTTAGAAGATATATTTGAGGCAATACCCTGTGATGGTAAAATATGAATACTTTATGGAAATTAGTTTGGTTTTCCACCAAGTTCATGCAGCAGAGACTCTTTGGATGAATGAAAATTTTGAATTAGCTAATAGGAAACACTTCTGAGGTGATTTTTTTTTTTTTTTTAATCAACAAGCTGCATGCAAGTCTATGTGAGTTATAGCCAATTACCGGGAACTTTGGTTTTCAACCTTGTTAAAGTGGATAAGATATTCCCCCACCCACCCCATCAGATTGTCTTATTCACCACTTTTCAGGCATGTTTTTAAAGTGAGTTTAGACCCTCTCTATGGTTTTCTATTGACTAATGGCATTGCATTTTTTCCAAAGAAAAATTATTCACCTAGTTTTCTAAGCATCTCAATGCATAATGTTAGGAGTTATCTGAAGTTACATAGCTTTGATGAAATAAGACATGTATTGGTTTGGCTCAAAAATGATTTGTTTAAGCAATTTCTTTTTCTAGTAGAGTATTATGCTTGGCTCATGACCTGAAAGAGACTTGGCAATTCAAATCCAAATGGCTTTGAGTCTTTGCATATTCATGTATGTCTAGCATGCATTATTATAGTAGCAAGTAATTTGAAATAAAATAAACATTTGGAAATTTGTAGGCATACAAACTGTGAATAAAAATGCAATCTTAACCTAGATTGAACTAAACCAGTGGAAATGATTTTAAAAGATTAAATGATTAGAAATGAGTTTAGCAAAGTGAAAACCCTGTTCATCAGTTAAGTACAATAAATTCTCAGAACAACCTCTTAAAAGCACATGCTTGAGAGTTATAAACATGTAAGAGTAGTGCCAGCTAACAGTGGGAAATACCAGAAAGGGATAGGTTTCTTTTCCTTAGAATTTATTGGTATACAAAAATGACTTTAGCCTGAAATATTAAAAGGAAGGCTGATACTAAAGCTAAGGCCAAAGCAGAATGAACTGGCAACTATTTTGAAAAGTCAATGGCTAATTGCCCTAAAACTGCTTCTCCTATGAAATTATTATAAAGCTGGATGCTGCAAGCAGAGGCTTTTATTCTATTTGAAAGTAAGTAAAGCATATCTACATACTGCTAGGTGAGTGTAAGTGGGTGCAACTTCTCTGGAAGACAAAAGCCTTAAAAATGTGATAACTTCTTGTCTCAGCAAGACTTCCAGGAATTTATTCTTAGGAAATACTCACAGATGACCAGAGATTATGTGGAAAAAATATTATTCACAGTTTTTTAAGTTAGCAGAAAACTGGAAAAAATTATAAACGTTTAATTATAAGACATTATTTAAACCATGGGGCATTTGTCACATGTAATTCTACATAGCCTACATGATGATTCAGAAGAATATTTCATTACATTGGATGATGTTAATTATTAATATACACTTTAGATGAAAAAAATAATCATAGAAAGCAGCATATGCCATATGAACCTATTATATGGAAATGAGCATATACAGAAATATATATAAGGTTGAAAGGGATACATCAAAATGTTCATAGCTGTCATTTATAGATGGTAGTGTCTCGTGAGATTTTTATTTATTTTTCCTTCTATTTTCTAAATTTGATATAACGAATGCTAATGCATTTCTAATAAAAATTCAAATTATTTAATGAATATTAAAAAGTCAGAAAAAGCTGGAGACTTGGAAGATATATTGCAAATTTCATGCTCTCTCAAATAAACATTTTGAGATGAATTATGCTTTATTTATCCTTTCTTTCTCTGAAACATAAGTATTTTTACACTTTCTGATGAACACCTCAAGAGGAGCTGTATTTACACAGCTCTCCTGGTGGGGATTCCATGATGATCCAACACTGTGAGTCAAACTTATATTTGGCTACTCAGAGCAAGTACATCATGAGCTCAAACAATTCACATGAGCCTTTTATAAGTGAAGAAGAATGCCACATAAATTGTGTTTCTTACATATTTCAAGATTAAGGCTTTTAAAGATTTGATGCAAAAAGGAGAATTGAAAATTAAGCTGTGGCAAAATATACTGCCACTTAAAGTAACTCCCATTTAATGAATAGTTCTTCCCATTTAGTGACTAGTTATATGTGCCAAAGAAATAGATATTTGCTACTTAGAGCTTTCAAAATATGGCCTATTAGTAAGTTGGTCATTGCTCAAGGCGATCATATTTCATTTATATTTTTTTCGATTATTCTGCAGGACAAACAGCATTGTTTTAGATAGCCTTTGTGGCCAGTCTGTGAAAATCATTTTACAAAAGAGGAACAGGAACCAAATTCTGTACTCTATTAAATATTCCAACCTCAGGTCATATTTCTGACTGTATGTTCGAACTGAATTATAGTATCACTAACCAGGTATCCTGAAAATCCCCCAGATTTGCCTGAATTGATGAAGTTGAGTGGATGTTAATGATAACTTCCTTAGAACCAGGGAACTAAGACTCTGCATTACTCAGTTACCTTGTGTAGTAATGCTGTATGTAAGCATTTCCTTATACATAATCCAAGGAGATGCTGCTGGGTGAGAACATGGGCCCTGCCTCCGTGGCCCCCGATTCCTGTACTTAGACAGCAGTGAGCTCCTTACTATGTAGGTGGCTTGTTTCTACTTCTTCCTACTAGACTTGGCCTCATTGTGGCTACACCCTGGCCTAGAGACCCATTGTTTTTTTCATCTCAGTTTAATCGTTCGTTTTGGCCAAGTCCTACCAACCAATGACCCAAAGTTTTCATCTACTCTCCTCCATCCTCGCCACCCACATGGCTTCCTGCCCCCATGCGCCCACTATAAGTTTGTTTGCGTTAGGATGTTAAAAGTAAATGGTGTCTCTATCAGTGGGATTGCAAACAAATTCAGTCTTCTGTGTCAGGTGTGACTGTGATGGCAGCAGTTGTAGAAAACACTATTTGGGGAAGGATTTTGAGGCTGGGGGCTTAATGTAAATGATGGCCACGATCAATTAGTAGTGTGTGCCATGAGAAAGAGAGAGAATGTGGCAGCCTGCTGGGTTTCCTCTTTGTCCCACTACAAAGGAGTGAGTCTCGGTTCTGCAACAGAATTTAATATAATTTGGAAACAAATTTTTAATTCACTTACATTGTAATTTCTCTCAAATTGTTTTTGGATATTCTAATAATAATCCTTTCCATTTATTTTAAATATATCTTGGCTACCTTATGGATCTAATAAGGGGAAATTTAACCACCATTTACTTATAACATCATTTCTGTGGGAAAATGTAAAAGTCAAGAAATTGACTTTTACAAATAAGTTCTTGGAACCTAATCCATAAACAGAGGGCTGCACCCACTCCTCTTATAACCAGCCATTGTTCTAGGCAGATATGAACTACTCAATTAATCCTGTTGAATGACATTGAATTAAATAGGAGTTGTATGTTCCTTTAAAACAAGGTGACATCTCTGTAGTTGAAGGGAAATCTCTTTATTTAATGTTGTCATTCCACATTCCAAGCAGTCTCAAATCAAATCCTAACTTTTGCTAAAATGTACCCAACAGTTCACTCAAAGTTTTCATCCTGTTTTGGAAGATCAAAGAAAGGGAAATTGACCAGAAGTTAATGTAATATCTACAGAGAAAGGTAAGCAGGTCTGAGAAGTAAGTTGTCCAGTAAAAGCAGGGTGTTTATTTGCTATGAATAAAAACCAGAGCTGGCTAGAGATATGACTGAGTAGGAGTTAGGGAAGGAGTAACGGTGTAAGGGCATCATTACAAGCCCATCTTAGGAAGGGCAAGGACATCTTTTTTCTTTCCTTGTTCTCTATTTTTGTTACTGAATTTCCTACTTCTATTTCTTTCCCTCTTGTCCCTTCCCACTTTTTTTCTTTTTCTTGCTTCCTTCCTAACAGTCTTCTGCTGTTATCTCCTTTCTCTTTTCTTTTTCTCCTCCTTCTTCCTTTGCCCCTTGCCTCTCCGCTGTTATTTCTTCCATTCATCTTTCATACCCCCCAGGCCCCCATCCCTCATGGACCCTTCTCTTCTATCTTATACTCAATCTGAAATAGTTTAGTGTCCATAAACTTCTGCTAATTGTGGACAAAAACAAGCAAAGGAGAACATTATAACTGCAGATGTAAAACATTGCTGAGGAAGCTATGTAATCAGAGATCGAGATCAGAAAGAAAATCTCTACTCATACTAACAGGACTGTATCTTTGCTACACCATGATTCTCAAAATTTGAGCTTTGACCACATTTTGCATTTATGTATGTCTTTCCTGCTCCTTCTTTTTATTTCCCCAAAAATCTCTACTGTTTATATGATTCCACACCAGAATCATCCACTGATTTCTCCAAAACCAAAGCCACTTCTCCAGTTTCAAAGCTAGTCTGAAGTCAGTTTTAACCTGCCTGCTTGGTTTTCCACTCAGTGACATACAAGGCCATATCTATCAGCATCTGTCATGAAAGCACCCTGGATCCAAGGACTATTTTTCAAGGTATATTGATAAGGGCAAACAGCAACCCTTTAATTCACGTCAAACTTGGGACTCTGTGTATGGAGCATTCTAATTTTAATCATTTACCTGAAAATTATATAATGGTTATTTTTGCTAAGACATTTTTCCAAAATCATAGCAGCCAACATTACTATTTCTATTACCATGATTTAGTAACATAATCTTAGCTATTAGAAAGAAAAATAATTCACGCTTAGAATGTTCTAAAACTCATGACATTATTGCTTCACTATGTTTTTTACTGTGACATATTCTTCAAAGTCAATTTTTTTCTAAATGGCATTTGTTAGACAGTGGAGTTGGTCAGATTTTATGTGGCGTACACTAGGAGAGCTTAATTTTTTTTCTTTAAATAAGGACTCAAAAGATAAGCAAATGAAGTCAACCTTTTGTAACAAGAAGTAGGTGATTTGTGTTTTAACAGGCAATAGATACACTACTCGTTTAAGAGATGTGTGTACTATGCACTTATCAAGACAAGTGCTACTGTACAAAAAAAACTGCATTTACTTCTGTTAGCTGACAGTGATATCAATTTTTATTTCTTGATTATTTCTCAGAAAAGCAGAGAATAGCTCAAAAAGTGTTCCTGCTCCCATGTGTTGGACAGCTTCTGACACTTCACAGGGTGCCTTTGGACAGAAAGGGCCTTGAGATGTTGTCTAGATGAGAGCTACTCAAAGTGAGGCTCACCGCGATCAACATCAGCGTTAACTAGGGATTTGTCAGAAATTCAGGTTCTTGGGCCCACCTCAGACTTACCGAATCAGAAATGCTGGAGGTGAGCCCAGGAAAATGTGTTTTATTCCTGTAAATCTGAAGTCCACTAAAATTTGAGAACTGCTGTGTACTTCCTGACCTTCCCTCCACTTTTTTTAAATTCCACGTGATCTGCCAGGGTAACAAGTTGAAACGTGTAATCCCAAATCAGATTGATTCTTTTGTTGTTCTGCAGAGGTTATGGGGATAATTTACCATTCTGCACTATCTCTGAATGAAATAACCTAACACCAGTATATGAAATACCTGATACTTATTAAAGGGAAATATATATATATATATATATATATATATATATATATATATATATATATAAATTTTATTCATTTAATTTCTATTAATAGTAACAGAAATGACTTAGTATTGAAAAAAATAATAGTTAAAAATAACTCTTTGATAAAGAGGGTATTTGGAATTACCCCAAAGATTCTGGTTAAAAAAAAATGTTGAAAGAAAATATTTTAATACAGATATCTAAAAATCATATAAAACTTTGACAGCTGAAATAAACAAAAAATATTTTGATAAGTAATATTTTAGAAGCATTTAAAAATTCAGTTTTATTCTTAGATTCCCAGGCCTGGGAAAATCTCCTTTTATAACAACATGGCAAAAATAACAGAACAAAAATATATAAAGATGACAAATACAGTTTTAAAAAGTTTACAATCTACAAAACACTGATAAGCTAAAATATTATAGATCTAGACTGAAGTTTTAAAATTTGGGGAGATTAAGAAAACTATCAGGAAATAACGTTTTGCTAACTCCAAGCGCAGGGGAGCGCGTGTGTGTGTGCATGCATATTTACCTTAAGAGAAGGTAAATGTCTACACATCATGTCTGTGTAAAAGTCTTCTCTTAGATCACCTCTTAAGCACCCCGATTCCCTCTTCCTTGACTCTCCTCTAATTAAGGCTACTTTAGTTACCAGGCTCTTGTATGGTCTTCTTTAATTCTGATCCGTCGCTGGTTCTGTGAAAGCAAAAACTACTTCTAGTTTCCTTCTTCACCCTTTCCTGGTCAATACTGCAGATTTCTGGAATGTGTGAGAGTTCAAAGAAGACTTAAGATAACATTGGTCCTTGGAAACTGGTTAGCTGTGTTGGGGAAAAGAAAGCAACAGCTTGGCTTAGACAAAAAGAGGCTATGGAAGAGAAGCAATGGGACAGCTGAAACACAGTGGTACAGGAGAGGTTCTGAAAGGAGGCATTTCTATTCTAGGCTTCATCAATTACTGATGTCTTCATTCATTCATTCTTAATAAACATAAAGTGTCTACTATATCCTACACACAGTCTCTTCCCTCATATGTCTTATAGTCTAGAGGGAGGAGAAAATTTCAGACAACTGTGGAAGCATATACCTTAGGAAGTCATCTGATTTGGACTGGGGGAGAAGAAGCATCTCCCAAAGGAAGTGACATTTTAGTTTACATCTGAATAGTGGCAGAAGGGGCCACCTAAGCAAAGATGGTGAGGCTGAGTGTGTGTGTGTGTGTGTGTGTGTGTGTGTGTGTGTGTGTGTGTGTGTGTTAGGTGGGGCAGTCAGGAGTATGTGACAGTCTGAAGGACCAGCATGTGAAGAGGACCAGAGGCAAGAAGTGAGATGTGAAGGGTCATATTAAAGACTTTGAATTTTATCATAAGGGCACCTTGAAACAATTATGACTTTTCGAGTTAGTAGTGAGGAGAGAAAGAGTGACACAATTCGTTTGTTTGTTTGAAAAAAGTCCTGAGTGCAATTTGTTAAAAATAAGTTTGAGCAGGGCTAGACTGGAAGCTCAGAGACTAATTAGGGGGCTGTTACTATGGCACAGACATAAAGTAACAAGCTACTGAGAATCAGGTAAAAGCAAGGGATGAAAAGGGAGAGACACTGAAGGACCGCTCGGCAGAACTGGTTCACATTTTCTGTCCTCCATCTTTCTCACTTCTAATACCTCTGAGTGCGAGCGTATTGAGTGATATGTTTGAGGAACACGGAAGATGCCTACTCACATACTTCAGCACTCCTCTACTTTTAAAAACCCAGGAAAAATGGCTGGAATGTTTTTATACAAACATTTCAGACGAACAGGAAAAGGGGAGTAGCACTCACACTCTGGTCCAGACAGAGAACACTTACTAAGCTGTTTTCCCTCTAGACATTATGCATGTTTGAATCTCAGGCCTACCATTTACATGCTGGGTGACCATGGGCACTCAGCCTCTCTCAACCTCGATTCTTCATCTAAAACTGGAGATGATAACAATAATGGTTCCTGCCTCATAGTTGTCTTGTAAAGACTATCAAGTTAATGCATAAGTACTTGGAATAGTGCCTGGCATATAGTAAGCTCTCAGTCTTAGCTATTTTTATGATCTTCACAGAAATTATGAAAACCAATACTCAGAGGTTGAGTTAGATATCTGAAGTCAGACACTGAGTAGGTGACTAAGGTGGAATCTGAGTCCACATTATCTCCACAGCCCAGGCCGTTTCTGCTTCAGCCATGTGCCTGAATACTGGATGGACTTCTACTAGCAACTTCAAGAAGTATGTCTGACATAGTAGTTAAAATCATGGTATCGTTAAATAAGACCATGAAGTCCACTATTGTGTGGTTTTGGGAAAGTGACATAACCTGCCTAAGTGTCCTCATCTGTAAGATGGGACAAAAACGGTATCGACCTCAAAGGGCTATTGTGAGGTAAAGGAGATAATACATGAAAAAACTTAGAGCACACTACCTCTAGTTAATATTGAATTAATGTTTACTACTCAACCCCTGTTCTACTACAGAGTGATGGGGATGGCACGGAGACCAGCAATAGATGTCTGATCACTCAGAACTTAGGTCTGTTTCCATAGGGTACCAAGAGAACGGTCCTTTACTTTTTGCTAGATCATGGTTCCTTCTAGAGATGTCAATGGTTGGGGCCAGTGATATCATGTAGATGAAGAAACTACACTGCTGCAGTGGTAGAAACAGTAGGTCAATAGAAGCCAGAAACTCACTCTCTCTTTCCGCATAAGGTGGGCAAGCCTACAGATACTGGCTTAACTGCATCTTCATTTATTTACACTTGCTAACCTTGATGCCTTATTTATCCTCATATAAATAGATCCTCCCCCTGATCAAAACTGCTCATTCAACAGCGCTTAGTTTTACCTAAATGTTGGCCTTTGAAATATATTTATCGCAGTTAAACTAAATTTTCCAAAAAAAAGTTCTAAAAAGCTGAATCTTCTTTTTCACCTTTTTAAATGTGACGCACATGTTTTAGTAGGAATTTTTAATTGGTCATGATCAGCATCCTTACTAGGTTCTATTACAAGTAGTACCATGGCTCATTTTCCTCCCTGAAATGATGAACGTTACTAAATGCACTCTCTCTCATGGAACTCCTGTGAATTTAGGTAGTTTTCTGTGTTTTCTTCTTTCTCCTGAATTTTTTTTTTCCTCCAACGCATTTCAAGATCTGTCCAGAGAAGAGAGGCAAACCATTTCAAAAACCTTCAAAAGTATATCAGATGTATTTCCATATTTGTTAACTCTATTTGAATGGACTTAATACACATCCATTCATTTTGATACAGTAAGTCTTTCCTTTCATTAATATTTCATGTCACAAAATGTTTACCACAGGAATATTATTTGAGGGCATGATGGCATTTATTAGAGCACATTGTTCAGATTAGGTGTTCAATAAATATTTGTTGATGATTATAATTGCAATTCATGACAACCATGACCTTTTTATAGTTTCTCTTTAGGATTATATTTCAAAAGCACCTCGTGAGCCACATTCTCAATCTAAAGGCATACTGAAACCAGCCAGTTCAAGAAATAGTTCTTAATTACTTGTTTTGAGAAAATTCATAAAGTGCTTGGAATAGTGCCTGGTAAACCCAGTTTTAGCCATCTTGGTTTACTTTTCTGTACCCTGACAACTTAACCCCTGGTATTATTTTTCTGGAGCTAGGTTATGTTTCTTTCGATTCTCAATTAGATGGTCAATATTCCATGAGACTCCAGTGTAGTATCCATTCTTATATGGTTAATACTCTTGTAATGTTTCAGGGTAGAGAATTCTATTTTCATGAGCAATACAATAAATAAGAACACATTTATTGGCAAGAAAACAAGAAAGCTTGCCAATATAATATGAGTGTAAATTTTACCATTTCTTAATTTCCATGCACTAATTCTAATTTTTTGAAAGAAGGCAAAGGTTTTTATTTATACAGAAGACTGCAGATATTTAAGTTACTGTATCTGGTAACTTAAATAATTTCTGCCCAAATGAAAAAGCACTGGAAACGCTATTCTTGTAACTCACATGAAAGTTAGTGAGTAGAGGTTTATGTTTATGATAAAGAAAGCTTTATGTTGAAATTAATTTTTCTTTTTACTCTAGCCAATCTCTTCTTGTCCATATATCAAGAAAAAAAATTGACTATTTTTTTAAAGACAAAGCTAGCAAACTTAAGACATATCTCACAGGCTCTCTGGAGTAATTACTTGGATATTTCTTTCCCATTAATTTGATCATTTGCAGGATATTAAAAAAAATATTTATTTCAGAACTGATGTAGTCATGTCCCAGAAACCTATTTACTCCCATACTTCATTATCTTCAGAAATACGTGTCTGGAGAAATTTAAGAAGTCATCAGAATGCCAGACCTCATAAGCAGGCCCATGTTGATAAACCAATAAATAACTCTGTTATCTAATAAGTGCTGTCACTTGAAAAATATGCAAGTTGACTTGAAAACTGAAATGAAATCAGCTGCATTTAAACTTTTTACCAGTCTTGCTAAGTAACTTGAAGTATGAATAGTAAAATAAATTGAGAATTTATAGACTATTACATTTCAGATAATAATTTGAGTCCTTTAATAGAAACACATAATCATATATCTATCCTACTTTCTCAGGTCACATGTTCTTAGGCAATCCCAGAAACTTAGGTGCATGCTGCAGATATCTAGTGCAAGGTGGGCAACTCCTGATATTTCACAAAAGATGAGATGGATTAGCAGTTTTTATAGGTTAGGTGTGCCTCATCAAAATGAGTGTTTCTTCTCTAAACCTTCCTTTCTTCTCTAAAACCCAAAGGAAAAAGAGCATTCTATTCCAAGGGTTGTTGACCTCTTGCCAAATGCAAAAAGATATGTCATTTAAATCATCATTATTAATATTGTAACAAAAAAATCCTAACATTCATGGACCTTTTACTATGTGCCTGGAACTGTGCTAAATATTCTATATGCGGTAACTCATTTAATCCTCACTATAACTATTACTGTTATTATTCCCATTTTACAGATGTGAAACTAAAGTGTAGAGAAGTTAAATCACTTGCTCTAAATTACTCACCAATCTGTCAATTATTAGAACTAGAATTTGAACCTAATTGTCTAATTCTAGAACCGAATTATCTAATTCTATCAATGTTTTCAATCGATGCTTAAGGAAGTTTAGCGTTGACTACTGTGAAGCAAAACAGCTTCTTGTATCAATTTTAATAATCTAGACATTTTCCACAATAGAGAAAAATGTAAAATTTATAACTGTGTTATACATAAACCCAACACATCGTAATATTTTATTTGGTAATAGAAGGCTCACAAAAAACTTTCCATGTCAGCATATTCAGGAAAGTGTAATGTGCATTTGCTTTCTTATATCAAAAATGTGGTGCTGGCCGGGTGGCTCAGGCGGTTGGCACTCTGTGCTCCTAATGCCGAAGGCTGCCAGTTTGATTCCCACGTGGGCCAGTGGGCTCTCAACCACAAGGTTGCCAGCTTGATTCCTAGACTCCCACAAGGGATGGTGGGCTGAGCCCCCTGCAACTAACAACTGGCAACTGGATCTGGAGCTGAGCTGAGCTCTCCACAACTAACTTGTCTTGAAAGGACAACAACTTGATTTGGAAAAAGTCCTGGAAGTACACACTGTTCCTCAATAAAGTCCTGTTCCCCTTCCCCAATAAAATCTTTTTTAAACAAAGTACCAGTCATGAGGCATTACTGCCTAAATAACCCTATGCAATATCGCTTCATGTTTAAAAATCAAGGATTTGGTGCTGGACAGACCTGAGTTTGAGTCCAACCTCTATCAATTAGTATCTGCATGATAATGGGAGAGGGGTTTTGTTTCTTTCTTTGATTTGTTAATGTCACTGAGTATCCACTTTTTCCATATGTAAGTAATATAAAAATAATGTCCACTACCTGGAGGTTTTGTGGAGATTAAATAATATATAAAAAGTGCTTATGTCAGTACCTAGCACAGAGTGACTGCTCAGTAAATACTTGTAAGTAATTTTTTTAAGAACAGTAAAATAGCAGTAGTAATAACTAGTTGTCAAGAACAGGGTAAGGAAAATGCAAACTTAGTATATGTGAGCTTTCAGAAGTAAAAAGAAAGATTCTACCTGAGGTGGTCCAAGATTAAAGCTAATGGCACTACATTTAATTTGCTTTTGAGAAATAAAAGAATACTTAACGTTAGCATTTAAAAAGCTCATCTAAATAAGTATGTGTTTGTTTTTTATAAACCCTTGAGAAGTTTCCATGTTTAAACTATGATATTCCATTGTTTCAAATGATGTGTGTACAAGACTTCACATCCTTCCTGGATCACAGTTAGACCTCATAAAATGTTCGGTGTATTACTTATAGTAGCAGTTGTCGATTCTTTTGTTATTATTGTTATCTTGTTCTGTCTGTGTTTTCTTTGCTATCCTGAGGCACTAAAATGAGAGACACACAATGGCCTAGGGAAGTAAGTCCTCGCACCTGGCAAACTGTAGAACCAATTTCAGGGACAGTTTTATTTTATTTTTCACAAACTAAAGACTAGACTCATGTCAAATCGCAGAAAGAAGCTCTTTTCAGATTTATACACAGTAAGAAAAAGAATGATTGACCACACTTACTCGAGTTGATTCACTCTGGGTAAGAGCTGTGTTTTTTTTAACATTGACTCCAAAGCGTTTTTTGGTAAAATAGAAAAGCATAGCTGTCACTGGCTCCAGAACTGACAAGCAGAGCTGAGATTCTTTTTCCAGCTAAATTCATCTCCAGGTGAACTAAATTTATCACAACGAGGGGAAGGAAAGTGGTGATTGTATAGTCCTGTACTGTTCAGTATGGCAGATGCATGAAGCTACTGAGCACTTGAAATGAGGCTGGTCCCATTGAGATGTGCGGTAAGTACAAAATGCATACTGAATTGCAAAGGCTTGGTATGAAAAACAGAATTAAATGGGATGGGAAACTTCCTAATACTCTCTATGCCATGGTTTACCAACATTTATTCTGCATATTTTTAATTGTGATATGATTGCGTTCCCCAAAGCCCAAAGACAGAAGTCATTGTATCCACTCTCTCCATAATAAGTATGTTTAACAGTTAATGGATGCTTCCTATTATCAGGCATTGTGAAAAGCATGTTTCATCCAAATCTCATTTAATCTTGCTCTGTAAAAAAGTTACACTACTGACTCCATTTTACAGATGAGCAAACTGACCATAAAGGATTTAAGTAACTTACTTAAGATTATACCTTAAGTGGATGAAATCTGGTTATGTCAAGATCTGTTTGACTTCAAAGACCACACTAATGTCAACTTATTTCCATAGCCTCCCAATGAATCATTTATTAATAAGCACTGAATTGTACCATATGTACAAAAAAATTAAACAGAATGCTTTTTTAAAACTCCTTCTACATCTCTGTGGAGTAAAAAGACATCTTCTTCTAGATTAAAAGTTTTGAAGCATTTGAACTTATCAGCTTCCCAGAAAATGCAGTCAACTTACAGATGAGATAAAGTGTTTTCTTTCATTATTGACTAAAACTACATGGGTCAAATTGTACCTGTGGGTATTTAGAATCCAATTATACTTGATTTATTGTTAAATCGCTTATGCCAGTAACTGAACCTGTTAGAAGATTAACTCTCAAGTATCAATAGAATGGTGAGCTATGCAATACATTTTGCATTTATTTTATTTCTGAAGCTATTTACACTCTTTGCCAAAAGAGCAGCTTTCCTTTTTTCAGTTTGGCAAAATGTGCAAAACCATGGCTATTTGAATACTTATTTCATTTTATGAAAGGGTAGTAATTAGAGTGATAGTCAACATATTTTAGCAGGCAGATGCCGGGGAGATAAATCCCAGAGTGATATGTGAACTCTATACTCAGCTTGAAACTACCAAAAGATGGATATTGTTTGATAACTAAGAGTAACCCGTTTTATGTGCCTAAAATAGTGGCATTAAATTGATAGTAGTCCATGGAACAGGAAGGAAGGAAAAACAACACTAGAAATCCAACATCAGAAAGCAGGCCAGAAATTGTTAACTAGGTCAAAGAATTATGTTCTCAGTTCCTTTCTTTCGGGGATATATGAAATAGTTCAAATATGTCATTTCATTTATCTGTACACATTTTCCCGGAAGGGATGGATTCGGTAGTGATTCCCACTCAGCAAGAGATAAAATGGAAGCAGAAATAAGTACACTGACTTTGTCCAAGTCTTTTAGTTTGTAATAGCTGTTGAAGCACTCAAAACCTCCTCAACAGAACAAGTGGGGGAACCAAGGGAATGCTGAGCTATCTAGAACGTTTTCAAGGCAGAGAATCCACAATTCACAGGAATTTTGAAGAAACTAATTTTGAGGCTGTGTATTTTAACAAAATTGTCACAAATATCCATGATGCTTCTAAAAAAATGGTACGTATTGTACTTTAGTTAATCCGCAGTTCTGCATGAAGTGTTATTACAGAAATTATTATCTACCATGGAAAATGTCCTGACTTAGACAAAATGAAAGCAAATCAACAATGTAGAACTTCTGTCAATAAAGTGAACAGAAGAAATTTAAGCTGCGAGTCTAAGCAATTTGTTAAGATAGCTTCTAAATGAAAATGTTGACCTAAGCACAGAGGAGAAACTTTTCCAAGATATTCAAGAATTTCAGCTTATTTAAATATAACATACTCAGGCTTTCCCCTCATCCAAAGATTTTTACAAAAGAAAACTTTTAACAAAAGTAATCTTTATATACTCTCATTTGGTGTCAATTATTCTCCTTCACTGGAATTTTCCTCTGGTTTCTCTACTTTGCATTAGGATGCCCAACTTTGTAACTCCTCATAGGACTCCAGCCTGCCTTTATCTGATCCTCTTCAGTGTTTCCACAGCATTGATGGTCTTTACCATGTACTAATTTTCATTCTGAGTTATTCTGCCTTAATCTTAAAAACTTGTTTATATTGTAAAATGCGTGCTGTCATGAGGCTAGCCAATATCAACTGGCTCCTCACGGACAACTTGACACTATGCTAGTGTTTTACATGCACCATCTCACTTAATCCTTACAATAACCTACTGAAGTAGGTATATTTATCATCCTCATCTTACATACCTAGAAAAGTAGGGAATTTATCCAAATTCTTATGACGTCCTATCTTTAGAAAGTTAGACTGGAAAAGGATCAACTGCCAGGCTAAGAAACATACAATTCTATACATTTACTCCTCCAACAGTTATTTCCTGAATGCCTACCATGCCCCAGTCTCTGAATGAGAGGCTAAGAGTATATGTAGATGTAAGTACAATGTAATTCCTATCCCCAAAATGCCCCCAGTCTAATGGAGAATATGTCCAGGCCAACATACGATTGCAAATACTGTATCAAATAAGCCACAATATAAAGCATGTATGAGGTACTACAAACCGGGGAGGAAGGGATTCTCTAGAGAAGGATTAGGAGAGGATATTTGGGTTGGCTGGTGGAATGACCAGACAAGAAGAAGAATGCAGGTGCAAAGGCCCATGACAGGAGAGAGCGTGTTCATTCAAGAGCCTGGACCAGATACGCTGGAGGGACAGGGGTCTGGTCATGAAGACTTTGGCATAGCCAGGCTAAAAAAAACCAACTTTATTCTGTAGGGAATAAGAAGACATTGAAGGATTGTTAAGCAACAGGGAACTACTGATGAGAAACATGGCAACAGACGTGGCAACGCTGAGAAGGAAAGCCAGGTTAAAGTCAACTTCTCTCCCTCTCTATGAGATTGCCATCGCTCATCCTCTTGATCCTTGAAATCTGGCTTATCTTGACTTCCTTGTTAACCTGCCTCTCTTCTCTCTTATGTTAGTTGCTGTTTTCTCTTTCAACTATTTTAACATGTCACTAGTTCATTCTGTGTAGGATTTGTTGTGCTTACTTAACGTCATTCACACATACTGAGGACCAAGGTTGTGTGTGTGGTTAGGAAAGTGACATGAACCAAGATAAATGAGAAGTAGCCCCTGTCCTTCCAATAAACATTTGAGGTCACTCATTTTTTTTAAAAGTAGGTATTGATGAATCATTTACCTTTTTCTCTCCCAAATACCAAATTATTTGTAAGCACATGTGACTCTCAATTGACTTTGAAAACATTTGTGGAGTGTAGGTCATAACAGGAAAAAGAGTTCTTAGGAAAATTAAATACACACACATCATATACATAAAACATCCATCAGTACTTGAGTGTACTGTTGGTGCTCAGAAAAAAAATGTAAGTTGAATCTGAATCTAAAGTCTGGTTTGGATAGTAAAATTCAATTGCATTGATTCCTGCAGAGCAGGAGGGAGGAGAAGAAAATTATTGTCTTGAAGGCAAAGGAGCCTTTTTACACCCAGAAAATGACATCCTACACAGACCTTTATCAACTGCCCCTGACCATGCAGATCACCAGCTTCTTCTACCTCGGGCTACAGATTGCATGTGGGAGATTTCTCGGCTGTCAGATAAAGCCAGGAGTACATTTTCTGTACCTACCCAGCTCAAAAGATGTTTGACCACCCACTCATTTTTTGTACAATTTCCCAAGCCTCATACAGAATAATAAAAAAAAAGCCATGTCACGAGTCAATGACTGCTGTTTAAAGTTTTCTGTAAAAGGCCTCAGAGGAATTCTGAAATGTATTTATATTTGAAACTACAGTGTCTTGAATTCTCAGGCATTGGTAATAATAATTGGCATCGCAGTTCATTTTTATCCAACTTTTTCATCTTTAGAGAGAACCAAACATCTCATACATAGTCTACAAACTATTTACTCCATAAAGTAATAAAACCACATATTTGTCAACTTTAAGAATATAGACACAGTTTTCATTTGATTCATCATAATTATGTCTCCAGTTTTTTGTTTGCCCATCAAAGTACTATTCTCATACATTAGCTATCAGACTCTGCACATACTTTACCCAAAATATATTTGAATAAGTTTCTTAATGATAATTTGTTTTAGATTTTCTTATGTAGGTTTAAAATGAGGCCATATTCAAAGTTCATCAAAAACACCAATAAGCCATTACTATTCCATCTCTCTGTTAGACATACAATAAGTATTCTGTGGAAGCTACTGGTTAATATTTTAATTGATTCTCTTGTGATTGAAGTCATCTATTCCTGATATGGGGGGGGACAACCTTATAGCAGATTATAGAAGACTATAGCAAATTGGGGGAAAAACATAAAATTAAGTATGATATGAGCAGGCTACAGAACCCTGAAGATACAGATAAGATGAAGCCAAATGAGTTATCCAAACAGGACTGACTCATCTCTACACATAAAGTTACCTCTGCTCCCTTTTGACTGAAATCCTTACCTTCATCTAATCATATAGCTTTTTCTAAAATCTCTATGCTTAACTATTCTGATATTTAATTTCTTCTAATATTACATATTCCATGCACAACGTCTAGACAGTGGAAACAGAATTGAAATGGACCCACAACTGAATATTATCTCTGCTATCTACTAGCTGTGTGGTCTTGGGCAAGTTACTTAGATTATCCAAGCTGTATTTTTACACAGCGTCGCTGGAAGGATTAGATGCAATTGGCAGTGCATAATACTATAGGAAGAATTCAACACAGGCAGAGCTTGGAGATATTAAGGGTTCAGTTCCAGGATCCCATACTACTGTAATCAAGTCAGTATCACGATAAAGCGAATCAGAATCTTTTCGTTGGTGGAAGGTCTTGCCTACAATTTTTTAAAAAATGCAACACCTGTGAAGAGCAACAAAATGGAGTGTAAGAAAGTGAGATATGCTTTTCATTGCGCTCTCCTACCAATAAAGTTGCTTTTCAATAAAGATACTGTGGTTACATATTCTTTTTCTTCAAGATCCTTTATTCATTTATAATTGTTCATGTGGGAACAATTGAACTTGTTCAGAGCACAGATTATTATATTAGAACAACAAATGACACCTTTATATTTTCGTATGTGCCCAATGTATAGCCAGCTTAATCAATCACTTCCCACACGAACAATTTTAAAACTCATGTATTTACAGTTCCAAAATCAAGGCCATTAAATTTTACAATACAATATAGTTGTGAACCAACAGATGGGCAGGAACCATGTCTCCTTTTTTCTCTCATTAAGAATTCTAAAGAAATAAATTACTCATTTTCTTCCACTTAAAAGACGTTCTTGTATTTGCACAGTATTTTGAAAGAACATGTCAGAATATTAAGGGATGAGTATTCATTTCTCTTAATTAATTTTAATGGTAGTACACAGAGTCTTATTACGAACTATTCTATATTGTAATGCAGTTTGAAAACCATATTGCATGCAAATTAATATCTGCTTGTTCGCTTTTTCTAGTAATTACACTTATTTTAGAAAACGGCTTGAGTAGAGACCAACTCAAGGCCACACGTGTAAGACCAATGGGGTCATATAGTCTGATATGCAGAATGTGATGATGATGCTTTCACAGTGAGAATTAAAATGACCATCCCCAACTCAGTGTAATGTTTATAAAAATGCCGTAAAGTCCAAAAATTCAGTCCCCACAAGAAAAGCTGATGGACAGCTCAGAAATATAATCCCACCTTTCACATCAATGATTTGTTTTCCTTGGGGGAATACTTACTCCTTTTATGATAAACATTCACTTTTTTTTTTTAAGTTGTCAGTAGATAACCAAGCTCCCCAAGCAATACACTACCAAGATGGAAACTAAGGAAGGATAGTTTAGTATTGCAATTGAAACAGCTTGCAAAAGAGTTGATCTAATATGTATTTAATCATCCACATAATTGTTACTGTACTGCTTGGTAATTAGGTGTGAATGATAAGTGGTTCATGTAAATGAGCATATTGCAAATATTACCAATATAAAAATATTTGTAAGACCTTAAAACTTACAAATTGTGTTCACATACATAATCTCATTTAATTAATTTCACCTTTTTAAATTTTTCCTGACAACTTCAATATTTCAAGGGTCAGCTGGCAGGAAAGCAGAGAGAATGTGCTCAGAGAAGAGGGACTCTGAGATTTTCAGAGTCCCGAGGGAAGTGTCATGGTTTAATAAATACTGAGGGAGTTTTGAGAGTACACCAACCTCGGTTAAAGTCCAGGCTCTACGCTGGTTTTGCTCTATGACTTTTCACAACATTCTGAGATTTTCTGAATCAGAGTTTTCTCACCTGTGAAATGAGGGTGAGGAACAGCCTACCACAGGTTAAGGAAGACTAGACCTCGTTATACTACTTGCTGCGTCCCCTACCAGTTGCTTCAAGGATTAAGTATATGTAATAGGCCTAAACACTACCTAAGTCAAGATCAAGAAGAATTTGCTTTTTTTTTCCTTTTCATGTCAATCTTTAACATACAGGAAAAAAAAAAAAAACACTCCTTTCTGCTACTGGGAAGTTCAAGGACATTGTACTGATTGTCCAGGTTCATGTTCCTGAGAAACCCATACACAAACAAGAAGAATAACGATGTTTAGTCTTTCTTGAACTAGGGCAGGCTGGTCCTTACCCTCTGTAGCCAGATTCATCCACCAAAATAAAAGCAAAAAATGATATGGAGTAGATTCTGGATAGGAAGGAAGAAAAGGAAAGAGAGAAATGGAGCTGTGTCAGGATCTCTACTTATCCTGGAAGTAGACCACATATATTGAAGCCAGAATTCAGTAAGTTCTCCTGTCTCTTTTAGGGCCAATCTGACACAGGGTCTGAGGTCACGGTCTCTCTCCCCAAATATTACTGAAATTTAGACTTTGCCCAAGATGCCACAAATTAGCATTTCATCTAGAACATCAGTTATATGGAAGAAGGTTCTATATTACTCAAAAACAATCCTCACACACATACTCCACACAATCACTAAACAATAACACTCTACAACTTATTAGGAACTAGGCTTTCCTCTAAATATCTTTCCGTATCAATGTGGAATAATGATATCAGCCCATTTCTCACAAGATTATGACAAAAATAAACTGAAATAATAAAACATTGTAATTACCAACTGTCCAAGGAATGCTGCTAGATAATACCACCTATAAATCAAACTTCACCATATAGCCTTCAGATTAGTCACATACTGAAAAATTTGGCAACATGTCCCATCACAAAATATGTTTTTAGAGTGTAAACAAAATTGCATATCCCATTATTCAGGGGCTGGTAATAGTCTATTGGTGAAGGTGAATTAATCAAACGTGAGTCTCTAAATAAATTAATGTATAGATTTATACACATTCATGCACATATATCCATTTCAACTTTGCCTATAGAATATATATATATATATATATATACACAATGTACAATATATGTGCATATATATATACAATATATATGCATATATATAGTATATATATATATATATATATATATATATATAGTTACAATTCCATTATGATCCTTCAGACAAGTTCAGAACCAGCTGTTCTATTATTCTTCTTCCCCTACCCCCTGCCTCATCTGGCATGAAATTTTACACCTCATCTCTGAGTGAACATTAATCAGATTGATGTTCTCTATGAAATGATTGTTTTTACCCACCAGGACTTCTGGGTCATCCCTGCAGTGTTGGCTGCGTCCCGACTCTGGAGCTACTTGTCATATATATAGCTCGGTCTTCCTCACTAGACACAGTCTTGTCACAACTGTTAACGACAGCACTTTTGTAAAATAATGTTTAGTGATAGTTTTGTAGTTTTCATTTCACAGCAATTTTCCCATTCCTCCATCATAGATGCTGATGAATGACCATATTCCAAATATTTACAGGCAGGCCCTCAGAAAAGGGGGGGCGCACTCATGCTATTGCAAAAAGACCTAGAAAGTGTCAATAAGAAGGGCGACAGGCACATTGCTCCACCCAGACCCTCCTCTCTATAGAATGCTTAATTGTCAAGGGATCTTCTGTTTCTGTGGGATCCAAGTGTTTGTGTTATGGGAAGATGCTCATCCTCTTCTTGTCTAATGATATGAAGAACAAGGGCAAGGCAGTACAGAGGACAAAGTCAACAGGTAAAGCATATTGGTTGGCTAAACATAAATATAGCAATGCTAATGAATTTCGGAACGTTTTTGATGAAGCATCCATTCGCTGTGATTTATGGAGATCTGAAGTATAGTCCTTTTAATCCCACCTTTCCCAAAGTGGGCCAGTGAACACGTCCTCACCTATTGCATACAAATGTCAAGTTCCCCCAGTGTCCCCCTAGATACAATTTAATAAGTAATACAAGATACCAAATGAAATAAAGGAACAATTGCATTCCATCTAAGTGTTAACAGACATATTAGGATGAGACTTTATTCAGTAAGTATTTTTGGAGAGCACATTACACTGAAGGACACACAGATGTGAGGGATACACTGAGGGAGACAAACCCTGGAAGCTTATGGTTGAGCATGGGACCTCAGATTTGTATATAAATAATCATAAGTCAAAGAAATATATAATAAATACTCTCTTGAGAGGTACAAAGAACAGTTAAAATTTCAAAATAGAGAGTAGCCACCTTCAGTTGAAATATTTAAGGAAGGCCTTATAGAGGAGGTACCTTTTGAACTAGACTTTGGGAGATGGTCAGCATGTGAAAAGGCTCTTCAGATGCTCCCCATCTCCCTTTCCGGTACCCCTATTGACCCCTATGGATCTTTCAGATTCATACTCTGCTGCTCCCTCTCTGAGGTCTCTTGCACAGGCCCGAAACAACTTTCCAATATCTACTCATTATTCCTCAAGGAAGCCTTCTGTGTCTCCAAAACTAAACTTGGTCTAGCTAATGTCATAGCAACCTGAACATGTCCTTCACAGCATCAAGCATGGTTTGTAATTTTATATTCATTTGGGTGACTTTTAAAACTACCAGTTCCATGAGCAGGGAACCTTGTCTCATTTGCTCGATATATATACTATTGCTAGTTCAATGCATACACAGGAGGCACTCAGTCTTGGTTGCCCCAGGGACTAAGTAGTTGGCATGAAAAAAAAGTGTACAGATAAAAACACTGAAGATTGAAGAGATGAATTACACTTTATAGCTAAAAAATAAAGATGGAGGGGGAACAGTGAGAAATCAGCCCAGTAGGGTGGTTTTGGAGCACACTGCTGAGTGTGGAATCATATTCATCCTTCCATGAAATCTTTGTGAATTCTACCAGTCAGAATGCATCACTCCTTCCAAGTACTTTCTGCCTGTATGTGGAATGACTTATGTTTACTTTGTACCACATTAAATTGTGTGGGGACAGAAAAACTTATTCATATTCAGATACCTACAGCCCCAAGAACAATGTTCATAGTAAATTCTTTTTTTAAAAAAATGTGTATTGAGTCAAGACTGTTGCAACAACTATGTACAGTGCTACATGGGTATTAGACTAATTGGAGAGATCGCTGCATAAATTATATAAATGTCTAACCACTATGCTATACATCTGAAACTAATATAAAATAATACTGAATATCAACTGCAACTGGAAAAAAGTAATTAGAAAATAATTTAAAGTCTGAACACTTATCTGTCCTTCCAAAAGACTGAGTGACTGTCAGTGAGATAGAGAATACTGAAAATGCTACTTTATAATATTAATTATAAGATGAAAGTTTTCCTACCTGCATAGCTTCTAAAAATATTTTATCTAAACTCAAAAAGTAAAAGTCCAGAAATAAAGTTGCCAAATTAATTTTTTTAAGGTGTATTGAATTGACTTTGTCCACTAGAACATGAAGTTATGTGAGCAGGCAAGAAATGTGTTCCAAGTGGCACTATGGGAAAATTAGACCAATGGGTGTCTATAGAAGAGATTAGAAGAAGACATTTGTGCTGGTTATTAACTCTCAACCCATCCTCCATCCTCTGTTTTCTGGTGCTGACACTGCAGTTCAGCAAATTACATTTCTCCTTTGCCAGCCAGCAGCCTCTTAGAATCTGTTGGGGACACCCCAGGGGGAGGCTAGAAGCAGCTTGATCATTCCTGCTTGCCTGCCCTCTCTACTGCATGGCCTCAGCAATGTCATCTCGCCCTGACCAGCGGCAATTGGTTCCACTTTCCAGCTGTCTTCTACCCTCCCAAACAACCTCAGCATACCTTCAGTACCAGCAGCCGCGGGTAGTGTCCCTATCTCAGAGGTCTCAGATATTCAAAGCAGCCCAATGGTACCCTTTCATCAAGAGGCTGGGTCCCTGCTCTGCAGAACCCCTGTCCAAGCTTCAGAGTTCTAAATGACCACCTTTTACTTCCATTTACTCAATCCTAAATGCATGACAGCTTCTTGCAGTTATTGGCTCTGTGTTCCCTTTCCAGCCTCCCCAAACCTGTTTGAACAATTCCTATATTAAAGCATCTCTGTAAAAATAACTTGTAGGGTCCGGTTGTCTGAACGGACACTGATACAGTACTGAGGGTTAAGACACCAGTGAGTAGACTAACAGGATCATTCAGGAACAAGGTAGTAAGCCCCTGAACTCAGGAGATAAGAGTAAGAATAAAAATACATTAACAATAATATCAACTAATACTTACAGAGCACTAGGCACATGTCCTTTGTTTGAAATATATAATTTAATTATTACAACATTTCTATGAGGTAAGTAGCAGCAATACGCTTATTTAAGGATATGAAGCACAGAGAAGTTAAGTAACTTGCACAAGATCGCAGAGTAAATGGTGGAACAGAGATGGAGACCCTCGTCTACCTAAGCACAAAGTCAGTGCTTTAAGCACTTCGGTACCCAAACTCCCCGCTACCACAATGATTCACCTAAACAATAGGCAATCTACAAAAAAAAGTAAAAAAAAAAAAAAGGAGTAATGTAACAAAGCTAAAAACTGGAAACAGAGTACATGGAAAAAAAAATTTATTTTGACAAAGGGGACATAGAAAGTCTCCATGGATAAGTTAGCACTTAAATATTAACATACCCTAGGTGATTGAATTCCCAGTTGTTGTTTTCATTTTCTTATTTGTATTTTGAATTACTTTCCTTTGATTTAAAAGAGAAATAAACTAAAAGGTGTAAATAACATATATAATCTACATTTGTATTTACATGAATGTTGACAACTAAAAGCCTAGTGGAACAAAATAAGACAAAAGAGATTTTTTTCACTGAATCTCTTGTTTCCTTGGGGCTATATTAACATTTTATTAACACACAAAAATTAAAGATCTTAAAAATTATGTAGAGTACTTCAAGGTACATCACACCTTTATAAAAGATAGGCAAACATAAATATTTCAGTCTCTGGTGTTTTATGTACACAAGTCTCTACATATTTAAATAAAAGTTAAGCAAACCTAGAGACCAGAAGTGCAGAATTAAACATAAACCTGAGGAAAATGTCAGATGCTTGCATATCAGCACCAGTCTACTAAGAAAGAATGTCACCAGTTGCACAATTCCTTCCCAACTTTTAACCACCATTGCCAGAAATATGGGAGAGTCAGTAAAACAGAGCGATAGTAGCACATGCTCTGAAGTAGATCACCCTGAGGTCAGATCCTGGTGCCACCACACACTTGTCCATTACCTTGAGCAAGTCACTTAACTGTCACAAGCTCGGCTTCTTTTTCTACAAAATGAGGATAATAATAGGAAGTGTGATCAAAAACTGTGGTGAATGTTTAAATGAAAATATTTATTACAATAAAAGACACATTGCCATTCATCCCCCTCAAAATACTCCTCCTTGCTTCGAACACACTTATCTCCTCATTCTTGCCACTTTCTGAAGGAGTTCTGGAAGCCCTTTCTCATGAGTTCTTTAGTTACACTGTCATAGCTACCTCAATGTCCTGAATCATTCTGACTTTGGGGAAGAGCCAGAAGTTGCACGTTGCCAGATCTGGTGAATAAGGTGGATGAGGACATACCGTAATGTTTTTGACAGAAACTGCCATGTCAGAAGCGATGTGTGACACAGAACATTGTCATGGTGGAGGATGAAGGAAAGACACTCACAAAAGAGGACTTCCAGAACTGCTTCAGAAAGTGGCAAGAACAATGATGTAAGTGTGTTCGAAGCAAGGGGGAATATTTTGAGGGGGATTAATGGAAATGTGTCTTTTACTGTAATATATACTATTTTTTTAAACATTCACTGTATTATTGGATCACAGCTCGTACATCTCCATATTGATAAGCTGAGGACAGTATCTGGAATATGGTAAGCACTCAATAAATGTTAACTCTCATTTAACATGAAAACAATGCAGTATAAAGTGTTGTGTGTGTGCATGTGTGTATATACACACTAATATGCATATTGGTTATGCATTATATTAATAAGATGTAATTTCATTAAGAAAAATGAGTATTAACACATTATCCTTATTGTTAGCAACCATTACATCCTTATAGGAACTGCAAGTTTGTTGCCATTTGCCTGTTTTACAGAGGAAGCAATTGATACTCAGAGTCAAGGAGAAACAGTCTCATTCTCTTTCACACTTTAGGAATGTGAAAGGCAGCTGAGGGGAGAGAAGGCAGAAGAGCCCTGGACTGCAAGCCAAGACTCCATGACCTCAACAAGTACATTTGATCTTTCTAAATTTTCATTCAGAAACTAGAGATATTGACAACTTCCTTTGAGGACTTTGGAAAGATTCAATAATATAACATCACATTTCACAATGTTTATGAATGAACTCTGCAAAATGCTCTGTAAGCTCCTTTTGTAGTTTCTGCTACTATTGTCTTCAATGGCATGGTGTAGTCTTTAATCCTGTTACCCCAGAGAAGACAGATGGGGCTAATCCTTCTTCACTAGACATTAGATGGGGAGGAGAGTAAAGCCTAAACTTCTTTCCTGGACAACTGCTGAATTAGCAAATTGGACATGTACTTTACAGGGAGGGAAAGTCTAAGAGAAATTCTCAAAAAGTCTTTCAGAACATGTTACTTTGCTCTGCCAACGTTTACATCACATCTGTGAGAGCCCCAGGTACTGTACAGGGGAGCACCCAAGACCATACTGGGTAAAAGCCTGGCTTTTATGGGGAATCAAGGAGGAGAATATGGATTGCAGTTTCAGATAGGTAATCTGCTAACTCAAATTTCACTCCTGGATTCTGAGAACATTTAACTTGCCATTGTTTTCTGACTAAATTTCCTTTTTGAATGCCCCCAACACAAGTGAACTACAAAAACGGGGTATAAATGGCACAGCCTCTCTGTAGTGTACCCTTGAGCTTATGTGAGTAATGTACTGCAGTAAAATCACTTAGATTTGGGCACAGCCCAAACTTGGTTCCATCTAGGTTCTTTCACTTACTTACTGTGTGGCCTTACGTAAGTCATTAAACCACCCATGCTTTAGTGTTGTTGTCAGGAAAATAAGGACCGTGATGTCTACTTTTCAGAGCTATTGAGAGAATTGTCATAAGGTATGCAGAATGTTCAGTGCCCATTGCCTCCACTCAGGATGGCCTCCAAGAAGCAATGACCTGCATAGCATACCTATTTGCAAAGAGACTTCAAATAGCCAGGCAGAAACTGAATATATTCAGCCTTGTGGTCTTCTATGGTGTCTGATAGATTATTCTGATTAATAAAGCCCTCTCTATCAGGAACACAATATTAATTCCCAATATTCATGTTTAGCAAGATAAATTCTCTAAGAAGAAAACAATATTTCGTTCCAGGAAAACAAGAAATAATGCAAAATGTTATATCGCAGAGAGTCAAATGAGCCACCATCAATTCCTCCAAAAGCTGGAACAGAGTAAATAGGAGTTGAAGTCTGGTGTGTTGATGGATGTGAGGGAGATGCAGAAATCAGCCCAGTCTTCTGAGAGCATGGAACATGTCATGTACAGAACGCTCTGCTTACCTTGTCCTTGAGGTCAATGGAAAGGCTTGTACAAGGTGACTACGTCTAGAAATGGCTTATTAAAAAGTTTAGTTTTACCACGAAGATGTACAGCACAGGGAATATAGTCAATAATACAATAATTTTGTACAGTGACAGAAGGTTACTAGAATTGTTGTACTGATCAATTTGTAAGGTATCGAGATTGTCAAATCACTGTGTTGTACACCTGAAACTAATGTAATACCGTATGTCAACTAAGTTTTAGTAAAATACATAAAATAAAAAATAATGGGAAAAAAGTTTTGTTTTATTTCTGGTAAAAATAAATTTATTTATGTTTTACCCACCAACCCATGAAGGGGTCATCTCTAAATTAGCTCTTGAACTAATTCATCTACTAACCAACCCCTACAGCTCTTCAATGCGGGAAACCAACGTTAAGGAAAGTTAATAAGCCAAAAGTGTATGTTGCTATGGGTCATTTGAAAGCCATTTACAAAAAGGGGAAAAGCAGTATAGGAAGTTTATTCCATAAAGTTACTATTTTAATTTCAAAATGAAATTCTTGGGAGGTGAGAGAAAGTCCTTGGCACTGTGAAACTCTACTCTCAACAGAGGTAGGGCAGTAGTCTGCTAGCTCTTCCCCCAAGGGCCACCTCTCCAGGCATGAGTGCCCCCACGGAATGTAGACTCTGTCCTATGTCTACATGTCCTACGTCTACACGGAGTCTTCAGTCCTTAGATAAGCCTCTGATAAATGAGAGATGCCCAAATGCCCATTAACTAATTGATCAAAGCTGCTAAATGCACAAATGACTGTCTTAATTTTCTACTAGCACATAAAGAATTGCCATCGCTTCCCTCTATCTAGCCTTGGATTGAAGCATTGGCTCCACTCCTTCTATCACTTATAGGCAATGAGACTTAGGAAGTGATTTAAACTTTCTGGTCCTCCATTTATTCATCTATAAGACCTTTCAAGTGCCTCTTGGGTCTTATCATAAAGTCCAATCCCTGGTATATGAGTGAATTAACTTTACTTCATCCTTTGGTATTCAACTTAATTATTCCATCAGTCATTAACATGTATTTTCCTTATAGACATTTATATCCCATGTCATGTTTTCAACCACTTGATTGTTGAATATTATGTCACTTTGTGCTATTTATTATGTAAAGTTTTCCTATTCCTCTGGATTCATCTTTTCTAACTTATTTTTTACATACCTGCATTGATTTATTATTGGTATATTTCTTTTAACATTTATTCCTCCAAAGAAAATTCTGATTTGGACCACTGAAACTCAGTCATCATTTTGGATGTTTCAAGATAGTTTTGATTAGTTTTTATTTTAAAATTGACAAATACTTTGTGATGTCTTGAGTAGAAATTAAATTACTAATAATGCATTTTATTTGATGTTTCCATTAGAAAAATGTTATAATGATGAAAATAAAATTTTAAATTATAATCTTATTCAGGAAGTGAAAATGCATTTATACATTCACTATTTCTATTAAAAAGCAAATGGGTTCTGTCATTCCCAGTAAGATGAAAATTATTAAACAAATTTGCAGCAAAGTCTTCTGGGCTAGTTGCAGTCTCTTAATCTTTGAGTTGAAGGAGTAAAAGAATATGATCATTTTTCCAACAAGCAGACACATGAGGTATTTCTCACAAATAAAGCTTGGTTTTTGGCAGACAGCCTACAAAGGAGGGCCATCTTACAGTGAAGAGGCCTATTTGATCCCCCTACCTCGTGACACATCTATTGGCCACTGATGGCTGTAGAGATTGTGGTGAACATTTAACTCTCACAAAATCTTGAGATTTAAATAAAATGGTAGTACTATGCAGAATTATTATACTATTCATATTTAAAAGCGTTTAAAGACAATATTGCAGAGAAGATCTAAAACTTGAGATGTGCTTGAGAGAGGATGATGGGAGACAAAAAATATCCTCCCAAATTTTTAATATTGAACAAAAAGTTATATATTTTTTTATTATCTTAACTTTCTGTCTCTTATAGAACAACTCTCTTTTGGTATATTCTTGACCCTCCCTTCCTCCCACATCTACAAACCATACCAATCCTAACCAAGTTTCAAGTCCCAGTTTAAATGGCATCCATTCTCTGAAGCCAACTTGATTCCCTTACTCTCTTATGAAATGAAGTTCTCTATCCACTGCAGGTCCAAAATACTTCTTTTGCTAGCAGCTTCACCAAGCACAGCCTGTGTGACCTTGGGTGAAATATTTAATCTCTCTAGTTTTCAGTTTCCCTAGTTATAAAATGTGGCTAATAATAGTACCCACTTTATAACAGATTTATTATGGAGATTAAACGAGGCTATATATTATGGAAGATGCTAAATAATCAGCCCCTGATTGGAAGAAAGCCTGTCTATTGTGAGTGCTATATTAAGTGTTTGTTAAATAAATTTTAAAAATACATATCTAATGCTACTCATCACTGTCTTTATCCTCTCTTCTGTCCTAAAAGCTTTCCCCAGATAAAGACAATGTCTTCAAATCTCCATATTTATCCAATTCTACCTATGTTTTTTTAGTAGCAGTTGTAAATGTCGGTTGGGTAAAGAAATAGTCTTCGGGTCTCACTTTGTTCATTAACAAACAAAGACTGGCTTGAAATAACCGAGAGGAACCTTTTTCTCCCTAAACATCATTTGTTCATATTTTTCTAGATTATTAATTCTTCAATCTCATGTATACCATCCGTGCTTCATACATGCTGTGGACACTTAACATATGTTAAGTAAATGAAATAGAGTGAGTAAATAGTCCTTTATCTCAAAATATTAAAATGCCTTTAATATTTTACCTGAAATAATGCTCAGTTTCTACGTTATCATATTCAATAAAAATGATTATGAAACAGATGTTACCTAAAATTTGAATAGGTTTTTAAACATCTTTGGAAGACTGGCACATGTTTACTAAAGGCCCTATTTCATTTACTAGAGCAGTTAATCAATTATACCCCCCACTGGTGCTCAGCACTATGCTAGACGAATGTCAGAGGCATAAGAAGTATCCTCAAGGAACTTACAGACTAGATGGAGTAATGACACAACTGACACTGTGGTTTCAAACTGAATGATCGACACTGAGTGAAATTGCTTGTGAGAGGTTACAGCAACAGGAACTAGACTCATTGGGGGACATGTCTTAGAAGAGGCTGATGGATAGGAAGGGTATGTGCAGATGACACATGGGAACAGAAAGTAAGAGACTCCTCCGTCTTCCCACATCACTTCTCTTGGTGCCTTATACAGACTTATTACACTGAACTGAATTTAACTCCTCTGACTGGCAAAACCAGTGTCTAAAAAGTCAAACCATTAATGCCCTAGGGCATTGTGGGCTAGGGAAGGGGTATTTCAAGAGACAGGAACAGTTAGAACAAGGCTTCTTAAGGGAAAGTGGCCCCCACCCTAATCCTTCAGGTCTCATGTCTGCAGACTATCCAGTCAACTCGCCTTCTGTGGCTCCCCTTTACCTGGTTCCCCTGATCACCCTGTGACCTACTCCCAATCTTCTGGTTTTATTCAGTTATATTCGTATGAATTTCTTCTGTTCCATTTAACTTAAATATTAGTTTCCAAATAAAATATAAACTAATTTGTTGCATATTTTGAAGTGGCTCACTCAAGGCTTTAAGTTTTAAAATCTGTTTTCCTTAGAGGGTTTCATGTATTTCTTTCCCCCATCCCTCATTCAGAAATGATTAAGCAAGTTATAGCAAACAGTTCTAAAAGAAGGCTCCTTTCTTCTAGACTTTTTCCCTCTAATTCCCTAAACATTTTATTACTATTTCATCTCTCCTGAGCCTTGCCAGAAACTTGGCCTCCTTTGATTTCCAAATATACCAAGTTATTAAAAATACCCTCCGGCCAAAATTAAGGAAGGGTCAGCGAAATGAACTCAACATGGGGCTTAAGCAGAGCACAGTGATTTCTTTGACTTAAAGTAGGAAAGAAATGATGATGCTTTTGGACAGCCAGTTTCTTTCACTAATCTGTTGCTGGACTCTATCAAACATGAATGTTTCTCTTTGTCAGATTTCTTAACATCTCTCCATTTTGCTGTCAACAACACATGAGACTTAGGTGGAATAACAAGAGCTTATCTCATATTGAAAAAGTCAACATTCCACAGAAAGGTATGGCACCTTCGGTTGATATTAAGAGGGAAGTAAAATTAGAACCTTAGCACTCCCGAGGTTTATACAGTAAAAGACAAGCAGACACACTCTTTTCAGGCTGCTGCTAATCGAGTCTTATTTAGCTTGGAACCCTCTGAAAGGAATCAACACATCAGGAATGGGTTTGCTAACAGGGAGGAGACAGTTGCTGGATATAAATGTGGGGAAAGAAGCCCTTCTGCTTGCCTTCCAGATAACATAGAGCTTAAGTGTCTAATTGACCATGGAACAAAAAGGACATTGTTTTGAAAAAAAAAAGTCACCTTTGCTGGGGTCCACAGAAACTGTTACGGCATCTTACCTCTGGGGAGACCTGAGCTTAACTATGGTTTTTCAATCCAGCTTTCTAAATTTATATCTGTTTTGCAAAAGTGAACTGTACTTAAGAGCAACACACAATTCATCTGTAAGGCTCTACTTTTGCTAAGGAAAACAAGAAGAGTGTATAACATTAAAATAGGAACTTAGCAGCTTGGCAAGACTTTCTTTACCAAGAAAGTGAAAGCAAAACATTAAATACAGCAATCCATTGACATTCATGAGGAGATATGCCCCAAGACTTTCATAAATCTCAAATTTATATCACTATAATATCTTATTACCCCCACAAGAAGCAGCCATGAATAACTCACAAGGATTACTGTGTATGACACAGAAATCAAAGAAAAGAAAAACTGTACTGATACACAGCTGCTCTGGGTGGGTGTTGCATCTAGGCTCACGCACCAAGATACAATTCAAATTTAAGTCTCAGCAAAATGGTAACTTGCTGCAAACCACGATCCTTTATGGCCATTTTCAATTAGACAAAATTGTGACCTTTAGTTTAAGAAGATGAGATTGTACACTCTTCCTAAGAAGGTAACCTAGTCAATTGTGGTGTAGTGTCATCAACCTTTGAGGAAAAGCAGTTTCCTTTCAAGACTTGAGACCCATTATACCCACTTGCCTGTAATTCCAGATGGTAGGTATAGGTGGTGGAAATGGTAGGTTGAGCAGAATGATCCTACCTAAAGACGAGTGACTAGTACCAGGAAACGTACTACTCACAGCATTCTCATTTCCTTGAAGTTCTTTTGTACGTTTGCATTGACATTTTCCACAAATTTCATTCTTGACTTTAATTGTAACTTTAATGCAAGAGTCCTTTTCTGAGTTCCTATTATTGTAGAGCACTTATTTTATATGATTCAGGAGGTACCAAAGAAGTGTCAAGAGTTCATCAACACCCCCAGGCACAAAGAACAAGGCACATAAAAAAAACTATGGGATGCGGGACCAACCTAGGGCTACAGACTTATGTTATAAAGTGACTAAGATGTTTACGAAGTTTTCTACTTTGAGGAATGGACAAAGACAGATACTGGTCCAATTTTCAAGTAATGAATCTAGCAAAGGTAGAAAGATATGTACCGTATTTGCCGGCGTATAAGACGATTTTTTGGCCCCGAAAAATATGCCTCCAAGTGGGGGGGTCGTCTTATACGCCAGGTACACTTCAGATAGACTGCCCATAGTGCTTGCCCCGTGCCATAGTGGCCTCCCGATGCCCGCCCACTTCATTCCACATACCGTTCAGGCATCAGCAGCGCTGCTGGGTGTATGCTCGGCTGTTATGCGATTTTGCTGTTATACGATTTTACCACACTCGCAAAATCGCACACAGCCGAGCATACACCCAGTATGATAGCGCAAAATCGCGAATCGCGATACCATACTGGGTGTATGGTCGGCTGTGTGCGATTCTGTGAGTGTGGTAAATTCGGGTTACCGTATATTTCTTTACATATGCATTGAAGATTCGCGATTTTGCGCTATCATGGTGCCTGTTAGAATGTTGAAGAGCTCGCACTTGCGCACTAGTGAGGTCCCAGGGAGATGCTGATGCAAGGGTGGACCAGACTGCTATAGTGACAGGGCTGGCAAACAGGGAGCAGGGACCAATCAAATCAGGCTTTGTATACAGCCAACAGCCAACCACAATACTGCACCATTGTACAGTACAGCATAGAAAATGTCGACCAGTCAAACCCCTATCATCCCTATCATGGCACCAGCCAAAAGAAAGAAGTATGATGCAAATTTTAAACTGAAAGTTATTTGGTGTGTGGAAGGTGTGCGGAAGAGGGGGTAGTCTTATACGGCGAGTATATAACAAACTCTGTATTTTGAGTGGAAATGTTAGGGGGTCGTCTTATACGCCCAGTCGTCTTATACGCCGGCAAATACGGTATGTGCATGTGGCTTTATGGGGTCATTGAGGAGACCATCCTATTGAAGCAAAGAGCTCATTTAAAGGTAGGAGTGAAAGTCATAGACAGAGTAATCCTCATATTGCATTAATTGTTCCACTTTAAGCACAAAATCTTGCATTCCACTCCATGGAAATGCCAGGAAAACACTTACCAAAGAACAACATTAACAAATTAATATCAACCATACAGATGACAGCAATCATGTATCCAATCACTTGTTGTGGGCCTACTATGTGCCAGGCATTGTCCTAGCACAGAAACTCCCCTCTGTTATTCCCTATCTTGTTTAATGGCCCCCTCCCCTAGTCATACAAAGTGTAAATCGTGGGGCTTTCCAATAATTCTTTTACTCTCAGTGCCATGTGAAATAATTCAATTCAACAATCCTTAATTTCACTTATGTTTTCTCATCTGTCCAATGTTTCTGTTTAGATTAGAACTACAATATTTCACATTAGGATTCCTACACTTTCCCCCAGACTCCAGGCTCACTATCATCAGATAAAACCCATCTCTCCCCTCCCTCCGGAGAAGGAGAGGAATAGTTATGGTACCACCGATAGCAACAGCTAACATCTATTTATATGTAATGATATACTATGTTGAGTGCCTACTGGATAAAGCTGCTTCATTTTATGCTCTCAATGCTATTGTTGAAAAAGGAGGAAACTATGATATGGAGAGACTGAACATTTCCCACCAGGTTCATGCAATTAAAAATTGGTGGAGTTAGAATTTTAAATTAGGCCTAAAACCTAAATTGTTTAAGATCATGAATCTAGTCACAATATTTAATTCCGTTCCTCTTCTTTGCCTATAAAATAAGGCATATATTTTGAAGTACTAGCATTGGGACTCTGGGATCAGATTTTTAACTCCACTTACCAGCCATATGAAATTGTGCATGACAATTAATATCTCTAAGTCTCAATTTATCATTTATAAAATAGGATAATATTACTTTCCCTGTATAGCATTGTTGTGAGGATTAAAGAAGACAATGCATATAAATGTTTATGCGGAGCCTGACACATAGTAAGTGCTTAATAAGAATTGATGAAGGAACAAATGGATAGACAGACTGATAAATGGATGGATTTCTTTTAGGTACACCTCTTCAAATAAACATATCACTTACAGGTAAGGATGCCTACTTATCCCCAATTATTAGAGTTAAAATTTCTTCCTTCCCCTCCACCCAAGGAAAGCCATTCAAAAGTTCCTTTTAATGAACAGAAAGTAATGGGATGCATGTGCATTTTCATAATTATCATCATCCTTATAAACTACAACAACCATGGACACTGGTGAAACTTATAAACCTCCAGGGACATTTACTTTCCCCAAACATCTACCCTCCTCCACTGCAACATGAATGTGTAAGATATTGAGGCTAAAATGAGACCTATGACAAAGGTGTTGCTTTTAAACCTACATAACAATGTACAATTTGTAGCTTGACTAGTATATAACTAGATTGTGCAACTTTTGTGGAACAAATGGTCAGCCATTCCTGTTGCCCAAGGAATAGAAATGCACTTGGGTCAGTGACCTGCTACCCTTACTGCTTGCCAAATTCCCAGTATGACTTTTTACAAGTTCATAATTTTCTTGTATAAAACATTATCAAAGTTTTCTCTCAAACTAGTTTAAGGTGAATAGAAAGTCCATAATATAAGAATCCAGTACTTCATATGTTTTAATAAGGTGGGTGATAACACGATGGAAGGGGATAAATTAGTAACAGAGTTGATCACAGATGGTGTTTTAGCAGTTAGAGAAAGCAGTATTTTTATTACACCCCTGATAGTGAAATTTTTCTAAGACCTCACTGTCCAAATGGACACCTACAAGTTCACTTTCCAGAAATGGTATATTCTCTAACTTTAGAGGACAAATTGATTTCCAGAGTTCACTAATCCCAAAGACATTTAATTTGCCCAAATATCTATCCTCCCAATACACATTTGTCTCCCTATTAAAAATCTGCTAATTTCATAGCTTACAGGACAGAAGAACAGGATCCACTGAATCCTAAAATAATACTGTTGTCAGGAGAGGTGAACTGTTGCTTTTCTCTGTTTTTCCCTCAATGGTTTGTATTTATTTTTTTCCTTTTTGTAGTGTCCAGTAGAACCCAATATTTTGAACACTTGGTAGCTCAAAGTAATATCCTCTTTAAAAAGAGTGAACTAACCCCTTCACTGCTCTTACTCTTTCATATTTATCCAGGTGAAGAAAACTAAAATGAAAAAAGAAAGAAGATACAAGCGTCAGGTTAAAAGGGAAACAGACTAAGGGAAATATGAAAAAGCAGAAGTGGCAAAGTGACTAGATGTCGAAGCAAGAACTAATAGCAAATATGTAACCAACCAAGTTATTCTGAGGACAGGGTGTTAAGCCTGTCTTGATCACAGTTGTACCCTAGTGTTTAGCACAGTGCTTAGCACACTGCAATGCTGAAATAGTCATTAGAGAAATAAATGAGAACAAACAGAAAAGGTGACATCAATAATTGAGTAGGTAAAATGAGGTTAAGTAAAAACCATAATAAAATCTCAGAGGTCTTCTAACTCATACTTTGGAAAACCAAAGAATACAGAATATTATAGATGAGAAAAGTTGTATGTGCACAGATATCTATGTTGGTATACACAATATACATAAACACACACACCCACACACACATGCCTAAAAAGGGATGAATGTCCATATATGTTTGCCTATCCATAGACAAGATCAGCTGGAAGGGACCAATATTATTTAAAAATAGCATTTTGAGCTAGTGGCTAATAAGAAACCAAATTCTATCCCACCTAGAATATTGAGTCTTACTTTAAAAATAAACATAACTTAGCATTGAATAGGATTCAATGATATAGGGCACTCTTAATCCCTCAAAATAGCACTGAGGTGAATAGTTCTGTTAAACAAATTAACATGTAAAAAATATGTGCTTTGTTTGTTTATTTTAATAGCAAGCCTTTCTCATTTGTCCTAAAAAAAAAAAAAAAGAAAAATAAAAAGAAATAAAAAGAACAACAAGTGAGCCTTATCTATTCTGTGAGTTGCAAGAAAGCAAGGAAGAAGTGGGATGAGGTATGAGAAAGTGAAGGTTTGGTGTTATGCAGAGTGGGGCTGTGGACAGTGCTTCTTCTAATCTATAGCAGATGTTCATGGCCAAATCCAAAGTAAAACCAACTAGAATTTAGGACTGTTACACCCATGGTGATATATAGATAACTTAAGAGTCAGAGTAATTAAGAAGGTCTGGGAGCAATGGTACCAGGTAGCTGTGGTTTTAGACTGTGTTCAGTTCTCTCTCTTTCACAATACAGAATATAATTTAAAACAGAATTTAATAAGTTGTGAAGTTGCAGCTTTATCTTTTCAGGCTTCCCCAACAAAAGGAGATTAACAACATCAACCAAAGACTTCATACAAAATAAGAGTTTTAGAGTTTAAAACTCAGACAAATAATCACAGAATGCTAAATGAATGATTGAAAAACCTTTAAAGGCAAATAAAAAATGTCCCAAAGTCCTCAACTTAATGTTATAATAATCAGGGTTATACCATGCAGAGCAAGGGGTAGGGTCTAAATTAGGTTCTGTACTGGAATCCAAACATTTTTAAAGTACTGATGCTATGAGCCACCAATAATCTATGGGTGTAAATACATTAATGGCCATCTGTTTCAGCTATTAACATCCATGCACCATTTTTAGAAGAACACTCTTTTTGTTAAGGGAGACATCCATTGCTGCTTCTCAAGTTTTGGTTCAGGAGCTTCAGCCAATGAGGGAAGCCCTTTTCACTTGCTAGAGTGAGTAGTTCAAATACAGGCTCATGACCAAATTTGGGTAACAAGATTCAGACCAAAACTTTCGTTTTGCTTTGGAGAGAAAAGCTCTCTCTTTCCTGTGGGAATGAAATGGTAGACTATGGTAATATCTACAATTACCTACCATAAGAAAACAAACAAGGAAAGGAAAACTAAGTAGTACTCAGAGACAAAGAAAAACCACATCCTCATCATCATTTTTTTGATCCTCTGAAGAGACTAAGTCATATTCAAAACTTGCTTATTAACCATGAACTTTACAGATAGGAAAACCAATAAATCACTGTTGGCTTAAGTCAGTGTGATTGGATTTTCTTTCACCTATCACCAAGAATCCTAACTGATGAAGGAACTGTCTTGTAAAGGAGTCAGGGACATTAACTTTCAATAAAAGTATTCAGTGTTTGGAAGAGAGCAATAGTTTTGATGACTATTACTTATATCTGTCTTCTGAGTCCTATGAAGAAATGAGTCTACGAGAAAAACCAGAAAGGGCTCACTTCACTAAAGACTGTGTTTATTAGTTGTATTTCATTCAAAGATTATTGACTATTTAAAGCAAAAATAATAACCACAGGTAGTATAGCTTATCGTACATATTGAAGAAAAATATATAACACAAGAGAATAAAAGATAGGTGGGAGAATATGGAATTATACTCTTTTAAGGTTTTACATTGCTCATATATTAACATTAATGCATTTGAAGGTATATATATATATATTCTTCTAGAAATTATATATATATATTTATATATAGATAGATATAGATATATAGATATATAGATAGATAGATATCTAGAAATTATATATATAATTTCTAGAAGAATCACTAAAAAAACCCACAAAATTATAAAGCTAAAAACTGGACACAACCCAAATGTACATCAAAAGTAGGTGGTATATTTATCAAATGGAACTAAAAAAAAAAAAAAAAGAACTGCTCATACATACAACTACATAGATGAATCTCAAAAACATTTTGTTGCATATAAGAAACCAGGCACAAAAGAATTTATTCTATGTATATGCTACATGATTCCTTCTACATTAAATTCTAGAGTAGGCAAGACTAATGTATGGCTATAGAAATTGGAAATTATTCACCTGGGCAGGGGAGACTGACTCTAAAAGAGTATGAAGGAACTTTCTGGGGTGATGGGAATATTCTATATTTTATTTTTGGTGGTTGTGGCATAGGTATAAAAAATTATCAAAATTTATTGCTCTGAACAGTTTTAAGATTCTAGTATTTCAGTGTATATAAATTTTACCTCAATGAAAATAGTTTTTAAAAGTCTCTATAAATATACATATTAAACCACAGTCAACACAGTGCAGGGAATGGGGTCAGTGGAACTATGAAGGGTATGTGCGGTGTCGGAGGGGTGGTAGATTGGGGGAGAGGGGTTGTCACTTGTTAGGGGTGTAAATGCCCAACTATTACATTGTTTTGTACACCTGAAACTAATAAGAAAAATCTCTATAAGACTTTAGGGGCCCAAGGCAGTATTATTTTGATAACAGTGCATAATGATGGAATGGAATAGCTTTGGCACAATTGAAGACTCCAGAAAACACAGCACATCCTTGACACTTGAAAGACCAGTGTAGGGCTCTTCTCCAGTACTCCAGGGCTGAGAAGTAGAACAATAGCCACTATGCCCTACAGCCTGAATAGCACAGGGAGACAGGGCAGAATCTGTGAATCAGCACCTGCAGTACCATCAACAGTGCCAGTGACACTGATTGCTTAGCACAAAGCAGTGGCTTCAGCACCAGGAACCGTTTCAGGACAACTGATGGCTGTGCCAGCAGCAGGGATGAGAGTAGCCCCATCATGACCTTTCACAGTGCCCTTTGCTCTACGTTCAGGAACACAACAGGGCTGCCCCCATCACCTCTGCTTTTCAGCATAGTATTGAAAGTCCTATCCAGAGCAATCAGGCAAGAGCTTTCACAGTGAGAGTTCAACTCATTACCTGGTCGTTGTTGACAGAAGTTAGGGACTTGTTTGGGAGCACATTTGAGACATACCCTGTGATCTTCCAGAAATAAGTCAGGAAGACTCAGAAGGGGCAGAAAATTCTATAGTAGTTGGTGGAGATGAGAGCTAGAGAAATGTCATTCGTAGACTGTTCATATGGCCCCACTTTCACTCCCAGGGTGGGATGGCCTAAGGAGACACAGGTGATTCAATCCTAAATTATTTTTCTTTTGACTCAAATACATTAACTTTCTTTCCATTACTGAGGAACAAGTAAAGCTGTAGTTCTACTGTATCCTGAAGAGTATATACATATTTAAAAGAATCATAGACTTTAGAGCTGAATGGATCTCAGCATATTATGATGTAAAACATCAGGCTACATATAAATCTTAAACTGGCTTTTTCTTTCACTACTACAGTGGTTCTCAAATGCTAGTGTGCATACAATCACCAAGAAGGCTTGTGTAATTACACAGTTTAGGCCCCAATATCATAGTTTCTGATTCAGTAGTTTTCGAGTGGGGCCGGGGAATTACCATTTCTATCGGTTCCTAAGGGGTGCTCATATTGCTGGTTCAGAGACTACATTTTGAGAATACTTCTATATTCCCATCTTGAGATTGGGGATCAGAAATAAGGAAGCAAACATTTTTTGAGCAATAGAAATGAAGACAAAGACTAATATGTTGGGTTCTTGCTATATTCCATGTACAATATTATATACTTATATGCCTTAATTCTAGCAATAACCATACATGAATTGTATGTTTTCCTCCAGTTGACAGATGAGAAAACTGTGAACCACAAAGGTTAAATAATTTGCACAAAGTCATGCAACAAATAAGTGACCAAGTTTGAAACAAATTTTCCACCTTTTTACAAAGTCCATGTTCTTTCCATTATTTCATATAAAAAGGAGAATTGATCATTAGTGCTTCACAACAGGAATCAGTAATCACAAAAATCCAGAAAAGATAAGATTGCTTTTTCAGAAGTTTTTAAACCCTATAACAAAATCAAAACAGACCTTTTAGAGGAGAAAGGACCGTATAATCTGTATAGAACAGAATTCAACAGATGGGGAAAGTTAAAAGGTATTTTGTTTACTATAAAAGCTTCACTCTCTGGTACTTATCCCCAGGAGAGATTTAGAAACTTGAGTTTTTCATGTCCTCTATATAAATGTGTATCCCTTTGGTCAGAAAGGATGCCAAGGCTAACACAATCACAACAGCTAGATGTTGCTGAGATTGATACGGGAGTAATTTATCAATCTTCAGTCTGAGAGAAAATACTGAGGTCTCTGCCTTATGTTGTTTTCAGGGACAATAGTGACCACCTGTGACATCACTATTTTTCTTTTTAATTACATGACTTCTAAAGTTGAGCCACAACAGCAAAAGAATCACACCATCTGGGTGAAACATGAATACACCAGCATCTACATTTCCCCAAAACAGATAACCAAGCTTGACTGTACATTAATTTCAAATCACTTGACAACAGCAAATTATCAGAAAGATAACTCAAGATTAGAGTGGTTTTAAAAGGTGTCTAACTCAAAGATTTAACCTGAAAAGGAATGCTATGCATAAAGAAAATATTAACATTACATAAATCATAGGTGAATAAGATAATCACACCTTCAATGCTGCAGAATGAATTGTGCAATTTTAGAGTTAAAGGGCCCTAAAAATCATCTAGATCTGTTTTCCAAATATGTTCTGAGGACATTCCTGAGCTATCTGCCTCACATTTTATTGGAATATGTAGTTAAATATATATAAAATACATAAATATATTTAAAATATGTATATATGTTATATACACACACACATATATATGTATATATGTCCCAATCTCCCAGAGATTGGAATTCGAAAGTTTTAGGTGGAGCCAAGGAACTGTGTGTTTCCCAGTATCTAGGTGATTTTGAGGGTCACAGGATTAAATATGATAATCTGGTGCAATCTCCTAATTTGGACATGGAGCTACTCCTTAAGAGTATCAGAAGGGATTAAAGTGCTTTACAGGAGAGAGAAGTGGTGGACTGTGTTCTGCCACAGATCACAGGAGATGACAGCATTTGAAGGGTCTCGTTCCCTGACGCATCAGCAAACACGGCATTGGGAACATTATCACTCAAGATTCATTGGGAAGCATCAGCAGTGACTGACTGATGTGACAGAAAGTGACAATTCTAATAGGAGTGGCAGCAACAGTAGAAGCAATAGCATTGCCAGCAAGAGTTGATGGCACCCAGTATTCATGGTAACAACCAGTGGTGCCCAGCGTGTGATGCTGGGCAGAAAGCCAGTGGTGCCCAGCAGTCTTGGAGGAACAAGCATGGCAGTCAGGAGGCTGCCTGTACTTGCTCATGAACGTGTTAGTAGGCACTCTATGGGTAGCTTTGAACTGGGAAAGTATACGACATCTTTCTTTTCTTTTCTTTTTAAAGTTAGTTGTCCAATGGAAATTTCTCTTCTTCTTTACACTCACGATATTTTTGATAATCGTTATTCCTAGCCTCTCCATTCTAAATAGAGATTTTGAATATCATTAAACATGTAAATTCATTGTATGCACAAAATATTTTACTAATCAATGTATCATTTTACGCATCATACCTAATACTGCCTGCATCACAAGAATATAGAACTACTCCACAAATCAATGCTTAACTAAAAAACCTGCTTTTAAATAAAACTAGAAGCTTTTAAACCGTACAAGCATGCAGGATTAACAAAATAACTACACATACATTTTAGCTCCCCTCTTTCATTGCCACTGCCAGGATGTACTACTACTGAGCAGTATTATTATTTATAAACATCTTTTCAGTATATGAAACTCACCATTATTCTAGTGTATCACAGTATGTTGAGATACATAAGCAGTTAAATATTTTGGGGTCAAATACCCTCATAGTCAAAGATAAGACAATAATAGAATTTCTATGTTACTCACTTGACATCTCTTTTAACTATCATAATAATCTACAACTTTGAATGATGAGAAATTTGATGACTGTGTGCCCATGGTGCTATGGAAGATTCGGTCACTTTAAAATTTCATTGAAAATTAATCTATTCTTCACACCTATTCAAAGTAGCAGAATTAGGAGAAATATCAATAATTAATCCAAACTCATAATATCAGGCTATGGTAGTTTCCTGACCTGTACTGCAGCACCTGGTCTTTGAAAACACATTAATCTGGAATACATTTATTCCCTCTTTCAATGTGTAATAATGGAAATTTAAAATCCTCACAAAAAAATAACATTTTAGCTTCTCAATATCACTCCCAGAGAGCATAACCATCTTAAATATATGTAAGCCGAAGAATGAAAGCAAATAAACAAACAAAAACACTCCCTAGCAGTGTAATTGGGGTGATATTATGATCAAAATTAAAAAGAACAGATGAAGAATAACAAATTAACACGTGTTATTTTAATGATTTCTGGGTGCAAAATGCATGGGATTCATAACTCTATCTTATGGTACACTGTATTTATTTTATAAGTTAGAATTGCTGAATTTTTAAGCTTAATTATAGATATCATCTAGTCTAATCCCCTCATGTTATAGGAGTAATAACACATCTTCAGAAGTGACATTATATTTTAAAATATTTTATATTATTTAAATATATTTTAAAGTTCCTAACAATAATTACAAAAATAAAAGCAAATAAAATAGAAAATGTATAATAAAACCCCATAGTTTAATTACTGAGAAGGTACATAGTGTAGATGTATCCCAACGTGGCTCAGTCTTTAAAAATGATTCCGTTCTCCCCAAATATTGGTTCAAATAACTTTGCAGAAAAGCACTTCCTCACCACCCTCTCTAAAGTAGAGCCATCCAGGACATTTACTATGGACCTCAGGTTGAGGCCATGACAGTGGCTCCTAGAGAATACTTCATAAATTGAGTGTTTGAATGAATGTATGAATCCAGGCCTTATTAAGGCTGTGTAAAACAATTCAAGTACGCATATTAGGGCCTTTCCAGAATGAGAATAATATCACAACAATAATTTCTCTTCATTAACAGATTGGAAATGTCTGTCAATCTTTCCAAGGAAAAGATCCCCAACCCTTCACAAACTTGAGCCTTCTCTAGAACATTCTGGAAAAAGTAGTTATTCCAATGACTAAGGGCCAGATAAAAATGATCATGTAGTTTCCAAGAAGTCACCACCAACACTATTCCCTGATGCTGCCATGCCCAATATCTGTCATTATTTTTCATAACTAATATTATATCCTGAAATGCCATTAATTACCGATTTGTGTTTTTCTCTTTATTGACTTTTCCTCCCTAAAAATATAAGCTTTGTTTCATGTACCACTGTATCACAGTACCTAGGCTCATAGAAGGAGCTTAGTAAATATTTGTTAAATGAAAAAATGAATATGGTTAGTATTGGTCCCAGGGCTTCTTTTTTCCTTCCTTCCTTCCTTCCTTCCTTCCTTCCTTCCTTCCTTCCTTCCTTCCTTCCTTCCTTCCTTCCTTCCTTCCTTCCTTCCTTCCTTCCTTCCTTCCTTCCTTCCTTCCTTCCTTCCTTCCTTCCTTCTTCCTTCCTTTTTTCTCTCTTTCTCTCTTTCTCTCTTTCTTTCTTTTTTCCTTTTTTCTTTTTCCCTCTCCCTCGCTTTGCCCTGACCTTATGCTCTGGGTGTGCTCATTTCCCACTTCCTTCCTCGCCCTGGGGACTGGCCTGGGCCTTGCCCATCTAGGAGCTGTGCCCTGCCCAAGACTTGATACCCAATGGCCAGAGACCCTAGTAACCAGCAGCAAGGCCCAGACTCCACCCCTCACTACTATCAAGATCGCTCCCAACAGCCCCCTAAGTGACTGGTAGCCATATTTTTACCACCCAGAAACTGATTTTCTCTACCCTTTTCATTCTTCTGGGTGGGGTACCTTAGAGGCTTCAAAATTCTGGGCTTCTGTGGGAAGAGGAAAATAGTGAGGAGCATTGAGGGTCTTTGATCTATGTTTTCAGAGGTGGGCCACTATTTGTAGGCTGAAAGAGAAGGGACATGAGATTCCAGCCTCAACTGGGGGAGGAAGAAGGAATGGCTTCTCACAGACCTTGCTTGGAAGCTGACTGTCAGAACTGAAACTAGAACCTGATCCTCTTGGGGACTCCTCTCCTTTCCTGAGAGGACTTGAGGTAGTGCCAGAGTTCTTTTTGCCCCTGGGCTGACTGGGAAAAGATAAGAAAGGCCTGCCTTCCACAGCGAATGAGTGTCAGAACTTCCTGTTTTCAACCCTAATTTCTCGCGTTCCCTATGATACTTCATATGCTGCATCTATTTCATTCATCCTGATTTTAAAAATGATGCCTTGACCCTCTGTATGTATCTCACCAAAATGAACCATACTGTCTTAGATCTCCAAGAAACCTACAAATAAGCCAAAAAGTGAACATATAGCAAAAGGGGGAAAAGCAAATAAGAGAGGGAATTAGAGAAAATTGCAATTAGTACGAACAAGATTTTTAAAAGGAACAAAAACCAAATGAAAGGAGCAAAAAATATAAGTTATGAAAAGTGGAAAAGTAGATAATGGAAAAGAAACAGGAATGACTCATAGTCAAAGATGTTGTAAGGGGAAGTCATACATAATTATCCATGCTGTGTTCATTTTCTCTGCCAATAAATACGTCTTTTTCTTCATTTTAAAGGATCTCTTTGAAAGAATCTTTGTGGTCCCCTGCAAAACCAATCAGCTAAAAGCTCCTTTTGCATTCAGCCCCTTTTCTCAGGCCCTTTGACATTCAGGTTGCAGTCCTCATCCTCTTCTAGAACACTGGCACCTGCTTTGTAGGCTGTTTCCATTTCATGAAAGGCTCCCACCAGCGTCAAATTCCAGGAGAGGGGCTTCAGTACTCTCCTCCTCTGTGCATGACTCTGCCTCAGCCCTTGCCTCTCCCTCAGTGTGCACTGCGAAGGGTGATTTCTACACCACACAAATTAATGCTTTCCCCATTCTCTCTCATTTATGCACATGACCCCTACAGCCTCACCCTTGCCTTCCCTTCTCAGCTTTCTGGTTCTTGGAGTTCATCTGCCTCATGCATTGTTGGACAGAATCAAACCATCTCATGCAACCGATACATTAATTTCTCTGGTTATAACTAAAACGTATCAGTTTAATGGATCATGTTTCCTGTACCATTGATCAGATGTCTTTTTAGAGAAAAGGCACCTCTCCAAAGTTCCTGAACAGCATATACAAACCAAAGGCATGTGCAGTGTAAGCCCTGAGATATTTTGTTTGTTTGTTTGTGTTTTGTGTACTCCAACTCCCTGACTTAAGCTTTGATTGCTGAGGTAGCTACTTCAAAGAGGCATTTACTTCAAAGCTGGCTCTCTGGAATAAACACACTGCCAGCCATACAACTAGATAAAAACCCAGGCCCCCTCTTTCCACTGAGATCCTGTGTTTTAGGGATCTTGTTGATATCAATAACTGACCATTTGGGCCTTTTTTTTTTTTATTCTCTTCCTGCACTTTAAATTCCTGCTCTTATGTTTTAAATTTACCAGTAAAGAGTAAGCCCAGGAAACCCTAGGCCCCACCCTGGATACCAATAAAAGCAGAACCCAAGGCCCATGTGTTCCCACGCTCTCTCAGAGACCTCGATGTCTGTGTGGCCCCAGGTATGCTGTGTAATTTCCAGGTCCTATAAATAACATGTCATTTTTCAAAGTTTCCTGGTGGTTATTGCTGAGGGCATCTTGCAATCATATTAAGAACCACAAGGACTGCTCCCGCCATAACACTGGTTATTGATAAGCTGAGACCAGTACAAAAACATCACAAATTAATATTAATGAGAGCTGACGCAAGTTGTAACTTGATTTTTCACTAAAAAAGAATAGGAACAGAAGACAGAGTTGAGAACCTAAGAAGACATACTACACAAATTCTGCTGGCTAAATTTTTTGTGCTAAAAGACCAGTAATTTTCTGGAATCTATGGAAAGCATTTATTGAAAGCACACATCATTCAGCTAGGAGACCATAGTCCTGTGTAATGGAAACTTAGTAAAGGTTTAATAAAAGATAAAACAAAACAAAACAAAACAAAAAGAAACTCACAACACAGGAGCCCCACACAGAACACAATATGACACAGTAATTTGTCCATCTCAGAAACCAAAAGATCTTTATAAAATATCGTCTTCTATAAACATCATCCTGTGGTGAACTCTGTGAGTGGAAATGTAATAAGCCTGTAGTTACTTAAGAAATCATTGTGATAGAAATAAAACACTGCTTTGCATTTTTACTTACAAGTTCATAATGAGAACATCAGCGTTTGCAAAGCGTTATACTAGGATTTTTTTTGCACGAAGTGTTTTCAAACACATGTCTCAATAATAAAAAATTGAAAAAATAATAAAATAAAAATAGAAAAAATAGTTATACATTAGAAAAAATTCTTTTAAAATACATGTGGAAAGTACAGAAAACCTATCTCAATATTTGCAACCCAGTATTAGAGGAAAGTCAAACCTGAGTTTCAGCCCATGGTGTACCAGGAACCAGTTTTATATCCTAGGGCTAATTAACCTCTCTGAACCTCAGTTTTCTAGCAGATAAAATGGACTTAATAATGTCTTCACAATGTGATTTTTGGGGGACTAAGATATCTAAGGCCTTGCATGCAATAAGTACTAGTTCCCTTTTCCTTTGAGTTATAAAAAAGTTTTGTTTTAAGGTATTTCTTACATTAAAACAAATAATATAAATTTATATACCTATCACTGGATCATATTTGGTAACTCTTGATTTAATGTGAGCAATTTGAAAATTCTTTTTGTTTCTTGCTACCTGGCATAGAAAATTTATAAATATTTTATGTCCAAAAATCCAAATCCTTTATAGTATAGTTCAGCATGACAGTAAAATCTCTTTCTCCATGCCTCAGCACTTTTATAACTATATATACATGTCTTACAGACACAATTCTGTTTATAGGAACACTATGTTCCAAAATATGTTTGTATATTGGTTGTTTAGAATGAAGAATTCATTTCCTTATTAAAGTGATTGCATAAAACCAGTTAGATTCAAGTTCAGTGTGCAAATATTTATTGAACCTATACTTCAGTTAATATTCATAATGACACTGGGTTTGGGCCTAACCAACATTTGGCTTGGGGTCTTGAGTGGATGGTGCAAATGTGACTTGTCATTGGGTGTGGAAAGCGAGTTATACAAACCCTTTTATTTAACTGGTTAGACATAGGTAAAATTTAAAAATAGCTAAATTATTCTTAGCATAATTTTCTCTCTCCTTATTTGTACCATCAAAACCTCCCTGGGTACTTACTGAAAGAAATCCAAAACACTAATTTGAAAAAAATATATGCACCCCTATGTTTATTGCAGCACTATTCACAATAACCAAAATATGGAAACAACTGAAATGCCCATCAATGGGCAGTTGGATAAAGAAACTGTGGTGCCTTTATACAATGGAGTATTACTTTGCCATAAAAAGAATGAAATCTTACCATTTGCAACAACATAGATGGACCTAGAAGGTATTATGCTAAGTGAAATGTCAGATTGAGAAAGACAAATACCATATGAGCTCACTTATATGTAGAATCTAAAGAACAGAATAAACGAGCAAACAAAACAGAAATAGACTCAGAGATACAGAGAAAAAAAACTGATGGTCACTATATGGGAGGGGGTTGAGGAATGGGAGAGAAGGTGAAGGGATTAGAAAGCACAAATGGGTAGTCACAAAATAGTCACAGGGATGTGAAATATAGTGTGAGAACTATAATCAATAATATTGTAAAGACTATGTAGGGTGCCAGATGGGTACTGGACTTATCAGGGGGATCTCTTCATAGACTGTGTAAATGCCCAACCACTGCACTTTACACCTGAAGCTGAAGTAGAATAATATTCAGTGATTGAATGTCGACTATAATGTAAAGTGCAGCATAGGGAATATAGCCAATGTTGTTGTAATAGCTATAAACGATGTCACAGGGGTAGTAGACTTGGAAGGGGGTTATCACTTTGTGAGGGGTGTAAATGTCAGTCATTATGTTGTTTTGTACACGTGAAACGAATAAAAAGAACTTTTATTAACCATTAGATCCTATTTGTTTCCAGACTTGGGCCTTTTTTTAATCAATAAATAATGAAAAAAGAAAAAGAAAAAAAAGACCTCCCAAGGCTCCTGTGTATTTAGGCCTAAGGTCCTCCCAGTGACTTCACCACCACCTTCCAGCTAAGGTGCCCGCCATCTAGCCCCACCATTCTCAGGCTCAGTGGTCTCCAATTACCGATCTCTGCCCACTCTCGCACTCACTGCCTCATCACCATTGATCTCAGTCAGAGTTTGGGAAACAGCAAATGGATTCACAAACATGCAAAAATATTAAGGCCTAATATTCTTACAAAGTTCTTACTGCTTTCAAATAATATACCTGCTCAACAAAAGTAATGATTTTGTTGGTACAATTGCAGGGAATGTGGCAAAAGGGAAACGCATTTTATTTTCCCTTATGGGAAAAATTATTTCCATGGAGCTAGTAGGCCATTTTCATCTCATATCAGGTAAGCCCTGCCTAGGAATCTGTCTCCCAAAAGTAGTTTTACTTCTTATAGTTCCCATGCTTTCTCTGTTTCTTCACCTTAAAGCTTTATGTTTTTGTTTGTTTGTTAATAATAGCTCCTGAATAGGCAGTGCTGATGGTTCCAGCAGTTGGAACTTTTTTGTTTGCTTGTTTCAGGGAGCTGGAAAATGGGGACCAGGACAGGACAGACTGTTTATAATACTGTTCATTTGTAACTAACAGGACTTTGTTTTCTTTCCTTGCTAAGAGGGAAGGTGTATCTGTCCTTGTAATTCAGCCCAAGAGAAAATAAAGGGTTTAAAAGTTTAGTTGCCCAAATTGATACTGGAGGATTTACCTTTTTGCATTATTTATAAAACAAGTGTACTTCCCACACACACAACCTAAATGGAATCAAATGAAACTTGTGAAATGTGAAAGCCGTCTCCATCAGGAAATTATTTGCTAGAAGAATATAAACTAGTATTTTGAAATGTACAGTTTAAAATAAATTTTGCTTTTTAAAAATTCTGTATTATTTAAATGGCCTCCAACTGAACAAACTATAAATTCACATTGGCAACGTTTAAGGAGACAGTTAATGCCCTATGTCTTCAGTTTGACCCCTGCTTGCTCATTTTTTGTGAATTCTTTCTTCTCTCCTTGGTTCTTATTCGTTGGGGATGTTTAAGACTCAATAATCAGTCCAATTCTCATACCACAATCTCCCTAAGCACTATTTTTATTGTTCCTCTGGATTCAGTTCCAATGAGACGCTGGTAATTCCCATATCTATACACACAACCCCAGCATCTCTTGAGTTGCAGACATGCATAGCTAATAGCCTTCTGGATAAGTCTCACAGAACCTCAGGTTCAACCAGAACAAACTCCCGTCTTCCTCATTATGCCATATGCTTGTTACAGTTTCTCCTTTGCTGAATTTAACCACCATCTACCTGATGGTCATGGAGCTAGAAACCTAAGAAACATCCTCCCTCTTTTTCTCTCCTCCTCCAATAACAAAGCATGTCAGATTTGCAGCCTCATGTCACTTCAGTTTTTGAGCTTCCACTTGAAGGTGCTGATATTCTATCAGTAGAAACTTGGCTTTAAATCACTTAGAAGAGATTTAATAAAGGGCATCACAAAGATGACTTGTTACTTCTGGAAACTGTCAGCATAATGCAGTTCTTAATTTTTATTTTATTTTTTTTTTTGTATTCATCCAAATAATAGTTTTATAATGAAACACTGAATAGACAGAAGAATTACCTGTAAGTTGTTCATCATTGGTCAGAATGCTGTTCTCTTGAATTACATTATGTAATATAAACCTTAGGTGTTATTTGAAAGTAGAGAACTGCTTTTCTCATCTAGGACTTCTAATGAATTGCTACAAGTGATCATTTTTAAATAATAAATCTTAATGATTTTCTATGTTTGTTATTCAGCTTTAATTAATACGAGAATTTCCTACCATAAGTAAATAGATTTATTATTTAAATTTGGTTTAAATTATTTTATTTCCTGGGGGGGATAGGGAGATGGGAAGAGTAGATAGACATTCACTTTTAAGTTATTGAAAATATGTGCAGTGTTCTAGATATTAGCAAATATTAGTTACTTTACAAGCTTTGGTTATTCCATTTACACATGAACTGTGTCTTATTTTACATATGCTGTTGATGTACATTGTTTCTAATTGTTTTCTATGGTTTAAAAAGTCTGCCTTTAAAAGAAATTCAGAAAGTTCACCTGACATATATTTTGCCTTCCTGAGAAATTTGTATTTGTATCAGCATTGAGTTTTGGCCAGTGCTCCAATATAGGGAAATTACTGTTTTGAAATAAAGGAAAATTTTATTTTCCTTGGGGGAAAAATTATTTAGAAGAGTAGTCCTCAAATAGCTATACATTAGAGTCATCTGGGAGACTTTTAAAAATATTAACACCTGGGCACCATTCTGAGAAACATTGATTTAATTCATCTGAGATGGATTCAGTCATGGAGAGTGCTTAGAAAGTTTCACATGATTCTAGAGAGTGGCAAACACTGAGAACCACTGCTTAAGAAGCTATCCATTTCCCTCAGGAATAGAGCCCAAATTCTGCTGCCCAACTAATAAGCCCCCCTCACAAACTGGCACATACTCATTTCTACAGCATCACCTCTTTTCAATGCCTCCCTCCCCCACCAAAGGCACTTTAAATGACAAAATGTCAGACAATTTAAACTGTCTTCCATGTTTTAGGCTTTTTCGCTCTTGCCCTAGTACCTTTGAACATCCTGTTTCCTCTGTGTGCAACATTCCTTTATTTCCTTACTTGGATCATCTTCCCTTTCCTTTCCTTAGCTCCAAGAAGGCGTGCCTGCCAAATCCCAACCAACTGCAGGTCGGTTGGATATCCCTCCCCTGCAGCACTATAGGCCTCATCGTTCTGGGGCATTTGTCACTCTGGGTTGTGTGAGGAAGTTTCTTTCTCTGACTCAGTCTGTGCATAGAGAATGTACCTTTTTCATACTTATTAATTACTTATTAATTGTCCTCAAGTGCTGAATAAATATTTACAGGAACATATCAAATTCAATTCTATTTTTAAGTTGTATTCCACTTAGAAATAAAGGTATTTGCATCATTTCAATACTTCCAATCCATTATAGTATGTATTTTCACCAATTTTCAAACCCATTCTCACCAGCCTTAAGCTTACTCCCTTTGTGTTCAATTCACCGTACAAGGAAACACATTACTAAATTCTATTCAAAGATGTTTTCCAAAAGCAAAATTAGAAAATCTATTATTTTCTGTTGAAATTGTTTTTTTAATAGAAAGAATGTTATGAACAACAGAAATGTGGTCCACCATTTTATCTAGCTTTGATCTTAAACTCTACACTACCTATGGAATTAAAATCAAAAAGTTTATCTAATGTTATGATATTATGTTAATTTTTTGTACATCTGAAACTAAAAATAAAAAAGGGGAAAAAATACAAGGTTTAAAAAATAAAAGCTAGGGAAAACAATGCTAGACAATAAAGGCAACTTAATAATGTGGGAATAAAAAACAGGACTTTATCTTGAAGAACGTGGCCTTCTGATGAACAAGGATGTCATATCCAATACCCCACCCTTTTCCATTCCTAGGCAACCTCAACTTCTAGTACGCTGACTATAGGATTTAAACTCAACTTTCATTTCTGAAAGTCTAAGTCATGCAATGACTTCATGATGGCATTTGGGGGCCTAATAATGACAAGTGATAATGCCACAGAAACTGCAGCAAAATAAGAGCAGCTACCACTTGTTAAAAGCTTTTGAGATGCAGTGTGAAAAGCACTGTGTGGAGTATTCCTAACACTCATGGCATTGCTGGTTGTGGCACAGACAGATAGCTCTCCACTAAAGGTTTTTACTCCCTCATTCATAGCGATGGACTGTCCTTCCCACGGCTCTTTGCAATCAGGTGCAGCCAAATGTGAGTGGGGTGAAGTGCGATCCTTCCAAGCTTGGCCCATAGAAACCTTTCACACAATCTTTCTCTATTGTTCTCTTCCTTTCAGGCATTTCAAATCAATTTTTAACCTTTTGAGGTATGTGTTTAAGATGGCAAGAGCCACTTCATGAAGAAGGTCTCTCCTGTCATCTATGCAAATACTCCATACTCTTACATGAATGAGAAATTGTCTTCTATAGTGTTAAGCACTGACTCGTTGGGACTTATTTCTTATTGTAGTCAGCATTACTCTAACTACATTACTCTAATTACTCTACGTGAAATGCTGTGTTATCCTAATTTTAAGGCTGGGGAAACTGAGGTTCAGAGAGAAAGACTAGGAGACACAATGTTTCAAATACAGTTTGAATGATTACTACTTTAGTCTCTTAATTTGCATCTCAGGGCAATTTGTTTAGTATGTATTAACCAAACGTCAATGGAAATCTAAATCAAACTCAAAATGTACTTCAATAGACTTAAAAGTTCTGAGGTAATATTATATCTATTACCAAGTTCTCAGAAGTCAATAGGATATAGAAAAGCTGAGGGCATCAATAGTTCTCAGAAACAACCATGATGTACTATCATTGAAAGTGGTGATTACTTTGCGGTAGTAGTCCTTTCAAAGCAAATTTGTAAAGTTAAAAGTAGCAAATATTCTCACTTTAGTATGAATAGAAACAAAATTTATGACACCAGGAAGGTGGAAGGATAATAAATTTTCACTAAGTGTCTAATATAAGGAAGGCCAAAGTTTGGGCTCTACGTGCCTAGTATTTTATTTAAAACTTAAAATAAAGTTAGAGAGGTAAAAAAGCAGAGAGAGGGATCCAAGATGGCAGAGTAGTAAACGCTGTCCTTGCCTCATCCATGAACACATCAAAATTACAACTAAATTATAGAATAATCAACCTGGAGAACCATCTGAAGTCAAGCTGAACAGAAATTTTATAACTAAAGATATAAAAAATAATCCATGAGACTGGTAGGAGGAGTACAGATACGAAATGGGCTTGTCCCAGACTTCCATATGGTGGAAGAAAACAGGGAGGCATATCTCAGTCACAGAGATTCCCATGGAGAAGAGAGAGATCCCAGCTCCCCACACCAGGCTCCCCAGCCCATAGTACTGATACCAGGAAGAGGAGCCCCCACAACATCTGACTGTGAAAAACCATGGGGATTCTGACAGTCTGGGTAGGATGGAAAGCTGTGGGAAACCCACACACCCTCTTAAATGGCCTACAAACAGACTCAGTTAAATGAACTTAGGAAGAAACATTCTCTACTAATAGACGTGAATGCCGTAGCTCACAGAGTTTCGGATAGTTGCACACATTCACGTGTTTAAAAAAGGGAGATGCTGGGATTGAACACATCTCTGACGTGCTCACGTACCTTGTACTGTCTACTTAGGACCCCATTATTTAAATCTGAGCTCATGTGCCTAAAGGATAAGGTAGGAAGCATAAATATGGAAAGCAGAACAGATAGAGAACTGTTGCCTAAAGAAGTACATGATTCATCTCATGAGGGTCCCAGTTCTTCTTGCCCAGCCAGGTATTATCATGCCAAAATCTAGGCCCAGGGTTGCCATACCCTCAGAGTTTTAGAAGTCAGAAATCCACATTTTTATATGATATGTCCCAATATTTAAATGTTAACTAGCCATATATTAATGGGCAGGCTACCAAGCATATCTTTGGGCTGGATGGGGTCTAACAGCTACCAGTTTGCAGCTTTTAATTTTAATTGTCATTTCAAATCAGATTGGACTAGTCAGCAGCAAGTAACAGCAGGGATAGCATATAATATCATTCAAACTCCAAGTACGAACCCTTAATGCTTTGGAAAACTCCAAGCCCATGAAATGGGGGCAAAAGCAATTTTTCATAAAACAAAAAGAAAAAAAAAAAAGAAAAGGAAAAAGTAAATTCAGCTTTATGTCTGTTGATGAATATAGTCAATGGCAGTTGTATATTTTCTCCCTAACTATCTTTAGAGTACAGTGTAATTGTAATACAAGTACTTGCAGTTTAGACTAAGGTGAACCTAGGATTCTAAAGCAAGTCATAACAGTATTATACTATTACGAGGTTTGGGGCCAGAGCAAAATTGAAGCTTCTGGTTTACTTTCATATGGATCCTGTTTAGCCTAAGGTATTCTCATTAAAAGGGAGCAAAATCCCCTGGGAGACACTGGAAACAATTCCATCTAATGAAAATACCAATAACTCACACAAAGGCTGGGTTAGGTCCTCTGAGACTGCCAAGACTGAGGCAGATTTCTTGGCCCATGCTATTCCAGATGCGTACCCAGCTGGGAAAGAGGACGGAGAGCCTTAATAACACAAAGCTTGTGATCATTTGTCCTCTTCACTTCTCATTCTCCCTTTCTATTAATTTTAACTCCAACTACATCTATTCATAACCCTTAAAGTGGAGAAGAGCCTCTGGCTAACCCAGACCACTCTGAATAAGTATGTAGAAGAAAAACTGAAATTAGTATTTGAACTTTCCTAACCATGTAAGGCCACAGATTTAAAATCTTATAAAAATATTCTGTGAGAGTAAAAGCTATCTAGACCTGAAAAGCCTATTTAAAGCTAATTGCCCCTGGCAAAGCTCAGTATGCTGAGGAGGTATCCTATATCCCCAGAGGCATCTTATATCCCCGACATTACTAAACACCTCTCACTTTACAGGATACAAACTTTCCACAAACTTTGTTACAAAGATATTTTCTGTAAGCAAACCCCATTTCCCTTTAGACTTTATTATATAATTAGACCTCTATCCATTGGAAAAAAATAATCTAACACATGGAACTAAACATTTGTGGCAAGGAAAGAATTTAGAAGGTGAACAGGTTCAAAAGGATTGCAAAAAATAAAAAGTATTTCTTCTTGAGTGAAAAAGAAAAAATAATAAACTAACTTTTCTATTCCTCCTACCATGAATAGGTATATCTATCCATTCTTCCTACTGTAGACATTTCTTAAAAGTACAGCAATCCTCCTGATGACACCTGAATGAGCACATCGGACACCAAGGTCCTCAGCTCAGTACAATCAGGAGCTACGTTGGTGGCCCTGAATGAGTTCCATGCCTCTAGGCTTTAATTTTTCATTGACAAAATGACTAAGGCTGAGAAGAAGGATGCTGATGTCTTTTAAAAGCCCTCAATTCTCATTCTGAAGTAGTTAGTAGAACTCACTCTCCTCCTGCCTGATATTTTGTAATGTTTGGTAGAATTATTGAAAGATTGCTGCTACTTGTAAATATGTAGTGTAGATTCCTTGACCTGTTCCTTCAAATAAGATAACTCTTGGTTTTCCCAGAGTTCCCTGATCACTAGGGACAAGGTCAGCAATAAGGTGGAACAGCTCCAGATTATTGGGAAGCTCCTCAGTCATTGAAAGACCACCTGGAACTGATTTTTCTCAGCAAGGAAAACACAGAACAGGGAAAGCCAAAAGAAAGATTTAAATACAGATTACATAAATTTTTGAGATCCAACCAGCATTGCCTAACTGTTGGAGATTCCAGAAATAACTCATCATAAATGAACCAGCCCTCAAATCCTCTAATTCATCTTAAGAACTTGACTTTAGTGGATGGTTTGGAAATTCTATAAACCTGATTAACTTTAAAAACACTATGCATCTTCACTGTAAAAAGATAAAGACAAAATAACCAAAAATGTAAGTACATTAGATGATCTTCCACCAAATTACTTTCGAGGATTCCAAAAGGAATAATCAGAGCCTTGTTATCATAGAGATAATTTGTATTTTACAAATTAGTATACTGATTTTGCCACTGAATAGATTTCTAATCAGTATTTTAGCCATCCCTAAATATTTCAGCCATGACGTTTGTCCATTTAATATGAAGTATGAATATACTTTACATATCTAGTTATAATGATATATCAAACTATAAAATTAGCCCTGCACTGTAAATCATAAATTACTAATAAATATGAATATCCAGGGAACAAGTTCAAAACCTTGATATCTGAGCCTGAGATGCTCTAAGACATGTAGTTAATGTGACAGTCAACATACTGACCTCCATCACTTCAAGCTGTAAGCAGCCTTTATGCTTTTCTATGTGTGCTGAAGTGAAACATGTTGAAAGCCTTTATTTAAACTATGTATCAAAATACTGTATCTAACTTTAAATTATACATCTGTATTCATGAAGATGGCATTTGATTCTCTCTGTAGTAAAATAGTTTAGTATATGAAACTATTCAATAGAAATAAGTTACCAAGGATGAACATAAAGATTTGGATATAAAGATGTATATTGCAGAAATATTTAATGGTGAAAATTGGAAGTGATCTAATATTTTAAAATGTGGAGTAAAATTTTGATAGTTTATATGATGGCTTTTAGCTAATAAAAATTTATTTTAGAACAGTCATTAACATGAGGAAATTCATATAATATATGAATAGAAAAATCAGGTTGCAAAACAGTATATACTATCTGGAGAAATATGCACCTAAATGATGAGTGTTTCTCTGGTTGCTAAGATTATGTAATTATGTGTGATTATTATGCTGTTTTTCCTATTTTTCAGGACTTTCCTAAATTTTTCACAAGTAAACATAACATTTTAATAGAAAATATCCAATTAAAATTTACTCAGAAATGGTGAAAATTAGACAGTAATTTTCTATGTTCACAGCGACAGAGCTCATTTTCAGCAGAACTAATAAGGCATAGTGGAGTCTGTGAAAAGCATCTGTTCTGATTCCTCAGTGGCCCTTCATACCAGTTCTTAGCTCATTTGAATGTCAGCCCTAGGAAAGGACTGTTTTACTTTCATAGGGACTGGCAAACATTGGTCCACAAGAAATGTTATAGCTAAATGTAAGTTGTAGCTCATTCAGTATAGAACATAAAGCTGCCCTGTCTTAAAGATCTAGAATGTATTCCTCAGGAATGATCTAGAATGTGTTCCTCACTAATTGAAATGAGGTATCAGTGATATAATCTGTGGCGCCACAGTACATGGCTGTCAAATTTTCTGTGCAGCTTTATGCACTGACCTCTTGGGCTGCCTGAAAGTACTCCACTCTATTTTAATAAACACCAGCTCCTACTTTGTTTACTTTTTGATGGGAAAGTTCTGCTTTAACTAAACAGGCAAAATCTGCTTATTTAATTAAAAAACTTCAGTAAATATTTCTTTTCAAAACTCCAAACAAGACTGAAAAACTGAAAGCTTATCAATTTTGAAATTGGCTTCTTGGAAGGAAAAAGTCCACTAAATAAAATTTGCTGCCTGCTCCTTAAATACTCATACAAATAACAAGTAGCTCTACAAAGCATTAATTCTTTCCAATACTGATGTTACTGCTCCAGTCTTGGTTCTTGACTTCTTGTTCTGACTAACACAGCAAGGGTTTTTGTTGTTGTTGTTTGTTTTTTAAGATTCCACATATAAATGATATCACACAGGATTTGTCGTTTGTTCTCTGACTTATTTCACTTAGCATAAGAGGTCTGACAGTTAAGTTCGTGAACTTGTTACAATGATGTAGCTAAACTTTTTTGGTATCAGGGCAATTATTCATGATGAATTTGTACCACCTGGAACGTTAACCAAGTTTACTATTTGGAACTACTGAAAAGGCTGAGTGAAAAAGTTAGATATTCTGACCTTTTCTGACCTAGATATTCTCACCAAAAATTCATGGCTCTTGTATCACGACAATACACCAGCTCACACGGTACTGTCTGTGAGGGAATTTTTAGCCAGAAAACAAATAACTGTATTGGAACACCCTCACTACTCTCCTAATCTGTCTCCGAATGACTTCTTTCTTTACCCAAAGATAAAGGAAATATTCAAAGGAAGACATTTTGATGACATCAGGACATCAAGGATAATGCAATGACAGCTCTGAGGGCCATTCTAAAAAAAGAGTTCCAAAACTGCTTAGAAGGGTGGACTAGGTGCTGGTAAGGGTGCACAACTTCCCAAGGGGAGTATTTCGAAGGTGACCATCGTGATATTCAGCAATGAGGTATGTAGCACTTTTTCTAGGATGAGTGTGATAACGTAATTGTCAAACCTCATAATGTCCTCAAGGCTCATCCATGTTATCACAAATGGCAGGATTTCCTTGTCTTTTATGGCTGAATAATATCCCATTATGTATATAGCACATTTTTTCTCTACCCATTCACCTGTCAGTGGACACTTAGGTCACTTCTAGGTCTTGGCTATTATAAATAATGCATGTAACAGCTATTCAACTATCCTTGCTTCTACGGTCTGTTGGTTCTCCTTTCAATAAATCAGAAATACCACCAGATAAACATTTCTAAGATGCGATCTGATATGCTACTTGGCTCGTCAGCCTTTACTCACCCCCTCCCCACTGCCTACTAAACAAAATTCAAATTCCAGAGCATGACAGCCAAGTTCCTCAGGTACTTGACCTAAATTTCCAACCTTATTCTCCACTTGTCTCCCATAGCTACACTCTACACCATGGTTCCCTAAGTATGGTCAGTAACATCAGCATCACCTGTGAAATTCAAATTCTCTGCCCACACAGACCTACCGAGGGAGAAACAAGGGATAGGATGCAGGGATCTGTGTATTAACAAGCCCTTTAGAGAATTCTAATGTATGCTAAAGTTTGAGAACCATTGCTCTAACCAAATGTAATTCCTTAGACACACCCAATACTTCACCAAATTAATGTTTTTCCTAGTGCTGTCCTACTGACTGGAAGTTTCATTTGTTCCCTATCTTCAGATGGGTAGAACCCATCAGTCCTTTCAGGCCAAACCAATACCAGCTCAACTGTCCCTTCCCTGGTTTCCTCAACCAGAGTAACCTCTTTAGTCCTTGAACTGTCATTGTTTGTATCTTACTTAAAGCATCTACTGCAGTTTCTCTTGAAATATGGTTACCTGCATAGTTCTTATAGCCTGTGTTAGAGTGTACACTCTTTGAAGGCAACATGTCATCTGTAACTTCCACAAGAAAAAGGGCCAATTGGTCTCAAACAAAGTGCTACAGATGTTTGTCCAAAGGGGGGAGAAAAGCAACTACTGAACAGCATTTAAGATTGCCAGATTTAGCAAATAAAATATGAGACTCCCAGTTAAATTTGAATTTCAGATAAACAACAAATATTTTTTTAGTATAATTAGGTCCAAATATTGCATGGGACCAACTTACACACTTATACTAAAAATATATGTTATCTGAAACTCAAATTTAACTGGGCATCTGGTATTTTAACTGGCAACCCTATCACCATTGTTCATCTGTTACTTGCCTCTATTCCAATTTACCTTCTTTCTACTTCTCTCTCTAGGAAGCATAATTTAAAAATTGAAAAAACAAAAAAAGACAAAAAATTTATATACCCAAATAAATGTTTTTCTTTAATAAATTCACTTTGGAAACACTGTACTTATTCAATGATATTGATGTTGCCTAAAACATGTTTGAAATTGTTTTTTGTTTGTTTGTTTTAGCATGAAAGCTCTCCTAGTGGTTATGCAAGAAAACCAGCCTCATAATCTGAAACCTGTGTTTAAAAAAATACATAAACTGTATTACTACTTTTCAACCTACTTATATGTTTTCAACATTGACATCCAATAACTTTTTACTCTTATTGCAGATTAAATTTATCTTCTGAGAGACATAATACTTGTCATCACTGAAAATAATTTTAAAATATACCTACAGCTTAGAAGGGCAATTCCCTAACAAATGTAAATCTGTTTAAGAAAGTCCACTGGTGCTAATATGAAGATGATATTCAAAAAATATGTCAAGTCTGCTCCTCTCTGATTTTTTTAAAAAGTCACATTTCCTTACAATCATTCTTCTCTCAAGATTCCAAACTTACACCCAAATGCTACGGCTTCTCAAAGACTCCATAGATAAGCTTTAAAATAAAGGACATGCAACCAAACCAAGTAACATATATCCAATTAACATATATATATGTGTGTGTGTGTGTGTGTGTGTGTGTGTGTGTATATATATATATATATATATATATATACGTATATATATATATATATATATATATATATTGTTTTGTGGCAAACGGATATATGTTAATTTGTTTGGTTGCGTTGCATGTCCTTTATTTTAAAGCTTATCTATGGAGTCTTTGAGAAGCCGTAGCATTTAGGTATATATATATATATCCCATATATATATATATATATGTATATACGTATATATGTATATATAGATACATATATACGTATATACATATATATATTTATTTAGTATATATTTAGTATATATTTAGCATATATATATTTAGTATATATGTATATACACACATACACACACATATACATATACATATATGATATCAGTGCAATTTCCATAGCTACATATCATATTTTATTTCCATGCACATATATATATTATTATTTATATATTTACATCTCCTCTTAGAGATTGAAATACCTTGAAGATGGGAGCTTCTCTACCTTCTGAAAGGTACCTTATACAAGCCATGGTATACAATAAATGAGGCCAGGGAAAACGCTATCTATAATCAACAATTCCAGCAATTTATTTGCTACTTCATTGTAGTTAAAATTTCTGGAGCATTTTCCATCAGCTTATCGGATCCAACCTGCAAATATCTTTAACAGGGATTTACTTATGTTCTTGAGAGACACTAGGTTCAAAGCTATTTGATACCTTATTGCTCACCTACTCCCACTCTCACACAGATGGATAGAGAGGAGGCAGAAGGATGGCATCAGCTATTGGTAATATTCTCCTTTTCTCTAAAACAAAATGAATCAATAGGACCAGTGTGATGGAGGCTACATGAAAATAACTTTAAGCTTTCTGGAATTTGAAATTTAGAAACTGATTTTCAAAGGAAATTTCCATATCAATGTTCAGCTCTTTGGGGCTGTTGTTCAAGCTCATGAATCGAAATAATAATACATTAGGGGTTACCATATTCTTTGAGAATAATCTCAAACAGAGGTGACACTCTAAAAGAGATTTTAACAGGTAATACCTTAATCACCCCAGAAAATCCTATGTCTTTTCTTTCAACTCTACAAGAGAATTTTCATAGGTTGGTACCTTCTCATTCTGTTAGCAGCTGCATTTATCCAATCACAAATCAACAGGAAATTAAAAAAAAAAAAATCAATTCCTGTATCAATTGGCTATACTAATGAAATAACCACCAATCTTATTTTTCCTATAAGACGCACACATAGTAGCTTTGAATAAGAGTAAATACATCTGAATTGCATGAATTCAGATAGACAGCAACATTTTATTCCTTCTTGTTTTATTTGTTTGTTTTTTCCTCATTATAAAAGCAGTTCCCAAAGCACCACTCTCCCAGTGGTTTTTACCTGATGTTATAACCAGACATGAAGGGTTAGTTAAAATAAGATCTGGCCCACTGGGACAGCCAAGAAGCATATCTACCACTGAGGCAGAAAAACTTATAATTAAAAAGAGCAAGTCCAGCCAGGCATGTACAACCCAGAATTCAGAAAAAACCTGGACAGGAAAGTTACTGGTATCAGCGATATGACAATGAAATAGGGAAGTCTTGAAAAGTAATTAAAATTTTAGAATGAGACAATGAAGATTAAGAAAGACAGGCAGTTTGGCATCAGTGAACTCTGTTAAATAACAGAAGATCCCAAACTAGGCCAGGAGAACAAGGGTGGAATATTAAACCCTAAAAAGTTTAACAATATAATTCCTAATCCTAAAAAGTTTCTCGGCATACTTTTAAGGACAGTAAATTAGGCGTAAAACAAATGAGTAAGTGGAATATAAGAAAACGACTTTGTTTCAAGAAGAAAGAATCTCTGACACCAGCACTAGCTTATTAACAAGATTAGAAAGCCAAATGTGGGTCTTATACTAGGTCAAACTCTCCCTTTTAAATCCAAAAATTTCATCTGCAAACTGGGAATAAAATGGACAAAGTTAAGGGAAATGGTGAGATTTAGAAGCAGAGTATCAGGCAGAGCCTCAGAGTACTAACACACATCAGAAGACTTGCCAAACACACCAGAGAGCTCAATAAATATTGTTTGGTATAGATGTCACGTGGTGTCATGTTTTAGTCGTGAAGTTGCCAATTGGTGGCCTTCAAGTCACATGTGGCTCACAGATGTGGATTTTATTACTATTATTTCTTTGGCCCACACATTATTTTTTTAATCAAATTAATCTATATCATATAGAAATTGGGATATTTCTCATTAATCGTAATAACAAAGGGGTGTCTGTTTTCTTTTAAAAAACAATAGGAAGTCCTGACAGTTTGGCTTTGACTTTTCACGGGCCAGTACTTTATGGGAGTGGAGTAGCTGCTGATCCTTTTAAACAGGGGATTGGATATGCAACAGTTCCCACCTTCACCACTCATCCTTCCGCTGGCAGCCTGGAAGACATTTAAGTTTGCAACCTTTAGAGCTTGGTGAAAATTAAAAGAGACTTTAGAGACTATTGTACCCGATATACACTATCAAGGAACATATCCCTGAAATATTCTTTGCATTGGACCAGACACAAAATTTGATCTTCGCCCAGCATGAGTGAGATACACCTAGACAAGACTGTCAATAGATATGGGCCTAGGAATTGTTCTTGGTTGTAGAAATGCTGGCTTTGTTTCAACAATTATACTGTTTATAACTGAAACTGTTGAAAGTCTATTCATTATCTTAAATTTCAGCTATTAGGTTCATTTTTGGAAAAGAAAATATGGTAAAAGGATAGAATGTGTATCTTTTTTTCTTGGAATTATTTCACAATACCCCAAATAGAATTAATCTGGAGAAATGCAGATATTTGACTTCAGGTTCCAGGAATATCTCAAAATCTAGAGATGTCGCAAGCCAAACGTATCTTTCTCTGTGAAATCTGATGATCCATTGAAAACAAAAACACTGAAGCATTGGATATAGAAGCAGCATGTCAAAATAATAGCCTACTCAGCAATTGCAAAATACTCTGCATTTATATTTAATAATACCCTTCTTTGGGTGTCTAAAAAAAAAAGCAAAAACAAAAAAACACCGTGTACTTTATCTCTTCTCTTCAAAACAGGTTGGGAAATATTCCAATCCCTTGAAAATTTGCTGATGAGCATTTGCCGCATCTTGCTTATATATGCCAGTTTAAGTTATGACATGTTTTGTAAACTGCAGTTTTAAAGAAAGAACAGCAAGGTTCTTATCGAATAAGAAACAGACACAAAGTGTTCTTATATACAATGGTAGTTGCTAAAATTTACTTTCTAAATAGTCTCCCTTAGAAAAAAAACCAAATTAGTTTTCTGCTGGCTAAGTCTCACCTAAAACATTTTTTAAATTTATATAATTTCTTGGGGACCAAAAATGGTCAGCACTTGTACAGGTGAATATAATCACATCACATTGATTTTAGACTTGGTATCTGCTCTTAATCTTCAATAATCTCCATGAGCAGAATTGATTTCTGATGGTAAAACCGGGGAAAGTAACATTCCCTGCAGAGATGGACATTTCAGCAGCTTATTGAGCAATCTGCACTTCAGCACATGCATTTTGGTAGGGCATGCTTTCAAATCACTACACTTCCCTGTCAATAACCCTGTTCTGGAAACATGTATATATATATATATATATATATATATATATATATATATATATATATATATATATGTATATATATATATATATATATATATATATATATATATCCAGAAGAACATATTTTCCTTAGAGAAACTATCAAAAACTATCGATACAACCCAAAGGAACAAGAAATATATATGTCTATATATATATATATATATATATATGTGTCTCTATATATATGTCTATATTTTTTTCATTCTGATATAGATATATCAGAATGAAAAAAAATCTAGAATGACAAAATACACATCTTGACAAATCTTCACAAAGGAGAAAATGGTAATTTGGTATAGCAGAGCCTTTCATATTAAAGTTTGCTGGTTTCATATTCTAATCTCCAAGCATCCAGACACTGAATAAGAAAAGCAATGCAATAAATGCTTTTTATTCCATGGAGTACCTTTTACTGTATTTCCCCCAAAGTAAGACCTAGCCGTACCATCAGCTCTAATGTGTCTTTTGGAGCAAAAATTAATATAAGACTCAGTCCATATTATATTATATTATATTATATCCAGCATTATACTATATTATATTATATTATATTATATTATATTATATTATATTATATTATATTATACCTGGTCTTGTATTATATTTAAATAAGACCGGGTCTTATATTAACTTTTGCTCCAAAAGATGCAGTAGAGCTGATGGTCCGGCTAGGTCTTATTTTCGGGGAAACACGATACTAATCATGGTTCTGTTTTGTTCTGTTTGGCCCCTATGGTGTTTTGAGTGAAAGGAAGTGCAGCGCTGTCTCCCGTAGAGCTGCAGAGTCCTGGCGTTGACAGGTGGGATATGTGCAGTAGGTAGGAGCACGATCACTGAAGATCTCCATGTGGGTCTTGGCTCTGCCACTTTATAATTTACATCTGTTCTCCCCAGCTCCCCTGTATATAAAATAGAAATAATACCACCCCCCGTAGGGTTACTGTTGAGGTGAAGTGGAATAAGATAATGTATGCAAATCACTTAGCACAGTCCTCAGCACTTGATAAGGACACAGTTAAAGTTTGCATCCCGGCCAACCCAAAGTATTCTGTTTAATAGAGTTTAGTTTCAAGTCAACAAATTTGTACTGAGATACATGTATGCCAAGTGTCTTGCTAAGTGCTGCAAATCTCCGACTCTCACATGATTTTGACTTTCACCTGCACATGACATTCTCTCTAATCAATAGCACCAGTTCCACTAATTTTTAAATTCATTTGTACATCTCCAACTGCTTGATGGACATCTCTAAGTGTCCCACTGACTGCAAAGCCAGACCATATAACACAAAGCTAATCATCTTCTCTGAAAAAAAAAAAAAAGAACTCTTGTCTGGATTCTGCAATTTCACTTAATGATCCCATCATTTTACAAGCACCTAGGAGTTTTGCTTGGATTTATCTAAGCCCCTATATCCAATCAGTTATCTTGTCCTATCTTAACTCTTCAAAACGTGTCTATCTTTCCCTTCCTGCTCATTTATTTCATTTTATTACTTGAATTATACTTGGGCTACTTTAACTCTTCCCTACTTTTTCTCCTTCATGTCCCATCCTATTCATGGTTTTCAAATTAATCTTTGTAAATTTGAATCCCTTATGTCAAAATCCTGCTCTGAAAGCTTTAGTAGCTTCCAAAATAGTCCAGTGTTTTAGCCCAAGCTGAAGGCTTTTCATATATCCCTTACTATCTAGTGTCCTCAATTTCATCTCGTTCTATTCCCAACAAAAAAATGCCTTCACCTAACTGATCTATATCTATTGCCCTAAATGAAATCTAATTTCTTCTTTGATTCATCTTCCTGGATTGGATTTCCTTCTTTTTACTTGTCTAAAGTCCACTTTTCCTTCAATTCCCAGCCCCAATTCTCTCTCCTCTAGGAAGTAGTCTCCAAATGCTATAGCTCTATTCAGTGAATGTTCCTCAAGTTTGAGGGCACCTTTATCCATAGTGTTCATTTGGCACATGACATGATTATCTCATGTTGTTATTTTAATGTGTCTTTTATATGTATACCCCCACCATCTCAGGGCATGGGACCACGTCTACATGTTAGTTAGAAGTGTGGGTTACTATCATAACACACAGCTGTGCTTAAACATATTTCATGATTATGGATTGAAAAATCTCAGCATTTATTCATCCATTCATTCATTTGTACATTTCCAACTGTTTGATGGACATCTCTAAGTGTCCCACTGATTCTGCAAAGCTAATCATCTTCTCTGACAAAAAAGAACTCTCCTCTGGATTCTGCAATTTCACTTAATAATCCCATCATTTTTCAAACACCTAGGAGTTTTGCTTGTGTTGAGTGTCAGATTATGTAACAAGAACAGAGTGCTAAGCAAAAAGTAGACACTGTCCCTACTGGTATTTAGTAAGTGGGACAACTTTCCATTCAGTAATCATACAAATAAATAAAACATCTCTGTGAAAAGTTCTAAGAAGGAGCAACCAACCTGTGGTGGGCTCATGGAAAGATCAGACTTATCTTCCCTGAGGAAATATAAAATCAAAGTGGTTTGTTATTTCAGCTTTCTTCAATCTCAGACATTCGGGTAAAATTTATCCTCATTTGCAAGTGCAGGTATGACCAGAATGACATACATACATTTTTAAAAGCACTGGGTAGTATTTATAAATAATGTGGGCAATTATGCTGGACTTAAGGGCTCTAAATTTGGAACTTTGACATATTTCAGTCTTCTTTGGGCTGTTATTTTCTTCCCTGCAAAATGACTGATGATTGCCTACACTGCATCCATTTTCACCTTTCTTCTGTTCAAAAAGAACAGCAGTTTTACTCAGTTGACCATCCCATACCACATGACTCGAGAAGTAGACCCTAATTCCCAGCTCCAAATATTGCCAGGATCCCTTAATAGCAATCATGGTAATTCCACATGTCTGGTGGTGGCCCAACCAAGAAACGAGAGCATCTGTTGGGAAGCAACTGGGAAAGGGTTACTTCTTCCTGAAAAAAGACATACAAGACAGAAATGGTCTCAAGGCTCCTCTGACATTGGGGGCCTGGACCCCTGCAGCCATCTTGCTGCCAATCTGAGCAGGAAATCAACACTCTGTGAAGACCAAATTCAAATTGGAGCACTTCAAGGGCACTGTCATACTGCACCCGGGCTACAGCTTACCTCAGACATCCTCGTGTGAGATAATAAATGTCCTCATTTAGACCAATTTAAGACAGTTTGAGGCAAGGTTTTCTGTTAATCTGCAGCCAAAAACATCCTGACTGATACCTGAAAGATTCTGGACTACAAGAGCCCTTATGGTTCTATAATTTTGTTTTTAAATGATTGCACTTTCTCTTTTAGCATAGATACAAACCATAAAATCAATTGCTTAAATCTATAAATCAATATATTTACTTTCCAAGTGAAGTGAATGAATTAGGTAATTTCTAACCCTTTCCCAACCAAAATTATGTAAAGATTGAATTCCACTAATTATTCGTATTTTAAAATTTTGCATGTTTATATAAATTATTATCATTGCTTATATTTGGCACTCAATATTGATTTAATTGAATGTAAACCATTTAGGTAAGATGGAAAATTGTTTCATTATTGAAAAAAAACTGTTTTATTATGTTCTTATTTTAAAATTGTCACTTACACCTGTGGTTGTGAAAACAAAAATGATTCTAACTTCAACTAACCACATCAATGTTATTATTTGGGGAATTCTATCCTGAATTACATTTCCCTCAGCCCTTCAAAAGGAACAGAATCCAAATGTCTATCATATTATTAATCTGAGCCCAAGAACATACCATCAATCTATATTTTGACTGCTTCCTGTCCTTCAGGTAGTATAAATTTAGTTTCAATCAAAACCTAAGCTTTTAATACAACTCACTGCTTTAATGATATTTTCAGTCTAAACAAATAAAAAAATGACTAAGTTGTTTTCTTTTCTTATAAAATATCTAAAATCATTGTGAAACATATTAACTTATCCCAGGGCAGTCAGGTACTTTAGCTCAATTAACTATAAATCCAAATTTCCTAAGGAAAAGCACTGAATTAATTAATTTTACATTGCATAACATTTCATTGCCATGTATGATGCTGTTACTGTTTTACTAATCGATAATTACAAAATCATTTCCTTAGATCGGCTTATTTCCTTTTACTGAATTGCCTAATAAAAAAGCTGAACAGAATGGTCAATTTGGTGCTACATAGGAATGTTTGGATCTGACTGGGATTATTTAGTCTGCAGTTCATTAACTCCCCTTATTAGTAGTAATTAATACAAAAATCTACTTTTTGCATAATACCTTGCAAAGATATATACATTGGAAACCATTATGACTGAGAAATATAAATTAGAATATTTTATAATTGTACTAAAAACAAAAAAAGCTACATTTTCCTATAAAAAAGAAAAGTTAGAATTCTTATGAGCTACAAAAGAAATTCAGTGTAAGTCAAAAGAAACACTTGGAAAAATTAATTACTGCTTCAACCATAGAATGTCTTTGAATGACCCCCAAGTCCAAATAGTAAAATCTTGAATGTGGTACATATAATAAAATTTTGATTTTACGTTGCTTTAATTTGCAACTGCCACTAAATTGAAACATTAGAAGTTCATGAGGATGAACTATCAGATTGATCCAAAATGATTATAGTTTGTGCTGCCCTTTCAAAAACATGGCAAAACTTTTCTTCCAAGTTGTTTGAATTGCGACACAGAAACAACATGGGACTGTTGACATCACAGACTCTTCTGATGCATAACAATATGACATCTTAAGTCCCTCCCCCCCAACATACACACACAAAATACATTTTGCATTTACAAAGATTAAAGGGATGCAAAGCTCTACAGACTTTTCACCTCCAAGCCTCTCTGATGATAAAGAGTGAAAGCAATAGCTTCCAATGCTTCAAAGCCAACACAAAGTACAACACAGCAGACAAAAGTCCTCTCCTGCTCTGACAAATCTTGACTTCTCTGAGACTCACTGATGGGGTTCAGAAAGTAGAATATGCACATAATTGGGTTGAAATGAATAAAATATGTAACATCTGACTCAGAGGTTAAATAAAAGTCTTTGATCTCAAAATCAGACTTGACTTCTTCTTGTAAAAAGAGAGGTCTATTCAGAACAACAACAAAAAGAAGTCGAGATCTTTTTCCCTTCACAAATTAAGCTCAGCAAAGGGAAATTTGATAATCTAATAAAACCAACCTCATAAAACAACTCCACTCAAACTTTATCAGCATACAGGATTTACAAGGAATAAAACTACTTATGATCTATGGTTTTCTAACCACCGAGAACATTTAGTGAAATCATTCTTCCTTTCCAGAAAATGGTGGTCTGAATGGGTTGAAATAACTTCTGAAATGACTGACTAGCCCCCCCCTTTTTTTTACCATCAGCAATATGTTGCCGTTCCTTATAAAAACTTGAATGACCAGAATATTTCAATGATTTCCATAGTTTCTGCACTTTGCCATACTAATGTTGATGCCTGTAATTCTTTGATAGGTGAGAAAACTAAAAACAGCTGTATTTTGCAAGGGAAATCCACCAAACTTGTGGTAGAGGGACAGCCAAAATGGTTGGCAGTGATTTTAACCATGAACAGGCCTCTCTGGTGGGTTGGTTTGGTAATCACACATGGCTCACCTCCTGCCAGATGTTCTTTTATTTTATCAAAACCATTCTCTTCCTCTTGCTTTTTGCTGCTTCCAACCCAACCAATAATGACTGCCAGTTTTGAGCTTCTGCTATATTCTAGACATCATACCAGAGGCTTCAACATGCTTTCTCTCTAGCTTTCAAGATAATACTACAGTGTTTTTGTTTGTTTCCATTTAAAGGATAAAGAACCTGCAGTTCAGAAATGTTCACTTGTCAAATAGTTAATAAGTTGGAAGACTAGTTTTGAACTCAGGTCTGTCAGGTTCAAAATTCCATGTTTCCTCTCCTATACTATACTGCCAAGAAATGTTGCTGAGTAGGACAAACTGCCATGTAAAGACTTGAAGGAATGGTAATAGAAACTGCCATTACTTCATAGAAAAGACAGAACTTCATGGAACTTATTCACGGTTATTATTTTTTATTTTGCTTTATCATCATTGTAAATGTGTAGACGTGCCTCTGTTCAAATAGACACAGGGTTGATAAGTTTCCTAGAGAATTTAACATGTTTACAAAAATATGCCTTTTTAGTAACATGAGTTTTTAGTCTCTATTTTAAAGAAGTATAATTTTTATATGTGTATTTAATAACTGAACATTGTGCATTTGATAGTCATGTATCTGTGTGTTGGTGTTGGAGTATTAGGTGTATTAAGAGTAAAAACATTGTTAAAATCAATCAAATTTATTAAATATACAAAAAGTATTATCATCTAAAGACTTGTAGTGTCTCATATATATGATGACAAATACACAGAGCACTCAGGTTCTAGGCTTGCCTTGCTTTTCTGCTTTTGTTTTCTTCAGGGCTCAGTGTGTCAACATATGGCATGATCTGACACAGCTGGGGTTTTCCTTAAAAAAGAAGAAAACCTGTGTGCATACACACACATACACACAAATTCAATTAAGGTATCAACATTTATACGTAATACTCCAATTATATGTTATTTCCTGACTGTTCGTTTATTAATAGTAGCAGTAAACTATGATTAGATCAATGTCTCATGTTTATAATTAATACCTAGAAGAACTGTAGAAAACTTTCAGCATCTGATAACTGATTAGCTCAAAATCTGGGAGAGGCATTTGCATTGTGAACCACAGACCCTCCAAACACATTCTGAGTAATGTCTTCTATTTCAAGTATTTAAGAGCCAGACATTGATTCTTAACAGAATTATATGTGCACATTTTCTAAAGGGTACTAATTAGGTACTATGTTATCTGTTCCCAAGAAGTGAGTCCCTAAGAACTTTATGGGACAAAAAAAAAAACAAACAACCAAACAAAACCTTTATAGCATATCTATAAGAAAAAGGTAATATTTTCATTCTTTCTGTGTTCCTAAAGATTTCTTCATATAAGTTCTTAGTTAATTACTTAATTACTAATCAGTCACCCTAATATGAGGGTCCTTATTGATCTGGATTAATTTTTTTATTGACATCCTCCTTTTAAATTGATTTTATTTTTTTTATTAAACTTTATTGGGTGACAACTGTTAGTAAAGTTACATTGGTTTCAGGTGTACAATTCTGTAATACATCCTCTATATATCACATTGTGTGTTTACCACCCAGAGTCAGTTCTCTTTCCATCACCATATATTTGATCCCCTTTACCCTCATCTACCATCACCCTCCCCCTTTACCCTCTGATAACCACTAAGCTATTGTCTGTGTCTATGAGTTTTCATTTCTTCATTTATTTGTCTTGTCAGACAAACAGTCAAGAACCATATGATGTCACTGATATGTGGTATATAAAACTGAAAACAACACATGGATTAAATTTTTTTGATGTAAAACATGCAAATAGCAAGGAATGCTGCACATTTTGGCTGGGTGTTTGGCAGATGCAATTAGCTGGTCCATCCAAATGGAAATGAATTACATACATCCTTCCAAGTGGTATTCCCTCTTATAGGTCAAACCATACCAACAAAAAGTTCATGGCTGATAAAATGCTTTTAATATGATTGACACCTAGTAGAGAGAGCAATCCAAAACTTCCTGCCAAGGCTTGATTATGCCAGGGCAAAGAAGCAACTTGCAGATATCCATGACAATTTATGAGACAGGTGCCTGCCTGGTCTGCTTTAGAGGGAGCCATAACAACTCTATATCGAAGCACGAAAAGCAATCAATGCGAAGTTGTCTCCACCAAACTGCTATAACCAAGTCTTTACAATAAGTATTGATTTGTTATCTACCATGTGTTTTACACCGTGGGAAATTAAAAGGTGGAACAAATGGGTTCATGTGTATCCATGAAGCAGTCAAAAAAGCTGTCCCTTATATAAGAGATATTGGTTGCTATTCAATTGTTATAAAGTTTCAGTTATGCAAGACAAATAAGTTCTAGAGATCTGCTGTATAGCATAGTGTCTACAGTTAACAATACTGTGCTGTGCACTTTAAAGTTCAGGAAGAGAGTAGATTTCATGTTAAATGTTCTCACGACACACACACACACAAATAAATAAATAAATAAATAAATGAATGAATGAATGAATGAATAAAGGACACAGGAAATTTTTTATAGTGATAGATATGTCTATTATCTTGATTCTAGTGATGGTTTCATGGGTGTATGCCCAAATGCATCAACTTATATGAATTAAATATGTGCAGGTTTTTGTATATCAATTATAACTCAATAAAGCTGTTAAAATTATAGTAGGATTTTTAAAAAATTGATATATTGCTACAAAGAGTATTTAGGAAAAGTGAAGTCTGTATAGAGATGGATGGGAGGACATATGCAATAACGTAAAAAGAGAGCATGGCCTTGTGGTTAAGAGTTCTAGTTACATATTTTCTCAGCACCATAGCTTTCTCATCTAAAAAACAGACATGACTATAATATCTCCCCAAAAGGGTGCTGTGAGGATTCAAGGGATAGGACATACAGAAAGTTTAGCACACACCATATGCCTAATACTAATTCTTCCACCTCTTTCCCCTCTTCTTACTACTATTACTAATGAAGTGAGTAAAGGAGATGGAATGGCCTGATGAAGGGGATATGTCTCACAACCTTTCACTATTCATCCTCACAATTCCATTTCATCACAGATGAGTTTTGCACACTCATATGTCAATAAGGGAAATGCACAAACTCCCAGAAAGAAGAGGACTGCCTTATAAAAGAGAATTCCAGTCTCCTTACTTCCTGTAATAGGGGACAGCAAGGGGCCACTAAGCATTCAGAGAGAAAACAGCTGACAAGCCATCCATCAAAGTCAAAGACTGCTTTAGGAGATTCACCAGTTTCCATGAAGGGCTTTTGCCTCGCTATGACAGGTTACTCCATCATGCTGAAGCATCCTTCATACTTTCTCATTGTTTAAACTTATGCCCAGATCAACGATCCAACTCCAGTCTCAAGCAGTCATTCACTCTTAGTTTTTCCAAATGCTTGATATCACTGCTAAATACTAGACTCTCCTACAGGCTTTCCTAGTATTGCTCAATCTGTGTTTTTTGTTTTTGTTTTTTGTTTGTTTGTTTGTGTTTTCTTGCAAACAATCATTAACTAGTCTCCCCCTCTTGCCACAATCAAGACAGGTTTAGATGTCTGTCCACTCCCAAGAGCTGTAGAGGGTACAACAGGGGAGTGAAATCAGCACAGCCCTGGAATGAGAGACGATAAACCTCATCTCCGTCACTTACTACCTGTGAGACTCAGGGGTGTCAGTCAACCTTTCAGGGTCTCAGTTTTTGTCTCTGATAAATAAAATAGCCAGATGTTGAAGAATTAAACAAATATGAGTATATTCTAAGCTACAAAGCATATTCAATGTAAAGTACTACTCTTTTAATTTCACCTAAGCACAATATGAGCATTTAGAATCTGTAATTATAAATTTCTCACTTAGAACACTGATAATAAATAATCCTGGTGGCTAGAATGTATGCTTCATGATTGTAGGGGTACTGTGCATGCTGGTCTATGGAAACACTAGAACACATGGTAGACACACAATTGTTATTGTTGAATGAATGAATGAATGAATATTATCCTTTGTTAAAGACAGCAATTTATACAATATGCTGCTATTTGTAACTATCGTAATAAACGGTCACATCTCTCTTGTTCTGTCTCCTTCATTAACGAAAACTGAATTGTTTTGCAAATAAAAATTGAGGAAACTGAGTCTAACACTTTATTAGAATCTGAAACACCATCTAGAAATATGTCTGAATAAAAAACAGCAATTAAATTATAATTTATCTTAAATAATCAAGACAGTAGGGACAATAAATCACCATTTATAAACAGCAAATTTTTTTAAAAATGACTGTTTCCACGTTTATATTTTCTACACATTTTCAAAAATCACTATTTGTTTTACATTTTCTGATATATCCTGATATAGTCACATGCATTTGCTAAGTTTGGTAACACTACAATATAACACTACCTGTTATCTATTGATTTGGGTCCATGATAATTTTTTTTTTTTTTTACGGGCCTTTCCTTGTAAGCTGTACTTCCAAAGCCTTTATTTCACCTTAATTTATTAAAATTTGTTGGCCCCTACTTTATGTTGGAAAATAATTTTGAAACATAAGGTAAGCATGGCTACTATTTTAAACATATCATTAACTTCCTGCATCTCTTTAAGGAAACAAAAAACTATTGTCATCCTGTTTTTGTTGTTGTTTAATCAATAATCAATTTGCAATAGACCTTCTACTGTTTTTAATTCCTCTTGATCAGATAAAATTTTACCTTTGAGTATATTTATTTTTGTTATCAATCTGACCTGCCTCTTCGTTATTCAATTACCAATCCCTCAAACCAATTAACAGTCATATCATCTTCAGAACATGGGGTTTGCTTTACATAAGCAGAACATATTGAATTTGAAACAATTTAATTCACTGAAATAGTCATCAATTGTTCTTTCTTTGTAAATTCTCTGTAGCCATCTACATCATGTAGAATTTGTTATGTGAACAAAAAAGGGGGCTGTATGGAAAGTAACCTCACAGGGTGAACTGATCATAAATCCCTAGCTGGGTAGATCATGGTGTGTGGTCATGCCCCAGGCTTGTAACTTTTTTTCCCCTAAGATTTTTATTAAAATATAGCTAACATACAATATTATTAGTTTCAGGTGTACACAATGGTTATTCAACATTTATATATCTAAATATATCTAAAAAAGTGATCATCATGACAAGTCCAGCACCCCTCTGACACTGTACCATGCTATCACAATATTATTAACTACATTCCCTAATCTGTATATTATATCCCCATGATGTATTTGTTTTATACCTGAAAATTTGAACCTTACTCTCCTTCACCTTTTCCCTTCCTCTTTAAATTTTTCAATTACTGCTGACATTCAATAATATTTTATATTAATTTCAACATAATGGTTAAACATTTATATAATTTAAGATCTCCCTGACTAGTCTAGTACCCACCTAGCATTATATATAGTTATTACCATAATATTGACTATATTACCTACGACTTACATGCCCATGACTATTTTGTAACTTGTACTTCTTAATCCCTTTACCTTTTTCACCCTGCTCCCCAACCCCCTCCCATCTATCACCCCGATAAATCTAGTACCCACCTAACACTTTAAATAGTTATTACAATATTATTGACTATATTCCTTATGCTATACCCTACATCCCCATGACTACTATGTTACGACCAATTTATGCTTCTTAATCCCTTCCCCTTTTTCACCCCCCACCCCAATCTGGCAACCATCAAAATGTTCTCTGTATCTATGAGTTTGTTTCTGTTTTGTTTGTTTATTTGATTCTTTAGATTCCACTAACAAGTGAAATCATATGACATTTGTCTGTCTCTGTGTGATTACTACATTCAGCACACAATACTTTCTAGGTCTATCCATGTTGTTGTAGAAGGCAAGATTTCTTTCCTTTTTTTTTTTTTTTTTTTGTTTAATACGGCTGAGTAATATTCCATTGTATATGTGTACCACTTCTTTATCAATTCATCCATTCAGGACACCCAAGTTCCTTCACATCTTGGCTATTGTAAATAATGCTGCAACAAACATATGGCTGCACACATCCAGTCAAAACAGCATTTTGGGTTTCTTTGGAAAAATGTCCAGAAGTGGGACTACTGGGTCCTTCTTTGTCTTTTGTTATAGCCTTTATTTTAAAGTCTATTTGCCTGGTATAAGTATTGCTACCCAAGTTATTTTTTTTCCTTCCCATTTCCATTTCATGAAATATCTTTTTCCATCTCTTTACTTTGAGTCTGTGTGTATTCTTCTCTCTGAACTGAGTCTCTTGTAGACAGCATGTGTATAGGTCTTGTTTTCTTTACCATTCAGCTACCCTATGTCTTTTATTTTGAGCATTTATTATATTTACATTTGAAGAATTTGTTAATAAATATGTAGTTGTTTCCATTGTATTACTCATATTTTTTATCCTTCTTCATATTCTTCTATTATTATTATTATTATTATTATTAAAGAAATCCTGTTAACATTTCTCGTAATACTGGTTTTGGGAGTGATGAACTCCTTTAGCTTTTTCTTGTCTGGGAAGCTCTTTATCTCACTTTCAATTCTAAATTACAGCTTTGCTGGATAGAGTAATCTTGATTGTAGGTTCTTGCTTTTCATCACTTTGAATATTTTGTGCCCATACCTTTGCCATGGCCTGCAAAGTCTCTGTTGAGAAATTATCTGACAGTCTTATGGGAGCTGCCTTGTAGGTAACTAACTGCTTTTCTCGTTTTTAAGATTCTTTCTTTGTCTTTAACCTTCAGCATTTTAATTATCATGTGTCTTTGTGTGGGCCTATTTGGGTTCACCTTGATTGGGACTCTCTGTACTTACTGGGCTTGTATATGCGTTTTCTTCATCAGGTTAGGGAAGTTTTCTGTCATTATTCCTACAAATAGGTTTTGAATTCCTTGCTCTTTCTCTCTCTTCTCCTTCTGGTACCCCCACGATGTTAATGTTTACATGCTTGATGTTGTTTCAGAGGCTCCTTAAACTGTTCTCAGTTTTTTGGATTCTTTTTTATTTTTGCTATTCTGATTGAGTGTTTTCTGCTACCTTATCTTCTGCATCACTGATTTGATCCTTGCTTCATCTAATTTACTTTTGATTCCCTCTAATGTACTCTTCATTTCAGTTATTGTATTCTTTATTTCTGAGTGTTGTTTTTTTTTTGTTTTTATGTTTCGTATCTCTTTGTTAAAGTTCTCTCTGAGATCACTGAGCATCCTTATAACCAGTGTTTTGAACTCTCTGTCTGGTATATTGCTTGTCTCCATTTTGTTTAGTTCTTTTTCTGCAGCTTTGTTCTATTCTTTTATTTGGGACATGTTTCTTTGTCTCCCTATTTTGGCTACTTCTCTATGTTTGTTTTATGTATTAGGTAGAATTTCTATGTTTCCTGGTCTTGGTAGCCTTATGTAGCCTTATGTAGACACTTATGTAGCAAGTGTCCTGGGAGGCCCGTAGCATAGTCTCCTCGGTCACCAGAGCTGGGTGCTCCAGGTGTGTCCCTTGTGTAGGTTATGGTTGAGGCTTCATTGCTCTTTGTATGTGGGAGATATTGACCCTTGGGTTCACTGGTTGTGAGAACTGGCCATGAATAGAGTGGAGGAGCTGTGGTCAGGGGATGACCCTACAGAACAGGATTTGCTTTAGCAGGCTCTGGTGCCTACCCAGTCTGTTCTTTGGGTGTGCCATCCTTGGAAGTGGCTGGGTGATGCTCCGGCTCGGTCCATTGCTGGCCACTGGGTGTGGCAGAGAACCTGCTGCGAGGCCAAGTTCAGCCACAGCCTTTGCCCTACCTGGGGACATCTGGCATGAGCCATAAAACAATCCAGAGATTGCTGTTGCCCACACTGTGCATGGAGGTGCCCTGAAAGGCCAAGCCACAAACCAAGACTGGCTGTCACTAGTGTCAGGCTTCAGGCTTCTTAGCCAGAGATATGGGATATGTCAAAGCCAGATGCTTCTTGTTTGGGTTTTGTGAACCTTTGAGAGATTTTAGGAAAGTCTGCACGATGAGCCAACGCAGGTTGTCTGTATGGAAAAGACACTGGAAGCAGCTTGGTTGTGCTCAAAAGTTGTTTGGGGGAGAGAGATGCAGGGCCTCAGAATCACCAGGGAAGGGCAAACAAACAGTGTTAGCCATGTTGATAGAGTCTCAGATTAGCCGGCACCTGTGTGTGAAAGCCAGGAGGGGGAGGTCTCAACAAAGAAACATTGGCTTCTGCCAACTCCTCCGTCCAAGACAAAGCTGCCCTTCCAGCGCTTGCTCTGAAGCCAGATAACTCAGTTCCTCCCCGTATGTCCTTAGTGCCTTTCAAGCTGCTGTCCCAATACTGGAACTCAAGTGAGTGAGTCCATCAGCAAGCAAGTCTGTGCACGGGCCCTTTAAGTGAAGCACCTTGGATTGCAGCCATCCTCTGCCTCATTCAGCTACAATCTCCACTGGTATTTATAGTCAGAAGTTGTAGGGACTTCTCTCCCTGGCACTGAAACCCTAGGCTGGGGACCCTGGTGTGGGGCTGGGACCCCTTGCTCCTCTGGGGGTGACCCTGAAGCTGAGATATCCCTCCTGATTTTTAACGGTCACATGTGTGTGTGGGGCCACCCTGTTCTAGGTCTCTGCCCCTCCTACCAGTCTCAATGTAGCTTCAGTATGTCCTTAGTTGTAGGGCTTAGGTTCAGCTAGACTTCAGGTGATTCTCAATGACGGCTTCTCTGTAGTTTAGTTGTAATTTTGATATGGTCATGAGAGGATGTAAACATAGCATTTACCCACGCTGCCATCTCGACCAGAACTCCTCTAACTTCTTTAGTGAAAAGTTTTAAGCCAGCCCTGTCCATTGTTCTTGTGCATCTAAATTGACAGACCTTTGAAATACCTAAAGTAATAACATTTGAAGTGGGTATTAACCACCAAGAGAGCAATTAATCTTAACTATCCTATAATCAATCCCCATCTTTCTTTCTCCAATCCTCCTCATGACCACTTCTTAATTTTAAATGTATAAAAGAATCTATAAAACTGTTATTCTCTGGAGCATTTGAGATCTTGCTCCCTGGCATATGTTGTCAGTTAGGCTCAGATAAACTCTTATACAAATTCTCTACAGGTTTGGACGTTCCTTGCATACATAAATACATATATATACATACACACATACATACATTTCAACATTGTTTCCTATAGAGTCTAGTGATGTGACCAAAGTTCCCTCATAAAAAAAAGAAAAAAAATGAAGAGAATGCATTAAATGGATTCTAGTGGTAACTTTCAGCTCTAAAATACTATGATTATACAAATCTGATTCTACTGCATACCTCTTTTCTACAACTGTGCTCAGCCAAGAGAAATGCAATGTTGAATATAGCAATATCATCATTAAGAATTTATGCAATGGAGTATTATGCAGCTATAAAGAAGAAAGAAATCTTACCATTTGCAACAACATGGATGGACCATGGATGGTCCAACATGGATGGACCTAGAGAACATTATGTTAAGTGAAATAAGTCCAAATGAGAAAGACAAATACCATATGATCTCACTTATATGCGGAATCTAAAGAAAAGAATAAGTGAATGAACTAATAAGCAGTTTTGGAGACAAAGAGGAAAAACTGAGGGTTGCTAGATGGGTGGAGGGGGTGGGGATAAGGGGGAAGGTAAGGGGATTAGAAAACAGTCGGTAACCACAAGATGGCCACGGGGTTTTGAAAATTAATTTGGGGAACATAATCAATAATGTTGTAAAGATTATCTGATGGACACGTGTCCCATTTGGGAGACCACCTCAGGGAAGATGTAGATGCCTGATCACTGCACTGTACACCTGAAGCTGAACAATAATGAATGCCAACTACAATTTTACATATATATGTATATATATATATATATATATATATATATATATATACACACACACATATATATGTATGTATGTATATACTTACAAGAAGCGGAGTACAGCATTAGGAATAGAGACAGTGGAAATTTAATGGCTCTGTGCGATGTCAGAGGGATAGTGGATGGGGGAAGGGGGATTCATACAGTGTGAGGGATATAAATGATAAAAGTCTAAGTATTACTTTGTCTTGTGCATCTGAATCTAATTTTAAAAAAAGAATGCATAGGCCATTTTAAAACAGGTTTAAAAGAGCAATTTTCCAATAAAATAATACAAAAATACATAAACTACTTCTCCAAAACCAAATACTACCAACATTTTGGTTGTACTTGAAAAAAGACCTAGAAGAAACATATTAATTAATATAGGTCTCATCCCTGGAAGGTCTAGATGTATGAAAGTCTACTTAATCCTGGCTTATACCACATTGAGCAGGAAACAGGAATTAATATTTATTGGGTGTGTGCTGTGGATCAAAAACTGTCCTGGGTATCCTAAATATAATTTTGGGAGCAACCTTTTAAGCTTAAGCAACTTAGTTTAGTTTTTCACCAGGCACAGACTGAATTGATCCTTCTCACTTTCTAACTATGGGTTCATTTAAACCCTGTATTATTATTGTTGTATAATATTTTCCCTATTACTTTATTTTTACTCTAATGATTATTGTTGTGGTTAATAAAATAATAATTCAGTTCATAAAAATATAACCAGTTGGACCTAAACTGAAGATAACTTAAGGGAGTTGAGAAAAAGTCCAAGTTGAAGCAAAGCTCAGGCATAGGTGGAAGATGGAAATTAGTAAAAGATTTGGCCAAAGGGAGAAAAAAATAATTCAGTTTTGTTTTAAAAAGAATTTTGTTTGTGAAAGGAAGATAGAGACGTAGGAGACAATAGAAGGCCATCAGAGCAAACACGGAGGGCCAAAAATAGAAAATATGAAACATGCATATACATGGGGCTCCATTTGACCATTCATTCATGTATCCATTCATTCAACAAATTTATTAAGTGCCTGTGATGGGGCTTCATTGTGCTGGGTCCTGAGAATTTGGGAGTAAACAAGTTAGACAAGGTCATGTCCTCAGGATGATTAACTGCCATTAAAAATGCAAATAAGTTTTGCTATGTATATTCCATTGTCCAGGGTATAAAGTTTAGTGGCTATTTATTTAAATCCAATATTCATTGAAAATAATGCTTACTTTGGTTTTCTCCTTGACTATTTCCTTTTCCTCACATGTGTTTGAAGAAAATCAAAACATATGTTTTGCCCATGTCATTCCTTAATCTCCTCTTTTTATTTTCCTGAATTAGAATAGACATCTAAGTCCCAGATGCACAATTAATTTCTTTCCCTTCTCGTACTTTAAAGTACCATATGAAGAGTAAGAAGGAACAATTAGTCCAATAAACATAGAAATAAAAACTGTCAGTATATGTGAGTCATTTCATCAATGTCCTGAAAACTAATTGTGCTCTAAAGCAAACTTGACAGACAGCAGTAAACACAGTTCTTTCATCTTCTGAATGGCTACTCCACTCTCATTCACAAGTCCCAGAGGCCATGTGGGAACTGTATCATTTCTTGCTCTCTTCATCTTTTTACTGTATCATTTACCTTCCCCTGTCTTTTTACCCTTCCCTTCTCATAATGATGTTTTGTTCTTGGTCTCAAATCCAGAGCCACAAATGGTCAAGAACTGAATAACACACAATAGAAGTGTTGTTTTAGACCACCAAGGTTGAACACTTTTCATTGATATAGCTGGCAATATTTAAACATGGGCAGGTATCACATAAATATCCCAATGTCTAGGTTTCCTCGAAAGCTGGGAAGGTTTGGTTTCAGAGCATCAATGAAGGACTGAAGCTTAGTATAAGTAGCAACAAACAAGTGCAGTCTGACTCACCACAGACCCTATTTCTATTGACTGACCCTAAGGCCAAGGGCCTATCAGTTGCTATTTATTCTCATGCTTGTACTACAGGTTTTCCCATTTTTAAAAATATTTTCTATACCAATATCTGTCAGAAAAGTTGAAAAATAAAATATTAATTAAATTAACTCACTGCTTTTTAATTTTTTTATTTAATTCCAGGGTTTAGCAGACTTTCTGTAAAAGGGCGAAAAAGAAAACTATGTTAGGCTTTAAGTCCTACTGTCTGTGTTACCACTATTCAACTCTGCAACAATAGTGCAGCATGAATGCAGTCACAGACACTATGAGAATTAATGGGCCTGATCACGTTCCAATAAAACTTTATTTACAAAAATAGGCAGTGGGCTGAATTTGGGTCATGATTTGCTGACCCTTGTTTTATGCTACCATTCTGGATACTCTAGGCATGTGACTTCTGCCCTATCCCTTTGTAGCTTTACTGTCTATCAAACAAAGTATATTTTTTAGTTTCCCTCTTACTTTGGACTCCTTTTGTTAGTGTTGATATTTATTTCAAAATCGCTGTTCTAAGATATTGTCCAATCTGTCTATTAATTTTCTGTGCGAGAGAAAGTCTGCCCATCTTTGGGAGCAAACAAGGGCAGGTCTCAAGAATAGTGGAATAGCAGGTACATAGCTATGAATTTGCTGATCCCATCCTCAACATCTTTGATGCGTCCCTATAATAAAATAATGCACTCTAACACCAATTTACTGTCTCAAACCTATTTGTCCTCCTCTGTCCCACCCATAAATTATTTGTTCAGTCATTCTAGATTGCTTAATATTTTCTAAGTATAACAACTGTTACTTTCTGCTCTCTATTGCTTGAATAAACTTTTACAGTCTAGGACAGAAGGGCCTTTACGTGGAATCCAGGTCTAACCAAATGTCAAGGCATTACTAAACTCATATATTCCTCATAAAACCTGCTCAGATATTACCAGTTACATGTAAGATCTTCAGTCTTGGTGTTCCTTAAACACAACTGGAGCACTATTATTAGTGTATGTCATGTAAAAATGCGTGTTTTTTTTTTAAGGTCAAATATTGGAAACCTAACATATTCTGCTTAATGCTATATAAATGAATGTGTCTGCTGCACTCCCTAAAGGCAGAGGCTGACTCTCATTCATTCATCTTGCTACTCTCCCTGGTGTCTAACACAACACCTTGTTCAAAGAAGATGATCAGCTGACACTGTTGAAAGACATGCTGAATTTTAAAAACCTCAGCATTCACAGGGTAGCGAAGACGGTGCATACCTCCCTAAAGTCCTTTCAACTATTACTACAGGGATGGCCTTAATTCCTGACCTAGATGACTTAAATTTCTAAAAATGGTACCTGGGGCACAAAAGAGGACAGATTTGTAGTTGAAAGATGTACTGGTACTCCCCAGTTGCTGACATTCTCTAACATTCTCTGGGTAGCAGGGGCCCAGATGTTGTTATAGGATTAAGTCAATTTCAACCAGAAATACTGTGAAAATCCTGAGGCCTGCAACCCCCTGATATTCAGAGTATAAAATTCAAATGGGAAGCCCAAGTAAAACGTAAAATGTTTTATTGGCTGTCTTATTTCCGTAAGTTCTTCTTTTCATTATGAGAGCAAAAATGAAATCAGTTGGCAATGCAGTGCTTGCCACATTCCTGTTGCTAAGCAAAGGGGAGCTAGGGAGATAGAGAAAGCTGAAGGTCTGTAAATCGGGGCAGTAAAATTCTAATCACCTCTGGTGTTATGCTTGACTGACTTGCTGGGGGAGGAAAGGCAACAATCTGAACTAGTATGCCCAGAGGCTCAGGAATGTGGTCCCAGTAATCACAAAGGAAACCGCTTCCTCTGGGAAGTTGACAGTTTAAAAGATACACTCTTAGTTGTAGGAAAGAAATGGTAAGGTAACCTCAAGCCGCTGCAATGAACACTCGGACATTTTTTCCCCAAAAAGTGGTTACAAAACAGCTACATAACAGAAAAATTTTGACCAGCCAAATAGCAATCACTTTTGAAAGGACGGTAACATCATCTTTTATCTTAAGAAGGTTTTCATTACAAATGTTTTAAATTTGGAGTCATTTTTCTTCGGTAATTGGAAAATATATAAGTTTAAAACTTATGAAAGAGTACAGGAACCTCACAGTGTTTCATGCCCAGAAGGGTCCTTTAGGACATTTTAGATAAAGAGAAATAAAAAGAGGCCCTTTGGGTTCTTTGAAACAGAGACCCCATGGCAAGAGGGATGAGCAGAAGGAGGAAGAGAGGGTAGGAGGAAGGGAGGGAGAGAGGGAGGAACAGAGGAAGGAAAAAAAAAGGAGGAGGATGAGGAGAAGGAGAATCACCTCTGAATAATCTATAAATAAATATGATTTATTTTGCATATCCCCCTAGACAGGATGGTGAACTCAGGAATGATGTTAAAATTAGAGTCTACCTGCAACAACTACCGTGTTTCCCGGAAAAGAAGACTGAGTCTTATATTAATTTTTGGTCCATAAGATGCATTAGGGCTTATGTCCAGGGGATGTCATCCTAAAAAATCATGCTAGGGCTTATCTTCCAGTTAGGTCTTATTTTCAAGGAAACACAGTATTATCTTGGATTCGCCTTGGCAATGTAAACGGTGAAAAAGGAAGAAAGAGAATATTCCTAGATCAAATCCAAATGCTTGGTTTCTTTGTTTCAGCTTGACACATAAAAAATTGAAAGTCTTATTAAATTACTAACAAGTCTTGATTAGCCCCATCAGTATTATCTGTTATGCAAAGTATCTATGATACAGTTTTTAAATATTTATGTTGCTCTTTCCTGAGACATTTTTATCAACTGCATGTCAGCATGTCCTCAAATAAGAAAAAACTCATTTGAACATTGGCCCAAGAAAGATGTTAGTGCAAAAAAAAAAAAAAAAAGAAAAGAAAAAAGCCTTAAAACTTCCATTTGTTGGGGGAAAACTATGCCAGACTCTGTCTTATTTCTAAGGATAATTTATTTACCAAAGCAGTGTAAAGAAAATCTTTAGAAATTTACCAGGAAGATGAGAGAAGTCAATACAAGAATTCAAACACTAGGTTTCTCCAAGTGCAACTGCTCTGTTCCCATCCCTACTTCCCTAGGAGCATATCTATTGCTATCTACCAGTTAATTAACATTTTCAAGCCCATCCAAGTCCAGAAGTATTCATGTCAGGCCTCCATTTCTCCTTGTTCACAAGGGTATCAGAAAACACCCTGTCAAATGCTCATAGGCATGATAGGGAATACTACCCATGCCAGTTACCGTACATCAGGAAAATCTAACAAAGGTCTTCACAAGCAGGAAATCAAAGACAGGTAAATCGCTGAAATACACAGAGGAGCAAACAACTTCCACAGGTTCCTGCACAGATGATGATGCACAGATGATGAGTCCAGGGAGGAAGGAACGTGTGGAGGGGTTAGTAAGTGCCAGCAGGAACACCAGAGCAGGCACAGAGAAGCTGGTTGAGACGTTCAATGCTTGGCAAGTCGTCCTAAGCTCGGAGTAGGGCAGGAGCTTTCTGCTTGCTCCTTTGGCTTTATTATCCATTTCAGGGACTGATCTTTCCCCTCAGTCTGTCAGGCCAGTGCTGAGCCTGCACTACCCCTTCTCAGTTCCTTTAAAGCATACCCACATGTAAGTAGCCCCTTTATTAATCTCTCCTCCAGTTTCCCTTTTTGCGTCCTGCTGTTTCCTGTGGAATCTCGTACTCATACATCACCCAAGTTATGAGTGAAAGGATTAACACAGCCACACCAAGATAAAGGACCCTACAACCCACCACCAGCAGCCTCCCTTGGCTGATGTCCACCAGTTAATTGGCATTTCCAAGTCCATCTCAGTGTATTAACATCACGCCTGTATGTCTTGTTCAACAAGTCTGTCATTGAAGACCTGGTCAAATACAGAAGACCAGTACATATATGAGATGAGGTCTACAATATGCATGTGTGTGTTTTGTTCCTAGCCTTCTAACCTAATTTGATTTTTTAAAAAGGAAATGAAATCACATCCTTTTAATCCTTCTTAGCAAAGCCACAATCATTCTTAGTAATCATCACTAACTTGAGTTTATGTTCATCATCTTTCTTCATTAATTTATTCCTGATTATTGCTCACGATTGGTAGCAAACCACCAATGTAATTTATCTATCTATAAATGAGGGAATTGCGTTTCTTTTAAAAATGTGCATCAACCTCGGCAATCACAATCCCCTTGTTCCTCTCCCATTCTTCATAACTCTACAAAGTAACAGAATTCAATATAGTATTACATTTATCACACACTGTTATGTAATTAACTTGTCTTGTGGTTGTTTTACCCCTTAGACTGCCAGCCCTCGAAGGCATGGATTGTATCTTATTCATCTTGACATAGCTGGCATCTAGCAAAATGTCAGGTCATTATAGATTCGCAATAAGAATTTGCTGAGTTGAATTCAAAGCACCAGTGTGTTGTTTTTAAATTTCCTCATATCCTTGGGCTTCAGCTTCTTCTCACTAGTATTATATCCTATCCAATCTAATATTTATCTCCCTTGATAGAGAAACTCTCACATGCTGGGGGAAGACAAGCTAAGTATGACTTCTTCCTGGAGAGGGTCTTATTGTAGAGTCATGCCTTCATCTTCTATCTTCTTGTTCTGAGCATGGTTATAAAGCTTTTCTTATCTTTAGCACTTTCAGCCTTTGACACGTTTCCTACAGACAGACCTCTGTCACTTGAATTTGGTTATCCAGCTCTTCTCCCAGCAGCGTGCTCTTTTTCCTCTGTGTGCTCATTAGAGAACTTCTCAAGCAGTCCTTTGTACACAGGGCAACTTTCCCCTTTTCTTCCTCATCACAATCCATAGCTATTATTCTATCTGAATTTCAGTTCTGAGAGCATCTCAGCTCATTCAAGTCTCCTCGTTTCCTGCCAAACTGCTGTATTATCCACTGATTTTTTTTTCTTGTCTTTTCTTTCGTTTTTGGCACATAGAGCAAAAACTATTTTCCACTGGCAGTGATGTGGATCTTTGGGACGCAGGGTTTTGAATACAGCTCAACCAAATAATGCCATTTAGAAAACTGACTTTGGATGACTGAATAGTGAGTTCTAAAGAGCATTTTCATTAGCTCAGGCATAACTTCCTCGAGTGTGCAGAGTGCATGTGGCAGGGAGAAGGAAAAACACTTTCTCTGCGTCTGAAGTTCTACAGGTTGTCAGGTTGGCCTTTGAGATCTGAAAAGAGAGGATCTGGCAGAAAGAGTAGATGACAACAATTGCAACCCAAAACATCTGTTATGTGAATTGTGACATTTGCTGTCGCTACAGGTTTGGGTTTGCAAGGCTAATCTCTAAAGCCTCATGAGAAACTGCACTGGGCTAATGTAAGTACAGATTTCTGGTCCCAATTTTGCCACCAACTCACTGATCTAAAGCAGGAAACATTATCTCCCTAGGATTCAGCTTCCTCCTCTTAAAATTATGTGAGCTTCAGTAAATTTTTCTAACATCTTTCCCACCTCTGCTATTCAATGTTTTCTTGAAAGAAGCAACAGCTAAGGGAGGTGTTTTGGGTTTTCTTTTTTTGGTTTGTTTGTTTTTGTGTGTGACTAGAGTAAATTAGCCACCTCCACAAGGTTATGTGTGTCATGACCATTGCCCTGGGGGAGATCTGGGTTCAGATTCTAACTGTGCCACGTCCTAGCTCTATGAACTTGGGCTAAACATGCCTGAACTTCTGTTGCTTCATCTGTAAAGCTGGGATCAAAATACCTATTTCATGAGGTTCTTGTGAAGGTTAAAAGAAAAAAAAAACACAAATATGTAAAACACCCAGATAAGTGGCATGCAGTAATTTCTCAATAAATGTAAAACTAATGTAGCACGATTAATGTAAGTGTAGAAGTAAGAATGACAACAAATGGAATTACTGTAGAAGAATTACTAAGATTTTTTTGATGGGTCAGACATCAAAAAGATATACTCTTATTTTATTATCGTTTTAGAAGAGATCCACCCCAGTGCTAGCCTAATTCTAGTCCAGAACCACCTTCTTATATTCTTAAGACATTGGTACTTTTATTGTCCCAAGTTTTTCATCCTTTAAGCTGGGAGTTTCCTTCAACTAATAACCAGGGTCATTTTGGCATTTCCACCAGGCTAAACAAAGAAGGTCTCTCCTGGTGTTCAGGGAAATATTTCTTTTGATACTTTTCTGGATCTTACATTATTTGGTGTTATGTAGATGCAGTCCTTCAATTAAATAAATATATACTGAACATTTGGATGAATATATTTTCTTAGACACTGGAGAAGATTTAAAAGAGAGTTCCAGACCTTAGGAGCTACGTGGTTTTGTTAAAAGTGAGTAAGCTAAGATACACTTAAAGTACTTGATGTTATGAGGCTACAAAGCCTACAGTTTAGGAAAGAGCATTTGAGATGAATCTTGACAAATTAGTAATATATACAGGGTGTATACACATTTTTTATTGTTAATTTCAGCGGTACAAAACAACGTAACAGACATCTATACCCCTCACAAAGTGATAACCCTCCTCCCCCAATCTACTACCCCTCTGACATCACAGACAGCCGTTACATTTCCACTGTCTCTATTCCTTGCGCTGTACTCCACTTCTTGTAAATATATATATATATATATATATATATATACACATATATGCATATGTGTATATATGTGTATATATAATGTATATATATTATATATGTATATATAATATGTATATGTATATGTATATATTATATTATATTATATTATATTATATTATATTATATACATATATATGATTATATTTGACATTCATTATTATTCAGCTTCAGGTGTACAGTGCGGTGATCAGTCATCTACACCGTCCCTGAAGTGGTCTCCCTAATAAGACAAGTGTCAATCAGATACCATACAAAATCTTTACATTATTGATTATATTCCCCGAAATGACTTTTGTATCCCTGTGGCAATCTTGTGGTTACCGATTGTGCTTTCTAATCCCCTCACTTTCTCCATTTTAAGAAAGAAAAAAAAAACTATTAAAATTGTAATACTCAATATATACGAATAACAAAAGATGAATACAAGTCACGTTTGACTTCTGCAATTACAAGAAGCACTCAAAGTGGTTACCATCAGCATCCAGACACTTCTGATTACGGCAAACTACTGCTTGAGCAATGTTGACCAAAGTGTCCCCTTGTATATATATTTTGGTACCCCCCGGTATTAACAAGCAAAATTGATAGGTGAGGGCTGCTTGAGAAGAAGGAATATCAAAAACAAAAATATGGGTATAAGAAAGCAGTGCCACGCTTATAAGACAGTAGTAATTCAATTTGGGTGTGTTGGTCTAATCAGAGGAGAGTGAAAAGCTAACAAATGTTACAAAGCATTGGAGGATATGACCTGAGATGGGCGAAAGTGGTGTTTAGTTTTTATTTAACAATTAACCACAGCCCATTCATTCAGCAGAATACGATGTGCCAGGCAAGGGAGAGTCTTTAACATATATAAACAGCAATGTTTGTAATAGCATCTAAAATGATACGTGCTCCAACGGGAGAGACTGGAGGCCATGTCAGTGGTGGGTCTCCCAATCACATTCTGTACCGTCCTTAAGTCTTCAGTTACTAGTAACTGATGTTTCTTAGAAGTTGCTAAATGTCAGGCATGGTGTTACATGCTTTTCAAGAGTAATTGGATTAACAACCATGCTAGGCTTATGAGGGAGGCACTATTTTCCCATTTTACAGCCAGCGAATGGAGGCTCCTACTGGTAAATCACCTGCTTAAGATTATACCACCAGAACATCACAGAGCCCCAATACAACCCCAAGGTGTTCTTGTTCTAGAATTCAAGTTTCAACCATTATGTTGTACAGCCTCTTTGGACCACGTTCCCACCCTCTGCAAACACCAAAACCCCTCAAGTAAAGACAAGCACAAATAAGGTGTGAGAGCATCACTCAGTTCCTGGTTTCTCCTCTGCAAACCTGTCCAGCCTCCACACGCTGGTGTCAAGGCATCGTCCTCACTCTCATTCTGAGCAGAGAAAGGTATCAGGATATTTTTAAAGCTGGAAATATTTTCACACATTATCCAAATGTGCAAAAAATAAAAAACTCAATGCCTAATGCCTCTATTTAGCTATTTGGCTAAGTGTGCTTTTCATAACCTCCTTACAGAGCCTGTTCTTAAAAAAAATATATCTGGGAAGCACCAATTTGAACTTTCATATATACTTGTTAGTGTGCTATTTAGGGTCAGAAGGTGTTAATAATTGGTCCCCTGCTACTTAGTTTTGTATTTTCTTGAAAATAAAACCTCATGAAATCTGGCTTGTTGCTGTATTATTTTATGTGTTCCAATATTTCTATCATTTACTTCTGGTTTCTGGGTTACAGATGCTATTTAAGAACTGGTTTCTTTTTGCAAGGTTAGAGAGGGTGTGAGATGATATTTTAGCTGAGAACAGAAATTCTATTTTAATGTATTTCTACAGAGCAGCTGGCCAAACTCTAATTTTCTAACATATGTTTATCATGTTTTCTAAAACTATAGAGTTATTTTCCAAAGAAAATGTTTTCAGTTATTATAACCCCAAATCTTTTTTGTTAGTCTTTTTTTATTGATATTTTAAGTTTGCCATATTCCTGTTGATTTCACTATTTAACTTTAGATCTACACATACCAAATAAGGAACACATTTAAAATCTAATTTTATAATAAAAACAAATGATTTGTCTAACTATAAATGTATCTAACTTGAGGATCACATTCCAGAATTTTCACAGCAACCCTTATATTTTAAATGTGAAAGCCCTGTGGTGAAATCATATGTGGAAAACATTGTTAAATAGCAATATGATTGTCTATTATGATTCAACAAACTGCAGCAATCGAAAACTGGATGCTCTCTAACCTTTTGATTCTGTTATTCTATTACCACTTGTTTGTAAATCAGTGCTTTCCAGGCTATAGCAGAAAAAAAATCACGCTTCTAACAAAAGCAGCATGAGTTAGAATATGAGTTACAGTAATACTTGCATTTGAGTATCTGAAGTATAGTCATAATTTAAAAAAAAATCCATGTCATGGTTTAACAATGAGCAATTCCAATGAGATCTTACTTTCTCCACATGGAAAATACTTAAAGACATGTCAAGATAATACTATAGATATCAATAAGTGAGATAAATCTGGAATTCATTCGTTTATAGCAATATCTAAAGCTGCATCTAATCAATGACTTAGAAGTCCCAAGGACTTAAACTTGTTAAGGATCAGACACTGATGTACTGAAAACCACAGCAGGATATTATTGCTTTTTTGTAAACTTATAATGAAAAAAATAACTATCACTTGTGTCAGCAGTGCTTGTGATTTCATAATCAGAATGTACTTTCTTTTTTGATATTTAGAGAAGTATTGTGGCAAGCATTTTATTTTTGTCAAAACATTTTCCTTTATGTAGTTATTTAATTATTCTCAAAAATCTAAAACCTTCCATTTGCATGTGTCCTTTATCCTTAGAGGACGCCTCCTTGGCCTCTGAGCCGCTAGCCAATGCTGTACATCTCACCACTTGGGACATGTATTAAGTATTCTCATAAGAAGTGAGCTCCATTCTCTTCCAAACCACCAAATTCATTCTATGGGTTCCAGCATTCAGGGACCACTAAAAATTCTAATCTTGCCTAATTGACAGGTCCCATTCGTTATGCAAATGTGCCCTGGGTCCCAAGGATATGGACTGTGATGACATCCCCAGCAAACTTCTGTGTGTTCCCCAAGTAAGCACCCCTTGGAGATTTGTGCTTTGATGCAGCACACATTTTTGAGCAACTCTTTTATGCAAATAGCCACCCCAGCTCCTGGGGATACTAAAATCTATTATTTCCAAAGGTGTCAATAATATTTGGCATCTATCATGTGATACTTCCTCCAGCTACCCAAAAACTTGGAAATGAGGGAAGTAGTTGCATTATGAACACAAATTTGGGTCATAGTATAGATGTTCATCCATTTAAAGAACAAGGTTCTTTTCAGTTCTATAAGATCTAGTATGACTCATTTGAATACACAAAGACACAATATGACAATCAGAAAGGGGTTGGACAGTCTTCATCCTAGTAGAGTTCTGTTCATATGGCTATCCCCAATGTGAAAAGGAACTTGGAAAGTTCTAGTGAGGGTGACCATAGTTCCTGGCTTGCCTGGTTTTGTTGTGCTGGTTCATGACTATTGTTCTAGCATGACTATCAGTAATGGCCTTCTACTTACAACAGTGACCTGTGCAGATAGTACCTTTGATGTTAACTTCTGTCTTTCAGTACAACTAGGGTAGAAAAGACTAATCATCCCAAAATGGAAAGGGATTCATCAGTTGAAAGGGAGTGGTCCCATAACCAGAAAGTGTTTCTCTGAGAAAGATCGGTGGGTATCCTAGTACGGAAGTGGGCCCCACAATCATGTAAAATCTTGAGAGGCAGGAGGATCATTGATGACCATTGAGGAATTCAGATGGGCTCACCTAAAACCATAATCCTGAGAAATTATGTAGTTTGTCCAAAGTTACATAGCCGGGCAAAATTACTCCGTGAATAGATTTGGCACTAAAGAGACTGCTAACTTGAAATGATCCATATGGATTTGGAAAATTTGCATCACAATTCTGACTTTTATGAACTTATGATAAGAGACCTTTCACAAATGTTCAGGACAGTGTAAGTTTTCCAGCCCCCTTGGAAGAGGATGAATCAGATTTATCTGATTCATAAAAAGAAAGAAATAAGACATCTGAGTGTCATGGGTCAAATTCGTACCTACTACCCATAGAGAACTCTGGACGAAATAGTACAGCTTGTTGTACAATCTGATACTAACATCAAGGCAGTGTGTTGGGGAAGGAAAATCATTCTCACAAGTGTCCCTTTAAAAATGAAATAATATTTCTCATACCTCCCTAATTTATCTTAATCACTTATTATGGATATTTCTCACATGAATTTATCTGAGTCCCTCATTTTTATTCTAAGCCAAAACCATACAATGAGTTAATAAATTCCATTTATACCCTTCCTGTTCGGTAAAGTGGTGCTGCTTATTTGAATGAAAATAATCCTTTCAAGTCTTAAAGAATGCCATCTGGTTCTGATATTCAAGAATTTGGTGAACACGTCCATGTTTACTCTAGACTTATAAGTTTTAATAATAGTCCATCTGGAAGACATTTCCCATACTGGAGCACTAACTATTTTTATTTTACCCTAATACTGAATCCCTTCTAGTCTTTTGATTATTTTAGAGGCTTCTCTTGGAATGATCTTATGTTGCATATTTGAGGGCAGAAATGAATTTCAAATCATACTCATGGATACAAGACCATGTTGTAATGTGGGATGTTCTCATTAAGATTCTTTTGGTCATAGAAAACAGAAACTCACTCCAGGTAGCTTAGGTAAGTGGGAGTTTGTAATGTGAATGCAACAACATTAAGCATGGTCTTAGGAAACTAGGAGAATATCAGATCCTGAAGTGGTTCCTTCTAGCTCTCTCTTCCAATTATGCATTTGTATTTGCCCCCACATTCTCTTTCCATGCCCATCCATCCTCACCCCTTCACCGTCTAGTGCATGTGTGTCTGGCATATGGCCAGCATGGTCACCTACAGAGATCATTCTGCACATCACATACCAATTTTGGAATTCATCACTGACTGGCTCAAGTCTTTGGGCCACTTTGTTCAAATACTTGAGAGAAATAATCTGATTGACCTCTGTCCAACGAGTAGATTAGCTCACTTTTGATTAGGACTCCATCTCTAATCAATTAATCAGGGAGAGGAATGGGGATGGGTCACCTAATCAGTGTGGTTACCACTTGTAGGAGCCAAAGGAGAGGCACGCTATGGAGTCTAGCAGGCAAATAAACATGCCTAGGACAAGGCAGGACAAGAATTTATACCTGATTTTAATAATTTTTTTGGATGATGCCCTATCCAGAAACTGCCACCACTTCTGTTTGATCATTTGTCAAGAATTACTATTTTGTCTCATTGTACTGAGGCACCTTCACAGGTCTTTTCTCTCAATGAGCAATAAGACGATAAATATTGTCACTGTTGATTTTGTAGCTTTTCAAATGATGATACAGTATAACAATCATCTGGGAGTGAAATGCTTACTGTGACATTACAGAGCCTAAAAAAATTTAAGCAGAAAACAACCCCCACATTCACACACACACACACACACACACACACACACACACACACACTATATATATATACATATATATATGTATATGTATATATATAGTGTATATATATACACACATTATATATATAGTGTATATATACACTATATATATTATATATGTTATATATATATATATATATATATTGAAATTACATACCACTTAGCATCCCCTTTTTTATTAAAGTGTCTGTATTTCAAACAGGAACAAACGATACCTGGTAAACAGCAGCTTCTTGAGTAATCAACTCTAATTCCTTATTAGAATAAAAACAGTACAACCAATCCTTCTGCTATATTATTCATATGTGCAATTATTAATATGTCTCTCATTAAAAGGTCATATGTCAGGTTTTGCCAACAAAGCAGTACAGACGTTTAGCTGAGGTACTGTGACATTGTGACAAATAAATCAGTCATTCTACATTTAGAGTCCTGGATACTAGCTCTATTGGAGTTCACAGATTTAGTTTGTATGCACACATGCCCCCAGAAATTGCTTTCCTACATGCATAAGTGTCCACTATGAACCTTTTTATATTAACTTTATTTTGCCAAGTGAAATGTAGTCCATTAAAAACACTTGACAATCTGTCAGTTTGGGAATTCTTGTAGAGCTATAAAGGTATGAGCGTTTACTGTATTTAAGAACATAGGCAGTAAAATGAGGCTGGTATTCAGTGACCTTGACAAAAAGACGTAAAATTTCAGATTGTTAACTAGGATAAAATATTTTTTGTGTGTGGGGTTTTGCCAGATTTGCTAACAAATGTCATTGCATGACAAGGAACAATATATTTATATTGTGATATAAAACTTAGCTTGAGTGCAGTTGAGAGCTGCCAGATGAGTTTCCAATTCCCCAGAAAATATCAAATCCAAAAAAAACTGTAGAGAAAAAAAATCTATCTCAGCAATTAGCTTCAGAATGACCTGAGCTCATCAAAGGTCCGATTGAAGACATCACTTTTCAGTGTGTATGTGCACATATGTGGTCAGTTCATGCTCCAGGGCAGAGCTCAACCAAAAAGGATGGTTCCAATGAGAAGCAATTTTCATACACCTCTGAGAACAAGAAAAAGAAACCCAGGTTCAAGCAGTAAAGGAGTGACCATGCATTTTGCGGTGGGGAAGAACTATGCTTTGAAGAGACTAACAGGGGTGTCTAAACTCTTTTCAACGTTTTTTACCAAGGGCCATATGTAGTAAAATACACAAACAGCCGGGCTACTCACTTGAGGTGAAGTACGTATTGCCTCACCTGGTTTATTTAAGTAAACTAAATATATTTTTGGAATTTGCTGTGGGCCAATAAAAAATGGATTGTGGGCCGCAGTTTAGACACCCCTGGACTAGAAATTAGACCTCCGCAGGGACAGACATGAAACACAAACACAGTCCACTCACTGCAACATACCAATAGAGACTGAACACTTCCTGAGCCCCAGAGATGAATGCTTCTTTGACTTGGTCTGTTTCAACGTCCTAATACTTTATCCTAACACTCATATTACCTTCCTTTTTTTGCCATTAATAAGTCTGTATTGTTAAATGTTTTAATTAGGAAATTATACAACTTTAGTAAGAAAGCAACTAGGTAGGGATTGCTTTCTTACTAAAAATTAAAATTAACTTCTACAATTTTTAACATATGTTTGCTGTAATCAGGGCTCTGGAGACCCAACCTAGAGGCTTTTTACTTCCTGGAATGAATAAGGGACACTCTCTCTCTTTTCACTCCAAGAAGAAGGACTAGGGCAGAACTTACTCAGATGCCTGGGACGTGTATAGGTACATTTCAGACTCCAGACTATGGCTACTGGTCACTAGGCTACCACAGGCAGCTGAAAGGCTGGTGAAACGCTTCCAAACTGGGAAGCCCTCTGTGAGTGCACTTCAGAAGATATCTCTCTCTCTCTCTCTCTGTCTCTCCCCCTCTCTCTCTCTCTCTCTCTCTTTCTCTGTCGGTCTCTCTCAAAGTGACTAACACTTTAGTATGTACCAGACATTTTTCTCACACGACTTTATTAACTCTCACAATAACCTAAGAGGGTAATGTTATATCTTAAGAGGTTTTTAAAGATTGCATAAGCAATATATGTGTTTGTAAAAAAGAAAAGTATAAAGTGAAAAAAGTAAACACTACCCCTACTCACACACAAGCTGGACCACTCATCAAACTTCCCAGAGGTAGCCATTCTTACTACTGCTTTGGGTATCTTCTAGAAATCTTCTATACAGGTGTCTTTTTTTAAATTAAAATTTATTGGGGTGACAATAGTAAAGTTACATAGATTTCAGGTGTACAATTCTGTATTACATCATCTATATATCCCATTGTGTGTTCACCACTCAGAGTCAGTTCTCCTTCCATGACCATATATTTGACTCCATTTATTGTCTTCTACCAACTCATGACCCCCTTACCCACTGGAAACCACTAAACTATTGTCTGTGTCTATAATTTTTTTTTTTGTTTCTTTATTTGTTTGTCGCATTCCTTTGTTGCTTTCAGTTTTACATCCCACTATTCATGTCAGTGGAGTCATATGGTTCTCGACTTTCCCTGTGTGACTTATTTCACTTAACATAATAATCTCAAGATCTTTCCATGTTGTTGCAAATGGCACCATTTAATCGTTTCTTATGCAGTGGTGGCCAAGACATGGAAAAAACCAATGTGTCCTTCAACAGATGATTGGATAAAGAAATTGTGGTATACATTTGTCATTATATTGTTTTTCATAGTCTCCTGAAATTTATTTCATTTCACACTATTCTTGGACATTTCTGTATATCTAATTTATTTGCATTCCCCATATCAAATTCATTTTTGCATATCTAATTTCCCACATCTAATTCATTTGCATTCTTTTAGTGGCTGTGAAGTAGTAGCATTCTTTTAGTGGCTATTCCATTGAATATTGAATTATTTATTTAACCAGTTTCCTCAAAATTTGGTTTCTAGTTTTTCACTATTACTAATCACGATGTAAAGAGCATCCCTGTTTTTCTTTGTATATGATACTTTCAAGTGATATTGGTTGGTTAAAATTAGTAACATTTAAAATTTTCATAGATATTACTAAGTTTCTGAAGCGAAGTTTTTAGCGCCATTTTATTTGGTGGAGAAACTAGGCTTGGAGAGGTTAAGATACATTGCAGAGGCCATAAAGGGTGGTAAGCGAAATTACAGAGCAAGGATTTGAAATCTGGTTCCAAGCCTCATTGGTTCCACCCCTGTCACTCGATTTCTCAAAACCTTAAATGTCTAATAAGTAGTCTAGTAAGTCATTCTTAAATTTCTAGAAGGCAATATGGTACTAGTGTGCAAGATGAAAAAATTATTCAGGAAGAGACAAACTATTGATCAACTCCTCCTTACAAGGGAAATGCGATCCCAAGAATGTTTACATATAATATTCATTCATTTATCAAAAAATAATTGATAATCTAATTGATTCTCTGCTAATCATGGTACTATGCCATTGAGACCCATGGTTAACAAGATGGACAGGAGATCCTACATTTTAGTTGAAAATTAAGATATTCGCCAAGCCATCACACAAATTAATGCAAAAGTATATAGTTATGTGCTGCTTAATGACGGAGATATGTTCTGAGGGATGTATCATTAGATGATTTCATCATTGCGCAAACATCATGGAGTGCGTTTACACAGACCTAGATGGTATAACTGCACACCTAGGCTTTATGGTATTGCCTATTGCTCCTAGGCTATAAACCTGTACAACATGCAACTGTACTGAGTAATGTAGGTAACTGTAACACAATGCTAAGTTTTTGCGTACCTAAACATAGAGGTACAGCAAAAAGATTTTTAAAATATGGTACACCTGTATAGGGCACTTACCATGAATGGAGCTTGCAGGAGAGGAAATTGTTCTGGGTGAGTCAGTGAGTGGTGAGTGAATGTGAAGGGCCAGGGCATTACTGAGTGACTTTATAAACACTGTACACTTAGGATACACAAATTTGTAAAACACAAGATTAAATCAAGCACAAGAGAAAACAAGGTAAACATGATATGAATGAGGCTGTTATGAATGTAACACTGCATACTGTTTTACAGCAAACATTTTTGTACAAGTAGGAAGAGTACACTCTAAAATAATGACTAAAAAGTATAATATAGTAAATACACAAACTAGTAACATAGTCGTTTATTATCATTATCAAGTATTATGTACTATACATAATTGTATGTGCTATGCTTTTATACGACTGGCAGCGCAGTAGGTTTTACACCAGCACCACCACAAACATGTGAGAAATGCTTGTGCTACAACATGACCATGGCTACGACGTCACTAGGCAATAGGAATTTTTCAGCTCCATTATAATCTTAGGGGACCATGGAACCACAGTCATATATGTGGTCTGTCATTGACTGAAACCTCATTATGTGGTGCCTGATTGTAACTGACAAGTAAAATCATATCAGTGATTTATGAGCTTATAATAGGATTTGACATAGGCAAGGACTCAGAATGGACTTCCTCCTGTTAATGCCGATTATGTTGAAAATCCGTAGGACAGGTGGAAGTGACTGGAGGAAGAAGGAAGAAAAACACATGCTGTGCTAGGCAGAGAAAAAGTATGGGTAAAGGTCATGGTGAGAGTAAACAGTGCAACTTCCAAGGACGAACAAAGCCCATGTTGTTCTGAGACAGAAATGGAGAAAACATAAACAGGACCGAGGTCCTGTAGGGCCTTGCTAGTCTAGGGCAGGAATATTATCTTTAGTAAAATAGGAGCCATCAAAAGGTGTTAAGGAAGGGTAACTCAAATGGCAACAAATTAGACAATGATTATTTAGCCCCCAGCAGCAATGCTCATTAGTATGTGAAATATATGTGCTAATGAAGGCAACTCCTCTAAGAAGAAACTCTGCATGTCCAAGAAACATACCCGATGTGCACACTTTCTCTCACTCTCCCTTAAAAAGCAATTTACTTAAATGACATTGTTAAATCTGAAGCTGCAGTAAAAATAATCACCATCATCATCAGGGGATGACAATACATGTGAAGAGTTAAATTAGAGAGCTTTCCAAATCAACTTAGCAGCAAATGCTGGCATCAATTCAAAATTAACCAACTACATAAGCAGTACAAGTAGCCACTTGGGGAAGCACAGTTTAGGAAGACTCCACTCAGGACAAGAGAGTATGGCAGCTGCCTCAGAAAAGTGATTCAGTCACTAGCCCCATAGCCTTTGTCTCTCTAAGCTTTCTATGCATTACGTTTTCATTGCAAAGTCAAGTTTCCAAAGGGCAGACATAATAACATAACGTTTTGGCCAAACATGTCCATCTCAGACCTTTAAACAACTAAAAGAATAACCCAGACATAAACAGTATGCACATACCTGGAATGCTAGCATCTGTGCCCAAGAATACAAGTGTGATCTCAACACGTGATACTGTGGGGCATCCAACCCAAATAACCAGAGTCTAGGTTACTTTGGGTACCAAATAAATGGTCCCCTGCATTTCTTCCCACGCTCCTCCAAAAATCCCTGAAGAATATGACCTAGTGATAGAAAATGTTCATAAGGGTTTAGGGTTATCCCAAAGTAGACTAGCCCAGAAATCCAGAGATCTTCATAAGATAAATTCACTTCCCAGAGTCTTCAAGGCTCAAATTGCATTTTTCAGCACAGCACTCAAGGACCTTATTTGATAGTCTTAGCTGTGATTACAACCATCTCTGTACTGTTTTTGCCCCTCATCCCCATCACACCTTATGCCCCAGTTATATGGATGCTTTACCTGATCCCAGTGACACTATGCTATATATACCTTTTGGTTCCAATTGCTTTCTCCAAATGAAGTGTAATTCTTCATTTCAGAGTTTCAACTCATCTTTTAAAACCAAAGTCTAATGTGTAGTCAGGAAGCAATTCAAAAAATTTTGAGAACCAGATATAAGCCAGGCATTTGGAATATAAGGATAAACCACAATTCTTATCCAAAAGAAAGTCATCTAATTACATGTCTTTGCATTCCCAGCGACTACCAGAATGTCCCTAATAAATAACGTTAAACCAGGTAACTTGGATATATCCAGACAAAAATAATAAATTCAGTGTACTACCATCCCAAAAGAGAACAAGAATACCTGAAGTCCTAGTTTGTACCATCCTGTTATAAACACATGGTATACACGTTATCCTCAAGGTCTTAAGATATCCTAACTCCTGTGGAAGAAATTATCTTATTATAGAATTTATTCACTTATTTACATATTCACTATTTCAACTTGTGATGTGCAAGACATTGTGGTAGGTACCAAAAGCCATATGGATGATTGACAATTTCTATCTCAAAGAACTTAAAGTCAAAGAAGTGAGATAAGACATAGATACAAATAAATATATTACACAGAAAAAAATGTCAAAACAGTTAAAAATAAAGTGCTATTAGAGGTCAAAGGACAGAGTTCCCCTGAATAATGGAGACATGATATTAGCTACCCACCCAGCTTATAACCATTAACATCTGATGCTGACTGAATACCTAGTTGAGAATACTAATCAAGTGCTCATGCAATGGCCCCTGGGCCATCCAGTAGTTACTGGAACACTTTTGGTACCACCTGAGACAGTCCATTTCAATTTCAGACAGTTTTAAATATTAGTCATTTCTTTCTTAAACTGACCCAAAATATATTTTACTGAAACTTCTACCTATTAATCCAATGTCTTCCTCTGGTGACATTCAAAGTGAATTCATTTCCTTTTGCTTGTTTATTGTTTGAAAATATTAAATAACTGTACATTATTCTTAAGCTTTTCCCTCTATCATCTATTTCTGTTCAGTTATTTTCAGACCTGTGTCCTTTTTCAAGATACGAACTAACCCTCCGAGCTTCTAATATCCTCCAATTTTATTAGTATGTCATTAAGCGTCTCTGTGAATTTATTAATAAGTATATTGAACCAGACTAAAGTTTCCATCAAGTTGGCATTAATTAATGACATTGTTACAGTTAATGACTCAAACAGCCAAAGATCTACCTAAAAAGATCTCACTCAGTTCACAACCCCCCCATAAGGATATCATAAGTAACTCTGACACACACCTTGCTAAAATCCAGATATGCAGTCTAAAATATTCTAATAATCTATCAGTAGAGTATCTCATTCAAATAAAAGAAAGTGAAATCTTACAGCATAACGTAACCATAGTGAACCTTGCCTGAGCATTAGTGATCAACTTTTCCTTTTCTAAAAATCTGCCCCATATGCCAGTTAGTTAATGAGGAAATCTACATTCTTCTCTGACTCTTTTTCTTAGAAATTGAAACATTATCAGTTTCTGTGTTCTAAAACTCTCCTACATTCTATGAATTCTATGTAATGAATTTAAAAGTTTTCTAAACTAGCTAGTTTTATTTTTTTAATTATGAGATTTAAGGAAGTCCCAGCCTATACTGCATTCATTCATTCATTCATTCATTCATTACAAAGTTACCCCAAACCTGCAGAAAAAAATACATACACGTTGTATTTATCACAGTAATATATATTTTATGTGTAACAAATGAATAAAACATGAAATAAACATAGTTTTCTACCTTAGCAAGGGCAAAGAAATCAACAAAAGAGGTTAAAAGGAAAATATGCTTAACATATGTTTACTTTGGCTTTGAGGAAATTAAACTAGCAAATCACTAAATAAATATGGGTACCTAATATATCTTTCTCATGCTAAAACTTTATTTAATAAAATTAATTACAAATATAGTGTGCATCCTCTTTTATAAGCATTACAAATCAAAGTTCTCTATTCCTGTTCAAATCATCAATGCTGATTTTATGGCTATTTTGGGAAAGGAGGATGGGGAGTAAGGGCGTGGCTAAAAGTGCCAAACAATTTTTATAGATTATTTCCAAGTTGGATGGTTCCATTGGGCCTGTTTCTGCTCACCTCAACCCTCCTTATAATTTCAGAGGTGTGTGGGTTTCCTCAGTCCTACTCTCTGAATAAACATGACAGTGAGCTAGGGCTTGAGTTTTACTGAAGAGGTTACATCTTTCTAAGTCCCCTGTAATACAGTCTATGAATGTGTAGGAAGCCCTATAGGTAGGAAACTAAATTAAAGCAAATTTGTTTTTATGTATCTAATAACCTTCTCAGTGGCACTAAAATATAAAATATGGTAACAGCTGGGAAAATTTTCTTAAGCACAATGCAGATAATTTGATGTCTGAAAATACTATCTGCTAAATCTCCGAACAATAAATATCCATTGTGAGACAATGACAAGTTATTAAAGAGAAGTAGATGGGGACACAGCTGAAGAGATCCTGAGGGCAGAATATATTGCCAGGGAAGAGTCTACCAGGCACTCATGCTCTGCAATTGAAGCTGTCACATCTCCCCTGACCCTTGAGTGATTCTAATGAGGAAGCTGATGACACTTGAAGTAATAGATAGAAGAACCTGAAATCCAGAACATCTCACTGCAAATGTTAGCTCTTCTCATATGTATCCAAACCTGACACACTTAGAAACGGGCCTAGATGAAGGCAAAGACAGACCTTTGCAGAACTGCAAGCTACAGTTTACCCTCTGTCTTCTTCAACTGTGCCTCTACTCCAGCTTATGTGTCCTAAACTCCCTTCTTTGTATCCAAAGATGTCTTTTGCAGGATGGGCAGGCAGAGGGGAATGATCAAAACCTGCTTCTAATCAAAATACACTTTCCCTCAGGTCTACTCATTTCACCAGTCTATGCAAAGGAAAACAATTAAGTTAATTATACTTAACCAAAGGCTAGGCATGAGCAACTGCTTCAATTTATTCTTCAGTAGAATATTTGCACTACTTTTGTGAACCAACACATTTTTATCCATCAACTCTATTTCTAAGGATTTGTCATTAGAAAATAATTATATGTGTAATGTGAAACTACGATGTCTTTCCTGAAGCACTGTTTTTATCAAAATAATAAACTAAAGAATGGAAAGAGCCCCAAAGAATAAAAAAGAATTAGTAAATCATGCTACCTCCTATATGGCCATTAAAATTATACTTATAAAAGTGTATATATGGGCCGGCCCAGTGGCTCAGGGGATTAGAGCTCCATGCTTCTAACTCCGAAGGCTGCCGGTTCGGTTCCCACATGGGCCAGAGGGCTCTCAACCACAAATTTGCCTGTTCAACTCCTTGAGTCATGCAAAGATGGTGGGCAGCGCCCCCTGCATCTAAGATTGAACACTGGCACCTTGAGCTGAGCTGCCTCCCGGATGGCTCAGTTGGTGGGAGCACATCCTCTCAACCACAAGGTTGCCGGTTTGATTCCCTCAAGGGATGGTGGGCTGTGCCCCCTGCAACTAGCAAGGGCAACTGGACCTGGAGCTGAGCTGCACCCTCCACAACTAAGATTGAAAGGACAACAACTTTACTTGGAAAAAAGTCCTGGAAATACACACTGTTCCCCAATAAAGTCCTGTTCCCCTTCCCGAATAAAATCTTAAAAAAAAAAGTGTGTATAACATGGTATATATTTACGATATGTTAAATAAAAAGTAAAGCTTCATTGTATATGGTAAATTCCCATATAAAAATGTTTACATTTATAATATAAATGTTCAGTTGTACATGTGTGTAAATATACATCAGGCATAGTACAAAGCACTTGGTAAACAAGAACACCTAAGACTGCTACCCATACGGAGCATAACGTGTGGTGTCAAAGACAGACATTAACCCATGCCAACAGACAAAAATTTCTGTCCTTATGGAACTTACATTTTATTCTGAATTGTACTTCACACCTGGTACATATTAGTTGTGATATAAAAAATAATTTTCAACGGTTTTATAGCTACGAAATATTCTATATTTTCCCACATTGCTTGATACAATCACTAAAATGGCAGAACTTATAAAATTTAGCAGTGGTATATGTGGGCAGGAATACCATAAATCCTGCTGTCTGGTCTCCTCTTGCAAAATAGTCATACCTGTGGTAGCCACATTACATTAGAACTATAAACTACTCCTGGGTTATAATTCTCAACTCTAGAAATCACAAAACCATGCTACTTCCTATTGTAAATTCCCCAGTGTGGTTTCTAAATGCAGTATGTAAACTTTGGGCAAAAGTTATTTATGAAACACACAAGCTAAGCAAGATTTCTCAACCTTATTAAACAAATGAACCAAGGAAGTTTTACTAAAGAAAGGATCAGAACGTCTATGGAAAGGTCAGAGCAGAAATCAATTAAATATTTCTGACCATAGGCATAATTAGAAAATCCTCAGAAAGTTAATGCCAGAGCGTTTGAACCAATTAAACCCCCAAGATAAAAGGAAACATTAATTAATGTTATACTTAGAAATCAAGTTTTATTTTAGTTCTGTTGAAAAAAGAAAAACAGATATACAACTTTGCTCAAAAACAGCTTTATTTTGAATTAACTTTGGCATGGTCAACAAAATGGAGGTGTTACTCTATTTCTTCCATACAATCCAATTTTCCACAGGAAAATATGGAGGTAAGATGTAGAGGGGAAGTAAAATACATTTGAGCTCACTTCTCTTTTACTACATTTTGCCCCTGATGCTTGCCTTTGCTTAGACATTGCTTGTTGTTATAGGTAATTATCTTCTTTTCACTATCGTTAGTTTATCAAAAGGATTTGTTTACTGCTTACTATTTGCCTGTGTGAAGAGATGGATTCAACTTTCAAGTTAATGCAGAAAACATGGGGTAGGAAAAAAAAATGGTTCATTTTCATCCATCTTCTTTTTAGATTACATTGTATTGACTTGATGAAATTATCATGGCAGACGAAGCTGTAAACCAAAGAACCATGTAGAAACACGGGCCTCTAAGCCACATTTACACACATTATAAAATTTACTATTAACCGGTGAACAGTTAATAGTGCTATTTTATAATTTTCAGAATTTAACATAGAGAGATTGAGGGAGTCATCATTATAATTAAATTGTGCACACTTTATAAATATATTTTGATGTCATAGATCTAGATGGCTGAAATAATAATATAGAAATAATTTAAATCCTATTTAGTCACTTGAGAATTTTAAAACATTTATTACTGATGTGATATGAGAGACTGTTTTTTAAAAAATGTATCAGAGAGGAGCAGTCCTTGCTTTCTCAAAACATCATTTAGTAAAGAACTATGTGGTCAATTACACTATGTCCTACATTTCTACAAAGATATAAAAAATTAAAAGCAAATTATATGTGACAAAAATATACTAATTTTAGTTTACCCTACTTAAAGCAAGCAACTGTGTCCTCTAACTCAGAAAATCTATTTTTATTAAAATGCACTTTCTCTCATCATTGGAGAAAGGTACTAAACTTAATAACTACGTGCAGAGTAAAAACTGAAACTCAGCATCTTATTTACAAATAACATACGATAAGATTAAATTTCCACATATTAAAGTCACACTATATATATATATACTTCTTATTCCTTTCCACTCTTCCAACTTGCCTTTATCTTCTTTCTGCTATTTTTATTTATTATGAATTAAATACATCATTCCCTCCTCCCAAATTTGGAAATACTCTCATATATTTTAATTTGGACCAACTTTAATCATCTTTTTTTCAAAATACATTATTCTCACCTCTCCAAAATTAAGCTGTCCTACATAAACATATATCCTTAGAGTAGATATGGCTGAATTAAGGATTTTTACTTTCTGATGAATGTTAGCCATTTTATTATTCAACCACTCCAGACCATGAATAAATGGCTATTGATCTAGATATTGCATGTTTATCTATAGTTACACAGGTAATTGATGTCCCTAATGCTGGTATAATGTACCGTGATTTTCTGCATTTTTAAAGTCTTTTTGAGTTCTCTGTTATCTTCTCCACCAGCCTTTTACCTGGTCTCCCTGTCTCTGTTTCTTCTTCTGGCTATCTTTCCGGCTAACTTTTAAAAATACATCCTCCAAAATTACATTAACTTTCTATTGCTGTGTAATAAACTAACACAAGCTTAATGGCTGAAAACCAAACTGATACATTATCTAACATTTTTTGCAGATCAGATATTCACTTGGGTTTGGCTAAGTTCTCTACTCCAGATCTCACAGGACCAAAATCAAGATAGTGCTCATACTGGGGTCTTGCCTGAAGGACGTCTGATAAAGAATCTACTTAAAAGCTTCTGCACAGCAAAAGAAACCATCTACAAAATAAAGAGGCAATCAACTGAATGGGAGAAGGTTTTTGCAAACAGTGCCTCCGATAAGGGGCTAATATCCAAAATATACAAAGAACTCATGAAGCTCAACAACAAAAAAACAAACAACCAAATTGAAAAATGGGCAGACGACCTGAAGAGACATTTCTCCAAAGAGGACATACAAATGGCAAATAGACATATGAAAAAATGTTCCATTTCTTTGTGTCTTCTTCAATTTCTTTCAAAAATGTCTTATAGTTTTCAGCATATAAATCATTCACATCCTTGGTTAAGTTTATTCCTAGGTATTTTATTCTTTTTGCTGCAATTGCAAAAGGAATTGTTTTTTCTATCTCTTTTTCTGAGATTTCATTGTTGGTATATAGGAAAGCAATGGACTTTTGTACGTTGATTTTGTAGCCAGCAACTTTACTGTATTCATTGATTGTTTCTAATAGCTTTTTGGTGGAGTCTTTAGGGTTTTCTATATATAGCATCATGTCATCTGCAAAGAGTGACAATTTAACTTCTTCATTCCCAATTTGGATGCCTTTTATTTCTTTCTCTTGCCTGATAGCTCTGGCGAGGACTTCCAACACTATGTTGAAAAGCAGAGGTGATAGGGGACAACCTTGTCGTGTTCCTGAACGTAGAGCAAAGGGCTTCAGCTTTTCACCATTAATTATGAGATTAGCTGAGGGCTTGTCGTATATGGCCTTTATTATGTTGAGGTATTTTCCTTCTATACCAATTTTAGTACCAACTGAATGGGAGAAGATTTTCGCAAACAGTTCCTCTGATAAGGGGCTAATATCCAAAATATACAAGGAACTCATGAAACTCAACAACAAAAAAACAAACAACCCAATTGAAAAATGGACAGAGGACCTGAAGAGACATTTCTCCAAAGAGGATATACAAATGGCAAATAGACATATGAAAAAATGCTCAACATCGCTAATCATCAGAGAAATGCAAATGAAAACCACAATGAGATATCACCTCACCCCAGTCAGAATGGCTTTCATCAACAAAACAAATAGTAACAAGTGTTGGAGAGGCTGTGGAGAAAAAGGAACTCTCATACACTGTTGGTGGGAATGCAGACTGGTGCAGCCGCTATGGAAGGCAGTGTGGAGGTTCCTCAAGAAGTTACGAATAGAATTACCATATGACCCAGCAATCGCTCTCCTGGGTATCTACCCCAAAAATATAAAAGCATTTCTCTATAGAGACACGTGTACGCCAATGTTCATTGCAGCTTTGTTTACGGTGGCCAAGACATGGAAACAACCAAAATGTCCTTCGATAGATGAATGGATAAAGAAGTTGTGGTACATATACACAATGGAATACTATTCGGCGTTAAGGAAAGATGATATAGGAGCATTTGTGACAACATGGATGGATCTCGAGAGAATAATGCTAAGTGAAATAAGTCAGACAGAAAAAGCAGAGAACCCTATGATTTCACTGATATGTGGTATATAAACCAAAAAGAACAAGACAAACAAATGAGAAACAAAAACTCATAGACACAGACAATAATTTAGTGGTTACCAGAGGGTAAGGGGGTGGGGGGTGGTGATGAGGGTAAAGGGGATCAAATATATGGTGATGGAAGGAGAACTGACTCTGGGTGGTGAACACACAATGGGATTTATAAACGATGTAATACAGAATTGTACACCTGAAATCTATGTAAATTTACTAACAATTGTCACCCCAATAAAATTAATAAAAAAAAAAAAGAAATAATGCATATCAAAAAAAAAAAAGTTCAACATCTCTAATATCAGAGAAATGCAAATAAAAACCACAATGAGATATCACCTCACCCCAGTCAGAATGGCTATCATCAACAAGACAAATAGTAACAAGTGTTGGAGAGGCTGTGGAGAAAAAGGAACTCTCATACAATGTTGGTGGGAATGCAGACTGGTGCAGCCGCTATGGAAGGCAGTGTGGAGGTGCCTCAAAAATTTACAAATAGAATTACCATATGACCCAGCAATCCCTCTCCTGGGTATCTACCCAAAGAATTTGAAAACATTTATACATAAAGACACGTGTGCTCCAATGTTCATTGCAGCTTTGTTTACGGGAAACAATCAAAATGTCCTTCGATAGATGAATGGATAAAGAAGTTGTGGTATATATACACAATGGAATACTATTTGGTGGTAAGAAAAGATGATATAGGAACATTTGTGACAACATGGATGGATCTTGAGAGTATAATGCTAAGCGGAATAAGTCAGACAGAAAAAGCAGAGAACCCTATGATTTCACTGATATGTGGTATATAAACCAAAAACAACAAAAGAACAAGACAAACAAATGAGAAACAAAAACTCACAGACACAGACAATAGCTTAGTGGTTACCAGAGGGTAAGGGGTGTGGGGGGTGGGAGATGAGGGTAACGGGGGTCAAATATATGGTGATGGAAGGAGAACTGACTCTGGGTGGTGAACACACAATGGGATTTATAGATGATGTAATACAGAATTGTACACCTGAAATCTATGTAATTTCACTAACAATTGTTACTCCAATAAATTTAAAAAAATGTAAATCAAAACTACAGTGAGATACCAATTCACACCTACTAGAATGCCTAAAATAAAAATGACAGACAGTAACAAGTGTTGACAAGAATGTGAAGAAATTGGAACCTTCATATATTACTGGTGGGATTGTAAATAGATACAGCTGCTTAGGAAAACAGGAAGTTCCTCAAAATATCAAACATAGAGTTATCAGATGACCCAGCAATTCCTCCTGTAGGTATATACCCAAAATAATTGAAAATAGGTGTTCAAAGAAAAATATATATACCAATGTTTATAACAGCATTATTCATAATAACCAAAAAGTGGAAACAACCCAAATATCCATCAGTTGATATATGTGCAAATAATATTATTCAGCCACATAAAGGAATTAAATGCTAACACATGCCACAACATGAATGAAACTTGAAAAGATTTTGTTAAGTGAAAGTCAAGCACAAAAGGCCACACGTTATCATTCCATTTATTTGAAATGTCCAGAATAGGTTAGTGGTTGTCAAGAGGCTGGACGGAGGGGGCAATGAGGAGTGACTGCTAATTGGTATGGGTTTCTTTTTGCAGTAGTGAAATGTCCTAAAATTAGATAGTGGTGATGGTTACAACTCTGGATTATACTAAAAAACCACTGAACTGTATACTTTAAATGGGTGAATTTTATGATACATAAATTATATCTCAATAAAGCTGTTGCAAAAAAAAAAAAAGAATCTACTTTCAAGCACATTCAGGCTGCGGGCAAAATTCAGTTCCTTGCTTTTGTAGGACTAAGGTCATTATTTTAGCCAGGCACCTCACTCAGCTCCTTTAGACATCTGCATTCCTTTCTATACTGCTTCCTCCATCTTCAAACCAACAACAGCACAGTGAATCCTTTTTGTATTTCAATTTTCTCTCCTCTCTTCTTCAGCTTTCCTCTTCTTCTTGAAACTGGTGAAAGTTCTCTGCTCTTAAAGACGTATTTGATTAGATCAGATGAATTTCTGCCTACCACAAAACCCAATTCAAATTTCATCACCTACAGAAAACCTTAGATGTCCACTCATTCACTTCTTCCTCAATCACTTTCTTCACTCCCTATTTGCATAGATGCCCCTTCTCTACTTCTCCAGCATTCCACTCAAAATTAAAGCATCATCACACTGCACCATACTTTCTCTTTGCTGGTCTGACATTAAAGAAGAACCCTTAACTATGTAACCCCAGTATTTAGGCCAGCGCTAAGCAACCAATAATAGATGTTCATCCGATAAATGCATGTCGAAAATTTTATAGATGCCTTTAAAGTCAAAGAAAAAATAATTCATGTTCAGTGTAAACTACAGTACTGAAGTCTATGCATTACTAGTCTTTAAAAAAAAGATACAATTTTAACCATAAAAAAATTGAGCATTCTGTATTCATAGATAAAATTGTCAGCTAACCATGCTGCTTATTTAATAACAATTTTACATTAATTAAAAATAATTTGAAAAATATTTGGAAAATGTATTAAGCATACATTGCTACTGTGACAACCACTTCGTCTCATTGAATCAAAGCAATTTAATTTTACAGGTGAGGAAACTGAGACCTTAGAGACTGTAGAGTTGCCGGAAGTCAAGCAACTACAAAGTAGTAAAACCTACATAATATCGGAACATTCTAGATGCTGAGTCTTTATGTTGTTTTCTTTCCCTCCTTCGTTTGATACTTATTAAACACTTATTCTGTGCCAGGAATTGTTCTAACATTTTCATTAGTGGGCTGGGGTACCAAATTACTGTTAGAAATAATATCTTTATCATATGAATTCATAGCATTTACCACATACACACACAAAATCAAGCCATTACTTTATAAAATGAAATAATATTATATATTGGTGTTTATGTTTCATATGCATTTAAAAACATCCATCACTAATCTTAGTTTTAAGTGAATACTGTATATTTGCAAAGATATGTGAACTATAACAAAAATATGCTTCGTAATATTCTAGTCATTGGCCACTTTTTTTATGGGGGAAAATGATGAGAAAACTTAAATAAGGAAATTCTATCTTGCCCAACTGTGATCTCACTAAAGCTGAGGACATTGTATGAATCACAGAGGTTGAGAATGAAGAAGTCACACATGTTTCTTAGAGACTTCAATGTCACCAAAGCAAGAATCTGTTCTTTAAATCAACTTTTTTTGTTTTGTTACAAAACAATGTCATACTCGGAAATATCACATCTTACTTCTCAGGGCCTCCAATGTAACATTCAAAAACAGCCTGTCATGGAAATAGTAAATACTGTATTAACCTGGCGAATAAATATGTGGCTTCATAAATTCATACATTTAACAATATAAATCTGTGTCACAATTCATTGATAATGCAAAAATAAATAGGAGTTAATGTCATTCCTAAAGTGGCCCTTGAAATGTACAAGTACTGAAACCATAGTGAATGATGAGATTTTAATCACGTACAAAACCTGAAGCTTACAGAAATGAAGGATCTGAAAGAAATGAGGAGGAAAAAAAAACACTCCAAAGCAATCCTTAGGAATTATTTTATAAAAATAAATTTAAATGTTAAAAGAATTAGATTTCCCATTTTTCTTGCTGTACCTTTGCCATTCATAATCAGGTTTGAATTTACACGACTGGAAAGGAATATTCATTAAGGGTGAAGAGAGAACCAATTTATGTGAATAATAAATCATGTTTATAATGACCGCCTGTGTGGGCCCAGAGCTGAGGCCAGAAACAGAAGTGCCAATTTATACCACAGGAAAATGATTCCTAACTCATAAAATGACTGTTTGTGAGTATAGCCATTTTATTTATGCAATTATAAGTAGGAACAATGTGTTGCATTCTCAAAATAGGTACTGAATTCTAGTATATAAAAATTCCAGTGATCCAATATCCTCAGTGTTCTTTTCCAGTCACCTCCAGCTCTCCCATTTTGCAATCATCCGCTTGCATATTTATTATTAAAATAGAAAGGGTGATAGATTTTGTTTTCCTTTTTTTCCCTCAGGTAGTTTTATACACCAAACATCATGTGAATAATCATACAGTTTTAATTTTTAGGTACTCAGTTGACATGCAGATAAACATTCACCTGGTTGCCATATCAGATTTGAGCTTTCTGTTGCCATCATCATGTAATTTTAATTCCTACTACTGGATTAAATTTCAGACACAACTCATGAGCATATTGATTGTCCCAGCAGTGCAAAACAAACCTGTACTGCCTCAGAAGTTAACCTGGAAACCAACTCTCAGTTTCATTAGGTAATGAGCTCTTAACATATTTCAGTACTTCCAAAGAGAAAAATTGATTAAGATGCAGAGAAGACATGTAAAAGTTCATATGTGTAAACAGTGTGTCATTCTCTTCTTTCCTATAAATTCAGGGAAAATGTCTAGATCTCATTTGTTATGCATGTAAAAGAAGGTACTACATCTGTGACTCAGTAACAGATTGTATAAAAGAAACCCAGCACAAACGTACATCCACATCCACAAACAACTCTGCAAAGTCAAATCGAATATCCTCAGTGAATATTAAATTTTAACTGCCACCCTTACCTATTCCATTTGACTGTCCGCACAGGACAACATTTCCCTTCTTTTTATTTAGTGAAAATAAAAACTAAAGTATCTTGAATTTATTCTATATCTCATAAGATAGAAAATGACACTGATTTCATTCTCACGTCTACAAATTGTGAGCCTAGAAGCATTTTGGGGAACAAGAGGGAACATAAATTATAATAATCTGATATTCATCAAAAAGACATTTTACTACCAAATATGTTTTTTAAAAGCCCCTGAAAAATAATTATGAATCACGTGTGCGCACAGCCACACACACCATTTGAATAAGTTCTTTTACCCTTTTAGAATTCCTATCTTTCCATTCATGTTTCAGCTCAAACATCCTATCTGTGAAGACTTCCATGACATTCTCAAGCAGCTAGCGTCTGCAGAGATTTGAAAATGATGATGACTTATGACAGTGATCAAAGAAGAGCTCTGCCATGCCAGGCACTGCTCTGAGCACTTAATGTATGTTAGTTCATGCAACCCTCACACTAACCACCTGCAAGGGTTATATTCATTTAATTTTTACAGATGAGGAAACCCAGGCACAGAGAAGTTAAACAACTTGCTCAAAGTCACGGAACTGACAAGTGGAAAAACTGTTATTATTCCAATCCAGGCAGCCTGGCTCCAGAGTCCAAATGCTTAAACATTAGACAATGGCCTCTCTCTGGATTTTCAGTTTATAAAATGGGAACAGTGGCATAGTATATGTCCATAGGATTGCTTTCTAAATTAAGCAAGAGCATTCATATAAAGACCCTAGTTCTGTGCCTGGTAGATAGCAGTACTGAATGTAACAGTACTGAATGTGACAACATTGTTAGCAAGTGCAGTTAACTTTAGGGGGCCTTTGTCCCCTATGATATTGTGAATTTCTTAAGGAAGAGGTCTGTATTCATTCATCCCACAAATATTCATAGAACCGGTACAGTGGGCAAGGTACTGTGCCAAGTCCTGTAAGCGCTCATCTCTGAAGATCCAGCACTGGATAGCAGGCCGACACAGTTCTACCCAATGGCCTTTGCACTTACTGTTTCCTCTGTCTGGAAAGCTCTTCTCCATATAATTTCAAGGCTTCCTTCCTCGCTATATACTCTCTCCTCAAATGCTATGCCTTTAAAAACATCTTCCCTAAATGCCTTATCTAAAGTAGTGCATTCTAGCACTCTGTCTTTTCCTACTCTGCTTTATGTTATCTACATACACTGATCACCATCATACATATCAGACTGTAAACTCCATATAGACAGGGTTGCCAATTCTGTATCCTGACTTTAGAAAAGTGGGCTAGTAAATATTTATTATATTGGGAAACAAGAAAAGGAAAGAGAGATAGAGGGAAGGGAAAAAAGAGATGGGGAGAACTTTGATCAATGGATGCTTTACAAACAAGAATATGTTTTCATTCCTTCTTGACAAATGACCTATCTCTTACGATAAATAAAAGAATGCCGACATTGTTCCCCTTCCTCACTCCTCCGTTCCTACTGCAAAAATCTCTGAGAGCTCCTCAAAGTTGCTCTTCTTGTACTCCCTATAAGCCTAAGTCTCTCACCATTCAAATTTCAACACCTGTTCTTGCTCTGCCTAAGAAAAAGCTGTATCTGACCTACACAGTAACAAGCTTTCTTTTTGTTTCCAACAATGCTGAAGGCTTATAATTTAGCAGCTTCATAAGTGGTAGTTCTAATCACTTATAATTTATCGTCCAACTACCAGACTAATTCATGATTAAAGAAAAAGTTCTCCTTATTTTGCAATTATTCACAATATGCATTTGTGGATTCCTTCTTCAAACATGACTTCATTAATTAGCAGGACATGTACTTTTAATCTGGGAGTAATGAATTTACACTAACCCTTTTTCTTCTGGCACCTCTCTAATCATCGATGGTAGTTCTGAGTGACATTAGACTATTCACAATAATTTTGGTTTTCCTCTCTGTTGGAACAATGTTTGGTTATCCTCCTTGACTCTTTTGAGGTTGGATATGGCCCATGACTTCCTTTGGCCCATGGGATGAGTAATATTTGTCACTTAAAGGTGGAAGATTTCATAAAGCAAGTGGTGACCCTTCATTTCCCATTTAGTGATGATTTGGAGATATGCCAAGACACAGTCCCCATCAGTGTGGGTTTCCATTAAATGATATTGGGTAGAAGCCCCCTGCTAGTGGACACATAAAATGATTGAGAAGTATAAATTTGCTCAGTTAATTCACTGATGTTTGAGTTTTTCTTTTTTTTTCTTTTTCCCTGCAGCAATAACTGGTCCATCCTGACAGAAGGAGAGTATGACCAAGTGGAAGCTAACTCGTACTGCTGACCTTATTATATCAGTACCATAAACTAGATATATTTCAGTCATGATACTGAAGCATCATGAAACAAATATCATGGAAAGAACAAATTTGCATGGATTATGAAACTACAGTAGAACAATTTTTTTTTCATATGCTCCATCTTGAGGCTTTTTTATGAAGATGTTAAAGAACTTATGTCACCTATTTTGTAACTATAAAAGGGTTTTTGGGGTGATAAGACTAACACTCATTCTTGCAACAGCAGAAATAATTCCACATGCTTTAGTTCCTCCAAATGTGTTTTGAACTTGGTTGTAAAATTTTTAACTATAATATCACACTGTGGGAAAAGGTATAAATGTTTTATTCTTTTTGCTTATTCAATAATAAATAATCCCATCCTGAATAAGAACCATAGACATTGCAGAGTACTCTTTAGTCTCACCTATTAAGGATATATCTTCAAAATACAGGAAATATCCCCTGAAATAATGGATGAATAAAACAACTCTATTCTGTGACTTATTCTTGGAGTTTCTTAAACTGTTCTTGCTCCCTCACCACCATTTTCCTCTCCCTCTTTCTCTGTCCTACACACACACACACACACACACACACACACACACACACTTCACAAAAATGCAATAATCCAAACAACAACAGGTTCAGTTCAAGTCCTTTTAAAAATAAGCTCTGTTATCTTCATGGAAATATATTTTCAAAGAATCCTACAATAGTTTCAACTTAATTACAACAATGACTTCACCAGGCATGGCTGTTTAATATATTGCAAATTCTTCTAACATTTACTCAGACAGTGAATAATTCCAAATGAGTGGTTACTCCATATAGAACACTCCAGTTGTCTTTTGCAAAATCTCACTACTAGAAACAGGTATAACTATTCACTTATTATTGAAAGAAAATTTTGTATGATATATTATCAAGGGCTGTGGAAGAGGTTTTAAACATTGTACAACAAAGAAAATGGGGTCTGAAAAAATCAGGGCCCATTTCTACTGTTCTCAAGCAATGAAGTCCAGGAAAAGTAATAGGTATGACTAATCACTTCAACTGCCTTCAAGTTTAATGAAAATTGCACCTGAATATGTCCAGAGAGAATCTGAGGGAAGTGGGAATTATTCTTACAAAACACTTCAGTCCCTTTTGAAATGACAGAGAAAGAATGAAACAGCACTAGTCCAAAATTTGGGATACCATTTTTTTCTTTGCTTCCATGCCTCATTAATGTTGGTCTACTCTTTGTGAATATTAACTACCGTGTTTCCCTGAAAATAAGACCTAACCAGAAAATAAGCCCTAGCATGGTTTTTCAGGATGACATCCCCTGAACAGAAGCCCTAATGTGTCTTTTGGAGCAAAAATTAGTATAAGACCCAGTCTTATTTTCGGGGAAACATGGCAGTCCCACAAAAAAGGCAAAATTCAACAAGAATAATATTCCAAGAAGATAAGACATAAATAAAAAATTAAACTCATGCTACTTTTTCAACTACTGGGAATAGTCCTAATTGGTAATCAATTGTGTTAATAACTTTCACAACAAGAACATAAATTAAGCAATAAACACCATCTTTGTGGCTGGAATGAGAAACTACTTTCATAGCCAAACAATTTATGCATTTATATAGTCCTTTTCTTTTACCAGATGGAAACTATAATGATTCAGCTGAAGTCATGATGTTTTATTCTGAAAACTTATCTGTTCACTGGATTTAAGAATGTGATATATAGATGATATATTACAGAATTGTACACCTGAAATCTATGTAACTTTACTAACAATTGTCACTCCAATAAACTTTAATTACAAAAAAAATAAAAAATGAAAAAAATAAAATGGAATTGGAACACACACACACACACACACACACACACACACACACATACACACACACACACAGAATGGGCAATTCCATAAATGCCTGGGGACTCAGATTACAATGTAAGCTAGATGAGGCTGGCAATTCAGCTCCGAGTATGAGGTCAATGCATACCTGCACACTTTTAAACCAGTAATGGAATACATTTCTGCACCCTTTACAGGAGAAAAGAAAAACATTTCAGACAGAAAATAGCTTTCGTCAGTCAGTTTGCCAACACTAATCAAAACAATATCTTTCTGTTTCTTTCTTCCACATAAACACAGAAACCTGAAAATGAATATATCATGGATGTTTTAAGAAAAACCAGTTTTGTTTTTTTCCATTGCTGGAGGGGTTCTTAGTTGATTTTCCAGACCCATTTCTAAATCCACCTTCCCTGGTGCACCCATACCTGGTGAACTCTAGTGATTGCAAGTCACAAAATGCTTTCAGGAGAAAAATTAATTAATGAGGGCATGAAGGGTGCATAATTTAACATAAAATATTAAAACACAAACTCTTCCTAGTTTTCTACATGATAGCCCTATTCCCTTTGAGGTAAGTAGTAAGAAGAATATACAATTCTACGAGTGTTTCCCAAAATGCCAAAATACCATTGCATGTCAAAGATATCACTGGTGGAACGTGTCCAAAGTTGTGGTAGAGAAAATCCTAGTGTCCCAGCCCCAGGCCACGCCCTGATTTCCATGCCTACCTTCCTCTGTACTCTGAGTCTGACCTATTCCCTTCCGGAACTTTCCCAAATCAAAAATCCTTAGGCCCTTGGCTTTCTGAAGTCCCCTTTTCATGATTCAAGGAAACAAGTGGCTTCTCTGAGTTCCAAACTCTTATACCTTTTTCCTCATCCTTCTTAGTATTGAAGAAAGGAGTCTTCTAAGAAATCCTGCATGCCAACTGGTAACAATAGATCTGGGTTTGCTTGGTCCTCCTTTCAGGTTTACTTAGGAAGAATCAAGAGTATATGCAGTATGAAACCCGAGAACCTTGACTTCCTTCAGTAGTAATCACCCTGATTCCTCCTCAACTTCTTGAAACCATAACAATTTGACAAGCTCTGAATTACCGTACAATTTGTAATCAGTATTACATGTCTTATGGTAATTAAACAATGCCCATATTAGTCTTCCATGATCTAAATATCTGAGAACTCCACATCTGCACACTCCATAATCAGCTTATTTTTCTACCAGTAGTGCCCTGATGTCAAAGATTATATTTTCTACTTCTTTAGCAGAGGAAATAATAATATACAGTAGTCCCCCCTTATCCATGACGGATATATTCCAAGACCCCCAGTGGATCCTAAAACTGAGGATAGTACCAAACCCTATATATACTATGTTTTATCCTATATATACATAAGTATGATAAAGTTTAATTTATAAATTAAGCACAGCAAGAAATTAACAATAATAATAACATAGAATAACTGTGACAATAGACTATAAAAAAAGTTATGTGTATGTGGTCACTCATTTCAGGAGATCCCTTGCTGATGTCTTCAGCAAGTCTCAATATTTTGACTCAATATAGAGTATATATAGACTCGATATTTTCTAATGCAACAGGTTGCCGTCAATTGGAACATGATTTCTGTTCTTTATCTTCTGCACACAAAGTAATGCCTTTTCTGATTATACTAAGCAATTGTTTTAAGCCTTTTCTTCTTTAAGCCTTTAATTGCACACTGTTGCAATTAGAGTTGCACAGTTTGCAGTTAGAGTTACGACTGCAAAACTAGCAGGGATTTATTTTTCCTTCTTCACAATTTCATGGATAGAAGATTTGTTCTTAACATAGATCTTAGCGTGGGGATGCAGGACACATGGGTGATTTACATCCAGTGTGGAACGAAGGACAGTGCAAGATTTCATCATGGTACTCAGAATGGCATGCAATTTAAAACTTACTGTTTATTTCTAGAATTTTCCATTTAATACTATTGGAATGCAGTTGGCCACAAGTAAGTGAAACCGTGGAAAGCGAAACTGCAAATAAGGGGGGACTTGTACATTTAAATTCTTGTTTACCTAGAAAATAAAAACTTTGGGAAGTGGGAAAGATAAAGAAAATTGAGTTTTATTCTAATGGAACTTAAAATTTGTTCAACCAGCCCTGGATTCCTACTGCATGAAAGACACTGAGTTGATGAGACCAACCAAGAATGAGATATAGCCCTTTTAAAAGCTTACAATTGTTGGGAGGCGTAAGGGGTGGGTCATGGATAACATGCCTACATTGTAACTACCATGCAAGGCAGGAATGGTAAATTGATAAGAGAGGAATTACTTCCGACTGGGGTTTGAGGAGGTAGGAATATAAGACAACACTGAAAACAACTAAGTAACAGAAGTAATGAGTTCCTTGTAAGTTCTGCAAGAATTCCAGAAAGTAGGAAATTGTGAAGCTGCCATTGGCTTCCACATCCTATAATCTGCCTGCAAGGTGAGTCTAATGGAACATTTGGTCCATCACAAGTAGAGGAAAGGTGGGTAGTATTTTAGGAGAAAATGATGTTGTACACCTTTTAGAGCAGTGTTCTGGTATCTTAGTATCTGGGTGTATTCCAGCAGATCTCTGGGATGGCTATGTAAAATGCAAGTCCATGTGCCTGAGAGGATAAGAAAGGGCAGAGACAGTTGAGGTAACAACTGTTACCTGCTGAGACGTATCCTGAGGGACTCTATGATCCAGTGCAAAAGGTGTGCTGGGGATGGATGGAGTTGGACATCCTTTCTTTTCATTCCATTCATCCCGATGAGTGATTAGAGATTTAGTGAATAACAACTGCCCTAAACAACTTTGCATTCTTTTTTTAAGGGAAAAAGAAACACAACACTAACATAGGGACTAAGGGAAATAGCTGAGAGCTAAACAGGGTAACGTCTTTCCTTTTGAGAAAACTGGTACCCTAGAGAATATTATAAAGCCTGGGAACAGATATTAATGACCTGAAACGTAATCCCTTCATTGTGCCCAGGCGAATTCCCATACTCTGAATGGTCGGGTTCAGACTTTAGCAAGTAAAATCAGAAATGATTTAAAAAGAGAATATATAATAGCAAGTTCTTCATAACATTTACTCAGAAATATTCAGTAATAAATATTACTAAAAAATTCCAAACTATATTTTTCTTATTATCTAATTTGATCCAAGTTTCCCAATGAGAAAAGTGAAATTTCACATATGCAGGACAAAATGCATATACATAGACTCTACCCATTATATGAATTGATATGTTACCTCTTGATTTTTGATGCCATTTATCTTGTAAAAAAATTATCACTTGACTGACGCAGTTAGTGAAGTTCTACCAAAAAGACACCATTGCTTTTGAGTTTCAGTTTGGAAAAGGGGGCTGTCAATTTAAGAGACTGTTTTCTGTGTTGAAACAAGTGCCACAAGAGTAGAGTAAGAAAAGGTCCATCTTTTGACTGTGCCTCAGGAAAAACTGGCACAGACTCTACTAGCTCCATGCTGGTCTCTCGTGTCCACAGCAGGGAGGCTGGCAATTCTGTGCAGCTCGATGAGCTAATCTTTGGGAGTATGTTTTGGGCATTAAGACTCATCTTCGGTTTTCCTCCTGACTTGAGCAAACTTAAAACACTTCCATGGCTCCATCTTTGGCAATGGGTACATTCTTGACAGACTAGTAAACCATCAGAAATGATGCTGTATTTAAAAATAGAATTGTAGGGTGTGCTTGGGAGTATAGCAAATATAGTAAGAGTCAGAAGACTGGACATTGAAAAACTAAAATAAGACTTTTCCCAGATGCTTACTTAAGTTTACGATACTTTGAATGCAACTATCAGTGGAATTCTATTTCAGGCAAACAACTTGGCATCCCATCAACACATGTTTATCAGTCCCCTACTTAGGGTTTATACACTGGGATGGGTGCTGTAGAGGATACAGAAAAACTCTGGAATTATAGTCTAATGTGTAAGAGAAATGTGCAAAAAATTAACCATTATACAATACAGAATGTGAAAAGCTATACAAAATGGGGGAAACATGTTATGGAAGCACAAATGAGAATAAGAATATTGATGGCTAGAACATGGAAACGTTTAATAGAGAAGATATATGTGAGCTAGGCATGAATGTAGTTAGGATTTCAGGGTAGATACGGGATATACAATGTAGGACAGACAATGATGGAAGCAAATCCATCAGCATGGAAAAGTACAGGCCATGCTTAGAAATGACAAGTAGTCTCTTGGTTGGAACATTGGGTCAGACAGTGTGACTCAATGTTTGCATGGGCTCATAAAACGAAACTGAAGGAAAGTCAGGTACATTCACAGTTTGCCACACAGACAACAGATATTTTCTTAGGGGTATTGGCACATAAATATTTGAAGTTCCCTGGGGTCTTATGTAAAGACCCTCAAGTGAATCCAAAAAAGTGACCTCTAGTCTTAACTTGCCGACCCATTCAATCCCTGTGGTTCACAGTTTTTCCATCGGTAAAGTGAGACTAATTATAATACTTGTCTAGTTTACACACAGTAGGGTAGCTACGAGGCTAAAGAGACTCTCTAAATACAAAATGATTTTGTTGAAAATTGCCTGACCAAAAGTATAAGATAAGCATACTATTGAACTAAGAAAAATATTATCAAGCACCAAAAACCTTTCCTGAAGGATGGGGGAAAGAATTGGGAGCACAGAAATTTTTACACACACACACACACACACACACACACACACACACACACACACACATCCAGAACTGCTCAAATAATCTGAACAAACTGTTCCAACAGAAGAAAAAAAATTACCAAAGAGCAGGTCACTTTTCATCTTCCTATCATTTCCAGGAAATTCCAAAAAAGTAAAAATAAAAGATGCAACAACAGGTTTTCCATGTGCAAAGCCAGCTGTTGCTCCCTTAACAGGATACTGTTGTTTAAATAACAGTAATAGAATCCAGAGGCCCATCAGAAATATTACAACACCTTATGAAGAGGAGGAAACTAATCATCCATCCTAAATGAAATAAATGTTTCCAGGCAAAGCCAAAACAGACGTAGAAGAAAACAGTTTATAATAGAGTTCCTGATATACCTCTGTTCTTCCTATTTCTTATTTCAGACAGCAAAGGAGAATGAAGTATATATGTCTATAGACTGTCACTTATATCACCCAAGGCAAAAATTCATCTATCCATCCATGTGACAGGCTCTATGTGCCTGGAAATATGCTGGGGAAAAGATATGAAAAAATCGTTTTTGCTTTTGAGGAAGTAAGGCCAGCAGGTATTAAAACTACCAACATTCATTTGGTAAGTATAAAAAATAAATGGCACCCATTATTGCAATTGTCTCTCAGAACAACCGTTGGGGAAAATATTACAGATTTAAAAACTGAGGTCCACGGAGTAATTTGTCTAAGTATGTAAAACTAGCTGTTGGAACCAGGGTTCAAACCCAGGTCTTCTGCCACAAAACATTTCCCCAATACTGTGCGAGGACCTGCAGAAAAGGTTTTTCTTTAATATCACCACATAACTTGTTGGGCTCATTCTATTTGCCTAAAAAATTCCATTTGGACACCCCATTTCCTCTTGGCTTGTAGTCAGAAAACAGTCTGAATGGGACTGTCATAAATCCCTGTGGGCCTAGTAACATAGCATCAAATTACATACCCTGTTTCCCCAAAAATAAGACCAAGCCAGACAATCAGCTCAAAAGCATCTTTTGGAGCAAAAATTAATATAAGACCCGGTATTACATTACACTATATTATACCCAGTCTCATATCATATCATATCATATCATATCATAATTATGTAAGACCCGGTCTTATATTATAGTAAAATAAGACCGGGTTTTATATTAGTTTTTGCTCCAAAAGACACATTAGAGCTGATTGTCTGGCTGGGTCTTATTTTCGGGGAAACACAGTATAACAAGAACTAACCCAAACGCAAGGAGAGATGGAAACATGAGACTAGAAGGAATGTTTGCTTACCTCTCTCAGCCCATGACAGATACAGTCAACAAAACATAGATGATATTTTTAACTTTATTAATTATTTTCATAATGAATGAAAATAACATTGAAATATCATTATCCCCCCACCATTAAATTGTCACAGGTTTTTTAAAAGGTGTAAAACTCAGTGTTTGCATTTAATAACAGATTTTTTTAATGTGCATATGTTTGAATGCAACCATTTCACTTTTGGGAAGGCATTAAGAGGTCACCATTTAAACAGGCTTAAAAGCTTTGAGTCTCAGTTCTCTCTGTGTCTTTCTCTCTATATCCAATTACTTGCCAAGTCCTGTCAATTCTACTTCCAAAAGTCTCTCACATCTATTTCTCACCCCATTGTCACCGTGGAACATCTTTTTTTTTTTTTTTTTCTCATTTGACTATTAGCTTCCTTACTGGTCTCTTCAATTGCTATTTCCCACCACTAAAATTTATTCTGCATAGTCATCCAGATATATGCTCAGAAGTACACTTCCAACAGAATCACTGTGATGTTCAAGGTTTTCTACAGACTTTTAAATTAAGAATAAACAGTTGCCTAGCTTTGAAGGCATACCACAATATGGCCTCATTATTATCTTCCACTTATTCCCCAGACAAAATGGGGAAAATGTAATTCTCAAACAAACCTCAAATTATTTTGCTTCACGGATTTTACATCCCCTCCACAATCTATTTCAAGACATTCCTCTTTAAATCCTCATAGCACTATTCTTGTATCTCTTCTAAATCATATTATGTTCTAGTTTAAATTATTTGCAAACTTCGTCTACGCATAGATTATGCATTCCTTGAAAACAGCCTATGCCTTATTTTCCTCTGTATCTATCTTCCGTGGGATTTCGTTAGGGCAGAGCCTGAGACAGGTATCCCTGCAAGAAATGTATGCAAGCAGTGTTCTCAGGAGAAAGTAGGGAAGTGAGGAAAGCAAGATAAACAGTGGAAGAAGCCAGGTCAAGATGTTGCTTCAAGGGAAGTCTAACTTCATCCTGATCCCTTGGGAGCTCTGAAACATAGAATGCACCACTGACCTGTCCCATCTGAGGTAACAAAGCTGGGCTGTTATATACTACATCAGTTACCATTGGCTAGAGGTCACCTTCGGAATGGGTTGTGACTTGCCAGGCATCTCTGGGCTACGGACCTCCTATAAGCCACGGTCAACACTTTGAAGAAGACAAGTATGAGCCTTTATCAACCAACAGCCACAACAACTGGGGGACAGGTGCATCTACTTAGCAAAGGTCTGAAGAGTGCACTTACGAGGTGTGATCAAACAATACAGTGAATGTTTAAATAAAAAAACTCTTATTACAGTAAAAGACACACTGACATTAATCCCCCTCAATATATGCCCTTCCCCGCACCCCCCGTTTGAACATACTTATCCCATCATTGCCACTTTCTGAAACAGTTTTGGAAGTCCTCTTTTGTGAGTGTCTTTAGTTGCACTGTCGTGGCTGTCTCAATGTCCTGAATCATTTTGACTTTGGGGAAGAGCCAGAAGTCGCACGGTGCTGTTTTGACAGAAATTGCCATATACCAGAAGCATTGTGCGACACGGAACACTGTCATGATGGAGGACACTTTAAAATACACCTTCTCTCAACCATAGCTCACACCTGACTAAACTGAACAAGTTGAAACTTGTCACACACAGTGTTTCTAAGGTTCAGTGCACCGCTTCCCATATTGGAGATCCCTGCCTTTCCGTTGGATGGTGCTTGGCAGCAGCATTCACCATATTTTGTGATCACAATGGAAAGGTTCTGTGTCACACGTTGCTTCTGGTACAACAATTTCTGTCAAATAAAAACATGACGGTGTGTCCTCATCGGTCTTATTCACCGGATCTGGCACCCTGCGACTTCTGGCTCTTCCCCAAAGTCAAAATGACCATGAAAGGCAGACGTTTCGAATCCATTTAGGACAGGAGGCACCCACGATAGTGCAACTAAAGACACTCATGAAAGAGGACTTCTTGAACTGCTTCAGAAAGTGGCAAGAATGATGGGGTAAGTGTTATATAAAGCAAGGGGGGGGGGTATTTTGACGGATCAATGGCAATGTGTCTTTTACTATAATAATTTTTTTTATTTAAACATTCACCATATTGTTTGATCACACCGCAGACATCACCTGCTACGTAACCCCTTATAACACCTGTAGTAGATGAGTCAATAGTAGGTGCTCAGTAAGTAGCTGATGAAAAGAAATGCCTACTAGAGGAAATGATATCATTTTCCTACTTGAAGTACATTAGTATATCCTTATAAATAACATCTTGTTCACTTAGTGTCTTAGTTCGGGCTGCTATAAAAAAGTATCATACACTGGGTGGTTTATAAACAATAGACATTTATTTCTCACAGTTTTGGATGCTGGAAGTCTGAGATCACAATGCCAAGCATGGTTGGTTTCTGGTGAGGGCCTTCTTTTGGGTTTCATCCAGCCAATTTCTCATCGTATCCTCTTCATGGTGGAAAGAGGGAAGCTAGCTCTCTGGACTCCACTTATAAGGACATAGTAATCTCATTTATGAGGGTTCCAACTTCGTGACATAATTACCTCCCAAAGGCTCCACCTCCAAATAATACCACATTGGGGATTAGATTTCAACATAGGACTTGGGGGGTGGGGACACAAACAGTTAGTCCATAGCCTTTACTCTTTCCCATATAAACAAACAAGCAAGTGGAAAGAAAAATACATGGAATTGTTAAATTGCATTTACCTGACTGAAAATAAATTTTTATAACACTAGTAAATCCAAGTTAATATATTTAATTTGGAATTAACTCATACCCATGAATAATTGAACAGTTTGTCACTCTTAGAGATTTAAGATGAACGTTAGCAAACACATGGAGGGCAATTTTTGATAAAAGTGATCATTTTCATTCTTAAAGAGACAATGTCAAATAGTGATCCAATCAAGCTACTGATTATGGCAATAAATATTTACAGAAGGAGCCAAATCTTTCCCTACAAATCCCAAGAGAATCTCTTGGCTGTAGTTAATTATATTCCAAGTTGAGGTCTTCTTTGGATCAATGAGTAATAAATTAACAAATGATATTTCAGTAGGCAGCATATTAAACTCATCAATGGCATTGGATTTCTGCTTTCAATTGTATCATGTTTAAATCAATGCTTGGAATAAAATAAATATGATTTCATTTTAAAACCTCTAATAAAAATTGCGAAAATAAAATGCACAAGCTATGGAAACTCTAACCATGTAATTTATGTTTGCAATAATCCATCAAGCACATTTCAAATTCCAGAAATATGCAAATTAATTCTATGAAGAGATGCTGTATGTAGATGGATAAGACTTATTTCCTCAAGTTAGTTACAGTCTAGTAAAGGAGATAATAAATGTACTGATCCCTAAAATGTATCCCCATCACCTTCCTTGTGAAGTAAAAATTCCTTAGCATTCAATACCCTTTATGATTTGACCCCTGCTCACCGCTCTATTTATTAATTGTATTTACTCAACAGGTTATTTATTGTACATCACATTTGTGCTAGGCATGAAAATGTAGATAGACAAGGTACAAATCAGCTTTTCCTTTGCCATCCATTTATCTCTCAACCTTTCCTTTCATAGACATTAAACTCCAATCACACATACACAACTATTCCCAGAATCAGCCATTGAATTTTCAACCTCTGTAATTTTGGGAACTGCTTTTCCTTTCACTTGGTATACCTTTTCTCGTGTTTTTTTCAACCAGCAAATCTAACCCTTCAAGTTTTAGTCCACATGCTACCACTTTAAGCTGTATTCCTTGATACCTCCTATTAGAATATGTGATCCTTCTCTCCTTTGTACATCCTTAGCACCCTATAATCTTTTTCTTACTTAACTTACAGTATTGAGCAAGCGGTATTTACTGTATCAAAGAGTACCCACAGAAAAACAGCTCTCTTGCATTCGAATCATTTGAAGAGAGCTTATTTAGAAAAGGACTACTAACAGAGGTATGGGCAGAATGTAGAGGATAAGCATACAACTCAGGAATAGTAACAGAGGAGTCCTCAGTCTCTACCCCACAGCCGAAGGGAGGGAACAATTACCAATACCTGGGAGTAGAGAGTTAGCAAAGGAAGCTACCTTTAGAGGAGCAGTGACATTCAGTAAAGGAACACTACCAATGCAGGAGTGTCACAGAGAGAAGAAAAACCCTAACCTCACTTTCCTCTCCTTATCTGCTGCTGGGGTGCCCCTGCAGTAGGCTGCATTCCACTAAAAAGGTGAGAGCCAGGAAGACCTTGTGGTGGCCCACACAGGTCACTGTGCTGGCACAGATAATGTGGTTGGTAAGGATAGAAAACAAATCTGCAGGGCTAAGGGGAAGAAATCTACCATACTCACACATTTGTCTCCTTTTCCAGACTGAATTACTTAGAGTCCGAGTCTCAATCTGCATGCAATCCTGATACTTAAGATAGTATCTGGAACATAAATGCTCAAGTACTTCCTTAATGGATGATGTGTCATAAGAGCAGTGTGAAGGGATACTACTATTCAGAAGAATACAAAGTTCTATCTAACTGACAGCAGTGAGTATAGGAACACAGGTACCACTCCTTGCTAAGTTATCCATACTGAAGACGCTACCTGTTGGGTTTATTAATTCAGCAAAACTAGTCTGACACCTCACCTCCAAACTTTTCAGACTGATTACATGTACAGATATTTGATTAGCTGGTTCATATGGAAAATAGTTTCATGTGTAATTCATCCATTTGCAATTTTATCCCAGACAAAAGAATGACATATAAAATATGCTTTGACAGTCAGACTTTCAAAATCCTTTGCACCTCGATTTTTCTCTATTGTTCGTTATCAAAGATAACGCTACTCCTTACCTCCTTCTCCAGAGCACAGAATTTGAGTTGCATTCCCAGAAGTGTTAATGGAATAATTTTTTTTTTTTGGTCCTAATTTACTGGAGGAATATCATGGATTAATGGAATCTACAGATGACTCTAAATTTTACTTATTGGTTTCAACATTCTCTTTTGCTAAACTTCTAATGAAAACTGTAACTGTTAACCTAATGATTAAAAGGCCTCACTAACTTTCAACCTGATAATCATATCAAATACCTGATACAGGAAATGGCCAAAAGGTTGACAACATAGGACAAATTCGAGGTCTTAATCATTTATAAACTACATAATCCGTCACTTATTCTTGACCTCAATGTATGTTCGAGTCCTCCTCTATCAGTGCTATAATGCATTTTTTATAGATGATTGTCAATTGTACATAAAATCACTCCTTTTGTAATACAGCACTGTTTTTGAGATTAATAATTCTCCTACTTGTGCACTGAACATATTAAGTTATACCTATTTATGAGAGAATAGCTCTTAAGTTTTTAGATCTAAGATTGTGAATGTGATTGCATACGTATTTGAATGGAAGATTTGCTAAATGTTTTATAGGCTTTACATGATGCTGCCCAAATATCTGTCCTTAAACTACCATCCCTATGATGAGACAAATATGTGCAGTTACCCCAGGAAGTATACTCCAGAAGTCTCCTCCTACTGCAGGAGTTCTATTGTCATGTGGAGAAGAAAGGAAGGGGGAAGAAAAGATGATTCTAGCTGACACTAAGAAAGCCATAAGGCTCGTCTCTACACATACAATGTATAATGCCACCATAATCATTATCCTATCTTGCTGAAAACCAGGGCTTCTGACACGCAAACTTTTCTTCTTTGATGGCCAGGAAATCAAGTGGTTCATACACAAAACAGCTAAATTTGAAACGAAGCAAAGAGCACTCAAAGCTCTTGCCTTTGTCCTCTCCTGCACAACAGCTCTGAGAAGACTCCATCGAGCATCTTGGGCTTCGTGCAAACAAGTTTACAACCCAATATTTGTCTAAACCAAGGGTGTCCAAACGTTTTTCAACATTTTTCACCAAGGGCCATATGAGGTAAAATACACAAACAGCCGGGCCACTCACTCGAGGTGAAGTACGTATTGCCTCACCTGGTTTATTTAAGTAAACAAAATATATTTTTGGAATTTGCTGCGGGCCAATTAACAATGGATTGCGGGCTGCTGTTGGCCCGCGGGCCGCAGTTTGGACACCTCTGCAAGGGAATGCTATAGCATGATAGTACTTCTACCTTCTAAAACTACTCCTCAAGCGGCTCCTTGTTATTTAGTTTCTTCTGTCAAAGAGCCCCTTATTTCATTTCAACCTGGCTATGCTAGACAAAGTAAATACAATCTCTTAATGATTTTTCCTGAGCATACACATCGAATATATTTCTACATATCTGCTCCAGAGTCCTGTCGATTCATTACAACCTCAAAATAAGCACAACTTTCCAGAATGTAACACCAGATATTTTAATCTTTTTGAAACTTTCCTTTCTGGCCTTCTTGAAATCTATTCATCTATGCCTCAATCTCCTACACAATTGCCATTATTTAATCCACAGGTGTTTGTAATGAATTTTTGTATCAGTAAATCACCTCACTAGGTACTGAGAAATCAGTGCAAAATCAGAAACAGCCTTTGCCCTCAAAGAGCTTACTACCTAATTGAGGAAATGATAAGTATAAATAATCAGAACACAAGCAGAACACAAGTACCAAAAGCAAGACATAGGTTGAGTATTTTGAGAGAGAGGGAAGATATTGCCTCAATAAGTATAATGTTTGTCATAAAATGCAAATTTATTTCAATGCAATTCATATATTAGAGAACAATTTAAACATAAAGCAAATTTCACATTTGCTTCTGCACAATTTTGTCTGCAGAAAACTGCACTCAGTTAATTGAGTTGTGGAAGAGTACAAAAAATATACACATATACCTACCTCAAATCTTTACCAGCTACCTCAGTGTATTATGAATCACACCCATCCATATGTAGGGGTAAAACGTTCTGTCCAGTTTCAGATAATCTTCCTTCCACTACCCCATAATAATTCACAAACTGCAATCCTTCTGATACTCACATCAACCAGCAAATTTCAGGTCTTTTTCAAGGTAAAGTACTAAATTTATTATAGCATTTGTATATTTCTGAACCAATTCACATGTGTAAAATTGTGCTACCATTTTTACTATGTTCCTACCTTCTTTTTATGTGTCACTGACGAAGTTTTTGAGTGTTGTGTCCCTACCTCCTTTTTTCCCATAAGCCCTATGGTTGGTTTTGTGAAATTTGCATAATGTGGTGATTTTTAGAAATGCATATGTAGTGTTAGCAGAACTGACTGTATATGTGAATGTTATTTGAAAAAGCATACAAAATATATAAATAAATATAATTTATATAAGCTTTCACACACATATTTCTTCCTCTCTCCCTCCCCCTACACACACACATTGATGTTTAACATGCTTGATACAACTAATTCCTTTTGGGGGATAAAGAATGGTTCTAAGCTCCTGCAAAGACAACAGTGCTAAATACCAGTATTGTCCCACCATGGGTCAATTTATAGTCCCCCTTCACAACAATAATAGTAAGGGTCGTTGCTTCTTTTCCCTTCCCCTTTATCCTCAGATATGAAGTAGAGAATTTAGAGTTCACAAGACTGCAGCATGGTTTGAGTTGGAATCTTTCTGCAGCCCAAGTGGAAACGCGTTCTATCAGATCCAGCCATAAGACCTAAAGGCATCATAAAAATTGTATTTCTCTATAACATGTGTATCTTATATACTTTATAAACATTAGTTCAAAGTCAGCAGAATAACTACTTCTGATTGTTCTGTTGCTGTCAGCACATTTAACTCCTTCCAGTGAAATGCTTAAGACCTGTGACACTTTCCTAAAAAATACAAAAGAATTTATATATCCAAACTACCCTAGTCTTAAAGAAATGGAAAGTTAAAGTATCATGTTTGCCTGAAGTTAACATTGACATCAACTTTAAAATGACCTTACTTGAGCCCTAATTTATCCCTCAGAACACTATGATTTTGTCTATTTAGGAATTATGGTTAATAAAAAGAAAATAAAATGCACTGCCCATCCTTGTTTTTGAAGAGAGTAAACAGAGAAAGCCCAAAATAGCCAACCTTGTTTCCAAAGTTGTCAGAATGTGGTGCTTGTTACTATAGGAACAGAGCCAGTAATTACTCATCTTTAATCTGTTTGATTAATTTAAACAGCAAAAGAATTGGGAAATTGAAAACTGGTGTTTGAACTGAATTAAGGAGGCAATTCAATTGCAAGTAACTCTAACCTGCCTCAGGGATGAATGAGTCCGATTCAAAGATACTTAATGATAACACAAAGATGACTAAAATACGCATCAACTTATGAATAAAATGTCCTCATCAGTGTCTAATGAGCCCAACAATCATATTTGGATCCATCTGAATTGAGGTGTTTTTTGTTTTTTGGTGTTTTTGTGGTTTTTCTTTAATACAGTACCTTGTTTCTCAAGTGTTTCCATTAATTTCTAAAGCCTAAGCTGAAGACTGTGGGTTTTCTGAATGAGCAAACATATATGGAACTGGTTTTGACATACATACCATGAAACTACCAAAATATGGCACTTAATCCTAGCACAAATACATTTTCCATCCTATGTAACCCAGAGACAGGCAGATAGTTCCAAAATTTTTGGAATTCCTTTCTACTCATGGCTAAAATGAAAGACTAGAAGTTTTATTTTTCAAGAGGACCAAAACCCCAAAAAAATTTGGACACAGAAAGTTAATTATATTTTTTAAAATGTTAAACTCTGATACTAAACATTAATCTTTTACTATATGCCCAAAAACGCATTACAATTTGCAGAGTATTCGATATAATTTCTCTTATATAATCTCACATATTACCAAAAGATAAAAAAAGACAGTGTTACTTTCATGGTTGGAAAATGCCACCACAATATACTTAAGAAATACAGAAAAATAATTTGAAAGTAATGGATTTGAATTGAGGGTAAGGGTTATACTTTAAAACTAATAAGGATAAGTAATAGAAAGCGTTCAGCTTTCATTCTGAGACAGTGTCCCAGACCAGCCCCAGCAGGAGTTTGTGACTGAAGGGTTAGAATTTGGCTTCCCTTAGGAATATTTGTCAGTTTCCATCCTTCCCACCTGGTCTATCTTGTGACTATTGAGACTGACTGATTAGAATTGGGGATGGAGCAGGGGTTGTGGAGGGACGGATCAAAAAGGGTGAAGCTAATGTACATTGTGAGAATCTTAACCTCTTTTCTCCTTGGCATGTGATCTCTGGTGACCAGCCACAGAGAAGTTGGGTTTGGGGATAAGAATAAAATAGTGAGAGGTTTGATTTTGGAAGTTAGTCTTTCACCCCAAGGTAGAGTCCTCCTAATTTATAAGTATTTAATTTAAAAAACAACATTTCATGCAGAAGCCTTACTACTCCTGCCACTGCCATATATGAAAAACACTGAAGTTAATCATGTGTTTAACCATGTTAAAACCATGAAAAAAAAAAAGTACTCGGTGCTCTTGCCACATACCTGACATTGTCCTGGTTTCTTATGTCTCATGACGTCCTTCTCCACCATTTCTGTCATTTAACTAATAATTACTGAGCACTGGTCTAGGCTAACTCATATTCATCTTTGAAAAACCGAACTCAAGCATGAAGTTCCCTGGTGAGGATTTCATGATCTTTACCAGGAAAATGACAGTTAAAATTTTTGTCCCTTTGCTCGCCAAGAACCCTGAGGCTAGTATTATTTTGGCATTTAAGTAGCTATATTACAATGATTGGTGTACTTTGTTTCCTCCACTAAACTATGCACCTGTTACAAAGCAGATGTTTCCAACAAATAATTAATAAATAAATGAGACTAAGTGAGTGAAATAATGACTGGCTTCAAAATTGGACGTCCAGATATGAAAGGCTTGTCTAAGTGATGCTATTCGGCTTCATCTCCCCCAATCCTCCTGCTCCCAAGCAATCGCTTTTCACAGGATATTGAAATTTTTACTTCATTTTGTCATATTGACTAATAATCCCCTAAATGAAAAGTAATTTGGGTTAATAAACATTTTCCTTTTAAGATGAAAATCTCTCTACAAGGTGAAATATTTAACAGGCTGTTTTACTGCAATATAGAATGTTCTAATCAGATTGCTTTCCCCCCAGGTTCACTTTCCTAACTTCCCTGCAACATTTCTAATTTTTTTTTACTAAGTTATTAAGTCTTGAATTTTATATATTTTAGAATATATTTTTAAATAAAAGTCTAGACTACATTATTTTTGTTGAGATTTCTAATTCCAAAATATTTACATATATGAATCAAAACCTTTTTGCATCGAGTCCTAGAATTTCAAAGTTGCATAAAAATCTGTCTCAACCCATTGTATTTTACAGAAAAGAAAAATGAAGTGCAGAGAGATTAAGGATGTTTCCAAAGTTTCCTCCTTCATTAAATAGTTTGGATTCTATTTCAAAATGGCAAATAAAACTGATGATTTGGAAATGCATAATTTAGTTTTAGAAGAAAAAACGATTCTACCCTATATTACCCATATGAAAATATTGGACATTTGTATACTGAATGATTTCTAAAAAAAAGGACAATGGCTTGATAGTATTTTAGAAGGAATTAGAAGGAAATAGAAAGTTTTTCAGGGCATGTGCATGGCTCTAGTCCACAGGATTAATCTCAGTCAGGTGGAGAAATTATGAAAATTAACATTTGGCACTCCAGATTCCATAGAATTTCAATATCATCAAAAACTACTGGCTCTATACACAATGGAATATTACTCAGCCATAAGAAAAGATGAAATAATGCTATTTGAGAAAACATGGATGGATCTTGAGATTATCATGCTAAATGAAATAAGTCAGATAAAAGAAGTCGAGGACCATATGATTTCACTTATATGTGGGATTTAAAACTGAAAGCAACAAATGAACAAGACAAACAAACAAACAAAAAACTCATAGACACAGACAACAGTTTAGTGGTTACCAGAGGGGAAGGGGGCACGGGGGTGGTAGACGAGGGTAAAAGGGATCAAATATATGATGATAGAAGGAGACTAGACTTTGGGTGGTGAACACACAATGTAATATATAGGTGATGTATTATAGAATTGCATACTTGCAATCTACATAATTTTATTAACCAATGTTACCCCAATAAATTTAATTTAAAAAATAAAACTACTTACTCTTCAATATGAGGCACGGATTTATATTTTACTCACAACTCACTCTATGATACTAGAGTGGATCCAAAGTTTCAATAAGAAGGTTAGAGTGACTCATTGTGCTTGTGGGATATAATAATTGTTTCCTAACCCACGAAATAAATAAATTTCCTCCTAAGATTAAGTTAAGAGGCACCATATTCTTACTCCTTGGGTTATAGTAGTGGCTCTACTACTTGTGTGACTCCGTCAAATTACTTTATCCCTATATGCCTCAGTTTCATTGACTATAAAATGGGGATAATAACAGTACCCAGCATGCAGGGTTGCTTTGAGGATCAAATGAGATAATGCATTTAAAAGCATTTAGCAGAGTACATGGCCATTAGTAAATCTCAACAAAATATTATTATCATTGTATTTATCGTCGTCATCACTATTATCAATCTCACCGTTAGAAACAACTTCAGCATAATAATCATAACAACCACTTATTATGTCTGGCATCACAACAGATACATTACATCTTTACTTTTATTTCTTCCTCTTACATTTACATAACAACAACAGGGAAAAGATCTGTATGTGGTAGGACAATGGACAAAGAATCAAAGAATCAGAAGATCTGGGTTAGAATCCTAATTCTGCCTACTATTGTTTGTGTAGCCTTAGGCATTCCACAACTTTTATCTTCAGTTTACTCATGTTTATAATGGGCACAATAAGCCAACCTTCCCGAGTTATGTGGATGATGTGAGCTAATAAATAAATATGAACCACACAGCATAGTGTCCAACACATATATCCAATTATATATTCAATTATATATCTCGATATATAGCCAATTACTGTTAATATGCTAGTCTCATTCTCCTTTTAATTCCAATTCTACATTTGTAACATTTTAATTTAATTTCAGATGTGTTGGTGACTATGCAGAAAAGCTACCTGGTTGAGGTGATATTCTCAAAACAGACCTTATACATAATAGGCTTTTAATAAATGCTTGCTGTATGAATAAACAACTGTGACCTAAGAGTTTATTATGTACCCTTTGCATTTACTGTTTATAAATATAGGTTTTAGAGCCTTAGTATTAAAACAAATTAGAGATGAACTCCATGGGCAACATGGAACAAGCTATATTCTTCCCCACCCCGACAAAGAGATAGGAAATATAGAAATGGACATAGAAACATAAAAAAGAACTCGTCAGATATGAAGAATTCAACACCTGAAATGAAGAATGCATTAGAGGGAATAAACAGTAGATTACATAAAGCAGAGGACTGAAACAGCAATTTGGAAAAGAAGATAGTAGAAAACACCCTATCAGAACAGCAAAAAGAACAAAAAAATCTAAAAAAAAAAAAAAAAAAAAAAAAGGATTATTTAAGGGGTCCCTGGGACAATATCGAGTGTACCAACACAAAGAAGTGTCGAGCAATTCCAATTCTGGCTATTGATCTAAAGAAATTCAAAACATTATTTTGAAAAGACATATGTATTCTTATGTTCATTGCAGCATTATTTACAATGGCCAAGATACGAAAGCAACCTTAGTGCCCATTGATAGATGACTGGATAAAGAAGAGGTGACACATCTATACAATCAAATATTACTCAGCCATAAAAAAAAAGAATGAAATTTTGCCATCTGCAACTACACGGATGGACCTAGAGGGTGTTATGCTGAATGGAGTAAGTCAGACACATAAAGACAAATACCATATGATTTCACTTACATGTGAAAAAACAAAATAAACAAACAAACAGTACAAAACAAACTCATCAATACAGAGAATATTTTGATGGTTGTCAGGTGGGGGCCGTGAAAAAAGGGAAGGGATTGAGTACAAATTGCCAATTATAAAAACAGTCTTGGGGATCCAAAGTACAACATAGGGAATATAGTCAATAATATTGTAATAACTATGTTTTGTGTTATCGGGGTTATCACTTCATAAGTTATATAAATGTCTCATCACTATTTTGTACACCTGCAACTAATAATACTGTGTGTTAAACATAATTGAAAAATTAAAATGATATATTAAAAAATCAACATGTTGGACATTAAGTTAAACTTGCACAATGTTATATCAATTATATCTCAATAAAACAAGAAAAGTATAATTTGAAAAAAATGTGTCTTACTAAAATGTTGTCCATTCATTATCACATGGTACCAATATACAGTTTGAAAGTATCTAGCAGTGTCTCACAGAATGGCCCTGGTAGTAATGCAGAATACTCTGTCTTCCAACCTACCACTCCCAAAACCATCCCAAAGAGGTATTCTAAGGACATTTTTATGTACCTTCAAACACTATGAGTGTTCAGTGGTCTTTGCTTTTTTAACAAAGGGCACTGGCATATTATACTGCTTCCATAATTTAACTGGCATCATTTTTTAAAAAACATATAAAAGTTGGCCAGAGTTGCAACTATTAGAAATTTCTTGATATAAATGAGCACAAAAAAAATAGTGTTTACAGAATTCCTATTTTGAAACAAACGTTGTATCAAAGCCCCATTGAGGTACGTGGAAGAAATACAGGACGTAGTTCCTACTCTGAAATGACTTATCTGGACAAGATAAGATGACAAGAAAACTGGAATAAACTAACATTCTAAATAACACAGCTAGACAATAAGTAAGTGCTAACTGGGTGGTATTTACGAAAACTACAAAATGGGAAAGAGTGATGAACATGGACAGTTATAATAATGACAACTTACCTTTACTGAGCACTTAGTGTGGCCTGGCACTATTCTAAGTGCTCCATGAATATTAACTTATTTGAGGCTCTCCTAGGAGCAGTTATTTTTTCATTTTACCTATTAGGACACTAAGACAATGGAGACAAATGACTTGCTCGTCATCATAGAGCAAGTGGGCAGTGCAGACTGATTCAAACCAGTGCTCATTAATAAGAGCTACATAATAAGAAACAGCTCTATTGAAGAGGTACGCTGTAGCTGAGGCTGGAGTGAAAAGCGAAGATTTCCCATATTTGTTTTTATTTACAAGAAGCAGCAGGGTACAATCAACACACTGTCCCCTCACTTTGCCACACATTGCTGTATGACCTTGATCAGGTTGCCCCTTGATCAGGTTGTCCCTCTCCAGCTTCAGTTCTGACATCTGTAAAATGCTGCCCCATGCTCACTGAGGCCCCTTTCAGTTCAGTAGCAATCTGAGCACAATTTACATGAACAGAAGAAAAATGGGAACATGCACTGCAAAGGCAGACATAATGAACAGAGGTGTGCATATAAAATGAGAACTACGAGAATGAGAGCAGTCAGAATCAGCTTCCAGTGTTCAATGAAAGGCAATTTACTGCACGGCCACAACAATCTTCTTAATGGCTTTTGTGTCATGAAAGACATATACCACCTTCAAAAAACAAAACAAACAAACAAAAACTAGAAGTTCAGTTTGCTCTGAGTATCATAAAGAACATACAACTCTGGAAAAGATAAAAGATGGACATGTGAAGCCTCCTCTCCCAGGAGAGAGATTTTCCTGAGTCTCTGCAAACCAGGGTCACAGCATACTCCTCGTTGAACAGCTTGAGATGCCAAATGCCCTCTTCACTTCATGACAGCACTTTCCATGTTTCTGGGGACCAACTTTATCTTTGTTTTTTCTGGATTATGCCAAGACCCTGAAGCAGCTATGACTATTTATAGGAAGGGTCCAGAGAGTGACACTTCCTGGTGACATTTTAAGATAGTCCAAACTAATCACACAAAAGGTGGCTAAGAGCAATAAAGCTAAACAGCAGGCACACCTGCTTTCGTTGTAAATGATCCAGAATACTACTCAGTTTTCTCTTTTTTCTTTCCATCTCAGTTACATTGGAAATTCTTACAATGTTCATTCACCTGATTCTGTCCTAGATCTTACCTTTAGAATGTGGTGACTACATGTTCATGGCCTTGGGTTTTCTTTGGGATTCGACATAGAGTTATCCTCTGGGGTCTTTGCATTTATGTATACTTGAGTTTAAATACTGACCACAGTTCATCTTCTAGGATGCCAGCACCCAGTCTCCCACAAGTTCCAGGTATTAAATAAATTGTCATTAAAAAAACATGACGGTATTTCAAGTTATTTTCTGAAGGATCGTCTTGGCATAATTTTATTCTTCAATATGGTCCAATTGTGTCTTGAGAATACAAAGAGTAAACAGGCAGGAAAATATATTTTAATATATATTTGATCTAAACACATAAGATAGATATTGAAATAATTATTTTGACTGTTTTTATTAATGTAAAAGAAACTATGAAATGAAATATTCTTTAATTGGGGTATAGAGTTGTTTGTCAAGATGAAAAAGTACATAAAAAGCTTTATGATCTTCTAAAGTTACCCATGTGTGTTTTTCTTCTTAGCATCTGTGTCACAAAAAATAGCCCATGGCTAGAGGAGGTTAGTTATAATTAAAAAACTCTTCATAAAGACAAGACCAAGGGCAGCTAGTAGGAATAAACACAGCTGGCTCAGCTAGCCCTGCATTTCCTCTTCAGTGTTTATCACAAAGTGGAAGAAAATGGCATTAAGTGTTTAGAGCCTCAGACTAAATCAACAAGGAAAATTCTATACTCTTAATTTTCCATTCACATTGTACTAAACTTGGGAGCAATCGAATACAGAAGCATGAAGAGCACTGCATCAATAAGGATCATGAAACAAATGAAAGCTTAATTACATAATTTCCCTTTCTATCAGAAAAATAACTTTTGTTTCATAGGTCAAATGTATTCAAGAAACCAAAGCAAGATCTAACAAACTTTGGTAGTTTTCACCATCCTAGTGGTTCTCAAACACTTTAAAAAAATAATATATTCAAAGGAGGGAGAAAATTCCCACTGTTCATTCTAAATACAACTATGATATTTACACACTGTAGTCTTATTATCTGAGAAGCAGTAAAAGTCTTTATAACTGTAATAATAAATTTGCAATATGAATAATTTATTTGGAGAAAACTGGGCCAAATTTTAGAACCTTCTTTTAGATATGAAAATACAGTATTCTAATTTCTGTCTGAATAATTTAAATTAGCCCAAGCTATTCACTTAGCAGCCAAACGCACTGAAATATATTCAAGTTTTTGGGTCATAGGACTTCAGACTTCACTAAAGTTCTTGAGTAAATACACTGTAAAATTTCAATGTCTGAGGGAAACCAATCCAAGCAGGAAACATCAACTTTTAAATAACTCTGGTCTATTTTTATGAATTCTTAAAATTTTAACATTGTCATTTGTTACTGAAATTATATAACCTTCCAGTTACCCTGTTCTCAAGGAAACGATAGCCAAGATTTTAAAATTACATGAGACTTACTCCCTTGCTGTCAATTAGATGTGGATCCTATTATGAAAGTTCCTTTTGCACATTTCCAGTAAATAGGGGGAGGGTGTAGGCTTCCCTTGCTGGAAATTTTATAATTAACTTAAAATATATTGACTTTTCATGTGAGCGTATGTTTCACACTACACTCCTATAATCAAGATTCATAATAATATTTTTCAAGGCAATGCTGATTAAATAATTTTTAAAATGTCAATTTGGACTTCAAGCATAAACATGACTGTGTAAATCAGAATTGTCCCCTTGTCCTCCCAAAAAGCATCTAAAAGCAATAAAGACAATGGAAAAAAATAAGACCCTGCAAGATTCATTTTTAGCAAAGGTTGGAAACAGGTGTAATCTTTAAACATTAAAATGCGTGTGAAGACCGAGAACAGGAAAGGTTGAGAGGAAATGAAAAGAAGCAGAGAGAGACTGCAATGCCAGGTGGGCCTGGCACTAAGAGATCTTAGAAAGTGATAGTGCTTTCTGAAAGTGAGGAACACACCTTGAGATGTAAAAATAAATTAATAGAAGAGTGAGGAAACATATATACACAAAATCAGACAGAGGAGGCACATTTGTAGAAAACAGTCTCCATGGCAGCATAATATAAGAGAACTTCTATGTTATAAAATTAAGAAGATTAGAAAAATATCCTGGTCGCTTCCCCTAGTCCACTCTCCAAGCCTCCCTTGCCAACTCCTGCCCAATCCTGAAACATTACTTGCCCAGAGTAGAAGTGCAAGATTTCAGAAATAAAGTGTAAGACAAAAAGAAAAGATGAAGTGTGACATGCAAACTTCATGAAAGAATGATAAGCATGAAGCAAAGCCTGACAAGAAATGAAGAAAAAAATAGAAGGAACCATAGAGAAAACAGAACGTGCAGAAAACACATTAAAGGGAATAGAGGACTAAATGAGGGGAGGGGGATTGGGAAAGAAAATGAAACAAAAAACTAATTGGAAAGGATAAAAGAAAAAATAATAGATATAAAAGATAGGCAAAGAAGATCGTAGGTATGTATAATTGCTTTTTTATTTCCTGAAAAAAAAACTGGAAAAATACAAGTAGGTAAAAAATAGAACTCAAGGGAAAAACATGTAGAAATCAGAAAAGTTTTGTATTACATTCAAGAGTAGTTATCATTAAGACAAACTTTTATAATGTTATTTAAAATTAAAGATACAAAAAGAATTCTTCGGGCAATCAAGAAAAATATGCATATGTAATTTAGCAAAAGTAACTACAAAGAAATGGAAAATGAAAACAGATGATGTTCTATAAAAGATGTAGGGAAAGTTACCTAAGTGCTACTACTACCAGAAAAGAGCACTAATCCAAAATGTTTTCATAGGTTTCTTTTATTTTCATCAAAGTTTATTGGGGTGACAATAGTTAGTAAAGTTACATAGATTTCAGGTGTAAAATTTTGCAATACATCATCTATATATCACGTTATGTGTTCCCCACCCAGACTCAGTTCTCCTTCCATCACCATATATTTGACCCGGTTTACCCCTCATTTACCGCCCCCCTCCTCCGTTACCCTCTAGTAACCACTAAACTATTGTCTATGTTTATTAGTTTTTGTTTCTTTGTTTCTCTTTATAATAAATCTTTAAAGAATAAACAAATTGAAGGCTATTCAGTGTTTCAGAGAACAGAGAAAGGAAGAAGTCTGCCAAATCATTTTTGTTTAGTGTGCACATTATCTCTAAAACACAGTGAATGTTTGTCATCCATACACACACACAACTGGAGAACAATCTCACTTAACACAATCTAAACAAAAATCATAAAAAATACATATTAGGAAAGAAAATTCAGCAACATTAAAATATAAAATATCTCAAACTATTCAATATAAGAAATATAATCATACAATTAATCAAAAAAGGAAAATAATATAGTGTGATCATCTCGTACACCTCCTGAAAGGCATCTGATAAAATTCAAATCTTCCTTGATAAAAACAAACACAAAACACTCAATAAGATAGGAAAAGATGGATATTGCCCTGACAAAATTTTGTTTCTTTATGAGTATGCTCAATATGAACATTTTTGGTAAAGTCAAGCACGACACCAAAGAAACAATACATATTTACAAAAGAACACAATTTCCATTGTGAAGATTAGAAAGGGGGAGGTTAAAACTATTCATATTTGTAAAGGTTTTTATTGGTACTCAGAAAAACCAAGATAATATAAGTGAAAAAATTATTGTAAACAATTACAGAATTCACTAACATAGTGGCACACAAAATTAATATTAAAATCAATAGATTCCATATATACTTTTTTAAGAGTTGGAGCAGTAAAATATATAATTAGAGAAAACAAATTTATAGAAAGCAACAGAAAAGAAGTAAAAAATAGCAATAAACTTAAATAGCAATGTTGAAGACATATATAGAGAAAACACTGTAACACTACTGAATGATGCCAAAGAACGCTGACCCTACTCTAAAGTTGTCAGTTCTCCACATAAAAAAGTATAAATGTAATGTGATTCCAGTAAAAAGAAAAAATAAAAGTCTAACAGTTTTTTGTTTGTTTGTTTGTTTTTCGTTTGTTTCAAACAAGGTTGGAACTAGAAAAGCTAGTTTTAAAGTTTATATGAACAAAAACCAAAGAACACTATCCAGGAAAATTCTGAAATAGAAAAGAAATGAGCAGGTACTTGCCCACCAGATATTAAAATGTATTAAATCTTTAATAATAAAAGCAATGTGGCACTGGCACACAGAAAAATGGGACAGAAAAAAAATCCAGAAATTGTGCCAAACAATTAGAATTTAGTAGCATTTCAAAACAAGAGAGAAACTGATACTGGCACAGCTAGGGAATTTAGAAAATAATAATATAGTTGGATCGACAACTCACACCTTACATCAGGATAATATCCAAATAGATCAAAGATGTCAAAGCAAGAAGAAGGAAGAGGAAGGGGAGCCACTGTAATCATAAGAGTCCTGGAGGGAGAGGGACGTGGAAAATTCATGCATAATCTCAGAGTAAGGAAGGCCTTTGTAATAATACCCAAAAAGTTCAAAACGTGGAAGTGAAAAGATTGATAAATTCAACTACAGAAATACCTAATGGATTTCTTAGACTTCATGGCAAAAACAAAACTAATACCTTAAACAAAGTGAAAAGACAAATGCAAATGGCTCCTCTGAAGAAAGTGTTCAATCTCACTTGCGCTAAGAGAAATACAAATCACATCTACTTTGACATATCATTTTTCACCTACTACACAAAAATCTGATCATTTGGAAACATGTGCTTTCAGCAAGGCTGAAGGGAAGAAGGAACATCCTTTTACTGCTGGTGTCAATATAAACTAGTGAAATTTCTAAGGTGGGTGAGCTGCAATATTTAACAAAATTATAAATTCATATATTCCTTGATCAGCAGTTTCACTTCTAGGAATTTATTCAACAGATACACTTAAATACTGCAAATAATGTATGCAAGTGGTTATTACAGTACTGCTTGTTCATAGCAAAAGATGGAACCTACCTTCAGGTCTATCAGTGAGATCATATTCAGACATAAATAAGATGAGATGCATGTTGGAGAAAAGAAAGTAGTGCATATAACTTATATGCTTCCATTTGTGTGAAAGAGTGATGGAGACAGTAGAGGTTTATATTTACTTCAATATACTATAAAAAATTCTCCATAAAACTGCAAATGACTTATTGGAGAGATAGCAGGTAGAGAACTATGTAGATGGACTGAAATGAGTGGATGGATGACAGGGGTAACAGGAAAACTTTTACCTGTATATACACCTTTTTGTCATTTTGGGTTTTTTTTCTAATTTTGGTACTCTGTGAATTCATTACCTATTTTTTAAATCACTCTTAATTGAGACATTAGAATGCACCTACCCTTTGATCAAATAATTCTGTATTTTAGGAATTTAGCCTAAGGAAATATTTGGAAATGTGCATAATGATATAAGCAGTACTCATTACAGTGTAGTTTGAAATACTGAGTGCAAAAGAGAAAGATAAAAAGAGAAATAATTTAAATGCCAAGTGCCCAACAGTATAAGATTACTTAAATAAATTTCATCATATTTATATTATAGAATACCATGCAATCATTAAAAATCATGTTGTAAAATAATATTTAAAGTCTGGGAAAGATGTTCACAATATACTTATGGCTTTGTTAAAGTAATTAAACAAGGAGGCCGTTGAACTGGAATGGCTCTAGTGCCTTGGCAGCCTGCCTAAGCAAACCAAAACCTAAGTTAGAGTCAATACACTCAAATCTGAGAAAACAAAACTTAAGAATGACCAATCACACGCACCCAAAGAGACTTTCCCAAATAAGACAATCACTTAAGCTAAAGCCCATCAATTTCCTTGTTTTACATCTGTGTCTTTCCCCTTTCCCCTAGCTCCTCTTGGTGCAGAGCTCCTAACCACTTTTGGTTTGGTGCTGCCTAACTCAAGTTGGTGTTTGCTCAACTAAACTTTTGTAAATTGTAATGAGCCTCAGTTTACCTTGTAATAGTTCCAAAACATGAAAAGTATAATTCCATTTTTTAAAAGAATATATGTATATACTTATACAGAATGAGATTCAAAGATTATAGACCAAAAGTAATTTTGGCTTTCTTTGGATCATGGAATTAAGAAAGATTTTAATTTTTATTTTTTTGCTAATGTATATTCCAAAATGAACATATATTTCTTTTATAATTAAAAACAATTTTAAATCAAGGAATCAAACACCAAAGTAAAATAAACCTCAATTTATGCCTGTTTGAATACAGAAATGTGGAATCTATTTCGTCTCTGTGCTATTTTATGAATAGGATGGCATAATATAAGAAAAGCCAAATTACAAAATGAAAATATTTGCCTGAACTTGAGGATAATTATACCTTATTGCAGAACTTAATATTCACCAGACACTCTTACAAATGCTTACTTATATTGTCTTCTTTAATTTTCACAATACCCCATTGAGGTTGATATTGTTATCGTTCCATTTTATAGAAGACAAGAGTGAGTCCTAGCGTGGTTAAATACCTTTTTTAAGATCACATTGTTTGCAAAGCAGCAGAACCAGGACTCATCCCTATGAAATGATCACAGGTTTAGCTGTTCTGTATGCTGCTCATACTGGTAAAACAAGCTGAATATTTGTCAAATCCCCACTTAATAATATGAGGTGTCATCATTATCAGAATCAGTTTCAGGAGGTTGTAAATGCCATGTAGTCAGTAATATGAATGCTGAAAGAAAGGGACTGGCAGTCTCTGGACACTGAAGAATCAATTGATCTGTTTTCTGAACCTCCCAGCAGTAGGCTTTTCCCAGGGGATGTAACTGCCAGAGCTGCAGTTCTGTATCTGAAATGTGACAAACCTTATAACATCAGTCTCTTGACTTGGGTAAGCAGGTAAGGTAAGCAGCAAGCAATATGCCTTTATTGGGGACTTTCAAAAAAGACAGGCCAAAGAGTTGCACAAATTAAAATTAAAAAATTAAAAGCAGCATTAGCTAAGTGATATTACCTATAGATTTGATTTAAAAGACTAAAAATAAAAACATAACCTGCTGGTGCAATATTTTTTTTTTTTTGCTCTAGCTAATCATCTTAAAGTAAAAACAGGAAACTCCTCATTAGTTTCACCCCAGCCATTACCAAGTGGCAACCACAAGTTATGTAAGTTAACTTCCCACTTGCTCATTTCTTCTAAATTACCATGGCTACAGCAGGATAAAGATACATAAATTTTAGCAATGTTTGAAAAGAAAATATGGAGATTCTTACTGGTGTATGAATTTAGTAAATATTTTACTCAAATGAATCAAAAAGCCAAATTTTAAGATAAAATTTCTTAAACCTGGTGAGACAAAATGTTTCAATAATAGCAGTTAAGACGTAACATTGTTTATGAGCAATAGTCCATCAAAAAGGTCTTGGAGAGGCTACAGATTAATCACTTTTATCTTATGAATGTTAAAGAAAAATGGAATTTAGATAGAAAGACTTCAAAACACCATGGAAATGCTTGATCACAAATACCCTTCATCTTTGGAAGTAAAGGTGTCATAGGAGATGGATAGCTGAAGAAAGTTTGAGGTAAATTCTGTGTGTGCTTATGCTAGAGGGCATGACTGAGACAAAAATAATGGGGTTATAGGAACAGCAAAGAGATTTAACTTAGGAGCCAATACTAATCCTTTGATCATGCCTACCTAGAGTAATGGGCTAGAGATAATGAGGCTGAAACTGGCTCAGTGAGGATTGTTATGATTGATTGGCTACGTCTGCTAAGGGCAAGGGATAAACACACCCATGCTATAAATTTGCTACCCCTAGATTATGAAATTAGGCAGACAAAGAAATCACAGCTAGAATTAGTATCAGAAGAGTAAAGACAGCTCAAAACATGTTTTTCAGATTAAGAACACTTGTGTGTGTGTGTGTGTGTGTGTGTGTCTGTCTGTCTGTCTGTCTGTCTGTCTGTGTATTCACACATATGAAAAGGGCATTTTGTTCAGACTGATATACATATATGGGCAAATGAGGGAAAAGGCAATGGATGAATGTTGGTCTCCCAGGCTTATCTCAATATGTCCAAGAGTCAAGACCTTAGGTAATATCAGCTTTACTTCTCTTGTTTGAAGTTTACTCATTATAAATCACAAATAATAATAATAATATCTATCTCCCAGGGTTCTTACAGGAATAAATGAGATTGTGTGCAATAAGTGGTAGCTTTATGCAAAATGTCGTTAGATGCTCAGAACAACTCCTGCCTAACAGCAAGAAGAATGCTTAAGGTGAGCTCCATGGGAACTTAAGGGGCGAGATCTAGAGTACGAGCTAATTAGTAAGCCTTAGAACTACAAAGTTGAATATAGAACAGCTCATGTCAGGGAAACGCAAAATGATTCATTTCCCTCAATGACAAATTCATTTATGCACAGTATGTACTTTCTCACAACCCAGCATCAGCTGCTCACTATACTAGAGCTTGCAGGTTTATTTGGCATCATCATTACTTATGAAACAGAGTAATTATTATTATTGTTGTGTTATTAGTTTATCATTTGAGAGTAGTTTTAACATTTCCTCCATAAAGTTCACTATCCATCTAGCAACAATTTAAGGGAGGAAAAAAAGACCAGAGAAAATGTTATTAAGCTTTTCTCTTTACCAGAATGTCTCACAAAATAGTTTACAACTGTCACTCTTTTTGATCGATACAAAAGTACATCCAGAATCAGTAAGATTGTACACTACAATTGGTAAGATTATTACAGTTCTTTTTTCCAGTTCTACAGGAGTTTGGCTTATGTTCCATCCTCTCATCCTAGGGCTGCCCATTCCCAGGAGTAAGAACCAAGTAAAGCCAAGTAAAGGGCTTCTGGCTAAGAAAGAATTCAGTGCCCTGTGAGGGCTTCAAGAATTCAAGAAGAGCAATGTCTCCTGGACTTCACAGTGGCCGTCATCAAACCTCACAGACTTAAATCTGGAGGTTCTGATGGATATCGGATACAAATCTGTTCCTTGCTGTTGTGGTTGAATTCCTGATTAACATTCATTGTCTGGATAGTTCTATGTTATATGCTAGAACTTAATGGGTAGCTGAAGACACACACTTCTAGCCAAGTTGGGTCCCGTTTACCCATTCTGCCCTCTGTGACGCACTATCAGTTATAAATATTGGCAACAATACGCCCAGACTATGATTTGCATCCATCTTGTTGGCCACAAACAGACGTGGCAGAAATATGGTGCAAAGACCCATTACTAAAGCAATGTGCATGGAGAGAAATGGATACATTATAGCTGTTCTGAGACAGAGAAACTTGCTGGCCTTCTGAGACGTGATCTTTATAACCTACTAAATTTACTCCCAGGCATATTTTACTTGTCTTTACAAAGCTAAAATAAGTCTGAAACATCCAGAAAGACCTCTGATTTTAGGAATAAACAATACCATACCAGCATGCTCATCCTTTATCCCAGTCTCCAATACCAAAAAAGCATGACCTGAAACACCATCACTTTGAAAGAGAAGCACTTTTTTTTTTTGTAGCCAGCTCAAAGGCTCTGTGCTCTATACAAGAGATATGTTATATTCCGTTAGTATCTACATTAAAAAAAATGCTTCTGGAAAAAAAGAAAAGATGACCATGCAGTCATGGGAATAAGGATCCTCGGAACAGAACTATATTGGAGTTACAAAGCACTTCACAAAAACTATTGTTCCAACTATGAATTTTGCCACATCAAAATAGTTTTCAGTGAAAATCTGAATTTGAGTATTTAGTAGACTACCAAAACTGTTCTTACCCAACCTTTATCTGTATGCACAATACCTCCAAGAGATAACATCATGTAGAGGTTAAGTGCACGGACTCCATCATCAGGTATATTGTGTCGGATTCCCTTTCTACCCCCTTAGCAGATATATAGTGGTGGGCAGGTTAACCTAAGCCTCAAATTCCTGACTTGTAAAATGGGTAAAATATAACCTACCTCTTTTAGGGCTGCTGTGAAGGTTAATTAAGACAATACGTGTGTCATTGGTAAGTGACTGGTACAAGGTAAGCATTAGTAAGTGTGGCCCTGACTATTTTTAGGTTCTTCATTTATAATCAAAAAACTCCCTGCAGGTTACTACAGTACTACAAAATTTTCTTTCAAAATATTCTGTACAATAATCACACTCAGTTTTATTTGCAAAGTGTTCTTTCAAGAAACAGAACAAGTTGTATTGATTTTGCAATGAGTTGGGATGAGACCTTATTTCTCTCAGCATCCCCGTCTTCTCCTCAGTATCATCTGCATGGATGATAAGCCATCCCTAAGCCAAAGGGTAACGGTAATAATAAGAATCGTTAATAAGAATTATATTCTAAATAAGATGAAAATGTTATAAACATTAAAATGAAACTTTATACACAAAACCATAAAGTATCAAAGAGATCAGGGCCCCAGAGAGTTCATTTTTACCTGTTTCAAGTGCTTCCATAAAATAATCTGCCTTAAATTAAGAACCCATAAAACCATCTGCCTTAAATTCTAAGAAATAGGCAGATTGAAGCAACTCCTCCCAATCTCTGTTTAAATATGGGAAAGAGCTATTCACAGCAAGACTAGAAGTAAAGTTTGTCTAGGAGTACTGCTGCTGCCAGAGAAAGAACCTAATGAGAAATGCCATATTGTGCTGTGGCAGCTGTGTCTATGTTCAGGCCTACTTATTCTGAAATCATGCAAACTCATCTTAATAGGGGTCTAAGCATTATAAGCAGATAGGGGGAAATTCACACATGTCCCTTGGTTCACTCTTTACCAAAGAAGTACACCCAATCATTAGGTTTAATTAGATTGAAATTATATGATAGAATATCATACTTGAATGTTCATATATGTTAACTGGGTTTCTTTGTTTACTAAATATGATTTATACCTTCTGTTTCAGATGTCTTCAGTTCAAAAATAGGGCTCTTTGGGATACTGGTATAAGGGAAAAGTATGTTAAAAGGGAGGGAGGCAGATGGCATAAACAGACCAAGTCTACTTAGTAGTTTTGCCTTTAGGGCAGCCCTGAGGTTAGAAGTAAAAAGGAATCAGACAATTGGCACAGGTGACATAATCAACCACGCTGCCCTTATCAGTATAGCAAATAAGCCTCCATAAGGTGATCTGAATAGTTCTGACAGATACCACCCTATTGATAAATGTCTCCTCAGAGATAGTCTATGAGTGACATTGAAAATTCCCTTAGTATCTGTTCCTGTGTGTTAAGTCTTTGTAGGTCCCCATTCAAATGCTATGGGGCAAAGGTGAGATAACACATTAAGACCTTGTTAATTATTATGATCTTCACTTGAATTAGATCAAATAATAGGTATTCAGCTAGCTCACAGAAGTCTGAAGGATAAGGCAAAATAATAAAAGAACAACAACAATATTTACGGAAGACTGTCTATGTGCTACATCACGTGCTTAAAAACATAAAATCTTAAGGTCATTTCACAGTAGGGACTGTTAGCATAAAGTACAAACTACGGTTATCTTCATTTCACAGAAAGGAAACAGATGCTCAGAGAAGTTATCTACTCAAAATTATGTAGATAAAAAAAAAAAAAAGAGGCAGAGCAAGGATTTGGACTTGGGGAGATCTGAATCAAGAGAATGAGTTTTTCATTACTATCTTAGCAATTGGATAAGTACATTTAGATTTGAGGAGAGGATCCAAGAAAATTTTAGTATAGAAAAATATGTCCAAAGAGTAAAGACCAGAAGGGAAATCCAGACCAATATTAGTCACCAGGGATCAGAACACTGAAATACAAGTGAATCAGTTCACTATAATTTGTAACTCCTAATTAAGAAAGAGAATTCAAGAAGAAAGACCAATCTGTTATCTCACAATTAGCACAATGAGCAATATCAAAAGTAAGTCTTTCAACTTTCCACTGGTTCTGTGTCTTCAGGCTATTAATGCTCCCAACAGTTATATTCTATTTTATCTGAATGGATACGCATGGATAAAGGTGAGAATTAATTATCATATATTTACCATATCATTCTATAACCTTATTTAAATGATAACTTTAATTTCACTTAATTTTTTTCTGCAGATATTATATATTGTCCATCCAAAAAACTTATTTTTAAGAAAGTAAAATTATAGACAGGAGATGTCTTCTTGACTCATCTTCAAATAGAAGCTGAATGAAACTAGTACATATTCTGTAGGTCCAAAGAATTTACTTTTTGACATATTTCTTAAAAATAGTAACCTCTGTCTTAGAATTTTCAACAAAATTCTGAGTACTAGTTTGCAAATTCATAACCCCTGGTTGACTGAAATTTGACACCAATAACTGCAAGTCACTGGTAGACCATGAAACTATAGTGAAAGCTTCTCTGGGTGTTTTGTGGAATTATCAAAATATATTTGCTCATGATAAAAAATTTCAATATAATATAAAAATGCAAAACACCACTGTTTTTCGTTTGACTGCATTATTCTCTCTTAGTCTAATGTACTAACACCATGTATCAACATGCTATGTTGCTTAGTAGAAAGTCAGGGTATTTGGAAGACATGTGTAAGTGTTATATATATACATATATATTGTTTATGATTTAATTATACATATGTGTACATATATATGTATACAATCATAAACAATTACATCCAAAGCTGTCGGCCTAATAGGAGAATATTGTGTCCATTTTATCTTCTCATTGTTTTGTAAATTAATTCATTCACTCTAGCAAATTTGTGTTTTACAAAGAATTGTGATACGTGGATGTGCATGAAGACACAAGTTTCTCCACAGCATAATCACACTGAAAACATAGAAAGTAAGGATTAGGGATACTGACATTTAACCCAGATGTGTATTATTTTTAATGTATGCATTATGTGAGGGATGTTTTGGATTTACAGTCTGTCAATTACATTGTTCATCATTTAATTACAAATATTTCTCAGAGGTTACTCCTAAGATTTATATTTTGCATGTACTATAATTTGTAATTAAAGGTTAAAGATTAATATGCAATTTTAAATATGTAAGCCTATTCTTTTAAAAAAGCCACCCCAAATTATATCTACACAGAAACATTTCTCCCTTCTGTAAACTATAAACACGTGGCAAAGACGTTTGAAGGTTGTTTTCTCACAGCAACTGTCTTCATTGGCCATTTCATTTTATGTGAATACAAACTATACAACATCTCAATGACGCCACAAACAGAACTTATTTTTACACATTACACTTTTGACAGTTATGGGCAGTATATCTATTGAATACCATATATATACACATACATATGTATATATATATATATATGTGTATATATATATATGTGTGTGTATATATATATATATGCATATATATGTATAATCAGGAATTAATATCAATTTAGAAACCTTTAGGTATTTAGAAACCTTTAAAAAGTTTTCTACAATAAAAGTTAAATATATTCTATATGATATTTTATTTCCACTTATAATTATTTAGATGAATTTGTTAATCTGTACTTCATTCAATCATTCATTTAATAAACATCACTCATGCTTATTATTGTCAGGTTCTGTGCTAGTTCTAAGACATACAAAAGAGGATATGATGTGGTCATCAAGAGGTTTATAATATTTTATAGTATAGCAACTAGCAGATGCCATTTACTAGTCTTACAGTAAAATAAGGAATAAGTTTGTTAACGGGAAAAAACAATTAAATTGGAATATTTCCATTTTTACTTAGTAATGTCTTCCAAAGAGCTACTGGAAAATAACGTAAAATTTTTATCACAATTTAATTTCATTTTAAACTCATCCATTTTACTTAATGATTCAAACCACCTTAGTTCCAACCTATCTGCATTGCAGACTGAATATCAAATGATAAGTATGATTAGGAAAGAATCTAATTGAGAATTTCTAGAAAAAATGTCACTGTAATCCAGTTAGGGAAAAATTCAACACATTAATTATGAACAAAAGTGCCCCCAAGCCATCTGGCAGTCTCAGTTATTCTTAGAAAGTGCTAAGGAGAAAAATTAGGGGATACTGTACTGAATCAAGCTTACTCAAAATACTGACTCATCCCAACTCTAAATTTCTCTGATTTCTGTATTTTCTACTTTTCACTCATAAAAAAATACTTATTTGATATCATACTTAGTACAAACTTTTGCTCCTATTTTGGACATTTATACATACTTTGTTTTATTATTTCAATGACCTTTTACAGATTTATGTGGGAAACACAAATACTTAGGATTGGATGAAAATTAATAGTACGTGTAGTATAACACGGCTCTGCTGCTGATGTTCCTTCTCCATCATACTCCAAACATTATCTTCAGGGTGACACACTTGGAAACTTCCCGTGACAGGGATTTCACTCCATTCCATAGAATGGGCAAGCTATTATACTTACACCGTGGGGTTTTGCACATGTCGTTTCTATGCCCAAAATTCTCTTCCCCTAGCTTGTCACATAGCCAAATTACTACACTTGTCATTCTAAATCAGCATTAATGTCACTGCTTTAGAGAAATTTCCCCTGACAATCTAAATCTGGTATCTCTCTAATAGCTTTTCATTGTAAGACTTTCTTTCCATCTTTGCACATTTTACAATTTGTGGTTATGTCTTGTTTAACTATTGCTTTGATGTCCATCATATTTAATCATCACAATAGCCCTAAGAAGTACAAGGTACTTTTATTGTCCACATTTTATAGATGAGGGCACTAGCTGCTCACCTAGCATGGTGCCTCACTTATATTTATAGATAATAAATGATTGTTAAATAAAATGATTGAACAAACCATCTGTTAGAATTGAAATTTGACTCTCTAAACATGATGGGGAAAGTGAGTCAGAGAGAACTAAGTTTGAAACCTGCCCGACTCTATGACCCTGATATTTATAGAGAGACATACATACTCTTTAAGTCTCATTTTTTCATCAGTGAAATGAGCATATCTACTTCATAGACTTGTTAGAATTTAATGAACTGTTATAAAAATAAACTAACCTTAATAAGCACTCATAATTTATATTTACCCTAATTCTAGCCCATGGAAGTTTAAAGAACACATCTCATTTCTCCTCCAATAATAGCCTTTCAAATAAAATATACTGCCTTTTATTCTTTCAGTTCATTGGCCTGTGTTTTTTAAATTGTCCTTATATCCACTGACTTATCAATTCATTCAACAAATATTTATTGGTTACCTACTATTTTAAAGATATAATTACACATAAATCTTGGTCCTCGTGAAGCACACAACTAAATAGAAAGCCAAATTATACAATCAATCATTCAGAATCAGGGTCATTCAGAGGACTTGTTAAATCACAGTCTGCTGGGCATGATCCCTAGACTTTTTAATTCAGTACATCTGGGGTGGGCCCTGAGAATTTTCATGTCTGAGAAGTTCTCAGCTAATGCTGATGATGCTAGTTCAGGGATTACACTTGGTGAACCACTGAACTAGATAGAGTATAGTGATATTTTCCCAAGGAGAGGTAGGAAATCTGGGGAGGAAGAAATTAAAAACAGAAACAATACCAGAAATTTGATGAAGGAAATGGCATTAGCTCTGGCCTTAAAAGATGGGAAAGAATTTGAAAGAGGTTTCATGTTTTTGAACTTTTAGGAAATAATCATATTTGAATAACTACAACATCAGATATTTTGATAATCCTATGATTGAAAACAAAAGGTATGAAATTATGTTTAATGAAAATAAGTGGCAACTATTATATCCAAAGAACCCATGCTATAGTTTTATTGGTAGGAACTAATATATACCATTGTGAATAAAAATCAATTAAAGAAATTTTGAATCTATAACTAATATGTGCATGAATTAAAAGAGTTAAATGAGACAATCTACGTTATGGTACCATATTGACTCTGGCCTAAGGAACACATACTGAGTCTAACCAACTATCTTAGCTACTACACTGTTGGTGTTTTTTTTATTCCAGACATGGCCTGTTCTATAAAATACATATTTTCTTGGCAGCATCATTGTTAACTTGATAAAGAACTAGTTCTAACTAGGTTCTAACTAGGTTAGAACTCAGTGGGAATTCACAGCCCATGTACATTGTCTTTCACTGAAAGAAAAATTATTCACAATGTATAAATAAAAACATTGTACATGTGTAACATGGTATGCTACTGTGAAGAATGGATAGAGCTTAATGCACGCAATGTGCTATACTCAAGTAGGGCAAATTCAAGTTCTGAGTCAGCTGTAACTTCAAAGGTAAGATTTGAAGGGAAATCTGAAATTTCAGAGCTAAAAGTAATTGACATCGAAGATATAAGCAATGAACGACATTGGCGGAAAATACAGTCCATGAATAATAAAAATATAATGGGTCAAATTCATGTACCAATTCTGCAATTATAGATATGATTGGTTACGCAGGTCTTTATGAACTTGCATACTCAGTGGTGAGCCAGAACTGACTCAAATGAATTAACAACTCTGCATTCAGGTGTCATGTTGGTAGTCTGAAATTGGCTATGATGGGAGTATTCATATGACGGAAATCTGAAAGATTTCAAATAAAGGCATTTTTTCTCTTCTTTCCTTTCTTCCTTCCTTTCTTTTTTTTCAGAGCTGCTTGTTAAACATTTACCATTTTCAATTTTAAGTTCCCACTACTTGATACTAATGCAATAAATCTTTTGATTATATATACATCTTTAGGAGAGAAAAACAAAGTTAAATATTTGAATTTCCTTTGCTAATTTCCTATGCTAAGAACAGTTAGTACACATGTTTTTAAAAAATGTATCTACATTTACAATTGCTCCTTAAATGATTGCTAAGTGTTTCACATTCATGATTATGTTAGTTCCTCCTCCCAAGTACCCTTTGAGGAAAGAATTATTATTCATGTTTTACAAAGAACAAAACACAGGTTCACGAAGGTTAAATAACTTGCCCAAGGCTTATTCTCGACTAGTGTATATTTCTGTCTCCCTAAATCAAAAACATAGTTGAGGGATTCTTCTTTCTCACTCATCTTGAAAACAAGGATAACTGAACTGAAGTTGATAACCTATTCGCCATTTTGTACCAAAAAAAATAATAATAATTTTAAAGGAGAGTTTTAGGTTGCATTAGTTTAAGTAAGCATAAAGGAAAACATTCTCAACATTAAAAGACTTTATGAAATTCAATTCTTTCAAACATTTTAGGATATGCAGCTTGACCTTAGATAGTTCATCTAAACAAGCCTCAGGAAAGATTTGATACTTTTTTGAGATTTCCTTAAGTCTAGCAATTTTGTGATATGTCTGGGTGGTTTTAGAAAGGAATATATTTGGTATGAATTGAAGAAATACATTCATTATGCATGGTAAAAGTTTATTAAACTCAGTTCATTTTAGTTATAGGCAAAGTATTTAAGATATAAAAAGTTAAACATTTTTACTCAATTTTCTTCCTAATTTTCTTTACTTTCCCTAGGGCAAAGTTTAGCTCAACAAGTTATCTCTTGAGCATGATGGAGTATGCCTCCACATTGGTAGATTTATGTATAGTTTAGTGAATCTTCTCTATACTACCATGAAATAATATTACTGGAATTTTATACACCGGGGGAGCTAAGAAAATATATACATTTTAAGAGATGTTAACACTTTGGTCAATGTTGCTCAAGCAGGAGTTCCACCGTAATCAGAAGTGTCTGGATGCTGATGGGAACCATTTTGAGCACCTTTTGTAATTGCAGAAGTCAAACGTGACTTGTCATCTTTTGTCATTGGTATATATTGAGTATTACAATTAATTCAGCTTTTTCCTTTCTTAAAATGTTTGTACATTTTTTGGCACCCTCTGTACATACCAAGTGTCCCATGGCATGATCACAGTATGGTATACTATCTGTCAAATTTTTATCTTTAAAAAGTTGAGCATTTATATATTTACACACACACACACACACACACACACACACACACACACAGTCCAATTCTAAGGACAATGATTGAAAGTCTACATAGTCCAAATAATATTAAGTTAGATAAAACAAAGAATTTTTTAAAGCTTTAACTTATTCAATTTCAAATGAGCACTTAGAGCTTAAAAGACTAAAATAATAGTGAGAGATTTTAAAAATTAATAAAAATTACATTTAGAGGGAAAACAGGCAGATAATTTTCAGAACTACCTAGATGCTTAATAACTATCTTAAAATGTTTTAGAAGCTATGATGGTTTGTTATAAACTTTCATAATCTATAAGAAAATAATTCTAGATTTGAAGGGAATTTAATATAGGGGTGTATGTTTTGTATATTATTGCATGTGTGTGAGTGTGTATCTAGAGTCCCAAAAATAAACTATGAAGTTTTGGTGTTGTGAAGTATAATTAGTATTCAAGCAAGATTGGTTAATAATTATTTGTTAAATGAATGAAACACTTCCTACATGCTGGCCCAGGCCTGGATGATGACGAGCACCCATAAGGTTTCTACGTACATGGAACTTAGAGTCTGGTAGACTAAAGAGGTTCTTCAAAATCCATGTTTTCATTTAATCTTTTGAACAAAAATTCTAATAAATTAAAAAAAAACATGTTTGATACATAGATGTAGGCTTGAAGATGTGCAAATTAATACACAATAATTAAATCATTCTTATTGCGGGTATTTGAAAAATAGTGTATGGTGTGACAAAAATAGAATGACCTAACAAAATATATATACACATATACAGATCTCAGAGAGAAGATTGGATAAATTTTTAAAACGGCACGTGATAAAAAAATAGAAACTATTTTTCTTTCCTATTGATAGCCCCACATCAAGCTTTCCACATGAGACAAAATAAGTCCCGTCCTGTGTTTCATTTCTCAGTTGCATGATTATAAACTACTTTATTGTCTTTCTAATTTGTATTATTAAATTTTATCTTCAGATTAGATTCCTTATTCCAGAACATTTTTAAATGCTACGTGGTTTATGACTCTTTCATAAGAAAACTTTAAGCCTAAATATGTCTTCTCTAACTTTTAAGCTAAATAGTAGTACAAAGAAACAGCAGAGATTAGTTTCAGTGGAAGTTTGGTGAGTTTTAGAGAATTAGGCAGTTTGTAATAGGTAATTCAATTTTATTACATGAAAGTGACGCATCTTTCACCACTGAATGTGATATCTGAAATTGTTATCTGGAAGCAAATGTGTGAAGTTAATACTCTTGAAAAACATAAATAATAGCTCATCATGATTTGTTCATCCTAGATAATAAGTAAATGTAAAACACTGACTTAAAGATAATTGAAACACTACTGTGTTCTCCATTAGTGACAAAGATACATTAAAAATATAGTTTGAAATGAGAAAAATCAGTTACAAAAATTTCATTCAATAGTGTGCAAAATTTTAATTGCTAAATTAATTGCTAAATATGTAAATAAAAAATATGACACAAAAAAATAAATAAATAAAATAAATAAATAAAAATAAACAGTCAGGCATGCAAAAAAAAAAAATTTCATTCAAAAGTGCATAGGAGGAAACACTACCCAGTATAAAATCATTTCTGTTCCATATAATTATTAATGAAATTAACGTGTGAATATGTACTATGGGCAGACACTATAGTAATTACCTGGGTTATAGAGAACATAAGTAGTGCCTGACCTTAAGTTGTTTATGAGAGAGAAACAAGTATGGCATAATGTCCCCTAAAATTCATTCTCTCCTTTATTTTAGTAAGGAAACCCTCATACCAATTTTCTATTTGTTTGGGGTTTGTTTGTTTGTTTGTTTGTTTTACTGGACAGACGACTATCTTTGTAGAAATTACTTTTTGTAGCTTTTCTTGAGCTGAGTACTGGACAGAAGGATAAGAGCAGGTAAAGGGTACAACTTCACTTTGAGAGTGAAGCTCCTTGCCCTGCCATTCCCTCTTCTCTCCCTCTTTTAGGTTGGCACACCTGGTAATAAATGATAATGACCCAGCTTCCAACGCAGTATACAGTGATCACACCTGGATGATACTGGAGAAACAAGATGGAAGAAATCTGGGTGCCTGAATAACCACATGGCATACAGCCTCTTCCAGTAATCTCATGGATATCATGTGAAAGAGAAATGAACTTAAGTCTTACGTTTAACTATTGTATTTTGATGGCTCTCCATTACTCCAATTTAATGCATCTTAATACAGTAAATAAGAAACAACAATTGTACAATAGATATTTGCTGACAGTCTTGCTCCACAAATAGTCTTGCCAATTTCTGTAAAAGACAACTCCATTATTCCGGTTGTTCAGCACAAAAACTTGGAATCCTTTACTCCTCTCTTTATCTCACAAACTATTTTCAATCTAATCCATTATTATATTGGCTGAACTTTCAAAAGAGTTCCCAAACTTGACCATTTCTTACCACCTTCCTTCTTACCACCTTAGTCTAAGTCATCCTTATCTCACTTCTTGACTATTTCAATAGCTTCCTAACCAATATTGCTGCTTCTGTCCTTGCTACCAGAGTTTGTCATAACTGCAAAAAGAGTCCTAAGTTAGAGCATATTGCTTTTCTGCTCAAACCCTCATAGGGATTTCCATCTTGTATTTTTTTTTTTTTAATTAAAAGTTCTTAACATGGCCTACGAGGCCATTGGAGTTCTGTTACATCACTGATTTCTTTACCTAACTCCCTTACCTCCCCCAACATAAATCATTCATTCTTCAGCCACACTGACTTCTGTACTGCTCTTTGAACATATCAACCAAAACCCTGTCTCAGGGCTTTGCACATTTTTATTCTCTCTGCCGAAAATGCTCTCCTCCAAGATATTAGCTTGAAGTACTGTCACCTTATTCATGTCCCTGCTTCTGCTCGACATTCAATTTCTAGAGACATTCCCTGATTGCAACACAGAAACCCCTTCCCCATTGTGCATATCATTCTCTATCCCCTTACAATGCTTTGGATTTCATAGCACTTGTCACCACCCAACTTTCTAGATATACATACATACACATACACGCACATATATAGTCACACACATACATAACAAATATTGTTTGTTGTATATCATCCCCATTAGGATAAAAGTACTACGTTAAAGAAAATTTTATATTCTTTGATCTCTACTATAACTGAAACACTTAGAACAATGCTTGGCATAGCACATGGTATATGCGAAATAAGTATTTCCTAAATGAATACATTGGATAAATGAACAAAACACAGTCTGACCAATATGCTTATGTAGAGGGAGAAAGAAGATGTTACAGGAACTTTAGACAAGAGAATTTGGCCCAGCTGGGAGGTGTCAGAGAAGGCATCTTAGCTGAGTTAACTCCTACATTGACTCTGAAGAGCAGTAATGTTTTAGTGAGTGTTCTCTGGTCAGAGGAAAACACATCCAGAGTCACAGTGATACAGCATATTCAAGGAATTTGAACCAGAGCCACGGAGTGGTGAGTGCAGAATCTAGCTGGGGAGCAGTGGCAGTGAATGAGTGATGGCTACCCCCAGGTGCCTGACACAGGACTTGATGCTTGACTTTTATTATTTGGCAAATGAGGAAACAATGACTAAAAAAGGTTAGAACGTTTCTCCAAGGTTACTTAGCTAATTATAGATAGCTAAGGTAGTAAAATCTGGACAGCAAAATCAAGATTCAAGTTCATATCTGCCAAGTTGCAAAACCCAGCTCTCTTCATTCCACTGTACAATCTTCTATCCTAAGGAGTTTGGATTTTTACCATGGGAAAACACTAGAAAATGTTAAGCAAGGAGATGACATGAACACATTGCTGTTTTAGAAATGTCATACTCACAGTAGAATAGAGAATGTATGAAAGTAGAATAAGTCTAGAAACAGGAAGACCTATAGGATTATTGAAAAGTTCAAAAGAAGTTATAAAGGTCTGAACTAAAGCAGCAGCAGACAGGGACATGTGACAGGTATAAGCTAATACACTGACTAGTATTTGTGCATCAACAGATGTGGACCCTGGAATAACTCCTAGGTTTCCAGTATGGGCTGTTGTTAGGGAAAAAAGGAGGTGTCATCCAGGGAGTTGGGAAATAGAGCAGGTAAAGTGTACAGAGGATGATTTCAATCATTTCAGCATGATCACATGACTGCTTAATGAATGGATCTGGATTAAACTCCCAGGATGTATGGCTTAGTCCAGTGGTCATTTCTCTACAAGACAACTAAGACCGAATGGCTAAAGGTTACAGCACAAAGTACATAGAGACAAGAGGCAGATATCTAGTTTAGTAGTCTAGTTATGTTAAGAAAAGTCTAAGATTTGTGAGAACAGGAAACAAAATGTACCGTTGCAGAAAACACTGAGTTATAACTTGCATAAAAAACAATTCCCAAAATTAATTTTTCATCACAATATAATGTCATACGTATTCACAGTTGAAGTACACCTTTTATCTTCCAATGTTACTTATCTCATAATAGCTGCCTTTAGGAGAAGAAGAAAGATAGCGAACTTTCCAAGAACAATAAACGAAAGCAGAAAAGTTTTTTTGTTTTATTTTGTGTTTTTGGGGTTTTTTTTTGGTTTTTTAACATATTCCAAGAATATACTTAACAGCATGGTGCTGAGATATCAAAAACAAGCAAATGCACTTGCAAATGAAAAAGGCTCTTCAAAATGCATCACAAGAGAAATTTACAGAGATTTCAAATTTCTTACTACTTAGCAATATGAAGTTAGAAAGAGATATCCAATCAATAGCTGACAATTTAGGTTTACATGTGCATTGAGAATACTACACTAGGACCACATATAAAATAATGTATTCTCTTTTAATTTGGAAGAATTTAAGGTATTAGATGAGTTCCTGTATTGAGCATTCAAAATACAAAATATTACATCTTCTAGGATTTTTTAAGCGAGAAATTAGAACAGTATAAAATCATTTGCTTCTCCAAAAACGATGAATGGATTCAAAGAATATTTTATTCTTTTATTCCTTTAGTACTATAATTAAAGTCTAATTACAAAAAAAAATAAAAATCAGCACCCTACTATACTAATTCAAGATAATCACCGGGGAACCAAATTTAATTCCCAAATCTTGAACATTAGAAAGTGTGCAAACAGAACCCACAAAATGCAACAAGGATACCTGTCAAACTGTAAAATGGAATGTAATTAGGAGAATAATAAGCACATCAATGGAACTTACTTTGTTGAACTGTACTGGCTATTTGCTCTAGATTTAAATGCAAGTTTTACAGAATTTTTTTTGTTTCTAATTTACTGAGACTTTATTTACAGAAAATTTGTTTTGTAACATGGTCCTATTTATGTATGGTTTGAGGAAGGGGGAGTCGATATCTGATGTTTTGAACTTTAAATTAATCCCACTTTGTTTTCTGAAACAAACATCCAGTTAAACATTTTTGTCTTCACATCGTATGAATTACAACAGTAGTTTTCAAACTTTTAGTCTCAGAAACTGTTTACACTATCAAAAATTATTGAAAACCTAAAAACCTTTTGCTTATGTGGGCTAATGTTTACTCCATTAGACCTTAAGACTGAGATTTAAAAAAAATACATAGTCACTTGAAAATAATAAACTTATAGGTTAAAATATATTTTTACAAAATTAACCACATTTTAAAAACAAAAAATTTAATCGGAACCATGCCATTGTTTTACACTTTTTGGAAATCTAATTGATATCTGGCTTAATATAAGACAGCTGATTTGTCTCCTTCTGCATTCATTCTGCAGCTATATCACACATAACGGGGCTTCTAGAAAACTCCACTGTACACTTGGGAGACAATGGGACAGAATAAGACAAATGCCATTGCTTGTGTTATTATGAAAATAGTTTTGACCTCAAGGAGCACCTAATAGTTCCCTAGACTACACTTTGAGAATTGCTGCTTTAAGGATATTAGTTTGCAATGTGAGATACAAGATGGCAGAGTAAACACTGCCCCTGCTTCTTTTCACGAACACATGAAATTTACAACTAAATTATCGAACAGTCAACCTGCAGAGCCATCTGAAGTCTGGCTGAACAAAAGTTTTATAACTAAGGATATAAAGAAGCCATGTCGAGACTAATAGGAGGAGTGGAGATGCGAAACAGGCTAGCCTCAAACCTTCGTGTGGCCATTGAGAATCAGGAGGTATATCTTGGCCATGGACATTCTCCCCAGAGAAGCAAGGAACCCCAGTCCCATGCCAGGCTCCCCAGCCCGGAGTAATGGTACCAGGAAGAGGAGACCACACAACATCTGGCTGTGAAAAACAGTTGGGATTCTAATGGTCTGGATAGCATGGAAGGCTGCAGGAAACCCAGATGCCCTCTTAAATGACCTGCACACAGATTTACTTGCACACAGGAACTCATCCTGGGCTCGAGCAGAGGGATGGTGACTCGGGAGGGCATCAGAGGCATATGGAGACAGACTGAGGTGTAATTTCAGGCAAGGGCTAGCATACTGTCCCCATTTTCCCTGAGTGAGGTCCTCCTTCCATGCAGCTTGCAGGCAAGAGCCATCTTTCCTGTGTTGAGCCTTCCCCCTATGATTATGGCCAAATCTGACCCTGACTGGCTTGGTGAGCTCTGCTTACTCTACCCTGGCGACTCACTGAGACCCTACCACACCTATATCCCTACTACGAGAGGCTTTATCAGTGGCAAAACCTTACAGAAGACGACAACCTGAAGGAAGTAGATGGACATGGCCAAACCTCACAGGCTAAAGACGAACAGAGAATCCTAAAAGTAAAAAGACAGAGAGACAACTAGCAACTTATAAGGGAGCTCCCATAAGATTGTCAGTTTCTCAACAGAAATTTTGCAGGCCAGAAGTGATTGGGACAATATATTCAAAGTGATGAACAGCAAGGCCCAACAACCAAGATTACTCTACTAAGCAAAGCTATCATTTAGAATCGAGGGACAGATAAAGATCTTCCCAGATAAGAAAAAGTTAAAGGAGTACATCAACACCAAACCAGTATTACAAGAAATGTTAGAGGGATTTCTTTAAGATGGAAAAAAAAGATCAAAATTATGAATAAAATGGCAATCACTACATATCTATCAACAATTACTTTCAATGTAAATGGATTAAATGTTTGACTCAAAAGACATAGGAAGACTGAATGGATAAGAAAACTAACATATGCTGCCTACAAGACAATCACTTCAAATTGAAAGACACACACAGATGAAAAGTAAAGGGGTGGAAAAGATACTTCATGAAAATAAAAACAAACAAACAAAAAACAACAAAAATCCGGGGTAGCAATATTTATACCAGACAAAATAGATTTTAAAACAGAGGCTATAACAAGAGACAAAAAAAAGGACCCAGTAATCTCACTTGAAGGTATTTATCTGAACAAACTCAAACGCTACTTCGAGGGGACATGTGCATCCATATGTTCACTGTAGCATTGTTTACAATGGCCAAGATGTGGAGGCAGCCTGGGTGTCTGTCGATGGAAGAATGGATAAAGAGGAGGTGGTACATATATACAGTGAAATATTGCAGGGCCATGTAAGGGAATGAGTTCTTGCCATCTGGCAAGCAGGGATGGACCTAAAGAGTACTGTGCTGAGCAGAGTGTAAGACATAAAGACAGATACAATATCATTTCACTTTTATGTGGAATCTAAAGAACAAAATAAGCAAACACAACAGAAACAGATTCATAGATACAGAGAACATATTGATGGTTACCAGATGAGAGGGGGTTTGGAGATGAGTGTAAAAGAGGAAGGGATTAAGAAGTACATATTGGTTGTTACACAGTAATCATGGGGATGCGGGGCATAACTTAAGGAATACAGAGAATAGCATTGTAATAACTATGTATGGTCTCCTGTTGGTTCTAGATTTGTTGAGGGATTCTAGATTTGTATGTGGGAGGAGGTTGAGGGGAAGGGTGAAAATGGTGAAGGGGTTGAGAAGTACAAACTGGTATTTACAAAATTGCCATGGGGATGTAAAGTAAAACGTAGGAAGTATAGTCAATAGTATGTTAATAACTATGTATAGTGCCAGGTGAGTACTAGACTAGTCAGGGGGATCATTTCTTAAATTACACAAATGTGTAACCACTATGGTGTACACCTGAAATTAATATAAAATAAAACTGAATGTCAACTGTAATTGAAAATTTTTAAAAGGGGGAAAAGGTGAAGGGGCATAAGAGGTCCAAATGTCCAGGTATAAAACAAGTCAGTCATGGGGATGTAATGTACAGCATAGGGAATATAGTCAATAATATTGTGATAGCATGGTGCGGTGTCAGACGGTTGCTGGATTTATCATGGTGATCACTTCTTAGGTTTATAAATGTTGAATAAATCTGGTATACCCCTGAAACTAATATAATATTGTATGTTAGCTATATTTTTAACAAAAATCTTTTTAAAAATAAAATAAAATAATTTGGAAGAGAAAGGATATTAGTTTGCATAAAATAGGAAAAAATTTTCAGTTCACTGCAAAGATTTTTCATGGAGAATTTAAAAATATTTATGACTATATGAAATTTGTTAAAATATACAAAATCATCCATTTAGTCTGTTGCATATAATTACAAGAACTACATTAATCCATCTTTTTTCTGTGCCTGCTTTAGTTAGCAGAATATCCCTACCTCCACACTCCGACCTCTTAACTGAGCTTTCAGACACGTATATTCACTGTCATTGACTTGACATCTCCAATGGGATGTTTAATAGGCATCTTAACTTCACATTGTCAGAACAGAACTCTTGATTTTCTTTCTTAAACGTGAATTCCTCTCATTTTTTCCCCATCTCGGACAATGGCACTACCATATACCCAATTATGTCAATAAAAAAATACCTGAAAGTCATTTCCAAGTTCTCTTTCTTTGACCCCCGTATCATATCTATGAGCTGCCAAAATATACCATACTTCTCTTGTTTCCCATGCTGGTGTCCTAGCCCACGCCAGTGTTGTTTTGTGTTGATTACTGCTATAGTGTCCCAACAAGTATCCCTGTTTCCCCCACCACTCTACATTTTTTCCAACCTTTGATAATTACTGTAATTAATGTATCTACTTATAATACATAAATCAGATCATGTCCCATCTCAAACTAAATTCTTTCAATTTTCTAAATTTCTTGGGGGAAAAAAGTAAACTATTTATAGGGTCCTACATGTGACCTTGGCTCTGCCAACATCTCCAAACTTAACTCATACCATTGCTTTCTTTCTGTCTCTAACATGCCAAGCTTTCCTTACCTTATAGCTTGTCTACTTGCTGTTGTCCTCTTCTGAAATGCACCAGTCACATTTTTGTGTGTCTAGCTATTTCTGGTCATTCAGGTCTTAATTCAAATGTTACCCTTTCAGGGAAGCCTTCCCTGAACCACCAATCATTTTCAGACTTTCATGATTCTCTCTTACTTTACCGTATTTTATCTAATTTATTCATAGATATTTCATTACATGGAAGTATTTTGCTTATCTCTATGCATGTTCTTTGTCCCTTTCCCCTGCAACCATCATCAGGATATAAGCTCTAGAAGGGAAGGAACTGTATATGACTTTTTCTTTATTATATCCTCAGTGCCCCTGACTGTCTGACATAGTATGTCTATGAGACATAGTCAGAATTGAGGAGGTATTTGTAGAAATCGAGTTGTAGGAATGAATAAATAATCAAATGAATTAATAAATGAATCAAAGTAAAGACACTATAGTGCAAAACTAACTTCATTAAATACTTTCTTTGCTATTCTCCATTGTCAAAGGAAATACAAAGAATTTCATATTTTCATGGACTACAGGCAGTCAAATCCATACTCTCCTTTATCTGAAGCACCCTTTCTACTTTTGTACAAACAGGCATTGTATGGAGGGGGGAGGAAAACATGGTAGTTAGTAATGCCTGCTATGTATATATGTAACCTAATACTCAACGCAAAATCTGCTGAAACATTTTTCTTAGTTCATATGCCTTTGACCTTTAGAATGGACTTAATAAAAATTGAAATTAATAGGATTAAACGAAAAGAAATTTTAAGACTTTCCATAGAAGTCATAATTCTTTTGAGAATGGCATACAAAATTGTGCTCAAAAATCCATAAGCTAAGTGTTTTTTCTTTGAAGACTAATTTTTAATTTACTTGAGAGCTTTATCACTGATGCTTATGATTATTATTAATCCTGATTTTTGTAAATTTAAAAATAATCATTGATAGAATCCAATATATGATATTACCACCACTCCATCATCTCCTAAAATATAATCTGAACTCTGAGAATGAATAATTTTATGTAAATTCATATACAAATACATGGGCATAAAGTACAAATATGTGTATATGTATATTTCCAACAGGGTATCAATAAAATTCTTTGCACTGGAAATGTTGAAGCAAATTATTACAGGTCCTTAAAAAATGACTTTAAGTTGAGGGCATGTACCATCATTGAATAAACCATCAAGGACAGCATAAATGCATATTAAGATTGTTGCTCAAAGTATTAAATATTCCTAAAAAAATATGAAATTCAATGAAGTAGAAGAGTAGTGTACGATGATGCTCTGCAAACATGAGCCAAATATAAAATATAATGTTGAATTATGTTCTAGTCATAAAAATGAAAAAAATATATATTTCTTGAGTACGTATATAGCGTTCAGTAGGCAACTAAGTAAACTCTACTGGAAACAAATGCACAAGTCTTTCTTTTTACCAGTGGGGAATGTATGATCTTTTAAAGAAGTATGCTCAATTTTTGAAGGAAAATTTTAAACACATTGAATATTAATTATGATTTGTGTAAAGTTTTGGTTTTCCTCTGTAAATACACCATTATGGATTTCTGAAATGCAAAACCACCTTTCACAAGAGTTTGGCTACCTTCAGTAGATGCTTTTTTAATAAAGCTTTGCTATTGATAAATGAACAGAGTAACTTAATTGGCTTTGATATTGAAATGTGCACAGAGTAACTTAACTGTTCTTTTTTAAGTTACATAAGATGGCAAACAGCAAACAGAAATTAAATAATCTGGTTTTAAAACTATTTGCTCCCATTATTCTTATGAATGCCTGTAAGGTACTTTTATGATATACAGAAAGTAATTTATGTCAGGAAAGTAGGGCAAATTAGGCAAGAAAAAATGGTCCTAAATAAATCATTAATGTAAATACACTCAATAATAATTCCTTGACATTTTAATATGCATGAAAAGTTAATTCTCAGGAATTGATTTTTAAGACCATTTCAAGTCATCTATCATAATTCTAAATCTCTGTGCACTACTTAAGGAGTTTTAGTACAAAAATATTTTCATTTTTATCAGAAAGGAATTCATAGAAGGGCCTAAACATGAAGACCAGACTCAGACTGCAGCCTCCCACAACTCCAGTAGTTAAATTCAAATAAAATATGTGCAATTGCGGGCTGCGTTTCTCAAATGTGAAGTGTTGGGAAGATTTCAATAAGGACTTCAGATACCTGCTCTGATGCTCTCTGGAGGGAGGTGGGATGGCTTTTGCCATGGTAGTCACAAGGTGCAGATTCACTGTGCTGGGAAGTAACTCACTCCTATTTGCCCTGCCCTTTGAAAGCATGCCAAAACAATTACTAACCATTCAAGGACTTTTCATTAGAGGAATGGATATTAAAAGCATATCCAGGCCCCCACAAAAATCATTGGAAATCTTGTTCAAGTCCCTGAAGAAATACATCTATTTGTTTTATAAATGAATCCACAACAACTTTACATTCCTGCTTAATGTTCAGCATGCAAACTATTCGATAGATCCATGTAACAATGGCTGATGTAAATGTTACTTCATTAGCAAGAAATCAATGTATTTTACACTATTGCGAGAAGGTAGTAATCGACATTTTCTTTTCATTTCTCAGAGATGCCTTTTTTTTTAATTTTCACCAAAAATGTATTTTAAACTTCCATCTTTGGCATTCTCTCAAAATTAAAAAATAGAGGAATTCATATTTTAGCAAAATGAATCAGCATAGAAATAAAATTCAGAACTGTTATGAAGTAATAGTAAGAGAAAAATATATACTTGTATCTTTTTAACATAATCTGTGATCTGCTTTACCAATTTCAGATTAACTTTTCTTTAATTGATGGCTTTTCAACTATCATCTCAAAAAAACAAGCACAGCAAGGTGTAATTATTTTAGCTTTCAGGAGTCTTCAAAAGTAAGAAAATCCATACTATTCACCATTTAATGTAATAAATTTAATTTCACCATTAATAATTTAGAAAGAAAATGACGAACTATATATTAGTAGACCCATATGTGATGTGGCTATATTTTTAAATATCAAAAAAGGACTTAAGTACCCAGATGAATATTAAGAACACTACCCTTCAAAACGTCATTTTTTTCAATAATGATGTTCTTGATCAATACATCTGGTTAATTTTTCTTGAATTGTACAACAAATGCCATTACTTTATAATGGTACACAATGGTACATCCTTACATATTTTAGCCAAAAAAAAGTATTATTCACCTTAATCACTTATCCCATCCATCAAATTTGTCATTAAATGACGTGATTATTTCCAAATATAAAATCTACCCTCACAGAAACAAGAAATTGCTATCATCAAGCATATTTACTGTCCCCTGAGGACAATTTTTAAAGAATTATTAAAATACATTGGAAAATAAAAGGAACATAAAAGTAAAAATACATTGCCTTTCAGTTTCCTGCTTTGAAAATGACAACCCCTTTAGATCATAACTGTGAATGTATCCCTTAATCCATAATACCTTGCATACCTAACTTACTCTCATGCATTTATGGACACATATACACATATATATCATTGTGTGATGAGCTGAAAGAATTGTTTCTTCTTTAATTTTTTTCAAACCTGTGAGAAAAACAAAATCAATGCTATTGATTGTAGACATAAAAAAAATAGGGACTTGAAAGTACACAGCAGAGTCTTGTCCTGAACAATAGGGACACAGAGGTGGACCAAGATTAAGCCAAATCACAGACATTTTTCAATAAGAAAAAAGGAACTAATAAGAGGAGAGGAATGGATGTGAGACGATCTATAGGAAGGACAGCAGGTAGTTCAATGTCCAGAAAAACCTAACAGGTATTCATAGGAAAAGTTTAGATTATTTTCTTTTTGAATTATTGCCATTCAACTTCCATTGTTTTCTTGCAAATAACAAAACTATGTTTTAATCTTATGGCTTAATGCTTAGCATTTTATATAAGTTCCCAAAACTGGGATAATAAATATGTAGTGACAGTATTTCTAATCTATATACTTTCAAAGTTAACACTGCCCAGACATTAGGTGTGGGAACCCTGGAGCCAGATAGGCAAGACTTTCACCATCACATACTGTTTGTATGCTCTTGGCCAAGTTATTTAATGTATCCACACATCAGTGTTTCATCTATTAACATGTAGCTAATATAATACCTACCTCTTAAGGTTGTTATGAGGATTAAAATTTTAATCCCTATATAGTGATGTAACAGTACCTGGCATATGTAAGTACTTAATAAAAGCTATTATCATTAACAAACACCTCATGAAAAAAAATCACGATTTTATTTAAAAGTCTAACTTACAATAGCCAACGATCAAAGAACACTAAACACACACTTGTCATTTTTAGAAAATAAAATGTAATCTATCTGCTTCCACAATGTAAAAAATGTAATCTATCTGCTTCCATGAGGATTGCAGAAAATGCTCAAAACCAGTATCTCTAAGCAAATCAACCATGTTAACGGGTACGAATTAGACATTTTCAATATGCAAATATCAGATAAGGTTCCCAAAGAAGAAGTTTAGTCATTTATATCACCAATTCTGAATCAATAAATCAGAATTTGTTTTATTTTGGATGACAGTAGAGTGAAATTTATCTTTACCATAAAAAAGGGGGGAAGGACAAGAGTGTGGGGATATTAAATGTTATATCATAATTAAGGCCAATGTCTATTCATTTAAGAAAATAAACTGTATTCAAGTATTTTGTAAGAGGCATTTGAAAACATAATTAAAACGTGAACAGCCTTAGCAACTTAATCTACTTACTCAGTTGACTTTAATACCAAACAATTCTGATCAAAACTTGAAACGGAAAGTTCTACTAGCCAGCAATTTTAAGTATCTGAGAGTCACACAAATCATTTTGCTTGAAAATACATGATAATATATTTACACTGCCTCCAGATGATTTCCCCCAGTCATCCTAATTAGTAAAGTCTTACCATATGACTATTATCTTTTGTTAAAATGATGAGAAACGTTGGCATTTAGGTATGCAATAATACTTGGGAGACAGCCCAGGCTAAAATAAAAATCACTTAAGGTACATGTAAGACAAGTCTTTTATGAAGAAAACTTCATTTAACTGAAGAGAGACAGGAAAAATTGGACTGAATTTCCATGTAAACTCCTGAGTGTTTTTCTGAATGTCTTGATAATAAGCAAGTGTGTGAAAGAGCTTCTCTATCCTATTATCCATTGTTGCTCTAGTTGCTACCCTTTATAAATATTAACGTTCACAGATGGAAAAGAATCCATCTATATCAAGAACATTGCTATCTAAATTTTGAGAAGATTGAATGTGTTGATAAAAAAAAACTAATTAAAAATGAAACATTTCCTCAATTAACTGGTTAGAATTACAGCTTGGAGTCAGAGTAGCATCAATTTATAAGATTATGGTCATTTTAGTGAGTTTAACACTAATCAACATTCATTATTTCATGTTTCTTTCTTCCCATGAAAGGAAAACATGCCATTATAAATCCCAAGTTAGCAATACACATTATGAAAATTTACCTAAGCATAAAATATATATACACAATGTGTGCCAGTTTTTTTCAAAGCAGTTTCTATCTTAGTTTGTCCAAGATTTATTGAAACAAGCTATCACTTATTAATTAGGCAGCTACTATGCCATCCAACCTTGATAATTTGCCTCTATCATACACATATAAAACACTGAAAACATTCTCTTTTTATGGAAGCATCATAGCAGAAAATGTAGTCATATACTGCAAGTTAAAGCCAGAGTTGAAGACACTGATTATCTGACCAAAAATACTTCCAATAGACCTGAGCTTCCACTAAAGCTTTGTGAGCTTGCTCAGTGATCTGACATTGTACGGTCTTACTCAGCACAGTAAATAGCTTTCTTCTACATTATTATATTTGCCTGATGTCTGAAAAAACATGAGATTTTCATATTAATATTCTAAACACAAGCACTTTATACAATTAGTATCTAAGCAGTGTTCCACCTCTTTTCAAACTGTGTCTCAACAAAAAAGGTAAAAATGGAATTGTCTTGTGTCATCTGTATGCAGGCTAATAAGATAAAAGGGAATCTTTGAATGTTAAAAGATCAGGATTATAAGTCATACCTTCCATGACATACACCAGTGATCCGACATCTCCTTCTTTGATGATACAACTGTCTTTCCCATACTCCACTGGGTACATACAATCCACAATCTCCTGGATCTGTGACAGCTCCAAGTTCTTCATAAAGTCATTGTCAAGGATGGCTTCCTTTATGAGATCCTTGGACCTAGTGCAAGAGAGGGAAGATTTACTGGCACATCTGACAAGTGCTTTCACAGTTTGTGAGGTTTAGCAGAGCCAAACAGTGTTCCAGCACATTGCAAATGCATTTTCTTGTTAGGAATCCAAGAATTCGCTGAAAGACCTGAGAACAAACCAATTCCATGGCCACAGGAAAGGCACTGAGAAACTTTCCTTTAAGTAAAGTACCATTTAATGAATATGTGACAAACAAACAAATAAACAAAATCACGGAATTCCATATTTGTTTTAGACTGTTTTTTTAACCACAAAGATTATGGAGAAACCAATGGACAAATACTTTAAATTGAAGTTTCAAACTTAGTTTAAGAATAAATCTGCACGAAATACAAAATGTTACAAAACACTATTATTATTATGTTTATATATTATAAAAGGACATCAGGATATATTATGCCTCTGCTAGATTGTATGTTTCATGAAGGGAGAGATCATTTTTAATTTTTTTCTCTACTGTTTGCCCAGTGTCTACCACAATACTGGTTATAGTATGGGTGCTCAAGAAATTTTTTGGATTAAAAAAATGGTAAGAATTGGATTTCTAATTTGCTGTTTGAAACAACTGGTAGAAATTTGACAGTTATTTATCCATATCTCATCCTTCTGTAGAGAATATTTATTTCTCCATCAACTAAAATTGAGGTAATAAGGAAGGTAAGTCTGTACTGAACAAGATATTTCAAACACAACATGATTTAGACAAGGGATTAAACATGTAGTCAGTGTGAAAGATATTTACAAATTCTACAATTGGGATTCAGTGGTTAACAGGAAAGTTTTGCAGAACTTAAAAGATGGTGATAATTTGATTCACTGGGATAATTAATAAGCTCCAAATGACTTCCTAAGGATATAAAAATCAAAGCAAACAGAAACCAAAATGTATTTTGTCAGGAGGAAAACAATCAGAGTACTGTCAGAGAAGTCAGAAACTGGATAAGATGAAAGCAAAGACCTTAGCTACGTAGAGGGGAAGCAATGCATTTGGGATTATATATTAAAAGTCTTAACTTCAAAAGCATTTGACTACGAGCTGGTCTTTGTCCACATTTACTTAGCAAGTGACTTTCAGGGAAATGACTTGCAGTTGTAAATACTGAATAAACCATTAGCTCTGCCATTTTGGGGTGGCTTCTCATCTAGACCTCAGTCTACCTGTATTAGCCTTCATGCATTATGTTTTGTTGTTGCTGTTTCTTTATTATTTTCAGGTGTACAAAATAATGTAATAGTTAAAATATTTACACCCCTCACAAAGTGATAACCCCTCCCCCAGTCTACTACCCCTCTTACATCGTATATAGCTGTTACAATTCCATTGACTCTATTCCCTGTGCTGTTCTCCACATCTTGTGACTATATATATATATATATATATATATATATATATATATATATGAATATATATATATATGAATATATATATATGAATATATAATTATAGATGACATTCATTATATTCATGTAGACGATATTCAGCTTCAGGTGTACATTGCAATGGTCAGGCATCTACCCTGTCCATGAAGTGGTCTCCCTAATAAGACAAATGCCCATCAGACACCCTACAAAATCTTTACAACATTATTGATTATATTCCCCAAACTGTCTTTTGTATTCCTATGTCAATCTTGTGGTTACGAATTTGTGCTTTCTAATCCCCTCACCTTCTCCCTCATCCCCACCCCCTCCAATCTAGCATTCCTCAGTTTTTTCTCTATATCTCTGAAACTGTTTCTGATTAGTTTGCTCATTTATTCTATTCTTTAGATTCCACATACTTATAAATAAGATTATATGGTTTGTTTTTTCTCCATCTGATTTATTTCACTTAGCATAATGTTCTCTAGGTCCATCTATATCATTGCAAATGGTAAGATTTCATTCTTATGGCTGAGTAATACTCTATTGTACACACATTATGTTTTATAACGATTTGGTTTTAAGTAACGAAAAGTTCTATATAAAAATGAAAACATACAGAATTGTACACCTGAAATCTATGTAATTTTACTAACAATTGTAACCCCAATAAATTTTTTAAAAAATGAAAACAATTGAAAAGTCATCACTATAAAAACTATTCTTAAAAAGGATTGGCATAACGGAATTAAAATTACATTTATGAAAAAAATCATATGCAGAAATTCTCACACGATTTTTAAGTGAAAAAGCAGGACACAGAATTACTCGTAGATTTAAAGTATGTGTGTGACGAAATATAAAGAAAATAGTCTTAGAAGTTATTAGATTTATCTGGGACCCAGTCCAAACCGTGCCACCTATTAAACCTTGGGCAGGTTGTCTTACTTTTCTGAATTTCCGTTTTATCATTTGAAAAATGGCATTTTAAAAATTACCAACCTTACAGAATTTTATGAGAGAACCAGTGAAAACATAATGTTACTTTCAGTAAATGGTGAGTGGTACAGGTGGTAGTAGTATTAATTGCAGCAGTAGTAAGAGGAAAGAAAGAACTAGAATATACCATTAAAACTTGCAACAATATCAGAGGGAAATAAAATGCTGGCATCAGTTGCCTTTGGTGACAGAATTATATTATTTTTCTTTCTACTCTCCTCCATTTATAAAATTGTCTACAATGGGAATGCTATTTTATACTGAAAACCTTTCATTTTAAAGGTAGTTTACGAAAAGTATGCTATGAAGGAAAAGTAATAATCTATTACTCATTTAATACTGGTTGACTGTTATTTGTATATTCAGTATTACTCTTTTAAATAGATTCTCTTCAATATGCTTGTGTTTATATACTAAAAGCAGGAATTTTCACCTAACAAAGAGATGGTGACGAATGGCTAGTGGCTAAGGACTTCAGAATAGGCTCTATTTAAAAAGTCTGTTTGTGAAACTTAGTTTAGTTTGACAAGGCTATTTCATTTTATACTTTTTTTGCATGTTTTTTCTTTTTCTTTTTCTTTTTTTTTTTAATAGGGCTAGCCAAAACTTTATGTCTCCTGAGGGAAAGAGTTGTTTCTCTTGACTCTTCAACACAAGATGTAAAACTTTGTCCCCGTTTATGATTTTATGAGCTCTCCTTTCTTAATTAACTTCACAATTCCTGCCCTCAAGAATACCAGTAGCACTTTAAGTGACTTCTGAGCTCTATTGTTCTAGGATTACTTTCCCAAATACCAGGACTTATTTGATCTTCAGGAAATTAATTTTAATCAAATTGATAATATTCCCTTTACTGAAAATTCCTTTATTTTGCTGGGGTCAGAGAATGCAGCCTACAATGGGTTCATATTTTCTAATATAACAAAGACTGGATGTTATCAATCCTGGAATCCCAGCATGTTTAGCTACAGATGGTATCTTATCCTTTGGGAAATATTAATAGTGCTCCATTAAAAATATAAGCTCTAGAAATGCCACAAGATTAGAAATAAAGCTCCCTTCCAAGAAAATAATTAGTTCAGTCCAAAGAAGATTGAAGAAAACCACTTTCTCGCTTCTCATAATCAGTACTATTAACCTATTTTATGAAGACATCAAAATGATGAAACAATGAGGCCAAACACAGTCATTCCTTAGAATCATCCACATTTTCAAGTGGTTATGGAAAGTGTGGGAGTGAGGAGGGGGAAGAGGGGAATTTAAGGATGCTCTTGCTTCTCAAGTTTCATGTTAAGTGGAGGACATCTGATCTCATGTCTCTGAAGAAATAAACTGGAGGCTTTCATGTGTGCTTTTGTGTCACTTTAAAACACTGAGAAATAGAGGTCCTATGTTATATTGTTTATGCCTGCATACAGGTATTGTCCAATAACGGTTGCCTCTGAAATGTCACAAATAATCCATTTCTGCCTTGACAGCAAGATAGAAATCTTGCACCTCTGTGCAGTATAACTCAAAGATGTTCTTGTCAGTGAGTTATACTTAAAGCCTCGCCTCTTTGTGTAATGTTCCCCTAAGTCCTTTCCAATGAAGGGCTTGAAACCTTAGGTCAACTCTCATCAGTCTCCACTTGCTCCAACATTATACATTATAATCAATCAGAGCCCCCACGTAACTCTTCTTTGAATCTTTTTTCTTTTCCTGAAGAAACAGTCTAAAACACTCACTGTAACTGAAATATGATGATACATGTGTGATCATTTGAGCTGTGTCATTAGTATGGAAGCTGGGGAAGGCTGCTAACACAAGTTCCAGAAGGTGGTTATCTGTTCTGAGAGTATATACTTTAACAACATTTTGCAAGGAATCAGCAGCCTGACCTGGGCGGTCTAAGAAGAAAAATACAAAGATCTTGTTTTTTGATCCTTCCTATCTGCTTCTGTGAACAAATAATCTACTTTTTTAAATGCTTTTTTATTTTGCCATGCCCCAAATTTGTGGCTTTTTAAATCCAAACATCCATAACAGTCACTTGCTTATTTCATGCTAGCCCTATTGATTTGTCGTCATCACATTGTCAGTCTCTGAAATATTGGTTATATATAATAGTGTGGGGGTAAACTGGCTCTCAGCGGAGGGTGGGGGGGAAGCCATGGTTTGTAGTGTTTGCCGATTTCCATGGTATAAATACTCCCACCACAGTCAATTTCAAGCTACTAATGCTAAGCCAACCTACTTGTAAAATTCCTGAAAGTCTAACAAGCAGTTCTAATGAGCTATATGAGTTGGCTCCAGTACATCACTGGATTTAGATTATTTTTCTAACACCCTGAGAATGTAGTGTGCCTTAATTTATAAATGCTGTAACCAACATGATGATCCTTTCCTTCCTCAAAAATTTCATTAGGTGGTATAATATCCCCAGATAATTTAATGCCAGGATTAGCAACAGTTCTTCCAAACTTTCACTTTTAAGGAAATGAATGGGAAAGTCCATTTCTTCATTTGCTTATTGCAGAGAAAGTTCCTGAATAGCCACACAAAAAAAGAAAAGAAAAAGAAAAAAGAATATTTGATGGAAATTGTGTTCTACATAATCTTAGGTAAAAATGGGACATTCTAATGTAATTATGCACTACTTCTCTAGCAAGCTAGCCAGTATTATTTACTAATGATAAACAGAGTCTCATTAGTTTTCTCAACATTAATAAAATGATATTCTATGTTGTGGTCATCATAGAGTTGGCTAGCAATATCTACATAGCACTCATGTTATTTCAAAGAGCAGCCAAGGCCGTTTCAGATCAGGTGGTCAGGATGGTCAGGAAGCTTCTCTGAGCTGAGAAATTATGACAGTAAGATCCAGCCATGCAAAGATCATGGAGAAGAGCATTCTAGGTAAAAGAAAAGACACATACAAAGGTCCAGAGGTTGACATGATCTTGATCTGTTCAAGGATCAGAAATTAGACCTGTGTGGCTGAAACACAGAGTGAGTGAGAAGTAAAGGGATAGGAGAGTGACATTGCAAAGGTAGGCAGGAGTCAGGTCTCACAGGGCCTTGAAGGCTGTGATAAGAGTTTTATTTTATTCTAAAGTGTTAGGCATCCAGTGAAGGACTCTAAGAGGAGGTATGATTTACAGGTAATATATCAGACATAAAAAATAAATAATATAAACTTATATTTAAATGTTACTGAGTTCATGGATGTTTTCTGTCATGCATTTCAACAATTAATGCATACTAAAAGCAGAAGTTATTATCATGTTAAATTTGGAACTGTCTCATAAATAAAACTGTCTCAAAAATAAAACTGTCTCATAAACTCTTACATTTACTTGGTCTCTCAGGCAACTTTTACATATTAGGAGAGAATAAGGTCTCATGTCCATGTCAAGCTGTCTCCAGAGGCTGTAAAGTACTCCTCTCTTTAGATTAGTATCCTGGGAACACACACCAGGCAATAGTAGATATGTCTCAAATGGCCATGCGCAGAAATGTGAAAGTTAACATGTGATCCATTCATTTGATAAAGACTTCCAGGTACTTTAAAAAATAGAGCTATTAAATTATTACTACTAATAAAAATCAGCTAAAGTAGAAAACTTCTATAATCAACTGCTTGGGAAAAAAAAAAAAAACCCTCACTAAATCTCTTTAGCTCTCAATGGTTAGTTTTAGGTTCAAATAACAGGAACAGCAGTCAATACAATTTCAAGGTCACCTTGATCTACAGGATAGTCTCTGCAGTTGGCAATTCAGAAGTCCAAACCCCCATTGATAGTGCAGAGCTCTTTTACTCAAATAAAATCATTGTAGGAAATACAAATTGGTAGTTACAAAATCATGGGGATATAAAGTACAGCATAGAGAACATAGTAATGTTGCAACAACTATGTATAGTGTCAGGTGGGTACTAGACTAATTGGGGGGATTACTGCATAAATTACATAAATGTCTAACCACTGTCCACATGAAACTAATATAACATTGAATGTCAACTGTAACTGAAAAAAATAATTAAGAAAAACAGTTTCTAATTCCAGGAATTATTGAAGCAAGTTACCTCTACCTATCTACTAGGAAATATTTGATTAACAACCTATAGGCAAGAAAAACTCTTGGAGTAATCCTCTCACTGCCCCAACTGTTAAGATTCTGCTCAAACAGTGGGTATTATTTCTTGTCTAACAGCTTTCCTGAATGATCTCTGTAGGTAGGCATAAGCTAGCGGAGCTAAGAAATATCAATCAGCCCACATTTTTCAAAGATAAAATTTAATCCCACAAAGCTATTGGCCAATTTAGATATTTCCTCAAGACTGAAAAATCAGTTTTTACCAAGTTTCAGACTGTATTTTCACATCAGTCAACTACCATAGCTAATAAAATCTTATAGCAAAAACAGTCAGAAAGAAATCAAAACTATTTGCAGCATCCATGCCTAGAATCAGTATTTGATACAAAACATGGGAATCACAAGGCCAAAATATATGACAGCGACATAGTTCTTAGGTGACTAATGATATCGATCTTTTGTCTATTACATGCATCAAAAAATTTCCAATTGCCATTTTCCTTCTAACGTTTTTATGTACTTCTAACATAAATGAGCATCTGAATGAAATTTAGATATTATAACTCTGATAAAAAACAGTGATCGGGGCAAGTAGAAGATGCTAACCCATAAAACATTTGTTTACTCAAATATCCCTTAAGGCATCTCCTTTTGAACTAATATGTTCACCTTATTCTCAATGACTAGGACCAATGCTAAGTAGCTCTCAAAATCACTGGTTAGATGTTAACAGATGGCGCAGACTTATATTAATTAAAGGAAAAGAAAATTAATATTCTTTGTAGGCTTTCACTAATATCCAAAGTCAGTACTGAAGTTTCCCTGTCAACTACTCAAGGCATTCAGTATTCCAGAGATCCCTTGTACAACTACTTCAACTAGTGAGCCTAACTTAAAGCAAGCCAGTCTCCAATAGAGCTCAGATAAAACTCTTATCCTATAAGCTCCTCTTTCGTATCACAGAAGTAGAACTGTGGAGTTTCAGACATGTTCTGTAAAGTGGTTTTCATGAGCATAAATAAGACCGTACACATTACATTACAGAAGGTAAAAACCATGTGGCTTGATTATGCATTAATACTATTTTTGAAGTTTAGCTATTTAAACTGCAAAATAGAGCAATGATTGGAAAGAAAACATTTGGCATATTGCAATACGATGTTTTGAAGCAATTTTTTAACTTTCAAAATACGCAAACAATTGAGTTCTCCTAGAATTCACTTGTTTCCATCACGGTCAACATGATCACACTGCGAGCATCCATTAAGTTCCTCACCAACCAGGGTGATCCTGCCCATGGTATCCATGATGCCCAGGGTGGACTTGGTACCATGATATTTTGTGTTGTCCTTCAAAAACCATGTGTTTCATCACCATGTGTTATGCATTGCCATTTCAATTATTGCAATAGCTTGATTTTAAAATTGCTTATCAATGAATCATTTTAGAAAAATTCAGTTGTTCAGATGCTTCTCATATGTGATCTTTGGGATAAATTACCTTACATTTGTTTGAATTCAGTGTCAGAAAAATAACATGTTTCTACCAATCACCACCTCTCCCCCACCACCACCACCACCAAAAAATAAAAATGTGTATACTTTCATTTGGCTGAAAATTATGACTTGGATCATTCATTCTTTCCTCTGGTGATGCTTCCAGAAAATTAGAGCCTTGTTATAGTGACATGCAGGTCCTAGGAGGAAGATCATTTACTTTGATGATCTTGTTTCAATTTCATCTCCAAACAGCTTGGTTTACATTAGACTCTAACACATTTGACACTGTATCTGCCTGAAGGGAGATGGCATATATATTGAGAAAAATGTTCAGTAACTAAAATATTAAAACCAAACAATCATGCTCCTAGCTGTAAAAGCTCTCTGGTTTCCTGGCTTCTTAATCAAAGTGAAAAATAAACCAATAATGACAACATGAGTCATCATCATAGTAATAGTAGCAGTAATAGTAGTAGTAGTAGTAGTAGTAGTAGTAGTAGTAGTAGTAGCAGTAGTAGTACCACTACTACTGGTATTTGCTAAGTTGTTACTCAATGTTCCCCAACGAAGACCCTTACCTCATTTAAGTCTCACAATGCCTTGCTGTGTTTGCCTGAAAACATAGAACTGAAACTCAGAGCAGTTATATGAGTATAGCCTATCCAGTGTTGTGCATCCAGTACATGACAGGTCGAGTCAGGATTCAAAAAGATAAGTCCATTTGACTTCTAAGCCATGCTCTACTAAATTGTTCGACTTCTAAGCCCACCATGCTAAATTGTACTAATAATTTGAATATAGTATCCCAATTATAAAATCCGAAAGCAGATGTTCTTCTCACCTATCTCTAATTTTGCAAAACTGAAAAAGCCACGTTTCAAAAAAATATGATCTTTGAACTGAACAGACCCTTTCATGCTTTCAAGCCAACTCCACATCGAATATTCCGTTCTACTATTGCCACAAACCTGCGTGGCAGGCAGAACAGATGTTACTATTATCCCTATTTGACAGTTAAGAAAACAGAGGCACAAGGGGTTAGGGGCCTGCCAAGTTTGTTAGAGATTAGAGCAGAACTCAAGTCTGGTGACTATCAAACTGGAATAACTGCTTTTCAGATACACATTCATAGTCTCTGTGTCTCTCTCTCTTCATACCTTCAACCATTCTCATGTCCAAAGTGTACAAAAATGTACTATCAATTTAGGTAATATCTGTATTTGAATTCAAAATAAAAAGGAAACTCTCATTGTGCTTGTAGGATAAAAATAGAATATCCCAACGAAAACTGCAAAATGTCACCATTTTGTAGTTAATGTAATTAATGACCTATAATATAGATATATTTCAAAGAATTCTGAATATGAGATACTAAACATTGAATGCTTTCTCCATTATTACAGTAGAAATATAATATGTAGGATCTATAAACTTAACAAAACACGTTAGTATATCGGTTTATATATTATAATCTAATGAGTTAGATACCTTAAATTTTTACTGAAAAAGACTGAGAGGGTAGGAAGAAAGGGTGGAAGGGAAGGAGGAAGATAAATATGATTTTATAACTTGAATCCACTATTTATCGACTTGTACTATGCTGTCCTTTAAAGATTTGTCCCTTTTCAGTGACAAAGAGTTAATATTTATCATTTTTCAAACACAAAAATTCTAGGTTCAAATTCAGCCACTGCAGATAAATACAAGCTATAGTGATTTATGGGTTTATACCAGAACCATAATTATCCACAAAGTGATTTAAAAAGTGACCTAGAGTTGCTGCTGACACAAGCACAGTATTTATGAAGTAAGCCGTACCTACAAATCTGAAAAATCACTTCTAAAAATGTATCCTTTGTGAAATAAGATCACAACCAACAGTGAGAGAAGGACAAAAAGAAACAGAGGAGCCATAACGAAGTTTAGGCAGGCCATGAAGCCAAGGAGATGAGTATAATAAATATATGCAGAAGACACGGGGTTTATAATACGAAATATAGTTGAATTGCAAATCACACATTTGCAGGGACATAATCTAACACTGTCCGAATGCCTCCAGCCAGTCAAAGGGGGAACATAAAGGCTTTGCCAGGCTGAGGTTCCCAAAGTCAGAGACAGGCTACAGAAGGGAGGCGAGTTCGTTACTGAGGTTATGGAGTACTGAGTGAAAGTGAGGTCTCGAGATAAATAGCTTCTAGAATCCGAAGGGAGTTCAGGCAGAAGCGAGCCCAAGACATTGGCTCTTCTACCTGAGGTAACTAGGTGGAACAAAAAGATACATAGGGGAATGGGTCTCGGAATCCCTTTTCACGAAGATAGTGCCGAAAGCGAAGAAGGAAGCCCCTGCCCCTCTCAAAGCTGAAGCCAAAGCAAAGGCTTTGCAGGCAAAGAAAGCAGTCCAGAAAGTCGTCCACAGCCACAAAAAAAATCTGGACGTCACCCACCTTTCAAAGGCCCAAGATACTGCGGCTCCGAAGGCAGCCTAAATATCCTCGGAAGAGTGCCCCCAGGAAAAACAAGCTTGACCACTATGCCATCATCAAATTCCTCCTAACTACCAAGTCGGCCATGAAGAAGATAGAAGCCAACAATACACGTGTGTTCATTGTGGACGTCAAGGACAACAAGCACCAGATCCCACAGGCTGGGAAGAAGTTCCATGACATTGATGTGGCAAAGGTCAACACCCCAATCAGGCCTGATGGAGAGAAGAAGGCATAGGTTCCACTGGCTCCCGACTATGATGCTTTGGATGTTGCCAAAAAATTGGGATCATCTAAATTGAGTCCAGCTGGCTAATTCTAAATACGAAAGTTTTTCACTGTAAAAAAAAAAAAAGAGAGAGATGCAGAAGAAGGACAGGAGGTAGTGATTCCAGAATATTTCAGAAGTTCAGGGGACTCTTTCATGGAGTGGTTGGGTTATGACCTACCCACAGATGTGAAGGTGCTATTAAAGAGGCAGGGATTGTAGAACAAGCACTCTACACACTGCCTTTCCATGTTTCTGCCTTTTTGTCACTCTCTGGAATGAATGAGGAGAGCAGGGAAAAGGATGAAGGAATGTAAAGAGGGGGAAGTAATCCATGATGACACTCTACCATTGCTTGTGAGTAGAGTCTAGGTACAAGGAGAGCTGCCGAGGAGAAAGTCTTTTGAGGATTTTTAATTGAGTTGCTTTTGTAAATATTATCTCACCTTATCCTCCCAATAAAAACGTCCAGGAACAATCAGTCATGCTCATTAGGAAAATGGTGATGTATCATTCAACTTCCACCCACAGCCCATTTTTAAGGCCACGCTGTTCCAGGTGTACCAGAAGACCTATTTGGGATCTGAAATAAAGACCTGTCTGAAAATGTAATACGTAGGCTGAGATTTAAGGATAAGATGAGCCACCTCATAGGAGATTGATGAGAGAGACACTTGAAGCAAATGGAACAAAATGTTTTCAGATTCATGTTTGCAGAAGGAAGCCCCTGGGAGCTAGAGCCTTCTGATAAGAGACAGGATGGCTGAAGATGAATTTGGAGACATGAGCTGGGGCTCATTGAGGCAGGGCCATGCAGACAGTGGGAAAGAACTGGATTCTTAGTGAAATGGAAAGCTACTAACAGAGTAAAATGAGGATAGTGACATGGTCTTATTTATGTTTTAAAAAAAATTAGGATTTTAGTGAATGAACTGGGGCAATTGCAGGTGGAAGGAGAGGGGAAGGAAAGCTCAGAAAAGATGCTATTATACTATTTTCAAGAAAGACATAATGATGGCCTAGCTTAGGAGAGAGACAGTAGGTATGGGCAGAAGTGTGAATAAACTGAAAGTGTATTTTGCAACTAGAAGCTCTAGGACTTACTGGGAGATTAGATGTGGAGATGAGAAAAATGGAGCAGTCATAGGTTTCCAGTTTAAGCAACTGAATAGACATTGGTGGTATAGACTGAGATGGCTTAGGCTTTGAAAGGTTACAAGCAACGAAACCAACCTAGGGGAGGGTCCAGGGAGAGGCACTCACAAAAGAGACTGAGAAATGCCAGAAATAGATCATAGGGAGTATAGATCAGGGAGGTGATGAGAAGGAAGCATTTCAAGAAGAAACACCTACCTTTTCCTTTTGATTCCCACTAGAGGTGTATTTTCCAATATAATTAGTGTTAAATCTTTGGTATTTCTATCTCTGATATGATTCAATTATTTATTATAAATTAATATTGTGCCTTAGTACAGCAACAATAAGCACTGCTCTTCATTGTGCCATTAAAAAAATTCATTTAAAAATATCTTTACTTTGACTTTATTACTCAGATTATGTTAAGCATAAGGGTATCACAGTAAACTGAAATTTGCTTGAAAACATATGAGTAATTACTCAAAAGAAAGCCAATAAGACTTACTGTCATCCTCTGCATTTAAAAATACCATACACAATACACGTATACCACACATACAAAATAGATATGTACTAAAGTCTGCCAGTACTAAACTTTAGTACTAAAGTACTAAACTTTAGTCTGTACTAAAGTTTATTGTGGTAAGGTAATATGGCGAGAAAGCTACATTATCTATTTTAAAAAATGTGAATATCCTAAGAGCCTGGATTCCTCCTCACTTATCAGAGCAACTGGCAATCAAAATGAAACTGCCATCTTTGGAGGGAGAAGGATTCCTTAGAGTGGAGGAAATACAACATTAGCAACCTGACGGGATGATCCACACAAGAAACTTGTTTAACAGATTTGATTCTCATACCAAGTTACTGCAGATAAAAAACCAGTAAGCAGAAAGGGGCAACAGAGAACTTGAAAGTGACTCAATATTAATAATAGGTTGACTCACTCAACATTGTATAAGCCTCATTACCCTCCCCTTCATTTACTTCCTAAGCCGAGTACTGTATTGTAAATGACACCATTCAGAGAAATAACTACACCACGAGGGTCATTCAGATTTCTGTACCAAATATAGTACAGTATTTTCAAGTTCTATTGAAAAAAAGCTTTCCTCATGATTAGTAAAATGAATACCTCATTTCACACTCACTGGACTCTTGAAGTTAGTATGATGTTTATTATGTATTCTTTACTTTCGTGAATAATTTTAGCCATTAAACCCCGCTTCTTAGCTACTTTAAATTCCCTTGACAACATGGTAGGGAGTAAATACATAAGTAAATAGTAGTTTTTTAATTATAATTTTCTTTTCCGTTTTTGGGAAATGATGACATTCTAAACTACCTGTTTATCCATACTCAGTTCATGCAACATGGAATTCTGCCTAAATTCACGGAACCACATGCTCCATTGCTAACTTATACTAAATGTGGCATATAGTTTTCTTATCCTCTCTATTACGGTCCTCCATCATACTTCTAGCAAAATCCAAATGCATTTCTTATTACTACATTTAATCACCAACATTTTCTTGTGATTAAGAAGAAAGAAGAGACTGTTTTCTCTCAGTTTCCTTACTAGCTTCTCCTTCTTGTCAACCCATTTAACATGGGTAGTTCCTGGGGCTCTATGCTAAGCCTTTTCTTTCTCTCTCTTTTAATTTAAGATATTCTCCACAGATAAACTTCCTTTAACTAAAGTGTTAGCCTTCAGTTACCTCTTTCTTAAACTGGTATAACCTTTACTCCCCATCTAATATCAAATGGTCTTAGGAGACGTTATTTCAGCATGTTATTCTTAACTCATCCCTCATCTTGTCATAGCATAAATGTACTATGAATCAAAACTTTGCCTCACTAATTCCAACATTGAATCCCCTTTGAGGCTTACTTCCCAATTCAGTGGGTGAACTCCAATTTTTTTGTTTTCTATTTCTTTACCTGCTGCTACTTTTCTTTCAGAAAAACTTATTTAGCATGCCCTTCCTTATTATAGTAGTACCAGTAAGGTTTCTATTAAGATTGTCAGAGTACTTCTAAGTTCCAATCTTCTCCACCCACACTGGTACATCAGAGTCAATTGAGAAGATTTTTTTAAAGATGCCCAGTATCCAACCCAACGCCTGGGCCATGTGTCGAGGTATGCACCGTCATATACATGACATAGCATGTGAAATACATTTTAATTACCTGTTCACATGTAAAAATACTTTGGATTTTGTGCAACCTAAACTTTTATACATAGTTTCCCAATATTTTTTCTGCCCAGTTTTAAAGTTTCTGTTCACTTTAAGGAAAAATTAATTAACAAAATATGGCATATTCAAGTATTGTCCATCCAAAATAACATTTTAGAAGACATAAACAATGTGACCCTTTATTTTGAAGGTAAGTTTGCAAAACTGTAAATACTGAACTTTAAAAATGAAACAATTGCACACACAGAGAACAAGAAACTTCTCAATTATGACCTTGCATGGAATCAAAACAAACAGACAGAGGTTACCAGGATATTTTATTCTTTGAAACACTGTCTTTCCTTTGCTTATATATGTAATATCAGTCTACTAATTTTCCTTATCTCTCCTGTTTCTTTCCCCTTCCTGTCCGCTCTCCCACCTCCTCCTTCCTCTCCCATTCTCCATCTCCCTCCCCATTCCCCTGTCTCCCTCTTCCCTCCCCAGTCCCTCTTAGACCCTGACTCTATTGTTTTCTCTCAGTCTCCTTCCTAGCTTCTCCTTCTTGTCAACCCATTTAACATATAGTTCCTGGGGCTCTATGCTAAGCCTTTTCTTTCTCTCTCTTTTAATTTAAGATATTCTCCACAGATAAACTTGCTCAAACGACTATCTATATGCTGACAATACCTAAATCTATATCTAGAGCTCCAGCTGAAAGTCTTCTCGCCTACACAGTTACCTCAAACTCATCATGGTCACATTGAATGCATCTTCATTCTGAACAAACCTGCTTCTCCTCTGACCCTCTGAACCTTAACCACTAACGTCACCATCCACCCAGTTGCTCAAAATAGAAGTCTAGAGGTCATCTTGACGTCATCCTCTCCCTCACACTGCATAACCAGTCACCAAGACCCCACTGATCAGGTCTACCTCTTAAGTTTTTCTTGAATCTATCCACTTCTAGTCATATCCATGCGATTCTTAGTTTAAGGTATCTTCACCTATCATCTCCACTTCAAAATTGATTTAGAGACTTCTTAATATCCAAATTGGCCCCTTCATCCATCCTCAATCCCTTCCAGTCGTTTCTACACATTATAGTGAATTTTAAAAACAAAACACAACAGTCTGTATGTGAAAACTGTGAAATCCAAATAAGTCCATACCTGAGTTAATAACATTGTACAAACAGAAATTTCTGGGTTTTTATACTGTACTATGGCTATGTAACATATTATCACTGGGGAAAACTGGGTAAATATGCATGAATACCCTCCATACTCTTTGTGCAAATTCTTGTGAGTCTTAAACTATTTCAAAATAAAAAGTTATTAAAAAATACAACTCTGATTATATTCTCTGAAGTCTGGTCCACCCCTTCTTAAAACTCTTTAATAACTTCCCTTAAATAAGACCAACATCTTGACACTGACTTTCAAACACACTGAAGTTGTTGTCTACCTCATATTCCAGTCTCCTTTTTCAACTTGTACTACAACTGCATTAGTCTTTTTTTAATTTCTCAAAAGGAACACTCTCTATTGCTTTAAGAATTACAAATAATCTGTTCCCTCTGCTTAAAGCAGTTTCCTCAAATCATTTCTGGGCTTATTATCTGCCTGTTCTTCAGATGTCTACTAAATGTCCATTTATCAGGGAAGTTTTCCCCAGGTGGTCTCTACTAATCCATTTCCTCAGACTAAATGAATTCACCCTCTTTTAGGTTCCCATAGCACCCTTTACTTCCCTATTTGTAAAATTCATCAAGCTTGAATTTTCTTGTTCAATACCTCTCCTCACGCCAGTAGTCCATAAACCCAATAGGGACAGGGAATTAATATCCAGCAAGAAAATACTTGTTAAAGAAGTGAATGAATGGATTTTTTAAATTGCTGCTAAAAACCAAATTCTTCATCAATTTAATCATTCAAAAAGAGTTTCTAGACTACCTATACATTGGTATACTGAGTTATATTCTACTTTTCTATAATTAGTAACACTTTTTAATGATAGTTTATGAACCAAGATTTGGGGATGATAGTATACCAAATATTGCATACTCTGGGGAAAATGGTATGTCATTCCAGATGTCAAATAAGACCTTAGTGTAGTTCAGATATAGAACTATGACGGTATTTAAATATCTAATAAAGGAAAGTAATTAAAATATATATTTCTGTTCTAGAAATAGCTCTACAGGCAGTGTAGAGATTCACACCCAATTAAGTATATGACAAAAAAAAGGAACTACAGGAGCCTGACATTCACTATTATTTTCTCCACTTGTTTCTTGACATACGTGCTCAACTTTCTACATTCCCAGGCAATTTACAGTAACACAGAGTACTCGGTATCCTTGTAAAGCATTTTCAAGTCTACTGTATGTCACAATGAATACTACATTATTCCAAGAATCAAAATATTTCCAAGTACAAGAAATCATCATGTAGAGATTCAACCTCTGGTTTTAAAAACGAGGATGCTGACAAGATCAGAGTGAATTGATGCGACAACCAGGAGCAGAATACAAGTTGCTTGGAATCCAAGTGACAAAGCTCTGCCCACGTTTGAATACAGGTTTTAGAAGTTTCAATAAGTGTATCAATTTGCAAATATTTCCACCTAGAATATTAAACCCTCAGCTCTTTTTTATTGAAGTCTTTAAAAGTACAGATAATTGTTATATCTAGAAGCAATGCGAATACAATTTAGATTCTTGATAATGGCAGATGTCAGAAACAATTGAGTAACATTGAAATTCTGAATTAAGTTTTGAGATCTTTAAGGCTCTATGATTTTTGAGTTCTTAAGTTTTGTTTTCTTATGAGTTCCCTTTAAATTACAGTCTAAATGAGGGAGCAGGGCGATAAAAGTCGTAGAAAGCTTTATTATCAAGACTCAGGAATGAATTCATTACAAAGAAAAGAGCTATGACAAGGCTGATTTTGGGGGTAAGGGGGGAATTCAAGTTAATGCTCTAATAGCATGCTATCTCTCTCATTGACACCTGTACTATTTACCATTTTAATGCATATCTTATCTACCCTTTTATGCAATAGATTTTTTTAGCTGTGAATTATTGTTCATCAAAATTTACATGAGTGAGATTTAATATCCTCCCTTTGATATTAAAATCATATGTAAAAGCTTGTAGGGGATAAGTAAATAAAGAACTAGGCCATCTCTTTCTCATATTAGCTATGCTAAGGTATTAGAAATCAAAGCTCTCCACACTCTTGTCCAGAAAGCCAGGCAGCCTATATTAGCATGGCAGCAGCCCAGAGAATGGCTATAGAAAGATCTGGGTTTGAGTCTCTTTTCTGCTATTTCCTCACTTTTTTTGGCTATCACTGCATAACCTGAGAGAGCCTCGGTTATCCCATCTATAAAGTGAACATTAAGAGAACAGCTATTTCTAGGACCGTTGTGAAGATACCACTACAGTAACTAGGATAATAATTTAGGTATCTGGAAATCATTAATGCAAACCTGATAACAGTAATCATTGAAATGCAGCAGCCGTGGATGAAGAGCAGAAAGGGGAAAGGTGCCTACTTTGCAAGAGTGGCACAGTCAGGTATGCCAGTCTCCTGGGAAGTCCCTGGGGTTATAACTGGTATGTGTGGCTGGAGGGCTTGGTGCAAACAAGCCTGCAAGATTGGTGGTAGCAGAACAAGCAGATCCTCTCTAGGCAGCCACGAACCTTTGTACTATACCCCCACCTCTGTGGATTTCTCTTGGGAAAGGATTTGGATTTATCCATATAAAAGAGGGATAACTATGGGTACTTCTAATCATCCAATCTTCTATTATACATCTCTAATTTCCTTGTAAGATTCATCTGGACAGGCTAAAATGCAGACATGGAAACTCCAGCCCAGAAACTGGGATTCAGTAGATCTGGTCTTGTATCCAGCTAGTATCTGCCTTTTTAACAAGTACTTTAAATTATATATGCAGATGTCGACAGACCATGTGTGGAGAAACTCTTTTTTAGATTTTCTATACTCTGTCTCTGTATGAAATCAGACTAGCAGAGAGTTCTGTCTCTCACAGAATTATTCTAGCTTCCCCAATAAGATGTCTTAAAAAAGCTACATATTAGTAATAAAAAATCTTGAACTTTTAGGAAGGGTTGACATGAAAATCAACCTTATGATGACAACTTTTGTAACATGTCAGATGTTGACTATGTTATGTTTTACAATGTCTCTTTTGTTAAGATTATTGCATAGATGTCTTTTATTATAAATTGCCTTAATATTTTAATTTGAAAGTAAATGGGATGTAAGTAATATATATATATATATTTAAATTACATATTTTTATATATTTTAATTATGTATATGTCAAAATACATAAAATAATATATAATGTGTGTCGTGCGGGGTGTCAGGTGGGGTCTCTGGTCCCGCTCCCCACATAAGAACGCAGGACATGGTGAGGCCAAAAAGGAACACCCACGGAGCCATAAGTAGGGGAGTCATATCACTATATTCTCACCGGCGGCATCCGCCTCTCTGCAATCCGCTCTTGCTAGCCCCCATTTCTGCTAGCATAGCCATGGCAGTTATATTAGTGGCCAATGGCTCACTGGTTACAGCTGACCACCAACTAGCCACAGCTGATGGCCATCCAATCACAGTTGATGTCCATTTACTACCTGAGCCAACACCTTTCTATGTGAGGCCAAGAGCCTGGAAACTGCTTTCTGGGGCTCTGTCCCCACAATGTGTATATATTATGTATATGTACATACATATTTATTACTTGACACGTCTCAAGTCATTCTGCCAGCTAAAAACCAGGAGCTGCTTTAGGGCGAGTAGCCTCAGGCAGACATCAGCCTATTAGCTATGTGGCCCAGTCAGAACTAAACCAAGATGAACAAAATGGAAATAGGAGAAATGGTGGGGATTCTGCCCTCAATTTTAGAAGGAACTAGTTCTAATATTTCCTTATGCAAGAGTGCTTCAGTTCAATTTTTTTTAACCTCCAACCCACACATGAATTTTACCAAGGATTTTTATTTCTGTTTATTTCTTGGGCTAAGGGAGACAGTAGTGAAATGCATCATTTTAAGCTAAATAAAATAGCCAGTTATTACATAGCTGATTGTGCAATCATTTCTTGAGGAAACTTATTATAGATAAAATTTAATTAAGGCGTGATTCTCACAAAAATTCCACCAGATATGTCCATCTCCCCATCCCAACACACACACACACACACACACACACACACACACACACACAGAAGTATTTCAGCCTTTCAAGAAAGCTTGCACAGTGGGAGAGTTTCTAAATACTTAGTTGAACCTTTCTTACCGAGTAGGTGCTCCATGAAAGTTATTTGAATGAAAAAGGCATAAACAACCATATACTATGACAAGTCACTAGGAGACTGAAAATTTGTTATTGTAATGTACATTTTAAAACAAATAAACTGTACCCTATCCTTCCACTTCCATCTTCCATTTTAATAAGTTAAACAAACCAAAAGTTGCATGAACCATGATTTATATATCAATTCTATCAAAAACAGAGAAGTCACTTGTAGTACTGTCATGTGCAGTTAGTTGGTTGTATGGACTTTTACATATGGAAAGATTTTAGAGCTTTGATGGAAGAAAAAGAAATAAAACTTCAAGAAATAGCACTTTCACATATCTCAGAACAAGAAATGCAATGAATTTCTTTTCCATAAATCACCCATTCAATTTCCTGGTTAATCACTGAAATATAAAAGGCTAAATAGTGATAAATTGGACATACATTCTACTTGAGGAAATAAAACTGTAGAGGATACAAACGATTTTGATTAAATTCCAAATATCTGTCATATACCATTTTAACCAATAAATAGTCAAAGCATTTAATCCTTTTGGGGGACAATTAAAGTTTTGCTAGATTTTTCCAGCCTCTGAAACAGATAGCATGTTTTTTGTTCATTTTTTTCCTTTACAATGTTAACCTCTTTTAGACTTCTTGATTTTCAAGCATCAAATGATGTCTTCAAGTACAACTAGAAGTATCCAGAATTATTTCATATCTGAATTAACCTTTCAAACAAATAAATGAAACATATTTTTGTAAAGTTCATTCTTCTTTAACATTATGAAGAAGGTTCAGAATTTTTCCCTAATAAAGAGTTGGTCTCTTACTTTTCCTAAAATAACAATGAAACAATGTTTTCTTTCCATAAAAAACAAAGAGGCAGGATCATTTTAAAGATGTTGGAATAAAGTAAGTATAAACAAGCTATAAATGGGAATGATGGGCTGTCTCAACTATGCACTTTTCTTTGAGAACCGTGCACAGAAACTTAACGCCATTTTTATAAATACACAACTCATCCCTCATATCCCAAGTGTCAGTACAGAAAAGAGAAAGAAGACATCTTATCCCTGCACTAGAGATCCTACAAGCTAGAGGGCAAGACTCTCATGCAATGTTTCCAATGATTGCAAAACTGTGGATCCATGGATGCTATTTGACTCGTAGTTATATTTGGCCTGCAATAGCATTTGAAAAAAAAGAAATTAAACAGGAGATGATGATAAAAAAAATTAGGCAATGCTTTAAAGTCATGTATTTCACATGAAAAAAACAAACTAGATTTCCTGCTTTTCTTGAAAAATGAGTATGTTTGGCATCAATGGGCCCCTTTTCTAACAAGTCATGGGTCACCTGAAACTGATTTGGAGCTGCTTCTTTTGGATGAGCATTTGTTCTCTAATTCATTCCAGTTTCCCAACCTGTCTACTTGATTTATTTGTAGATCCTACTTGACCCCAGTAGGCATCTAAGTAAACCACATTTCTGCATGATGTGGTAAGTGCTGTGCCTGGGATACTATTGGAGTGAGAGCCCTCTGTGACAATGGAGCTCACTTCTGGCTACCAATATATTCACTTGCTAAGCTTTTAAAAAAATAATAACTCCTGGGCCCTAGCCCAGACCTATCAAATCAGAATCTCTGGCAGAGGGACTCAGGCATTAGTATTCTTAATATTCTCTAGGTGGTTCCAATCTGACCCACAGTTGAAAACCCCTGGTTTAGAGCAAGGGCCTTCAGATTTTGGCTCACATCTCACCTAAAATGTTTTTTTAAACTATATGCCTCAATTTGTATTTTTAAATTGATATCCAAAATTTTTCATCATACGTTTAAAAAGTTGCAATGGAGGTACTTTCTTCAAAAGAGTTAATAAGGACATCTTAAAATAAACTGTTGTATCCTCTTTTATTGCACACTATTGTCCATTTTTAGAAGTGCATGATCAATTCTTAAACTACAGAAATTATCTCTCACTCCTTTTTCTTCTTAATGAAAATGTAATTCCATTCTAATTCTTCCATAGAATGACAAATACTTTTATGCTTGCAAGTATTTTGTTGAAAATTTTTTCACACATATTCTCAGGCAGGTCAGCTTTAGAAAAAAAACATACATACATAAAACATACATACATAAAAATTGCAAATTCTGAAAATACATATGGAATTTGAGACTCTGCTTTCTTTACATATATCCATGCTCATGTATCTTTTATCTTAACCTGATATCTCCCAGAAAACAGAGACTGAGAAAAGAGCTTACATGAAGGGACATTCTTAATGGAATTGGTCCCAAGAAACAGGAGAAGAAAGAGATGAGAAGGAAAGAGAGCCAATTCTGGCAGTAATTGATTTAATAACTGCAGTGGGCAACTGGGCTTAATGCCACTGGGGACCCTCCACAGAGCCCTGTAAAATATGCCTTAGCCTTGTCTATGGGAAACACAGAAGGTAAGAATATTTGTGTACTGTTATCGAGCTCCCATTGGTCTAGAGTTCTCCATCATTACCAGTAACTCTAATCTACTTCAGGTTCACACACACATACACCTCAGAAGTGGGGTATGGTAGAGAAAAAGAGAGGTGAGGTATAAGTGAGGCATAGTGCTCTCAGGTTATACCTGTGCACAGTTGGTTGTTGCAACAGTGGCTAACAGTTAAATAGGTCAGCTGATATCATGTGAAGATGGGCACAGAGTTGTCTAATGTTCTCTTGTAAAATCTTGGAGTTTCCTCACTGTGTTGCAACTGATGATCAGTAATACAGGAGAGCCAGGGAAAACTCCCTTAAGGAGCTAATCCTGGATATAAACCTTAAAAGGAAGGAAGGCATTGCCATCAAAGTGGAGAAAGGTTGTTTCGGACAAAGGGCATAACATGAGCTAATGTATAGGACATAAAATAGAATGATATATACAGTTTGCTAGTGAAATTGTGCATCGAGAGACAATGGAGAGAGATTCAGGAACTAAGCCATGGACTTTTAATGTCATGCTAAGGAACGTTGTCTTTATCATGAAGGCTATGGAGAGGCATTGGGGCCTTTTAGGTGGGGCTGGGGGCGAGTCTCACAGTCAAAGAAAGATAATTTGTCATCAAATGATTAAGGCCTGGACCACAATTGAGTCTATAATGATGGAGAGTTGAAAGGATACTGGAGAAATATTAGAAAGGGAATTCATAGAAGTCCTTAACAGACAAATGTAGCAGAAGAAAGAAGAGGTTTAGGATGACTCACAGGCTCTGACTTGGACAATTGGGCTGATGACTAAGTAGTGTAAACAGAAGAAGTGATTTACTGAAGTTTTAAACAATCCAGGTTCCTAATTTTCCAGTTGTTTCCTATGAGTCAGACCATCTAAGCAAAACTATGAGAATGAGGTCAACTCATGAAGCTCCATCTTAGAAATCCCCTCCTTAAAGTCTTTCCTACTTCAACCCAAAGAGGTGGGGTCTCTCCATACGCCACACCAGGTAGGGGAAATTACAGTGTCTTCAGAAAGGCTTATATTTTGATGTTCCTAGGAGCCCTATTCACATAGAACACGATGTGACTGGAGTTTCTCAGAGTTAGGAAACAAGGTGGCCCATCCTTCAGAACAAGGGAAGCCATCACAAATGAGTAAGTACAATCCAGGTGAAAGTGAATGGAGATTGATGGGGATTCAGGAAACTTGGCTACCAAAAGTCACTAAATTCTAAATTTTCAAAATGCATTTCTGGCAAAATAAAATATATACGTAAGTTTCAAATATAGTTTGTAGATGTCCCTTTGCCTCATTTGCAAGTATAAATCCATGAAGACCTTCTGAGGCTCTCTCCTAGCCTACTTGCCTGACTCTCTCACCTGACCCTACCTTACAATGTAACCGTAGGTGAAAGCGATGTCTCACTCAATTCGACTTCCAGGCTTTTGCAGGCAGATATTTAGGCATACTCTTTCTTATGTTTGCTGCTGTGTTTTCCTGCTTTGAAAAACTTGAAGGCAGTGGTAAAGATAATGTGACGATGCATATGAAAATATGTCAAAAGCCCAAGAGTGCTTACAAATGTGCAATGTCATCATGGTTGTCATCATCATTATCACCATCATCACTAGGAAATCTACTGAAAAATTCTCCAACACTCTATCTGCTCCAGATAGCCAAAAAGAAAGAGTAGGAGCCAGATGAAAACTAGGAAGTCAAGATGGCTTCTTGTAGGCCATCATTACCAGTAACTAAAAGTGACTCTCATTAAAATATATTTTTATTATACTAGCATGAGCTCACATCAAATTAAAGTCTTTGCTGTTAAATCAATGTCTACTAGTACTAAGCTTGAGAGATGAATATTGAATGTTTACTCTTCTTTTTTACATACTCTCATTGCTATTTTTTAAATAAGCAATAAAAGCTAACTTCTAAGTACCATGTATTTAATTTCAATTATGGCAAATGCAACATATTCCCATGGCAATTAAAAGTAAGATTTTACATAAAGCTGTTTATCAACACCTTAGAAAACTAGATGCATTTGATTTGTAATTCTTTGTTCCCAACTGTAAGTGTAGACAGATATTAGGCATTTCAGCCTGGACTCTTCAGCTAAGGGGTCATGTTATTGCCATGACTTTTCCGTATTGCTTATTTTTTCCCTTACTTTGCACATTAGGAGTTAAAAGCTTAAACAGCATTAGTTTCCCAAAGCAAATCCACAAATGTAAAATAGATGCAGTAACTTATGACAGCAGACAGTAAATGTACTTTCAGATTATTTGAATGTCCCACATAAAGATACTGATGAAAATAACTAACTTAGTTTTGAAATATTAGGATAGCTTTTGGTTTCCATGCAAACAAAGTGAAAACAGGTACATATGTAATTCTTGGTTTAACCAAAATTAAATTTGACAGGGAATTGATATCCATACTCATAATTTGCACCACTGTTTTTTAAGAATCATATTTTTTTCAGAATCACATTTTTTCCATGTTTTTAAAACAAAGAAAAATTGTAATGCCAATATTTTAAAACCTATATGGAGAATGTGTAAGTCAACTAATAGGCTTGGTATAGAAATTAGATGGATTAAAATACTTAGAATGTTGGGGTCAGATATAAACTCAGTGGAGAGCTTCTTTGTGGATAGAAGTAAGATGAGTACAATAATAGGCTGTTTTGCAGTAGTTCTGTCCAAGAGGTGAAAGACAGCGATGATATGCAAACTAGATTGTTCACTAAACAGCAACTTAGTTCTTTAACAAAGCCTTTGGGGAGTTTCCCTGTTTTTCTCTGTAAGCAAACTAGAAGATTATAGGACAATTAGGATTACAGTCCTAATAATTTGATAGGTTGAAGTTATACTGTCATTAATATAAAAACAAATTTCATACATAAAAATCTTCATATATGACTGCCTTCAGACATAAACTTTTTATACAATTGTTTACAATTAGGGCAGAACTACAAATTGATAAGTAAGAACAAAGTCTTTAGGGATCAATGCTATCTATGATATCAAGGCCCACCCCAACAAACATGAGTCAACTTTCTTAAAGCCTCATTCTTCTCAATATGAACAGGCAATCAATGATCACTTCTATAATAGTAAAGAAAACACACACACACACACACACACACACACACACACACACACACAGCATTTCAGGGAGAGCAAAATTACCAAGAATAATATTAATGATAAGAATCATAATGACATAAAATTTGCATCCACAGAGGAGAGAGTCAAGAGGATATTGCATCGACAAAAATCTAAGAGAATACAATGAAGAAAGGATAATCAGAGAACGAGATGGAGTTCTTGGCAATTAAATATTGGCAGTCAAGCTTCTGATTAAAATGAGTAGACTGACACCATATTATGTTTCTCTTTGGGGTTGGGATGGGAAAAAAGCATGAAAGGAGATACTGTTCTTCATTACAAGTCCTTCTATTCTTTAACTGATTTTTTAAACCATATGAATATGAATAAAAATAATAAGATTTGTTTTTAAAGAACAAAGTTACACATTGGTATAGAGTTTTATGATTTCCCACAACTGACTTCAATCATTGATTGAATGAGTTTTTGGAAGTGTCAGTGTCTTTCAGCTAAAAGATCACTAGCTCCAGTTGAATGACTTTGGTGTCTTACTCATTGTCGGAAGGGAGTACTCACACCTGGAGAACTGTGAGGCATCTCAGTAAAAGCGGGTGTTAGAAGAAACTTAATATAGGATTTGGGCTTTTCTTGGATAATTTTGAGGAGGTTCTAAGGAAGTGAAGGTTCATTCTAGACTGGGTATTGTCAGAAATCAGGGGCAATTCCATGACTGGAAATCTCAATAAATCTTATCTACACATTAGAGCAAGCCTAAAGTTGCAATTGGTAAAGAAGCCACAGTCACACATTTAGTGAGAGAGGGAAATGTCTGTTATTTTGTTGCTTTCACAGTGACCCAATCTGAAATAGATAACACATGAGATTGTTTATATCCAACAGGAGAACCACATGGCTTAGTTTTAAAGTGTGAGATCAGTTTGTAAGAACTTTGAAGTCTAGCTATGAGTGTCAGTTCCTGGAAGTCATAGGCTGTTTTTTTCTTTTCTTTTCTTCTTTTCTTTCCTTTTCTTTTCTTTTTTAAAAGTAAACCAAGAAGAATACGTCAATAAGTATTATCTATAATGTGTAGTTTTGATTTATATTAATTAGGTTATCATATGTGAGTTTCCCCTCAGGAAATGACTATTTCCTTGGAGATTAGAGACCGAATATTAATTATATGTGTATACACATAGGAGTCAACACAGATCAGGTTTTCTCTCTTCCCAAAGAGGTTAAGGAACTTGCCTAACATCACCTGTCATCTGACAAAGTCGGGGTTAGAAGTGGTGTTTGAACACAAGCCTCTTGGTGCTATGCTGAAATCATCTACAAGTAACATCCCAATAAGATGAATGCCTCCCTAGTTTATGGGAGAAAGTCATGCGGCATAATTTCAATTTGTTCTACTATATACCATTCACACAGCTTTTGCCCTTTGCTATATATGTGGAAAGATAGAGCTCTAAAGATTTGATCCTATGGCTTTAGACCATAGGGACTCTGGGAGAAGATTAAAGCATGAATTGCCAAGTGCCATCCTTATTTTATGGGAAGCAACCTGTTCTTGGGTGAGGGCAATATATGTTTCTAAAGTTCCTGCCAAAATATTTAGTGGGAAGATGACACCAGAGGTACAGCAGAAGGTATGAGAGATGTACATACAATACCAAGAGAAGAGAGATGGCCATGAAGAGGGCGTACTCTTGAGGCTAGTGCCAACTGTCACCATCATCAAATAAGTACAGTAAGTATAGCCATTCATTTATTACTTATCTCACCCATTAAAGGTACCAGTCAGAAAGTTAATGGAGTACATTATTATGTAAGACCATTCATGAATCCAATGAACATTTAGTGGTGCCCCTTGTAGATGTTGTGCAAATAAATGATGAGATTTGCAAATAAATATCCCTATCGTGTCACATTACTTGTGTTCTTATCACAGTTGTCACTCACTAGCTAAGCAGCCTTGGGAAAATTACTTAAAATTTCAAATCCTCAAATGTTATCAATTATAAAATGGAGGAAAAATAATACCTTCTGCAGAAAGTTGTTGTGAGGATTAAGGTGAGGCATAAAACCTTCTCAGCTTTCAGTGCAGCACGCAGTGAATGTTATCTATTACTTTTTGTAATAATTTCTTCACTACTGTAGTTATTTAATTAGAGATGGTTTGAATGTGTCCCTAACAGTGTAGAATGTGGAGACAGAACAATTCATGGGCACCAAGATACGATTAAATCTATCAGCAAAATGGCATATACTGTATTTTGCCGTGTATAATGTGCACTTTTTTGCCCAAGTTTGTGAGGGGACAATAAGGATGTGCATGGGTAGTACTAACTCTGCATCTATATAAATGTTTAATTCTTTTATTTATGCTTATGAATTAAAAATATGACTCTAGAAATCAATAATGACATCTGTATGCAAAATAATAGCCTGAAATGCGATAACTGGTTTTGTTGAACTTACGACAACTTGCAATAAAAGTAATTTTGGCCAACGATTCAAAGAAATGAAACAAGAGCAATGTATTGTTGTCCACAAAGGAAGTGACTCTGACTTGATAAGATAGGTGATGCCAACTTTATTACCACAGGGTGAACAGCGCGACATTTCTCTTTTTACACTAATGGAGAAGCAGGAGCTAGCAATCTAGCTGATAATTTTCCAAAATTATTGGAAAATCACTTTAAAAACTAAAACAAAAGATATTGTTCCCTGAAAGTTTGGGTCAAAAACGTGGATGCACATTATACACAGGAGCACATTATAAATGGGAAAATACAGTAATAATTACCTCCATCACATTTTCAACCATTAAATAACAATTATCTATGCCCACAAAAGGCAGAAAAATGGCTCCCCAAAGATGTATAATCCCTGGAACCTGGGAATATATTACTTTATGTGGCATAAAGGACTTGCAGATGTTCTTAAGAGTATGGATCTTGAGATGGAAGACTACTTTGGAGTATCTAGTTGGGTTCAGTGTAATCACAAGTGTCATAATCAAGACAACCAGAGGAGAAAAGACTGGATGGGCTATTGCTGGCTTTGAAAATGGAATGCAGTCAAGAGCTAGCGATTCTGGGCAGTCTCCAGAAGCTACTAGAAAAGACAGGAAACGAAGAAATTCTCCTTCAGAACTTTCAGAAAGGAACCCAGCTCTACAGACTCCTCCTTCATGTTAGCCCAGTGAGACATTCATCAGACTTCTAACCTACAGAACTATAGGATAATACATTTTTATTATTTTAAGCCACTATGTTTGTAGTAATTTTTTACGTCAGTAATAGGAAATTAATACAGTATTTCTTAGTAAATTGTTTTTACAAAATGACTAAGGGACATCTACTGTATGTGTAGCACGCTGGCTAATAGGAGAAAATGAGCAGTCCACTGAAGATTCTGCCTGGTCTATTATGTATCTATGTCCAGTGTACCAAGTTTATAACAGAAACTTAAATAATAGCACATCATACCTGGATGGGCATTGCAAACCATCTAAAACAAACTCCTCTCTCTGTGCTAGGGAAATTCTTTGAATTTGACAGAGTTGGTAAGCAGCTAACAAACAAGACCAAGAAAATGCAGTGGAAAAATTATCTGAATATGTTCTGAATGACGGAAGAGAGATAAAATGATATAATACGGCTCCTATATAAAATAGTGGCATATGCAAAGATTGACTTTAGGACTTTAAACATCCTTTTGTACGCCCCTTCTTTTTTCATCGTGGGCCTCCTAGTTTGTTGTGATTTTAGCAATACCAGAAAAAAATCGGAATCTCCACCCCTTCAACAACCTCATCCCTCCTGATACTTATAGGGTTCATCATTATTTAGACTAAGGTAATTTTTTCTATTAAAATAAAAGTAATGTTAGGAGAGGTGAGCACAGTCACTACTTTATAATTTATATTGAGCTATACATAAGATTCTCAATTCTAGACAAGTTCCACTACTCCATTCCACAACTTTCAAAAAAATGAAAAAAATGCTCCAAAACCTTTTCTCAAAAGATAATTTTTTAAAAAAGTCAATAAACCTTTCAAAGATTACAAATACAAGAGCAAAAAATTTTAAGTTAGGCCTTATTGACATTGATATATGGGAACACTCTAACACTGGGACCTGTATTCATTTGTAAACTTCCACGCCCAAGCTCATGATGACTATTTCTTCCCTTTAAATGTTTCCTACTTGCAAATAGGTACTTACTTCTCCATTAATGAGCATAAATTATAGCTTCCCTAGATTATTGATAAAAATATAATTCAATCAATATGAATCCAAAAATCTTTTTTAAAAATCCAAGAACCTTTAAACTTAATTTTGTTTTTTTTGTTTTTGTTTTTGTTTTTTAATTTTTAAAGTATACCAACATGAACTCACTGTAAAATGCAAATATTTGCCTTGTGGTGAGGTTAAAATAGTCATTATAGTTTTAGGCTATGAATTTTAACACTCTTTAAAGAGATCATCTTGGAATAATGTTTACAATCAAAACAGGAAATGAACTGGGTCATTTAATTAGAGTAGAAAGTGGTTTTATATATTTTTATTTTGCCAAAAATTTCTCCATGAAACTATGAGCAGAGACTGATGTATGATTCATTTTCCTTGATAAGCATATTTAACTGTACACATATCTGTAACCATGAACCTAAAATATGTATTTTTGATACTCTTGATTTTCTTTCCAGATTTAATTAAGCATCTAGATAATCCAAAATATGTTTCTAAATATTGAGAGAATTAAGATTTATAAAATAAATTTTTATATTCAGGCAAAAGTGCCAAAGAGTGAAAACTACAATGAGAGACAACTCTTAAAGATTATAAATACTTCCTCTAATTTTTCATCACTCATGGAAAATTTAATTTAATTTTACTTTACCTAAGACCTAATTTGCTACAAGGGACCCATGCTGATGGTTAGGGACAGCATAGCCTCTATGTTGAAAATAATATGGATTTTGCAAGTGAGCTTTCAAAAGTAACCTTGACCAAAATAACTTCTATTCAACTCTTAAGACATGGATTAGGATTTCATATAATTTTCATTTTATTTTATCTAAAATGTAGCAACTGCACATTCAGTTACTAAGAGACCAGTTTCCAAAACAATTTGAAGCTTAACATTCAGAACCAATAATATGCTGTTGCTTCTCCCTTCAATTAACCTAGCTTATCAAGCAAGGATGCTTTAACTTCATGGCAAGCTAAGCCATATAGGAAACAGAATATTCTGCAGCTGCAATAAGAACAGTAGTAGGCTACCGAGGGCAGGTACAGAAATCAGATCTGTGTTCTAATTGAGATATTGTCTTTAGGTAAGTGTCTTCAAATCCTCATTTGAAAACTGATGCTAATAATAAGACTTATCTCATGAGATTAGTGTAAATATGGAGGAAAGGCCAAATAAAACATTTAGTACAATGTTTGGCACAGATGAAAATGCTTAATAAAACTGTCCATAGTGAGAACAAACAGAGCCATATTATCATTTGTAATGCTTCCTTGAGAACTGCAGCTACTTTAGATACAATCACTAGCTACAAACATCACTTTTAGAATCCACTTTTTTTACTGTTGTTTTTTTTTAAAAATCAGACTTTATTTTATACACTACACTTAAGATGATATGACCCTATAGTGATCTAAGAATTTTTTTCTGAAATTTATTCTTATAAATGACCTTTTTGCACAGAAAGTTACTCCAACTTTGTTTCTGGTTCAATTTTTCCCCCTCCAATTTCTATTAGAGCCTCTTCTCTTTGCTCTGTTAACCTTTAAGAGACTTTTGGCCAGAAGCTATAAAACACTGACCTAAAAATTGCTGCTCTACTTTTAACTGCATCCGGAAATAGTTTTAATGGAACTTCAAATCTCAGGGTTGGGAGAGATCTCAAAAGCCATTTAATACTACAGTTGACCTTTGAACAATGTGGGGATTAGGGATGCCAAACCCTCATGCAGTCAAAAATCTGTGCATAACTTTTGACTCCCCCAAAACTTAACTACTAATAGCCTACTGTGAACTGGAAGCCTTACCGATAACATAAACAGTCAAGTAACACATATTTCGTATACTATATGTATTATACGTGGTATTCTTAACAATAAAGTAAGCTAGGGAAAGGAAAATGTTATTAAGAAAGCCATAAGGTAGAAAAAATATCTACATATATTTTATGCATTCATGACATACCTTTTTCTTATTTTTTTTATATTTCTAAGCTATGTGAATCATTTGCAAGTTTTTTTTTTACATTGTCACAAATCTCGAAAATAATTTCAGTATGTTAATTGAAAAAAATCCGTGTATAAGTGGACCCACACAGTTCAAAACCATGTTGTTCAAGGGTCAACTGTACTTCCCTCCTTCTCATCCAACATCTGTGATATTTGCAATAAGTGGTCACTGAGCTTTTAACGAAAACTCCCCAGATAAAGATATACTTCAAGAGGCAGGGTACTGTCAGCCACAAAAGTTAGAGCAGTTGTTAAAAAGTCATCGAATATCTCCACAGTAAGAAATTCCTGACTCATTTTTGAATAGAGAATTGGAATTACATGTATATAATAACTTAAAAATTCAGTCATATCTCATCTTGAGTCCCTTGAGAGCTGTTACATGTTTCATTTAAGGGATCAATAAAGTATGTTACATGACATACATAATAGTCCTATTACAAAGTTATCAAGAATTGGTTCTGCTGTAGTAAATCATGCCTCCATGAGAACTGTCTTTTCTCCTTTATCTGTAAAATAGAAAGAATAACACTAGCTCTTTCCTAATTGTTCAGAAAAGTATGTGTGATTATCCAAGTAAAGTGCTTAGCACACAATACCGGGCATAAATTAAGCATTTAACAAATGGTGACAAGCACCAGAAATCATGCCCATGAGGTCCACAGCAACCTGCTCAGCACAAAGTGTACATTCCAAAAATGTAATTCTTACTCATCAGGATTTTTGTTTTATTACCCAAAATCTCAGTTATTACCTGCCAAAAATTACATAACTTGTCAAGTGCTAAAACATTAAGAGCAAGGGAGTTGGTTAATTGCTGATGTAGTAGGACAGGAATACACCACCATGCACACTTCTGGATAAGAAGAAAAATGTTACTGTCACAGAAAAACAGAAGTGTGATGGGACCCATTGCGTTACCAGATCTTTGATTCCTTTATAACAGAAATAATAAAAAAAACACCCACTGTGTTTCAGTAGTCCATGTTGTCAATCATCAGGATATGGGGCAACCAAAGTTGGGAAATTTCCATGGAATATTTCATGTTGTCCAATTCAACATGGAAATGTTACTTCTTCAAAACTGGCTCCATAATAATGGAGACCAGAATAAATGATCATAAACAGGTTACTAAAATGAGAAATAACCTGTCAAGTATGCTTCTCTACTATCTCTCAGATTTACCTACTCCCTTCCTCTTGTGATTCCACAGCTTCCACCAACCCTGTAACCTCCTGCCTTCATAAAGCTCCTACCTGATTCTCCAGTCCCTCATCTCTACTAATCCTACACCAAGATGCTGGATGGTAGAACAATCTTCCTCGGATATCAGTTCCATCAAGCCATTGCCTCACTCAGAAATTCCCTATGGGTCCACATTACCCATCTTATCAGAGCTCATATCCTTGGTCTGGCTTCTCTTCCATCATCTCCCACTGGTCTATTAACTCCTTAAATTCAGTCATCTCCAAGGATTTTAATCAAATTGCTTCCTACCCTAATCCCCCCCATTCCTGTTTCTCCTCCTCCAAGGCTAGCTCAGAATTCAATACCTGTATAAGAATTCCTGCATAACCCTTTTTACTCTTCATTCTCTTACCTTCAGTTTTTCTGTATTCTGTTTGCATTGTGTTAACATTAACCTCCTTCTACATTGCTTTAATCCTCACGATGTATGAATGTTGCTTATCCTAAACTTACTGGAATGCTCTTTCAGGACTAGCCCATGTCCTTCATTGTATACACACATACAGCAGGCAGTGACTTGAGGGAACTGAAGAATTCCAACTCTTTGTAAGGTTTATAATTCATCCTCCTTTTTCTGAGTGAGGTGAAAATCATCCCAGTGTCCTCTGTTTGGTTTCTCTTCTTCAGGAGGCCAGGAATAATACATGGTTGAGACAATTGAGTGCCTACAAGCCCTGCCAATCTATTTTAAGATAATGCATTCCTCACATTGATATAGCATTTTGCCATTCACAGATTGATCTTACATTTGTTATGTAATTTGAGCCTCAAATAAATTAAGTAAATCACCTGCCTCTCCCAATTAGCTGTCAATTGGCAGAGTTGAGAAACAACTCCAGATCTGTTGAATAAAACCTGGAACGTTTCCCCTCACTACACCAGAACTGCCTCCCTTCTTACAGTAAAGCTCTCTCCTTCCCCTCAGCCTGTAAATTTACTCAGTCTCTTCTACCCCAACAACTTTGCCTTGACTTTCTTTTGCCACCATTTACCCAACTGTTCGCTGCAATTGCCGTGTCACAATTCTTAAAACGGAATTATGGTAGCTGTTTATTATTCTTACAAGTTAAATTTATTAGGATCTAGTTTCTATGCCCCTCCTTTCCCAAATCAGGCTAGAAAGAACAGCCAACAATATTCTCTCTCTTCTCTCTCTCTCTCGCTCTGTCTCTCAAATTTAAGAAAATTTGTTTTTCTTAATTTATTTAAGGTAATATATTTTTAGTGGTAAATCCTTCAATGCTGAATTAAATTGCCCACTACCCTGAGCTCTAAACCATTTGTGGAAATCAATGAAATGTTTGAGTATAAGTTTTACTTAACCTCTCAATCCGCTTCAGTTACTATTAAATGAGAAAAACAGTCAAAAATAAATAAATAAATAAGTAAGTAAGTAAGTAAATAAATAAATAAATAAATAAACAAACCATTTATATCAGCCTCTTCCTCTATTATCAGGTAAATTAGAACATTTTTTATTTTCATGACCACCTAGAGCACAATCTCCAGCTATCGAAGTTGCTGGTATCTGTTTAATTTCTTTTATTCCCTTTTCAAAATGTTTTTGGGCCACTAAGGAATAGCTGAAAAAGGAAGCGGGTCATTTACATTCCTCTTGCCCCACTCTCATAGCCCATGCCCATCCTGAACATGCTCCTGGGTAGCAATCGATACAGCTGATGAATTACTGGCTATCTCTCCTTAGAAAATCAGTTGCAAAGCATCACTTTAAAAAAATCAATGTGACTGTTGCTCTTCTCTATTGCAGAGAAAAACGCCATCTCCCTTCATCTTAAAAAACTCTCCCCAGCTTTCCTATCAGTATGTCCTTTTGCATATTTAACCAAAATCATGTCCTATAGGAGCAAGATAATATTAAAAGAATTTTGACGTGGAGTACAGTGTTCATTTTGAAAGATAGGGAATAGAGTTGAATACACAAGTTGAAGCTAAATACTGGAGGATTTTGAATGATAAGACTATTTGGGGCTAAACAATCAATTAACTGAGCTATAAGTATGGGGTAGCGCGGAGACAGTTTTAAATAAAATGATCAAAGCAGCCCGTGTTACATACTTGCAGGCTGACTTTTTCTGAAGTGCTCCACTGGACATTCCCCTTCTAGAAATGCATTTCCATGTTCTGAGTGTGAAACTCATAGGTGCAAAGCCAACTGCTACTACAGAAATAGCTCCTTTCAATGGAAGACAGTTATGTTTGGCAAAAATGACGTGTTTTTTTATTTTTTATTGAGGCTTCCATTTTTCTTCTTTTTTAAGTGTTTTGAAATAAAACATTCAAAATATCCCTACTGCTGTGGCTAGTGTATGCTTTAAACAGTTTCTTTCTACTTATAACATGCTAATGTAATTTGACTATGCAAATTGCAAGTTTTAATTGTTTTTTGTATTTTAAGTAGGCTCTTCCTTGTAAAAACCCATTACTCTCTACGTATGGCTGAAAACGGATTTACAAAGTCATTTCACCAACAGTTTTCAAGGGATGATTTTTTTCTTTCCTGTGAGGGGCCAAATATGTTGAGGGGAGTAATAAGGAAGTGGGAAAGGGAGACTAAGATGCCCCTGGTTGGCTTCAGAGTTGGGATATGTAATGCCCTGTATAACACATTGCTGAAGTCCTTGTGCTCAGCTGAAAGCTTCAAAGGAACAGAAAGCCTTAAAAATATAGTAGGCAACAACATGGATAGACCTAGAGAACATTATGTTAAGTGAAATAAGTCAGACAGAGAAAGACAAGTACCATATGATCTCACTTATATGTGGAATCTAAAGAAGAGAATAAGTGAACGAACTAATCAGAAACAGTTTTGGAGACAAAGAGGAAAAACTGAGGGTTGCCAGATGGGCCGGGGGAGCGGGGGGTCGGGGATAAAGGGGAAGGTGAGGGGATTAGAAAGCACAATTGGTAACCACAAGATTGCCACGGCATTTTGAAAATTAATTTGGGGAACGTAATCAATAATGTTGTAAAGATTTTGTAGGGTATATGATGGACACGTGTCCCATTTGGGAGACCACCACAGGGATGATGTAGATGCCTGATCACTGCACTGTACACCTGAAGCTGAACAATAATGAATGCCAACTATAATTATATATATATATATATATGTATATATATGTATGTATGTATATACTTACAAGAAGCAGAGTACAGCATTAGGAATAGAAACAGTGGAAATGTAACGACTATGTGCGATGTCAGAGGGATAGAGGATGGGGGAGGGGGTTCACACAGTGTGAGGGATATAAATGATAAACATCTAAGTATTACTTTGTCTTGTACACCTGAATCTAATATATATATATATATATTTCTGACCCTCCGGGCTGCCGCAGTTCCTATATATACACAGTAGGAACTGCGGCAGCCCGGAGGGTCAGAAAAACTAGCTTCTTTCCATATATGTGCCACTGACTAGCTGTATATTTTTGAGTCAGTCACTTAACCTCTCTGGACCTCACTCACTCGTGACTGAATCAGTACCCACGTCTCTTTTGCTGCAAAGCCAACAGCACTTTCCACCACTTTGCCCTGAATATCATAGTTTAAATTATGAAAAGCAAAGCCTATGGGTATCTGGTAGTTTATGAGAAAAACGGAAAGTTGGCAAAGAAGTCTAAAACCATTGTTCCATGTCACCAATTAATGAGAGATTTTGGTAGCTGTTGAATCAAAATTAAGCTCTCTTGCTGCCAAGTTGAACTCCATAGAGCTTTTACAATTTTTGATTCCAATTTCTGCTGACTACAACTTGGTATATATTGAATGACAACATAATATGCTGACAGTATTTTTAAAAATCAATCATGTTAACCTAGTATAGCATTCATATGAATTTGGAAATGAAAACTACTTAACCGGGTTGACACCAAAATCATATCACTGTGGAATTAAATGTATTGAAGAGTGAACTAAAAAAGATTGCAAATTTGAAATATTGCATTTAGATCTCTAATTCCACCTCATTCCAATTTTCCTAATGTACAATAAAAATTAAATATCCGAACAAAGCAAATTGGTCTGGCACTTTAATCATCAAATCTATTTTCAGAATACACCAGATCTGGTTCGTATGTCACGTCACAACAGTTTTGTAAATTTTAACCAGCAACATCTCTGGCAAACATGTTTAATGAAAAGCACACACACACACACACACACACACACATGCACACACACACACACACATGCACACACACACATGCACACACACAAGAGGACATCCAGTTTCAGAAACTAATCAGTGTGATAAAAATCTGACAAGATTTTAAATATATATAAAACACACATTTATTTCATATATACACACAAACACACATTCCTTTTGAGTGGAAGATCTATTTTGAGGTTGTGATATTTTTTCTTCTTCTTTGTTGACCAGAAAAAAGCAGCATACTTATACTAATCCAACAACCTACATTCTTATTCCTTTTTTTAAACCCAAGGCTCTTTTTTTTTTCTGCTGAGATATTGTATAACTAGTATCTATGGTAAAGTTTGGTTATACAGGACTCAAGCATTGGTTTCCTAGGAAACCAGCAAATGTTTTAAATGTAGCAAATGTAAGAAGTCCAGGGCTTACCATTGTGATGCAATGATGATTTGGGACCTCCACTGGCAGAGTCTTTTAATGTAGGAAAGGTAAAAAAAATATGATCACTTACTCTGTGAGAAAGGCTCTTTACCAGTATCACACACACACACACACACACAAAAAAAAAAAAAAAAACCAACACACACACACACACATATACAAGTGTTCTTAATCTATTTCCTGCTTTACAATCCATCTTTTATCCATAAAACAATGCTCTCCACACAAAACAAAGAAAACAACAACTCAATTTGTCTCTGTAGGTGGTACACTGCAGCATGGCAAAAGAAAATAACACCCTTACCTGTCATTCTTGGTATGTAGTGTAGCTTTACAAGAAAGAACTTCCAGTCAGGAGAAAAGAAATGAAGAAGGAGGAAGAGAAGGAGAAGAACTGGATTATGCTACAGGCTCTATAATTTTCTGCTTTTGTATAAAGTGTAACCTCTCTGAACTTCAGTTTCCTTATGCTTTGCCTTTATTAGAAAGCTTTGTTAATATCTCTTAAAAAAAATACATGTGAAAGAATTTATTGGGCAGTCAAGGCCCTTAGAAATGCACAAAATTATTGGATCTCAGCTAATCTGATGAGCGTCCTCTATCATACCAATGCCCAACCTCGAAGGCTCTCCCTCTTCTCATCCACCAATTCAATCACTATCAGTCCACGAACACCACATAGTCCCTTTCACATTAATCATCTTTCCATCTCTACTTCAAGAGTTCCAAGTTAAGACTTCGTTAGCTTTCTCTATTTAGTCTCACTGCCTAAAACATCCTCCATACTTCAGACCATCCTACATACAGCTGCAGATCAATCTCCAGAAATAAACAGATTAACTGCCCTATCTAAAACTATGCAATGCTTCTTCACGGCCTGCTGACCACCTAAAGTCATAAATTCTTTAGTGATATGCAAGGTTATCCACAATTAAGCTCAGTTCTATGTTTCCAAATTTCCCGTCATTGTCCTAATCTGTGCTGTACTTTAACAGAACTGAAATACGACATTGGGCAATTAAGTTCTTGAACTCATCCTAGAAAAAGTGCTCCATATCTCATTGCTGAATATCACTACAGTCACCTTTGAGGTACTCCCCTGGGAAGCTATGCACTGACACCAGTGCCTAGTCCACCCTTCAAAGTAAGTTTGGAACTCTTTTTCTGGAATGGCCATCAGAGCTGTCCTCATATTACCCTTGATATACCGAATGTCACCAAAACGTCTTTCTTTCAATATTTCCTTTATCTTCGGGTAAAGAAAGAAGTCATTGAGGGCCAGATCAGGTGAGTAGGGAGGGTGTTACAATACAGTTATTTGATTACTGGCTAAAAACTCTCTCACAGACAGTGCCGTGTGAACTGGTACATTGTCGTGATGCAAGAGCCATGAATTGTTGGCGAAAAGTTCAAGTTACCTAACTTTTTCACGCAGCCTTTTCAGCACTTCCAAATAGTAAACTTGGTTAACTGTCCAGTTGGCACAAATTCATAATGAATGATCCCTCTGATGTCAAAAAAAGTTAGCAACATCATTGCAACAAGTTCGCGAACTTAATTGTCAAGCTCGTATTCAAGATAATCTTCCTGATTCCCCAGAGCTTTGATGGACTCATCTCTCTGCACCTTTCCTTTGACTTGTAGTGTACTTGTAAATTCAACACAGAGGTGACAGAACACTTCTTTTTCCATACACCCTTTCAAATACAGTTAGAGAGTCCACGATGGAGATAAATGAATTCCACATATAATTATTATTGAAACACTTGCCCTGCTCCACCCTCCATCTAATCAAAGTTATTCTCATCCTTTATGTGTATACTGTAACTGAGCTCCTGGCTTCCAGTCTCATCCTCTTCACACAGTTCATTCTGCATTTAGCCTACAGAATGATCCATTTTTAGGAGCTTTTTTATGCATAACTGATATGCAATAAACTGTACCTATTTAAAATATGCAATTATATACAATATACAAAATATACAATTTAATAAGTTTTGACATATGTATAAACCCATGAAAGAATCCCCACACTTTATCACCCTCAAAGGTTTCCTCATGACACTCTGCCTCTTAACCATCCCTTCCCCAACCCCAGGCAACCACTGATTTGTTCTTTGTCACCATAGTTTACAGTTCCTAGAATGTTATATAAATGAAATAATACACTATATACTCTTTTGTGTCTGACTTCCTTTACCAGCATATTTTAAGATTTATTCAAGTTGCAGCGGGTGTCAACTATTGATAACTTTTTATTACTGAGTAGTACTCCATTGTCTGCACATACCAGTTTGACTTTCCCTTCAACTGTGGATAGACATGAAGTTATTTTCAGTTTCTAGCAATTACAAATAAAGTGTCCAAGAACATTCAAGTGCAAGTCTTAGTATGGACATTGTTTCATGATTCTTGAGTAATTACCTAAGAGAGAATGGGTAGGTCACATGGTAGACATATGTTTAACAGTTAAAAAAACTATCTACATGTCTTCCAAGTGTTTGTATCATTTTATATTTTGATCAGCATTGTCTGAGTATCCAGTTCCTTTACACTTGCTGTGGTCAGCCACGTAATATTAACCGTTCTAATAGATATGTAGTGATATCACGTGTTTTAATTCACGTTTTCCTAATGACTAATGATGTTGTACATCTGTTCATATGCTGACTTCCATCCATATATCCTCTTTGATAAAGAGTCTGTTTCAACTTTTGCCAGTTTTTTTGGGGGGGGTTGCTTGTTTCCTTTATTTTTGAATTTTGAGGGTTTTTTTTTTAATATTCTGCATATAAGTCCTTAACCAGACATATTATTTGCAAATATACTCTCCCAGTCTATTACTTCTCTTTTTATTTTCTTTTAAAGGCAGATGTTTTTAACTTAATGAAGTCTAATTGAACATTTTTTGTCTTTTGTGGGTTGTGTTTTTGGTGTCATATCGAAGAATTATTTGTCTGCTCTAACACAAGGGAAGAAAGATTTCATCTTACATGTATTAAAGTTTTATAGTTTTAGATTTTGTATTTAGGCCAATGGTTCATTTTTAGTTTTTATATATTATATGAAATATGGATCATATTTTTACAGATGGATATCCAACTGTAACCTGCCTATATTTGTGCTAACACCACACTGCTTTGACACTGTAGCTTTATAATGTCTTAAAATAGCATTAGTCCTCCAAGTTTGTTCTTCTTTTTAAATGTTGTTTTGGCTATTTTCAGGTCTATATAAATGTTAGACTCAGCTAGTCAATTTCTGCAAAAAACGTCTGCTAGAATTTTTATTGTGATTGCCTTGAAATTAGAGATCAATTTGTGGATAACTGACCACTTAATGTCATGAATGATGTATACATATGTGTGTGTGTGTGTGTGTGTGTGTGTATGCATTTATTTATTTGTCTAAAATTTATCTCAGCAATGATTTGTAGTTTTCACTTTACAGATCTTTTACATCTTTTGTCAGGTTTATCCCTAAGTACTTTATATTTTTAGGGTATTGTAAAAGGTACTTTCATTTCAATTTTTGATTATACATATAGAGAAATACAGCATATTTTGTATGTTGATGTATCTTGCCCCTTATTTGACTCTCTTCTTGGTTCTAGTAGCTTTTTCATAGATTCCATCACATTTTCTACATAGACGATAATATTGCCGACAAATAGAGCCATTTATACTTCATCCTTTCCACATGGAAGTCTTCTTGCTTTCCCTCGCATTACCGCACTGACTAGAACCTCCAGCACAATGCTAAGTAGAAGCGCAAAGAGGAAGGATCCTCAGCTTGCTCCTGATCCTATGGGGAAAACTTGGACAGTTTCTCAGTTGTCTGGAAGAATTTGTATAGAATTGGTATTGTTTCTTCTTTGAATGTTTGGTGGAATGCAACAGTAAAGCACTCTGGGCCTATAGTTCTCTTTATGAGGAAGTTTTTAGCTACAAATTTAATTTCTTTAATCAATATACTGCTGTTCATGTTATCTTTTTTTCTTGAGTGAGCTTTGGTAACGTGTGTCTTTCAAGTAGTTTATCCTTTTCATATAAGCTGTAAGATTTATTGGCATAAAGTTGTTCAAAAGATTTCCTTAGTATTATCCATCCTTTTAATAATAATAGATTGAGGGGAATGTTACCTGAATCCTGACATTGATAATTTGCATCCCTGCCCTCTTTAATTTCCTGATTAAGTCTGTCTAGAGGTTCATCAATTTTATTGATGTTATCAAAGAACCAATTTTCACTTCATTGATTTTTTTTCTATTGCTTTACTCTTTGCTATTCCATTGATTTTCTAATCTGATCTTTATTATTTCCTCTTCTCCTTACTTTGGGTTTAATTTGCTCTTCTTTTTTTTCAGGTTCTTGATATAAAAAAATAACACTTTTAAACTTGTAAATCAGATAATATCAGGTCCCACTATAAAATCCTCCCTAACGTTTGCTTTTGCCCAGGAATAACATCCGAGCTCCTTACCTACCAGTAGCAACATGAGAACTGATGTCCACCAAACTCTTTGACCTTATCTTCCATGGCCTTCCCCCACTAACCTACAATGCTTGAGTCCTACTGATTCTCATAGATGCTAAACTTGTTCCTGCCTGTAGGTCTTTGTACTTGCTCTTTATTCTCCCTGGAACTTTTCTCTCAGATCTTTGCATGACTGTCTAGTTTTCATCAGTGCAATTTCAGATCCAATGCAACCTTTTTTAAAGAAGCCTTCCCAGACTTTCCAATCTAATGTAACCTACCACCTCACCATCTCCAGTCGTTAACGTAGTACACTTTAAAACATTTTTACTATCTCGATGTATTTGCTTGTGTTTTTGTTTTTGTGTTTGTGTTTTGTTTTTTCTATCTCACCAGCTTCTGTTAGCTTACTAAGCTTACTAAGCTTCTGTTAGCTTAACTAAGACACCTCTGTCTGCTCACTGTTGTGTCCAACACTATTCCCATTGTGAAGCACATAGTAGGTGCTCAGGAAACCCTTGGAGAGTAAATAAATATCCAGGCACTGTAAAATTAATCTCTCTTTTGTCTCCACCATTAAGGTTTGTTATCCAGTAATATTTCAGTGACATATTCAAACTACAACATTTTTTTTCTTTTTTTCCAATTCCTGGCTTCATTCTACATGTCCTTCAGAGGTGGCAAAACTCTTACCAATGGACTCAAGCTCGTCTTATGGTTGGTACCAGAGTGGGGCTTTAATTATTATCTATGCTACTGAAGAAAGGCAAAGACATAAGTGAATCTAAGTATGATTGACACAGTCTTCTTCCCTTCTTCCAGGAATCGTACTGATTTCTTAAGAAATTTCTTGTCCATGAAGCTAGGTTAAGATGTAATTCCAAGCTGAAATTTCATGAGGGAGTTGCTTAGAATTTCTCGGTCCAGCTAAAACTGTTCAGTTATTTAAAGTGGTGTACATATAATTGTTTCTAGTTGAACCACCCTGTCTTGAATGATTTATTCTCCCAAGAGTTGTAATTCTAATTTCTTCACATTTTCATTCACAGCAACATCTACTGAGAATTTACTATAAGAGTAAGTGACAGGCACAGAACCATGTGTTTTAACCTGGATTAGCTCATTTAATGGCAACAATTCTGTGTGTTATGTAATACTAATGTCATTTTACAATGAGGAAACTGAGGCTCAGAAAGTTTTAATAACATGTCCAAGATCCAATCAGCATTTCACTTTGGCAGAGTTAGGACTCGACTTGGTTATCTGATTCCAGTGGCTTCACCTAACCATTACTTGTAGTTACATCCTTTGCCAGAGTGGAAAACTTTCTGGGGAATAGGTCATTGCCTTGCTTTTTGCTATTTTTTGTCATGTCTCCTATAAAGTAAAAATTCAGTAAAAATGTATTACATTAAAATGGCTGTTACACCAAATCATATGTTCATAAGTTATGTTTTAATTTATCTTTCAGTTAAGTGGCATAGAGCACTAAATCTTATCTATCTCTAGCTATAATTTAGTGAAGGTGTAGGGCTGTGTCTTCCCTAAAATAATAGGAAGACAAAACTGAGTAACATTTTCAATAAAACTGACTGAACTAGTAATTATATGTTGTCAGATTCAGAACCAATTTTTATGTATTTTTCTATATAAAATAAAAATAGCTTTAAAATGTCTATTTGTCCCCAATTTAAGATGACTGTTTGTTGATCACTACTGCTCATTCATTTCTTTTCTAAATCATGAAACATTTGAAAATTTTAGAAAATTGCATAATATAACAGTAATCCATGTAGCCACCAGTCAAATTTAGTAGATGTTAACAGTTTGCAATATTTGATTCAGTTCTCTCTTCCTCCTTCTATCTCTCCTTCTAAACCAAAAAGAATTTGATATAACTAAAGTCTTGCTTCACACACCGATGACCGCCTTCCTTCTTCGTGTGATACAAAAACAATGAAGTTTGAGATCATTCTGATGAAGACTTTTATAACTGCACTGCTTGCACAAATATACATAACCAATCAGTAGCATCATTTGTGTGTAGAGATTTTGCATACACTGTATCAGATGGTACAAATCCTTTTGCGACATCTTTGTTCACTCCAAAGTGTTTTCCAAATTTATACATAAATTACCACTGAATACATTTTCATTAAATAAAACACAAAGTGTCTTTTTAAAAAGAAAGAAAAGAGGACAGCTTTATACAAAAGCCTCAAAAATGTGTTCCAAAAGCTTTCTGCTCCCTCTCAGAGTCTTACGGTACTTATGCAACTATCTCCTGCCATTCATCATTTCTCCATCAATGTCTTTCAGTAGCGTGATATATTTTAATCTGGATTTCATTTTTAGCAAAGTTATACATGAAAGTTATTTAAATAGTTCAAATCCTTCTACAAGGCTTGTTATAACAGTAGTTTCCTACTCTAGACTCCAATTGTTTTTGGTCCCTAAAATCAACCTCTTTTAAAGGGTTGGTGGGTTTTTTTTAGATATTTCTTTTGTTTTTTCTTCCATATATCTAACATATTTATATTGCTACATTTTGTTTTCAGGTTAGCAATTATTTATTCATTTCCTACTATGGAAGAAAATGATTCAGTCTTCTTTCCTCTTTCTGGCAACCCCCCCCCCACACACACACACACACACACACACTCTTCCCATTTAGCTTTTCTCTCAATATTATAAAATACTGTTTGGGAAGATCACTCCTGAATGCTTATATTGTTGTGACCATACAAATGCTCACAACACAGAGGATGTGTGCAGTACATCCTGAGTACTTCTTTGAAGAGCATTTTGCTTTCTGAAAAAAACCCACAGCTGTGGGTTTTTTTGTGTATGTTCGTCTCTTTTTCAGGTAATTTGTTTTTTATTTCTTTACCCCAGACTCTCCCGTAGGTATGGAAATCTCCTCTCAATACATTCGTATCTAAAGGTGTGCTAACGAGTCCATCTCTGTGAAATCTTTCTGAAGGATGATGGGTAGCTTTGCTTCAGTCGGGATCAGTAATGCTTTAAGCTTGATGCACTGCTGTCATCATGGGTCTCCCTGCCAGAGGAACCTCAGAAATCTTGCCACCTCATTCTTGTGTGGCCTCCTTGCCTCCTGGATCTCACTTTCTTGATATTCTCCCTTTTTCATAGGGGAGCACATACTCCACTACATTCCAGAGAAAGGGTACATAGGGGGTAAATTTTTTGAGACTGCCACTCTCTGAATATCTCTGGACTATCATCAACAATCGGTGGTGATTTTACTGGGTACAGAATTCTATGTTGAGGAATCTTTTCTGTTTAGAATATGAAGGCCTTACTCTATTTCTTTCAGCTCAAAGAAATACTAAACCATTCTGATTCCTGATCCTGTATAGAAAAATCGATTCTCACTCCCTCTCGGAAGTCGGTATTCTAAAATTTCATGAGCAAATGTCTTCATTAGTCAGTCTAATTCAAAACACTGAACTGGGCTCTTTATGGGAGTTTACATTCTAGAAAATCACACGCTTCAATTCTGGGTACTTTTCTTAATTTTTCGTTAATGATTCCTTTCCATGACTCTTCTTTCCACTTGACCTTCTGGATGGGTCCTTTACTTTTCCAACTTTTTTTTCCTACTTTCCAATTCATTGCCATTTGTTCAATTTTCTAAATGTTCTCAATTCCAACTCTTAAGTTTTTTTACCTTGTTATAATATTTTCCATTCCACTTTCAAAAGCTGGTTTTGTGTTCTGCCAATTTTTTTTTCTTTTAGCAATATTCTCTTGTTTCGTTTATGCAATGGCTTTTCTTAGTTCTCTGAAGTTATTATAAGGGATTATTACTTTTTAAAATGTCCTCTCCCTGCATAGTTCCTATCTTCTTCAAGTCACTCTTTGCTGTGGTAAGTGTGTGTGTGTGAGTGTGTGTATGTGTGTGTTTCTCTTTGACATCATGTGCTTTACTCAAATATCTGTGAACCCTGACTGATGTTGAAGTCTGAGTCATTAAAAACGCAGATTAGAAGCTCTGTGCATAGGGATGAGCTTGTTGATGATAGTCCATCCCACAGGATGATCTCACTGGTGTGTTTCCTTTTAGAATCTTAAGGTCTAACGTTTAGGGTTTATTTCCTCTGGCCCTCCCTCTTCTCTTTAGCTAGTCAAGTTACTCAGAGAAGATACTTCCAGTCTCCCAGCAGGAGGGAACGTGCCTGGCTACCAATGTACTGGGCGTTGGATAGGAGGCAAAGACTGAGAGGTTTCTAAATTCAGTTGTAGACTTCCACTTAATCCCACTGTTTTCTCTGTCATCAACTCTTCCCATTTATTTTCAAGTCCAGAGACCTTTTATTTTAAACTTTCAGATGATAAGCATCCAGTCTCCTGCCAGGAGGGGGAAGGGAATGTTGCAATGGTACAGAGGAGCCAACCTGTCCTACTTAGAACAGACAAATGTTCAATTGTCAAAAATTGTCACATTGGTTGTCAAACAGTCATTAGTAAAAATGAAATTATATAAATATGCAATCTGCAATCAAATAATTATATTAAAACAAAGGTAATAAATACCCAAAACTCATAACTTCCTAGTTAGTTTACTATTATCTATGTTCTTGAGGTTATTATTGGGTTTCCCCAAAAATAAGACAGCCGGACCATCACCTCTAATGCGTCTTTTGGAGCAAAAATTAATAGAAGACCTGGTCTCATTTTACTATAAGACCAGGTATAATATAATATAATATAATATAATATAATATAATATAATATAAATTACTGTGTCTTATATTAATTTTTGCTCCAAAAGATTCATTAGAGCTGATTGTCCGGCCAGGTCTTATTTTTGGGGAAACAGTAACATATCATATTTGTATTGAAAGAATACTATCTGAAGGTGTCCTAATCACGTCTCTTCCCAGCTCTGTGTTCAGTGGTGTCACATTGATAGCTTAAAATTGGCCATGGTGGGAGTATCTATACCACAGAAATTGGCAAATAAAACAAATTAGAACTTTCTTTTTTGGAGAACTGGTTGTTAAATATTTGCCAGCATATCACTGGGAAGATATCCAATTTCTCAAAGTCAAGGAGGGGATATGGGGGGAGGGTCCTTACTACCTCTTACTACTTCTTAAAAATATTTTCACCAATTAATCTCATTTTAGCCCCACATTTACACCAGATCTAAAGGTAACCATACCACGAGTTCCTATACCTTCTGAAATTAAACAAAGAAAATCCAGCTGTTTCTCAGTTTTCTCCAATTTCAGTTTTCTCTGGGCTACAGAATCAGAAGTCTCTCTCCCATCCCTTTTCAGCTTATCAAATGCTCACTGTGATCTCCTGTTGTCTCTGTCCTTATAGAATTGAGCATTAAAAAAAATATTCTTACTGTTGTTTCAGTGAAGTTTTGGGAAGGAGTGGAAATATATGCATGTGTTTATTCTTTCTTTTTTTAACTAGCAACCATATAATATACTAAAATGATAGGATTTTAATTCTTAGAAGCAGAGCATGAAGTTCTTGAATCAAGGGACAAGAAATCTGGAACTTATCTTTGGGAAGTGTATTGGTCTGCTGGAGTTTCCATAACAAAATATCATAGACTGAGTGGTGTAACCAACAGCAGTTTATTTCTCACAGTTCTGGAGGCATGGAAGGCTAAGATCAAGCTGCTAACAATTTTGTTTCTGGTGACAGCTCTGCCTGGGTTATAGATGGTCACCTTCTCTCTGTGTCCTCACATGACAGAGAGATAGACAAAGGAAGAGAGCGCTCTGGGGTCTTCTTATAAGGACAGTAATTCTATCAAATCAGGGCCCCATTCTTATGATCCCATTTAACCTTAATTATCTCCTTATAGACCCTATCTCGAAATACAATCACCTGGTGAGAGGGGGCGATGGTTAGGACTTCAACACACATTTTAAGAGGATACAAATACTCAGTCTGTAACCATAACAAGGTGGAAAAGGTAGTTTCCACCTTTCCCTGGTATCTAGGGAAATAGATCTGGCTACAGAACTGATCCAGGACTTTCTCCTTTGGCCCAGGCCTCTTCACCTTGACATTGGATTAAAACCAGTTGTAACTGAAATCACAGAAAGAAGAGTAAACAGACTGGGTACCATCCTTTGTACACAGTTCCAGGAGCTTGTTGAAGCAATGCCTCAGCATTAAGCTAATCTCCGGAAGGCATAGTTTTTCTTATTTGCAACATTTGTTAACAACACCTGTAGAATTCTTTGTGGTCTCCATCTTTAGGTATACTCCTTTCTCTCCACAATCTATGTAACAAATCCATTGGCCATTTCCTCCATTGGTTACTTTGTTCCAAATACCCAAGGTTTGAAAGATTTCTTTCCTGCTTGTGATTAGTGAAGTCTGATTATTTTAAGGAATTCACTTTGTTTGATAGGAACATACAAATTAAGTAAGGGCTACACTTATTGACAGTCACAGCTATCACAGTTGCAACAATCTTGATACTCTGTCAACAAACAAGGTTTTTGTATTGAATTCAATGTGACATTGGAGAAATTGTAGGACTCAGAACTAGAAAATGCAAAGGATTCAGCCTTGAACAAAACAGGACACGGATATCTCATACTCACACTGAGTGACTCAGCATGGTTTCTTAAGTCAGTGCCGTATCTAAAACTTTAGACATTCAAAAAGTTTTGCAGAATGCACCTTTACAAACTTCAGGACTCTACATCACCCATTTTGAGGCTAGATCTGACATTTTCTATTTTCACCTTCTTCATGCCTCCCCCTATTGTCTTTTTCAATCAAACATGTAAAGTAATTTTTAAAAATCCAGAACTAAAGACATGCTTTCTTATTGAAAGGGCCTATAGTGAGCTCAACACAATCAACGGAATTATACTTACAGCAAAATGCATCATAAAAAATTCTTAGTACACTGGGGACAAACAGAACATCCTACAGGTTTCCAGAGAGAAAAATATATTCTAATGACAGTTTCTTTATTAGTAGTATCTAGCAGAGTGCCTGGCACAAAAATAAATGTGTATAATATAAATGAATTCATCACTAACTTTATTCCACAGAATGCCAGGTCAAAAATACCTCAATAGGGATCATCTATCTCTACTATATTACTAAGCTGTTCTTCTCCGGTTAAGTATTTGAAGGAGGGGACACATTTTTCCTAGAAGCTGAGGAGCATAAATTATAGTTAGATTGCCAAAGCGAGTCCACAAACATATCCATAGTGTTTATATAACTAAAATATTGAAAACTAGAGGGGAAAGATTATTAACATTGTTGCAATGCTATTAAAGTGGAATATATATGTATACACATGTATATATAAATGTATTTATCTCGAATGCTGGCATCTAAAGCAAAGCCAATTTAATATAACTATGTAAAAATCATGAAATGAGTGTTTTTTGCTTACTGTATAATGTGTAAAAATGACCTCCAATTCTTTCCCTATCCCTGACCCCTACCCCATTCCTGACCCTCCTTAAGAGTGGGGGTGCCTGAGGCTGTGACATGGTGTGAGCCTCAGAGAATGACTGCCCTAAGTTGGGGTCCCCAAAACCAGATCCTGAGACAACAAATCCTGTGCAAGGAATGCAGTAAGGAAGTGCTCCCAGAAAAGAAGCCAACAGTGTGATTTTAGACAAAAGTTCCTCAGAGCATAGCAAGGGAACTCTGGAAGAAAAATAACAACTCTTGGAAGCCAGGAAGCCAGGCTGTTAAGTTCTGTCAGTTGCTGGCAGGGTTTGCCCTGGCGTGATGGAAACATCCCAGACCTTTCCATTTCTCTGCTGATGCTTGAAGAACTGCCAGTGAGTAAGTAGCCTAAGGCAAGTCCTTCAAACCAAAGGTGGATTAAAGGGGGTAGAGTTAGTAAAATTACATAGGTTTCAAGTGTACAATTTTACTAACCATTTTCACCCCAATAAATTTTAATTTTCTAAAACAATAATAATTTTTTTAAAAAAATAAAGGGGGTAGTGGTTGGAGAGATTGTGAAAGGGAATCAAGAGGATCTGGGTGGAGCCTGGATTTAGCAATTTCAAAAAACTAAGATTTAAGGAATTAACATATATGTTGTTGTCCCCCATCCGCAGACTCTCTCAAAAGTTAGGTACCTGCCTGAACACATAGGGACGCTTCCTCTACAGACTCATCCTTACTTCTGAAAAAAATAAAAAATGAAAATAGTCTGATACAGGCCCACATTTTCTCATTAGGTATCCTTCCGCCCTGAGGCCGCTTCTGCTTGAGGCGTAGTGCACCCAATCACTTGGCCTCCATGCAAGCCCACCTTACACACTTGTGAAGCCTTGGCTTGTATGCTGTGCCACTTGCTCCCCTTCCCATGGTCTCCCCATTCTGGACCTCAGAGACATGGGAACGGTGAAGTCATGGGTAAATGGAGGGACTATTCGAGGTCCTCATTTAATTCACCTAACTACGCTATGAAGTGAGTGCTGTTGTTACACACATTTTATACGTGGGGAAACGGAGACAGATAATTTAAGGAACTTGACCAAGAACATACACTTCGAGGGTACCAGAGCATGCACTGAAACATAGCCAGGCCTTAGCAGCCAAGCTCCTGCCCACTATGTTACACTGCCTCTCCTAACAACCTCTGACAGGTGTTTTTGATCCTTTGCAAAATAAGAAGTAAACGTCCATGAAATGAAAAGTAATTCACCCATGTTCACACACCAATAGTGAGAACTTGAACTCAGGTCTGAGGACCCCAAAGCCCATGCTCTTTCCCATGATATTTTCCATGAAAAGAAAGTTGGCTTTTCCCCAGTTAACCTGGGGTGGAGGAGATTCAGGGATCCAGCTCAGTACTCATTTCTCAGGCCTCATACCAGGATCCAAGAGAGAATTAAAGCCTTTCAAGTTAAGAGGGAGAAATTCCCCCAGGAAGAGCAGAGTGGCTTTTGTTCCCTCCTGTCTAAGGAGCGTGCAGAAAGCTTCGTGTAGAACCCAGCCTGAGTTCTGTGCCCACCTGCAGGATGGTCCTGGATCAAAAGCGACTGGGCGATGAGTGATGAACGGCTAGGGGCTGGGGGAAAGGCGGACACTGGAATGCTTAGGGGAAGAAAGAGAACTTGGAACAAAAAAGAAAACCTCCCGGAAGGAGATAAAAGGTGGTGAGCAGAAGGAAGTAGGACTGAAAATCTGTCTGCCAGAGAGCCACAAACTCTGACACCACCAGCCCTAAGAAGCAAGAAAAATGCTCAGATGGCAGCCGGCATGGTTTCCTCCACCATGGATCCTGGCCCCAGGAACATGAGAATCAAGGCGGCTGGCCAGCACTGTGTGTCCTTGTGGCAGGATGTGGGTCAGCGGGAACAGACAGCAGAGAATAAACCACCCAGCATTTCGCAACAACTGAAGATCCATCTAGGTGAGAGAACTGACATCAGAGGAAAACCCACTTACAGGGGTAGAGGAGATGGAGCAGAATCTGGTACTAAGAGAACTAGGTTGCCAGAAAGGCTAGTGCACTACTGACATTTGGGGACAGACAATTCTTTGTCGTAAAGGCCATCCTGTGCATTGTAGGGCATTTAGCAGCAACCCTGGCATCTATTCTCCCTCCAGTTGTGACCCCCCCAAATGCCCCCAGACATTTCTCAATGTCCCACTGGGAGCAAAATCACTTCCAGGTGACAGCCACTCCAGGTGACAGGCATGACGAAGGAACCTAGCATCTGCTGAGTGCTTTCTATGAGCCAGATACTGCTGTAAGTGCTTTACAACTATAATCTTGTGCAATTCTTCACCACGGATATGAGATGGACACAAGTACAATCCCTGTTGGACAGATGAGGAACTGAAGGGGCAGAGGTATTAAGCAACTTGCCTAAGGTAGCACAGCATGAATTGGTAGATTTGAGATTCCAAGTGGGAGAACAACTTTCAGGGCAACTGTGCTGCTACCATTTTATGGGTGAGAAATCCAAGGTGCAGAGTGATAATGGATATAATCGGTGGCAAAATCTAGACTTGAACTCGGGTTTCTCTGACTCCAGAGCTCAAGCTCTCCCCGTGTTCTACTGACTCTGCAGCTTCTATCAGAGTGGGACCAGCAGGAATACTAACCACGCTACTGACCTAGAAATTACTGTTACAGTGTCTAAGCACAGGCTTCGTCTTCAGTCTGTGCACAAACGCAATGTAAGGGTTAATTTCTTTAGCTTTAATGATAGAGAAATGGGGGATAAGGAGCTAAGAGCTCATTACACAGAGCCCTGTATCTGTTTGAAATCTCCATCTTTCATTCTTTCACCTTTCTCCTCTTTCCCTTTGCCTCCAACTCAATCTCTCTCAAGCTCTTGTGCCTCGACTTTATTTACCTTTTAAAAACTAATCTACTAGATTTATTAAATAAAATGACACATTGCCTATTTTTAATTCTTATATCATATCACACATATATCCTTTATGAAAGTAGGTAACATATAAACCTAGGCAGAAACAAACCAATAAAGCCCCACAATTAATAGCATTAGATTTCTATCTCTGGGGGAGGGGGGGAAGGGAGCTAAAACAACGCATCTAAAGTTTTCCAGATCCTTATAGTCTGCCAAAATCCCACAATTTCCTTTTCCTTGAATCAGTTGCCTTCAATAAAAAAAAAAGAGCCCTGTGTCTACTTTAAGTGTGAATTTCTCTCGCATGCTTCAAGCCCTTGATTTGCCAAAATCTGATACCTAACAGGTCCTGTCAGGAAGATGTGTACATCTGTAAAATGCTCAGGCAGACAGCAAGGTAATTTGCTTTGACTCAGAAAGTGGTTCCTCAAGCATCGCCCTGCTCTCTAGTACGCGAATGTGTGTGAAGACAGCAGCACCACACGTGCCGGCTGGCTCCTATCAAAGAATTCCCTTGAAGTTGCACCGAAAATAACTGAAATTGCAGTTAACTGCACGATTTCCCTCAGTGAATAAGGCAGAAATAAGACTGCATCTATTAATGTTAAATGAACTTGCTTATTTTACTCTTGAAGGCAGCTAAGGAAACAGGGTATTACAATACAGGCTGGCTGTGCCCAAGTAAATAAAGCCCCCAGCTTGAACCTGCGAAAGGGCATGTTACCAGCACTTGGGTATTTGATCACAAAAACAAAGAGAGCCAAACTGCTGATCAAAACATTTGGGGAGCTGATACAGGAAACAGAACTGTGAGAAAACTGCCTTTACATCAGCAACAACGGATTTCCAAGAACAATAATTTAGAAACATCTAGAAACTAGAATTCAACACGGGAAACGAGAGAATTAGGTATTAAGAGACCTGGGTCTGGGCTTTGCCCTTTACCCGTGACATTACCATAGATCACAGACTCTCTGGATCTCTTTGTCATTACTTGTATAACGAAAGGGGGTGCATTAAGCAATCCTTGTGGTTGGTTTGTTTTTGTTTTGTTCTGTTTGTTTTTAGTTCTCACTTAGCACTAACAGACAAGGCTCTGTAATGGAAAGAGTGGGAGTGTGCAGTCAACCAGACTGGGTTCCAATTCTGGCTTCATTTATACAGAGCTTTGTGATCTTGATCAAGTTGCCTAAACTCTCTGAGATTCAAAGGCCTCAAATGTGAACTGTGGACTAATGTAGCATTTGAAGATGAAAAAAAAAAACCTAACAAAACTGAAATGTAAGTGTTGACTCCCCTTAAACACTATATTAATCCCTAAACATATGAATATATATATGTATATATATATACATATATATATATGTGTGTGTGTATATATATATATATATATATATGTAGATATATACATATATATATATAAAAATTTAAAATAAACTCTAAAAACCAAAGTCCTGTAAGTGACCACGATGCCCCTAGTCCAGGGAACACCTGTGGCGTCCATATCTATTATGCTCTGCCCACCATTCTGGATTCTGCAAATAAACAAAACACGTAGAAACAGTATCAACTTGCTCAGTGATTTGTGGGATTGTTTTGAAAATCTTGTTGTATCATATGCATTTTTATGAAATTGCTCTAAATCCTTTGTATATGAATGTATAAGTGCATCTCTAATAGTTTAAATTTCCAGTTGCTTTTTACCTATACACTTCTCAAAACAGGTTACCATACACAAACATCACTATCTTTACTATTACTTATTTGAATACAAAATTCAAATATGGGCAATGGAATTTAAGACTTCCAACCACTTGTGTAACTGAAGCTTGAATTTGCAGCTTACTGCCACCGTATGAAATAGTTTCATCTCTGAAATCTCTTTGATCAATCCCCAGTGAATCCTCAAAGTAAAATTATTCTTTATTCTCTCAAATTGAAACTTTGTTCCTGGTACCTACACATAAGAAGGAGAAAAAAAAAGCTAACAGTGCCACCTCATTTCACTGCTGAATAAGCAACAGATTTGGCATGTTTCCCAATTGGCTCATAACCCAGAAGCCTTTGCACCAGGCAGGATTGACTGGCATCAGAGCAAAGGCCTCTAGGGAATACAGCCAGCCAGGTAGCTAGCCACAGTCCTTAGTGCGAGACACTGGAGTCAGCTACAGTCACCTAAATCAGTTATGTTCCACTGGGGGTGGCCCACCTGCATTAGAGAGCATTTAGTCTTGTTCATATGTTTTCAGCCCCACTGGCACAAGAATCCATTATAATTCTTCCTTTCAAAAAGGTTCTACCATTAAGAGAGTTCGTATTGAAACCCTCCCCCTTCTTCATGAAATCACCACCTCAGGCACACCTAGATAACTGAAATTTCTCCCTTCTCAAATCTTGCAAAGTTTTTTTTGTCTTATATTTCTCTCATATATGCTTGTCCATTCCTTTATCTCATAATTCAAATATTTGCCTCTCTCATTTCATAAACAGCTCCCTGATTAATTCTATATTCGCCTCAGCAATTGGTACTTATCTTTTTTAACACACTGATGCTTTCTTCTTTTACTACATGGGAAGCCAAACTGGCAAGTGAGAGGGTAACTTCAAGGATATATCGTAGTGATGAGAAAAAAAAGGAAAGACTTGGGAAGCTGTGGGAAGGTATAAGTTACACACTGTGCTTACCACAGTACCACTCAGTACAGAAACCAAATGCATAGATTTTGGATTCGGAAAGCCTTGTGTGGTCTTGGACAAATTACTCAATTTCTCTGAGTTTACTTCACTTTTGTTTGTCACTGCAAACACACTGTACCTTTCAGAACTATTATGAAGATTAGGAAAAAATGTACATGAATCCCCCAATAGAATGCCTGCACACAGTAAGCATTTCCTAAATGGCACCCTGCTGCTATTATGGTTATTCCTGTTGACCATGTCATTGCCACACTAATCTATTGGATCTAGGTACAAAACTAAATTCCTCTGTGTCTGCATTATTCCAAAACCTACAAAAAATCATCCAGTTGAAATCTTATCACACTAATGAAGTTTAATGTTTAATTATAAAAACAAATGTCCTGGATTCAAATACACCCTTCCCATTTAAACCTCAATCTTCCCATTGACTAAACCATATATTGATGTCACATAGTCACTCAAGTGAATTGGTGTAATTTGCAAAATAAGATACCAGCTTATATGAGATGTATAGAAAAGGTATATTTATAAAGACAGAGAGATCTGTGATTGCTTGGGGCTGGAGTGGAGCCGGGAGTAACTGCAAACGGGCCCAGGTAATGGGGAGCAATAGAAATGTTCTGAAACTTGAGTGTGGTCATAGTTATAAGACTATAAATTTACTAAAAATCATTGTACTGTACATGTACCCTGGGTGAATTTTATGGTATGTGAATTATACCTCAATAAAGCTGTTAAACATATTATTTTTTGTACTAGACAACACATTTCAAAATAAATTAGTATTTTTATTCTAAAGCTTTCCATTATCAGCTCATCACCCCAACTGTCACGAATTTGTCCAAGACCATTAACGTATACCTCCATAAGCTAACAAGGCTGTTGTCACTGCTTTTACCCACAATCACATTGTTTTTGAAAAGACGTCTTGAGATGCAGTTTCAAAGTCATCAAGAGAACGTATTTATTGCTTAAGATTATGTTCTGCATCTGATGCAGACATTTCAGGAAACATAAAAGGCATTTTGCTCTAAATACTTGTGATGGACTAAAATCAAAGCATTAAAGCAGTGAGTCTTTAAAAATGGGTAGTACTCTAGAGCAGTAGTGCCATATTCTACATACGTAATGGCCCTATGTGTTAAAATGAAGGTTAAGAACAATGTTACTAACATTTCACATAAACACATCTGCAAAGAATGACCACTAAATATTCTTCCTGTCTTGATAGCCCAGACAGCTAGCTTTTCCTTCAGATAGTACTACAACTATTTTCACTATGATTTCTTAATAGTATTTAAATACATATCACTCAGTTCAAACTTGGCCAATCCTTCTTGACTTCTCTATAGGCCTGCACCTGCTCATTGAATGAAATAAACTGCTTTTTTGTGTTTGCTCTTCCTTGCCCATAGCTAGCGCACAAAGAAGTCATGCAGGATTCTTGCTGTCACTCGGTCTTCTTCTGAAAAGGACCCCGCAAAACCAAGCTGGGTTGCATTGGGCTCTGCTCTAGGACCTTGTCATTACTGACACTCTTTCCACCCATGCTCTTTAGTTTGGTTGAGAGATGGTAATAGCATTTTAATAATGGAATTTGGTGTGATAAATGCAAAACTGACAATACAATGGTAATCCAAACAGCTTATGTTTTAGGTGACTTAAGAAGCCCATATTATGTTTGGATTATGTGCTGAGGGACTCACAAACATCATCTCTAGTCATGGCATGTGTTTTAATCCTCATTTATTATGAGAAAAAAAATGGAAGCTCAGACAAATTTCATGTCACACACCTACGAGTGGTAAAGCAACAATTGAACTAGAGCCCATGCCCTTATCTGTTGTATATGTTGTGTTCTGAGTCTACCTTTTTGTATTTTACATAAATGAATTGCTGTACCATTGCTCCATGGATTCTCAAGGCAATCTCATGAATGCACTGATGCTGCAGAGTGTGGAAAGGGGGATGAAGAGAAGCTGACAACCTATTGTACTCACCGTGTTTTCACACAAGAGCTGTTAAATTTGGGTTTTGTTACCTCACCACTTTGATCCCTAATTATCTCTCCTGTAAAATGAAGATGATCCATTCTCCTTTATTCATTCACATACCGTGAAGCAAAAATGAGATCAAACATATATTCATTTTACTAGCCAATGAATATAAGTTGTTACCAAGCCCTACTTTTACCAGGTACAAGATATACAGTTGCACTGGTAAACAGGCTGTCCAGGAAAATAACCTCAGATATTCACAGAAGCACATGATTAGGTGAAAATATTTTTTTCTAGGACTGGGTATACCCAGGTTCCATCCTAAAGAGCAGGGGTGTCCAAACTGCAGCCGTGGGCCAACTGCGGCCCGCAATCCATTGTTAATTGGCCCGCAGCAAATTCCAAAAATATATTTAGTTTACTTAAATAAACCAGGTGAGGCAGTATGTACTTCACCTCGACTGAGTGGCCTGGGTGTTTGTGTATTTTACCGCATATGGCCCTTGGTGAAAACCATTGAAAAAAGTTTGGCCACTCCTGCTAAAGAGCTAAAAAACAATATGCCAAACAAAATCAACCTTTAAATTTTCCCTGTTTTATTTTGGTTAATGTTGAAGCAAGCACCTCATAAAAAAGCATTTTATCAGGAGTTTGATGGTCTCTATCATCTCATAATATTAAGAGATATGTGAATTTTTGGATAGTCAAAATTAGTAAATTATTATCTTAAGCTTGATAGGATTTTGTTAAGGAGACCTCTGACTGCATCTGCAAAAAGAATTAAGAATTTGAAAAGATATTCCTATAACTAGTTCCATTAATTCCATGCTTGTATTTCTCAACAATCAACCCATTCACTTTTCGAGGTTAACCAGTTTATAAGGTTTTATGTGGCATAGCTTGAGATGAAACATTTATCTGAATTGGAGGGCAAGTGTGCTTCCTTGGAAAGATGATATAGAATTAGATTATTCAAACTAAAAGTGATTTTTCAAGACTATGTCATCCCAGTTTTTCCAGTAAAAAATTCAAATGTCTTCAGAGGCCAGGCAGGTAAAACAAACAAAGGGCATGATTTCTACAGGACTGTCAGGGGTTACGATGAATATTTGGAGCACAAGGAGTCTCACCAAGATAGACCAGGGTATTCTAGGTCAAAAGTTTGTAAAACACTCTTCTGGCCAAGCCCATCATGCCACCAAGCTCTACTAAGCCTGGTGACAGAAGTTTCCCATTTAAAAAAAAAATTAATTTAAAGGATGAAGCACCAGACAGCAAGGAACATAAAGAGGCTTTATCTTATCCTTTCTTTGACAAAGGACCATTGAGGGCCTTGTTTCAGCCCTGTTCTGGGCTCCAAGGATACGACAGGGAGCAAAAGAGATCCTGGCTTTGTTTTCATGGTACTCACCAGCTTTTGGGGAAAGTAGATGTTAACCAAATAATGGCCAACATATAAAAATTCAAACTGTGAGGCACATGAAAAAGGAAAATACTGAAAACTAGAAATGTCACTCCAGCCCAGGTTTCCTAGACCCAAGCCATGTTGGAAGAACCCCTGAAAAGGCAGTGTCTTTTTAAGCATATACTCTAAAATCGTACATTTTCAGGTATAAAATAATTTGGGGTTGGAAAAAGAGATGCATCTAGTCTAGCCCTACCCTAGAGTAGTAACTTAATATTTGGTAAATGTTTGAACAAACAAACAACTGAAAAACAATCTGTAGAATATGTTTATTAATATAACAAATAAAGAAGAATCAAAAGGTACTCAACAAACTTCCTAATAATAATTAAGATGCTCATACTGAGAGGAAAATAAATAAGCATTGATAAATTGAAGGAATGTTTCTTTAAAATGGGAATTTGATTCAGTAGGGAAAAGCACAGGCTAATTAAAATTTCTAAACCAATAAAAGAAAATATGCAAGTATAGAATGGGGAAAACTTACAAGTATGATACAGGGGAAAAAAGATTTTAGGCATGAGCAATTATATTTGAGAACACTTGAACATAGCAGAAATACAGTATTATCGTAAAAAGAACTACCATGATAGTAAGGTGTGCTAGTCTCTAAAAGAGAATGCGCCCGTGGCCACCATGGGTAGGTTGGTGTATGACATATGAAAAATGTGGGTACATGAAAAATTACTGAAGAGCTATCTATATAAAAGGAACAAAACTATAAAAGGAATGGAAAATAGGACTTGTGTTAAAAAAAAAAAGTGAATTGCTGGGTCCATCAGCTAAGCAACACGGCAGATAGAGGAGGACATGGGCTCTTGGGTTACACAGACCTGCGTTTGAGTGCTTTAGCCCACTGTTTTATTTTGGGCAAGTTGTTTAACTTTTCTGTGCCTCATTTTCTCCATCTGAAAAGTAGGATGATAAGAGTACCTACTTTTTCATTATTTTGAGAATGACACGAGAGAGCATAGAAAAATAACTTTTGTAATCATCCCGATGGGCATCATCCTCACTAATTGACTAGTAAAGACAAGGCTAACAAGTAACAATTACTGACTTCACTTTTATAAGGATTTCGGTGAAGATGAGAAGAATGTTCACTATGCCCAGAAAAAAGATGAAGAGAAAAGTGAGCCTGGTTTGAGTAAGAGAAGATGTTAATACTGTTCTTCCCTTGCATGATGAGAAAGCAATATAATAAACTACAAAAGAAGTGTTGAAATCTAGTAAGAAGAGTCATAAAGGAGGAGGGGTTATACCTGCCCTAGGTGATTTAAAAACTCACTAGCAAGGGTTCACTTAGATATTATTTAATCACCTCTAAGCTTGTCTAGCAGAGAATACCGCTCTGTCAAGACAAATAAATGTATATTTGTGTTATTTTCCATCTATCACACTGACAGTAGCCCTTAGGAATCCAGAAGATGGAGTACTGCTCTGATGATAAATGATTAATGTGGACAGGACTTCAGTGGTGGTACCAAAAGATACGAGAAGCGACGGAAGAGAAAAAGTCGCCTGAGAAAGGTAGTCTCCTCTATGATGAGCAGTGTTTTGGTTTGTTCCTTAGGCTGAAGTTTCTGGGAGATGTGTTCCACTTTATTCACCTCCCTGGACATTTTGCAGTGGTATTTTCACCAAAATATTTCAGTAATAGTTCTTTTGATCTCTTCATTTCTGAGGGTATAGAAGGGTAACTCTGGCTTGTTTAAAATAATCATGATTATATTATAGATGGAACATAATCCTTGATGGAAATAAGATACTCCTCAAATATCAGAATTTTCTCAAATAATTTCTTATAATCATTCATGAATATGTAAATGAATACTCAAACACACATATATAATGCTACTAAGTGCCTAAATTCTCTATTTCTGGAATTTTCTTCTTTCATTATTATTACTTCAAAGGCTGTAGACTATTCTCTTTTAATAGTTTCCAATTTAAAAAAAAAAGGAACTTTTTTTTTTTTTTTAGGCTAGGCATTTTCCACCAAAACTCAAAGAGGGAGAATATACATGTTAATATCTTAAGCAAAGCAAAGGCAAAGCCTAGATGAATTTATGAAGTATATAAAAAGGTAAAGAGGTAGCAAGAAGTTAATAGAAGATACTCTAGTCACAGTGGGTCTATTGTATTTATTTGCCATTCCTGTTCATGTTGACTGTTTCATAATAATATTCATTGAGTTTTATGACATTCAGTGCTACGTGAACAAGGAATCATTCAGTTCTTGTTTCTCTTCTTTCAACAAGAGAATATAGGTCTCCATACTAAGTAATGCTAAAACATCTGGAAGTCAGAGTCAGACAAATTATAATTTTTCTTACCATATTTTCCTTTTATGAGGAACAACAAAAAGTCTGAAATGAGATTTTGAAGAAAAATAACTATTTCCTGATCAAGGCTACCACTATATAAAAAAAAAAAATAGCATAGTTCCTTTCACAATATTCTAAAGCTTTTCAGATCTATAACAAGAAACATTATTCATGTAAGGGTATGATGGAGTTCAGCACTACATTTTTATAAAGTTAAGTACTAAATGAATGACTAAAATCTTTGAGCAATTCTTTCATTTTACACTGTACTATACGCTATGGGGAAAAGAAAGATTTTCCTTAACAATTCAGAACTGAGAGATTTCTATTAAATCAAATTCATTTACTCAAAATAAAGAAGGATTCACTGAATAGATCTTCCAGCCAGAAACTACTCTTACTTATCTGAGTGTCTGCCAGCCTACTTTTCTAAGCTTTAGTATCCTCAGACAGTTCCTAAATAAGACAATAGCAATTACCTAGAATGAAGACCGTGATTCACATGAGCGTGGAACTCCATGCTCGATAGTACATGCAGTGGACACTCCAGGATTTACTCCACTGCATTGTTTTTCCTCTCCTCCCACTGACATAAAGAATTGCCATCACAGGCCTAGCAAAATGGTACCTGTCACTTGTCACTTTCAGATGTTTACTATTCCTCTATAAAGGATATGGTGACACCCTGTCAAACCAGCAAAAGTCTAATCTAAGGCCATCTTTGCTGCCTCGCCACGATATAAAATGTGTTACTCGGTCACCAGTGATTTAGGCAAAGTGAATCTTATGAAGATGGAAGTGTGGAAAGGTGCTAGTGTGTACAGAGTGTTTGCCAGCCACCTGCAGAAACAGTAGAATATGACCCCTCTAGTCCATCAGTAATAATAATTCCAGAGGGGGAAAATTCAGAATTCACGTTTTTCTTTCTTGTCATGATGATCCTTTTTTCTTTCGTCTCACTACAGATTTAGAAGCAGTATGAAAACCATAATTTATTGATAGAGCTGGACCATTAAGATGATACGCAGTATATCCAGATAGGAGATGGTTTTCCTTTATTCCTTGGTCTAGATCTGGCGAAAGCTTGATATTACCATAACATGATTGCTTCAGAAAACAGCAAAAGTATTTTGCTAAATTGGGATATATTTGTCATCATTGATATTTAATACAATTAACCAAATTAAATTAAATGGCTGATAGTATAATTATTTCACGTTCAAAAAAATGGAGTACTACTCCTAAAAGAGCAGATATGGTCCAGAAGTGAGAACACTGAACAGTAGAAGGTTAGTAGCATTAGGAGATCTACTTTTGACTACATATAAATAATTTAGGCTATTTACTTATGCTTTTGCTGCGTCTAAGTTACTCTACCTCTATATAGAAGTCAATTACATTGCATCTATCTTAAAGCGATTCTGGTGAAGTTTAATTAGAATTTATGATCTTTAGACAGGCAAAGGTAAGTAACTTTTTTTAAAAAATTTGATGCAGATGGAAGTAAACACTAAATTGTCACTGATTTTTTTCAATGCTACTGCCCATCCTTTCATATCTAGAATTATAAGAACTCTTAACACAAATATTTTCCTAGTGCCCTACTATAAACTCTTGCCCACCATCCTGCTTCTAACTGCTAGGCCATGTAAGTGAACACATGCTTTTGTTCATGTTTCTTATTGTTGCTAATTCCTCTTATCCTTCCCATTTAGGTCCAATAACCAAATACAAGACATAAAGCAGGATTCATAATGAAAGTGTTTACTTTCCTTACGATTAACTTCCCTGTGTAATTAATGTCCCCGATCCTCCAGGCAGCCTTATTACTTCTACTCTGCTTTAACATGCTATCTGTCAGCTGAATACATTTTCATATTTTAGAAGGAGAGGGGAAGGAGACAAGACAGCTTCTTGCTGACTCCCATAATGAGAAGATGATTTTGACCAAAAAGTATTTGCAATTATATTGGCGATTTTCATCTCATATAAAGTATTATATTGGCTGATCCTTGCCTGAGAAGATGATGATGAAATTACAAGTGTAAGGAGGCTCCTATCAGAGACAATTAGGAACCTCTTGAGGAGTTTTTAACAACAATATATGGGGAAAGAGGACAAGAAGGATACACAAGAAAGAGCTAGCAATCTGTGGCAGGAGTGCTGCTGTGACCACAGTGTTTTGGAATTTCCATCTTGCCCAGGAGGTTTCCTGAGGGACATACCAAGATTCTCTGATTGGGAGTGTTATTTCAGACCTCTCAACTGCCAGCAGTGCCCAGACTTGTTCACTCAAACCAAACCGTCCGGAAAAGGGGGCTGAGAGCTTGACATGCTTGCTCTGCTTTCTCTGAAGCCTCCTAGGAAAGTACTCCTCAGCCTGAGCTCAGACTGTTTGCCTTAAAAGGATAAAATATCTGTATGGAAAGAAAAAAAAAAAAAAACTGTAGCTGGCTGCAGAGACATCACATACCAGAAGGAGAGTCACTACAAGCCCCGTACAGCTCTTTCAAGGAGATCTCATGATTGTCTCACCTTCATATACTTAAAATTTCACAGAAGCATCTGGGACCCAAGGAAACAGTCTTAGTGGCTAAGGAGACAGCTGCCCCACCCGTCCCCTCTGCTTGTAAGAGTGGAAAAGGACTTGGGATTGATGGCTAATCCTAATGTGTGTCATATTTGAACAGTAGCCAGGACTCATGGCTGGCAGGAAGGAGGAAACATACTCATCCATTGACTGGAGCCCCAGGTCCATACAGGTAATTATCCAAGGTGCAGATGCTATGGGGATTGGGGAGCTGGAGCTGCCTGACTCTGATGCAAGCAGGTATCTTTGGTTAATAAAAAGGGACCAAGGAAAGTGCTTTCCCAAAGAATATCCTATATTCAAATATCCTATATTCAATATCCTATAACAACAACCAAAGTTGAATACTCTTTCAAAGAGGTTTTCTATCCTATCTGCATATTACAATCACTTCGGGAGTTAAAATAATGTACCTATACCTGAGGTTCACCCCAGAGCAAAGAAATAGAATCTCTGGACATGGCACCACAGGAAAAGGTATTTTTCAGAGTTTCCTGTAAAGTTCTAAAATGCAGCCAGGGTTGAGAACCAATGGGCTAGGCATGGTAATGATTACTTATTTGGGAAAAAAAACAATAAGACATGAATTAAATAGTGTACACCTATAATATGGAAAAACAAATCCACTGCTTTTGCAAGCCCCTAGTTCTCAAAGGTTTTAACCAATAGAAACATTCGACTCTTTAAGTGGAAAGTTTATCCTGGTCCTTTGTTTAATATCATACACATGTACACACATACACACCCTGTTATCTTCTTATGAGAGTGGTTCCAAAATTTTGCTGCACATTGAAGTTATCCGAGGAATCTTTAAAACATAGTGATGGCTGGCTTCCACTCTCAGACAGTCTGATTTTAACTGGTTTCAGGTAAAACCTAGGCACTGGATGTTTTAAAGGCTCCCTAGATGGTTCTAATGTGCAGCAAAGTTTGGAAACCACTGTGCCTACCTTATTTTTCCCACTTCTCCCAAAGTACTTCACTTGCAGTTTAACTATTGGCGAATAGACACTCCCCTGAAAACAGCTTATATGTTATTCATTAGGTTTCCGCACAATTGCCTGATCCTCACACTCCTTGAGAAGCAGGAGAACCTCTCCGCTAAGAACGGCTTTCTAGTTCAAATTCAGGTTCAGCCTTTTATGATGTGTGTGACCTTGAGCAAGTTATTTCACTTCTCTGAGCTTCAGTGTCCCTGACCTCAGTGCTGGGAAATGGGGATACTCTGGAGTCTTCCTCACAGGGTTGTATGCTAAAAACGACAACTTATGGAAAGCACAGGAGCAGTGCCTAGCACACAGTAAGGGCTCAATGAATGTTAAACATCATGACGATAAAGGGCAGTGCCATTCTGACCCATTATTTTTGAAACAGTGATGCATGACTTGTTCTCCTCATTCCTTTTTCTGTACTATGGAATGCACAAAAATCATCAAGCCCTCCCCAGTATCAGACTAGGGGATGTTTAAAACGCACAATACAAGGCATTTAAAATAAGCATTGGCCTAAAGGAAACATCTTAAAATCCCTGTGTGGCTCCCACACCCAGAGGAAGCAAGTCTTCACTATACTCTAGTTTGGGTGTCTCCTCTCTATAGCTGTCTTCCTCTACAAAGTACTCTCTGACTTACAGATTCCATTCCAGTCATTTTGTCTATTTGCTCGCCACAAAGCCCATCATTCCTTTCCAACTGCTTTGCAAACATGGCATAGCTTTAACAATTCTCATCTTATTTTGCCCTGTCCTGTTCCCCACCTTCTACACACACCAACTCTACACACTTCCAACTCTACTCTTCTGCTTTTTTTCATAAAATGCCTATGATTATAAAATCCATTCAGAAACACGACACTTTTGGGAGCATACTATTAGTCCCACCTTTTGTTAAACATCTGTTTTGTGTAGCTGTGTTTTTTGTGCCATTGTTTATATGTACATGACAGTTTTGGAGGGAGAACATTCCTCTGCTCTTACAAACAAAATTATACTGAGAGGGTTCACACAGGCTGCACATATTGAACTTCTCAGAAAACAAATCTTAAGGAGATGCTGATACACGCAGTCATTACAGGAGATGGTGAAAGGAAAGTAGAAGGAGTGTCAGAAGGCTGGGTGTGAGGAAGTAGAGACGGGCTGTCAGGGAAGAGGTGGGCAAGAGCGCCAGCTCAACAATTCAGATTAGGATTCAAAATGCCACAGATGTGATTGCATAATAAGCTGTTGAGCATGCCGGTAAACGCTGCTTGCAGCATGTGCTTATTTATCATTGCCTTGTGTTCTCCGAGCTTGGAAGGTTCAAGTTGGAGGGCCTGAGTGCTAGCAGCAGGCCTGGTTCCCTGAGATGGGCAGCAGCACCTATAGCAGAGATGGCAGAAAGAGCAGCAGCTCCAGTGTTGAAACTGGTTGCTAGGATACCATGGAGACCCTCCATTGCTAGGCAGACAGAAAAAAAAAAAATGTTTCCATATGCCTTATAACCTGCAAACGGCAACAATAAAAACATCGTCTGCCTTCTTTTACCCTTTCCCATTAGGAATACAAAGCCAACTCTTTAGTGAAGTAACAAGTAGCGGGAGTTTGGAAATGTGGCCCAGTACAGCAAAGAAGCTAGCTGGTCATTGATAGTCAGGCAGTTTCTAGAGCTACTCTATTTAAGGGCTTGTCAGTATTTTTATTATAAGCCCCCTTTTAGGGGCACACACCTTGACTGTGCTTCAAAACACCCTAGTAGGATTTTAGCAGTCTGTTCTCATACATTTTTTTATAAAGTCTTCCACAAATTCAAATGTACTGCATAGACGGCAATGTCCAATTAACAAGCAAACTGAAAGAGGAAAGCATATTACAATAACGTTAAAATTCCTCCACAAATACAAGAAAGATGAATTTCAAAAACTAGCTTCAGGTTCATTTCTCATGTCCCATTTGCCTAGGAATGTGAGGAACCTGCAACGATGTCTGTGGTAGAAAATTAGATTATTTTCAATGGGAACACTTTAAAGTGAGTGGAAAACGGAACGTGCTTTTTTTAAAGAGTGAAACTGGGTTTCTTTAAGAATTTTAATCACCTGCTGCTTAGTTACATTAAATACCCTTACCTAGTTGGAATAGCTATGGTTACTATTCACTACTGCGCTGGTGAGGGGTGGAGGATTGGACTGATATTCTGAAATTCAGAGCTTTACTTATGGGTAAAAACTAGTTCTCCGAGTAAAACATACACACACACACACACACACACACACACACACACACACACACACACACGACTCTTGATTATTCCAAAAACAAGCAGAGATGCCCTCTCACCTACTTTATAAAATAGAAACTAAGATTTTTATTCTCTCTGGCCTAAACTTGCTTTTCCTCAATTCCCACTATGGTATGGTGTTCTGGTACAGCCACCCGTTGCTGTCATTCCTCAAATGTACCCTCTGCTTTCTTTTGCTGTCTGTCCCTTTGTTGATGGCTTTCCCCATCCCTACCCCACCCCTCTCATCCCATCACTACTAAATTATGGTCATCCTTCAAACATGTGTTTACTTTAAATAACTCCAATTCCATAAGACTTTCTGATACCACAAAATTAAGTGGGCTCAATCGTATTCTGCCAACCGTCTTAGATATCTCCTCTGTGACTTGCCTTACTCTACTTTCTAGAATATTTACTTGTGCAGTACTGTTAACCACTTGTTAATTCCTCGATGGTAGCACCTGTATATCTCTCACCTCTAGTGCCTCACAATAGCTTGCACAAGGCAGACATCTCATAAAAGAACTGAGCTGTAGGGTGCATTTTAAACTTAATTGTTGCTTTTGAAGATATCTATGTTTTAATATTATGCCATCTATGCTTACACTAAAATCCTGGAATTCTTTCAACTTCCCACATTATTTAACATACAGCCTATACAAAGATTCCACTTCTCTTAAGACGTGCTAGTGTTAAGGTTTAAAAGTTCATATAAGATCTTGTTAAACTTAATGCCTCCTAAAAATAAGAAACTATATTTCTTTATCCTCAGCTCTTCCAAAGTACTTCCCAATTAAGAAGTGAAACATAACAAAATATGTCAAAATTCGCTGAAATTCAGCTACCTCTGGGGTGAAAAGCAATAGCTTAACAAGAATACAGAGACACAAACAACATTTGATAGGAACTCAAATCTGTATAGCCAAACTGAAATGACATGGGACCCTGTGACAGCAAAACGGAAAGGCTTTAGGAATATTTACAATAGGTGGAGGGTTTAGATCAAAATATCAGAATTCCACTCTTAAAAGAAAAATACAGTCAATTTTCAGGAATGAAATGTCATGAAATAAAATTACGTTAAAAGCCCATAAGAAAGCCCATATATATATATATGATCTCCCAAAGGCTCATAAAATTTATTTTTTTCACATATCTGATCTCATAAAATTTATTTTTTTCACATTTTTAAGGGTTTCTTTGCTCAATCTACTTCAAAACATATAGCCTAATAGTTTACATTCTCAAGTAGTTATTTTGTATCAGTGGAATATGGATTTCAATTTGCTACATCAGTTCTTTGCCTCACATTCATAACGAAAAAGGGCTTAGGTGCTATTTGTATACAGGTGTAAAAGCGACGAAAGCACTCTCACACCCCATAGGTGCAACAGAAGGGCCCTAGCTAGCTCCTGTAATCTGACTGAAACTTCCCTCTAATTCCCAACTTAAAGAGAAAATTCCAAACCAAAAATGTTAAGATGATTTAAGTTAATAAGTTAATTTTCATTTTATACTATTTTCCAAATGACCAAAAATCACTGAAAAACAAAAGTTTCAAAAATTATCATCCTCAAAAGGCCTCAGCAAGCAAAAAGTAAACAAATATATTTGCACATATCAGATAATTGAGCAGAATGTTAACTGGGCAGTTACCTACATCTAATGGAAAGAGAACAGAAAACTAATATGAATTTGAAATCAATTGTATGCTATTTAGATGGTTTGATTTTAACTTGAACTCCCAATAATCTGTGTGTAAGTTTAAGAAAGATGACTAAATTTAAGTTGTACTAAGATGAAATACAATGACAAACACTTGTTGACAGCGTCTGTATTAGGTTGGTGCAAAAGTAATTGCGGTTTAAAAGTTTAAAAATAATTGCAAAAACCACAATTACTTTTGCACCAATCTAATATAATCAAATTTTTATAGTGAAATAAATTGAAATGCAAACAAGGCTTCTCTGGCAAATTTTCCTAATTTTTTGTGGCGCTATTTTGCACAATCCTTCAAGTGACATGAGAATAATCATTTTGCACTTCTCTTTCTCTTAAGAGCGGTACACTCTACCACTTAAGCCAATTTTATTCTAGTTTCCTTTATGTAAGTGTGAAAAAAAGAACAGATGTTTTTCCAAAATTATTTAAGCTTGGAAGACATTCTATCATTTTCTTCAATATAATCTTTCAGAATCACCGAAACCATCATGGTGATACCTTAATAGCTGACTTCTTTAAAGCACAAGTTATTAAATAAATATCAGAATGCAGAGAATTGCTTGACAGACAAAATGTTAATTGTAACAGAATTATATGCCACACTAATTTCATTTTCCACTATGGACTTTTTAAAAAATCTAGTTGTTCTTCATGTCAAGCACTAAGAGATTTCTAAAACTTCAGGTCCTTCCCTACTTTCTAGATTCCTTTAGATCTTGTCTGATACAACATTTAACTGGAGTTATCAGCTGGCTTGATCATGCTTCATTATAAAACCTATTAAAATGGTCTTTTTATAAAAGCAGAGTTTGTTCTGAGTTACTCCAAAGTCCTGCAGTTACTAAAGTGAGATCCTGTGGAATGCTTAAAGATCCAGAGAGCTGCCTTTGAGTTATTTTTTTCATTATGCAAAACTTGGCCCAGGAGAGATGGCCATGTACCTCGTTAGCTAAAACAGGCAAGCATGTCAGGACTGCAAATTAATTTAGCAGAGAAAGTTGGAGTGAATATAGAAACCATTCAGGTTTCCAAGGCAGATCTAAGTCTACTGAACTATAAGACAACTTGATGAGGTCAGAATCTCAGAAATGTTTATCCTTCTTGTCTCTTCCCCACTCTCTCACAAAACATGAACCCCTCATTAAGCTAAACCTGCATGACAAACAGCAAATGCTCTTTAGGAACCAACAAGTATAGGTACAACTTTAAGTTTTCAAAAGTGGAATTAGTACATACTCTCAAGCTCTCTCAAATCCAATAAGTACAAAATGATATAATCAAGTATTTACTCTCTCTCTCTCCTTGTATTAGTTCTTTGTTTTTATGAAGTGAAGGGTTCCCAGGGACCTTGTATGATTATGTAATGTGCTATCTAGCCAATGTGATGTAGTTGGAATAGAGTATCAAAATCCTTCATCTTGTCAATTGTGGCATTATCTATTAATTTAAAACACCATTCATGTGGATGCTCAATCTAGGTTAACCTTGTGTTCCTTCCACTTTACATAAGAACTCTGACTTGAGTGGTGTATAACAAGTTTCATTCAATTTTCCCCACCCAAGTTGTGAAGCCCACTGACATCAGAACTACGTAGTTCTTTAAAATGCTAGAACAATACTAGGGTGGCTGCATCAGAAGCCAGGAGTAAGGCAAACAGTGTGTCTACGTTGTCAATAAAGGTAAGTGTACTTCTCTATATTTGAACCTGAAATCATGCAACCCCCTTTGGAGAAGGAGGTGCCCCATGAGTAACCTAATGCAAATTCCTTAAGGAAAATAAGCAATAGTCTCCCTCAGATGTTATGGAAAAAAGAAAAAAAAATTTTTTTAAATCAACAGACTAAGCTTCCATTTGTGGATTGCAAATGCCATCCAATTCAGGAAATCAAAAAAGCTGCCCTCTTATATGCACATTTGCTTATTTTTGACACTTTGATGGTGACAGAAGATCAGGTTTGAAGGGTACCAGCGTAAACTGCCGGCATGTAGAGAAATCCGGAAGAGCCACCAAAACATAGAAAGTAAGGGTGATATCAGACGCATTTCATTTCAAGGCTGATGAGCCGGCATTTAGGGTTTTCCGGCTGGGCAGCTCTGCCAAGGCATTTGGGAGATGGGGCTCTTTATTCAGCTTCTCACACTCACTCATACACACACAGCCGGACACACACCTGGGGCACATTCAAACTCTATCATCAGTAGTTGGCATATATGAATGTACATGTATAGATTTAAAAAAAAAATAGCTTGACATCTGACAAAGACATGAAGGCAACGGAGGTGCAGGGAGTCTGGCTCTAGAAACGTGCACGGCCCCGCAAGGGGTGCCAGAAAGGAAACCTTTCGGAGGCTGAGGATGGAGAAGGCAAGCGGGCGGGGCGGGGGCCGACCGACAACACAGACACCCGCAGCTCCCCACCAACAGGGTGCCACATGGCCCCGGCGCGCATCCCCCGCTTACTGTGGGCTCTTGGGGTAGAAGGGCAGGGTCACATGGCTGAGATCCTGGATGTCGAAAGCGGTGGGCTCCGCGGAGATCGCCTGCCGCTTGGTGCGCGGCTCCCCCTGCAAGGTGCTGGCGCTCTGCTTCTGCGCCTGCTGGGTGGCGGGCCGGATGACCGAGCGGTACTTGTCCAGCTCGTTCTGTAGCTTCTGGATCAGTTCGTCCTTCTGATCCAACTCCAGCTCCAGCTCGTCGATGAGAGCATCGCGCTGCCTCAGCTCCTCGATCTTCTCCTGGAGCGCGTACTGTAAATCCCGCAGGGTGCCCATGCTCCTCCGGGCTGCCGGGGGCTCCTGCCTGCCGCTGCTGCGCGTCCTGGGGCGGCCTCCCCTCTCCGATCAACTTTCCCCAAAGTCGCCGCTGCCTCCCGAGTGCAAAAGCTTCCTACTTGAGCCCAAAGCCAGCCCTGGCTTCTGAGCATGCCCAGTCCGCCGGCTCCAGCCACGGAGAGTTTCAGGGCAGATTCCACTTCTTGGGGCTGACGGAGAGGCTGAGTGTGGGGATGAGCAAAACAGCAGGTCCAACCCGGGAGTAAACCTGACACACGGTGGGCGCCGCAGCGCGGGGGACAATGGCAGGCAGCGCGGCGGCCGGGCAGCGGCAGAAGGGGATGCGGATGAGGCTCCCAGGCAGTGGTTGGTCTGCTCGGGTCACTCGCGCCGGGCGCCAGAGGAAGCCAGCGGTGCGTGTGGGGAGCCTGATAACCCTCTGGGGCGCGCCAGGGGATGAGCAGGCGGAGCGAGGCAGGAGCACCACTTTGGGGGTGGGGAGGTGCGAGGGAAAGGACAGCCAGGACCCTGTGCAAACTGGGGAGGTGTCAGGCGGCTCCAGAGCTGACCGGTGTTGAGGACAGCGGGCTACAATCCTGGCGATTTAAGAGGTCAGAACGCACTCTGCATCCTAAACGCTCTGGGTTCTGGAGGTATTTGGACCGCCAGCCTCAGCAGGAAGGGCTCCCGAGCGATGGGGCTGAGCTCTCCCTTCTCCCAAACCACCTTTCCCACCGGCACTGCAGCACACAGGTGGCTAACGCTGAAAAGAAACTTGCTTCTCAGGAGATAAGAGCCAATCCATGCCTGGGAGGCATTCCCCCCTAACATCCAGGTGCCTTTGGGGAAGGGAGGTTGGAGGGTGGGGGTTTTGACCTTTTCTCCCTCAGCATTGCCACTCTCTGCCCACTCCACTCTCTGCCTGCTAATTACTCGCCTTTCACCCCTCTCCCCTCAAAACTTACGTTAATGAACTCTTTTTAGGGTAAAGGCCAAAATGGGTTTGGACCCTAAAAACTACTCAGCTTCTCCACTATCCTAAGCTAGTGTCTGCGGAGTTGTTTATAGATGGACATTGCTACTTCCATTTGCTTAATTTGGGGTGGGGGGTTGGGGGGGAATCATTACTGAGATTCAAAAAGTTCACCCTAAAATTGAACCATACCTTTAAAAATATTACTGCCCTGACAACTAAAATGTTAAGACTGTACCCTTCCACTTGAATGTCAAGACACAAACTTTGGAAAAGAGGGAAAATCATAAAGAGAAGGAGGACCCTAGTTGGGCTGCAATAAATTGTACACTATACCACCCCACTCCATCCCTGCCCACTCAATATTTCCAAAAACGATGACTATTAGGTAGCATCCTTTTTTTCCAAGGGTAATTCTGCCATCATTGGAACACGTTTAGAATCTCCAAATATTTACTTTATACTTAACTAAATTCCTAATATTTATCTAAATATTTACCAACTCATCCCATTTTATAGTATGTTTATTAGCAGCCCTCTAATTAGTATTCTTGGACACTCAGTATTATAAACCTCAATGCAGAATTTGGCAATTCCCTAAAACTAAACAAAGTAGATAGACAATAGTTTAAAACTGAATTGGAATCCAGAACTATTCACTGGAATCTAAACTTAGCCAAGGACGTGTATTAGTTTCAAGACAAACTTGCTCACTTTTACTTTTGAATACACAACTTTCCTACCTAAGCTGAGAAAGAAAAAAACAAAGGAAAGAAGGAAGAAGGGAAGGACTGAAGAAAGGAAGGAGGGAGGGAGGGAGGGAGGGAGGGAGGGAGGGAGGGAGGGAGGGAGGAACAAAGGAAGGAAAGAAGGAGGGAAGGAAGGAAGGAAAAGGAATGAAGAAGGAAGGAAGGGGATGGAAGAGGAAGGGAAGGGAAGGGAGGGGAGGGGAGGGGAGGGGAGGGGAGGGGAGGGGAGGGGAGGGAAGGGAAGGGAAGGGAAGGGAAGGGAAGGGAAGGGAAGGGAAGGGAAGGGAAGGGAAGGGAAGGGAAGGGAAGACCAGCTAGCCACAGGCAAGGTAGCAAGCTTTTTGATTTAAAGTGTATTTGTTTGTAATTAGAGGTGTAAATGACAAAGGACACATAATCTTAAACATTCTTCCATACAGATTATGATCTAATTTTCTTAATACAGATGACTTAAGACACTTAATTTTCCTGCTTTCCAACATGGACATGTAATATATAACGTGGATAATTCTCAAAACATTTTCATTTGTAATGAATAAAACATGAATAACTTACAAATACTGATAACAGGAAATAATAGCTCTGAATTATTGTTGTCGTAATTAAAACTAAACCAAGCAGAAGTTCTGTGGCTTTGTATAAGTGACACTATTCTAAAAGAGCTTCTGTGATATTTTCCCTCTCCCAGGCAAAAGGCCAAATTCTTATCTTTTTAACCTATGGGAATTCTTTAATTCCATGGGAAAATGTTTAAAACTAAATGATTTTTTTTCTATTGATCTATTATAGGGTTCCAGGAGGCCAAGAGTTTATGTCTAAAAATACATCAAAAGCAATGTATAAGGAATATCATTAGATAACTGCTAAGCAGGGTTATATTTTAAGTTTCATTTGAGGACTAAATGGGGTTACTTAATGTCTTCAAGCAGCACAAAGAAGAAGATATTCTTTCTCATTTTTAGAAAGAATGTCTGTCTACATGTACAAAGGAAAATAGAAACTAAAGCATTTCCCCCTCCCCCAAATAAAAAAAATTGCACTTCAACCAAAAAATACTTGGGCATTTTTTTTAACAAAAGCAATGTGTGTTTTTTTTACACTGAATTATATAAATATTTTTAACTATTTAAGGTACCACATCTAGATACAATTATAGGATATATACTCGTACATGTTACATTTTCATTTTAAATGGAAGTCTTGTGATACAAAATATTCCACGATGAATCCCATATTGAAAGTCAAGAATCTGTTTTAATAAAGTGCAAACAAAGTAAATGACCGAGAATATATGACTATTACAACTGATTTACACTTTGAAAGGTGTTCAAGGTATAAAAATATATTTGGTTATATTAGCCTATATAATTTAAAAATAATTTAATTTTATACTTTATAATACTATAAATACTTTATAGTTATATATGCAAAATCAAAATTCTAGGCTTTTCTCTTCTGTTCTTAAAGTCGAAATAAATATTTTATTTAAGTTTTTCAATGATGTTCTTAACTGGCTGATTAGATCTTGATTTTCCTTCTCACCTTTTGAGTGAGTCCAGTATTTTCTTAAACATCTTTTGCATTGTACTTGGTAAATGCTCGGAATAAATTTTATGTGAAAAATCAAGGTCCTGCAGACAAATTTTACTGTATGTCTTATAGTTAATGTAGTTGACTAAATTTTTAAGATCAAAGATCAGGCACAAGTCTATTTTCTACTCATTAAGAAGTAGCTACCATAAATCTGGAAAGGAGTGGAGTGGAATGACATATACTGAGTTTTCTCACTGCCTATTTGGGATGACCTCTTGACGTTACATGCTAAAACAGAGAACAATGCAAATTTGAAGGAACCGAATTTATACTCTAGAATTCCATACTCCACTCACAATCTACTTTTCAGCAGTTTGCCTGTAATAGCTCTAATAGAAGCAAAGCTTCACCAGTAGCCAAACCAACCTGTGGCATATTACTCTTCAATTTTGTATCCAACCTCATGAATGTGGATTAGTATTACGCCTTCCTTAATAAATCTCAGAATTATTGAATAAAATATTAAATAACGCAGTTTTATCATGATGCTATGTATTAAAACAAGAGTCTGTAGAATTTCTAGTTCTTCACTAAAAATATATAAGGTTGGTGCAAAATTGTGGTTTAAAAGGTTAAAAATTGCAAAAAAGAGATTACTTTCGTACCGACCTAATAATTTGCTTCAAAAGAATTGTGTCATCCAATTTTGTCATCTACTTTTTCTTCCACTGATGCTACTTTTCCTCGAACCCTTCTAAGTTTGAAAGTTTCTTCTGCCATTTTACGTACATAACTTGAACAGCAAGAAACAAAAACGAACGCAAGAAACATAGCTAAGATTTTTAAGTGATGGAAGCCACCCCTCACAGAAATTTGGTAGCAGTAACAAGTACCGCTAAGAATCTAGAAGTATATATGAAAGTTACTATTATTGAATGACATAGTGGCTTGTTCTAAATTGCTAATCTTAATTAAGAACACAATAAAAGTAACTAACTTCCTTGAACTCTTAATACTGGCACTGTTCATGGAACTCTACAAGTTAGACATTATCATTATTTCCATTTATATTTGAGAAAATGGAGGCGCAAAATCACACGTCTAATAAATGGTAGAGCCTGGACTCAAATCCAGAACACTTAATGCACAGCTCAGTCCCTTACCCCCACCTTTCATTTCCTTCTGCAGAACTTCCAACTGTTGTTGCTGTCTTGGTTCTGGATCCAAAGAGATGAGTGTTCTTAACACTAACTAGCCTGACTGTGGGGCTGGGAAGGTGGAAAGAGGAGTAACTTAGAAAATCCTGCGAAAGCAGGAAACAGATTTTCAAAAAGTTATTTTTCCCAACACTCTTTTCACTCCTGTGCCATTTCGTCCTGGTTCAGGGTGACCAACTTCTATCAATTTGTCTGGGATTGTCCTAGTTTTAATACTAAAATTGTTTGGGACTGTCCTGGTTTTCAAACTAAAGCGCTAGGTATCCCTTGGTCCTGGGCAAACCTAATGAATGGCTAGTCACCCTAATGAATTCAGGATTGCTGAGCCTCTCCATTATATACATATTTTCTGCAGTCAAATGCTCTGCAATCAGTATTTTATACATATTTTCAAATCTTGCTTTCAAAATTACTGATAGGAAAGTAAAACTAAGGAAGATCCATCGCAATAATATCTAATAACTATTATTTTAGGCACATTAGTAATTCATTTATGGAATTGTATAAATATGTTTTAGGAAAGCAATCATCCTATTCCAATGTCTACTAATACACCACAGGAATTGTCTTTGGACTGTAAAAGAGAATGAATCAGACAATAGAATTTTAATTACACTTTGACGAATTAGGCAAGGATTCACGCCTCTGTTTTGGTTTATTGTTATGATAGAAATCTGGAGTTTAGAAAGACTGGTTTCCTATGGATTAAGCACAGCATTATAAGCACCTATTCACTTATCTCCTATAGAATTATATAATTCTTACGCCTGCGTAGGCTGATAGAGTCAGCCATCATGAATGCATATTTAAATGCATATAAGTAAAAATGCTATGGTCGGGTTGTTTTGAAATTATGCTATTGAGAATGATACATTCTGCATGGAAAAGAAAAAAAAAAACCCATAAAGCATTAATGAGGAAAAACTTACTGCAGAGACTTGGAAAGTAATAGTGCATTGTACCCTAATTGCTAATGTGCTTAGAGTTTAATACCAAATTACTGTCATGCCTAATCTTAGTTGAAATGAATTCTTATAGTCCACAACGTAAAATGATGGTAAGTTATTATTGGGCTTTAGCCTAAATTAGTGCTCAAAAAATCTGTGCACTAGCTAACAAAAAGAATATTTCTTTGTACTGTTAGCAAGCTGCCCATTTCCAAATACCATAAGAAATAAAAGATTTTTAAGAAGAAAAATATTAGGTATTTTGTATTGTTTTCATGAATGGAATAATTGTAAATGCATAAAATGGAATTTAAAAGGCTTTTTCACTAAACATCTTACTGCATTCTTTTAATGTCACCTTATTTCAAGAACTTTTTTTAAATTAAATTTATTGTGGTGACATTGGTTAGTAAAATTACATAAGTTTCAAGTGTATATTTTTATAATACATCATCTTTATACTGTATTGTGTTCACTACCCAAAGTCAATTCTCCTTCCATAACCTTATATTTGACCCCGTTTACCTTCTACCACTCCTTACCCCTACCCTCTGGTATCTTACCGCATCTTAAGCCTCATGAATATATACATGGTTATGTAACATCATAATACCTCATATCTGATAAATAAATTAGTTTCTCAGTTCCAACTCAGTGATTCTTCTGGTATTTAAAGGCACATTATTTCCTAAGTTAATGGATCGGTATTTTCCCAAAAATTTTAAAAACATTTGCAAATATAATTTTGCTTTTGAAAATAGGTTTGATATCATGAAGGCTATAGGAGAATAGCTTTGGAGTCAATGATACTTTGTTTTTGCTTTCATTTTAGATAGCTTTTAATAGTTGATGTAACTTGCCATCTTCCTCCTACATTATCAAAATTGAAATTGTAATTTCAAAATTACAATTGTAATTTTGCTCATGAACTTACTAAAATTAGTAAGGTAGGAAAGTTCTGAGGATGTAAGAAGTACAATAAAATGAAATTTTGAGTGAATTGGATTTTTTTCAGTAAGCAAAATGAATGAATTGGGCAAGAGAAAATGGTAAGACATTTGTTTATACTGCAAGAATGTCAGAGACTTGGAGGAGAGAAGAAGTTGCAGGCAAAAAGACTTCATAGGAAAATACACATAGATCTTCACGCTTACAAACTTAATGGACAAGTAAATATCACCTAACTTCAAATTAAGTTAGCTAATGACATTGTGACTTTTATACAATCATCAGGAGATCAAAATCTAGAAATCCATCTCTAATGATAGGCAAATGACCAGTAGGCTATTGGTCAAATGGAACAAATGGATATTATTCTAGGGCCAAGATATGGGGCCTGCTGTTTATGAAAGCATTACCCTTGGAACAATTATAGAGCCTTAGCTAGGACCTATGAGACGCATATATAATATTTGCTATGCATTTAAGACCAATGGCTAAATAATCAGTCATTTTGCCCAATGTACACTTCTGGAAAAAAATTTACTAACTTTTTCCTGGTCCAGATTAGATTTTTAAAAATTCATTTTTCAAAGCACAAGCATTTATCTGGTACATAAGAATATTTTAAATATTAGTGGCTCAGATTTAAACTTAAAAAACATATGTACAAACACCTAAATAATAAATAACTTGCCCAAAACAGTCATAGATAAAATATCATATGGTTTTAATGCCCCATATAAACAAATATAAAATAGGAGGGACTTTTACATTGTTTAGTATTAAGCAGAATATTCAGTGTCTGTCCTAAGTCACTGCATTATGTAAGAATGTTTCTATGTAAAGGTCAGAGTTCATTTAGGGAATTATGAAAAATTCATCGAAGTTTTGCATACATTATAGTACAGCAAAAATTATAACCATCTAGCTTCCTTTGAGAAGCTTTTATGTTGAATACCAATTTTACGGGGACAAAATGACAGGGAAATCATCAAAATGTTTAGTTGTGGAATATTAAAAGCAATTGCTATTGTTTGGAACATAGAGAACTTAGTGAAAATTGCCTATTTTCACTTTGAAATTTCCACTGGTCAGACCCTCAATCAGTACACAGCAAGTAACATTCTCTCAGCAGTCATAGAACTGAAACTTACCTACTGTCATAGCATTTCCACATACACTCCACTAATTTAGTTTATGCCTCTCTCACCAATATTCCCAGATATAGAATGTTAAAGAACTGGATAGCAACATTTGCTATGGTTGGACACCCTACCTTTCCCCACCTCCTGGGGTGAAGCAGATGTGTCCTTATTCTTTACTCATAATGGATAGCACAGAATTTTGAGCCAGGATGGACCATAGAGATTATATAATTCAACATCCTCATTTCAAATGTAAAGACACTTAATGGCCAAGGCAGAGACAAGTTTAAAACCCAAGTCTCCCAATTCTCACCAGAGTGTTCTTAAACCTGTATTCTTGACATTTTATTATTTCTGCACATAGAAGCCTGATTTGGTTCACATGGAAATCTGACCTCCTATCTCTTAGTAATTAATAGTTGTTAAAGCCAATTCACAACATTTAACTTTGCTGCAGAACACAAAATATATTAAAAAGATCTTTGAAATGTCTGATTAGTTCTATTATGCCTCTTCTTATATCCAGACCATGTCGAACTTCTGTTGCTACTGCGGGGATCTACATGAAGAGGTGAGGGTGTGTATGTGTGTGTGCACGTGTGTTTGTGTGCGTGTGCACGCGCATGCACTTGCACAAGGCATGCATATACCATAGGTATGAAATCTAAACCACATCATCCTTATCAACCTTTATCTACATCAATGTAAAGGTGGGTACATGAGACAGATGCCTCCCAAATCTTTTGCATTACACCTTATTTGACAAGAGATCTAAGTGGGGAAATACAGAATAAATCATCTCATTTACTTTTTCTCTTTTTAGACACAGCAGCTCAAGTTTCCTCACATTACAGAGGTTTAAAAGCCCTTGAAATATGAAAAACAATCATTACCATGAAAGATAAAATTTGTTTCCAACTCATAGAAATCAAAAAGGAACACCCTAACCCTTACATAGGGATTCAAATGGTGATACTTGTTTGATTCCCTAAAATCATGTAATTGATCTCAGACTACTTGGCATTTTTAAGGTATAAAAATTTTAGAATATACTAAAAGGTGATTTTATTTATTTAATGTTTTCTAATATTTTCTATTTAATATTTTCTAATTTAATATTTTCTAATAAATAATAAATTCCATTTAATATTTATTTAATATTTTCTAACTACAAAATTTGCAAAAAAACAATAAAAGCCAGTAAAGATATTTGTTGAAATACATTGAAAATGCATTTAGATTTTTATTACACTAGCATTTTACTAAAATATTTTTATTTTAATAGTCTAAGTATATGTTCTTTTAATCACTAATATATCTACAAAGAAAATTATCAACATTAACACATTACATAATTTTCATATTCTAGAATCAGGAAATATCTAACCATGAGAAAGTGGAATAATTGATGAAGAAAACACAAATAACCAAGAAGAATGAAATAGAAATGGTTGGTGCAATAGCCAAACTCAGTGGTCAAGGATCAGCTTTGCCAGCAACCCAATCACTCTCAATAGGAGCTTTCACCCAAAGGATATACTACAGTGAAGTGTTTCCTCAGAGTGTAAACTAAAGAACACTAGTTTCTTAAAACGATGGTAAGAGTGACCAAAAAAAGGGTTCAGTGGTCAAAAGTCTTTGGCAAATACTGGGAAAAGGTCAACAAAACAGATCTCTGTCTACATTGTTTCTTAGAACTTTTTTACTTTCCAATGTGCATTATGAATCTCCAAAATAAATATCTAGTAAATATTGACAGTTGATTTAAACAACTAGACTTTCTTCTACGACTCTAAGTGTTGAAACTGAGTTTGGCATTTAATCGTTCAAAGACAATTCATTATAAACTACAAGCATCTACCATCCTATTCGTGAAATTCCTTATCAGCGTTTACATACACCGCAATGTCAAGGACAAGAGCACAGCGCTGGACCCACTAAAGTACTGCCAACCACCAATATCTACAAACCTTTCAAACCACAGGTTACCCAGCCTGTGACCACAGCCAATGACATGACAGGAAACCATGAACAAATGACAAATTCAGTACTTACAGGAAGGATTAACATTGTCATTTGACCCATAATCACATTTCCTTTCTTTAAAATTAGGCTGGGTCACAGGATTGTTGCTCAGGTTGGGGAAATAATTAAAGCAAAATTACAATGGGACTGAAATCAGGAGAGCAATCGATTAATTTTTAATTACGTAAGTGTTATATTGACCTTTTGGTCTTTTAAAATCTCCAGGCGCCAAGTATTATAATAATTTCATTTTAACATTTTAGAGCTTTTCAACTGGTGATTCTTTTTCTGTCTATAAAATCTTTCTAACCCCTTTCACAACCCTCAAATGCCAAAGCCATTGTTTCCCCATAACTATCTGTATACCTTTTTAGTCATTAACTCAATGAACTCATTCTTCAGTTCGTCCCTCAAATATCACTGACTTTCATAATCCTTTTGAATCATCCCTATGATATTTTCCCTGAAAATAGTACTTACCATGATTTATAATTATATATAATTTGCAAGAATGTTTGTCAAATAGCTATCATTTCCATTAGACTAAAACTCCAAGAAAGCAAGGAACTATGTTTATTTCGTCGACCAACACATAGAAGTAGGCCACCCCTACATATTTGTAAATTACATTGAACAACTGAAGGTAGGACTAAATGAATGAAGTCAAGAAATGTTTATTTAGTATCTACAGCATGCCATCATCAATAAACAGACAGAAAAATTGTTCCTTTCTCTCCTTTCTACACCAAGAGATCCATCCAACAAGCTGAGAAAAGCATCCTTTGACGCAATATGGAGATGAGCTTCAAAGTTGGCACCCTTCACTTGGGTATCCAGTTCAGAAATACATGTATCATAAATCTCAGAAACCAGTATAATTACCCTTGAGGAGGTGCTGCCCTGTATCCCAGGTCTCAGTCAGGAAGTCAGCAAGTCATACCATTTAATGGGTTTTAAATAGCACTAATTTTCTCTGTTTTCCTTGGAAATATTTATGATATCTGTTTCCCTTGGACAAGTAGTTCAAATGTGAATCTAATCACTTAAAATAACCATCTGAGGTAAAATCTTTCAAACTAGAGTATTATGACCAAAATTAGCCTGAAATACAGCTTAGAAGTGAATGAAGATAATGAATTTCTCTATAACATGACAGAAACAGTGACATGAAAACTATGATATGATGATTTTTCTGATAATTGATGTTTTAGCTCTCTGTAATTCTGCATGTTCTTTCTGTATGCAATAAATCACATATACCAGAAACTTAGCTTTAAAAAAAATGCATGGTTTTTCTTCTGCCGAAAAAATACAACAGACATCACTCTTTGAAAAACATATCTGCCTGCTGAAAACTCATGATAACTGTTTTCAACCTGTCACCTAGAAATATTTCCAGGAAATAATTTTTCTTGTTACCCAACCACCTTTCCAAATCACACCTAGACAATCAACAATCTTAGTGCACCTTTAACTTGCTGTAATCTCAGAGTCTTTCTTACATTTAGGCTTATAATATATTGTCTTCAAGGGTTGGTGCTCTTTCATATAATGCTGGCAGCAATTATAGCAACAGAAATTCTGCAGTTCCTTTTATTTCTTCACAAGTTCTAGTTATTCTTTCAAAAAGCTGACTGCTTTCTTCGGAGTTGCCCTGTTTTTAATAGTCTTTCTTAATATTTACATCATTTTGAAACCTATTCATGTCATTTCATATAATTTTGAAAGCAGATGCTTCCAACTAAGGTACTTATAAGTTATACTAATGATTATTAACCAACACATATTTGTGCCCTACCTGGTCACTTCATTTACAATAGTTTTCAAAGTTCAGATTGAAACAAAGTTCAAAAAGTAAATTTATCTCCAAAAGTACTTTTAATTCAATAACTTAACTATTCTTAAAGTAGATATCCTTTTGCTCTCTCTTATTCTATCAGAATAGGCCCTTCAAACAAAATCTTAAGCTTAATAATACAGTCAACTGAATGCAGAAGAGCTAACCTTTAGGTATTAGAGATAGTCTAAATGTTAAATAGTTGTTCAATTAAATCAAAGACAGGGATACATAGTTTGCTAATGCAAAAAAGGAATATTTCTCAGATACATTTTTTCCTATAATTTCAAAAACTTAGATAGGTTTTCTAAGTTCTTCAAATGTATTGCACTTGAACGTAAATTTTGAGATAAAGGTAATTTTTTTCAAATTTACAAAAACCTAAGCCCAAACATTTTCTATGAAACAATAAAAGGAGCCCCTCCCATAATGCTAAGCGAAATAAGTCAAACAGGAAAAGTAGAGCACCACATGATTTCACTGATATGTGGTATATAAAACTGAAAACAACAACAGAACAAGAAAAACAAATGAAGAAACAAAAACTCATAGACATAGACAACAGTTTAGTGGTTATCAGAGGGTAAGGGGGTCGGGGGATGTTATACATGAGGGTAAGGGGGATCAAATACTATATGGTGATGGAAGGAGAACTGACTGGGTGGTGAACACACAATGTGAGATATAGATGATGTAATACAGAATTGTACACCTGAAATCTATGTAACTTTACTAACAATTGTCATCCCACCCAACAAACTTAAAAAAAAAAACAAAAAAAGGAGACCCAACAATACAGAAGAGAGTTAAATTTGGAGATAAAGATTCAAAGCTTTGTAAACATATACCCCACAAATCTCTATAAACGAAACTTTACACTGCAATAGCATAATGCTGCTTTTGTGTCTCAAAGGAAATCTACGTTTCTGATTTGCTACTGCCTGAAAGTTATGGATCTTCAATCAAACCTGAATGTTAATAGCCATTTGAATGTAAGAACTCTCTTGACACTACATCATTTATCTCTAGTGGTTCTTATTTATATATTTTCATCCTAAGATATAGGAGTCTCATGTTGTAGCTATCAATATACATAATCCTTTTAGGAGCAATAGTTCCTGAGAGGAAAAAATTATGCATGATTAATAGTAATTAGCTCTATAAAAAAATCTTACTGTGATTTATACCTGTCTATATATAGAAAACATATCCTTATTTTTTCAGTTAAAAATAATATTTTTTAGAAAATGGTTTCTAGTTGAGATTTAAATTTTTCACTTTTTAAAAGTACAAGGTTATGGAAAAAGTTATGACTGTGAATTTTATACTTACCCTTTACATGGCATATTTTGTTTTAAACATACTTCCATAAATAGTATACTGCTTCAGCAAACAGTACATTCTTCAAATTTTTCTCTCAGCTATTAAATACTAATTTCTAAGAGCTAAAATGTAGAACTAAAGGTACAATTGCACCCTCTACTGTTCAAACGTTCTATTCCATATTGAGCAAAGCACTGTGTATGTTTAACACATTCATTATAAAAGTAACAGGCAAATCATATTGGCTTCTTTTTGACATTAATTAGCAGATTCTCAAAATATTAAAGTTTATTGATTAGTATGTTTTTAGTAATACAAATGGAAACTTGACATTTATATATTATAGTTACTGGGATTAAACTAATTTAGAAAAGAATGACTCTTAGCAAGTTACCCAAAATGTGAAGTATTCATTAACTTACTGACAATAAAAGGCAATGTTGATCATCTATTTAACATTAGTCTAAACAAGGAAAAATATCAAGTTGTTCAAGCCAACAATTGGCATATTTTTCTACCGTGTTTCCCCAAAAATAAGATCAGACCATCAGCTCTAATGCATCTTTTGGAGCAAAAATTAATATAAGGCTGGGTCTTATATTAAAATATTAAAATAAGACCCAGTCTTACATTAATTTTTGCTCCAAAAGACGCATTATTGCTGATGGTCTGGCTAGGTCTTATTTTCAGGGAAACACAGTAATAGTTTACAAAGTTTACCCAATTTCTTTCATGTTAGAAATTAAAATAAACATTAATGTTTCTCTAAAACTGTACTTTGAAGTTCTAAAAAATTAGTTTTGATATCCTCTTATCATTGTCAACATTTCAAATACTACTATGGATCCAGGCTGAGTGAGAACATTGCTTCCTTCCTTATCTCCCTTAAATTTACACCAAGTCAGGCAACTATAATCCAACAAAGATTCCTCTGCTCAATACACAAAGTCACCTAAGAGATTCATGCAATGGTACATCAGAAGGTTGGCATACTGGCACAAGTAGGGGAGATGGAATAGGGGAAAGGCAAGGATTGTGTCCGCAGATGTAGTTTAGCACCCGCCGCAACCCCAGCTAACACAGTAGCAGTAGAAAAGTCTGGTGTGCCCCTCAAACTACAGCCTGAAGAGGGTAAAAGTGGAAGAAGCAGCATCTTTGTTGGAGAAACTGGTTTCTTTCCCTACCCACCTGTCATTGTGGCAGAAACTGGTAGCAGCAATTGGAGAAGTGATCAAATAGCAGTGTGGTGTCAGTGGCCATTACTAACAAGAAGGCATCACTGAGGGCTCGTGAACCTGCCCACCTACCTGCCATATCCCTACATCATGGTGGTGGTGCCCCAGCACCAAGGCAACTGGGACACAGAAGGAACACCCACTATCCTGGTCAGTACTTGATAATTTTCATGCCCAAAGTGATGCCCTCCCTACCACCACCCCAGACACATAAGTAGCACAGGTGAGAGAAAACAAAAACTTGCATTATAGCAACATCTACTAGAAAACAAAGGAAAGACCTCTAATAATCAACCTGCTGGACTGTTAAGACTAAAACGATATCTAAACACGACAAGAATTCACTACCTCAAATGTGCAGGCAGAAAAGAAATCCATCAAGTACCATGAATAACCAAAGTAACATGGTAACACAGAAAGAACATGAAAAGTTTCCAGAAATCAAACTCAAAATCATGGAACACTATCATTTCAATAACATTATTTAAGTTTGCAGTTATAAAGAAATTCATGAAATACAAGAAAACTCAGAAAGGCAGTTCAATGAGCTCAGGAATAAAATTAATGAACAAAGGGAGAACTTTACCAAGGAGATTGAAACTATAAAAAAAAAAAAAAACACTGAAATTCTAAAACTGAAGAATTCAATAAAGGAGATGAAGAATACATTAGACAGTATTGGAAATAGAACAGACCAGATGGAAGAGAGAATTAACAAACTCAAAAATAGAAATAAAAATGATTCAGGTGGAAAAAGAGAGAGAAATAAGAGTTTAAAAAATGAAAGATCTCCACAAGAGCTACCTGATTCCATCAGAAAGAGCAACATAAGGATAATGGGTATCCTAGAAGGAGAAGAGAGGGAGAAGGGAACAGAGAGCCAATTTAAAGAAATAATTGATGAGAACTTCCCAAACCTAGGGAAGGAGCTCTACATTCAAATACAAGAAGCTAACAGAATGCCTAATTATCTCATGCAAAAAGACCTCCCCCAAGACACAATAAAGAAAGAATTCTCAAGGCAGCCAGGAAAATGAATATGGTAACCTATAAAGGAAACCCATCAGATTATCAGATTTTCTTATTATTAATAAGGAAATTGAAACAGTAATCAAAAACTTACCTAAAAACAAAAGGCCAAGACCAGATGGCTTCAATGGTGAATACCACCAAACATTCAAAGGAGATTTAATACCTATCTCATACTCTTCCAAAAAAAAAAAAAAACATAGAAGATAAGGGAATGCTTATCTTATCTTAACTCATTTTACAAGTCCAACATTATTATGATACCAAAACCAGACTAAGATATAACAACAACAACAACAACAAAATTACAAGCCAAAATATCTGATGTAAACAGATGCAAAAATCCTCAACAAAATATTATAATAACAAACCAAATGCAACAATACATTAAAGGTATCATGAACTATGATCAGGCAGGATTCATTGCAGGATGAGAACTTCATCAGGGGTGGTTCATCATCTCCAAATCAATGTGGTATACTGCATTAAAAAAATAAAGATTACAAATATATATGGCCATATTAATATATGTAGAAAAAGCATATGAAAAGATAAAAGTCAACTTATGATGAAAACTCTCAATAAAATGAGTATAAAAGGAACCTCAAGATAATAAAGCCCATATACAACAAACCCTCAGCTAACATTATACTCAACAGTGAAGAACTGAAAAAAAACTCCTCAAGTTTTCATGGAGCCCCAATGAACCCAAACTGCCAAAGCAATTCTGAGGAAAAAGAAAAAAGATACTCCCCAACTTCAAACTATACTACAAAGCTATCATAATCAAAAAAGTATGGTATTGGCAGAAAAATAGACACACAGACAAATGGAACAGAACTGAGAGCCCAGAAATAAATCTACACATATATGGGTAACTAATTTTCAACAAAGAAGCCAAAGTCTCTTCAATAAATGGTGTTGGATAAACTAGCTACTGGTGGCCATATACAAATGAGGCTACACCACTATCTTACATCATACATAAAAATTGACTCAAAGTGGATTAAAGACTTGAATATAAGACCTGAAACAATAAAATATATAGCAGAAAACTGGACACTAAGCTTCTAGACATTGGTTTCAGAGGTGTTTTGGTGACTATGACTTCAAAGGCAAGGGAAACAAGCAAAAATACTACATCAAACTAAAAAGGTTATGTACAGCAAAATAAACCACAAACAAAAAGGCAACCAACTGAATGGGAGAAGATATTTGCAAATAATACTTCCAACAAGTGGGTAATACCCAGAATATGTAAAGAACTCATACAACTCAATAACAACAACAACAACAACAACAACAATTCTGATTTAAAAATAGGCAGAGAATCTGATAGATATTTTTCCAAGGAGACATACATTATGGACAACAGACACATGAAAAGATGCTTAATGTCCCTATTTATTAGGGGAAGGCAAATCAGAACCAAAGTGAGACATCACCTCACACCTGTTAGAATGGCTCTTATCCAAAAGACAGGAAATAACAAATGTTAGAAAAACTGTGGAGAAAAGGAATCCCTCGTACTCTATTGGTGGGAATGTAAATTTGTACAGCCATTAGGGAAAGCAGTATGTTGTTTCTTTTAAAAATTAAGAACTACCAGATGATCTAGCAAACTCTCTTCTGAGTACTTATCCCCCAAATATAAAAACACTAACTTGTAAAGATATATGTACCACAATGTCCATTGAAGCATTATTTACAATAGCCAACACATGGAAATAAGCTGAGTGACCACTGACAGGTGAATGGATAAAGATGTGATATATATTTTTATATACATATACAAGTACATATATACAAGTACACACTGGAATACTACTGAATCATAAGAAAGACAACATGCTCGTATACTATGGCATATCAAGACTTACTTGAGAGTATGGTACTGGTGATGGTATAAAGACAAACAAATGGTTCAATAGACCAAGACTGAGAGTCCTGAAATAAACCTACTTATATTTGCTATTTGATTTATAATAAATGTGCACCATACAAATGATGTTCTTTTTAATAAATAGATCTGCGTTGATTAACTATTCATATGGAAAGAAAATTAATCTTGTGCCCTTCCCGATACCATACACAACAATTCTAGGTGAATAGTAGATCTAAATGTGAAAGAGAAAATATAAAGCTTCTAAAATATAACAGAGGAAAGCATACTCATTAACTTAAAATAGGCAAGGATATCTTAAACAAGACACAAAAAAAGCACTCAGCATAAGAAAAAAAATCACAAAATAACCCCATTAAAATTAGGAAATTCTTTTGATCAAAATATACCATTAAGGTGGGTACATGTCATTATACACTTGTCAAATGCATAAAATGTACAATACCAAGAATGAAATACAATGTTTAGTATGGGCTTTGGGTAATAATGATATGTCAGTGTAGGTTCATCAGTTGTAACAAATGTACCACCCTGGTGTAAGATTTATACAGCAGGGGAGGCTGTGCATATGTAGGGGGAGGGGTGTATGAGAAATCTCTGTCTGTACCTTCCATCTAATTTTCCTATGAACCTAAAACTTAGGTAAAAAATAAATTCTATTTTAAAAAAAGCACTATTAAAAGAGTCAAAAGGTAACCTGCAAAATAGGAAAATACATTTGTAATAAACATTTAATGAGCAAAAAGCTTATACTCAGACTATATCTGGAATTCCTAAAATTCAGTACTAAAGAAATGGGCAAAATAATTGAAAATTTCAAGTATTTTGACAAAAGAAGATATCCAAATTGCCAACAAATATATGAGAAATTGCTCAATTTCATTAATCAACATGGAAATGCAAAGTAAATACAATGATATACCACTACACACTTACTCAAATTGTTAAAATTGAAAGAAAATCCACAGTAACAAATATTAGAGAGTTTGTAAAACAATGGAAATTCTCAGGCACTACTAGTGAGAGTATAAATTGATATAGCCACTGGGCAAAACTGCCCCAATTTCTACCTAAACTGAATATATGGATACCCCATTATCTAGAAACTCCAATATTAGGGATATACCCAAGAGAAATATGTACATATTATCACCAAATGACATATGCAAGAATACATTACTTATACTAAAACTGGCAACAACACAAATGTCTATCGACATTAGAATATATTCTGCATTCACATTGTAGAATATAGAAGACAATAAAAATAAGTAAAAATTACTACAGGCAACAACAGCAATAAAACTCATGAACAATACCCAGCAAATGAAACCAAACATAAAAGGATACATAGCGTGTGATTTCTTTTTTATAAAATTCAAAAGTGGGCAAAAAAATGTACGGTCAAGATAATGGCTACTTGAAAGCAGTTTTAAGAGGGAAATTTATATCATTACAGGCCTATCTCAAGAAACAAGAAAAATCCCAAATAAATAACCTCATGTTACACCTTAAAAAACTAGAAAAAGAAGAACAAGCGAAACCCAAGGTCAGCAGAAGAAAGGAAATAACAAAAATCAGAGCAGAACTAAATGAAATAGAGAACAAAAAGACAATAGAAAAAATTAATGTGACAAAAAGCTGGTTCTTTGAAAAGATTAACAAAATCGACAAACCCTTGGCTAGACTCACTAAGATAAAAAGAGAGAAGACACTAATTAACAAAATCAGAAATGAAAAAGGGGAAGTTATCACGGACACCACAGAAATACAAAGGATTATCCAAGAATACTATGAAGGACTATATGCCACCAAATTTAATAACTTAGAAGAAATGGACAAGTTCTTAGAAACATATAGCCTTCCAAGGCTGAACCAAGAAGAAGTGGAAAATCTAAACAGGCCGATCACCAGTAACGAAATTGAATCAGTCATCAAAAACCTTCCCAAAAGCAAAACTCCTGGACCAGATGGCTTCACCAGTGAATTCTACCAAACCTTCAAAGAGGATCTAATACCAATCCTGCTCAAACTCTTCCAAAAAATTGAAGAAGAGTCAGTACTCCCTAACTCATTTTATGAGGCCAACATTACCCTGATACCAAAACCTGGTAAGGACAACACAAAAAAAGAAAACTACAGACCTATATCTCTGATTAATACAGATGCTAAAATCCTAAACAAAATTCTAGCAAATCGAATACAACAATGCATTAAAAAGATTATTCATCACGACCAAGTGGGGTTCATCCCCGGGGCACAAGGATGGTTCAACATTCGCAAATCCATCAATGTGATACATCACATAAACAAAATAAAGGACAAAAATCATATGATTCTATCAATTGATGCAGAAAAAGCATTTGATAAGATACAACATCCATTTATGATTAAAACACTTACTAAAATTGGTATAGAAGGAAAATACCTCAACATAATAAAGGCCATATACGACAAGCCCTCAGCTAAGCCCTTTGCTCTACGTTCAGGAACACGACAAGGTTGTCCCCTATCACCTCTGCTTTTCAACATAGTGTTGGAAGTCCTCGCCAGAGCTATCAGGCAAGAGAAAGAAATAAAAGGCATCCAAATTGGGAATGAAGAAGTTAAATTGTCACTCTTTGCAGATGACATGATGCTATATATAGAAAACCCTAAAGACTCCACCAAAAAGCTATTAGAAACAATCAATGAATACAGTAAAGTTGCTGGCTACAAAATCAACATACAAAAGTCCATTGCTTTCTTATATACCAACAATGAAATCTCAGAAAAAGAGATAGAAAAAACAATTCCTTTTGCAATTGCAGCAAAAAGAATAAAATACCTAGGAATAAACTTAACCAAGGATGTGAAGGATTTATATGCTGAAAACTATAAGACATTTTTGAAAGAAATTGAAGAAGACACAAAGAAATGGAAAGACATTCCGTGCTCATGGATTGGAAGAATCAACATAGTTAAAATGGCCATATTACCCAAAGCCATATACAGATTTAATGCAATCCCCATTAAAATCCCAATGGCATTTTTTAAAGAAATAGAACAAAAAATCATCAGATTTGTTTGGAACCACAAAAGACCCCGAATAGCCAAAGCAATATTAAAAAAAACGAACAATACTGGAGGTATCACACTCCCTGATTTTTCCTTGTACTACAGGGCTACAATAATCAAAACAGCTTGGTATTGGCGGAAAAACAGACACATAGACCAATGGAATAGAATTGAGAACCCAGAAATAAAACCACATAAATATGGACAGATAATTTTTGACAAAGAAGCTAAAAACATACAATGGAGGAAAGACAGCCTCTTCAATAAATGGTGCTGGCAGAATTGGATAGCTACGTGCAAAAGAATGAAACTGGACTGCTATCTGTCACCATGTACCAAAATTAATTCAAAATGGATCAAAGACTTAAGCATAAGACCTGACACAATAAACTGCATTGAAGAAAACATAGGTACTAAACTTATGGACCTTGGGTTCAAAGAGCATTTTATGAATTTGACTCCAAAGGCAATGGAAGTAAAAACTAAAATAAACAAATGGGATTATATGAAACTGAAAAGCTTCTGCACAGCAAAAGAAACTATTGACAAAATAATGAGGCAACCAACTGAATGGGAGAAGATTTTCGCAAACAGTTCCTCTGATAAGGGGCTAATATCCAAAATATACAAGGAACTCATGAAACTCAACAACAAAAAAACAAACAACCCAATTGAAAAATGGGCAGAGGACCTGAAGAGACATTTCTCCAAAGAGGATATACAAATGGCAAATAGACATATGAAAAAATGCTCAACATCGCTAATCATCAGAGAAATGCAAATGAAAACCACAATGAGATATCACCTCACCCCAGTCAGAATGGCTTTCATCAACAAAACAAATAGTAACAAGTGTTGGAGAGGCTGTGGAGAAAAAGGAACTCTCATACACTGTTGGTGGGAATGCAGACTGGTGCAGCCGCTATGGAAGGCAGTGTGGAGGTTCCTCAAGAAGTTACGAATAGAATTACCATATGACCCAGCAATCGCTCTCCTGGGTATCTACCCCAAAAATATAAAAGCATTTCTCTATAGAGACACGTGTACTCCAATGTTCATTGCAGCTTTGTTTACGGTGGCCAAGACATGGAAACAACCAAAATGTCCTTCGATAGATGAATGGATAAAGAAGTTGTGGTACATATACACAATGGAATACTATTCGGCGTTAAGGAAAGATGATATAGGAGCATTTGTGACAACATGGATGGATCTCGAGAGAATAATGCTAAGTGAAATAAGTCAGACAGAAAAAGCAGAGAACCCTATGATTTCACTGATTTGTGGTATATAAACCAAAAAGAACAAGACAAACAAATGAGAAACAAAAACTCATAGACACAGACAATAATTTAGTGGTTACCAGAGGGTAAGGGGGTGGGGGGTGGGTGATGAGGGTAAAGGGGATCAAATATATGGTGATGGAAGGAGAACTGACTCTGGGTGGTGAACACGCAATTGGATTTATAGACGATGTAATACAGAATTGTACACCTGAAATCTATGTAAATTTACTAACAATTGTCACCCCAATAAAATTAATTAAAAAAAAAATAAATAAAAAATAAAAAATAAAAAATAAAAAAAATAAAAAAAAGATAATGGCTACTTTTGGGGCCAACAGCAAGGCTGGTGACCAGGCAATGGCATGAGGAAGGTTTCTGAGATTCTAGGAAAGTTCTGTTTCTTGATATGAGTGAGTAGTGGTTATACTAGTATGTGTTCAAATAACTCAATGAACTATAAACTTACGGCTTATAAACTTTTCTGTATGTGGTTTATAACTTGTTAAGAAAGTGTAAAACAAGAGCCTCATTAAACCAACTGCTGGCAAAGAGTTATTGAATATTATTTTAGATACCTACAAAGTGCAAGGAATGGTCTTAGAAGATCGAGTCCTCTAAACACATTCGACTATCATGTCAAATTTTTATATCAGACAATCGTTAGATTTAGGACAAAAATGTGGATTAGATATACTGCCTACCCTGAAAATGACAGATATAGCTTTATCTGGGTACACTGACATAGTATGGTGTTTACGTGTGTGTATGTACATATGTGTGAACACACACACACACACACACACACACATATATATATACACATACCCATATACATATAATATGAGCTATGATCAAACCATACACTGAATGTTTAAATAAAAAAAAATTATTACAGTAAAAGACATGTTGTCATTAATCTTTTACAATCTTTTTTAATCCCCCTCAAAATAGCACCCTCTCTTTGAACACACTTAGCCCATCATTCTTTCCACCTTCTGAAGCAGTTCTGAAAGTCCTCTTCCATGAGTGTCTTTAGTTGTGCTGTTCATAGTTGTCTTGATGTTCTGAATTAATTCAAAACATTTACCTTTCATGGTAATTTTGACTTTGGAGAAGAGCCAGAAGTTGCAGGATGCCAGATCCGGTGAGTAAGGTGGATGAGGACCTTCATGTTTTTATTTGACAGAAATTGCCATACTAGAAGCAACAGAGCCTTTCTGTTGTGATCGCAAAATACTGAATGCTGCTGCCGAGTGCCATCCAATGGAAAGGCAGGGATCTTCAATAGGGGAAGTAGCACATCGAACATTAGTAAGTGTGTGACGAGTTCCAACTTGTTTGGTGCAGTCACTTGGGTGTGAGCTACGGTTAAGAGAAGGTGTGTTTTAAAGTGTGATGTAAATCACCCTTCATCATGACAACACTCCACGTCACAACATCACTCCTGGTATACGGCAACTTCTGTCAAATATAAACATTACAGTGTGTCCTCATCTACCTTATTCACTGGATCTGGCACCATGCGACTTCTGGTTCTTCCCCAAAGTCAAAATGATTTAGGACATCGAGGCAGCCACAACAGTGCAACTAAAGATACTCACAAAAGAGGACTTTCAGAACTGCTTCAGAAAGTGGCAAGAACAATGGGCTCAGTGTGTTTGAAGTGGGTGTGGGGTGGGGGTGGGGGTATTTTGAGAAGGATTAATGGCAATGTGTCTTTTATTGTAATAATATTTTTTTATTTAAAGATTCATCATATTGTTTGATCACACCTCATATATATATTCCAGATTTCAAAAAATCTTGATTTAAGATTATCTTAAGGGCCGACCTGGTGGCTCAGGTGGTTGGAGCGCCGTGCTCCTAACACCGAGATCGCTGGTTCAATTCCCACATGGGCCAGTAAGCTGCGCCCTCTACAGCTAAGATTGTAAACATCTCTCCCTGGAACTGGGCTGCCATGAGTGGCTGGAGGTCAGTGTGAGCTGCTGTGGGCTGTTGTGTGCTGCCATGAGCAGCCAGTGGCCGGTGGCCAGAGTGAGTGGCGGCAGCCATCATGCGCTGCTGGCAGTCAGTGAGAGCTGCCGTGAGCTGCTGTGAGCAGCCGATGGACAAGTGGCAACTGACTGCCTCAGCTAGGGGGAGCACAAGGCTCATAATACCAGCATGAGCCAGGGAGTTGTGTCCTACACAACTAGACTGAGAAACGATGGCTTGAACTGGAGTGGGGAGTGGGGGAGGAGGTGGAAGAAGGGAGAAAAAAGATTGTCTTAAATGTTTCAATAAAATAATTTACTAAATATATATAACTCAGGTGTAATTTTCATATATGCAATTCAACAAATCAAGAGAACACCTTTGGTAGAAACATGTCTTAAGAACTTCAATAAAACAGGAAAAGGCTCTATTTGATCTCAGCTCAGAAGAATACAGTAGGATGTGAATAAGTGGAGGAAGAGAAGGAAGATGTTTATAGGGTGCATATGAAAAGCATAATCAAAAGTACAAGCTGGGGGGACCTAGACATGGGGTCAGGGGTTCATTTTGGATGGAATAGAGGGCTCGGGAGAGCAGAGAAATGAGTGGGTAAAAGAGAGCTGGGAAGGTAGATGAATGCCAGACTAAAGTGGATCTTGGAAAGCAAACTGACTAATGTAGACTAAGTGTACTCAGTAATGGAAAGGCAGCTACAGTTCTGAGCAGAGAAGTGACGTAGTCAGAGTTGTGTTTTAGGAAAATTAATCCAAGAACATGGTGGTAAATGAATTGAAGATTGAAAAGACACATCAGGAAGACTGGTTAGGAAGCTGCTGCAGTTCTATGGGGCTAATCAAGAAATGAGACAGAGGATGGAGAAGACATGGCTGTTTGCTGTTGAAAACGTCATTCATTCCTCAATATCGGCATCAATTGCTCCTATAATCCACAAGTATTCCCCAATAATCATTGTATAAAATGCCGTATGTGTGAACTGTAAACATAGATCAAGCACCTGTGTAACCAGGTGCAACTTATTAAAAAGTTAACTCTTCTCATGAAGGGTTATTTCTGAGTACATCCAATCTTTGCAGAGCCAGGGCTCCTCTTCCAAAAGTGCCTTCTCTGCAATCCCATTGAACACAGACACTATGCCTAGTCCTGGCTGGAGAACAAGTGAAAATGACTGAAGAGCCATTGAGGGGGCACCCTGTGTATATAAAGTTCCATTCTATCTTTAAAGTGCCTTCCTGACCACTACTGTCCCTTCATACTCACCTAGGCTTGTCTCAGTACCCAAGGCTCCAGTATTTCCTTTGATGCCCCAATAAACTCTTCTAAATGAGTGAATTCATAGGCACATATGCATGACTTTGTTGGCTTAGTCTTCCCATCCCACCATTTTTTGAGGAGAGAATTTTTACTTGACCAAGACGTGGTCCTTATGTGATGCAGAATCAGGAGGAAAGGAACAGGAGAGATAGGGGCTTGAAATAGCAGTGGAATTTTCATTGTGGGATGGAGAGTGGAGAGTAGCAGTTGTAATAGGTAGGTCACAGGGTTGGAAGAAGAAATTCAGATTTATAAGTATTTCCCTTTGGGGATGTCTAAAAACAAAAAAAGATGAGGCAGGTGGTAGACGAGGGTAAAAGGGATCAAATATATGGTGACGGAAGGAGAACAGACGCTGGGTGGTGAACACACAATGGGATATATAGAGGATGTCTTACAGAATTATACACCGAAACCTATGTAACTTTACTAACACTGTCACCCCAGTAAACTTTAATTTAAATAAATAAATAAATAAATAAATAAATAAATAAATAAATAAATAAACACAAAGTTCTTTTAACTAAGTTTTGGTTGTTGACCTGTTCATTTAACCCTGCATTAAAACAGGCCCATGTGGATTCTGGTTTTATAAGATTACAATGAATACAATATCCTAAAGGAATAAAAATGATACACGTAAGTAATTGACATAGTTTTTAACAGAGAAAGAGGAAAACTTTGGTTGCATTTCAAATCAAGCCATAAAAGAAGTTGGCCACTCTGAGTTCTCCAACCCTGATTTTGCATGGCAATTTGGGCAGAAACTATAAAAGTGAAGAATTCTAGGAAGAGCAAACCAAACCCTAACACTGAGTACTGAAGCTTCACATGCATGCACCACATGCCACTTCTGACTTCCTTCTAAATTAGGGAAGAAAACCAACAAAATATTCCATTCATGCAACTCTTGGTAGGTATGTATTTTAGAGTCTTTAAAACTAGGTTATAGTCTGGGATACAAGGGAAAATTGAGGAAAGAAGATCATAAATAATAATCATATAAATAATTGTTCATATTATTACAGCTGATATTTATTGAGTGATTATTGTATTATCTTATATTTTTGATTGTGAAGTATTGTGCTGAGTGCTTTTCATAACCGATCAAAAGCCCCACAAATTTGAGGTCCGTATTTTTGTTACTCCCATTTTAAAGGCGAGAACACTGAGAATGATTAGTGTTTAAGAGACTTGTCAAAGGCCATACAGTTAGCACAAAAATTGGGCTTCAAACTCAGAGCGTCTTGACTCCAGAACCACAGTGTTTATAACTATGCTACATTGCTCCAACAATTGTAATAATGATGATAATAATGAAACTTTTATTAATATCTATCCTATACACACCTAGGTATGCCTATCACCAAAGCATATGTGTTAGCACTATGTCACTCCATTGTTTTCTCAGGATTTGACCCCCACATAAGGTTATAATAATAACTACTAAGTAACATAGACTTAGCTTCATTCGTAAGGACATGAGAGGCTATCCCTAGAGTTCTGGAACCAACTTCTTGGAGCAGGGCACCTACTTCGTGAAATGTATCAACTAATTAAGCTAATTATATGACTGTATAGCATCAATCTCTCTACCAAGATTTAATTTTTAGTCTAAATAAGTGCCAGACTTAGAAAAAGTTGGAAAAAATCATTTTAAGAAAATTATTTTATACTTTATTATTTCTTGGACTAAAGGGTTTAAATTATGTTTGCTACTTTTGTAACTCTCTTGATGCCTTCTGTGTAATTGGATATTAAAAACAGAATACAAACATATTCCTCAAAGCTAGAATTCTCCATGGACTGCTTTTATTTTTCCTATGAAAATTTAGTGGAGAAATTAAAGTATGTGTATCTGCGGTTTTCAAGATGAGGCTTAGTTCACGATGAGAAAATTTCTCAGAACTAGGACTTACTATCAAAAGTTAAAGCTCAAAGGGACAAAATAATAAGGAAAGGGGAACTTTAAAAAATGCGTGTTTCATTAACATCCTTCTTCTAAAAAGTATTCAAATGTAGTTACATCATTTTTACTGTATGTAGCTTTGGAAACTGTAAGTTGGACTCAACATAAAACAGAGTACACTAAAGAAGCAGTTATAAATAACTTCATTTCACCAAGAGGTTGAGAAGAGTCAGCTGCCAATACACAAACCCACAAACCACCACCATTTCCAAACTAAGTTCCACAATATCTCAATATATTCAAAAACAAAAAATAATGACATGAACTATTGAACACCACCATGCTGTGTGGTCCTCCAGTTAAAAAAAGAAACTGCTATCTTATAGTTTAATCTTTTCTATAAACTACTCAGATTTTAAGCCAAAAGCTGTAACTTTTTTCCTTTTTAAAAAGGTACTTTTTAATGTTACTTGTGAAGATTAAAATCTAGTTACAATGCAACTAAATGAAAAAAAGGCCCATACATAAACTTACTGGCAATTTTTGTGAGGCTAAAGACACATACTTCTGAAGACGGTAATGGTCCAAAATACCACAGAAATGACATTCCCAAGTGATGAAGACAACTAAAAAGGGCCAGCTATACAGATTCCATATAAGCCCAATTTGCCAGGACAGATCTACTTTCAAAAATGTCCACCTTATAGTCACATTATGTGCCAATTTTCTTATTTAGAGTGCATATCCCAGCACATGCCTATTATGACATGGACACAATAATTACTGCTTGGAATTAGGAGGTGGAGGTGGAGTGGAGAATGATTATGATAAAAATAACTACATTTTAATGGTTTTAAATATCAGCTACTAGTTATTTTAAAAAGTCATTAAAAGATTTTCAATATAATGGCCCAAAGCTTTTATCCACTCAATGCCATACAAAATGGTGAAAACACTGTGGAAAATTAACTGGTTAGGTGATGAATCTCTTCTCACAGGGTAAAACTTCTAAATCGAAAACAGAAATATCGATTAAGCATTCAATAGGAGAACTGATTTCATATTATGAACCAATCTCGAGCAGCCTTTTATCCTCTACCATTTGGGTTGCTATTAATTCTTTCCACTTAAACACAGCTGTATATTTACTAAATCAAAACCAATGTGGAGTATGGAATCAAGGTTAAGGCTAGGTGGAAACAAAACAAATGGGTACATATTGCATTCTAAATCACTTTTCTACATTCATTAATTTATTTGGGGAATTTTCTTCTGGAAGTAGCAAAAAAAGAATTTGTGCACATCTGTTTATATATTCAGGAAAAGAATATTCAAACTGGGCATTAGTCCATGGGAAAGCCTGCATAACATAATCCAGCCCACTAAACACACTGCTCGTTTAGTAATAAGAAAATTCCAGGTTAGATTCTTGCCAAGAGATGTCTTCTTTTCCAAAAATTATCTTTGGCTACATTTTACAATTGATTTACTCCTCTCGGTGCATAAAAGAAATAAAAGAACTATTGTCCAATGTTAGTGTTTGGAATTTGTCTGAACTCTGGTGAAAGAAATATAAATCAATTCGCTGAAATTGTTTTGAGAAATCATATAATTTATAAAATGTACTGACTGCCTTTTATTTTTATTGTAAAATCCATATTGATTTTGGCATAAACCATTTTCAAAATATCTTTCAAATAAGTATCATTCTATAAATCCTACATCTTATTTTTATTATCAAAAACAGTAACTTGCATTTTAGGCATTGATATTTATTTATCAAGGTATTTCAGATCAATTAGTTTAATCACATGGGTTAATTAGGGTTATTACTTATTTGTGGTGTTACCTATCTGCCTACATGTATTTTTCTCATAGGCCTTGGGAACCTACTAATTTTAAGGCTTATATGTAAAAGCCTTAAAAAGTACAACTTTTTTTTGCAATGTGAATTAAACGATATTCGCTTTTCATGTAAGGGAAAATAACAGGCCACTATGTTCTGGGGAATTCTAAAAGAAATAGATTGTTAGTTTACTTAGAATAGAGGATTTTGGATAATGAACTTAAAACCCCACAAAAAAACTATAAACAGTATTTTTTAAAAGGCCAGTTACAGCTAAACAGGAATTCATATATAGTTAACAGGTCTGTTGCAACCCTAGGATCAAGTAAGACTTACTTTGAGACGGTTGAAGGAAAAAGATTTTTAAATGGTAAAAACAAATATGATTGATAAAGAGGAAAATGAGGAATACATTAAAAATGAAGTTATGAACTGGGTTACTCTTTCAGGAGAGAATGTGTAGAAGACTCTAAGCACTTTACTTTTGGAATGAAGAAAAATAATATGTAGAAAAAGTGAACACATTTGAGTTGGGGGAAATCAATTGGCAAAAGACCTACTATAACCTGAATTTAATGACAGAAAAGGAAACTGGAATTTTCCATACATTTCTATAAATAGAATTGATATGCTTAACTAAGCCCTAATTTTAGGAAGCATACAATATATTACCATGTATTCAACCTAGAATACCCATGCCAGGCATATGGGCACTTTTGAATTTTATTTTAATGTCTATAAAGCAAGAATTATATTATTAAAAAAATAAAATGTTAAATATATTGAAATGGATGGTATACAAAATCCATGCCCATTATAATCAGTAATTATCCTGTTTTGGGGGCACAAAAAACTGAGAAAGGTAGCACTGAGTGGTAAACTGCATAACTGAGAAGTTAGAAGGGTTTTTTTATTATTATTATCAGCAGTAGCAGCAGCAAAACCAGACATTTAAATACCTTTGTATATAATGGCTTAAACCTTGAAAGTTAAATCAAACGAGTAGATATTCTAACCAGCTAGAAACTTAGCATAAGATACACAGGAGCCAAATGTAAATAAATGAACATCACTGGCAGAGAAGCAGGGAAATGGAAAAGAGTGACAGAATGGGAGGGAATGATTCCCCCAAATCAGTAGCCTTACTCAAATAGTCTTCATTTAAGATTAAGCTTCCCCATTAGCCTAAAAAATTATAATTTATGACTCTATACACTGTTATTCCTACTCTTAATACTCAAATTATGAGTATTAATTTGGGCAAGTTCGTGAGATTAAGAAAAGAGGTACTTATTAAGAATATGCACAAATACACCTAGTCTCTTCCTTTCCATGGTGAAATTGCCTTTCCCAACCTCCTTCAACATAGACACAGCCAGGTAACTATCCTGCTGATGAAAGTGAGCAGATGTGTAATGTTTCTGGGTAGAGGCATTTAATGGCCAGTGTGGGACAGTGTGCTCTCTTTTCGTCTGCAATGGCAGTCATGGAAGCATGCACCTAAACAGAACCTCTATCAGTGTGGGTTCATGAGCAAAGCTCCAGCAAACCTCCAACAGGCAGGTGTACAACATAAGTCTTTACTGTGCCACGTCAGTAAGAACTTGGGATTAATGGTCTGTTACCACACCCTGGCTGAGCCTTACTGGCTGACAGGCAAGGTAACAGCATTGCAAACTCATTTAAGAAAAAAAAAAAAAAAAGCCACCACACTTTCTCCTCTTCGTTTTGACTTTATCTTCTCAGTTCAGTCACCCCCTGGAAGGTGTATACATACTACTTAATGTGAATTTCATTGTCACTGTTGGCTATTTGTCTAGTGGAAATTATTGTTGCTACTCTCCTTTAGCAAGCAGTGATTTATAAGAATGACCTGCCTAACTGAATACTCATGCTTTTAGCACAATGAACAAAAGACTAACTAGTAGATTCCAGCTAAATTAAAGAAAGCAACATTTTCCAAAGAGCCACAGGAAGTTCAATGTCCTTTGGGGCAGTGGGTGTGGCTGCATCATTGATTTGAAGCTCAAATCATATGAACAATATTTATTTAAGACACTGAGACACTGATAAAGAATTAATCAGGAAAGAGAAGCTAGCCTACAACATGGAAAACAGTAGAATGGAGCTGGGATTTGGGGTACTTTTTATGGTTATATTCATTGTGTAATAGAAATTTAGAAGGAAGATATAATTGAACAATTGTACTGTGGGTACAAAAATACATACACCTGTACAAGGAAGGAAGGGAAGGGGAGGAGGAGAGGAAAGGGAATGGAGGAGGGAAGAAAGAGAGGCAAAGAGGGAGGGAGGAAGGAAGGGAGAGAAAGAGAGAAAGGGAGAGAGAGGGGGAGAAAGAGAGCTAGAGACAGACAGACAGACAGACTTGTTGGAGTTCTAACCCAACCCATGGAAATGATGAGGAACAACATATGAGGCCTTTAGGATTTAAGTTATTTATAGAAATCACTAAGGTTCTCGCTTTAGGTGCGCCTGTGAAAACTAAGTATCCCTGACCACTTCTGGCTATTCCAGGCTCCAGGGAACTCTCCCATCCTTCCTTCAGTTCTATAAGTCACAAATCACAAAGTAATGTGACTATAAGAAACACAGAGATACCATTGATGAATAAAGCGGGCCACAAATATTATTTTACACTTCCTTTGCATTTTAAATACATAAGTATATTCTTTACTTCCACTGAGAAAGATGCTGTCACCTAATTTTCTTGTAAACTCTACCCTCTTGGGCTATTATGTTATTTTCACTGCTGATAGAAAATGTTTTCTCTGCTATAAGAATATACGGAAAGCACAATGACAAATGCCAACTAGCATTTGGCTCTAGAGACAAACGAGTGGTAGGAACTGCAGTCAACTGGAAAGTAGAGGCTCCTTTCTAAAGGAGCCAGCAAGTACTCATCTCCTACAGATGGCTGTCCTGGAGGACTAATGTCTGATGATGCAACGTCTTCTATATTTTTAGGAAAAGATAATGAATAAGGTTTTATATTAAACCTGTCAACTTTAAAATGTTATTTATTCATTTATTTATTTTTAAAGTCAGGAACAAACAAACATAATAAATCTACAAGCTCAATTTGGTTCATGAGCCAGACACTAGTCCATCTTAGCCACCTTTCTACAAAACTGACTCTGGCTATCCATCTACAAATCAAGTCCAAACAATTAGCGTCAGGGATTTCACATGATGTGCCAGGGAGTGGGCTAAGTGCTTTGCATAAATTAACTCATTTGCTCTTTACAAATATCCCATGAGTACAAACAAGGAAAGTGAGGCTTACAGAGTTTAAGAAACTTGTTTTAAGGTCAAGGTAAGTGGCCCGAGTTGGGATTGAATCCCAGTAGGAACCTAGCGCTTTAAGTGCATATCCCAGACCATACACCTTGGGGCTATCACCTTTAGACAGTATCAGCTTAAAGACTGAAAACTGACCAAGAAGGAAACACCCTGCATTCCATGTGAAAATAAATAAATATTCTTTCACTCTTCCCTTTGCTTAAATACTGTGGTCTGGTTTTCCAGAAAGTGTATTACATTGTTATCCCATTTTACAAAAAATGTCAGAAAAAAGAACAAGGATATTTCTGGTTGAGCTCCAAGAACCAGCTCATCCCATGAGCATCTGCTCCATCCAAGCAGCCTGACATTTCCAATGAAAGCACATTCTGAGTGTGCTCCAGGATGAGAACTGCCAACTAGAGGCATGAATTGTCTGACAGTAATAAGAGCATTTAATACTTCCCAAATCTTCTTCCTTGAATTCTGCAAAGACCCTGTCAAGCCTGATCGCAGTTGGTGTTGTCTGGCAGGGGTGACACGTGCATTCCACCCGTGGGTTTTGACTGGCCAAAATCCCACAGGTTGAATATTGAAACCTTTTTCATTTCCGCTAGTCTGACAGTCTCGCAGTGTGTAGTGAACCTTGCAGCAGTATCTATTTAAGACCTGTGGTCTTTCTGCAAAAGCGACAGCTCAAGCATGTGCAAACGGAAGATATGCTGCCAAAGTGAAAATCATTTTTCTTTCCCAGGAAAGGATTTAGCCCAAATTCTTTGATGATAACCTGATTTTCATCTGATACAACCCCGGGCTTTCTTCAGAGTCAAATGAAGATTTATGTTTGACATCATTTACCAACAAAATGCCCTAACAGTGGCCCAACATTGCCTTCCCTCTCAGATTCTTCTCATAATTTCTCTCTCCTATCTAGGGAAGCATTGCAGGATGATCAGGTATTTCAGATTCAAAACCTCTACCATCAGATTCCACATTTTCAGTAAGCAGTCCCTGCCTTTGGGGCTATGTACAAAAGACCCCCCAAAGCATTCAGTAAAATATCTGGAGTACACTTAGTTGGTTTGTTAAAATGATTAAACCCATTGTTGGCGAAGATAAGCACAATATTTAGAGCCTAATTCAACCAAGGTTTCTTTGTAAATAGTTGCTACACAGAGGAAGATATTTTCACATGCTGTTTTATCCTGCAAACGTATTGGCTTCGGTAGTTGCATGTCTGACACTGGGTTTATATCCTGGTAACACCAACCTCAGGAAAGCTTAGTGTCTGCCTCTAAATATACTGCTTATAAAAGAATAGCATTACTGCTTAGGTGCCACATGGTATTTAACAACTTTGCAACATTAGGAATATTCTTTCAAGTCTGAAATGAGGAAAAAAACTGAGCTATGAATTTGTATTTTACATTATACATTTAAATTACAAATATATTAGCCTACAGGGAATGATTTAGTCACTTCTAGTATATTGATTTGATGGAAATTATTAATCCTTTAAAATTATAAAGACTACAGTAATATCAAAAAGATTTCATAACATGAGGTTTAGTTTAAAACAGTTTTATAGAGATGAACAGCTGTGAAAATGGACATGTGTGTATGGACAAGAATAGGAAAAAACGTGGAAAATAGAAACAGCTCCTTCAGTAGGACTTACGACCTTAAAATAGTTCCTCTTCCAAAATCAGAATTTTTTTGAAACATGTATACATAATTTAAATAAGATTGCCTAATAGTATTCAATTTAAGTGTTCAAATCACATTACTAGCAGTTTCTAAGCATGACTCAGGATTTTTTGATCATCACTATGAATTTTATTGTTATTTTACCAAGCAATAAAAATAAGAAAAAGTAAACATACTAAAAATGTTTTAAGAGACAATTTTGTTCCAAGAATAAAAACGTCTATTCTTTAAAACAACATGCATCCCTTTCCACAGGAAGAGCTACCAAATAAATGTATTAAAATATCATAGCAAAGTCTAATAATTTCCTCAAGTGTTTCTTTGGAAGTCAGCTAAAATATAATATAATAATGCCAAGGTACTAAATATAAAACCCAATGTGAATAGAAAGAGCAAATTAGTAGACACAATATAGTCATGGGGATATGAAATACAGAATGGAGAATATAATCAACAATGTTGTAATGATTATGTAAATGTCAGATGGGCACTGGATTTATCAAGGGGATCACTTCATAGACTGTGTAGATGCCTTACCAATGTGCTGTACACCTGAAGTAGAATAATATTGTACGTCAATTATAAGAGTATATATATATATACATATATATATATATATATCATAAAAGTATATATATATATATCATAAAAGTATATATATTATAAGAGTATATATATATTATGAGAGTATTATATATATATATATATTCACAGGAGGTGGAGTATAGAATAAGGAAACATAAGGTGGAATATAGCATAAGGAAGATAGTCCGTGGAATTGTAACAGCTATATACAATATCAGAGGGGTAGTAGCTTGAGGGAGGGGGGTTATCACTTTGTGAGGGGTGTAAATGTCTATTATGTTGCTTTGTACACCTGAAACTAATAATAGAAACTAAACTATGTGACAACAGCATGTTTTATGTGTTCCCTGCAATTTTTCTAACTACCTAGAGTGCCAGGATGTTTTAAACAATTACACAAATTTGGTCAGTGCTTATGACTATTTTTAGACTAATTATAAGGTTAAAAACCTGATTTTCAAAATTTTTAGGATGCTTCAGAAAAGGTCTTTAAAAATATGAAAAAAAAGTCTGAGACTAAAATATATGAAAAACACTGGAATCATTTTCAAAACACGGCCAACTAATTAAACTTGATATATGAGTTTTATAACCCGTTCTGTTAAAATTCTTGAAGTCTCCTAGCTAAAAGCTAAATTCTAGTAATACTACTAATGATTTTCATCTCTAACCGCCAAAAAAGGATGCCATAAATACGTGCAGGTGGACAATAAAGTGCCTGTAAGATTTATGCAAAACACCTGAACACTCTCTTCCATACTATGCAGATGGTAGTAGTCATTATAAAATGAACTTGTGATTTGAGAATTGAGAGTTTATAATTGTTATCTGTACCTATCTTGCTAAACTGAGCACCAAGAGGAAGAATCCCAATAAGAAAAAATATATGTATGTTTTTATTAAAGCTCATAAGCAGAAACAGGCCTGAATATCTCCACGATGTCTGCTGGAAGCTTCCTATCAAATGGGGTAAAAAGAACCTTGGGTCTGGCATGAAATTTAGTAACTAAGAAATAAAAAACACTTATTGAATTGAAAAACAATAAAGTCAAAAATGTGTAACTCCTGTTGGGTTCATAAACTTATGATTAAAACAAAATAAAGTTAATATTAAAAAGACACTCTCACTACACTTTAAAAGTACAAGACCATTTAATTAATTGCCTTTGAATGAACACTGTATAAATACAATAAAATATTTTTGGTCTAAAAATCCTTTAAATTTTTCACATAGCTCCTGCAGATAAAACTTTCTGTCTTCTTAGACATGGGTTTTTAAATGGTTTTATTTGTGTGTGTATATATATATATATATATATATGATTTTATATATATATACATATATATAATATATATACATATATGTATATATATATATGATTTTATTTTCTACTTTCTAAACTAATTCACAAGTCAGAATCACTCAAGATGTACCTAAACAAACATATAAATAAATAGCTTCCATGTTAAATAGAATTTAGAATTTGTTTACGTTAGCTGTAAGTTATTTCCTCACTTAATCCAAGAATTCAGTCTCCCTAGTATTTTGACCTGAGAAAGTAGATTCAGGAGTCAGATAGTACAGGGTTGAATTTGGGTCCCTCCTCAATAAACACTACTTCTCAGAGTTGCTGAGCAGACTGAATGCAATGATATAGTCAAGTTGCTAGCATATAATAGGCACTCCATAAATATGAGTCCCTTCCCTTTCCTGCTACTATGTGCCAGACATAGAGCTGGAATTTTCTCAACTAAGTCACAAGCTTAGAATTAGATTCTTTGAATATAATTCAGGTTGTCTCAGTTAAGAGCACACACACCCCCGTCTACTTAATCCCTCAAAAAATTAATGAAGATTCTGTTTCCATTCCCATGGCTTCCAGTAATTTTATTCTAAAGGTCAGTGGGAAGAACTGAAGCTCATGATGGAAAGCGTAAAGGGAAAAGATGAGTACAGACCTAGAGGGTATTATTCTGCATGGAGTAAGTCAGACAGAGAAAGACAAATATCATATTTCACTTATATGTGGAATCTAAAGAACAAAATAAATGAAGAAACAAAACAGAAACAGACTCATAGATATGGAGCACATTCTGAGGTTTGCCAGAGGCAAGCGGGGCAGGGGGCTGGGTGAAAAAGGTGAAGGGATTAAGAAGCACAATTTGGTAGTTACAAATAGTCACGCAGATGTAGAGTACAGCATAAGGTTATATAGTCAATGATAAACTAATAACTATGTATAGCGCTAGGTGGGTATTAGACTCGTCACGTGGAATCACTTCAAAAGTTATATAAATGTCTAATCAATATGTTGTACATCGGAAACTAATATAATATTGGATGTCAACTATAACGGAAAATTTTTTTTAAAAAATTAAAGAAAGGAAAATTGAATCCAGAGAAAATTGTTCACTCCCCTTCCCAGATTCTTTTTCTGTTGCTCAGCTTTCAGCTCCAGGCTGCTCCCCAATTTGCCCTGTCCACCTCCAAGTTTCATATCCTTTCTCCAGGATCATATCCTAGACATGCCGTGCTCCAAACATTCATAGGAACTTTCAGAATGGATCGTTTAGTATTAGCAAATGAAAATAATAATGCCTTTCATGTATTTATTCAACAAATATACATTGAACACCCTTCATGAGCTACGCAGTATACTAGAAACTAAGGTTATAATGGTAAAACTAGTTCGGGCCTCTGTTCTCATGACATGTATAGCCTGGTGGGAAAACAAAGAACAAATCAACAGATAGTTATCCAGGTAGACTCTGTAGGTGTAACAGGGACCATGATAAGCGAAGTACACAGTACTATGGGAGCACATTGCAAGGGATGTGCTCCCATAGCACGGCAAAGAAGGGACGGCAAAGAATATATTTGGCAATATTTCACAATGGTGATTTTAAGATAAAAACATAAAATGGAATAAAATCTAAATGTTCAAAAATAAGCACTAGGTAACTTGTATCACACTAATTCAAATGATATTTCAGAAGAATATGTGATTACAGGGTAAATATTCATTGTATATTATTTCATGAAAGAACCAGCTATAATTCACAAAGAGCATATTGTAATTTAATAAAGATATATTTTTATTTAAAATAGTTTAAAAGCATTTATATGAGCAACTCACATTTATCAAATGCCTACTATGTATAAAGGACTGTGCTAACTGCTAAAGACACAGAGCTAAGTAAGTAACACTCTATGTTAGTGAATATCCTCCAGCACTGTGATGCAGACAAGTAATAAATGCCCATGAGTAAGGTATTGCCCAGGTATTATGAAAATAAAGCCTAATTATTTACTCAGAACCTATTTTTCTCTGACCACTATAACTGAGATAACAGGACGACTTAATGTTTATCTTTTATGACTAACAAATTATGAAATAACTAGATATGGAGCCTATTTTTCTGATATCTCCTGTTCTAAGATCTATAATTATCAGGAAACTGTAAATATTGTTAATTACTTTGTGATAACCAAATATTATTGAGCACAATTTCACATAATCATTAAACAATCCTATGAATTAACTAGCATCATTGTTCCTGTTTTACAGATGTGGATTTGAGGCACACAGAAGTCAAGGTCAAGGTCATACTGCTCATCAATAAGGGAGGCAAGATTTGAACTTAGTCTGAGCTCAGAGCCCAAACCCCTAACCATTATGCTTTGCTGTCTCTCTTAAATGACCATTAGCATCATCTCTGATCCCTTCCTGCCTACCTATTTTTAGAATTTCAAATAAGAACAAGGCATCATGGAGGGATGATGTTGGAGAGAAAAAGTTGGGGAGAATGACCTGAGGGCCATGATGGTTTCCTCAGTATGCAGCACAGGCTTGAAACACATGGAGGCGCAATAAACAACTTGCTATATGAATGATCCAGAAACCAGGTCCATTTTTTTAAGGTCCCCACTCCCAATATCATCTTTTTTTTAAACATTTTCCTCTTACTTCTAAAAAGCAAGTGCATGAGGGATATAAATGATAAATGTCGAACTATTACATTGTTTTGTGCACCTGAAACTAATGAAAATATAAAAAATAAAAATAAGAAACAAGTGCAGTATGGGAAAGGGTTTCAATTTATATATTTCTCAATTTTATGTAACTATTTTATAGTAATCCTAAATGTAAATATATAATAAAATATTATACATAATTTCTCTTATTTGGTTGTTTGTGGAAAAATAATGTGAACTTTAAGTATAAATTCCTCCAGTTAACAGACACAGGATTTAGATATTTTTGAGCTGGGTTAGATTTTATTGGAGCATTATGACAAATCAAATTTATGAATTTTGGACAAAACTAAATTGCCATCAAATGACTATACAAATTAAAGTTTTTATTAAAAATATATGGATTATTGTATATTTCTAGAAATGACAGAATTGCTGACACAGACCCTGAAGTGCATAATGATATTCTGTCCGTCTCACATTTAGATTAACATAAATCACCATCAAGCTACTCATGATTCACTGCCTGTAGAATAAAGATATCAAGTCACTTCCATTAGTTCCTGTCCTGATGTACTCTTCAATTTAACCACTGCTCAGAAACTGACAGAGAAACTGATCACATTTTCAAACTCAGATGAAAAACTAATTAAAGTATAAAGAAATATACTATCGGTCTTAATGCCTACGTTTGTGAAGAGTGCTTGCTCCATAATAAAAATACTTAAAGTAAATTAACATTTCTAATCACCAAATGTGATTTTTTTCATATACTTCACTTATTAATAATTGCATCTCTTTTCCTAGATTTGAATTCTAATCATTGTCTAGAAAAATCTCATTGCTTCTGGTGTGAAGCAATGCTATGCCCTATAACACATCCAAAGTGAATTAAAGAGAATAATTACTCTCAAAAGATTTAAATCTTAAAAGGACATCAGGGATATTGGGAGCCATAAAAAAATAAATGAATAAACTTGAAATAAAAGCAAACAGGCTTACCGTCAAGATGGCAGAGTAGGAGAATGCTGTGCTGGCCTCCTCCCAAAGCCATATCAAAATTACAACTAAACTACAGAATAACCATTAGTGAGAAATGTCTGAAGTCTAGCTGAACAGAAGTCCTATAATTAAGGGCATAGAGAAGAAGCCACATGGAGACTGGTAGGAGGGGCAGAGATGACGAATAGGCTGATCCCACCCCAACGTTTGACAGTTAAAAATCTGGAGGAATATCTCAGCTGTGGAAAGCCTCCCTTGAGGAGCAAGGGGTTCCAGCCCCACACTAAGCTCCATAGCCCAGGATTCCAATGCTGAGGAGAGAAATCCCCATTACGTCTGACTGTGAAAACCAGTGGAGCTTGTGGCTGAGTAAGACAGAGAGCTGATGGAGTCACAGGTGTTTCTCTTAAAAGGCCCAAACATGGACTTACTTGATGTTGAATTCACTCACTCTGAGCTCCGGGACTAGGGCAGCAGCTCGAAAGGTGCCAGGGACATATGGGGAGGAACTGAATTGTCTGGCTTCAAGGAAAAAACTGGTGGGGCAGCTTTCTCCCAGACAGAAGTACAAGCAGAAGTACTTGCTGAGCCCTCCCTCCACCAAGTGTGCAGACACAGGTGGGTACCACATATGAGTCTCCATCAACCTAGCTGAAATCATTTGCCCTGCCATGCTGATTCCCTGAGATCCCACCCCACACAATTTGTGGACCAACCCAAGCCACTTCCAGTGGCTTTTCCATACAAACAACCTGTCGTGGCTCATGCTGAGGACATTCCTAAAATATATCAAAAGTTCACAAACCCCAAGCAAGCAGCATCTGGCCTCAGTGTGTCCTGTATATCTTGCTAAACAGCCCCAAGCCCAGCACTAGTGGCAGCCAGCCTCAATTCACAGCTTTGCCTTTCCCCTGTACCTCCAAGCCCAGCCCAAATGGCAACAATCTGCAGACCACTTTGTAGCTCATACCAAGTGGCCCAAGGCAGGGCACAGGCAGCATCTGAACTTGGTTTGCACCAGAGCTTTTTGCAAGAGGCCCCAGAACTAACACAACCAATGGCCAGCTTAAGACCACACCAGAGCACCACCAAACCACCTCCACAACAACACACCCAAAGGGCAGACTCAGCAGGAGCCATAACCCTGTTGAAGTGAATCCTACTCCATAAAATCATTCAAAGACTGTAGCTCCTCCACTGTAGTCATGGCCAATCCACACAACCAATCAGCCTGACAGTCAATCCCTCCCATGACATGCCAACCGCAATCAAGGCTCAAGTACAACATGAGGACATATACCACCCACACAAGGGACAAACCTGTAGCTCCTGGCTCAGGTGACCAGGAGCCTGCACCACTGGGCCCCACAGGACAGCTACTACAAAATGGAGACAAGCCCCCTACCAGATGCAGAGTTCAGAACACTGATTATAAGAATGTTCAGTTATCTCAGAAAGAACATCAACAAAGAGATAGGAAACATAAAAATGGAGATAAAAAAATATAAAATAAGAAACAATCATGTGACAATGATTCACATGTTTAGATTGGCATATCCTTTTAAACAGTATGAAGCGCTATTATCTTTTGAAAAAGAAAAGTCTTTGTTTGAGAGGGGTGTAATTTATGGATAACTTATCCCCAAGGCTTCCTGTAAAAATAACAGTAAATATTGTCATTGGTGTTCATTTGACCCTAAAGATAAATACAGTGTTCAACTTACTATTTATTCAACATTTAATATTGAACATCTACTGTGAGGGAGGCACCATAGGCGGAAGTGTACTAAGGGAAATGAATGACTTGTATTTCTGTTTTTCTAACAATAACAAAAATTAGTATTTCTTGGCTGCTTTTTCTGTCAGGACATGGTGTTAATTACTTGACAGGCAGAATCCTAATTAATTGTCAAAACAGTTCTAGGAGATAGATATTTATTACTGATTCCACAGCCAGCAGATAGTGGAGTCCTGGTTTGAACCTAGGGAATCTAACTCCTGAGCTCCCACACCTGCCGCTGAATAACGTTTTATTTACCCTTCTATCAAAGCCATGATCCTCAGAAGATATTTACGAAATGGGAAAGAAGTTTGTTTTCAAACAAACAAACCAAGAACAAATTTAAATAGCTCATCCACAGTCACAACTTGTTCGTGTGGCAGCCAGCACTGGGATCCAGCTCCTGTCCTTGACTCTTATTTCAGTAGGTTCTCCTTACAGCTGGATCCACTTAGCACATTCTGACACATCTTTTAAAGTACGTTCTCTAAAATCTCACAAGTTTTATGATTTCTGACATTCTGGCATAAGAAATATGGCAATAAAGGAAACAGACGAGCTGACTTCCTTTCAAAACAGTTACAGGCTAATGATATGAATCGCTAAACTCTGGATGCTGAGACCTTTCTCAAATATAAACCATTAGGCAAAGATGAGGAGCTTCTTTCCTGAGCAGCAGCCGTTGATCTGGTGACACAGCCCTTGGTTATAATGACTTCATTTCTGTGATGCCAAATGAATAATACCTGTGTGATCATGCTGTGTGATGGATGTTGATGAAGTCAAGTGACCTGGATCACCTCCCTGTTATTGAATTGTCGCCATCACGGTTGAGTCCATTTCCCTAGCAGTTATTATGAGGCAAAGTCGCCCAAAGTGAAATGACAGCTTGTGCTTTTTGCAACCTTACACTGCAAATCTAATATCTGACACCAACATTGAAATAATAAGATGGCTTTATTTGGTATCTTTCCATTTCTACACAGTTATCTGTGGAGGAAGGGCACAGGAAGAAAGGAAGCTATCTTCTATTCTTTGAGGGGAGAACCTCGAACAATCTATTGATTATTTTTAAACAAAAATTGATTAAAAATAAACACAGGTGGGATCTACTTATGGGGCTTTGAAGCAGGATTAAACTTAGTAAGACAAATTAGTGTAGGTGACTTGTTAAACTATATATTTATATTCTAGAACAATCAAACATCTACCTGAAGAAAGCTGCAAAAATAATAAATCAAACATATTTCTAAGGAAAAACTACCCTGCTGGGTTTTGCCAGTCTTCCAGGACAGGAGTTTCTCACTTATTGGAACCAACAAGCTAAACTCTATCCTTAGATTGATCTGGTATTCTATGCATTCTTCTCTATTTTCTACACTTCCTCTAATTTATTTGTCTTCTCATTCCACCTATTGGAATTATTTCTTTTTCTGCCTTCTTTTCTCCTAGCAATAAGATTAACCAGATTATTATAATTCTGTTGTTGTTGTTTCTTCACTGTTCTGTGAAGCTCATTCTTTTCTGAAGTTCTAGGCTTTCATGGAGAATACAGTCAAATACAATCAACAGATAATTATTGGCTGACTCACATATAGGCACATATGGAAACAGTGCCACTCAACTTTGTTGTGGTCCTGGCTTTTGAACTGGTAAATCAATGAATTAAACTATAAGAAGAAGTGACGTTATGCTCTCATATTGAATTATTTGATTTCATCCCTGAAAGCCAGGAGGAAAATAACTTGAAGATTCCTCATAGGTATTTCTTATTTGGAACACCAGCATTTTAATAAGTTAGCTTATCTGATTGTTAAACCAGAACTTTAAAAAATATCTTTAATTTTTTCTTTTAAGGAATAATATGGGGCACTGGAGCTATCTGTCTTTTTCAAATATTCATCCGTTTCCTCTTAGTGGTTTTGAGTAACAGAAATAAGGTCACTGGAATAAAGCTGCTTCTCAAGAAAAAAGATCTTTCACTTTGATTGTGTCAGCCCTGCCTTAGTGTGTTTATCTGTGATAAATGCCTTGTCTTTGTCTAGCATTATCTACCAGAGAGAAATCAACTGTATATAATTATTACAACCAGGGAATCATTTATTTTTAGTCTGATATTTTAAAGAATGAATGGCTGTCAAAATAAGCTGACAGTGAGGACAATTAAGCAATTTTGTTCTTGTGTTGCATATAAGAACCTTGGAGCTGTAAAGAGCAAAATATGCTGGTAATAAATAATCACTTTCCAATTGGTGAGGTGCCATTTTAATGTGGTTGAATGAATGATCTCTGAAAATTTCAGGATTACTTTCCTGTCCTACGGTAACCCTCAGGAGATCTAGTAAAAATTAAGATTCTCTTACATGTTTTTAAAGCTTTATTTGCTTTAACCTTGGCACACATTGAAAATAGCAAGACTTAATAAAGATCTCCATCTGATCATTTTAATTTCTAGTAGAAAGTATTTCTACTAGAAATTTACTTTAGAAAGTAATTTTTAGATAGATCTCAACAAAAATTAAGTTAGTGTTAACAAAAAAAACAAGGGTCGCAAAAGGGGCATGAATAAGAGTAAGCACTAAACTTGATTATGCAATAATCTTATACAGAAAACTGCCCAGTGGCCTATCAGCAAGACAGACAGATGGCCTGAATGTTGAAAAATCCGTGGAACACTATCCTTTCACAAAGAACAGCGGGTCACTATACCTTTGAGAAGTCTAGTGATACAGGTATCATCTTATTTCTGCCTTGAAACACACAAGATCAATGAGATGCTAAGCCCGCTAATTAGAATTTTTGAGGCATTAAGATTTTTCAACTATTTCACTGGCAGAGTGTTGTGGAAGCATCAAAATGTTGACATGCAACATGGGCAGCCACACAGAATCCAGTGGCTAAATTTTCTTCAGCTCCCATCTTTAAACTCAATATTTTTTTAACAAAGGACCCCACAATTTCATTTTGCACTGGGTCCCACAATTTATGTAGCCAGTCCTGAGTCTGAGATTTGAATTCAGAGAGATGTGGATTTGCTTCTTGGACTAGCATTCCCTTAGTGCAGTGGGGTTAATTTGCACAAGACTTCTGAGCCCCCATTTTCTCTTAGGAAACGGAAATATTACTATTCACTCTGGGAGTTTTAATAATTAAAGAAGATAATGCCTATAAAATATACAGCATGACCCCTTCTACACATAAGTGCTTAATAAATGTTAGTTCTCTGTCTTCGCCACCCTTTTTAATTCTTCACCATCACTGACTCCTATTGCAAGGATACTAATTGCTAGGATGAGCTGTACCATTAGGTCAGTATCCTGAAGTTATCCACAGCTAGCTGGCCTGATTTGGAAAAGAACAAGGAAAACAGAGATCAGATTTGAGCCACACCTCAGCATTGAGACTGAACACAAGACAGTGTGGATCAATAATTGTCATTTGGTGCTTGTCATTTCCCTAAATGAAAAGACTAGTGTGGCTGATTGGCATTAGGTTCCACATGCCCTCCCATTCTAAAATGAGTCACTAAATGGTCCAGAAGGGACTTGTGAAAGGAGTGGTTTAAAATCAGTTAATTTTAGCTCATCTCTACCTCCTGCTAATATAAGAGTTTCAGTTTGTAGATTAAATTTCAATTTGTAGAGAGAATTTGTTTGGTATTCTCTGTTTCATTTCTACCCATGGGGCATGAGTAAAAGACACAGCATAGTTTCCCAGGACTGTTGTAACAAAATGCCACAAACTGGGTGGCTTAAACAACAGAAATATATTGTCTCACAGTTCTGAAGGCTAGAAGACCAATATCAAGGTGTCGGCAGGGTAGATTTCTTGTAGGGTTGTGAGGGAGAATCTATTCCACTAGCTTCTGTCGATTTGCTGGAAATATTTGGCATTCCTTGGTTTTTAGATATCACATTGACCTCTGCCTTTATATTCACATGGCATTCTTTTTGGGTACCTGTCTGTGTCCAAATTTCCCCCTTTTTATAAGGGCATCAGTCATGTTGGAGTAGGGATCACCTTACTCCAGTATGACCTTATTTTGACTGAACTAATTACATCTGCAATGACCCTACTTCAAAATGAGGTCATATTCAAAGGTACCAGGGGTTAAGACTTCAACATATGAATTTTGGGGACAACATTCAACCCAAAACATCCCCCTTCATACCAAGTGAGAAGGTCTGCTTTATGAGGCTCAAAGAATTGTGCCCTTGTCTTCTGTGGTTTAAAAGTCTTGGGATGCCTGAGAAATCTGAATCTGTGCCTGGAGGAGATTCAGCCTGATGGCAGAGTTAAGGTGGCTGAATTGGGATCTAGTTGTTCTTCCACTAATAGCCGGATGAAAGGGAATATTTTCAGGGGACTAAACCTGGACCAAACTTGGAGCCATGCCAGGAAGTCATCTGCAGGGGCAGAAAGATGTTAGCAAAGGGGCTGAGCAGGACAGAGATAAGCAGCCAAACAAAGGAGAATTGTGGCCCTGTGAAGAGAGATACTCAAGGAGATTCCTAGCCAGAGTGCCTCTGAGGAATCTGAACAAGTGCCAAAACAGAAAGAGCCAATGTTGGTGATCAACCTTAATGCGAGGATGTCAACGTCCCATGACACCAGAACCAGCAAGTTAAGTCAGGCCCTTTCCCCTGATCAGAAATAGCAGCTACTGAATACAGGAAGAGGAGAGAAACCAAGAAAAAAGAAGCCAGACATGCCACCCTTTCTCAATGCAACTTTCAAGTCCGATAGAGGATATAGCTGAGGGAGGGAGAAATTTTTAATTTGAGTGAGTTTGGAATTTTGATATTTCACCAGATGAGGAATTTTAATTTACTAAAATGAGACTGTTCTTATGATGGAAAGAGACTAGAAAGGTATGGTACCTATGAAAGATTCCATCCAGGAGAGAAGAACATGTCTATGGAACAGGTTTAAAAGGAAATGGTGAAAAAGAAAAAGAAAAAAGAAAAGCTTTTAAGCCTATACCCTATCAGTCTAGCTGGTTCAATCAATGGGGTACCTGGACTTCATAGTGCCTAAGATGGGGTAGCATGTCAGGGAGGAGCTCAGTGCTTGCGGTTACATAAATATATATGTTTTTTCAAATTATTTCATCACTCAGCCTCAATTTCTTCATCTAAAAAGTATCTATTATCAGGTTATTGGAAAACTTAAACTAAATAGAATCCAAATAAAAGATGTAGAACTTAGCACAATTTTAATAAACACAAGCCATTTCATTACATATGTGGAGAAGATATATATCCAACTGGTGATCCAGGACATGGAGAGGAAATAAACATCTATTCTATTTAACACTGACCTCCAACAATATTAGCCATACATAATTGGCTATAATTTGAGCTTCAACAACAACATTGATTACTCAAATAGTTAAAAATGCATATAAAAAGTACAAGCGATTATAAGTACTGAATTTTGACCAATATTGATTTAGCTTTAGAAGCACTTCCTTTATATGTAAATGAAAATCAACACTACATCATGCAGAGCACACGTCAGCAGTTAAGGCTGCTTGGACTTCTAGAGTTGTGATGGAGAGGTTGTGTTTGAACGATGGAGATGTGAAGATTTGAATGTCTATTATCCTATTATGTTGAAAATGACGGTGTCAAAATAGCATAAATGTTTCACCATTCAAAATATAAGGCTTAAAATATGTAATATTTGCCTGGAAATCTTTGGAATAGAAGTCTCTCTGCCAGTTCTGAATGTTCTTGGCTAAATTTTAAAGTAAAAATTGTTTTGTGCTATGTGGCTTTCTTTTTGTTTGGTTTGCTCAAAGCAAACCCAAGGTATCAAACCTATAAAGATAATTTGGTAAATTAAGCCAGAGGAAAACTTTGGCTTAAATTCAAATTGGAATTGAATTAGGAAAAGCAGTGCAGTTTGAGCCCACAGAGAATGCCCAGGTTATACATTATCTTCATTTCTATTCTGCTTTTTGTGTGATATAAACTATTAATTTAAACAACCCCCTATGATTTGATTTACCGGAAACCATCTCTGTGAATTAATCCTGTAACAAAAGTCAATGCAGGATAATAGTGCACAGATCATGATTTCCTCTAGTTTTCAGGGTTTCAACTCTGCTTTCATATGCCTGACCTTTGATACAATTATAGTACCAAACTTTTCAGTGCCTTATGGGTAAATCCCATTGGCAGTGTCACTGTGGAATGGGCTACAGCTTTCCTTACATCTTTATATGAGTGGTACAGCACATATAAAAGGCACAGTGTTCAGGCTGAATTTTTCACATGCAAATTTAGACAAGTGCCCTTTATTTAGTATATGATGTTTTGTACTGGTAGAGCTGTTAAAATCATAAAATGTTTGAACTATTAGGGAAGAGCTAGACTTACTCCTAACTTTGACAAAATGAAAACCTGAGGTCCAGAAAATTAATATTCCCCCTCTACCTTTCTGGGTTACACACACCCAGAATAAGAGCACCAATATTAGAATCCAAATCATTTATCTTCTGTCAAATGCCCTTTCTCCTTAGTCAGGCTGCCCCAGCAGTTATGTGAATACATGCTTACAGATACTCGTTTTTTAAGTCTTGACTTATCTGAATTTATTTTACCATATTTTACTTCTTAAATGGGAGTTCTCCTAGCCCCAAAAAGTAAGTGAACCAGTGTCTGGGTATACAACAAGTCCACAAGACAAACATGGTGGCACATTTCCTACATGTGGAAGCAGAGGAGTCAAACATTTTTATACTAAATTAACATCAACACATTGTGGATTAGAAAACAAAATGCATAAGAATTTATAAGAAAAAGAAGAATCCTCCAAAACATTTCCTGTTTGAAGGAGGCTGCTTTGACTTAGTCCTAGACCTTGGGGGTATTTTTTAAAATTCTATCTTTATCATCTTGCACAATTCTTCTACATTTTACTCATAATTCTAGTTGGCCATCCAAGCTACAACTAAAAGAATGAATTATGTCTTACAATTAGTTGTGCTTTATACATGAAATCTTTAACATTAACTTTATCACTTTCTTTATTTTATGATTCTCTGAGGAACCCTTGTGGAGACAGGTGGCCACAGAATATACTATCCAATAAGTAGCAGTGAAAAAAGACTCTCAGTTGCAAACCCTAGCTGCACAAATAAATTGTTCTCCTTCATTTCAACTTGATATTTCAAAACTACATAGTAGTACCTGGGGCTATTTAGTTCCATGAGTGCTCAGCCATCTTGTATTCCTATAATGGACTGGTTTGGATGGTTCTTAATAAAATTTGGTATGGAAGATAATTTGACTTGTTAAATGAACACAACAATTTCAATCCATTAGGGAACTTTCTCTATTCCATCCCTTTCTATACCTCCAGAGCCCCCAAGTACAATCATGTGAAAAGATCACCTTTATGGGGGAAGTTGCTGTTAATTCCACTGAGTGAATTGTATAGAGATTGGGGTTAACTTCTGAAGCACTGTTAGTGCCTTCCAAATTTACAGAATCTTTAAGAAAACTGCTAATATTGCCAAGAGACACTTTTGCATATCTAAAACAGTGCCTGACACATAGTAAATGCTAAAAAATATTGTTGGATGGATATGTTTGTTGACATAAGTATACATTTTTCACACATACAACAGACCCACAGGTTTAAACTTACTTTGGTTGTCACGCATAGTATTTTTAGTCCCTGGAAAACTCTGAAGAACAAAATGACAACTATAATCCTCTGAAGTGATTGCTAAGGAAGGAAGAGAGGGAAAGAGTGCATCCACAGAGAGGATTTCAGACACTGTTAAACATAACAAACACAAAATATAACATATTGTAATATTTTGTTCACTCTTCCAACTGTAGTTTGGATAGTCAACTAGAGTTATGAGTAAAATGTAGAAGAACTCTTTAAGAGTAGGATGACTAAATTTTGTGAGAAATCTTAGTGATCTGAATGAGGAGACTAATCAAAAATTAGGTACTGGTTCTGGGTCAGGAAGCAGAAGAAAAAGGATACAATAACACTGAGATATAAATCTGGAGAATCACTTATACCCAAAATTTACTCTAACGTGATCTTTCCCAGGGGATTTTCTTAGAAGGAAACAATCCTGTGTGATGGTAAGTGTACCGTATGGAAAAAGAAAATTGGACCAGGAGAGAGGCTCTATAGCAAAAATATGGGAGATGCTGGTTTTAACAGAATTTAAAAAGTTTCTTGAAAGCAGTATTTCCCAGCGTCCTTAATATGCTAATACACATTGCATATTTCCAAGTGGGAAATATGACATACAGAGTTCCCAACTATAACCTTTCTTCATCCTGCAAAATTAGATCATATTTTAAATAATGCTATTCTGAATCAAAGCACAGATTTTGAGCTGTCAACAATTAATTTTGATATTATAATTTTAGAAAGTAATAATAGTCTCACAGCTTTCAATGATTATTGATGGGGTAGGAAACATGAGTAATCATTTCAGTTAAAGGGTACATCTTCTTTCACTGGTAAAAGAGGTTGGAAAATAAGAAATAATGAATAGATTTCTTTGAGACTCCATGAATGAGTGCAGAGGGAGGATAGAATGTATGTGAACAAGATAAGAGAAGAAATCAAAGTGATATCATTGTGAGAAAATTCTTCAGACTTCATAGCCAGTTGGAGAATAACAACAGCTTTTGATGTTACAGTGCAAAAAAATGATGTAATAGGCACAGAGGGCATTTAAAGGTCTACTCCTTTTCTGCTAAGATGGATAACTTAAGGATAAATTCATGTTTCTCAAGTGTGGCCCATCGCCCCAGGAAGCTATTTGGTATTTTGCAAGTTGATTAAAAAAAAAAAGCCACTCTGTCTTTAGTTTTATAGGCAAGTGACCTAACTTCACAGATGTATCTAACAGATGATATGACTAAGGGTTATTTACTTGTAATTTACCAAGTGAATTATTAAGGTTACTAAGATCAAGTATTAATGAACCAAATTAGTGCATTGCGAGAGTACTGACTTCACTCATTCAGTATTTTACCTAGAAATTTGTCCTCAATGTTTGGCAACTTTGGAAAGCTCAATTGCACATGCGACATGCAGTCCCTTGGAATTTCTATAATGTTCTAGAAGACAGCACTGCAAAATGTGTTCTTGACTTGGCCGTGGTTTTCAATGGCAGCTGTTCTTTTTAATACAAATTACTGTCATTGTGAATGCATCATCTGTGTGAATTTTATTTGCAATGGGTTGTTTTGTTAATCCTGCAATGATGCCTACATCACCATAACTAGACATTAAGCCATAATTTTCCAATTATTAGTGTTTAGGACATGCATGCAATGTGTTTCAAATATGGATCAATAATCCTATTGCTATTGCAAATCTATAAATAATACCTACCACTCAATCGACCCATTAAATTTTAATTGGTCATGACACTTCATTGGTGATGAGCAGCCTATGAATTTATGTTAGCTGGACAACTTGCAGCATAATATATAATTGGCATATTACAATTTATAGGATTATTTTTAGTCCATTTTTAATACATGAAAGCATCAATATAGCCTCATATTGCAACATTTTATTTTATCCTTTTTCAGTTCCTTCATAGAATTGTACTCTTTTTTCATTAGCAAGGGGTGCTATTTGGGGGGCATAGCTGTAAAAGAGCTGAAATACTATCAATTTTTGATAACCACAGTCTGAAGAGATGAAAGAAACATTAAGTAGGAACTGTTAGTCTGGATTTAATTCTGGCCTACTATTAAAGCATGCAGTAGTAGAGTAAATTTTAGAATTACATAATCTTTTAACTTTATAGCATTTATAATAACAAGCAAAGTAAGACTCCAGGTTATTAATTCCCAATCTTTTCCCCATTAAGGATCGCTTTTGTGATACTTCCTCAGGAATCCCATTACTTGAAAGTGTTTTGTCCTATAAAATGCATTTCTTAAGTGAAAATTAATTTATTTCCCTATTTCAATAATCAAATAATCTAAAAATGAAATGGATAATTTAATGACAAAACGCTTGATATTGAACAGAGTAGGTACTAAATAAATATTTGATGAATGCAAGCCTATAGTGAGAAATAAGGCTTAGTAATTAGAATTTGCAACCCTTGAAAGAGCCTGGGAAAATAATTTAACTGCAATCTGGACATTCTTTTACAATTAAGTAAAGATATTATTGTAGTTTTTCAACTAGGGTTGCAATGAAAATGTTTTTTCATTTAAAAAGGAATTTTTTTAGCCAAAAGACTTCTGTAGTAACATGGGTGTGGCTCATTTGCTGGATTACTTAGTAATAATTTTGCAAAATATTAAACATACATGGTAGGAAATTACAGTGAGTTCCTGTCATATAATAATCAGACACTTCTGCTCTAAGAAGTAAAAAAATCAGCCTTACCCTATATCACTTGAAAAACAGGAAGAACAGAAGGCAAATATTTCAACCCAGTCTCAGTACTTTGTTTATTTTTAGCCCAGAGCCACATCTAAGTCACACTGCACTACAGAGTCCGTCAGAATTTCAGGATTAAACAAGTTAAGTGTGAGGTCACAGATCAGCTTTCCCAGGCCTTCATCTTTTTAGTTCCCACTGCCCTTGGTAATATGTGCAGTAAGACCAAAACCCGACCGACATTATTGCACATGCAACTTCATCACTGACGGGGAGTGCCACTGAGACTTGAAATCTGAAAAAAAAAATTGTTTTCAAGATAATTTTTCCCTGCAAAAGCCCTATTACTTACAGCTAGGATTTGATTGCTATCAGTATTCTTTTAAGGAACGATTATCCTCACTGTCAAGCTACAGCAGGCAACTCTGGTTCATAAAAATAAAGATAACACCATCTTACGTTGGCTGATATGATAAACTGCTCGTGCCCTCTGGGGCATCTCAACAACTAAAGAAGAGAATGTCTGCACCCAGCAGTAGCGCCCCAAAAGCAGCAACATCTTCTGCCATCAACAGTAACCAATAAGCCAAAGCCCTGGCATGTTTCTATCAGAGAGAGACATGGAGGATTTCAAAGTAAAACCAAAAGCAACAGGGAGAGAAGAAGATTCATCACGGCTAAGAATCCAGCCATGCAGAAACCCAGTTCACATACATTAGCCATGTTCACAGTCAAAAGAAAATAATGATTGTCATTCTTCCATCGCTTTAAAACATGTCTAAAATTTCCCTTCTATTTCTAAAGAATCCAGATACTTTGTTCCTAAAAATTAGATTTTATTATTATTCAAGCATCTCTTCCTGCATATTATTATGGCTGTTTTTTATTTAACCTACAAAACATGCTAAAGCCATTGACTAAGATGGTTTAAAATAAATACAGCTCAGTTGTTGAGTAGCCTTTCTACATTATTGTCAAATGACTCAAATTATCTAAAGGGACAATTCCGACCGAAGAAAAGACTGCCTTTTTATAACTTAACCTATTTTGTCGTAGATGTTACATTCAAAACTCTGAGTAATTATACCTATTTCCTTATTAGGTTAACATTATTGGTTCTTATTTAAAAGTTTTACAACAAGGTTCAAGTTAGAACCCTTCCATGGCTTTACCTTCCTAGAATAAAATCCAAATTCCTTTACGTGGTCTACAAGATCAGTGGTGGTAGTGATGGTAGCAGCAGCAGCAGCAGCAGCAGCAGTGACGACATCTATCTAACATCTATAACTGCAAGCACCATTCCAAGCATATTCCATATATTAACTCATCTAATTCTCACAACTACTTCATGAGGCATATACTTTGTGTGTCCCATTTTGCAGATGAAACAACGAGAATAAAGTGATGTAATTTGAATCCTCCTCTATAACACCTCTATATTTCTGGAAACTCATTGCTTGCTACATTCCCTGTCACCCATTCTAGTCCAGTTACATGGCCATTCTTTCTGAGCCTCAAACATGCCAGTGTCTTTCTCCAGATCTTTGCACATGTCCTTCCTTCTGCCTAAAACACTCGGCCCGTCGTTAGAACAATTTACTCCTCTAAAACAAACTCCTCCATCCTGTCTACAATAAACTCCTCCATCTCCGTTTTATTTTCTCCCATAATACCTTTATTTATTCCTTTATTAGCATGTATCACAATTTGAAATTTTACTTTTATTTGTTCCGTGATTTATTGTGTGCCTTTATTACTTGACCAGAGGCTACATATAAATGAAGGTAGAATATAACATTCTATCCTCATGACCTAGAATAATGACTAGCACAAAGTAGGCCCTCAATAAATAACTACTTGCTGAATGAATGAATAGATAAATGCATGTTCTTTACCTTTTAAAATGCATGCTTTAATTCTGAACATTGGTGGTAGCTTCTCAGCCACTTACTGATTGTGCACACAGGGATAGTTGGAATGGATGGTTTTGCAAGGGAGGTATTACATTATATGGTGCAGGAAGTGTTCAATTACAGAGGTAAAGACTACTTAGTATGGTGGTTGTAGGAGGGATACAAATACAGAATGGATACGCATACGAGTTCTGACAATTAAGTTTGTGAACTTGTTGCAACGATGTAGCTAACCTGTTTTTGATATCAGAGGGATTATTCATTATGAATTTGTAGCAAGTGGACAAACAGGCAAGTTTACTATTTGGAAGTGCTGAAAAGGCTGTGTGAAAAAATTAGACAACTTGAACTTTTCGCCAACAATTCATGACTCTTGCATCATGACAATGCACCAGCTCACACGGCACCATCTATGAGGGAGTTTTTAGCCAGTAAACAAATAACTCTGTTGGAACACCCTCCCTGCTCACCTGATCTGGCCCCCAATGACTTCTTTCTTTACCTGAAGATAAAGGGAGACATTTTGATGACATTCAGGACATCAAGGGTAATATGACAACAGTTCTGATAGCCATTCCAGAAAGAGGTCCAAAATTGCTTTGAAGAGTGGACTAGGCGCTGGCGTCAGTGCATAGCTTTCCATATAGAGTACTTCAAAGGTGACTGTAGTGATATACAGCAATAAGGTATGTAACACTTTTCCTAGGATGAGTTTGCAAACGTAATTGTCAGATCTTGTATATCACTATTAGAGTAATTTATAACCTTAAAAATATGATAGTTTTTCAAGGCTAGTTGTCAACAGATCTTTCCTTGAACATCACCACTCGTGGTTCCTCCCAAAGTATCAGTCCAGAGCCATCAGGAAGCTCTGTTAGAAAGATTCACCTCGCCTCGCCGTGAGCTGGAAACTGCCACCCTATCACTTGCAATCATTTGTCTTCATTTTATGTGCCGAAACCACGCAGAATCTATGAAATACACAAATAACTTTGGTCCAGTATGCAAATAACTGTCCCTGTTAAAGTACCTCGGATAGAACACAATGCCCCTGGTGGGAATAGAGCAGAGTAAGGCAAAAATAGCACATCTTTCTTTAGCAATATTACACTTTTTCTTATGTGGCCAGAAGTCCTTTATTGAATAACACCGAATAAAAATAAATTAATTAAAAGAAAAAAATTAAATACTATATCCACATATTTATGTGCATGAATCACACCTCCTGGTTGATTCATAGGTTCTTTATAGACAGTCCCTAAATCTTGCCACAAATGCTGGCACAGGGTCAGTTCTAATTATGAAATTTGTTTCATGCTTCCTTGCAGGGGAAAGTTTTTCCATCAATTCCCCACTAAACATCATCTGCTCAGTTAGTGGTCTCAATTGTGGATGCATATGTCCCCCTAAAGAGACAATAAGCAGCATCTGAAGACATTTTTCGTTGTCCTAACTGGTGGTGGGGAGGGCTGCTATTGGAGTCTAGTAGAGGCCCAGATGATGCGAAACACCCTACAATGCACAGGACAGTACCTCCTCCCACACACCAAGGCACAAGACGAAGAATTATCGGACCCAAAGTGTCAATGGCTCCAAGGTGAGAAACACTTCCTGCCCAAGTGAGTCTCACTGGGGGTCCGTACTGCCCCCTTGTGGGAAGTTTGGAAATTTGCGGGGTGTTCTTTACAATGTCCTGCAGTGCACAGAATAACACACACACGGAAGAATTATTCTACTGCCCACACAACGTTCAAATCTCCCACTGGCCATTCACACAGAAGAAAAATCTATATATGATTCTATAAGCCTAAAACCTAAATCTGTTTTACATATAAATGAAGTATTTGTTGTTGTGTGGTCTTAAATTACATTAGTTTTTAAGGAATGCAACTACCATATAAATTAAGGGAAGTGGATCCTTTCTTTTGTAAGAAATGTTACAGAGTTGTTCACTAATTTGGAAAATTGGGTCACTTGACAGAAATACCATTAGTGGTACTGGAGTGACCGATACAACACATCAGTACCAATGTATGTTTTCAGTTGTTACACTCGTATAAGATGATTCTAGGAAGAAAAGTATGCACTTCACATCTTCAGTTCAACTTACTGTGTAGTCTGTTTCCTGTGGGCACCTCCAACTTGGACAATCCAAGCACTTACTTATTTAAACCACATATTATTTGATTATACATTATTTTCTCTTATATTATAATTAGGATACTATGTGCACATACACATGTAATTATGTGGGCAGATGGGTTATATTATCTATGAATTTCATTTCAGGGTAGTCAGGGAGCATTAGGAAGTATTTGACATGAAAGGAGAGCATTGGGCATATGAGGATTGTAATTCACTACTCTTGCCTATTATAAACTTTTAAGATCTTGATTCTGTTTTCCAATATAATTACCAACCCTTACAGCATCATGTCCCCTGCAAATTTGATTAAGATTCCATTCATATCCTTACCCAAATAATAAAGATGCTTAATAAAGGGCCAATGACTAATGTTGGGTAGTGGAATTCATTTTTCTGCACTTGTTCTATGGAATTCCACATCTACATTTTAAACTACCTTAGTACAAAAGATGGACATGGAAAATGTCTGCAAAACCGGGGCCAATCACCATTCCCAATAGAGCCACACTTTACTAACCACTCTTCCCACTACTGAAGGCACTTGGATATTTCCAGTAAAGTTTCTATAAAATGAAATGGTCATTTGAATTATTCCTAAAAAGCTCTGCAAGCAATGAGAAGATAAACTTTAAATAAGTAAGTAAGTAAGTAAATAAATAAATAAATAAATAAATAAATCCGACAGATTAACAGGAAGCAAATAAAGTAAAGGAATATACAATCGCAAGGAGAATAGAGAATGGGTACTTCTGTCTGGTTAGCATGAATGTTCTGACAGATTTTTCTTTTCAAAAAGACTCAGTGAGTTCATATTGAAAATATATCATTAAATATTCTATATTATCAAGAATCCCAAAACCATTCCCAGATATCTGGATTCTTTGAAGCATCTTAGATGAGGAGTGTTTGAGAATTAAATATACTCAAATAGAAATATACCCATACGATCATAAATTTTAAAATTATATTTTCAAATAACTTGACTTCCTTTATTACATAATGTATTTTATATGAAACCAAACCACTATTTAATTAATTCATACTGTCTCTTGAAATTTTCTTAAGTGTTAAAAATAAATAAATTCTTAGTGGACACATTAACAAAAATACTCTAGTTAGGTTACAAAATATGTGTGTATGCGCCTTAGCTCGGGGTAGAATTGGAAAGACTATTTAAAGTCTACTTTGAAATGCATAAAATAATGTCAACTTAAAAATAGACTATGCCTAACTATAACCATGCTGTTTTAAAGTGTATAATTTTAATTGATTGGAACATTTAGAATTTTTCTAAATTAGTTTATATTTTGACACGGCTTAGATAAATGTGCCAAAGAAAAATTGTCTTTATCTTAATACACCCATTTGAGGTTTATTCCACTAGTTCCTTGTAACCCTAAAGAAACAATTTACCAAAATTATAGGGAAGTAAAGTGTTGAAATTACAGCATAAAAGTTTCTTTCACCCTAAAATTACAGGTAAGAAAACTACAGTCTACAGAAATGAAAATCACTAGTTGTCTCTCGTTTTAAGCCCAATTTTGCTCCCCTGTAAGTCTTTATAAAACTCATCCCATGAAAACAAGAGAACCAAAACCACCAAAGATCTGTGACACTTCATGGACCCACAAGAGACAAGAGACTTTGATTTGAACCAAAGGACTATGAATACGCACCAGATCCTTTGATAAATAAGAAAAGGTGTTGGGGGAAGGGAGGGCAGCTGAAAACAGTAGGTGAAAAGGCCTCAGTAAAACCTTGCATTATTACCTAGATATGTTTATCATCCCTGTCCTCATCCAAAACCTCTTTTCCATAGGGCTCCGCATACTTCAGAAGTCATAGTTTTGTACCTTGGGTTTGAAGAAAGGTTAGAAAAACAGATGGAATAGTGTACTGAACTGAATACTCCCCCACCCCAAATTTATGCCCATGAGGAATCTGTGACTGTGACCTTATTTGGAAATAGGGTCTTTGCAGATGTAATCAAGATGAGGTCATCCTGGACGAGGGTGGGCTCTAAATTCAATGACTGTTGCTCTTACAAGAAGAGGGAAGTTGGGACACAGACACACACAGTGAGAGGGAAGAGAGTCATATGAACGAAGGCAGAGATTGAAGTGATGCACCTACAGACCAAGGAACACTAAAGATTTCGGGCAACCACCAGAAGCCAGGAAGTGACAAGGAAGAATCCTCCCATAGAGTCTTCAGAGAGCTCATGGCATTGTTCACACCTTGAATTCAAACTTCTAGTCCCCAGAACTGTGAAATAATACATTTCTGTTGTTTTAAGCCATCCACCTTGTGGTAATTTGTTACAGCAACCCTGGTAAACGAATACATTTGGTCACCCGCCATACAGGATACATCTACAGAGATGTTTCTCCAGGTGGCAAATTTCCTGATTACAAAATTCCCAAAGCTATTATGTCCAAATCTTTAGTGATGGAGACTGTGAATCTTCATTGCAACAAACAGCTCCCAAAAATGTTGACGTGCCTTGCAGTTTAAGAACCACTGGGCATTTGTTTGATCTAAGGGCCTGCTCATTGCCAGTTTCTTCATATTTGTCCCTATGCACCTGATGTGACGATCATCTAATACACTGTTAAGAGTCCCAGAACCACACAGTCCTGGGCCAATGAGCCCCTGAATAACTCACTTCATGTGTTCGGACTAAGTCTCCTTATCTATACAGAACACATGGAGGCACCAGGAGAAAACATGGGATTGTTGAGAAAGAACAAATGAGGTCATGCAAGTAAGTGCCTTGCATAGAGTAAGCTCTTACAAATATTGAATTAGTATTCATTTTCCCATTTTATCTGAATGAAAAGTTTTTCTGAATCTCATTTTTCTTATGGAAAAATTTGACTTTGTCTCCAAGACATTAGTATTTAAACTACAAAGCAATGGCATTTAATGGTAAACTACAAAGCAATTAGCATTTAAACTACAAAGCACTGTATGTTTAAGACAGGTCTTTTGCATTGCATCAGTTTTAAGTGGGCCTTCTTATGCCCATCTTACAGATGGGAAACTGAAGTTCAAAGAGATAATGCAACATGACTAAGATAGAGAATTTAAACACAAGCACAGCCTCTGCTATTAGCCTTTACAATGTACAGCCATGCATACTTGTTGTCAGGCAGGAAAAAGAGTATCACAATGTTTTCTTTAGGCTTTCCTAACCTTAATTTCCTAACCTGGTGAAGGAAATAAACATACCACCCAAGAAGTACAGAGAATCCCAAAAAAGATGAACACAAATAGGCTCACACCAAGACACATTATAATTAAAATAGCAAAAGTTAAAAGCAAAGAGAGAATCCTAAAAGCAGATGGAGAAAGGCAACTAGTAACTTTTAAGGGAGCTCCCATAAGACAATCAGTTGATTTCTCAACAGAAACTTTGCAGACCAGAGGAATTGGCACTAAATATTCAACACGATGAAAGGCAAGGAGTTATAACCAAGATTACTTTATGCAACAAGGCTATCACTTAAAATCTATTTAAATCATTTAAATAGATCATTTAAAATCAAAGGACAGATAAAGAGCTTCCTGGGCAAGAAAAAGCTAAAGGAGTTCATCACCACCAAACCAGTATTACAAGAAATGTTAAGGGACTTCTTTAAGATGAAACAAAAAATCAAAATTATGACTAATAAACGGCAATAGCTACATATCTATCAACAATTACTTTCAATATAAGTGGATTAAATGTTCAACTCAAAAGACATAGGAGGACTGAATAGATAAGAAAACAAACATATGATGCCTACAAGAGAATCGCTTCAAATTGAAAGACACACACAGACTGAAAGTAAAGGAATAGAAAAAGTTATTTCTCAAAATGGAAATGAAAAAAAAAAGCTGGGGTAGCAATACTTATATCAGAAAAAAATAGACTTTAAAACAAAGGCTATAACAAGACACAAAGAAAGACCCAGTAATCCCTCTTCCTGGTATTTATCAAAACAAAAAACAAAAAACAAAAAAAAACCCTCTACTTCCTGGGGACATGTGCATCCATATGTCCATTATAGCATTGTTTACAATGCCCAAGATGTGAAGGCAGCCTGGGTGTCTGTTGAATGGATAAAGAGGAGGTGGTAGATGTATATAATGAAATATTCCTTGGCCAGGGAAGGGAATGGGTTCTTGCCATCTGCGGTAGCATGGATGGACCTGGAGCATATTGTGCTGAGTGGAGTATGACAGACAGAGAAAGACAGATGCAATGTGATTTCACTTATATGTGGAATCTGAAGAACAAAACAAACAAATAAAACAGAAACAGACTCATAGATACAGAGAACATTGTGATCTTTGCCAGATGGGAGGGGAGTGGGGTGGTGGGTAAAAAGGGGACATGATTAAGAAGTACAAATTGGTTGTTTCAAAGTGGTCACGGGATGTAGGGTAGAGCATAAGAAATACAGTCAATAACATTGTAATAACTATGTATAGTGCCAGGTGGGTACTAGACTAGTCAGTGGGATCACTTCTTAAATTATATAAATGTCTGACCACTATGCTGTACACCTGAAATTAATATAAAATAATATTGAATGTCAACTGTAATGGAAAAATTTTCAAAGGTGGGGAAAGGTGACGGGAAATATGGTCCAAATTATCAGGTATAAAACAAATAAGTCATGGGGATGTAATGTACAGCATAGGGGATATAGTCAATAATATTGTGTTAGCATGGTACGATGTCAGATAGTTGTTGGACTTATCATGGTGATCACTTCTTTGGGTACATAAATGTTGAAATTGACAATGAGAGAAAGAATAGAAAAGCTTTTGGGAAAATATGGCTTCTAGCCTGATGGAACATGACAACTATAGATAACCCCTAGCCATGGAAATGTTCCAGCTGTGCAGAACCTCCACTCTGAATGGTTCTTCTGGGGTCTCCTGTGTCTCTCCCTGAGCCTGACATATGATGTCAGACAATTAAATTCACGAACTTGTTGCAACAATGTTGCTAACCTGTTTTTGATATCAGAGGGATTATTCATGATGAATTTGTACCAAATGGACAAACAGTTAACCAAGTTTACTATTTGGAAGTGCTGAAAAGGCTGCATGAAAAAGTTAGATGATCTGAACTTTTCACCAATAATTCATGGCTCTTGCATCACAACAATGCACCAGCTCACAGGGCACCACCTGTGAGGGAGGTATAACCAGTAAACAAATAACTGTATTGGAACACCCTCCCTACTCACCTGATCTGGCCCCCAATGACTTCTTTCTTTACCTGAAGATGAAGGAAATATTGAAAGGAAGACATTTTGATTAATTCAGGACATCAAGAGTAATACAACAATAGCTCTGATGGCCATTCCAGAAAGAGTTCCAAAATTGCTTTAAAGAGGGGGCTGGCGTTGGTGCATAGCTTCCCAAGGGGAGTACTTCAAAGGTGACCATAGTGATATTCAGCAATGAGGTATGCAGCATGTTTTCTAGGATGAGTTTTGAACTTAACTGTCTGACCTCGTATCTGGCCCATTGAATATTCCTGTAAATCACAGTCTTTCTGAATCTCTAGATTTTTGTTACTTTATCATTAATGTTTTGTTAATCAAAGGGGATGAACAAGGATATCTCCTAAAATCCTTTCTAGGTTCTATAATTTGTTAATATAAGAACTAATGTTTTAAAAAATCTCTAAAATGTTTTAAACCTTCCATTGATACATAACTTGCCCGCCCTTTTATTCAGCACTTTATACTCACATCATCTTTTCTCATTCCACAAACATGTATGGTGTATGCCCTGTATACAAAGCCTTATGAGGAGGAGTATCATTATTCCTATTTTATAGCTATGGAAACTAAACCTAAGAGAGATGAAGTAATTTGTCTAAAATCACATAGCCAGTATATGTAGGAGGAGCCAGAGTTCAACCTCTGGTCTGTGACTCTAAAGCCTATTGTTTTAATTATCATGATACTTTCTTTGTAAGACTGGGCTAAAATGTCTGAGATTAATCTTCCTACTCTCCAAAAACAGTTTCACTTTTAAGCTTCAATTTCATGATTGATTACCTTTCATAGGACTGAATCCTGTTCCAAATAAATGTTTGCAAAGTTACTTTTCAGTAAATCTAGTCCGAAAGCATCACAATGGTCAAAAAAAAGTAGAGAAAACTCTACCGGAGGTTACTATCCTATAAAAAGAAAGCTCTACTGAATAGTTCCACTACCATATATGTCCAAATCTTCGCACTGGTTTCTTAAAAAAAAAACTGTAGCTGAGAAACTTGGAATTTGTTATTTTCCCAAGTGGGAATAAGTTCTTCAGAATTCTTAAAAGTATCAAAAATGTATTTTGATGAAAGAAAAACAAATTATTGTGATTCTTAAAGGACTTCAGTTATTTAAGAGCATTATATACAAACAGTTTTATCCTTACTTTAAAACCACATTATAGGAATTCGGGAGTTTTATTCAACTTAAAAAAAATAATAAAATAATATAAAGCCAAAAGGACAATATAAACTTTGTAAATCTGAAAAGTAAAAGGGCATGTAAACATTGCTTCAAAAAGTGTTCTCATGAAAGCAATTCAAGTATAAAAAAGAAATAAATAAGATCTTTCCACATGTTACTGCTATGATTATCTGATTTTTAAAAACATTCTGTCTGTCTTTAATATAGAAAATTAACTTTGTCAATCCACCAGCATACCTTTTATTTTTTAATAGAAAGAATTAGAGACCATTCATCTCATACAAAAAGTGTATGCATAATTGCATCAACTTTAAAAAGTCACACTGAAAATTAGCAACATTTTCGACCTAGCACTCTCATTTTTTGGAATTTATCCCTTATATAAAAAAAATATGAAGAAATGTGTATAAGCATATTAGTTGTAGCGTTGTTTATGCTTGCAAAAAACAAACAAAAATAACTATCAATATAAGCTGACATACATGAATATATGGAATAGCACATGGCTATTAGAAAGACCAGTATGGACTGAACTGGAAATAACCCTAGGAGCTATTATTAAGCCAAAAAACAGTAGATTACTGTTGTGGAATGATTCCATTTCAGTAAAACAAACAAACAAACAAAGAACTCCAAATGGACAAGGAAGTTCTCTCTGCATAAAGGTTTGCATAAACATACAGAAAGGTTATGATGGCTGCCTGCTGGAGGACCGATGGGGAAGACTGAGAGGAAAAGATCATTAAACTTGGGTATCTTTTAATTGTCTGACAACCAGCATGCATCACTTTGAAAATTAAAGCAGTCAAGGAAGCACGTATAGCCCAAGAAAAGATTAAAAATTATCAAATTTGAGTAGCAGAGTATGCTCTTAAGTATCAAAAAGTGTTTCTAGATTTTAACATGGTGAGCAGGGATGCAGAACCATACTTAACGAAAGAAATTATTTTCCTGATTTCTTTATTATCAAGAAGCTCAGAGAGTCCACAACCTGTCTCACCTTGTCTGGACATTCCCCATGATGCCCTAGAGCCAGATGGTAAGGCTAGATAACTAAAAGATTTCAAAGTAGAATGCTTCAAACCCTGCCCCCATACTTCAGGAATTTGTCTTGCATTAATAACACACCAGAAAGATCAGAGAAAAACAGGTATTAATATTTATCGCTTGCTTCACCATGTCTAATAGAGACTAGCTTTTCTTTTTTGTCCCTGCAGACAACAGAAAGCATATCCTACACTTGGTTTATCCCTGATCCTCTCTCACATGCACAGACTGTATAACATTTTTTTGAACCCAACCTAGTAAAAATATAAATTACTGCCCCAAAGAGCATTTATTTTTATATACTGAAAGTTTCAAATCAATATATCAGAGTTTCAAAATAGTTTTCACAAAGGCAATTTATTCTCATATAGGGTATCAAAATACGCAGTTTTAAATTTTCTCCATTTCCTTTTTTTTTTTTCCCGACTTGCTTGTTTATGTAATTACGATCTAACACCATATCTGAACAAAGAGACCAATTAAAGAGGACAAGTAATCACATTAATTCAGAACTAACTTCTGTTTACTTACAGTACAACTTCATTTCAGCATTGACCCTTGGATATTGGGACAGATCAAAATAAGAACATTTTACCTCAGCGTTAAATCACGAATGATGCCATCAGCAACACTACTTCACTTCCAGTCTCCTGAGGGTTTCACATGAGAGGGGTCACAGACTGAATGAAAATAGCCTTTTACAGGAAGACTGAATGGCACTTTCCAAGGGAATATTGATTCAAAAACTTATGTTCCTTTAGATGTGACCCACAATTTATCCCTTTGTGGCAGGTCAGACTACACTCATTTCTTTTTACCTAAAATTGTTGAAAGACAGTTTATATTTACAGCATCCCAGAAAACACTTTCCTTTCCTCTTAAAAATATTTAGATGTATGAAAATAATCACATTAACTAGGCTACTGTTTTTCTAAAAAGGACCTCAGATAACCACAGCCATATTGAGATTTACTTAATTATATTCTAGATTCACAGGATTATCAAGGAGATCAAACAACCTATTAGAAGAAGGTTGTTAGAAGTTTCTTCTAATAGTTAATCTAACTTTTGTTTATAAGAATTGACTTTTAGTTCTTTATGTGGGGGGGGGGGATGAGTAGGAAACCATTTCCTTTATTATTCTACCTACTCACACATACATTCTTTTACTACTATTAATTTTCCATCATTTTCATTTTCTTCTCTCAGACAAGTACGAGTCCAGAGGTTTCTTTATAGGGGTTTCAGGAATTTTCCTCAGACTGAGATCGAGGTTCAAAGAACCTGCCATGCAAAGTGCACTATTTGTTTTTTTCTTAAAAGAACATTTCACTATGGCTTTTTAAACAAATTTCCCCAAATTACTACTAACTGGAAAAGTAAAATGCCATATTATTCGATGATACACTTTCCAAACACTTGAATCTTAGTATTAAGTTATATGTTTGAAAATGTACTTTAAAATTCAACTAAAGGCCATTCCAAACGACTAGTTGTACAATTGTTAAATATTAAACACCTGCTGCCATCTTGTGGTAATTGTTGAAATATCTCTCTCTCTCTCTCTCTCTCTCCCATCCTCCCTTCTATTCCTGCCTTCTTCCCTCCATCTGTCTCCCTCTAACTCCCTCCCAACCTCCCCCTCTACTCTCTCTTACCCCTTTATCCCTTAGAGGGTACCAAAATATATTCAAAACTTAAAAGTTCCCTTTCTTAAGTAGGTAAAAGGACAATCTGCACTATGCTCTGAAAGAAAAATGGATTTTTGCAAATTCCTCCCCCTGACTGTAAAATATTTCCTCTTTTCTCCTTATATTTTTCTCATTTATTCACAAAGCCATTCTTTTAACAATATTTTTTTAAAAAAACTCTTGGTCATTATTCCGATTAATCTAATGTGTTCCTCCTTCAAGCAAGGGGAATACAGATTACAGGAAAATAAATTTGTATTTTCTGAAAGATTTTCCCTTCTAAACTTTTTCCAAATTGTATTTTAACAAGGAAAGAAAGGGGGGAAAGCATCATGGATTTTTGACTACAAAGTGCCACACCACCGCCTTTCACAGCCACAGGGACCGACTCTCAGACACTCAGGATCTAAGAAAGAACCTGGGGAAGCGATGAGAAGATGCACTGCCCTCCAGACTCACTCTGGGAAGAGGAAGCTCCCCAGCAAGCCCAGGCTGGATGGAGACAAGCAGCCCAGCAGCCCTTTATCATTTCCTTGCTGTCCTGCTCTCCTATGAGCCCTGCTGTGGCATGGCAAAGGAATTCATAAGTCTGGGAGGAAATCGGGTACTTTTCTGATGCTATATTAAGATGATTAACTCTTAGCAAGACTAATTTATCATTAGAGAAAGAGTATATTTTATAAAAGCCACCATTTTCATCTATGTCCCCACTCCAATTCCTGGGGAGACATTGGCAGACAGACCTCCAAGAAGTCTCTCGAAGATAGATACAGAGAGAACTCAATTAGCCAGAATCTTCCAAAAAATAGTGGGGGTTGAGCAAGAAACAAACATGATGACAATTCACTTCACTCCTCGATGAAGTGACTTGAAAACAATCTTTCCCCACCTTCATCTGTATACCTATAGCTAAGTAATATACATTCGGTACTTTTTTCTTAAAACTTAGTGTATTCTAAGCAATGATAGCCACACAGCATGGCTTTGATGTGATTGTTACAGATTTTCCTCCAACACTTATTAAAATTCCTAACTGTTACTATAAATTCGCTTGTGTACCATCTAGCAGCATCCCTAATTCCACTAATAATACAAACACCACACTTTGGGAAACATTGATCTGAAGTGTATGTGTTAAGTATAGTGTAGAGAATCTAACAATCATCATTTATAAATATGTAGATTTAAGTGTCACAGGGTCAAGATTTTGATTTTTTTTTTTTTTTGGAACCATAGTTCAGATCAGAGGTTTTCACATGTTTTTCCTACAGTGACTCACAAGATGGATGATGGTCCCATATGCAACCCACTCGTTTGAAAAGACAAGACTGTCTGTGGATTATGTGCAATGTCCTGATATGTATTTGTAATCCTACCAGTCAAGAAAGCCAATCAGAATACAAATGAAAAGCTATCCTTATGGAGATGCCTGTAAATGCACTAAACTTTATTTTCTAAGAAACAAATTATTCATGAATTTTGATTTTTAAACTATTATTTACTCATTTTAACCTTACAATTAATCAAAAACACACTATTGCGTAAGACATAGGATATTGTGTTGAATATTTTACAGTGATTCTTATTCTCTGAGAAGAAATTAAACTGGTTTTATTCTCTAAAAGTTCAGGGTTTTTTATTTGTTTGTTTTTAATACATTCTAGTTATGTGCTGCTCTTAACCTTTCTCTGAAAATTAGAATGTCAGAAAAGAAAAGCGTGGTAAGCTGAGGGTTTTATTTGGTTGGAATTTTTACTATAAACAGACCTGGTTTCTACCCAGGGGTTTACAGTCTAGGATATAAAAGCATTTTCTATTTAGAGAATTTTTAGCATATGTAGCTAAGTTCTTAGGTAGCCATTGTGGTACATGAAATTAGCATCATCCACACCAGGAGAGCAATGAGAGGCATCAAGAAAAATATTAACATTTACCCAAAGGCTTTAGATTTGCTCATTAGACAATAACAATATCATATAATTGAACAAACAGATCTACAAATATCTGTAAGAGGCAAACATACAAGTATTTTTAGGATTCTTATAAAGTTTATCAACAGCATTTTTGCAGCATTAGAGGTCAGAGTGCTCAAATCAAGACACATTTGAGGATTTAAAACACATTTTGAAGTGCTCTCTAAATTGGACTAGAAAGGAGAGACAATTGGAATTAGCAACAAGTCTGAGAGAGTAATTTAAGAACTGTAGTTGTATAACCTTTATCACATGTAAAAACGTCAAACTAAGACCTAATAAGGGAATTAAGGCAGGTGTCTAATTGGATTTGCCTTAGTAAACACTCATGAAATCAGCACATTTATGTTATTACCTTGCACACCAAAGTACTATCAATGTGTTCATACATATAACAAAAATCAATCCAAATCAATTCCTAGTATCAACATACCGTATTAACAACTTAGAACTAACTTCCAAGAATATGTCAAATCAATATGCACAAGACATGGTTAAATATGAAGTCAGCACACCAGACAGGACAAATTACAGAAAGTATTTTTAAAACTTTCTAGTCAATATAAACTTCATATTGATTGAATTTAAAATTATAATATTTTCTAAAGTAGCATGTGCTTCTATTATATCCCAATATAAAAAAGAATACGAAAATGTTTAAAATCAAAGCAGCATGATATTTACTGAAGTCTGAGATCGACCAATAATTTTTAGTGAGTAGAGCAGAGTAAGCTTCAAAGTTTTTAAAATAGGAATCTGTCATTTAAGAGCAACAATAAATAAAACAAGGAGATGAGTTCAACTCTTGGTCTTTATATAATAAAACAAATCTGAACAATTAATAAATAATTATTTTTAAAATGTTGGGAAATTTAAATTGTATAATATCAGAAGGATCTAGGAACACGAAAGACTTGAAAAGGTGAGAGTTATTGAGCAAGCACTCTGTTCTGAGTGGGCTATTACATGATTTTTGGAAATGAAATTGATCTGTCAGGAGTTACAAATGTAAAGCCAGAACAGAGGAACACAGGGACCCAAAAAAGAGACACAGGACATAGGCAGATCCAAGAACAAAGAAAAGGAAGTGAAAAATTATCACTAGCTAAAAGTATTTCAACAAGGAACCACAAAGATTGGTTCTAGTACCCTGTTCTGGGAGACAATACTGGAATGGGTGCCTAATACCAAGCACAAAGATTTGACAAACTGCAAGATGCTATGATCTATTTTATAATAACAGCCCAAGAAATAAATCCTCCTTTCCACAAGAAACTGATTGGAGCCAACTTAGAGGAGTTTCAGAATAATAACTACTGTAAGTGTAAAATCATAAAATGAATAAAGTGGTGATGTGTGTGTTTGTGTGTATATACATATATGTGCATGTACACACACATACATGCACATTACTCATACACATAAACATACACACATACACAGAGCTTCTTCTCTCTTCAGGCATACAACAGCAGAGCACACCAACAAAGATAGATTCAAGGTCAGTATTTCTTTTTGACAATTCTCAAACTTCTGAGCTTTCACTTTTGTGAAACAGGATATGCTATCCCTGGTTTATCTCAGCGCTCACCGTAATTTCCAAGAGCTACAAGAATCCTAGATAACATAGGGTCCTGAACTCCGATAAGCAAATTCTCAATGTCAAATGAAAATAATTATTCATACTCTGAGCAACTATGAAATCACCTGAAAATCTTATCAACAGAAAGGGTTTTAATGTACTCTCAGTATCTCCTACACAGCATGGCTGAGAGGCATTTAGTCAGGAAAGAAAAAGAGGAAAGAGATATGACAACTTTTGTGGGTTTTTTTCAGGTCAGTTAGAAATAGTTACATGAGGGTCAGTCAAATTTCTAATGAGTACATGATTACATATACACTATCAGCCTAAACTTTCAATCAGTGAGTGAAAGGGAACAAGAACTTCTGGTGCACTACAAATACGTTTGGAAAAGGTACATGATTCTAGAACCCGAACAAACCCCAAAGCAAAGTGGATATGTCTCAAACAATAAGCATACATAGATGATAAGTTGAAGACATTGATTCACCAACTCTGGTACTGATGCAAAATTAAGAAACCTAAATAATCTTCCTGGTCCCATTTCTGAGATTCTTTAAAAAGGCATTTCAGTAATGACTTGCTCAGTTTTCTCATCACTAAAAGCAGGGTACTACCCACCTGCTGTACAGCTTGGACTGAAAGTAGGTGTGACGTGCTTATGTTTAGAACCTGTCGTCTTCAAATTACATGTGGCAAGACACAAGAATTTCAACAAGCTACCCTACCTAAAAATCTTCCCCTCTCTTCCTCAGTCTGCCTCCCCATAAACTCTTGTAAATATTACTAATCTGAGTATATTGAATGAATATTCTCTCCCAGAACTCCTTTTAAAACATCACTGTGTTACTCCAGAAAGGATAACTCAGTGAACATGTTGATATACTGTCATATTCCTTTTGATGGTAGGACTGGTAGGGATGAAAAGATTAGCAATGAGGGTCCCCAAGGCAAAAGATAAAGGGTACAGTGAATAGTTCCCGGAAGGAGGCAACCAAGATCATTTCACAATTGTACTATTCATCAGCCCTGCCTATGGCATGACACTGAGCTGGAGAAGTTAGGTCAGGAAGAAGATGGAAAGATTGGTAGATGACAATCCCAAGAGCAGGACAGCCTGAGGAAATTCTGGCCTGGCAGAGCACACCCACAGTGTATGTGTTGGATACAAGAGCTCAGTGGTCCCTTTTTCATGAGGTCAGTTTAGTGCTGGTGCTAAAACTTTTTTTTTTTATCCTATTTTAATTTAGGGCAGGTTTATTTCTTCCTATTGAAAGGATTCACCAGTTACTAAGATGGAACTGGTTGGGTTCCAAGGCTATGTTATATAGCAGTTTAGAACTTGGGCTCTACAAACTGCAAGGTTTGCGTGTGAAACTTTTCTGTGGCATTTCCTAGCTATAAGATCTTAGGCAAGTGACTTAACTTCTTCAAGTCTCAGATTCCTCACGTGAAAAGGTTGTCATTTAGGACTGTTGTGAGAAAACAATGAACTACTGTAGGTAAAGAGCTTAGCACTGTGCTAAGATTGCTAAGATTAGCGATCTTCATTATTGTCATTGCTATTTTAAAGCATAGTGTATTTTTTAATATGAACAATTAATGAGCTGGGCCTTGAATTCAGCTGGTACAGACTCATTTCATTGAAGTTACTTATATCAAAATGAGGCCAAATCCCTTGATTTAGTCTGCAGGATAACCAGACCTGAATCAAATCAGAGATGCAAAAGGCAATGAGTTTTCTGGGGCATCCATCCAAAAGTATCTACGTCCCAGTGGAAGGAAGGTCAAGTTCCAAATAATGAATTTACATCATCAAGAATCAAGGGATTTGTGACAAGAATAACTCAAATGGCTTTGGAATACAATATTATTCCTCTAACAGATTAATATTGATTGCAGTTTTTGCTTAAGCTAATTTAAAAACAACAATTGCGTGCTAAGTGGACATCCAAAATGAAGGCATATAGGTGTGTGTAAAAATTAAGGGAAAGAGTTAAGGTTATTAGGTAATTCTTAATGTGGAGCATATGCATGCAGGGAATCAAGAGTTCACAGAAAACCATATGAAATACTTGGAGTTATTTGGCAAAAAGTGATATATAAATTTAAAAATATTATCATCATCCAAAACAGCCTACAGTTTTCAATGATAATCACTTGATCCCTACTGGGTATTTCTAAGGGGCCTGAAAATGAGTACTGCAATAAGTCGGGTATTTTCTTTTTAAATATGATCATATTGTACACTTGATACTTATGCTGAGAGCTCAGATCTTCTCTTTCCCTAGTATAATTTTCATCCAAGCATTCCTTGGATACTTAGATCATTCTTAATGGATATTGTGCCTTATACCCTCTGTGGACACATGGAAACCTGGTTAATTGTACTGACTTGATTACAATAGTCAGTGAATTCTCCCATTTTCTTCCACTCCAATAAATGCTTAAGATATTTTTGTCACCTGTTATGTAAATATTTTAGAGAGCAATCATTTTCTATAGGAGTGGTTATAGGGAAAAGCTCTTGTATTGTTCTGCCCACCAAACTGAATTCCTATACTTTCAAAATATGTTTCTTTTCTCAGTAGTATAAAAACTGGTTGTCCTGGTAAAGTCTGAACCAAACCTGTAGCACTAAAATCCTACAGCCACTGCAACTGAACATTTGCTTTGCAATAAAGCAATCTCTTTCAGTCCCAGTAAACCCATCAGAATGGCACAGCTTTTAACAAAGGATGCAGGAGGTGCGGGAATATCTATCTAGTCCCCAAATTCAAATACCTGAAAATTAGAAAACACACTTTTATTTTGAAAGCATCTTGTTTGCTGTTATATGTGTATGTCAGAAATACTTTTTAAATTATTTCCTTCCTTGGCCAAATGATCATTGGTTTCGCCAATGATCATTAAGTCAGTACTGTCTTTTTAAGTACTAGGATGAGTACCTAACATGGTTACTGTCCCCATGTATTATACCTGTCAAAATTCTTTAAGCTCTAATGAGTCAGCTTGCTTAAAATACACTCCACGCTTCCATTTGAAAGTAGAAAATAAAGTGCTGAGTGGGAAAAAGTTTACCCTCAGTCCCAACGTAAATCAGTGCAAAGAGGAAGTAGGAAAGCACTCCAGCTACTTGCTGCAGACACAAATATGCGTTCGACCTCTACTGCGCATGATCCACTCGTATGATGAATGTTCTAACCCCTAACACGAAGATGATGGGGACTGAAGGAGAGAGATAGAAAAAGGAGGATGATACGTACAAATGAAAGACCGGCCACTTCCTCCCAGTACATACAAAAACTCCTCTCATTCCTAGAGAGATTTCTTGTCAAGGAAAATTAGAGTGCCTCTTTGGAGCTAGTTCCTGAATGAACGTACTCTGGGAGGGAGTTTCCTCCTGTCCAGACCCTGTTGAAATCTCTCTGCCGTACAGGGGTGCTGGTTACTCTTTCAGGGGCACAGCCCAGACACAGAGATCTGAAATTTCAAAAATGTGATAAAGCCTCAGCCCATCAGCCCCGGGAGGGAAGCAGCTGTCTGGTGACCGCTGGTGAAGTGGCTTCTTAAGGAGGTGGGCAGATTGATTCCAGCTGCTGAGCAAGGGGCAGGGCAGTGGCCGCGGAATGTACAGCCAGGCTGAGGCAAGACACAGAAGCAGCTTCCCAACCAAGGGCAAGGCCAAACATTAGCTGTTTGCAGTCTTGGCCTCAGAGAAGGAAGAATGCCATTGTTCCATCTGATAGGACTTTCAAGGTAGGCTGGGCCAAAAGGTGCAGTGTCATTTTGTAAGTGGAGGGTCACTCAGGAAATCTGAAAGCTGTCCCCTGAGACGTTTGTTCAAAAGTGGCCCACAGTTCCTAAGGGGAATCCTTTCTGCCTGATTCCTGTATTTCTTCCTCATCCACTCCCAGCTCCTGGCCCTCTTCTAATAGCTCTTAACCACTGCCCAGCCTCTTTTGCTCCGTTCCCCTTCCCCCACACGAAAACACTGTAATCAATACACAAGGAAGGGGTGCATTAGAGGAGTGGGGCACATTGAGAGCCCTGGATTGGATGGAGACCAGACAAGAGAACATGCTCTTTAGAAGTACTCTCCTCAAAGTCGGAGAGTTAAGGGGGAAGGACTAGTTTAGGGGTCCCCTGAGCCCCAAACCCAGACACCGAGTGATCTAAGAAGAGGGAAGGGGTAAGAGGTAGGCGGGCATGAAGGCACGCCTAATGGAATATTCAATATCCTGCAAAATGCACTTTCGGCCGTGTACTTCCAGAGACTAAAAGCCAGTAATGGGCTTTGGAGTCTGCACTTCCTCTCCCTAATGTCCAGAGGCGCTTTAATGCTGCAGCCAATCGATCAGCTTTCTCCGGTGAAGGAGGCGAGTAGAGTGCAAATGCTTCCTACTTGCGGCCAAAATTGCCTGGCCTCCTCTGCACACCACGAACCAGCGACACACAACTTTGAACTAAGAGGATTTAGCTCCTCAAGTGCCGAGGAGGAGCAAAGCAAGGAGTCTGAAGGCGCCCTGAGAAACAGCCCTCCCCCTCACCCCTTTTTCATCCCAACTTTTCCAGGGAGAGATTCAAAAGGACGGCAAACCAGGAAGGGGCATTATCCACCCTGGGACAGGGCTGACCAGTCACCCCAAACCTGCTTCAGGTGCAAGGTCACCGAGCCGCCGCCCAGCTCAGGCCAGCCCAAGGTGTGGCACTTCTGGAAGGGACACAAATAAAGCAAATGAACATCCAGAAAGTGGGGTTTCTTTGCAATTTCTTGCTGACATCACGGCTGCCTGGAAAGTGACCCTGTGAATAAATTTCCCTGTCCAGTCATCCTGGAGCCCAGATCCCTGAAGCCCAGAAGTGACTGTCCGGCCTCCCCCGTCCCCCGCCCCGTTGCCCTCCCCCCAGGGCTTGGACTCGGGGCAATTTCAGTCCCTGAACTGAACCCAACCCTGTCCAGCCTCCAGTCGCTCCTCCCCGGGAGGCTCCAGCAGCCCCAATGAGCATGCCCCATGGCCTGGGTTTCGGGGTCGCCTCCGGGAAACTCTCCAGGCCCCAGGATGGGCAGGGTTCTGTCCCAGTGGGGGTGCCCTTACAGGGGTGTGCAAAGCAAGAACAGCGCAACTGCAGCTGGGTGCAGAGTGGCCAAGTTAGCCTGCGCGAGAAAACTTTTCGTGGTCTTTCTCCCCACCCCCACGCTCCAGGGGCGCGTCTCCCCAAGGAGTCCGCCGTTCCCAGCACCGCAGAGAGAAGCACAGCACGTGATGGGCAGAAATAAAAATAAACACTTCCCATTCTCCGGCCTCAGGGGCCACCCCTACTCCGCTCCGTGTGCAGGCAAGCTGCCCCGCGCTGACCAGCCCCCGCTGCTGCAGCCGCAGCCCCCCAGCCCCAGAGTCGCTTCCTGGAGCGACACCCGGGCCCACCCACCCGAAGCAGTGGCCTTCGAGCTGGCCCGCCGCGCCGCGCCCTGGCGCCTACCTTTCAGATTTGGTGAACTTCCGGAATGCCTGTCGGAGGTCGTGGAAGGACCTGTATGTCTGCGGCTCAGCCGAGATGCCCTGCGCCCGGGTGGTCCGAGGACCAATGTGAGTGGAGGGCACGGGTAGCACCGACTGGCATTTGTGGAGCTTCCTCTTCAGCTCCTGGATTTCCTCCTCTTTCTCTGACAGCCGCTTCTCCAGCTCTTTGATCCTCTCCTCCTTGAGCATGAGAATCTTGGCAAAGTCTTCCTCCAGCTCGCTCATTTTTTCCCTGAGCCCCTCCGCAAAACTTTTTCTCGGCAGTGGTGGCGGCCGGGACGACAGCCGGGCGAGGCGAGCGCGGAGTGAGTGAGTGAGTGAATGGGGCGCTAAGTACTAGCGCGGCAGAGTGCGGCCCCTAATGCGGCGCGAGGAGCGGCTGTCTTCGATCCTCTCCTGCTGAATGGACTAAAGGCACCGAGGGGAGGATGAGAAGTCTAAAAGCGATGGAGAGGAGAGGCAGAGTGCTAATCCCCAGCCTCTCCGGGGACTAGGTGATTATCTTTCATTGAGAAACCAATTAGAGCTGCCCTTCCTCCCCTGAGACCCCCTCCCCCGCCCCCCCTTTCCCAATCCCTCCGTGAGAACACGACGCGCGCACCACCCCACGGAGCCTGGTTTCTAGTTGGGAGGGTTGGACCAGAGAGCCTGGTCTCACCCCATCACACAATAATCACTCTTCCTCTCTATGGTACCAAAGGAAAGGGGAGGGGTGGGGGTAGGTGGGGAGCTTTATGCCACTTGATCCTTGAAATAGCAACAATTACCATGTGATCTGACAGATGACGCAGCGCTTGTAACTGGAGCCTAAAGACTGTGTGTGTGTGTGTGTGTGTGTGTGTGTGTGTGTGTGTGTGTGTGATTTCAAAAATATTCAACTGCCTTTACACAATAACCTACATAAATCTACCTTTGTTTTCACCTTTTTCTTCTGCTCTGGATAAGGGAGAATGCATGTGTGTATTTTTTACTGTGAAGTCCTGTGGTTGTGACCCCAATAAGAATGACAAGGCAAGAGGAGTTCCAGGCTGTTTCACTGTAAAATTTTACTGGAAAGAGTGAACTAAAATTGTTGGTGGGGAAGTTGGATGAATATACGTATGGTAATGAGCCAAATGTTTACAGGAAAGAGAAAGGCCATGCGTTAGTTGTAAACTTTTCAGAATCTGGATTTTATTTCATCTGCTACAGTGAAAAGCTGTATATCGAGCATCCCAATTATATCGCATTGTCTTCCATGGCTGTGAAGTGGTGGCTGCCAGCACTAACCTGCTGGTTCACCCTACCAGTTTCAGGTTTTCTGGATTACAGAAAAATTGCTTCTGTAATCTAGATTTCTCCTTCCCCTGTGACCAATCACCTCATCCTATGCTAATGAGATTTTTCTACTCATTTGTGCCTGAGTATTTGCTAATCCCTACCTTTCTATTTTTAATACATATTTCTCACAGGGAGCATTTTTCATAACATAAATTACTGTTTAAGAGTTTGTCTGGGTATGTAGAAAGAGTGTTTCTTCAGGTAATGATCGACAAATTAGTAAACCCTTTTTTAAAAGAAAAAAATAGATCCAAACTAAGATATCAAAGGATTCACTCTGAAATAGTAACTTGCCTTACAAAGAAAGATCAATGTATAATCACTGGCTACTTGTGAAAAAAAAAAGTCTTTCTACCTTGTCTGAAACACCTAAGTAAAGCAAAAGCAGGCATATACTTTGGCTCATAAATAAATCCTAAAATATATTTTATTCTGGAGATTTCTTTATTATTAACTGTTACTTCTACTCTTCTGATTATTTTATATTAAAGCATTTCAAACTACATTTAAATTTCTTAATCGCCCCAGATGCTAACGATTGGTTTTTTCTACTCATATTTGAAAAAGAGCTCTCTGTCTTGTTGATAGCTACTATTTTGTTGCTTCTATCTATGAACAACTTAATCTGCTATAATCCTTTTAGAAGCACTCAAAATAATTGACATTTAAAAATAATTCATTAGAAAAAAACTTTCATCACATTCAATAATCTAGGCATATGTTCAACTTTTTATGGAGGAGATAGATACAAATAGAATTTAAATGATGCTTAAACAGTTTTTTTCAAGTCTTACACTATCTTAAATGAAGATATTATTCAAATATGTTTCTCCTGCTTATTTTTTTAAAAAAAGAACATTTAGACCAAGATTTCATACACACACCTCAAAACCCCAAATTGATCCATATCTTCCAAAATTAATCTTATTTTTAAATAAGTCAGTTTTAACTTAAGTAATGTTGACACCTTTAAATGACATTAAAGCTCATCCATTGGCTTAAGAAATATTTAAAGCACAAGAAAGAGAAGGATAGACACTACGTTATTAAAAATCATAGCATTTTAGAGCAGAAAGCAACTTGCAAGATAATCTAATCCAACAACCTCACATTCTAAAGGAGGAAAATGAGGTCTTGAAAGGTAAAGTCCAAGATCACCCAAGGGCAGAAGTTTGAATCCAGCATCCAGCATGCCCACAGAGGGTGCTATGCCTACCATGCTGCTCCTAGCCTGAACCCTGAAAATCTAGAAATTCTACAGTTCTGACAATCTAGTGATCAATGATGTGACTTTACCCTTCACAGTTTGCTTGTAAATCTGCAGCGGTAAGTTTCAACTGTGGAAGCAAAAGTATTTATGAATCCTTAATTTTTTTTTTTCCTTAAAGGAAAAGGTCGCCATCTAGTGCCCCTGGAGAAATTTGCTAAATAAAAATCTTAATCACAATGAAGTGATGTTATGTCCTTAAATACCCATGAGTCTTTTGATGTTCATATTTGAGAGACGTAAAGAAAATATGCAAAATTTTGTCAGCATAAAACATTTTTTAAAAAACTTAAAAATTTTAAATATTTTAGCCACAGGATAATGACAAGCAAGGGTAAACATTTATTGAGTATTTCATATGTGCCAGCACAGAGCTAAGCTCTTTATGTGACTGTTTTTAATCCCCACGATGACTCTACCAAGTTGATGTTATTATTCATTACCATTTTACAGGTAGAGAAACTGATGCTTAGCCAGACTAAGTAATTTGCCTGTGGTTACAGTGTCCAGATTTGACCCAGGCTCTCTTCATCCCCATGCAGCACTGCTTCTACAGGAAATGCATCAAAATGTCCACTTTTCTATGAGCACAGTGACAAGCAAACTAAAAGTTGTTTTTTTTAATGAGGACACACTAAATTTAAAATCCCATATAAATCCATATCAATTTCTAAGACTGGCTTCTCAACAGTTTCTTTACCAAAGTTGTTTCCCTGATGATACATTGGAATATAGCATACATTTTACATATAATTTCAAGTGTGTTCTTTTAAAGTGGATGTACCATCAAATGTTATGATGACTTTACCTCTCCCCACCCCCCCAAATAAGGAACAATTTCTAAAGAACCTGTAGTTTTATAGATGTGAGTAGCTCATAGGGGATTACTGTCCTATAATCCAGCTTAGTGTCATAGAATGCAATGAGATGACAGTGTCTATAAAAAATTTTAAGGCAGCAATAAAATTGACTAAAAGTCAGTCTGCTTTTTATCATCACTATATAACAGGAATTCTAAACAATGTCAGTGGTAAGATACTCCTCTCCCCAAAAGTATTTTATTGGTCTAAATTTTAGCAACTGCTGCATTTACTGTTGAGCAGGTGGACCTCTGACCTTGGTACATGTTACAAGGATCCAAAGAGGGGGGGGAAATGTCATATGCAGGGAGAAAAAATTCAGACCATCCCTGTGTACAATACCTTACATGCAAATATTTTTCTTGTTTACAAAAATGACAGTATTTGTGGAAAACTTCAAGCAATACATTTTTCATCAAGTGATGCAACTGGTGAACTAAGAGTACTGGATTTGGAACCAATGATCTGTATTTATGTTTCAGCTCTGTCACTTCCCAAGCTGTGTGCTCTTGGGCAGATCCCTAAACTTATCTAGGATTCACTTTACTCATTTCTAAAATGAGGAGTGGACCTAGGGTCCATTTCACCTTCTTAACTTTAGTGACTCTACAGAATTCTACTTTCCCTGTGATTCACATTTTGAAATTATCAGTCTGTTCTTACAGATAACATCCATCAGTGAACTTTAGCTGAGTTTAAAACTTTGGGAAGAACAAACTAAGATGGAATCCAGTTGGTTCTATAAAGATTACAGTGTACTTTGGGATTAATAAAAGCTTGGAGCATTTTCAGTTAATTCTACATCATACTGGATGTGCTTCCATCATTGTTCCCTAAATCATATTCTTGTGACCATAAAGTGTGGTCACACCTTGGGCAAGATAAAAGCTTTAAGTCCTGAAACACACTCATATCTGTGTTAACCACCACACAGAACACGAAAACAGCAAAGGAAGTTAAACAAAGTCGTCTCAATTAAACTTCAACATTAGTCAGTTTTCATTTACTGAAGTTACTTAATGAATCATAGTTATGTTTTTTTTAAATGTCCCTGCAGCAAAACATACATAAATGCTTTTCCTATTGGTGTAAATGGAGTTCTTTCTCATGATGCATGCGACAGCAAGACCATTGCCTTTTGTGATTTGCTGTGATCTCTATCTACAGGGTTGAAAAAAATAATTCTTTCCAGAAACCCCGAAAAATAAAACTAAGAGACGATGGTACTTAATTATTGTAGAAATCAAATTCTACAGTATATTAAAGACCTTGGATCTGGAAGATGGAGACAGAGATTCTATGGGACTTCAGGCAAATAATTTCATCTTCCCTGAGCCTCAGTCACAAAGTAGAGATAGGGATAAATTCTCCTGCACCGGGGTCTTTAAGGCTCAAATGAAGTATGATGGAAACAAGATGTTATTTAAATGTGACCCTATATAAACATAAATAAAGTAGTAATGGATCCCCTGCTTTGATTCCTGGTGGGAAAGTAGCTCAGCAGGGGGTGGAGTGGACAGGCTTGGTGATGGTGATGGTGATGGTGGTGGTAATATTTATATTCCGTCTACTCATTTACTTGTAGGCAGAATTCAAAAATAGCCCCCAAGATTCCCATTGCTTAGTGTATATGCACCTTCTCCAGTCACTCAAACACTAACCAAGGTGCTGCCGTGATTTTGCAGATGTAATTATGGCCCAAGTCAGTTGACATAAAATAAAATCAGCTGGGTGGGCATGCCCTAATCAGGTGATTGGGCTCTATATGAAGACAGGGATTCTAAGTGTGAAAGGAATTTGATTTGAGGGAGATTCTCCATTGTCAACTTTGAAGACAGAAGGAGCAACATGACAAAGCATCCAGGTGTAATCTAGGTGCTGAGAAGGGCCACTAACTGATAACCAACAAGGAAATGGGGACCGTAGTGCCAAAACAGCAAGAATTGAATTATGTTACAATCACAAGAGCTTGAAAGAGAACTCTGAGCTCCAGATGAGAAAGCAGCATGGTTGACATCTTGATTTCAACCTTATAAGACCTTGAATAAAGGGTCCGTCCATGCTATACCCAGACTTACTTCCAGAACCATGAGATAATAAATAAGTATGGTTTTAAGTCCCTACTTTTGTGGTAATTTGTTAGACATGATAAAACTAATGAATTACTCAACTACCATTTAAAAAATGTCCATAAAAATGCCACAAATATTTTACCACTCTCAGAAGCCTGACTTTAGAAGAGTCATTTTTCAGTGAAAATAGTGCATTTCAAATGGATACTTGGGGACTTAAACATTTGTTATAAATTTTATGCTTAAAGCACACTGATGACAATTCAAATAGTCTTCTAAGTGTGGCAAATTCTCTTCCTTTAAAATACATGTATGTTTAAAGTTGCACCTTATTGTGAAGTGTAAATCCTCCCAATCATAGGTCCTAGTAAGGATTGGAACCATTCACAGGTTTAAATTACTACCAGGTAGAATGTTGCTGTAGTTACCTCTTGTAGTGAATTAGCTCTGTGACCTTGGGCAAATGATTTCACATGCTTAGCGTTAGTTTTCTCATCTGTAAAAAGCAATAACTCTATTATTGTATCATGTGTTTTGATAATGTGTTTGACTCTGAGAATACATTTAAATCATTTTTGGATTCTTATTAATTAATTTGATATTTCCATAGTCATCCAAGGAAATGAAGTGTACCTACATCACACTTCCTTCCAGGTTCAAGAATTAATGAAGTATTTGAGAGGAGGGGTGGGAAAGAATACAAATCCTTTTTCCAGTTTTGCTTTTTATTTGATTTGACTTGATTTTTCGGTTTGATTTTTAATGTGAGAGAAACTGGACTCATCTGCTTGGAACTTTTTTAAATAAATTAATTCAAAATGTAGAATATATATAGATTTCAAAAAACACAAAAGGATATACAATGAAAGGTAAGTCCCTCTCATCTCTATTCCCCAACCTCCCAGACCCTCTTTATAGAGACAACCACTCACTATCACCATTTACTTGTGTATATCTCATTAAATATTCATATATACGTGAATCTGTATGTAAATATACATGTTTACACAAATTTGACACAAAAGACTCAATATCTAGTTTGTATATTAGCCTATTGACTAATTTAGTGCTGTTACTTCCTGACTTCCAGAACCATGAGTCCAGTGGAACATGATACAACTGTTCTATTTTGTGCTAAAATGCTCAGTAACAAGTCAGAAAGACTGCTGCATTTAGACAGTGTGTGCCCTTCCTTCATAGACATTATTTATAGTTCTTCTTAACCTTAAAAAAAATCTGGCATTTGTTCTTTTATTCACTGTTTTTAATAACAACTTGAGGATGGTCTGATATTTTAAGAGAACAAGCCAAACATTAGTACAAGTGTATGTTTTTTTAAGGATATGATAAAATCACCTCTGATCTTAATTCTCGCCACCTACTTTTTGTTGATGTTCACTGTACTTATCTCAAGTTATTTCAAATTAACAGTTCCCAGTAACAGTAAAAAAGCTAACAAACCATTACTAGGTTTAAGGAGTACTATTTTTTGACAGTCTGTCAATGCTTTATAATTATCACGATTATTTTTTGGTCTCTAATTAAAGCTGCATAGTTAGCTCAATAATTCATTTACTATTTCTGATTCAATGAGGACACAATTATTTGGAAATTATTTTCTCAAAATGACTAGTCATTTATTATAAAAATAAATTATAACTTGTTTTTATATCTGTAAAAATATAGTTCCACTGAACCTACGGTATTCCAGGAGAAAATGAAACTCCCATATTTACACATAACACTTCCTAGTGCCGTATTAATTATATTTTTCCCATCAGTGTTACATAGAGCTCCATTTCAGCAACCGTAATAAAAATGGGAAGGGAGAAGAAACACCCAACACTTTCCCATAATAATTTAAAATAACTGCATTAGTACAATGAAAAGTCTTTCTTTGCATTGAAAAAAAAATTGCTTTAGCTCAGCAGAATCCTCCCCTTTCCACAGCACCCTTTTCAGCTACCCACAGTCTGCAGAGAGCAGAGAGGCGGCAGAAAGACATAGGATATTGAACTAAGAAGACACAGTACCCTCCCCTCTCATTCAAGATTTCATCTAATAATGGGAGATCATTTTACAACGCACAGGCAAGCAGACATTACTCAGACTGTGACTAAAATCATCAGCAAGAAACTCTGCCAGGAATACCTTAGTGTAACATGAGGTGGTGCTGGAAAGGTAGGCGTGTGTGTGTGTGTGTGTGTGTGTGTGTGTGTGTGTGTGTGTGTATGTTTCAGTCACAGTACTTTTTTTCTAAATCATTTTCTCTAGCTTGGATATGTCAGTAAAAACAAACTCTTCCTTTAAAAATGTCTTCAGAAAATTTGGATATTTTAATGTAAGAGCAGGAATGCAGTGATATTAAGAACAAACAGGAAATGCCACAAATTACTGGGGATTACTCTCTAGCAAATCGTTATCAGTCAGGTGGGGACTAAACTCTAGGGCATGGTTATCAATCAGGAACGACAACTTCTTCCCCTCCAGAGCCAGACAAACTGACTTACCTTTTGCACAAATGTCAAATTAGCATTCTAGGAAAGACAAGGAGAAGGACCATTCACTTCAGGAAACTTTATTAAGAAAGATATCATGGATCTGGCATTCATCCTTTGAAAGGGAAATTAAAAATAAATGTTTGTGTAACCTGAGCAGATGTACTTAGTTTCATTTATTCAACAAATATTTTTGCTCACTTTTCTACAAGTCCCAGGCACTGTGTCACACACTGAGGATACACAGGGATGTGTAAGACAAAGTATCTGACTAATTTCAAGACCAAAGTGAAAAGACTAAAAGGCTATCATACTATTGAAGAAGGGGAAGGAAAAACAATAAGCCGTGTGTGTGTGTGTGTGTGTGTGTGTGTGTGTGTGTGTGTGACAGAGAGAGACAGAGAGACAGAGAGAGAAAGTTGCTTACTACAGAAAGCCAAAATCAACAATAACCAATTTGACATTTGCCTACTTTGTTGAAACCAAAGGATTAATTTGCCAAACAAATTAAAGAATTAGTTGAATTTCTATCATTTATAGTTTATGAACAAATTTAATTGAGGAACCGTTTTGCATAGTATATGTATATATAATCCCTTTCAATGGATTCTTCTGTGAACATGTTCTCTGAAAACCACCGGTAATTGTTTCGTCAGGGAATCACAAGGTGGTGAGGCTGGTGTGGGCGAGACAGGCTACACGCTTGTTAGAAAGTGTAAGTGGAGAATCTTAGAAAGTATAAACAGAGAGCCATTCGGAATGCCTCTCCAAGGACAGAATTTTATCCTAGGAGACGCTGAGTGTTTAATAAAATACCATAGCAGAGAAATTTTACAGTAAGTAACATGGAAAATTCCAAAATTGATATTTGAAAACAACCAAATATTATCTGTGGCACCAATAAAGTGGTACTATAGTCTCCTCACTAAGTTTTATGTTCTAAAATTAGCATTTTAAAAGATTCTCATAAAGACTGTTTTATCCTTGTGAGTGTGAAAATTCATTCACCAGAAAACCAGTTTAAAATAGTTAAATTGCTTAAAGAAACAGAGTACCCGACAGGCTTAACCTTGAAAGTTCAAATACGTGTTTGTTTAATAGAAAAACATACCATATATTTGCATTAATGTTATTCTATTTCTTAGAAAACAAAAAAATCCATTTTTACTTTATAAACGTTAAATTATTTATCCAGTAAAAACAAAGTTACTAATTATTATACTGTATAATAGAGAATGCTTATTAGCATGTAGCATGTGAGTAAGCAGTTTTTCACTTGCTACTAATAAAGAGACAGTTCATAAAAGATTACAGAAAAATTGGAGAAGGATTATAGGCATAAAAATTATAAAACATCTTATTAATAAGAATAATTTTAGTAGAAAAAGTGATTAGTCTATACTTAGAAAACTGAATAGTACGATTAATCAAAACTTCCTGGAAACTAAATATATCTTCCCAGATAGATTTTTCTGTGAATTCAATGCAATTTCAACAATATTTTAAAAATAAAAATTAATGAGTTGATTTTCAAATTCATATGAAACAGATACTGCAGGAAAATAATTTAAAATGTTTGAAAAACAACAAAAATTATGGTTCTGTCCTACTAGCCATCAGGTATACTATAAAGCTATAGTAACTAAACCAATGTGAAGAGTAATTCTTAAAATGAACCAATGCAAACAGTTTAGAAAAAGATGAATATCTATATAGGAATACAGTTGACCATTGAACAATGTGGGGGGAGGAGATTAGGGGTGCTAAATTCCAGCACATGTAACTTTTGACTCCCCAAAAACTTAACTACTAATAGCCTACTGTTGACTAGAAGTTTTATCAATAACATAGTCAATTAATACATGTTTTGTATGTTATATGTACTGTATTCTTATAATACAGTAAGTTAGAAAAAAATGATATCAAGAAAATCAAAAGGAAGAATACATTACAGTTATTTATTGAAAAAAATCTATGTATAACTGCACCTGCACAGTTCAAACTCATGTTCAAGGGTCAACTGTATAGTTTATTATAAAAACATTTCAAATTCCTGGAGAGAGAACTAATATTCACAGGAGAAAATACTTACATAATATATACTTTAAATATATGTGTTTCTTTTTATTCAAATGCAACAAATTTATATAGATATTTTCCCACTTTTTATATGGTAAAATATAAATAACATAAAATTCATCATTTTTAAGTGTAAAACTCAGTGGCATTAAGTGCACTCACATTGTTGTGCCACCATCACCACCATCCATCTCCAGAGCTTTTTCACCTTCCCAAACTAAAACTCTATGCCCACTGAACAATTATTCCCCATTTCTCCCTCTCCCCAGCCTTTTGCAACCACCATTCATCTTTTTGGGTATATAAATTTGACAACTCTACATACCTCGTGTAAGTGGAATCACACTTACATTCATCTTTTTGGGTATATAAATTTGACAACTCTACATACCTCATGTAAGTGGAATCACACAGTCTTTTTCCTTTGTGATTGGCATATTTTACTTAGCATAACATCAAGTTTCATCTATGCTGTAGCATGTATTAGACTTTCCTTTTTTTTTGAGGCTGGATGATACTCCAGTATATGTGTATACCACATTTTGTTTATACATTCATTTGTTGATGGACACTCAGGTTCCTTCCACCTTTTGGCTATTGTGAATAAGGCTGCTATGAACATTAGCGTTAAAATATATATTCAAGTTATTGCTTTCAATTCTTTTGGGTATATACCCAGAAGTGTGTGTGTGTGTGTGTGTGTGTGTGTGTGTGTGTGTGTGTGTGTATGTGTATGTATTCATGGGATGTAAAGTACAGCTTAGGGAATATAGTCAATGGTATTGTAACAGCTCTATACGATGTCAGATGGGTAGTAGACTGGGGGGTTTGTCACTTTGTGAGGGGTGTAAATGTCTAATCATTATGTTGTTTTATGTACCTGAAACTAATAAAAAAAAATAAAGAACAGAGCAACCAAAAAGAGTTAATGAACCATTCACATTGAACTGAAATCTGAGATTTATCATTCAAAGGCTTGATGTGACATTTAATATTTCCTCGAACTCCATTCAGAAATATAGAAGAATGTTATCAACTGTAGCATAAATCTGTTTATCATTTCCTTAAGATATCCTTTTGAAGATGCTTTTTTAAACAAGATTTCCAGTTCTATTCTTTTTTCAACATGCTTGATGCAAAAGTGATATGCATTCAATATGTGGAATTTAGCCTCCCTCAAATAAACCCTTTTGCTTTAAATAAAAATGAATAATAAATGACATCCATAGAGATTTGATGAAGACATCCTTTTGTCATCATTGAGGAAATAAGAAATAGAGGTTATTCAATCATTTAGTGTATTGGTAAAGTAGCATGAGATTTAATGGCATATCTTAATGGATGGCTCTTGAAAGTTTTGATTACAGACTAGTGAACAAAGTTATATGACTTCTCTGAAAAACAGAGTTTTGATTGCATTTGCAGTCAGTTCCAGTTAAAACAAAATACAGAGCCAATTATAAAGACATCCATAATGTGAAATTTAATATATCAGTGAGTTCTTGGTTTTATAGCTATACATGCTCTAATTTTTTAAAATAACCTCTCATGTTCAATTATTACTATTGATATTATAATATTAATATTGTGTCCATATGCTCATTGAACACAGTAGAAGGTTCCATGCTAAGTCCCTTCTATACATTAAATTAGTATATCTTTAGAGTTCCCCAAATGTTTTCCTCTTAGCTATGGTGACATTGGGCAAGTTCTACAACTTATCTAAGTCTCAATTTCTTCACATGTAAAATGAGGATAATAGTACCTTCATCATTGATTGATTATTAAAATTAAATATATGTTAGCAGTAGTGATAATATTAAGAGCAATAACCCAGCATCATATTTAATTTAAATAATAATATTTAATGTTTCCATGTAATTTCTAAGTAGAACCATTAGTATTACAGTAAGGCTTTTCTGAAAAATTATGTAGTACTACAAGCATATTGTTTTATTACTATATGTTATCATTCTGAAATGATGTCCCTATGGTGCATTATTTGAAAAGTCCCCACAATAATTCCTTTCCCATAGCCATGCCTTTGGGAAATCCCTTCTCCCACTAAGGCTGGGCTTAACCATGTGACTTGCTTTGGCCAATGGGACAATACCAAATGTATCACAAGCTGATAGCTAAAAAATGCTCATGCATTAGGACTTCCCCTCCCTTGCTGCTCTTGGGAATATTGTGACCACCATCATTAGAATGAGCCTAGGCTTATATGCTGGGCGATAAGTGGGACATGGCCCAGTTATCTCCATTGTTCCTGCCAATGGAACAAACAGCCAGACACATGAGTGAGATCATCAGCCCCTAGCTGATGGCGAATATAAGTGAGCCCAGCCAATATAACCAAGAACAGAGATTCATCCCAGCAGAACTGAGCCCAATTTGCTGACCCACAAAACCATGAACAAATCAAATGATTGTTGTTTTAAGTCACTCAATTTTGGAGTGCTGTGTTACACAGCAAAAGTTAACTGATAGAGTCCCCATAGGCAATATAAATAAGATTTGAAAATCATAATGCAGAATATAGCTTATATTCTAAATTTACATTCCTAAATAAAAATACTGACTTACTTATAAAATATTGCCAACGGCATTAAGCAATTAAACTAATAAACTGTAATCAGTCCATCTGGTTTTATACTCAAGTGGTGAACATTGGATGGCGGTGATATGATGTGAAAAGGTAGGATCCTCCTCTCCACAGAACAGTAACAGACAAACTTTACCTTTTGTATCATTCCAATCAAATGAATGAAAACAACTTTCACTTTTGTGTTCAGAGATTCTGAGACCATCTCTAGTTTTGATAGGGGGGTTGGGAAGTACATGCATGCCATCTATTTGCAAGTCCTGCCATTATTTAGACACACACTTGAGATATTTGTGTCCATAAAAAGTACTAATTATTTACTTTGCCCATCTCTCCCAAAAGCTCACAATTAAGACATATTTTTCCACTTACTGGCACCTATTTAAACAATTTTGGTTCAGGTTCTGAAGCTGTCACACAAATATGCTGTATACTTGTCCTCACTGAAAAGATAGACTTTGTTTTTAAGAGTACAGCCAGGGATGCTCTGAAGCCAGCATACTGGTTACCCCTTCCCTGCCCCCACCAATCTAATTCCACTACAACAGCTAGGCCACTACAGAAGTAATAGTTATCATCACAAGAATTGAAACCGGGATGAAGGTTCGTGATGAACCCAGCTGATTTCTGTTCATTCAAACCACATTGCCTGGGAGGTGTTTGCATACTCAACAAGAAATGCCAATGCAAGAAAATGAGCACCAAGAGAGAACTGAAGAAACAAAATGAAACCTGGCCCACGTATCTTGAACCATGAGTTTCTTCCTTTGCCTTGGAGCCCTTTAGTTCCAATATCTAACTGTGCTAACCATCCACTATTCTACTATTTTTTTCCTATTACTATTATTCTTTCTATTATTATTATTATTACTACTACTATTCATGTGTTTATTGTCTCCCCATTGGAATATAAGGACTTTGAGTAAAAGTATCTTGTAAGAAACTTTTCTCATGTTATCCATAGTTCCAAATAATCCCCTTAGTAATAGCTTTTATGATAATTATTGAGTCTTTACTATATGCGAGATAGTATGCTAGCACTTTACATCAATTAGCTCATTACTTTAAACCTTTTGATAACTCAAAGATCGTAAGCATTCCAATGTCAGATTTAGAAACTGAATCTTAAAGAGGTAAGATAATTTGCCCAAGGTTAGACTCTGACTAGGTTACAAAGCCAGTTTTGGAGCCTGGGTCTTTATGCCTGCAGTGGCAATGTGCTCACCCACGGTACTACACTGCCTCCCAGCATTCACATGTGATTCTTCTGTGGATGCATGATGTGATAGTTAAAGCCATTGAGTTGCATACAAATCTCTACTTTTAGTATAGTGATCTTGAGCACTTCCTTAATCTCTGTGGGCCTCAGTTTCCTCATTAGTAACATGGTTTACACTCAGAGTCCCAGAGAGACATGGATGACATACTAAACACAATATAATTAGAAGATTTAATGAGTGGATTATTTACACAGAGGAGGGCTAAGTGGAGGGGAAAACACTATGGACAGTAAAGGACTCTGGTCCTCCTAATGGTGGGATAGTACCACCCCTGGTATGAAAAACAAGGGAAGGGAGAAAGTAAAAGACGTCTTGAGATGAAGGCCCTCTTGAGAGAAGCTGTGACTTTCAGGAGAGGGTCCCAGCCTACACAAGGGAACATCACAAAGAAGGGGCCAGCAAAGTATCCCTCTCTCTTCCCGCTCTGTTCTCCTGCCAGTGCCTCCCAATGCTCAAACCCACATAAACCAAAGGGAAAGGGAGGCCCACTGAGGTAGCCCACATGAGTCAATCTCCTGGGACAGAGAGCAGGTACAGAGGGTGGAGAGTGGATCCACAGGACCAAATGGAGGGTATTGAGTCACATGTTGGAATAATAATAACAATGATAATAATAATAATAATAATAATAATAATAATGGTACCTTCTTACAGAGTTTTGATTAAACAAGCTAATGAATATAAAATACTAGAAACAGTGCCTAGTACTCAAAAAATATTAGCTATTATTATTTTCACTCATTAATTCATTTATCAAAGAAACATTTAGTGAGAACTTACTATGTTCGAAGCCCTGTAGAGATGAGCTCTGCTCTAGGGAAGTTTACAATCCAGTCATGCTCATAGGAGGTAAACATAGAGTGGAGATGTCAGAAGAAGCCTTAGTTACACCTAAAGTTGGGGTTCAAACATGTCTGGACAAGTCTGGCAAACTGATATTGGAGAGAGGTTTTCTCTTTTTTTTAAGTGGCCCTTAGGGTCTAGTTTGACAATGGCACATTCTAATGGGAGACGTAGCAAGCCCACAAAGGCTTAATCAGTAGCAAAGCCTCAGCTGTCAGAGGAAGGGGTGGTGTGGATTACAGCATGGTGTTTGCCACGTCAATTTATCTCCTGGCCCAGCCATCAAGACCTTTGGCCTGACACCTATGATGATGAAGCAGGGAAAGCTATAAGGAGAAAAGAACTAAAACCTCGTAGGTGGTTAAGGCTCAAGCGTAGCCAAAAAGAGAGATAGGTGGTCACCCCCATTTTGCAATTTCATCATGTTTTAGCAGTGGCAGATTGGGAATTGGGAAGGCCACAACAGGGTGGGGTGGGGGGAAGAGAGAAGGTAGGAACCACAGCTCCTAGTTACTCTACCAGGTAGGAGAAGCAAAGGAAATGGCTGTAGTGAATTCCTGGTACCCACAAAGGTAAGACTGAAGCAGAATAAAAGGAATACAACTGCCAAAGTTACATGGTAACAGACCAGATACGTTTGTCAATTCCTGTTGATGACTTGGTGAACTCCTATACATACTTGGAAGAGGTAAGCTATTACAGGAGGCTAGGGAAAGAAACCAATGACCCCCAAGTTACAGAAATTCCAATAACATGCAGTGTAAAAGGGCTAAGTGTTCTAAAACACTGCAGAAAAAAGACTACAGAGGTTGTGAAGAAGGAAGCAATTGTCTTCTGTGGAAGTAATCGGATAAGGTTCTTGAAGAGGGGCATCAAAGAACTAATATAAAATGGACACCGAGAGGCAGGAATACGAAGAAACTAGGGAGGGGATGAAGAGTCTCAGTGTGGAGGGAACAGTCTGACGAAGGTGAAAGGAAATTATGCAGTGAGTTTGGAGAACAGCAAACAATCTGGTTTGATTGGCAGAAGTCCTAGAGAAGTAGCCTTGAAAATGTGGTGTTTATTCCATAAGCTATTGCAAATAACTGAACATTTTTGCAGGGAAAAATGACACGAAGTGGCTATGAACTTGATGGCTATATAGTACCAAAATGAAATCAGAAGCAAGCAGAGCAAAGGGAAATTCCTCAGTGTTTCCCTTAACCACTGGTTAATAGAACATAAATGTATATGACATTATTTTTAAGTGCCAAACACTGCCATTAATAACATTGCTATCATGGCTACCATTTATTGAGCTCTGGGCTCAATGAGACATATATTATCCTACAGAGTATTTTCTTTTTTTAATTAAAATTTATTGGGGTGACAATGGTTAGTAAAATTACATAGTTTTCAAGTATACAATTCTGTAATACATCACCTCTATATCACGGGGAGAGGGGTGATATCTGAGGGTAAAGGGGGTCAATTATACAGTGTTTTTAATAGTCTTGTGGACTAGATATTTTTATTTCTATCTTACACATAAAGAAACTACAAATCAAAAAAGATGTGGCCCAAGTTCACATATGTCTGCAGTGATCTTTTGAGCCTAAATCATATTCCTAATCACTGTACAGCCAAACATTATACTACTGAAAAACGATTAGGGGAAAAAATCTTTTATTGAAGTAATTGCTTCAAAAGAGACCATGAACTCTGAATTAATTTTTTTTTCAAATGTGCTAGAAATAGTTTTAAAAATAGCCCTTAAGATAGTCCTGATTACTGGAGGCTGTTAAGAAACAGCTCAGGAAAGCAAATGACAATCAAAACACCACTCAAATTAGCATGATAAAACAAATAAGAAAATAAATAGTATTTGACAGAGACTGAATTGAATTATGACCCCGAAGAAGAAGGTCCACCTAGCTGTGAATGTTGACATGAGCATTTCTAAGCTGCCATGAATGGTTAGGTGTGGTTCTTCTCTTCTAGACAAGAGATAACACTCTAACCTGCACAGAGTAGGTGTGTAGTCAGTTGCCATAAATGAAGAAATAAGTGAATGGCTAACCCTTCTTAAAATTTACAAAAGTAAATAGCAAAAGGATTACTAGCAAAGTATTTTTTTACTCAGAATAAACACTCATAACACGTTTGTTGATTTGATTTAAATCATAGTAGGTCACACGAGATAACAGAGGGATACATTAGCCTGTGATTTTCCTGTACCCACCCCATCTCATCCCTCAGATGCTCTCACACAGACTTTTTGGGTCGTTAGGCTATTTTTTTCCTAAGCATACATTTTTTTCCTCACCTGCTGACTGACTCCCTCACAGTTCTGAACAGTACAATCAAACCTGGTTAATGCTGACCATGTCTTTAGAAATAGTTCAAATCAAAGCTACTTTATCTATTAGACACTACAGTGGAACAGGGGCTATGAATTTTTCAAGAGTTAAACATGTATAAGAAAATGTGTTGGCTTTATATATATATACATATATATGTATATATATAGATAGATAGATAGATATAGATAGATATAGATATAAAATGTACCATTATATCACATTATGTCAGCTTCATATATTATTGTTAAATTTAATGGCTTTATATTAAATGTATAAATCTATTGTTAGATGGAAAAACAGGGACAGAAAGAGAGAGAGAGGGAGAGAAATAATACCAGTTAATAAATGTAGGGGGAATAATAATAGATCACCCTTTTGTAATACCCAATGTAATAATCAATTCAGGCAGGGATTAGCAACAAATGCTGAAATCATTAGATAAAAGGTTATTGAGAAGCAGTACATTTTCACAGTCGCAAGGTACTGCCCTCCACATTACCTAATACTTGCAAAAGGGGAAAATGTACTTTCCCAGTGAGAGATCTGGGATCACCACAATTACCAAGTGTTCAAGCTTAGGACTCTGGCACTAAAACAACCTGAAATGATCCAGTTTCCTGATGTGATGCAATGTGACTGTTCACAATATCACTGTGACAGTCTTCCAAAAATGCTGAAACTGAACTCATCAAGAATCTAGACCTATCAGTTTATAAAAAATAAAAGATTGTGATCTACAACAAAAATCAAATCTAATGTATTTTTTAAAAGGAAAAAAAGCAATAAAAGAGATAGGAGATGGAGATACAAATTAAACAACATCATGAAGAAATAGACAAATCTAGAATGGAAGCTTCTAAAACACCAGGAACCTGAATTCTTGAAAAAATCAATGTCATAAGGGGGAAAATTTCATTAAAAGAGAAAAAGAGACATGCCAAATGCAACCGTGTAACCTTACTGCTCCTGGTACAAAAGAGTCAGTTACAAAATATATTTAAAAATGAATTGGCTATTAGACGATATTAGAGAACTTGTAAAAATTTTAAGTGTGGTAAAGGGATTATGATTATGTAGGCCATTTCTGCTGAGGTATTTAGGGGTGAAATGTTATGATACCTGGCCCTTACTTGCAAATTTTTCAGACAAATAAAATGTTATACACAGTAAAAAACTGTGTATAAATAGAGTACAAATATAGCAAAATGTAAACAATTGTTAAATCCAGTTGGAGGGGATAAAGGTGCAAATTCAACTATTTTATCAGCATTTCTGTGTGTTAATTTTTCATCATCAAAAGTTAGAGGAAACCTCCCCTGCCCATATGAAGCAGAATCAAAAAAATTATATTTATAAAAACGTTATTACCATGGGAAAAATCTATTACTTCCAAAGGATAAGCACAATTTTTAAGCAATGTACTCATAAGTCAAATGAGTTATTAATACTAAATCATATCGAACAAAGCTCTCATCAAGAATCTTTTCAATATTTAAAAAAGATATATTAATATGTTTTATAAATACAAATGGTTTATAAAATGAGAGACTGCATATATAGTAATATGCTTTATAAAATGTGGGACTGAACTTGTAGAAATATGAGTTTTGTAAACTGAACCTGGCTCAAACTGGACTTGAACATGTAATGCTTCTTCCAACGTCCCAGAACCTGAATATCTCTGTCACATACCTCTGCCCTCTGAACTTCCACGGTATTAATATAATATCTACTACATAGCAAACATTTTCTACGTGCCATGAGACATTCTTCATAAGCTTCATTTCACCTAAACCTCCTAAAACCTCCACGAGTCGAGCATTATTGTTATGCCCATTTTACAGAGAAGGAAAACTGAGGGGTCAGGTGTAACCAAGTGGCTTAAGGTCACACGAGTCCGTGATCAAGCTGGGATGGAAATCTGATCCAGCTGATCCTTTGGTAGCTCTGCATTGCTGCTGGAGGGCAGGCAGAACCAGAGACACCTGGAATGGTTACTAACGCATGGAGACTATGGGTTGGAATTATAACGTAGGGTAACGTAGGGAGGAGGTTCTGTGGTCAGCTGGTGAGAAAGATGGACATTTTGGAGCTGGGACCTTTTCATCATGTCACTTGATTCACACCTTAGGTTACACTTACTCTTCACAGCAGAGCTCTGACCCAGATCTAAAGCAACACAGTAGAAAATGCATTCCTAGTTTTAAAAAGGATGCCATCGTGTGTATGTTGAGGGCACAATGGTTCTCGTAAGAAGTGACTGACATTCTATGAACATAGAGACACAAACCCATAGCACCAATCTTGTCATTTCCCTGCTCACAGTATTTAGTGAGTTTCCATAACCTGCTGGGAAACAGAATCCCGTTGTAGCAAACTTAACCAGAACGGCCAGGATGCTTGAGATCAAGGGAGACAAGCTGCATTCAAGGTCCAGCCAGAGTTCACGTTCCTTTTTTTTTTTTTAATTAGTTTCAGCTGCACAAGACCAGGTAATACTTCGACGTTCATCATTTATATCCCTTACACTGTGGACCCCCCTCCCCCATACCCCCATCCACTATCCCTCCGACCTCGCACCGAGCCATCACGTTATATATATAAAATTATAGTTGGCATTCACCATTGTTCAGTTTCAGGTGTACAGCACATTGATCAAGCATCTACATCTTCCCTGAGGTGGTCTCCCAAATGGGACACGCAGAGTTCACATTTCTGATGCTATTGAAATTAGCCTTGTAACCAACCCCTGGATGCTGGATGCTTGGCTGCTGGTTTCTACCACCCGTGGTCACTCAGCCACATACCACTGGACTCAATTCTTGATTCTGCATCAGTCACTGCAAGATCATTGCTAACTGAGTCTGGCTTTTGCCCTGGTCTCTCAACAAACCCACCAGGTCTCAGGGGGAGGTTTTGACTGACTAAGCTTACTTAGGTTGCGTTCCCAGTTTCTATATGCCAGGGAGCAGGAAGAAAGTTCACCTGTTCCCCTCAGCTTCAACATGGTATGTAGGTGGTTTTAGTCAGGTTCTCCAGAGAAACAGAACCAATAGGATCCCCCTCTCCTCTCCCTCCCTCCTTGTCGCCCTCTCTATATATGTGTATGTGTTTGTGTATGTGTATGTATATGTACACATATATATGTATGTTTATATGTACATATACATGTGTATATGTATCTGTACATGTATATGTACATTTGTGTATGTATGAATTACGCAGGTGAAGTACCCTCTCGCTCAGCCTTTTTATTCTACTCAGGTCTTCCACTGATTAGATGAGGACAATCTGCTTTACTCAGTCTATTGATTCGTATGTTAATCTCGTCCAAAAAACACTCTCACCTAGAATGTTTGACCAAATGTCTGTACACCACATGACCCATACAAGTTAACACATAAAATTACCCATTACCACAGACCTAGAGTTTTTTATTTATTTTTGGTTACTTTTCAAAATGTTCTGTTCATCCAGACACAGAATTCATGCATCCTAGCTTTTTTTTTTTTGCCAGAGAAGTTCTTTGAGTCTCACTCGTGTGTGTGTGTGTGTGTGTGTGTGTGTTTGTGTTTTGTTTGTTTGTTGTGGGATAGGGGTGGGTGTTGTCTCAGTTTCAGCTTTTCCACTCCCTCATGTGTCCCAGGTTGACTATTGGATTTCTGGCCTTCATGAATATGAATGGGACAAGAATCCCAGTGGGCCTCCAGCATGTCCTACCTGTTCACCACTCTGCCTTTGATTTCTCTTTTTTCTGTCATTTGGGGAGTTCTCTGTTTTTGAATTCAGATAGATATGTGCTGAAACTTTAACAACTGCTACCTTTTTTCTGGCAATTTTTATGTAATAGAACTGAAGTCCCTCATAATTAGGCTTTGCCGCCAGAAATCTCCATCTTATATTTTTAAAACATTCCTTTATATTTAAGGCAACTAATGGTTATTTTCATTTTTTCTAATGATACAAATACTTTTAAAACAAACTTATTTTGGAAAAACAGCAAGTTATCAGAACAGGTATTACTCAGACATGACAAATATAAGGAGAGGAACAGGTTAGTGAGAAACAGGGATCTAGCACACTGCCTACTATACAATAAGGCCACAGTAACTATTTGATGAATGAATGAGTAGATAGGAGAAATACTACTCTCTTATCAAATTTTCTTTCTTCACCAACAGTATATGCTTCAAGAATGGTGCTGTCCACACTATGAAATTCTTAGAAAGTTTTCTTCATCAACATTAGACATTTAAATCAACTGCATTCACTAAAAATCTAATATGATGTCTTTTATAAGTATAAATAGTGGTCTATTGTTTAATAAAGTAATTTATATGAAATTAGAGACAGGCGAAATTAATCCATGGTGATAAAAGTCAGAACAGTGGTTGCCAGTATGTTGTGAGGGTAGACCAGAAGAAGGGAGAATGAAATAACTTTCAGAAGTGATGTGAATTTTGTTTTATATTTTGATTGGGGAGTTAGACAAATGGGTACATACATTTATCAAGACTCATCTACTAGTTCAATTAAGACCTGTGCATTTCACTGTATGTAAATTTTACCTAAATTTAAGAAAACATAATAAAAATCTTTTTTAAAAGGAGCAATGCTATCGAACAGAATTTCCTGCAATGACAGAAAAGATCTTTTGTGCTGACCAATGTGGTAACCACCAACTCAACCACACGTACAACTGAGTACTTGAAATGTGCCTACCAGAACCAAGGAACTGACTTTTCAATAGTATTTAATTTTAATTAGTTTCAATTCACATGTATATTATACATATATGTGTGTGTGTGTGTGTGTGTGTGTGTGTGTGTGTATATATATATATATATATATATATATATATATATATATATATATCCAGTTGTGGCTAAGTGGTTACTATACTGACAGCATAGTTCTAGAAGGTCTCTTTCCCAGCTGCACAGTGACATCACCTAAGAAGCATTAAAAATATACCAAAGCACAGACCCCATCCTATACCGATTAAATCAGGACATCAAGTTGCTATGGTCCAGGCATTGTTTTGTTTGTTTTTTTCAATTATGAGAAGCTTAATTTTTTCTTTAATGTGGTAGCTTTAATTAAAACAAATAAGAAAGACATTGTATACTAGATGTGAAACCTAGCCTTTTTCACTGGTAAAAGTCGTGGAAAATCTAGTTACTTATTCAAGACCAATGTCCTGATAGTAAATATACCAGATAGACTCTAAATATTTTGATATGAATTTCATTTGTTTCACTTGACCAGTCTCATGATTGATGGTTTCCCTTCTCCTGGGTCATTTAATTCTCACATGGACACGGACATAGGCACAGCAGTGCCAAACATCACTATTCTGTGAAGATTCAGAGAGGATAAATGATTTGCTAAAGGTCACGTGGTTGAGGAGAGACAAAATTAAAATTTAGGCCTTTTCGTGGCTAGTACAGTGTTATTTTTATCCACAGTGAGACAAACAACTATTAAAGTGAAATGAATTAATACAGTGTTAAGGCTGGAAATTCTTTCCATACTTCTGTTTACATTTACAGTTCTAAATATGGAGAATGGAAAACACATTTCCAAATCTACTTAAGAGTAATGTTTCATAAACAGAACACCACTGTCTAATGTTATATATGCAGTTAAACTTGATTTTACCCAGTCAACATTAGGAAAACCTGGGTTCAACTGAAAGCAAGTAGGTACAAAATTTTTGGAGTGTAATTTGAAAATACTTATCAAAAGCCATAAACACAGTTACTCCCTTTGACTCAATAATTCTGAAACTTTGCATCTGTCCTAAGATGCAACAGAAGATTTATTATACAATGTATATAATTAATGATTTCTTTATAGAATTGCCAAAAGCCTCGGAAGCATAGTTGTGTCAACAACAGGAAGAGTCAAATACATGATAATATATCCTTAAAATGAAATATTATGCCACAATTTAAAATATCCGATTTTAAGACCAGAAATTGTTCATATTAATGTTAAGTGAAAAAAATGTGAAATTGTATATAGTATGATACATACTGTAGGGGGGAAAAAAGACTAACCGCAAGGTTGTAGAGCAACAGAATATCTTCTCTATTCCTGGCAGGTGTAAGTTAGAGCAACTTTGAAAAATAGCTTGGCATCTACTAGAAAAGTTAAATATGAGACTACTTGTTGACCTAATACTTCCATTGCTAGGCATGCCCCTAAAGCTTTGCTTGTTCAACTGAGTTTTGACAAATACGTACCTTTTGAAAATAAATTTAGTGTATTGCAAGCAGCGTTCTTTTTTAATAAAATAAGTCAGAGTGCATAACACATAGTACTGTCTTAAAATGTATTTGTTACACACACACAAATGTGTGTTTCATAATTATGACATAAAATGTATTAATTACTGTTGCTATGATTAAGAGTTTGAAAGCCATTGATTACATTAGAAAACCTCTTGTACATATGACCCAAGAAAGAAATCTTACAAGGAAACCAAGTACAGAATGTTTTTAATTACTGGAAACGAACCTCAATGGCCATTAATAGTAGAACAGATTATGGAATATTTAGCATGCTTAACCCCCACCCACTAAATGCAAGTAGAGGCAGTCATTGTAACAACAAGAAAAATGCCCCCATACACTTTCAAATACCACCTGGAAAGTGTTACCATTCTTTGTTGATGACTCCTGGCTAAAATTTGACATCAGTCCCAAAAAGCAACAGGAGATTGACTATTCAAAGGGATTATTTGTTGAATAAATAAAGTAACACAAAGATAAGTAACATAGCTGTGCCTGTGCTGGTCAGAATTTATGGTTAATAGATTGAATAAAGCTAATTGTGATAACAGCCTGAGTTTTATGAAAAAAATTTACAATTTCATTATTAATTTCTGAAGGGTTCTTTATCTATACTTTTGATCATCATTCAGAAAATATTGAGTGTTTCCTATGTGTTAGGCTCTTCCTAAGTACTGAATAAACTGGAGAGATAAGAATTTCGACCTCAAGAAGCTTACATTCTGCGTGAGAGCCCACTAACCAAGGAAAAAATGGATGAGAGGATTTTCTGCTTTTGTATATTATTAAATATTGTTCTTCACACACTATTCCATCCCTATTCTCACTTCATACTTTCCAGTTGCTCATTGGAGGCAGAAACCAAAGAACCTACCTTTTCGAGGGTGTACAGGTAGGCAATCAATGCAAAGCAAGCCATTAAAACACCCCCATTCTTCTGAAATGAACAAAAACTTGTATTTTCCAAATTCCATTAATGCCTATAAACATTAAAGTAGCATGGATTCAGAAATAACACAGCTGTGATTTTTGATGCATGTATTGCTGTATATGTACTAAAGAAATAAAATAACAAGAAATTCAGTGAAGGTCATTCACAATCCTTAACCATGACTTGGTAATCATATTAAATAGCCTGACTCTAGGTTATAATGCAGGAGAAACGTGAATAAGGCAAAGGCGAAACATTAACTACACTTTAAAATTCCACCACCTGCCAAAGAGATCTCTCTAGTCGGCCCTCTCCTCTCAAAACACCCATACACACACGCACACACACGTGTGCACACACACATATGCACCCAATTAAATTCCAGGTGTTATTCTCCACAAAGTATATTTGAAGTAATTATAAAGGAAGAGAAAAAAAGAGTTTCTCTCACTGAATGTTAAATCATGAGCCGTTGTAAGTATGAATAACTTATGTTATAAGTATGAATAACTTATGTTATAAGTATGAATAACTTATTTCAGGAATAAAGCATGAACACATACTTGGAGCTTTATGGAAGTCCACACTACTTCTGATTCATTCAATATTCAACAAGTTCTTCATTGAGCTTCTACATGTGCTGGGCTCCTATTATTCAAACTTCTTGAGGAAGGGCTCGAAATCCTGAGCCAGGAGATCCTGTTCCCAAGGCTAGACTAGCTGTATCTTCTCAAACTTTTGGCTCAAAGTTCTGAAACTAGAAGTAACTAAAAATGAAATAGCTCTTCTCTAGTATTTAATTTCTCCTGTTTAAATAACTGTTTATCCATATGAGGTAAATTCAATTTCATGAGAAGTTGATAAAGTTCAACATGAACTGATTTAAACAAAAGGGAGAAATTTGTGAAGAACTTGTTAGTAAATTTGGCTTCAGGCTTGACAGGGTTCAGGGAATCAAACAGTGTCCTCAGCTCCACGCGTCTGATATATCAGCTCTGTTGCCTTCTTTCTTAGATTTTACACGGTTAGCAAGATGGTTGCCCACAGTCCAGTTTCTTGTATTATATTTCCCCTTACACAATGAAAGTCCTAAACCTGACTCTCATTGACCCATGTTGGGTCACATGCCAGAGGAATGCCATTTTTGATTGTCCAGTCTGAGTTTCATGTACATCCCTGGAATCAGGGATAGAGTCAACTCTAGTTGAAGCACTTAGGCTAAGACTGTCAGAAGGTGCAGTTCTCCCAGAAGATCAGGTTAGCATTAACCAACAGAAAGGGAAACGTATAATAGGTAGCCAAAAAATAAACGAAAAACAAAAAAACAAAGAGCACATGTTCACCACAGGCAATAAGCTCCTGTCTTCCAGAAGAAGACAAGCATTTTCATTTGTAAATGGGTGCTGCTGCAGAAAGAGCTGTGGATTAGAAATGAAAATTTCTTAGTTCTAATGTTAGCTCACCTGATTTTAGCTACATGACAATATTCTTATGAGAAATAAATGAGTATGCAGTGAAAGTGCTTCATTAATATTTAAGTAATACTTTATAGTTAAATCTATTATTATTATACAACAAGCTGAGAATATATTCCTTGGAAAGGCATTTTTTAAACTATCTGAATTCCATCAAAGCTACTCCAACAACAAATTATATGAACATAAAGCATGTGTGGTAGATGATCTGTTTCCTACCTCCCTTTCTCCTGTTTGACAGAATCCCACTTTTATTTAAGAAATCCACTCTCCTCCACAGTACCATGTGCTTTACTAAGTTATGGCGGCAATGCCATCTTCTGGCTCTGCCACACTCTAGGACTGTGGAGTCTTCTAATGCAGCCAATAGAGAAGATTCAAGAAAGTAGGAAAAGAGCACTCTTCTTAACTACTTTACCTCAGAAGTAACACTCATCACTTCTGCTCACACTTCACTGGCCAGAACAAGATACACACTTGGCCAAGATGTAAGAAGCACTAGAAAATATAGTCCATAGCCGGGCAACCACTTCTAAGAGCCAACTCTACTTCATGGAAGGTAGAACACACAGGTAGCCATTTCTACCATGTTGACTGAGACAGTAGTCAATACAGAGACAAACTTGTTTGGAGGAAAGGAGGTGGAAAATTTTTTAAGTCAAGACAGCCCTGTGTTAGTTTACTAGGGTTGTTGTAACATTATTATGAACTTGGTGAATTAACAACGGAAATATATTCTGCCTAATATTTTGCCTAATTCTGCCTAATGTGTCAGCAAAGCTGCATTCCCTCTGAAGTCTCTAGGAGAGAATCTTTCCTTATCTCTTCCAGGTTTTGGTGGCTCCTTGTGTTCCTTGGCTTGATGCTTCACTCTCCAATATCTGTTTCATCTTCACATGGTCATCATCTGTGTTTCTGTGACTTTTCCCTTTCTTCTCTGTGCCTATATGTTGTCTTCTCCATCCTAATCCAAGATGATCTCCTCAAGGACCTTAATTGCATCTTCAAAGACCCTTTGTCCAAATAAAGTCACATTAACAAATTCTGGGTGGACATATCTTTTTGGGGGGAATAGGGTGGGAGAGGTCACCATTCAAGCCACTACATATCTTTGCAAGCCCTAAAATGGTTGAGGTTTAGGTTTAATTTAGGTTTAGAATAATTTGTCTAAATAAGACAAACTCACATAGATTCATGTAACTAAGTTTCTATAAAAGCAGTTCTTCACACAAAAAGGTGTATTTTGTGCAAGAGCAACAGACATCATTGTTAGAAGATTACCCACACACAGGAATTAATAACAGTTGTCAATACTATGTATTCTGGATTTTGTTAATTTAGTATATTTATTTATGTATAAGGGACAGTGGTGAAATATGCAAATGAATGAGATAGACCCAGGTTCAGATACAAACTCAGACATTTACTAGATATGCAATCTTGGGAAAGTTATTTAACCTTCTTAAGCCTCAGCTTTCTCACGCATAAAATACAGAAAATTGCATCTCATAGAAAGTTTTTCATTGGAAGGAATAGAAAAAAATGTCCTAACAATAAGAAATGATATTACCTCACATAATTCTAACTCCAAGAGTAGGGCAATCTGAAGATTGCCTGCGTAATGGTTCATGGATTATCCTGTCTCCACTTTCTTAGCTTCACTTCTCTCTAACATCCTCAGCATCACCTGCAACCTAACCCTGGTTCTTCTTATAGTTATTACAAATCCATATCAAGTCAAGACAACATCCAGAGGAAGAATAAAGACCGTCTTTTTCTATGACTCTTTTCAATAAGAAAGGAAGCTTTTCCAATAACCCACTGAGAAGTCTTCCCCTCATGTATCTTTGGCTAAATTGAGTCACATACCCACCAGTCCACCTTGGCAAGGTGAATGGAATGACCATGAATGGTTTATAAACATCTAGTGTAGAAGAGAGATTGAGAAATCAACCACAAATGTCTAGAACAATTACCTACACCCAATTTCCAAAATGAGTAGCTGAGGAATATATGTACATATTCATCTAGCATATTTTCTGGAACTTAGAAGGCATTAAAATCATAGTGGCCTATATCTATTAAAGAAATTTAATAAATAATTGATAACATTCTAAAACAGAAAACACAGGCTCTGATGGGTTCACTGGTGTGTTCTACAGAACATTTGAGGATTAACTTATATAAATTCTCTGCAAATTCTTCCAAAAGATGTAGCAAAAGAAATATTTCCTAACTCATTCTATAAGGATAGTTTAGCATCACCCTAACACTAAAACCAGACATAAACGTTACAAGAAAAGAAAATTATAGACTAATATCTCCATTGAACATAGATGCAAAAATTCTCAACAAAATATTAGACAATCAAATCTAATAATGTGTAAAAAGAATTAGACATCATGGTCAAGCGGAATTTATCCCAGGTGTACAAAATTGGTTTGACATTTGAAAATCGATTAATGTAACCCATCATGTAAACAGGCTAAAGAAAAGTTTACAGGACCGTATAGATGCAGAAAAAGCATTTCACAAAATCCAACCCTCATTCATAATAAAAACTCCCAAAAAACTAGGAAGAGAGGGAAACTTTCACAACTTAATTAAGAATATCTATTTTAAAAATTCTACAATTAACATCATACTCTAATGGTAAGAAATTCAAAATTTTCTCACTAAGATTAGGAAAAGACAAGGATGGCACCTCTTGGCACTTCTTTTCAACATTGTACTAGAAGTCCTAGCCAACGCAATAGGAAAAGGAAATCAAAGGCATAGAGATTGAGAAGGAAGAAATAAAACTGTGTTTGTTTGTAGATAACATGATTGGTATCTACATGATTGTTATCTACATGATTGTTATCTATGCATAAAACCCAAAAGAATCAACAAAAACATTCCTGAACTAACAAGCAATTGTAGCAAAGTTACAGGATATAAAGTTAATATACAAAGGTCCCTCACTTTCCTATATACCAGCAGTGAACAAATGGAATTTCAAATTGAAAACACATTTCTATTTATATTAGCACTCCCAAAAATCAGATTCTTAGGTATAAATCTAGCAAAATATGTACAAGATTATATGTAATGAAACCTATGAAAATCTGATGAACAAAATCAAAGAACTGAATAAATAGAGAGGTATTCCATGTTCATGGAAGACTCAATATTGTCAAGGTATCAGTTCTTCCCAAATTGATCTATAGTTTCAATGCAATCCCTATCAAAATCCCAGAAAATCATTATATGGATAATTATAAACTGATTGTAAAGTTTATATGGAAAGGCAAAAGACCCAGAATAGCCAATAAAAGATTGAAGAACAAAGTTGGAAGATTGATATTACCCAACTTCAAGATTTACCATAAAGCTACAGTAATCAAAATAGCTTGGAATTGGCAAAAGAAGAGACAAATCAAAGGAACAAAATATAGAGCCCAGAAATAAATCCACATAAATATAACCAACTGATCTTTGAAAAAAGAGCAAGGACACTACAGTGGAAAAAGATAGTCTTTTAAACAAAAGGTGTTGGAACAACTAGACATCCACATGTAAAAAAAGTTAATCAAGACACAGACCTTACATTCTCCACAAGAATTAACTCAAAATGGATCATAGACCTAAATATAAAACACAAAACTATAAAACTCCTAGAAGATAACATAGGAGAAAACTTAGATGAACTTAGGTATGGTGATAAAACATCAAAGCCATGATCCATGAAATAAATAATTGATAAACTGGACTTTATTAAAATTAAAAACTCTGGTCTGTGAAAGACAATATCAAGAAAATGAGAAGGCAAGCCACAGACTGGGAGAAAAGAATTGCAAATGACACATCTGATAAAGGACTGTTCTCCAAAATATACAAAGAAAATGAATAACCTGATTGAAAAATGGCAAAAACCCGAACAGACACCTCAACAAAGAATATATACAGATGGCCAGTGAGCATATGAAAAGATGTTCAACATCATATGTCATCATGGAAACACAAATTAAAACAATAATAAAATACAACTACATACCCACTAGAATGACCAAAGTTCAAAGACTGACAACACCAAATGCTGGTGAGGATGTGGAGAACAGGAACTCTCATTCATTACCGATGGAGTGCAAAGTGGTACAGCCACTTCACAAGACAGTTTGGTGGTTTCTTAAAACACTTAACATACTCTTACCATATGATCCACCAGTCATGCTCCTTTACCCAAATGAACTAAAAACATGTCCACACAAAAACCTGAACATGGGTGTTTATAGCATCTTTATTCATAATTGCCAAAATTTAGATTCAATCAAGATGCCCTTCAGTAGGTAAATGGGTAAATGTTACATCCAGACAGTGGAATACTATTCAGTGCTAAAAAGAAATGCTCTAACAAGCCATGAAAAAACATGGAGGAAACCTAAATGCATATTACTAAATGAAAGAAGGCAATTTGAAAAGGCTACATATTACATAATTCCAACTGTATGACATTCTGGAAAAGACAAAATTATAGAGAGATTAAAAAGATCAGAGGTTGCCAGAGGTTGAGGAGAGGGAGGGATGAATAGACAGAGCACAGGGGACTTTTAGTGCTGACACTATTCTGTATGACACTACAATAATGGACACATGTCATCATATATTTGTGAAAACCTGTAGAATATACACCATCACGAGTTAAACCCTGGTGTAAACTATACACTTTGAGTGGTAATGATGTGTAAATGTGGGTTTATTGATTGTAAGAATACACCACTGTGGTGTGGGATGTCCATAATGGAGGATGTTGTGTATGTGTGTGTATGTGTGTGTGTGTGTACACACACATGTGGAAGGGAGACAGGTGGGGGCAGGGGTTATATGAAAATTCTCTGTATTTTCCACTCAATTTTGTTGTGAACCTAAAACTGCTCTAAAATTTAAGTTTTATTATTTTTTAAAATTAGCAGTGAATTGTAGAATATCACATATAAGTTCAGACAATTAAATTCAGGAACTCATCCTAGAAAAAGTGGTAGGATGAGTTCTAGCACTTTTCTGAATATCACTACAGTCACCTTCAAAGTACTTCCCTTGGGAAGTTATGTACCTATGCCAGCACCTAGTCCACCCTTCATAGCAATTTTGGAACTCTTTTTCTGAAATGGCCATGAGAGCTGTCATCGGATTACCCTTGATGTCCTGAATGTCATCAAAATGTCTTCCTTTCAATATTGCCTTTATCTTCGGGTAAAGAAAGAAGTCATTGGGGGCCAGATCAGGTGAGTAGGGAGGGTGTTCCAATACAGGTATTTGTTTACTGGCTAAAAACTCCCTCACAGTCAGTGCCCTGTGAGCTGGTGCATTGTCATAATGCAAGAGCCATGAATTGTTGGCAAAAATTTCAGGTCATCTAACTTTTTCATGCAGCCTTTTCAGCACTTCCAAATAGTAAACTTGGTTAACTGATCATCCATTTGGTACAAATTCATCATGAACAATTCCTCTGATATCAAAAAAGGTTAGCAACATCGTTGCAATAAGTTCGCAAACCTAATTGTCAGACCTCCTACACAAAGTTAATACAAACAAAAATTTGCAATACTTAATCAGCCCCTGCTCAATGCCTATGTAAATTTCAATTTTCCTTTAAAGTCTCTCTTAACACTCACCTTTCTCTGCAAAATTCTTTTTAATTTTCCCTTTATACATAGATCTTCTCCTGCATCTAAAATCCTGTATTTATAACCCATAAAAAGATAATACATCCTTAAAAAATCTAATAATCTACTATTATTACAGGTTTTGACAGGTGAATGCTTTAATTTACCCTTAAATACTGTAAACTGTTCTTTGAAGAATGGCACTATGTTTTCCATTGTTCTTTGTCTTAAAACCTTGATGCTTACTCAATAAAGAATACTAACCACTTATATCACTGAAAAACTGTTTAAAAGACAGTATATTCAAACCATTTGAATTCATGTGTGAGAAGAATCTTCCCCTTAAAAATAATGGTGTCAAATCTCAAATAAATTTTCAATTCCTTACCAAGCAAAATCTAATTAATATAGCATCAGTACATTTTTTACAGTGTTTCATGGTTACATAAACATTTACACACACAATTTAAATTTAAAGTTTTCTCCCACATTTTATTTTCTGTGCCACATAATCAGTGTGATGGATTAAAGTTTCTAGGAGTAGCACACAGCTGTTAGGTGCCACAAATACATTAAGCCACAAAATCTATTTGAAGTCAACATTTCTGAAAAAGGCTCTCCACCTCATCTGTGATAAGTCTTAGAGCATTTCACTCATTATAATTAGGTTCAACAGCCAAATAAAACTACTTCAGTTAAGCCTGACAACTGAAGGTCATGTTCAAAGTTGGACGGAGGACATAGCAGAACATATGAGATACAGTTTCTATAAAAACTTTCCCTTATCCTTTAGGGTCTTAACATACATAAGCCATGGTTTGGGACTGATAAAATAACCAGTAATACAGATGCCTAAAGAAAATCAGCCCCAGGCTGGGAGAATCTCACATTAGGAAGAACAACAAGCATTTAAAAATAAAATAAAATAATTATAATCATTACACTTTATTGAATATAAGCAGAGTTATTTAAAAACATTTGTAGGCAGTAGGCAAGCTACCCTTCTGAAAACCTAGACCTTTATTATATCAAACATATTAAAACATATAACTCAATACATCTAATTTTTGAATTTTTAAATGGATTTGATCATTTTTATTAACACACTCTTTTCTAGATAAGCAATGAGCACTCAGCCTAAACTGCATACTTAATGAATAAAGTGCTTTTTCTACATAAGATGATTTGTCAACATCGTCCCTTTACAACTCCCTTACTAGTAGGAATCATCTTGCTGATTTTAGAGATGAAGAAACTGAACTGGAAGCACCTAAGGAACATTCCCAGGATCATCAGATTGGTAGATCAGCGTCAACATCCAGTTTGGTCTGGCCTCAGAGCTCTTAATCCTTTCCTCCATTTTCTGCCTGTCAAGGGAATTTAGGTCTTCATAAACCTCGCTAGCCTGTATTGAAATCTGAACATCTAACCAACATTTATGGCCTATAATTCAATAGTAAATCAGCCAACAGTAAATCTGCTTTGGGGCTGCCCTGTTTTATACATGGGTATCTGGCCTTCATAGTGTCACATCTCCTAACTTCACTGCAAATGACATTTGGACATAAACTAATTCTCTCACCCTTATCCCCACCCCCCACCCCGCTCCAGCAACTGACCTGTATGCCTTGTGAAGGGGGGATATAATAACATTGTCAAGGAACACACAAATTTCACTAACAATGAATGTAAAGTTCCTAGGTAAAAGTCAAGTGGAGCCCCAGTTTTCTGTAAATGTAATTCCATTGTGTTAAAAGTAAAATTGTTGTGTGACAGATTATTGTATGTATCATATGTTAAACTATACAAATATAAACATGGTTCTATAAAAGCTCCCAAAACAGACTACCCTGTTTGGGTAGAAAGAAGCAATCTTACTAGCCTCTAAAGAGAGAGACCATTTGAACATAGAGGAATAGAAGAAAGATGATGTTTTTCTTTCTGAGTAAGAATCATTTTCAGGCAGATGAGAAAGTATTACTTCAAAGAGACTATGTCTCTAAAAGACTTTAACATAATAACATAGGTAACGTCTATTTTTCCTTTAAAATTTTTATTTTGACAGAATTTCAGATGTAAGTAAAATACTACAAAAATAGTACCCAAAACTCCATATAGTCTTTTATCCTCTACCCAGATTAGCTAAATGTAAACATTTCATCATATTTACCTTATCCCTTAACCGCCCCCCTCTCCCTTTACCTTTCTGCGTGCGCGCGCGCTCGCGCGCGCGCACACACACACACACACACACTTTCTCCCTCTGAATTTGAGATTAAATGTGGACAAGAGACCCCTTTGCCCCTAAATATATTAGTGTATATTTTCTGAAAGCAAGAGCATCTCTTAGCTAAGCAGAATACAGTGGTCACAATCAGGAAATTAATATCGATGCATACCATTATCTAATTAATAAATGTTATTTATATTTTGCCAATAGTGTCAATTAAATCTTTTATGGTAAAAGAAGGAACCAGATCATAAGTTGCCTTCAGTTATGTATTTTTTATCCTGGAATAGTTTCTCTGTATTTCTTGTGTTTTATGACATTGATATTTTTGGAAGAGTACAGCTCAGACCATTTGGCCTTTGTCTGATGTTTCATGATTTGATTCAGGTTTGCACTTTTGGGAGCAATCAATGATGTACATGTCTCAGTGCATCATATCGGGAGGCACTTGATGTCAGTTTGTCCCATTAATGGTGAATGTTTAACTTTGATCATGTGTTAAAGTGGCAATTACCAGGTTTTCCTATAAAGTTATTGTTTTTCCCTTTGTAATTAGGAAGCATCTTATGGGGGAGATATAAAGCCATCTGAAAAATATTACTTAAATCCCAGGAATTTTAAATCGAATGTTTTCTCCCCTTTTTGTTCTCATTAGTGTAGTACAAGCTATCTGCAACCCTGAATTTTCAAGAGACTAAAAAAAATGCATTGTGGGGCCGGCCAGGTGGCTCAGGTGGTTAGAGCTCCGTGCTCCTAACTCCGAAGGCTGCCGGTTCGATTCCCACATGGGCCAGTGGGCTCTCAACCACAAGGTTGTTGGTTCAACTCCTCAACTCCCGCAAGGGATGGTGGGCTCCACCCCCTGCAACTAAGATGGAACACAGCACCTTGAGCTGAGCTGCCACTGAGCTCCCGAATGGCTCAACCACAAGGTTGCCGGTTCGACTCCCACAAGGGATGATGGGCTGAGCCCCCTGCAACTAGCAACAGCAACTGGACCTGGAGCTGAGCTGCCCCCTCCACAACTAAGACTGAAAGGACAACAACTTGACTTGGAAAAAAGGCCTGGAAATACACACTGTTCCCCAATAAAGTCCTGTTCCCCTTCCCCAATAAAATCTTTAAAAAAAAAAAATGCATTGTATCTGGAACACTCATTGTTTTAAGTGATATTAAATTAGTATATATCTAAAATATGAATTTTCTTATGCATTGTTAAGAACAAAAATGCCCTCATAGTTATAAGGTAATAGCTGCTTGATGAAGGATAAAACATTTCTACTTTTATAGTCATTCTTACTGTTCTTGAAACTAAAATCCTATTCATTCAAAACAGTTTTGATGGCAACTGATTGTAATTCAATGTAAGGCGAGGTCTGGCAATAAATTTCTAAGAAATGTTTATTTTGAAAAAGTTTCCACTGGCACATATTACCTTACAATATTAAATATAACCTAATTGTCTGCAGAAAGGTTCAACATTGGGCATGGTTTGGAATAATTGTGACCTTCTGTTGGATGAAGTGGCAAAATATTTGCTGATAGACATGTCTATCAGTAGACCTCCCCCTCAGAAATCTTGTTTTTTAATATCAGAAATTTTTGAAATTTGCAGAGATCACTCTGTTCCAAGGAGAATGGTTTAGAGTGGGAGAAGGAGTCGAAACTGAAAGACCACATGGGGACTGTTGCAGTCATCCAGAGAAGAGATGGTAATACCAACTCAAGATATAATTCGGAGGATGAAACAATAGAAATTGGTTATTATTTGGATAAAAGAAATAGGAGTAAGATACAGAAAGATGCCAGGACAATCCTCTGGATTAAATTGGAACAACTGTGTGGACAAGTTGCTATTTACTAAGATGGGGAGATGAGGGAAGCAGGAGGAGTTTTGCACATGTTGTTTTTGAGACGCCATTGAGGAATCCCTGTGGATATGTCCAGAAAGCAACTGGATGTACAGCAAAGAGGTCAGGGTGGAACCACTGTGCTAAGTGCTCTCATGTGCTGGCATTAGTCTGGGACTTTTTTTCAATTCACTTATACCAAATGGAAGCTTTTTTTTATACTCACAACCACCGTGTGAAACAGATGAAGTGAGTATGAACCAGTTTTACGGTACATTGAACTACCACTCAGCAATTAAAAGGAATGTTACACTTTGCATATGAGTCTCATATGAATTTCATATGCAGTATGACAAGTGAAAGAAACCAGAGTCAAAGGTTACATGCTGTATTATTCCATTTACATGACTTCCTGGAAAAGGCAAAACTAGAGATCAGTGGTTGCCAAGGGTTAGGATTGGAGGGGGAGGATCTGACTACAAAAGGGGCAGCACGAGGAAATATTTTTGAAGGTGAGGTTAGTTGTTCCATATCTTGACTGTAGTGGTGACTACAAAGCTCTATGGATTTGTCAAAACTCACAGAACTGTACAAGTAAAAAGTGAATTTGAATGTGTGTACAGTTTTAAATGTCTATCAAAAGGATTTGAAGCAGGGGAGTATGCTCTAGAAAGGTCATTCTGGCTCCAATGTGAAGAATGAATCAGACACATCAAACTCCAAAGGCATGAGATCTGCTTGGAGCTGTGGCATTAATCTGGTAAGATATAATTATGGCCTGCACTAGGGTAGTAACGGTGAGGATGGAGAGAAGCAGATAGGTTTGAGAGACTACGAGGTGAGAAATAAGAAATAATGTTCATGTTTTTAACTTGAGCAAGTGGATGGATGGTGAGGTCATTCGAAGGAGACTGCTGAATGTGAAAAAGATTTTAGAGGAAGGGCAGTAGCTCAGTTTGGGATATGTTAAGGTTTCTGGTGTAATTGTAAGTTTGTAGGCAGATATTTACATGGTGTCATGCCTGAGGGAAAATACTTGTATTCTATCCAAGTAATGGTGCTGAAAATGACATAATCCACTATATTTATATAACTGACATTTCCAGGAACCCAAAGCAGTTCATAAAAAATGCAGTGCATTTTTTTAATTCACTGAATTATTCCTCCTGGAGACATTTCCAGTTTGGGACCTGGAGGCTTTGTACATTACTTTGTTGTCCACACCAGGGTGCAAAACTGATGACTACAGTTGACAAACAAGGGCAACTACTTAGTTTCCTATAGTAGCTTGAATCCTTAGCTCATGCCAGTTATCAACTCCACTGAGAGCAGGGTCTTCTGCCTAAAGAAAAATAATAAAAAAGCTAAATATGATATCTTTTCAGAAGTCCTTGAAAGCCTTTCTCCAATAATGGGAGCTAAGGTAAAGCTCAAGGATAATGAGGAAAAAAACATATCTGCCTATGTCACATATTTCTCAGCAGGCTTAATTATGTTTGTGCTACTTACTACTTAAAGTGACTAGTTGGATTTTTGTTTTCATTAATGCTGGAAGAGGTGATAAAGATCCTCCCCCGAAGAGCTAGAAATAATCATTCTCCTTGCTATCTTCTCAACAAAGCAAACATAAGCCCTTAAAGCACAGGGGTTCTGAAAGCCACAGATGGCAATACTTGCTCCTACGCTGTTTTAAGTTTTTAAAATTGTTTCAGTTGTATAGATCTGATCTTCCAGAGTATCATGCTCCTTAAAAACAAGCACGTCTACAATTTTTGTTGCATTCTTTCCTATCTTTGACACAGTGCTGGACACACATTCAGACTTCAAAAAGTTGATTGCAATGTACAGTAATGAATCTTAAAAGGTTCTTGGGTGTGCTTTATTTTGAGTCAATATTTAACTATCTCTCTTTTCTCATCTTACAGTCTGCTCCATTCTTCACCCCAACCCACACAGAAATCATTTTCTTTACTTCTTTGTCTCTTTGACTTCCCCTTTCTCAGGTTCCTAAAGCCAGAACGAGCCTGCCTGTAATGTTAGGAAATGAATTCAACTCTTCATGACAGGTATTTTCAGCATGTCTGAGGGGTCCAGCTGAGCCTCAATGGGATTCAGAGTCTGCCTGAATGTGAGGAACTGCTGGTTTTACTGACCCATCTGCAGAGCTGTCCTTTTGGGAAAGTAGGGGAAGGGGAACAGGGCCCAAAGGAGAAGATTTTGTGTGAAGTTTATGACAGAGTGGAGAAGTACAATGATGGTGAGAATAGGATGACATTGGTTACCTACCCTGGACCCCAGGAGTAAGTCAGATTGCTGGGAAGAAGAAAAATTGTGCAGTAAATTAATTGTGTAATATAGTCTTGAATTACTTTATGAGTCACAGGACCTAAGGAGAGCTACGTTGTGGTCAAGGTAACCAAGTTTATTCCTTGATTGAAGACCCTAATGGCTTTTCAAAACATCACCAAAGAGACTTCCAAAATATGAATCCAGGGATTCAATTCTCATGTTAAAAAAAGAGAGAGAGAGAGAGAGAGACAAAATAGTTGAGTGATAGTTAACCAGGTGAAGACTTGGGAGGGTGGGGAGGACATGTCAAGGAAAGAAGATAGATTGAGCCGAAGTATAAGAAAGAGCTCAATGTTTGGAAGACTCTCAAATACTTCATTACTGATGGAGCTTGAAGTTATAAGACAGGGAATACAAGGTATGAAAATAAAAATAGGCAGCCTTGATTGCAATGTCTAAAGGCTGAGATTCTACCTTATAAGCAAGGATTGCCAATTCCAGTCCTGTGGTTGTGGCTTCCTAAAGAACTGTGTAAAGGTGTATTCTGGGGTTACACTGGACTCATCAAGAAAGTCACAATCAGAAAGAAGGGAGGAGAGTGGTGGTATATATATATCACATTCTAATATCCCTGCTTTGGCAATGAGAAGCCATTAAGGGTTTGTAACCCCTGGAAGATGTGACCTCAGACACATGTATATTATACCACCAGAGTACATTCATTAAATTTGGCCCACTTTTCTAGATCCTGAGAAATCACTGATCAATATTAAGTGATTATATTCACAGCATTTGTGTCCTCCTGTTTCTTATAAAGCATTGTAGTAAGCCTGAAATATATACCAATTTAGCCAATAACATTGGTCTCTTCTGATTGTTGAACAATTGACTGGCAGAAGGTTCAACTGAAGCACAACCATCAATACTCCTTGATCCACTCACCTCAATATGATCTAGCTTACTGAGTCTCTCTAAGGCGGCTTTGAGATTGACTTGCCAATTCGCAAAATAAATTATCACCTTAGGAGCTAACTCCAGTGTCCTTGTAATGCTAGCCATCTAAACTTGACTTCTCATTTTTCATAATTGTTCTTGGGTTTTCCTGAGATTTTTTAAGTTGGGGAAAGATCTCTATTTGAATATGTTTAATTATAAGCTAATCATATCTTAAAAGAAAGAATGTTATATTATAAAAATGATTACCTTTATTGCTATTATACAATGCAGATGTTGGGGGAAGGAGAAGCTGTCAATAAGCATGACTTTGGGGTATACAGTCTGGGTAGTGAGTTGGGCAATGGCCTACTGAAACATAACAGAATGCAAGAGGAGGAAGAGGAAAATGACAACTGATTTAGATCTCTCTGAATATTAAATGTGAAGCCTTAGTTTGTATTACAGCATCCTAAAAGTATGTGTTACGAACTGATCAAAAGCCTGTCTATAATAAATCTCTTTGTAGATATATTATAATTAAGCTTTTAAGATTTTATTATTTAACGAATAGCTGCACATTTTTCAATGTTTTAGTAGGCTTTCCTTCCCATCCATTTAATTTTTATGGCTCTCCATTAAGTTATGCTTCTCTTACATTTTGCTGCACAAAATTGAATATGACTGCCAAGGCTGGCAAATTTTCATATTTTTACTTTTTAATTTTCCTCCATTCTTTGGGTACACTTATGCTGCCAGTAGTTTCCTATAGTCCTGCATTTGGACACTGTACCTCATTTCATAGACAGTACCCTATTCTTTTGGATCACAATCCTTATCATATTGGCTTTTATCCTAAGGCTTCTCTCCAACAGTAGCAACATGGCTGCCACTGTCCAAGCAACATTCTCACATGACAGTATTCCAAGGAGAAAAAAAAAGGGGACAAGGACAAAGTTTACCTTTCTCCAGTTTTATCAAAGAAGAAAAACTCTCCAAGAGGTCACCCAGATAACTTATTTTACTTCTTATTGGAAAAAATGAGTCACATGGCTACTCCTACTAGGTTAAAGAGGGGATGTGTAAATGTGCATCTAGCAAAATGAATGGGATTTCCAAGACAAAAATAAAAAATTCACGACTCATCCCTATGATCTAAATACATGGCTACTCCAAACAAAGTTCAGGAAACTCTTATTAAGAAAAAAGTCAGGAATAGCTTTTAAATAGGCAACCAATAGTTTCTGACACTTCTCCCCACCTTGAAGAAGGAGGAATAGAATACAGAGGTGAAGGGTTTTCTTGATTTAGAAATTGGTATAGTAATAGAGAATACTTGAAGATGCATATGTTGGATTGGAAGCGAGAGATGATTTTCATATTTGGGCATATAAAATGTTTGTGATACATTGAGGTAGTATATGTGCCCAAGCAGATGGAAGGAAATATAGAACTAGATCTTAGGAAAAAGTTGTGTGTTAGAGAGAAACATGAGAGCCATCAGTATATTTGATGGCAATTGAGGCCATAGAATTGAATGTGGCCATCAGGGGCAGTATAAAAAGAGAAACAGAAGAGGAACTAGTGTGGAATACCAATATTTAAAGGATAGGAAGAGAAATTTAGACCCTGGAAGGCAGCTCAGAAAGATACGTGAGAGAGATAAGAGGAAAACCAAATCAAGGTAATGACATAAAAATCCAGAAAAAGTTTAAAGATATGACTGATAAAGAGAATCAAATACTGTGCAAAAGTCAAATAAGATAAAGATGAAAAATGTTAATGACACAACTTGGACAGTTACAACATCATTTGATAGCATTTTCAATAAAATGATTAAGAGAAGTAAATTACAGTGGGTCAAAGAGTAAATAAGAACCAAGGAAAAGGAGAAAAGTGTTTAATAAGTTAACACACACACACACACACACACACAATGCTGTTATCGTTAAGGTTTTTGATATCTTAATAAAAAATAAAAATGATAAAAATATTAGGCACTATGATTTTGTTCTGTGTGTCTTTTCAGACACCCCTTAAATTATCTATGGTGCCTAATCTGTTTATAATGGGCATACACAAGTATTTAATATGAATTATTGAGTCTTATAAATGCTGTAACTCAACCTGCAATTTAATCTTAATTCCAATTCTTACTAGCTTTGTGACCTTTGTTTAGGTAACAAACCCTAGCTTTGTTACTAGGGTTGCATAGTATGTCCCAGGTCACACATCTAGTTTGTGAGGTAATTTGACTTCAAATTCAGGTCTGATTGCAAAGTTCAAATCCTTAACCATTGAGACTTCCAGTGAAACTATTGAAATATGAGTCAGTTTCCACTTTTATCAATGCCAGCATGACTTTAGTTTTTCTTTTTCTTTTTTTTAACTGGCAAGCTGAAGATCTTTATGTTTTTCTTATGAAAGCATTTTTAATTTTCTTTTTTTAAATTTTTATTAAATTTATTGGGGTGACATTGGTTAATAAAATTATGTAGGTTTCAAGTGTATGATTCTATAATACTTCACCTACATAGTGCGTTGTGTGTTCACCAACCTGTCAGTTCTCCTTCCATCACCATATATTTGACCCTCTAACTACCCTCCCTTCCACAGTGCAGAGACAAAATAAAGGCCATATGAGAAGACTTTGGGTAAAAGTCTTTAGGTCACGAGTTCTGCCAAGAGGTAGGAGTAAAATGGTTTGTGTCCATACTCCTCAGGATGACAGGCCTATCCATTCCTCTACCCAACCATGCCCTTTCCTGTAATTCCTAGCCAGCTGCAGCTGAGAAAGAGATAATGTATTATACAGAGCAGTTCTCCAAAATGGGCAGTGTGAAAGAGGAGTTTAACTAAGTGGTGCCAATTATGTAAATCAATCATATGCAAGCTTTACAGGCCATGCTATGATCAGTGTGGAGGTCCTGAAAATAGCATCATCTGTGATAATAAGCAGTATGTTAATTATATCATCAGAGTGAAAAATTTGGGGACAAAAATGCTCTAAATATTCACTTCAAGTCAACCATTCATATTTTAAGTGCTTTGGGTGTATAATATAGGAAACTTTTTAATTGAAACAGAGCAAATAAATTATTACAAAAAGTTTCAAAAGACAAAGGATTGCAATGAGATATCATCTCACCCCAGTTAGAATGGTTATCATCAACAAGACAAATAGTCACAAGTGTTGGAGAGGCTGTGGAGGAAAAGGAACCCTCATACACTGTTGGTGGGAATGCAGACTGGTGCAGCCACTATGGAAGGCAGTGTGAAGGCTCCTCAAAAAATTACAAATAGAATTATCGTATGACCCAGCAATCCCTCTCCTGGGTATCTACCAAAAAAATCTGAAAAGATTTATACATAAAGACAAGTGTGCTCCAATGTTCATTGCAGCTTTATTTACGATGGCCAAGACATGGAAACAACCAAAATGTCTTTCGATAGATAAATGGATAAAGAAGTTGTGGTATATATACACAATGGAATAGTATTCAGCGGTAAGAAAAGATGAAATAGGACCATTTTTGACAACATGGATGGATCTTGAGATTATAACGCTAAATGAAATAAGTCAGACAGAAAAAGCAGAAAACCATATGATTTCACTGATATGTGGTATATAAACCAAAAATAACAAAAGAACAAGACAAGCAAATGAGAAAGAAAAACTCATAGACACAGACAATAGTTTCGTGGTTACCAGAGGGTAAGGGGGGAGAGGGGTGGTAGATGAGGGTAAAGGGGATCAAATATATGGTGATGGAAGGAGAACTGACTCTGGGATTTATAGATGATGTAATACAGAATTGTACACCATAAATTATGTAATTTCATTAACAATTGTCACCCCAATAAATAAATTTAAAAAAAAAAGAAAAAAATTCACACAAAATAAAAAAAAAGAATTGTACATCTGAAATCTATGTAACTTTACTAACAATTGTCACTCCAATAAACTTAAATTTAAAAAAAAAGAAAAAAAAAGGATCGCTATCTTAAATTTTAGCTATGTTTTATGGGTTTACTGTGGCCATAGGCTTGTCTTTTTTACTGGTGGAGAAACAAAAAGACAACAGCTAATGCCAGGTCATTTAATCCACTGTTCTATAACAAAGCAGTTGAGGGAGGAAGACAGAGAATAGAGTCAACTTTTATGAGAAAGTTGTTCATGTTTTCCTGTGATACAACTTTTCCATTCAGATATTTTATGACAACTGCAGTCCCTAAGGACTGACTGACTATGCAAAGTTAAGACTGATATTTTATAAGACTTCCCCTATTACTTAATTACTGCAATCTGACAATAAAACCATCTGCCTCTAACAGGCTAACTCCACAAACTGCTCAAGTCAAGAAAGCCAAATGTCTAAAAAGATACATTGTTTTATCCTGGGATGCCAAATTTTATTTTCAAACAGACTTCGTGTCTGAATTTTCTTATACCATCAATGGGAGGAGACATTTTGTTATTTTTTTCTCCACTATGAGCATCTAAAGATTTTTTAAAATCTTATTGGTTTTACACGAAATGTTGAAAGAATCATCATCAGAACTGCTGAGGATGATATAGATTCTCACATTTGGAAACCCATTGTTCTACTGTCAAACTAACAAGAATTCCTGAAATTTATTGAGTTGTTATGCTAAGCATTGTGCTTTACATGCAATTTATTATTGAATGTACACAAGAAATTTACAGGGTAGGAGCTATCATTTTCTCCATTTTACAAAGGAAAAAACTAATGCTTAAAGCCATTGAAAAAGCTTCCAAAGTTACACAGTTATTAATGGCAGTGGTGGGACTCAAACTCAGAGCTTTGGAGATCAGAGTCTAATACTCCTAACCCGTATAACAAAAAAAACAGAAGTCATCAATTACTATAATGAATGAGAACCCTCATCTAAAAGACCACAGTTAATGATTTAATATGACAGCAAGAAAGATGGCTACGAAATACTTATTTCAACTATATATAGCATTTAAGAGATCTATAAATATAGCTATTTTTTTCACTTTCATTTTTGGTATAAGAGAGCATTTTGGGGGAAAAAGAAAAAGAAAATTAAATGGATGACTTCAGGTCAGAACTATTCTCAGGAGACCAAATCTTGCTAAATAGAGCCTGTTATGCTAAGCACTTAGGAAGTTTTCTAACACTTCACAAAAGAGAAGTATTTGTGCCCAATTTACTTGGTTTTTAAGGAAAAAAAATAAAAATATGCATTTTGTTATTAATGACATACTTTCTAATTATGACATGTTTCCTAAACTGATGCTTCACAACCAAGTTAACAGACTCCTTCTGTCACATACTGTTATGAACTGATCAACTGAAAACCCATTATTGACTATTGGCCTGATTGTTCCAGAATGGAACAACTGAATGAGATGAAAGTCATGGTCTCTAAGGGGCCCACGCTTCATCAGTTTGATTCTGTTTAAAGGGAGGCACTTTTGAAAATGGAAACGGGCACTAATAATGATTAGGATGAATCAGTGGATACAAAACTCTGGACATTTGATCTCCCTAGCTAAAGTTCACTCTCTTATTGCTGCCACTGTCTATTGTGGTACGAGACTGAGACCCTTTCTGGAGGTCAGGGCTAGAAAAGGAGCTTTTGATAAGAGTGGGTGTGAACAAACTGCTTGAGTCCCGTGAAAGAGATAAGACAAAGATTCCTTTGGAGACCATGTTTCTCCAGAGCTGGACTAGTATGTTGTGCTTTATAAGTTTTACTGGAGGTTGTACATAAAAGAAGTCACAGAATACATATGGACATAATCAGAATAAGGCTAGTAGAGGCTGAAGGGATGAAATTCGTGTGAAAACAAGAATGAAAAACAAAAACATGGAAAGTCCTATAGAAGGAGAGAGAATGGGCAGTTTAAGTTGTGAGGAAGACGTTTAGATTCCCCTTGTAGTAAGTTTTCTTTAACATGGTATACATGTGGAAATAAGAATGACAAGACTGATCAACAAGTGACCTGAGCTTACAAAACCTGAACTGACTTCACATAGAAGAAAATATAATTCAGAAATTCAAAGCTTATCGAGAATTGAACATAACTCTAGACACTGGGCTGTCTCCTTCCCCTGGGTAACAAGAGATCCTTGTTTCCTGCTCTGCCATGATTGAATCTACACTGTTTGCCTCTGCCCCTTTCTGCAGGTCATTGGCTTTTGCCCTCCCTTCCAAGTACACTTCTGTGGGTATGGCATTCAGCATCTCCAAGGCAGAGGATCCAATTTATTCATTCACTCACCATCCAGTAGGAAGCTCCTGGTGGGGAGAGTATGTGTGTCAGAAAATCTAATGTGCTTCGGATTAGCCTGCAGAGCAGCTGCGTTTAAGTCAAATGCCTACCTCTTGGCCAATAACCATGACCAAAGTAATGGGATCATACACAGCAAATAGAATGTGGTTGCCCGTGGTGCTGGAACAACACATTCTCTTACATGTCCTACCACCTCCCTGGCTGTTCCTTGGGTTCTTTTTCAAGCTTATACTCCTCTGTCTAGGCATTAAATGTTGGATTTCCTTGAGGCTGAGCCTTAGGCCTTTTTCTCTTTTCCCACTATCTCCTTATATAATCTCTACCATGTTCCATGGTTTCAGTTAACATATACGTACCAACAATTTCCAAATGTGTATTTCTTCTCTAGATCTCTTTTTTGAGTTCTGTAACTGATATCTAATTGCTCACTTGGTACTGCCACTTTTATGTCTCAGAGGCACTTCAATTGCAACCTGTTCTGGACTTAACTTATGCTTAACTTAACTTATGTTACCTGTCTGTCTTCCTTCCAGTACACATCACTATCCATTCTGTTGCAAAAGGCAAAAATGTAAGAGTCATCCTGGACATATCCTTGTGCCTCAAACCCATTTTCAATCTACCCTCTTGTCTGCCAATCCCACTTCCTCAACATCTCTTAAAGCTATCAACCTCTCTGCTCTTCACCACGACCTCCTTACTTCATGCTACCACCCTCACTCTCCTAGACCACTGCAGGAGCCCTCACATCCCCCTTATCTACTCTAACCCCTTTGCAATCCACTCCCACCATCACAGTCACAGTGAACTTTACAAAAGGCAACCCTCATCATGTCACCCGCCTACTTAACATTTAATGATTTCTTATTTTTCTTGGAATTGAGAGCAGCCATCATAACACTGAAGAAGAACAAAGTTAGAGGACTGATACCATTTGACTTCAAGACTTACTATAAAACTACAGTAATCAAGACAGTGTGGTACTGGTGAAAGAATTGACAAATCAAGGGAATAGCATAGAAAGCCCAGAAATAGGCCCACATAAATATAGTCAACTGAGCTTTGACAAAGAAGCAATGGCAATATAATGGAGCAAAGATAGTCCTTTCGAAAAATACTACTGGAACAATGGGACATCCACAGGCAAAAATAAATAAATCTAGACATGGACCTTACAACACTTCACAAGAATGAACTCAAAATGGATTATAGGCCTGAATATAAAACTATAAAACCCTTAGAAGATAACAAAGGAGAAAATCGAAGTGACCTTGAGTATGGTGATGACTTTTTAACTATAACACCAAAGGCACAATCCATGAAAGAAGTAATTGATAAGCTAGAAATTAACTATCAAGCCATGGAAAGACGTGGAGGAAGCTACATGCATTTTACAAAGTGTAAGAAGCCAATCTGAAAATGCTACATGCTGTATGATTCCAACTACATTCCAACTACATTCGAACTACATTACATTACATTCTGAAAAAGGCAAAATATAGATACAGTAAAAAGATCAATAGTCGCTAGGGGCTGGGTTAGTACAAGGGGAAAAGAGGCAGAACACAGATAATATTTTGGACAGAGAAAATATTTTATGATACCATAATGATAGAAACATAGCATTATTCATTTGTCTAAACCCATAGAATGTACAACACCAAGAGTGAACCCTAATGCAAACTATGGATTTTGGGTGAGTTTGGTGTGTCATACTCCATACTCACCCAATTATAACAAATGTACCACTCTAGAGGGGAATATTGATAATGCGAGACAGATATGCATAGAGGCATAGGGTATGTATAGAAAATCTCTATATCTTCCTCTCAGTTTTGCTGTGGACCTAAAATTCCTCTTTAAAAAATTGTCTTCTAAAAAAAATATTTTTTTTACTGAATTTTTTTTTTTTACTGAAAAAGACAAATATCCCAAAGGAGTAGTCAGCTGATCATACAAGTATGTGATTTTAAAAAGCTATAAATGACCAAAAAGAAAGAAAAAAACTGAATAATCTCACCAGTAATATTTTTCAAATCTTCAAAATAAAACAATGGAACATAATTTCCCCCACCCCCTTACACTGAAAAACACTTAAAAGAATAAGAGTATCGAGTGTTGGCATAAGTGGTGGAGAAATAGGCCTTGAAGCACTCTTGGCAATAATGAAAATGGTCTAATAATTCTGGTGGGCAATCTGATAATAGATATATCAAAATTGTGAGATGTATGCCATTTGACCTAGAAATTTAACCTGAGAAAATAATAGGAAACATGTAAATAAAATACTGGAAACAGGATGACAATTTCATCATTGTTTACAACAGTCAAAATTCTAAAACAACCTGAAGTTAAAACAATAGATCTTTTAAAGAAATAAATAACTATGGTAAATCTACTCTACAGAAAACTCTGTAACCATAATTTTTTGGTGTGTTGATGTATAGTTAGTGACATGAAAGATGTCTGTGGTATATGCATGTAAAATATATGTTACAGATTAGTATTTTCCATATACCTATATCCGTTTGTCCATAAATGTTTATATATGCAATAAAAAGTTTGAAAATCTCAAGAACATTTACCAAAAGGTTAATTAACAGTGAAAATTAGGGAGTAATGAGATAATGAGTGATTTCCACTTTTAGTCATTTCTATACTATTTAAATTTTATAAGCATTATTACATGTATAATAAAGTTGAAAAAAGGCATAATATACACTCAGTTAATAGCTTTTAAAAGCACAGAGATAAGCCACACTTCTACTTATATCAAAGCTCTATTGTGCTACTTCAGATACCTGCTTTTCTCAAAGCTGAAAATTTCTATGCTTTGGAGTAGATTTCCCTTTCCAAGAATATTATGATATCTCTACCATGCCACCTAGTGTTACAAACTTGTGATGTCTTCAGAAAGGGTTGCAACTCAAAAACATTTTTAAGTATTCCAATTTACAATTCTTTAGGCAATTTGCACAAAACAAGTATATTTTTTAAAAGGGACTCTGAAATTTGTTGTGAGTAAATGTTACATCAAAGTTGCAAACTTGCAGCTATGTCCTTTTAATTATGTTGTAATTGAAGGAATCACAAAAGAGTATTTAGGAGCCATCGTAGTTAAATATTTAAACTGATAAAGAGGGAGAGTGAATCTCTGCCCTCACCTTCATCCTTGCACCCGCCCCCCAACACACCCTACCACTCCTACCATCACCACCAACACCTACAAAGGGATCAATCAGTTTCTTTAAAAGTTTACAAAAACAAAGATTTTATTTACAGATATACCTAGAGTCTACTTACTTTTGCTCTAAGGTTAGGGAACAAACAAGAAAGGTAAATAGTGAGATTTGTTTTTTCCTGTGATACTAATACAAATTAGTACTCAAAGGAAGTTGATGTTCTGTTGATAGCTTGGTTCCAGGCTCATTTAAGAATAACTTCATCAATATAACTCTAAGTAAAGACATATGTCAGTTAGGTAAAAATACTTTTTAGTACCTGTATGCCAGGCTGTTTAAACTGTTAGGAAACAATACTCTAAAAAGATAACAAAATCTCTGCTATCAGGGAATTTATAAAGTAGTATAATTTTCTTACAACTTTTCCAGTTTGAGACCATGTACCAAACACCTTCAAATTTTCCTACACTGAAACTGATCATTTTAATTCCTGGAAGTTTATCGTAAAACAAAATTTACAAGAAACTCATCTCAGCAATATGTAATAGTGACAAATTGGAAATTACCTAAATGACAAAAAATAGAGGGTTGGTTATGAACCATTAATGCACTGGAATACTATGCAGCCATTTAAAATGATATATATAATAATTTTAAATAGTTTTTTGCAAATATCTAAAATGTCAAATCAAGGGGAAACTCTCTGGACAATTCTAAGGCTTCCAAAAAGAAGATATGTTACATTTTAATGTGAAATATTGACTGTACAATCAAAAATTAAATATCATATTGAAAGTTTCTAAAACCGAAAAGACATATTGCTCCTCTATATATTGCACTTATAACCAACCGGGAAATTGTCTTTATAAACATTTTTCTTTATGCCTTAAACATAGAGTGAGTTTGACTAATCCTATAAAATTGGCTGCCTTTCTGTGAGGCCAACTTCAGACCATTCCACCTTACGGTAAATTGCCACCATGTTAAGAAACTATTTAAAAATTGACATTTCTACAATATAGGTACTCATTTAATAGAAAAGTCAGTTTTATTATTATTCCTTTAGATTATCTTTTAATTATGTCACAAGAAAAATTAACTTATTATTGGATGATCAATATAAAGATTACGTATATCAGTTTAATAAAACCTGGCTGTATTAGAGTCCATAATATAATATATAACATATTAACCTAGACCTGCTACAGAGATTTATGGATAATAAAAACAACCCAAATTAGGAAGTTTAGTATCCAAATCATATCTAGTCTTGTAGCACATTGGGAACTGATTGGCTGTTTAAAAGCCAGAGATTTTTTTTTTTAATTAGTTTCAGGTGTACAAAACAATGTGACAGATATTTACACCCCTCACTGAGTGATAATCCCTCTCCCCCAATCTACTACCTCCTCTGACATCGTATACAGCTGATACAATTCCATTCACTCTATTCCCTGTGCTGTACTCCACATCCTGTGACTATATATATATATATATATATTAAATTATAATTAACGTTCAGTATTATTCAGCTTCAGCTTCAGGTGTACACTGAAGTGCTCAGGCATATACACCATCCACGACGTATCATACCATTCTGGCATATAATAACAGTTTTTCCTGGGAAGTTCCAATTTCATTTTTTGTCCTTATTTTCATATGTGTGGCATGGAACTTTTACTTTAAATATCAGCATACAGGGATGGCCTTTTCATTGCCATTCGAATTGCAATAAAAGCTTTGAAGGCAAAAAAAAAACAAAAACAAAAAAAAACTCAGGATTTCAGCATTTAATTCCAGAATGAAAAAGAATCTAAATTGAAATCTTAGGCAGAAAGTGCAGAGAAATAAAGCTACTTAAAAAGAAAATTCAATAGCCTAAATGTCTGTACTGTAAAGTCTGTGAGTTTAAATAGTTTTGAAAATTTTACAACAAAAATGATTTCAATTCCTTTTAATATTAATTGTATAATCTCTACAACATTTGATTAATTATTAAATATAAAACTTAAATATGTTTAAATATGTTAATATAATATTTAAATACATTTATGTATTAATATATAAATATATTGCATTATATATAATGGAATATTATTCCATCTTAAAAAAGAAAAGGGAAATCTTGCCATTTGTAATAACATGGATGAACTGGGAGAGAATTATGCTAAGTATAATAAGCCACAGAGAGAAAAACAAATATTGCATGATTGCATGGTTATCACTTATACGTAGAATTTAAAAAAAAAAGGAAAAAGAAAAAAGAAAGTTGAAATCATAGAAACAGAGAATAGAATGATGGTTGGCAAGGGGTGGAGAAAATAGGGAGAGGCTGGTAAAAGGGCATACATAAACTTTCAGTTATAAGATGAATAATATCTCAAGATTTAATCTATAACATAGTGACTATAGTTGATAATACTATGTTATATACTATGTTATACAATTGAAATTTCCTAAAAGAGTAGAACTTAAATGTTATCACGAAAAGAAACAAAGGTAAATACGTGAGTGATGGATGTATTAATTAACTCAATGGTGGGAATCTTTTCACAACACATATGTATATCAAATCATTACATTGTGCCATTTAAATATATTATTATTTTATTTGTCAATTATATCACAATAATGGTGATAAAAAATGGAAAAAAAGAGTTAAATATTGCTAAGCCTTATTCAGCTTCTCTGTGGAGAACCATTTTAAATCTGTTTTAAAATCATGTTTAATCTTAATATGTATATTGCTAATTAATTAATAATGATTTGTTTTATAGAAGAAATAACAGTCCATCTAAAAATGTCTTCAGCAGAAGTTGTGAGATAAGCTGAAAAAGGCACAGACAAAAAAAAAAGACGACGATTGAATCCACATATTTGGTAAATATTTCTGAGAAAACATACAAAAAATATATATATATATATACACATATATATATACACACATATACACATATACATATGTGTATATATATATATATATATATATATATATATATATATTAGCTTTTTATTGGGGAAAGGGAACAGGACTTTTTTGGGGAACAGTGTGTACTTCTAGGACTTTTTTTTTTTTTCCAAGTCAAGTTGTCCTTTCAGTCTTAGTTGTGGAGGACACAGCTCAGCTCCAGGTCCAGTTGCCGTTGCTAGTTGCAGGGGGTTCAGCCCACCATCCCTTGCGGGACTCAAGGAATTGAACTGGCAACCTTGTGGTTGAGAGCCCACTGGCCCATGTGAGAATCGAACCGGCAGCCTTCGGAGATAGGAGCATGGAGCTCCAACCGCCTGAGCCACCGGGCAGGCCCACAAAACATTTTTAAAGTTCCATTATAAGTCACATGTCAGTAAAAAATACTTTCCCCAGTAATAATCTTTTATGGAAGACTTGAAGTCATCCATAATCCAAGATAATGCAAGTTGCACATAACAGTCTCTAAAATTCTCCAAAGAAGTTGACAACTTAAAAATATGTAGATGGCTTTGCTAGCTTTGCTATTCAGTATAATGATGGTGGCAAAGTTTTCATACTTTGAAATATCATTTTACAAAACACTGTTCAAGAACAGAGATGCTTCCACCTCAACAATTAATAATGGTTCTATCAGCACACTACAATATGCTACTGGTAGCCCTTAGGTACAATACTACACATCCTATGTTATTTCTCACTACTAAGATTGAATAGGTATTTACCTATGTTCATGATTCTGCCTCTCAAGATATCTTTTGATCTTTAACTTTAAAAAAACTCTCTAATAGCAAACTGAAAAGAACTTAATGGAGGTTTCTGAAAAGGAGAGAAATCTAAAACATGGGGTATTTTCTGTTGCTGCTGCTGGTTGCTACTGTTTAACAATAGAGTTTACATTTTTGTTGGTTTTTATTTAGTATCCATTCCCCTACATTATTTAAAGGAATTAATAAAGTTCTAAAATCATTAATTATACACATTAAAAATAAACAATTAAATAGAAAAATAAAGAATAAAAAATATGAACAATCATCAAAAAAGAAATACAATTGAGATATCAATCAATTTTAGCCTCATTCATAATTAGAAAAACATAATTCTAATTGGCTGTCTACACACAGATAAGCAAATATTTAACTTGTATAATGTATAGGATATGGGAAGCCAGGTACTCTCATACTCTATTGGTAAGAATAATTAGTGGAACCATCTTGGAGGACAAATTCTTGGATCTGGTAATTCTAGTATATTAGAAATTTCCTTTTAGAAATATCCTCAAAATTATGCCAAGATATTTATATGCACACAAATATTTATTGAAGCACTGCATGTGCTAGGAAAAACTATATAAAAGCTCCATAAAAGGAAACTGGTTATACAATTTAGTGTCCATCCATCCAATACTAGTTTACAGCCATGTAATTGATGTCACTGGGGGCAAAAAATCACCCTTTTGTGGGACCTGGGCCACTTCAAGCAAATGCCTGCTTTATATCAAGGCTTTCAATATTTGATCAACAGGCCACCCCCTATATTAATGAGTCTTTAGGAGGAAAATAAAATGCAGTTGAAATTCAATTATACTTCAATTGTTTAAGTAGTCATGCAAATGCCATACTCAAAATGTCTTCTTATGGAACTACACATAAAAAGATAGTTGGTTAATTGGTCTAAAGTCGTGAAGATGGAAAAAGGATAAAGAATCTTTCATCACAGTACAGGGTTTATTTTTTCTATTACATCTGAATAGAGAGAAACTGAGGCAAAATTAAATAGTGTGGGGGAGCTTTGCCATTGCTAAAATGAAAAACAAAACAAAAACAAACAGCCATAACTGTGTAATTGTCTCGGTCAAAATGAACTCTTTCTTGTTTGGTGGGTCACTTTATCCATTGCAGTGGAAGTGACAGTGGTGGTGAGACTATATCTAGAGGAGCTGCTTTCTGGAAGATATAGTTTGTACCTACATGTTTCTAACATAACAGGCAAAATTATCTTTGAAAATATGAGTTGGTTGAATTCAAACTAAACAAGATGAAGAGACTAATTGTGAAGTTTTTATTTAGACTCATTCTGGGTCTTTTCTGGTTCCAATTCCTTTGAACTTGAATCTGCATTCCCAGAATCCACACACATCCATCCTCTTTCCACATGCAATACTGCAGCATGTAGGGCAGCCACCCTTCCCACTGGCCAGGATGCAGGATTTTCAATATTAAAACCAAGATAATCCCAGGTGAACCAGGGCAGTTGGTCATGTTAACTACTTATTGCTCACTAAGAAAAAAGTTGGTAGTAATGTGGCCACAAAAGTCTGATCTCCAGGAAGCCAGATTCACTTAGGTTGATCCCATTGCTGAGAACTGGGTAGACCTGGAATAAAAAGCTGGGATGAACAAAAGACAAAGAAAACTGGTTTCCTGATGGTTTCCTGATTTCTGATGTCAGTGGTACATAAGGACCAGATGCAATCTGTCCTTCTAGTTACGTAAAATACATTTCTATAACAAATTGCTTGGGTTTACTTCTTTATTGTTTTGGTTTAAATTAGTGGTGGTAGCTTTCTATCACTCAGAACCAAAATAACTTGATTAAGATAATATGCATCATCAGTACTGTCCAAAAAAATTAAATTTTTTAAAAATTCTCATGCCCCACTGATGGTGTGGGTCAGTAGTATTGTATTTGAGCACCAAAGGGAGAATTATTAATAGTTTCTGGAGCAGTAGCAAGGCCTATCCATTAATGCTTCAGAAAGCAAAGCGCTAATGGAAAAGTGCTGCCTAGTTTCCAATTTTCTTTGTTAATGAGCACATTTCATTCTCAGGCCAACAATGACTAGCTCAGATTCCCTGGTGCCGGGAAATTTCTAATCTAAGCACTATCTTGGTCTGTTTCGAAATCACAGGGCAGATAAAGGCTTAGATGTCCAGGGTTGAAAACAGATTTGGAAACTAAGAATATATTAAAAACAAAACGTTTAAAAAAGCATTATCCCCCAAAGCCTCAAGTCAAGGGTGCAGGAATATCTGATGCAGGATAAGAAGACAATTTATGAAATATCAGCATCTGCCTGAGCCCTGATTTGCTTCATACTCACAAAAGATAAGGAGAATTTTTATCTTTGTCCCTACTCCCTGCCTTGGACTTGTTGGTCACCTGCTTTGGTCTCTCCCATGAGGTTTGAGGATAGAGGAGCATGAATCACAAAAAGTCAAAGAGAAGGCCCAAAGTGGCTGAGAGAGCTATTCCCTTCCTGGAATGCTAACATAATGGAAGCAACACAGTTTGAAGTAATAACTCATCATGAATCTCACCACTTTGCCAATATCAACCTAGTTCAATACCAACATAGTTCATACCCCTATAATTTTCTTTCCCCCTCCGTCATTTCTCCACCTTCCCAGTGATACCAAAAGCAGTGTAAAGTGAAGCCCTACAAGTCACCAGAGTAGCTCCTGGGTTATGTGTCATGACCCCACCCAAGCATTGAAATCCTACCATTTATTCAATCAGAGGTCTCTGTCCCTGTGTAATCCTTAAAATGAAAACATTCCTGGAAGAAAATATTCACCAAGTCATCTTTGTCTTAATAAAAAAAAAAAAATCATTTTTTCAATGACTTTTCCTCGACAAATAAAACTGTAGAAAAAATAGAAATCAGAAACCAAGGATACCAAAGATCAGCTTCATACATGTCTACAGAATTTGTTTGATCTAAAATCACAGCCTGAAATCAATGTCACAGCTAAATCATCAGAGACGAAACAACTGGTTCTTGAATAGGAATGGCTACGGAAATTTGTCCTTAAGCATGGACATCACTGAAGGTTGGAATGTTTGTTGCTACCTGATCAGTGGGGAGTCATGGTGGAAAATTCCCAAGTGGCTGAGCCAGAACTGTGAAATATTTTATTGGCTACAGGAACGATCAAGTTAAATTGAGCTAGTGATAGGATCATTCCAAAAGACCTTAAGATTTTTTGTAATTTAGCTATGATAGCCCCAGCCCTGCTGTGATTCAGCCTAATACCTCTGCCTTCCTGTCTTCTTCTACTCCTAGAGGTAGAAGAGAGAGAAACAGGACACATCAGCTACTCTCTTTTATTTTTACTTTCCACCATCCCTCCCACAAAGGAGGCACTGAAACTAACTCATCTAAGCTACTCACAACACCAATATAACCTCTGAAGTGGTCTGAGTCTCTTATATTGGCACCGTCTCATTTCACAACGCTTTACTGGTGCTGAAATATCTCACCATCCCAGTCTTTTCTGGCCCCATAGAGTTTGTAGCTCTGGATCACAGAAAATTTAGAATCAGGGAAAAGTCCCTGGAAGCCCATTAGCTTGTGGTTCTGTAACACTGGAGAATTTCAAAGTTTATTCATTTAATCTTCCTCAATGATATGCTTCCCTTCCATACCTTCATCTGCCAACCCCAACTCACATAAGCTTAGAAGTTGAAAGCCCTTTTGAAAATAAATAAAATTTTATCCTTTTATAAAAGGATATTCTCTTCTGGTATTATCTTCTGGTTGCCAAGATATATTTTTAATCATCTATCACATCCAAGTGTGTACAATAGTGAATAGATTTTTACTAATCAACCTGGTTTGGCTGAGATTTTGTAGCTTTTATTTCCTTACACATCCCCTAGTGCAGTTTTGAGCCTACATTCCTAAAATGAATGGCTCTTGATTCAATAAACAAGCATATGTAAGACTGATCTTTAGGTAAACATAAGCTTTAGATTTAGAGAAAGTGGTACTCATTTTTTACACATCCATACCTGAAGTCCTGCCAAAACTGTCTTTTTTCTTACAGAAATCTGTGCTAATATTTCTTAGAGAAAGAATTCTAAATTAGGGAGGGAAGAATGACCTAAATTAGGAAGAGTGTCCTAAATTCTGTACTAGTAATTTTAGAACCATAATTTTAGAATATGAGCTTGCACTGAGGAGCTAATAATACTACTAAAACTTGTAGCTATCTTTTCTAAGCCTAGATCTAAGGTTTTATAAGCAAAGTACATCAAAGCTTTAAAAAACATTAATCATTACCATACCTTTTGCAGGACATCCCAGGTTAATCTTTTGTTTTTAGGGGCCACCTTGTCCTCTTTCTTATATAAAGGTAGAAGAAGTGAGAACAAGTAGCAGTCTTGTTTAATATCAGCTTACATCAATGGTTAAAGGAATGTTTTTCAAGCAGAAAGTCTCTGACTTATCGCTTAACATTTTATGTAGCTCTCCCTTGCTGTTTAAACTTTACTGATGAAAAGGAGGAGAAAACATGAGACAGCTCTTGGGGTCATGGTTAATTTAAAGGTCTTCCAGGGAACTCTTGTGATGTATCAGTGACAACTATGTCCCAAGCACTATTTTCTCTAGTTTCAATTAATGTTTTTAAACTATTGCGTGTTTGCTAGAGGCCAAGCACTTTTAGTATGTGAGGGTAAAGAGTTGACCCCATCCCCTACTTTCAGGGCAATAACTTAGTATGAACAGCTCTCTTGTTCTATAATAAGTAAGTGGCTCTACTTGTTATAGAATGATGAAGTCATTATGTTTTGTTTCTGAAATCCCTCTCCCCTCTTTTTTCCCATTCAGTGCTTTGGTCTCTCCCAAGGCTTTGCTCTACAAAGTCGCTTGAAAAATAACATTTATTTTTCACATTTATGTACGTAAATCCATGCGTAACCCCTTCTTTCCTGCTATTTACTTGATTTACGATTCACCTTCCCCAGTAGATTAAGAATCTACCATTATAGAAGACATATAATGATATATGTGAGCATTGCTTTTCAAGAAATAACACTTTTTAAAGAGGACTGTGGGAAAGGATAAAGTTTATCTCAAGATTTGAAGCCTCCGGCAATGAACTTTCAGGCTATTTGGCATCTAAGCTACAGTGTCTTACATTTCTTTTGGTTACAGAAGCAGAAATATACTAACATCAATACAAAGTAGGATTAATGATAGGAGTACAGGTATTTCCTGGACCAGGGACAGAAAGTGAGAATAGACAGGCATTCAGTGGCATTTTAACTGAAAACCAGAATGATCAAAGGCAGTTCTTTATCTCCCTTACTCTCTTTATCTTTCAGGGACTATAAGATTTCTAACTTGTTTCTTTTCTGAGTTTTGTCCATCTTCCTTTCTCAACCAGCTTCTTCTCCTAATTAATCTTGTACATGGCTAAGTGTGGCCACCAGTCCCAACTCTATATCATAAAGTTTCAGCCCTTCTACCTATCAGCAACTAGTATCAGTCTTAGTTCCTCTGTTCAAATATGAAGGAGGGAAACGGGGAGAGAGTATGTGAGTGAGACTCTGATCAGTCCCATTCATCTTTTCAAGCAAAGTCATAAAATTTGCTGAGGTATCAGGGCTCAGGCAGGTTTGGGTAATGTATGCACTCCCGACCCGTTTATTTGTGCCCAGAAAGTGTCAGAGTTCCAGTGTATGTAGGGCTGTCAACATGGGATCTGGATAAGGTAGAATGTTCAAAAAGTCTGGGTAGAAGCAGGCAATGAAACATTTTAAGTGGATCTGGCTTCTATATCTTATCATGAAATATCTATAGGTCACTATATAGTATGATCGACCCTTCCCCTCTGCCTCCTTTCCAATTGTCACTGATTCTCTTGGCTCAAATCCATTTCACTTTTGTTTGCTTGCCTCCCACATCATGTTTATTCTCCTTCACTTTAAGCCCTCTACCTTCAGAACATACTTAGTATTGAAACAAGACAAAAATCCACACGGATCATCCAGTGACCACGATTGCCCACTTCTATAGTAATCATGAGAAGAGGGTGCTCAGACTTGGTACACTGTGACCATAATATTGAGTACCATAGAAACAAGTGGACAAATAGAATGAGATATTCATTAATGCCCTTCCCAACAGATCCAGAGAGGAACCAAGTGGCCTCTACACTGTCCTCTTTTCAACTCATAAGATTGGACTGGCTCTGCCTCATAACAATATAATTTTATTTCTTTTCTACACCTACCTCATCTCTTCAAATCTCTATCTCCCTTTGTCTTTTTCTTCCTCTCCTTCCTCCCAGTATGTTAGCCCTAATCTTAGCTATTGAGGAAAATAAAAAATGTACTACAGATGACAAATAGTCTACTTGCGCACAGTAGACAGTGCTCCAAGAAACGATGCCATGGAAGATAGAAAATAAAGTCATTTCTAATATAAAACTGCCTATGAAATGTTCCACAATCCCACAAATTCAACTATCCTATGATTACATAACAGACCTCATATAATAGTGAAGTGTTTGATGACATGGGAAACTTTCAAAGTAAATATATATTTTTTGTCTTTCAAAAACAACTTTTTGATGAATAAGAACCTATTAAATTTTAGAAGAATGGTAAACAGAGTCAAAGGAGTACCCAACTAAGTCTGCTGGCTCTATTATTGGATCTGATATTGACTAATCTTCTGACTTTGGATAAATTGTTTAACCCTGCTGGGACTCAGTTTCTTTAAAAGTCAAGTGCTGAGTTAGATGCCTAAGCAAACACTCTTGGTTTCCAGGAGTTCTCTCTCCTCCTTCTTTGCTTGTGCAGCTAATTCCCCACTACAGAAGCTAAAATGACCATTCTCACTTCTCCAACCTCCTCTGCAGCTAACCAGTCTTGGCCAATGGAAACTGCTTGGAGTCTTCTGGGAAATGTTTTCCTCATTATAGAAAATAAATTTCTCTCCTCTGGACCTCTGAAAGCTTTCATGTCTGGAGCTGTGTTAGCCATCATGCAACCATGACATGGAAGCTAAGAGGAATATGCAGAATCTGACCCAGGGCCTTGCCTATTTTGAGCTACTGAATTGCCAACTCTAAACATCATTGAAAAATTTCTCATTCTATATTTCATTTTTATTTCGGTATTCCATCATTTCTAGCCAAAAATGGCCTTACTGAATAGATGCCATTATCTTTAAGGCTCCTTCCAGCTTTAAAAATATCTGATCTGATAAGAAAAGAGAAAGAGAGAGAAAGAAGAGAATAAAGTAGTCCCCTTGATAAATTAATTGCAAATCTTGACTTTAAGGATCAATAGTTAAGAGACTTCAAAAAGAGATACTTCAATAAGACTTATAATGAGAGTAGAGAGCTTCTGATACAGTGTAGCTTGAAAAGCACCGACAAATCTACTCCAAACATCTTCCACTGCCATTATATTTGATTTGGAAAGGAGAATCTATAGTTCACATCCATAATATTTTGACCGTCTATCATTTGAACACCCTTCCTATTTTAGGAATCTGCGTCCCACTATCGAAGTCAAAGAGAGATTATCCCTCTCCCTGTCCCTGACATCCGAAGTAAGAGAAAATGGCTGAGGCCTGACCAGTTGAATGCTCCTACAGAGAATTTTAAATCTTGGAGAGTGGAAATGAGGGTTTCCAAGACAACTCTAAAGTTATTGATTGCAGAATCTTTGGCTTTAACAGGGCAGTGATTGTATCACCACCAATGGTGGCTCCTCAATCAGACTGTTCCCATGGTGTAAACTTGCATAATAATTTCTGATGCCCAGTCTCTCTTGGTCTTGCTGTGTTTTGAGCCTGGTTTTCCTGCCTTCCCGAGACCTATCCCCAATATATTTGAAATAAATTGTTTTTAAAATTTCATTAACAATTATCACCCCAATAAATTAAAAAATAAAAATAAAAATAAATAAAATAAAAAGATTCAATTAACCAAAGCCTGTTTTTTTGTTTATCATACCCCAAAATCCTGACTGCCACAGAGTTAAAGTCTTTAATGTGAGGAAATGTGTCCTCAAAATTCTAGATTTCATACAACTTATGAAAATAAAATTTGGAAGAATAACTGGAGCGTTTGAAGAACATGTAGAACTTCACAATACCTCTGGCCCTACCCAAGACAGGAATATCAGTTTGGGGAGGCACTGTGAGAAGTGAGTTAGTCCTCCCAGAAGCAACCCCAAGCATCTCTGCTGCTCCCCTTTCTGTGAACAGCCTCTCCCAAAGACTTGAGAACAAGTGGTTATTCAGGACATCAGCACACACTCTCATTTCTCACTTCCATCTTTCAGGGAGAGCCATGATTGTCCTTCAAAGGTGTTTCTGACATATACTTAGAAAGGTGTGAGTGTTTGAGAAACAACATTCAGTGGAATGTGACTTTTATTAAGAGTAACACCTGCAAAACTGGCTGGAAAGAAAGAGGCCTACAAATTTTCCATTTATGGTGGAGTTGTTTCCCTATTCTCCAAAGACCAGACTTCCTGCTAGTTATAAAAACAAGTAACAAAATTAAATAAAATGAAAGGTAAACATAAATGAGAGCAATATCAAAACAAAGATAATAAGTTCATTGTAGGCTAACATGTTGGTAAAAAAAAAGAAGAAAAAAGAAACACACAGAAACAATGAACAAAATAAGAGGAGAAAATATTGTTAAAAAGAAAACGGGAATTAGGACAGTTAAATTATACTAAAAGAAAAATACAAGATTCAAATAGATAAAACATAAAAAGAAATAAAATCAAAGGATCAGATTCAAATGAATAATAAAAGAAAAAGAAAGTCAAATAAAAATCAAAAACATAACATGAATCCAAAAGAAAACACTATTTTGAAAAACTCTAATTCAAAATTGGAAAGTGTACCACTAATACAAAGCTCTAAATGGTATGTTTTTTTGTGTGTGTTTTAAATAAAAATAACTCCATTATCTGTAAAGATAAGGAAAACAAACAACTGAATCAGACAGCAAAAAATCAAACCATTTCCTTTATAAGACTGTTCAGCCCCTTGAGTGAACAGAGGCCAAGGGGATAGAAAGCAAAGTAAGACTATCTATAACCTCCCAGGATAATTATCTTTTCCAGTCTTATCCAATTAAGATGATATACTGTCTCAGAACACACAGTTCCAGCAATTGAGCAAGCATATAACCATCTTAATGTTTGCTTTGGTTGCCTTTGGTAAACACAATACCCTTTAGTGAGACCATACTGCATATATATATATATATATATATATATATATATGTATATATATATATGTATATATGTATACATATATATATACATATATACATATATATATACATATATATGTATATATATATATACACATATGATATTCACTTTCATATTGGTTATCTTTTTTATTCCCTCAACAACTCTAGTGAGGTTCAGTGATTCTCCGACACTATCCATACACTGTATGTTAGTTTATTATGGCTGTTTATTAAAACAATGACCACAAACTTAGTGGCTTAAGACAATGCACATTTATTCTTATAGTTTTAGAGGCCAGATATCCAAAATAAATTACAGGGCTAAAATCAAAGTGTTGGGGGCAGGCTGCTGCTTTCTGGAGCCTCTAGGGGAGAATCCATTTCCTTGCCTTTTCCAGCTTCTGGAGCCTATGCTCATTCCTTGGACCATGGCCCTGCATCAAAATGCCCTTTCTCCCTCTACTTCTACCAACACATTACCTTCCTCTCTAGTTCTGGTTGTTTTCCTGTGTCCCTCAGGATTATAAGAACCCTTATGATTATATCAGCTCTGTCCAGATAATCCAGGACAATCTCCCATCTCACTCATCATACTTCTCAGAAATAACTTCCCAATAATAAGACCCAGGAAATATGATTATCTTACTTATGGAGGCAACGGCCAAAGAGGCAGGTTCACATGTGTGCTGGGAGGCAGAGGTGTTCCCGCTTTTGGGGCCCAGTACATTCAAAGACCTGGAGAACATAAAGGTGCAATCTGTGATGCAACTCAAAGCAAAGGAAGAAGGCACCCCAAAAATGCACCCTAAAAGGTTGACCGTCATATTAGATTGGTGCAAAAGTAATTGCGGTTTTTTGTGCTAATTTTTAACCTTTTAAACTGCAATTATTTTTGCACCAACCTAATAGTAGAGTCTGACTGTCATGCCGAGGCCACACCTACAAGGTCTGAGCACCTTTTGCAGTACCACCCTCCACCATGGTCCACCCTGCGTGGAAGATATGGAACTGCATGACTGGCAGGGATCTGAGACCGAGCAAAGGAGGTAAAAATTAAAAAGAATCCAAAGGAAGTTGTGATATGTATACACAATGGAATACTATTTGGCGGTTAGAAAACATGAAATAGTACCATTTGCGACAACATGGATGGATCTTGAGATTATTATGCTGAGCAAAATAAGTCAGACAGAAAAAGTCAAGAATCATATGATTTCACTGATGTGTGGTATATAAAACTGAAAACAAAAGAACAAGACAAACAAATGAAGAAACAAAAACTCATAGACACAGACAATAGTTTATTGGTTACCAGAGGGTAAGGGGGGAGGAGGGTGCTAGATGAGGGTAAGGGAGATCAAATATATGGTGATGGAAAAAGAACTGACTCTGGATAGTGAACAAACAATGTGATATATATAGAGAGATAATGTACTACAGAATTGTACACCTAAAACCCATGTAACTTTACTAACAATTGTTACTCCAATTAACTTTAAAAAAAGAGAGCGAGAGAGAGGGGATCCAAAGGAAGAAAAAATTTTTCCCAGTGTCCTCGAGAACAATAGTTAACAGAGATGGCCCTGTAGAGTGTGAATTGTGAGTGGCCCTTGCCCGCTGGGGAAGACAAGTGGATGAGACTAGAGAAGCCACGTCCGTACTCTACCCCACTGGCAAATTCAATGTAAGTCAGATACAAATCAAACCAAAATTATGTTTCCCTGGACTCAGGTGTGCATGTCCAGGTGATTGTAAGGATGTCTAATAATGAGTTGAACCCTCATCCCACCCATAGGTACAGATAAAACTTTGAGTGAACAGTAGGGTAGGCATGGGAGTGGGGTTGAAGCTCTGAGGGAGGTTTGGTGGGTGGAGAAAATGGACTTCACCTAAGCCTCAGGGGATTCAGAGGATGAACCCAAACCCACCACATGGGCCTCAGTGCTAGGCCATCCTCTTTCACCTGACTCTAGAACTTGACTCTGTCTATTGTGTGAGAAGCTGGCCTACGTCCCACTCCAAGCACTTCCAATTGCTTAGGGACCCTTCAAGACTTGATTATTTCAGATCCATATTTTTCCAGCCCATGAAACTTCTAGCTACAGAGAAAGCCAATTGATTTTTGAAGGGACAAAGATAAGGGAAATAAATCCTAGAAATGATTCTGGATCCTTGTTGACTCAGCTTCAACAACTTTCATCATAACTACCTATGGACTGATTTGAATTTATTTTAAAGTGCTTTGTAAACTAATGCAAGTACTTGGCAGTTCTTGCTGAGAAATGGAGGCTAAAAGCCTACCAGCAGATTGCTAGGAAGAGACAAACATGTTCTATCCACTATCTGAGCTGTCCTGACATGCTGGCTGCCTTCCAGACTACATGATTAGATCAAGACCTAAATTTGTCACTGACCTGTTTTTGCATCTCTGGTATAAGCATTTAATGTAAGCCCCATGCTCTGGCGTTATTTTTGTGTGAAATTTGGCTTTAGCCTATTCTGTTTTTCATATCTGAATTTTATAAATGGTAGCCTGTGCACTTATTTATTGTCGAAGTGGATAACAGTGTTGGGGCAGAGGAAGCCCAGGAGAGATCTAAGTAAAGAAGACAAGATGCACCTCCATGAATGAGCTCATATACAGGCTCCTATGAGATTCCTGCTGAGGACACACAAGGCAAAGGGGGAATCAGAAATCATGGAATTGACATGATTTCATTCAACACTTTGAAAGCCATAGCTCTGCACTGATATTAAGAACAAATCTCATCTCGGCCACTCTGTGATTAAGAAACTCTTTGACAAGGTGTTCAATGCCTAGAATTCTAGAACAAGATATGCAAAGTAAAATACACAGCTCCTGGCCCCAAAGAACGCACAGTCTAGTGGAGAAAAGACAAGTAAACATATTTACAAGACGATGTGATAAATGCTATAATGAAGGTAAGTCCCTGTGTTGTAGAGCAGAGAAGATGGGCAGCCAACCCAGAATGACATGGCTTAAGAGCTGAGAGAAAGGTCAGGGATGGAAAGATACTTGGAAAGAGTGAAGAGAGGAGAGGAGAAGAAAGGAGAGGAGAATAGAGGAGAAATTGGGAGAGCAGAGGAATGGAGATAAATCCTAAATGACTATGGAACTGATTTCCAAACTTCATTGGGCAAAGGAATCACCAGGGAGCTTTTGTTGCTATGCAGACTCTCAGGCCATTGCTCCTTATCCCCCATCCCCCGAGTTTAATTGACTGGGGCCTAGGTAGATCCCAGGAATCTGATTGTTCACAAGCGTTCTCAGATGCTTCTACTTCAAGTAATCCTATATGTCATTTTGAGAAACGCCTTACCCAAGTCAACCCAAAATCACCTCCACTCTCAAGTGTGCTACTCCTGATGGGAAGTAGGCAGCATTGCAAAGTCAAAAAAGTGATCCTTACTTTGTCGATCTTATCTGCACCGTTTCAGCTGCATTCCACTCAAGTCACACTCTTCTTCTCCCAGTCACTCACATGCCCTCTTCTATGGAAAGTGGACTCTGCATCCCAATGTGAAATGAAGGTCTTGAATTACCACAACCAGGATGAATTTGCTTTTTCTCTTGACCTCCAAAGAACAAAAATCTTTGTCTATAATTGAAGGAACATGAAACATCCTCAGGGAGGCAAGATTATCTGTGTAAATGCCAGGGGCCCTTTCCTGGAAGGTGGCCATTTATTCAGCTTATGGGAAAAGGTACCCCAGATCTCCAGGACAGGCTTACTCTTTGAACTGCTCACTCTATCCACACTTTGTATTTCATACATGAGATGCACAATGGACAGGATTTCCTTTTTCTGTGGGCCAATGACTTTTATGCTTTCATCCATACTTCAAAAGATAAGGTCTAAGAATAACCTCTGATAAAGCCCCTGGGTTTCTCAGCAAAGCCAGGGTCCTTGAGAAGGCCTGTCCTTCCCTGAGTAATCGAGAAGAGAAAGGAAGGAGCTTTAAAGAGACAATAGCAACAGGAGATTTCACAAATAAATACAGTTTTGTATAACACTGTACACTTACTAAGAATTACGCCTCCCCGACCCCAAAGCAACTCAGAATGCACAATCGGGCACTCCTTTGGCCCTTTTCTGTATTGCTTCCCTCCATACAATCATGCATTTCCTGACTCTAATGTGTCTACCTTCCCCATCTTTCCCACTCCTATCTCTTTGTTCCTGTTCTTGCTTGCCTGATACTTCCCAAATCTTTGTATCTCTTCTGCCCCAGTAACTGGATCAGAAGTAACCTACTGACTCCATTCCGTCTCACCAGTGCTACCAGATGAGTATTTACAAAAAAAATGGCTTCTGTCAGGTGAGTCCTCTGCACAGTGGCTCCCCAAAATCTCCACAAAAGAGCTTCTTCAACATGGGGACCCAACTTGACTGTATTCAACCACTAAACAGGTACCTACGCTGTTTTCTTTCAAGGCCTAACTCAAACGTTGTTCTTTGTTTGGGTTGTTGTTGGTGTTTTTTTACTTTATTTTCAAAATGTTATAAGTACTCATGGTATATTCAAATGGTACAAAAGATTATGAGGTAAAAAAAAATATGTCTCCTTTCATCATTGACTCCCCACCTTGTAGCCTTTTCCCAAAGCAACAATGATACCAGTTTCAGAGCTATTATTTCTGTGTATGTATGTTCCCCCTTTTTAAATAAATGGTTGAACACTATACCATTCTGCACTTGGTTTTTGTCACCTAATAATGTCTTCAAGGTTGTTCTGTATCAGTACATATAAATCCCCCTCATCCTTTTTAGCAGCGGCATACTATTCCATTATAAAATGTGTCATAATTTCTTTAACCAAATCTCTACTAATAAACTTTGATTAGTTCAGACTTTTGCTACTAAAAATGGTGCTAGATTCTAGCTCTAGTCAGAAACAAATTTACAATGACACTAATGAAGCCCACATGTCAGAGTCCTTCATTTGCATGAGTCCTTTGATATTTTTTTTTCCCACAAAAAGGTGACCAAAAAATTATATATGCTTCAAGATGCCCAGAACTTGGCTCAGCACCTGGATGTAGTATAAATTTTCTCTGACAGCAGACTCAAAATGCATATGTATTTTACATGTTAGGTAGTGTTGTTGAATTCCAAAATCAAGTCTGTAATTCATGCTGATGACAATTCACCACCTCCTTACAATTCCCATGGGCTTCTATTGACACTACTTGTAGGATTTAGCCCTTTGTACCTTATTTTAGTAATTCAGATAATTGTCTTATCTTCTTCCTCAGGCTGCAAGCACCTAGAAATCACCACGTGTCTTCAGTCTCTGTTCTGCCCAGCACTTGGCATAGGGCTTTCACAAAACAGACTCTCAAATATTTGTTGAATCTGAAGTCCTTTTTGGATGTGATGAATATATAATCAGTCGGTCAATAAAATACTTATTGAGAGAATACTAAAATACTTCTGCATCACCTTAAGTACAATTTTAGATTCCATCCATGAGATACCAGCTGTGCCTACTTTGGAGATTTAATGACTATGCTTTCCTTTCCATCATTCAAGTCATGTAACAATAGTACATAGAGGTGGCCTAAGGCCAAAGACCTACAAAATATCATTTAATACGTCCTCTTTTCTTCAATATTAATATGAAACCACTAATAATGCAGTCTAAAACCTTGCAAACAAATTTAACTCATAAATATGAAAAAGAATCAAAAGTTTTTTAAAGCCAAAACAAATGCTAGGTACTCTTTCCTCAGTATTTTCAATAAGAGTTCTATTACTTTGCCATAGAGACAAATTACATTTGTTAGGCATAGTTGGTTCTTCACAAAACAGCACCAGGTACTAGAGAAGTTTTCTATGTCTTTGCAGTGCTTGCCAAACCGCTTAGACACATTCAACTTAAGATGACCAGAGAATATGTAGGCGTTAATTTGGATGAGGTATATCATTTCTCATTTTAAGCAATATGAAATTTAGCAATATTGGAATCAGCGCAGAAGGCATTATTTTTCTTTGATCTAATAAAAACTTAAAATAGGTCACAGAACTCCACTTAAGCATTACCATACATTACTCTTAGCCTCTTTGACTGTCATTAGATATTCACTGATCCCAACCCATGCTTCCTAAAATTTCTATTTTTCTTCTTTCATTAACCACAGCAATTCTCCAATGTTGATAAGCATCACAATCCCCTGGTAAGTTTAGGAAAACACAGTTCCCTAGCCCCATCTCTATAGTATCTGACCCAATTTCTCTAGACCTTGCTCCTCAAAATTTGGTCCCTGCAACATAGCCTTGGCATCACCTGGGAGTTCATTTGAAATTCGGAATCTCAGGCCCCAGCCCAACCCAACTGAATTACACTCTGCACTTTTAACAAGATCCCTAGGAGATTCATATACATGCTGAAGTTGAAGAATCATTGAGCTGTACCCCTCTTCCTTCCAGTCCATTCAATTTGTCTCCTTGACTCCTTACCCTCATGTCTATTCAAAGACATTAAATCACCTCCTTATTTTCTTATATCTTCACTAGGCAAGGTACTTGAAATATGGAAGTGAATGAGTCAAGCAAAGCTGCCGCCATAGGGTTTATGTTATCTTCTGGAGAACAGACAGTAAATAAATTAACAAATGAAATAAAATAGGCAATGACTACCTGATCACTGCACTGTACACCTGATGCTGAAGCTGAACAATAATGAATGTCAACTACAATTATACACACACACACACACACACACACACACATATAGTTACAAGAAGCAGAGTACAGCATTAGGAGTAGAGACAGTGGAAATGTAATGGCTGTGCGCGATGACAGAGGGGTAGTGGATGGGGGGAGGGGGTTTGTCACTGTATGAGGGATATAAATGATAAAGGTCTAAATGATAAATGAGGGATATAAATGATAAATGTTTATCTAAATGATAAATGTCTATTACATTGTTTGGTGCATCTGAAACTAATTTAAAAAATGTTTTTAAAAAAATCTTGACAAATACTCACACATTTCCTTCAGTAGATTCAGTGCACACCTTTTAAAAGCCTCAAAGCCACTACTCAAAGAAAAGGAGGGCTAAAAAAAGGTAATGACTAGGATAGATTAAGAAAGAAATAAACCCAGTAGGAGAATGAGGTAGGTACTATTATCCTTATTTTACAGACAAGAAAACTGAGATTGGAGGTTACACAATTAGGTGAGGGTCATGTAACTAGTAAATGGCAGAGCTGGAATTTACACCTAAGTCTCTCTAACACCAGAGCCTCCTGCCTGCGCTAGGTTATAAAGACACTTAGCTGATACCCGCCAGCTGTTCCCACAGAACAGTATTTAATTTTAATATATACTATGCTAAAATAGCCTCACTTAACTTTCTCTGACATGTTGATATCATTTATGATACAATAGAAATATTCAAGTACTAGAATATTCTAACAAATAATTCTGAAATACTATACATTTTTGTTTCAAGAAAGTATCTTACAACTCTGCACATATGGAAATGTGACAACTGCAAATATATTACATTTTATGCAAATACTGACCAGAAAATGTGATGCTTATTGAATCAAGTAAGAGGAAGAGATTTGGGTTTCAACAATAGTATTAAACTTTAAAAGTATGCTTTGAAAAAAAAGTGCCTTGATACTATTAGTTTAAAACAGAAAGAAAAGGTTTGTAGTGAACACTCTGTAGTGGACTTTCAACATTCTTCCCACCTTTTCCTGTTTATGTACCAGCCCATGTGGTTTTCAAACTTGACCCTGATTAATCTTAATCATGAGAATGTAATTCCCCTTTGCCAATAAATGGCTTAGAAAACCAGATTTAAACCAAGCAGTGCGTAGCATTCCTCCTGCAGACACAGGTTAATCGAAGAATGAGCTTGTGAAGATCTTTCTCTTCCTCTGGATTTTGCTGTATGAGGATGTGAGATCTGAGCCAACCTAAGCATGAGGCTGACATATTAAACCAAGAGTGGAGTGTTGGCTGGAAAATGAAACCAGAAGCTCTAGAACAAACTTAAAGCCTGTGCAACCTGAGCACATCCAACTGCCATATTTTACCAAATTTAATATGCCATCCTTTGAAAGACACAGAATTATTTTAGGTGCCACTCAGAAAAGAAAAACATGGGCCCCATGACATAATATTTTCTTATCACCTAGATTTTTTTCAAAAACTTTCATATTGAAATAGCTCTTTTAGACTGATTTGGGCATAGAGTTTTATTATATCGCCTCTTTATACATGATAATAAGGGATGCATGGAAAACAAATTTAAGGTTATCTCACTCTGATGACTTTAAAATTTAAGGTCATCTCACTTTACACTCATTCTGGCTCAGTCATACCCAGTAGGTAGGTCTAGGTTTTTCCATATACTATCCTTCTCTGTGCCGTTAAGACCACCAACAACAGATTTTTTTTTAAAGAATGGTCATCTACCATCTTCAGAATTTCCTTCCAACCCAATGACACCCATTCTTCAAATACATGCATGTGGAGGCAATGACAACATCACACCCACTGTCAGGTCAACAGCGATTGTAAAACACATTAAGATATTAAAATATGGAAAATGTACCTCTTAGAATCACTGAAATACAGTGTATGTGCAAATTAATGTGCTTGTTGCTGCAGTGGACCGTCACCATGGATGTGAGAACATGTCACCTGAGAGGCCACCCTACCTCCTGTTATCGCTGACTGCTAACGGCATCTTTAAAATCACTTCAAACAACTGGACAATTGGGGCTATGAAGAGGGTCTGAAATAAATGATTCTATAAGGCAACTGTGATTTATTGTTGGAATGATGAGTCATCAGGGAAACTTTACACAGTATAAGAAAGCAGTTCTTAAAGGGCATGGAAACTGGCTGGCAATAGGTTCAATTACATTTGTTGTCCAACACATCCAACCTGAACAAGTGGTGTTTGACATGATGTATCACAAAACAAAGGGGAATTTAGTATCATTGGTTTAGAAGAAGACAATGGTATAAGTGAGTAAATGATGGTCTGCACTCAGGGTTATTAAAAAGGGGGTGGGTGTGTTTTTCACAGAGTATGAAAAGTAGCAATTGAACAGAGCCTGGGAGCTACGTTTATAAATTAAAATACAAGTTGAGAGTGAATATATTCAAGTGAATATTTTTGTACGAAAAATAAGAGTTTCATCTTGACACTAAACTTTCTCCCATTAATGTGCAGTTAATGAGTTCTCAGTTTGAGTCTCCATATATTCCACATTAGTCCTCCATTAAAATGAAACAGTGTTTAAACAAACTCAAATATATTTTGATCTCCAAAGAAACAGAACAATAACAATGATAATGAAAATCAAACAAAAGCTATCGTGTATTTTCTTTGTATGTGACAGGCACAATACTATGTCCTTAATACATAATGCCCCATTTAATCTTCACTTATGAAGTGGACACTATTTTTTTTTTCAGGGAGAACACAGCTTTATTATGCCAGCGCGCTCAGCGGGATCCTTCCCAAAAGACTGAGCCTGAAGTGGACACTTTTAATAACATCATTTTATAGAGGAGAAAACTGAGGCTTGGAAGTGATAGGTTATGTGACTGAGATCTCCAGCTGGGAAACGCCAGAGCCAGGGGTCAAACCTGGTCATTCGATTGCTTCCCTAAGCCTACTAGCTTTCCATTATACTACACTGCCTCTCCTCACTAATTTCTAAGGTAATAAAATAAAACCAGGCGTTCCTTCTGAGAATGTCCATGCAGATAAGAATGGTCTCTTATTTAATTATCACCAGTATATTGGATTAACCTACATTGATTTAAATATGTAGCTTACTCAACTTTTGAATTCCTCTTGCAAACTGAAATATGTGAGAAATGGTTAGAAGATATAACCATTGAGTGAAGGATTGGAAAATTGTAAATGTTTTCTTGAAATTTACACTGAACTTTTTGGTTCCATTTTTAAAATAGATAATATCTGGCTGCATATAAGTACAGGTAAACAGAGAGACAGAGAAATAGTAATAGTGGTGATTACAGATACATGGATGTAACCTTATAATTAGACTTTTGACAGCATTTAACATATTTCTCAATAGCAATATTAAGGGTTGCCTACATACAAAAAGTCAGCCAATCTTGGGTTCAAGTTCTCATTTACTGACTATTACCTTGATCATGTTCCTTAACTTCTCTGAGTTTAATTTTTCCATTTATAAAATAGGGAAGAATAATGCCTTCCTTTCAGTATTGCTTTGAAGTTTAGGAATGGTGTAGGTAATGTGCCTTACACAGTGTCTGAAACATTCCTTTATTCATTCATGTATTTATCCACTCAGTATCCATAGAGCGCCTACTATATTCCAGGCACACATCCAAGTATTCAGTATACAGGAATAGACAATCAAACAAAATAAGACACATAAACTGGCCCCATAAAGTTTATAATTTTGTGTGCAAAACTACATAAAATGAAAAAAAATCACACAAATACACATAAAATTACAATTGTGAAACGTGTGCTTGGACAGAGCAATTAACTGAAAAAGCTCCCAAGAGACAAAGCTAGAACAAGATGAGCAAGAAAAGAAAGTCATATTGGGTTGTTACCCAATGTATAAAATAAACACCCATGAATACTTATTGATTTAAATAAATTATTAGATAAATAAATAGGGGAGAAGAGACAAACCTCCCATGCAGAAGAATTCCAAATAAATTATGTAGATACTGCCCCATTCCTTCATTGTCAGTTTTGCATGGTGACTTCTTTCCAAAGAGTACAGTATGGAAAGGGGAAAATAAAGAGTAACTTTATAGTTGAAAGACCTGACAAACACTATTCCAGCTAGAGAATGGAGGTCAACAGCAAGTCATAAATCATGTTGATAGTATGCACCCTTGATATGATGTAATTAAAATATCACTTTGCCTCTGTGATCTTCCCCAATATCCATAACCCCAATCTAATCAGGAGAAGAACATCAGATAAATCCCAATAAGCCACATTCCTGATCAGTACTCCTCAAGACTGTCAAGGTCATCAAACAAGAAATGTATGAGAATCTGTTATAAGTCAACAAGAACCGAAATGACTAAATGTAATATGGTATCCTGGATAAGATCCTGTGATAGAGAATATTAGGCAAAATTTAAGGAAATCTGAATGAGGTAATTTAGGTAGAAATAATGTATCAATGTTGGTTCATTAATTGCAACCAATGTATCATACTAATATATCAATAATAAAGGAAACTTGGTGCTAGATATATGGGAACTGTATGTATTGTCTGTACAATATGTCTTTAAATTTAAAATCTTTAAAAATAAAGTTTATTGTAAAGGACCATCTGTAAAACACGTAGAATGCATTTGTTCTAAACTTTAATAAGTATTCTCTCAAAAGCTTTTTATAAAATGCTCCTAAAGAGAGTCATGAGACATATGGAGCTAGTAGAACAGGCAATTACTAGATTTGACTTCTGACTTTGTATGTATATACATTTGACCTCTTGAGGCAGTGCTGGAAGAACTGAGTTTAGACTCATTTAGAGTAGCTAATGTGTCTATTCTGAGTTAAGCAAGCTAAGGACCATTAGCCCTTCAGCCTAAGAGGAAACTAACAGGTATTAAATGATCGTGTGCTTAGCACAGTAGCAAGCTCTTTAAACAGAGAACACATCTCACTCACTCTTCATAGCATTTCTGAAGTATAAGAACTCCCATTTTGCAGATGAGGAAACTAAGGTTCAAAAATCATGGGCTAGAGCTCAGATTTAAATTGAAATCTTTCTGACTCTCTGCTTTTTCTATCCAACCTGCAATAACTGCTTATTTTGTATGGTACAGAGAGCACAGCTCTAATGAGCTGAAATCATTTATAAGGCCTGTCCTTGCTATAGCTATACAAAAATGTATGAAGTTCACAGAATGGTCGAAATGTCAATCTACTTCCCCACTAAAAATGTTTAAAAGAAGAAAACAACTTCTCAGGCATAAAGTCAACAGACACTTGAAATCAAAGAAACTCAGCAAAGTAGGTCTTGCTGAATTAAATGTGTCTTTAATTGATGTTTTGGTTGAATGTCCCTTTTGCAGCAAACAAATCCACAATAACTCCCATTAAAATGAAGCTAATTTTCCAACTGAGTGAACAGAATTGGGTGAGGTTATAAAGTCTGGTTGTTCTACTTTCACTGCTGCTCCATTGTGTGAAGGTAATGGGTTAAATGTAATTTGTGTAGACAGGTCAGACTATTTCCAGCAACAAAATCCAGAAATATTTTATTTGGCCAAAGCAAACACAACTTGGGATGCATTTTACATCATGAGCTGCTTTCCTCTCCAATTCTCTCACCCCCAGATTCAGGTACAATAGTGCTAACCTCTACACCAAGCACACATTTCAATTCATGTTTTCACCCAAACTGAATATACTGTGAGCCCTTACACTCTCTCTTTTATATTTGTGTTAAATAACAATATAAAGGAACTCTTCTCTTCTTCCTTTATTAGTAATTCTTTATGGATACCAAACTAATCATATCGTTGGAACTTTTGTTTACTTTAATAATTTACAGATACTATTCATTGAATACTTAGTGTGTGCCAGAAAATGGGCACTTTTAAAGTATTCCGTTTTAGAGAGAAGGAGATTAAGCATCAAAAATTTAAATAATTGCACCACGATTTTATAGTTAGTGAGTGGGGGAGCTAGAATTTAATTAAGTAGAAAATCTAGCTTGAGAGCCAAAATTCTTAGCCACTGCACTATCCCACTAGGCAATACTATTCAGCCATAGCATGCCAGCAAATTCCAGGACTGACCTGCCAATTCAAACCTTGAACCAATTTCTAAAGTTGATATTCCTGTGCACTTGACTTTAAGAAGCTCATATTACAAAAGAATCGCAGTTTTACTATTGGAAGGGAAGTTAATCCTGAAAGGGTGCCAATGATCATACAGGCGGTAAAGGGCAGCACCCCTCTTCAAAGCCTTTTTTATAGTGAAACTGCCGTTTATTTATATGATGGGGATGAAATTGAAAGTGAGCCCTCCCAGCCTCTCTTTTCTTGACCCAACTCCAGCCTAACACGTCAAATTCAGTTTTATTATCTCTTGACCAACCAATTTATTTAGCACACTCTTTACCAATAATAGAATATAGATTTTACTTCTAAGATAATTAGTGTTATAAATAATGCCTACATGCATGTATACTCTTATTGTCAAAATTCAAATAATACTGAAGTGAATATTTTTAGTTGCCTAAATATTTTTTTAAATAGCCAGGTTTTTATTGTAGTCATTTTTATGAATGCTAATTCCTATCAAATATATCTGAGGATAATTCTCAGATAGTCTACATTTTGAATTTGTTGTTTCTGGTACACAGAGTTGCCTTCCCTCAAGTACTTATTGATGTTGTCCATTTTTTAAATTTTATCATTCCTGTTTGATTATCAAATTTCTAACATAGGTTTTACAGTAGCCTGCCTCTGTCAAGTCACACACACACACACACACACACATATATAGTGCTACCCTGATAAATATATACACACACATATGCATATATACCCTATATGTACATACAGGGGGTGACAAAAAATGTATAGGTATTTTAAGAAAGGCAAAAATTGTATTAAAATTGTAATAATATATACTAATAACAAAAGACGTATACAAGCCGTGTGTATACATTTTTTGACACCCCCTATATATATATACACATATGTATGTATACACATATGTATATGTATATACGTATATATACGTATATATATATATATATATATATATATATATTTATATCCTGTTTCCCAAAAAATAAGACCTAGCCAGACAATCAGCTCTAATGCGTCTTTTGGAGTAAAAATATAAGACCTGGTATTATAGTATAGTATAGTATAGTATAGTATAGTATAGTATAGTATATTAAAGACCCGGTCTTATATTATAGTAAAATAAGACTGGGTCTTAATTAATTTTTGTTCCAAAAGACGCATTAGAGCTGATGGTCCAGCTAGGTCTTATTTTGGGGAAACTATGATATATATCTATATATATATATATATCTATCTATATATATATCTATCTATCTATCTATATATATATATATATATATATATATCTCATATATATATATATATATGATCTGCTTTACTCAAGGACTACTGATTTATATGTTAATATCATCTAAAAAATACTTTCACAGAAACATCTAGAATAATGTTTCACCAAATATCTGGATATCATGGCCTAGTCAAGTTAACACATAAAATTAACCATCACAAAAGTCCCTAATTTGAAGTCATTCAGAGACACGAAATTTTCTCCCTAATAATTGTTATTATGTATATGACAATATATCATTCTAGATCCATGAGAGCAGAGACAATGCCTGCTGGCTCCAGTAACCCCAGTATCAAGTGTGATGCAAGTGCTCAATGAAAATTGTTTCTTTAGCTGCAATTCTACAGGCTAGACAGCTTGAAAAACTTCTTGTGATGGAAAAGACTATTACCCATCCCAACTCTGTCTTCATAGTAAAAGAACCTTGATCTTATTTGGGGGAGCCTTGAACAAATAATTCCCCCAAGTAGGATCTAGGTGAGACCACACGACCAAATTTTGACCAATGAAATGTAAGCAGTAGTGTTGAGTGGGATTTGGGGAACAGTTTCCATAAGGAGAGAGGCACAGCTTCTAAATTGTTTCTGTATCCTGCAGTCTGATTTCAGATACAATGCTGAGCTCAATCAGGATCTAGGAATACGCAGATGAAGATTACATCCTAGCTGAGGGCAGGAAGGAGCCCAGGTCCCTGATGAAATCTTGGAGCCACCTTGCCTCCCTCAGTGCCTCTTTTGGACTTATTTTGCGTAAGAAAGAAATAAACTTCTCTCTTGTTTCAATACTAGCACTGTTATTTTGAGTTTCATATTATATTAATCCAAACCCAATTCAAATGTATATGTAACTTTCACTAAAATACCAAGAAAGATGTACAGAACATAGCACATTCATATAAATGAATAGCTTACAAGGTCTCACAAGAAGGAATGAAAATCCAAAAGGGATAAAAACAAAAAGCAGCAGGAGTTGATATTAGTAACCAAGTGGAGTAGATCTTAGTAACCATGTGGGGACCTTGGACCTGAAAGAAGCATGGTGTGGTATTGAAATTGAGTCCCGTCATAAAGCCAGGACTCTTGAATGGAACTGGATGGAACTGTACTGCCCACAATGAAATACAGACTGGAAATCATCTACCCACTGGCAAAGGGAAATGAAAATGGAACTTGTCTTTCTCAATGTCAGATCTAGATGAGATGAAATTTCTCCTGACATTAATAACCATTGACATCTCTTTATGAAAGTTTTAAGGCATATGTTGTATATGCACATATGTGTGTATATATGTATGTCTTACATAGTCTCATAAATCCCAAGCTAACAAATTATATAAAAAAGTGTCCCAGAAGAAGCAAATTCAAAACCTGTCTGGAGGTACACTCCCTCAACTCAGTTGGTAAACTAAGGTGGTCCAGGATTCCCACATATAAAAGCATCATTAAATATAACCTCACAATCTAAAATGACAAAGCCACGAGGGCATAAGAAATCTTGAAAGAGGGCTGACAAACAACAAAGAGAAGAATTTGACTACTAATCGCTTCCTATACTGTGATTTTCATATAAATAATATAAAATAAATGTTTATCACGATTCATTAAGTAAAAGATGGAACTGAAAACAAAGAAAATTAAACAAGAATGCATAGTTCTGTTTAAGAAAACAAACAGAACTTCTAAGATATATATCCACATACACATATATACACATAATATGTATATGTGTGTAGGTGTGTGTATAGTATATACATATATATTTGGTAAAGTTTAAAAACTAAATAGATGGCTTAAAATGAGTTAAACAGATTACACATTATTGAGAAGGAAATTGGTGAACTGGAGTGTATATCTGTTGAAATTACCAAAATGTATGTAATCAGAGTGTAAATAGAGAGAATGAGTTCAAGGGCAACATTTGAAGAAATGATGACAAAAAATTTCGTAGACCTGATTAAAGACTTATGTCCTTAGATTCAGGAAGTAAAAGCCTTCTCAATAAGTCAAATAAAATATAATTTTTTAGTGGAAGAACAAGGAAAAGAACCCAGGTCTGCCTGCTCTGGATGGATCATGGTGTAGTAGAAAGAGATCTGGATGAGACGGAAACATACTGTGTGCTAGACACAGTACAAACATGTAGTTCATTTCATCCTGACCAAATATGATAAATTAGAGATTACCAGTCCCATTTGGCAGATGAGAAAATTGATGTTCAAAGATATTACAAAAACTTCTATGATCACTCAGTGAATAAATAGCAAAAGCCTGCACTCTTTGTTCCAGCCCCGTGCTGTTTCCTGGTATAAAACCACTTTGCACAAGCATTTAATCTCTTATTATCTCATCTTCTCTTCCAGTTTTTAATTCTACAGTCATCCATGCCTCTCAAAGCATGTTCACATTGTTAACCCCACAATGCAAATGCATGGTGTTGTTAACCAAACCATACAGATGTTCTTGGACCTCCCAACAGGCTACACTAGTTTTAAGAGTGGTGTATTTTAGATCACATGGAGTCAGTTTTCTGTTTGTTGGGAGAATGGAAGAAGGACAGTTAACCTTCAAGACTCATTCTAAAATTGATTAATATTAAATGAATATAGGTAAATATTTACTATGAATCGGGCTACTCGCTTTCCATGCCTTCTCTCCGTTGAGTTTCCCAGGAACTCTGTGGGGCAGGTGTTATTATCATCTTCATTTCCAGATGTGACAAGAGAGGCTTAGAGAGGTTAAAAGTCTTGTCTGAGATTAGGTAGCTAGTAAGTGGTTAGTTGAGATTTCGATCCAAGCATTTGGATTGCAAAACCCACACTTTTAAATATTATACTCCATCAACTCTTAATACTGATATGGTTGTTAAGAAGACCCAATAAAAGTGTTTTGGAAACTGCAAAGCATATTTGAAAAGTAAGTTTCCATTTCGTACAAGCACAATGAACACAATTTAGGCCCATTAAGCAGCAGCCTCAGTTTTGTTCGAAGAATTGTGTTTTTTTCACAACAATCTTGCCATCAATTTCAGCCTTCTTTTTTTTGGTTTGAAAATGTAGTAATACATACGTAACCAGTGTTTTTTTATTCTATTTCTGTTATTTTTAACCCCCAAGTTATTTCAGCATTTATTTAAAATTTTTAAAAAATTGCCCTGTTTAGTGAATAAATGGTTTCTTACTTGGATGCAGAAAGTCTGGATTTGCTAAATTAGACCTGATTTGATCGCAGGCTATTATAGTGGTCAGATCTAGTTTTATTGGAAAAAAATTAAGATCCTGCCTAAGTTACTAGAAATTACTAACTTCTCAGATTCTTCATTAACCTAAATTCAAAATATCAATTTGTCATAAGGAGTAGTACAATTGTGTGGAAGGGGAAAAAAGATTACAGAACAAGGTTATGCCATAATCTTGTCTGGGTGTGTGTGTGTGTGTGTGTGTGTGTGTGTGTGTGTGTGTGTGTGTGTGTGTGTGTGTGTTTTGATCAGTTCAACACTAGATGGCTCTAGTTACAAAACCAATACCTTTTAAGAAGTCTAAAATCCTGGGATACGACATTACGAGAACAGATGGATTCTAACCCACCGAATCAAATTGCGGTATCTTCCAGAGTCTTGTAGGCATTAAGAATAGCATCAAGCTTTTAGGTTTGCAATGCTATGAAGCTCTCAAAGAGCAGGCATAAATCCTAGAAGTCCTTATTTCACAGATTAAGACAAGAAGTGACACTGACATAGGCTGGAGCATGTAGATTTAATTTGTTCTGTAATTATTCCACTCTCTATTCTTGTACTCTTATTTATTGTTTTCAAATTATTGTCATGTATACCAATTCATTTGACTCTTAATAATTTGTGAGGTAGATAAGGAAGGAACACGTTTTCCTCATTAAATGTAAGGACACTGAGACGCAGACAATGGGCAGAAGCTTGCTCAAGGCGACATAGCCCATAAGTGAGCAATAAGACGATATTCCTCAGGTGTCAGCTTCAGGATCAAAGTTTTTCTACACAGTAGGCAAAGAAATAGAATTAGGTTTTTGCCTTATGTCGTGTGTCTGATACGGTCCTTTCATTCTTTAGAACAATCCCTTCCTGTTAATTAAATACCCCCACCTTACCACCTAACATCCAAAATGAATTTGAATTCCTAAGAACTGAAAACAGTAAAGAAATATTTTATTGATGTAGGAGAGGGAGGATAATGGCTCGGAGGGAAGCTTCTTACACTTGACAGTCTTTGGCTTTGAATTATATTTTAATTTTTTAAAGCTTTAGGTTTTAACCTATGCCAGCAATAATCAATGAATTTTACCTAAATATGCCAGGTCTGCAGGGTGGCAAAATTAGTCTGATATTAAAGACAATATTAGTTAAAATCCACAAGCCAAATAATTCATGTGCAAATAACTGATGATAGTTACCATTTAATGAGCACCGACTATGGACCTGATTATACTCCACTTTGCAAACCTCTCCCCTTGTTCATTCTTACATGTTCCAATGTCACCATCCTAACCTTAGCCACCATCCGCTGCCACCTCCCTCTGTAACTGGTCTCTGTCAGATGCTTTGCCTCCCTCCAATACAAGTCATTAACTTATTTGAATGTGCATGGGTAAAATAGTTCTAACACAAGCATAGTTTGATTTTAAAAAGGAGAAATTAATATAGTATTATATGTCAATTATAATTCAGTAAAAAAGAAGAGGGGCAAGCAATGCCATCTCATGGCAATTTATTCTCAACTCTACACCCAGAATATACACAAATAGACCATGTGGCTCACCTTCTTAAAACCCTTCAGTGACTTACCTAGGTAACACTGGAAATCTGTGTGAGTTGCCCTTCAGCCACTTTCCCCCTCCCTCCCTCTTGCCCCTCACAACTGGACTTCTACCAGTTATTTGAATGTGCCAAACTCATTCAAACACAGAGCATCCACATGTACCATTTCCACTTACTAGAATGCCCACCCTCCCATGCCATGCACCCCTCAGTCCTCAGTTTAAATATCTGGTGTTCTGTACGACTTTCCTCAACTCCTTCCCCGTCCTACACTAGATGAGGTCCCTGTGTTTTATGCTGTATCCTGTATCTCTCCTTCATGAAACTTATTACAACAGAGTTAATGTCTGGGGGGATTATGTGCTTAATGCATGTACATACTCTGTAATGGCTTGTTAATCACTGAATCCCTAAAGACTAACACAGCATTTTCCAAGCTTTTTAAATTGTGCTCTACCATAAAAAAAAAAAAAAATTACATCATAACCAGTACACACATACACGTAACTGAACCAGAAGTTTCATGAACACTACATAGACATTCTCGATGGAATTCACTTGATATTTTCTATTCTGTTTTGGTTTTAATATGTTGGATACAACAGTTATTGATTTTTACAGCTGACTAATAGACTCAACCCTCATTTTAAATAATCACCCATCTAACATGATGCCTGGCAGATAGTAGAGCCTCTGTAATGTTTTGTAGAATAAATGGAAAATATTTACCAGCCACTATTTAAACCAGATTTGTCTGTTTGCTAATACTGTATAATAGTTTATTTGATTATTGCTTTGTCCCTCCCAAGAGAATGAGTTTCCGGGAGGGCTAAACCAGGTTTAGTTTTACAAAGTAAAAGCAAGCCTGGTCATTCTAGGTACAGCTATAATATTTCCTTTGATTAGACTGATGAGATCAAGATCATGAATTTGATCTCATTCAGATCGGTAGGTTTCTCTTTGTTCCAGGGCCACTGACCACCTCCTAAATAACCTTCAGAAAGTGAAAATCCGATCCAGCATTTTTCTTTCCATTGCTATTCAACATATTCCTATCATTGCAACAAAATATGGTTAAGAAAAATATAAAGGAAAAAAACTTTCCAGCAATATCCTAATAATGCCACCAAATTGATTACTGCTGTTGGCTCTGAGTAATGTATAAATTGTACTGACTGAATTATCAGATTTTAGGATTGTTTTAACTAATTTCCAACACTTTGGTTTAACATGATTATAATCCTCTCTGTCAAGTGCCAGAACCCAGGAAATAAGAAATTGAGACATATATATATATACACATATATATGTGTGTATATATATGTCGATATATATATGTATATATATATATATGTATATATAATTAGTAAATATAATTTAGTCTTATACCGTGGTATTTTGTTTTTGCCATAAGTTACCTAACAACACTGGCTTTCCTTTCTTCATCTCCATTTCTCACCAATCACACAAATTAACAAAGGAAGCCCTCCCAAGATTGATATTCTTACAAGAGGCAGACCAGGCAGAGGCAAGGTTAGAATTCTTCACATATTTGGGAACCATAGAAGCCCGTACTAAGGTTTCACGAGAAAAACCAGTAGCACTGCTCAGTGAGGGGGATCGCCCCCTAAGAAGGATGGAGAGCACATGACCCTCATACAGCTGACTACCTGGGTAGGGCATTAATGTTTCCCTTAGGTCTCAATCCAGGGGCACAATTTCAGGACAAAACCACTACTCCTGGGGTACTTTTCGTTAAACCTTATCCTGCAACACTTTGGGAGAGACTGAGGTAAATCAAGTCTTCCACAGATTTGAGAACTTAAAACTGTAGGCAGGACCAGCAATCAGATAGGATGTTTTATTGCCTCTGCTTTATATTCTCAGATAAGTTTCATTAACTTCTCTTCCTCTGTGTTGTTATAATGGCAGGACTGCTAATTCTGTGCTTTTCTGCTTTAGAAAATTAGACTCCTCTTACTAGAACTGAAGCCAAGTGAGAATGTCCTCTATTCTAGTTTTGGAGCTTATGATTTATAAGCCTTTAAAATTTACTTGAAACTAGGAGGATTTTAGTTTGTTTGTTTGTTTAAGTGGACTTTATCCTTAGGAATTTCTTCTGTTGACTAGAATTCTTCCCAGAGAATTTCAAATGCAGAGTTCATATCTCTGAAAATACCATTCATCTATTCTTCAAGAAACACAGTTACTGCTGAGATTTCAAGCCATCAACAATAACCTCAGTTCTCATATAACTCCAGTACATAGTTGATTATTATGCTTTCACAGTGATGACTTCCTTGCAAATCTGAATAAGCAGCTTGTATAAAAGGAAGCATGCTTGCCCCAACCTGATCTGACCATATTTACTTGGTTATATAAATGTTCTGTGTATTTTAGCTTACAAATGTAAGCTAGTATTTATCTTCATGCCTGAAGTAAAACTCTATACTTTACTCCATGTAATACAGTGATATAAAATGTGTGAAAATAAAAAAAATTCTCCTGAGTTACCTTAAGTTTAACATCATTTTGGCATAGCAGAAAACAAGGGAGCCAACAAATAAAAAAGGTTATTACCTAGATGCGGTGAGTTCCACGTTTTAAATATATGTTGCTGAAACAGCTTCAAAATAATATTCACATCAATGTATTTTAATGCAAAATTCATTAATTTTGTAAACAAATGACAACAGTAGTTTTGTAGATTCTGTTTGGGCTGTAGTGACCCAATTATCCGGTCAAAGGGCTGTATGGATGCAAGAGACAGGGCGAGTTAAAGTTTAACTCCCAGGAATTGTAAACCAAACCTAAAGCCACTGAACCTTTGGAGTTTGATATGATGATTAGAACATAACCAGAGTGACACGTTGAATTCTCCATAATCAAGGAAACCTTTTCCGGGTGGGGATCTCTGAAATCACTCAGGTATGGTTCATGTGTTTTGCTTTTTTTATTTCGACTCTGTCAAATTGTGCAGTGTGGATCAGTAGAAATGCAATGAAAACAGCGTTTACTTATGTCTATTATAGAGCCTAATTCAGGGATTTTTCTGGTTTGTTTTTATACTAACTAAGCAACCTAAAAACAAAAGTAAATATTGAAATGTTCATATAATCTCAAAATGAGATGGCGGCCATCTTTTGCTCCTTGATTTAATTATTTTCTGAGACTGTAAAAATGTACACTTACCACTTCGGGTTCAAGAATAGGGCTTATGTTTCCTAGAAGTTTATTTATCAATAGTCAGACAGCAGGGAGATTTGTGGTTGCCTACCTGTCCTGGTCCTAAAACCCTGGGAAGCTCAAAATGTAATTAACAAGATAAATAGTATTAGACTGTCAGATTCTGAGTTCTCTGTATGGGTCTTAATTCCTATACTTTAGATTTAGTATATTCAATTATCTTTTTTATTCCCTCCTTTATCCTACACCACCAGTAGAAAAAGAAAAAACAAAAACAAAAACAAAAAACACCTTGGTGAATTCTTGCTATTTTCTTTGCCATTATTGTACTAACCAAAGGAATGCCCTAAACTATTTACTTTTCATTCTAACAAACAAAACAAAACAAAACAAAAATAGTCATGGCAAATGATTGGCTTTGAGTGTGTTAAAAAATCTCATTCTTGTGATGCCTAATTATTAGATCTTTTCCTTATAAGATGGTTTGGGCAACTGTGCAGTGGATATATTTTCATAAATCTTTTTGTTCATTACAAAAAGATGATTCACAAACAAAATAAGATGGTATTTTATCTAAAGAAATAAATCAATCAGAGCACTTACCAGGAACAGCCCATTCCTACCAAAAATCTCTTAAAATTCTCTGAAATACTTTTGTTTTATAATTGCCAAAGTAAGTTTTAAGAAGAATGGATTTCAAGTTAAACATGCTTATCTACTACAGAACTTTTCATCGCCAAGAAGATGAAAAACACAGCATCATTTGTTCATTGTGCAGGATTAGTGTTTTGTAAAATATACATTGGCGAGCTCAACTCTAGTTATAATTTAGGAGGAAAGATCTATTGGTTTGGTCTGAACCATCCTTTATAATATGTGCTGAAATGCATACAATAAGAGTATAGCTCTGGAAATACAATGAAATGATTTATTTGTCAAAGCACTGAGGCCCTCCCCTGCTAACTACAGGATAATACACAAATGACTTACAGGTTCATTTGTAAGGGCCACATTTTCTGGAATCATGTTGATACTGCCCATTTGAAACAATTCTCAACATTTTACTGTTCCAATTTATTATTTGTTAAGTGTAAGGACATGGGGAAGAGAGTTGACAAGAAAAAAGAAATTAGTTGTATGGGCAAACATAAAATGACATAATATATACAAAAACACTAAATATTTAGTTATTATTTCCAACTGGGCTAATACCAAGTTGGTTTGTATCAGCTTAAACACATTTCTATTCTGTATTCAGTGGACATCAATAAATGTGGCTCAAAAAAGTGACTCCATTGTCAAGTAAGCTGAGGAAATGGTGGTTGACAAGTTAAAGCAGGTCTTGTTACTGTATGAGTGTTTTGAGTAATAACAATAACAACAGACATTTATTAAGCACTGTATTGCCAAGTGCACTTCTCAGCACTTTCCATGCATTTCTCACATGTTATTCTTAGAACAGCCACATGATGTAGATACTCTTATAACATTTTACAAGTGAGAAATTTGAGGCACAAATAAGTTACCTAATAGGCTCAACATCACCCAGTTAGGAAGCAGCAGAGCCAAGTTCCCCAGCCGGGTGGTCTGACTCCGAGTCCAAGAGTGTCACCATTAAACTCACAATGACTGGGGATTTACTCTATGTGTAAACACATTCATTCATTGTGAATATCTAGGAGAGTAGGCAATGTTTTGTTTCCTAAGATTAATTTACAACAGAACATCTTTCAGGAACACACATAAATGTCTCAGAAAGGCATGGTCCTGTGTGATGGGAGTTTCTCAGAACACAGATTAAGAAAGAACAAATCATTTTTATAGTCTATGTCCAGCATTCACAACAACAGTTGACTGAAATTATTGCTATTGAAATCATCGTAATTCAATTAGACCTACAGTCTAGCCAACTCCCATCACACAGGACCATGCTTATCTTAGAGATGTCCCAAATTAATTATAGAATGGACACTGGACTATTTTCCTGACAGAGCTGGATTGGAATGCCTGTTCTAAAACTCCCTAGGTTTGTGACCTTGGGCATAGTACTTAACTTCCTGGAATCTTGAATTCCTCAAATGTGAAATGGGGGTAAAATCTGACCTACAGAATTTAGTGAAGTTTAAATGAGATGATACAGCAAAATGGTTAAGCTCAGTTCCCAGCACATAGTAGGAATTTAGCAAAGTCCCTTCCTTTTCCATTTTCCTATTTGTAACAACTTCCGGAAAAAATTTTTTAAAACTTTCTAAACCTACCCATTAGCTCCTCTTTGTCAAAACAGTACTAATATAGTGTAAATCAAAAATTGAACACAAATAATGAGCTTGGATTAGCCACAAATAGTAACCCTATGACGTTCATTCGGAGAAAGACAACAACCTATAATTTTCTAAAACACACACACACACACACACACAATATACTTTTATTTAAGAGAATGTTACTCAAGAAAACTCTAAGTTAAAAGCCCAATTCCCTTTTCACTGAAACCGACAGGACACCCTGTCACAGTGTGGTTCATTTCATCACACAGTTATTTAATGTTAAAAATCTGTCTCAATAACTGTCATTTAAAATATTGCCGTTTTTTTCCCGAAAATAAGACCTAATAGGACCATCAGCTCTAATACGTCTTTTGGAGCAAAAATTAATGTAAGACCTGGTCTTATATTTTATTATGTAAGACCTGGTCTTATATTTTATTATATAAGACCTGGTCTTATTTTAATACAAGACTGAGTCTTGTATTAAAATAAGACCCGATCTTATTTTAATATAATACAAGACCCGGTCTTATATAATAAAATATAAGACCAGGTCTTACATTAATTTTTGCTCCAAAAGACGCATTAGAGCTGATGGTCTGACTAGGTCTTATTTTCGGGGAAACATGGTGCCATTCCTCAGAAAGCTGGGTGGTAAGTTAGGTACTATTGCATAATGGTTTTCCTTACGTTATGCGTCTCTAAATGACTCAATAAGTTCAAACAAGACAGTATTGATCGACAGAGGATAAACACCATTTTATCTTATGCATGAAAACAGTAACCAGGCTCCTCTAAAGTGCAGTTCTAACAGTCCAAACTGCCCCCAGGGAAAGCATCTGGAAAAGGAGCAGCACTACTGGAGTGACATTCGGTGTTAGAAATCTAAATCCCATCTGCTCCTTGGCCCAATACCATAAAATCCTGGCAGTTATTAACAAATGTTTACTGCTGATTGGATGAGGAAAGCTGTTGATCATTTTACTCTATCAAATCTAGTCCAACTAGGTTCTCAGTTTTTAAAACTATTTAGAATTATTAATAAATTAAAATTTGTGTTGAATTTTTTATTGATCCAAATCACAAATTTAAATATTTTCATTTATAGAAATGGTCGTCTTAACTAAAATATGCTGGTATCTTGAGCTAATTTAATTTTTTTAAGATACATAAAGGAAGTTTTTTTTCCCCTCATACAGATATCTATGTGTAATTTTATATATGTAGGTATTACTAACCATAGGGAAAACATTTTTCAGGTTTGCTTATTTCAATAGGGTATTAAGAGGGAAATAATAAAGATTAAGATAACTACCTCTAGTTTGCAAGGTTATGTACTATGTTCTGCCCCAGTAAATAATACAGCTAAAGAGAATTAATACATGGCAATTTGACCAGAAGAAATGACTAAGTGAACATATTGGTTTGCAATTCTATAAAATTTCACTTTCAGTGATGTAGTAATGTCTTCTCTTCCTCTGGCTGCTGAAAATGATCATTGTTTTGGGGTGCCTAATTTATATAAAGAACACCAGATTTATATAGCATAATTAACTACTATAATACTTTATTTCTATAGACGATTGTAGTTTACAATGCATTTTATACAAAAGAATTCATTTAGATATTTTTATGCCAAATTTCTTCATTGTTGATGTAGTATGCCGAGTCGCTATTCATCATTCCAATTGTACAAGGCTAGTGAATTGAAAGTTGCTCTCGCCTAGAGTGCATAAGTTTAGCTCTGCTTATGCAACATAGTGCTGATTATGTAGGGAGACTTCTAGACATGAACTGATTTGCTGATAAGTTAACAAAGAGGTTAGGTGACACTATGGAGAGCAGGCATGAGAATCCACATGGAATTTGAGAGGAAAACCAGTCCCAGGCAGATCCCAGAGGAAAACTACCCTAAAAAAGTTTTAAACCAGTACAAATACTATAACTAACATAGTGAAAAAAGTAAAGGGAGGATTCTATAGCATCTCCTAAAAGGCTGGCAGGGCACTGGCAGAGTATTATATGTAAATACAATTGTTTTTTATTTCTATTAACTCACCTTTTAGTATTCTTCTACCCAGCTCTTCTATTAGATTGTGTTTAGTGCTTATCTTTTTTATCTAGGGCCTTCGGCATGAAGCAAATTGACCTATTAGATTTACTTAAGCACCTAATGCCTTGATGATTTGCAGCAGAAGTCAGAAGTCAGAATCTGGTACCCTGGAGGGGAACTGTATTGGCACATATAAATGCTCATCTCAGGAATCCTCTTTCCAATCGTCTTTCCTGAAGCTCCCTAGCAGTACTTCACAATTAAGGCATTTACTACCAACAAATTTGACCTGACTATCTATGATAATGATAATAATAGAATTAATAATAGCTCTTACCTCCTTACATAACTCCTGCCACGTGACAGGCACATAGATTAACTTGTTAAATCCTCTAGAATCCTACTGAATAGGCAATATTGCTATGCCATTTCTCCAATAAAGAGGTTAAGTCTTATGGACATAGATAAACTTGTCCTAAGTCACACAGCTAATAAGTGGTAGAAACAGGAGTGAACTCCAGCAATCTGGCATATACCACCCTGCAAACAGAGTATAAACGAAACACTGAAAAGCACTGAATCTTGGAACTAGAAAGAAATTGTGAGGTCTTTTATTTGACAGAGAAAAGCTAACTGAGTTTCCCAAGGATGAAAGCCACTTTTTGTTTGGGTGAGGACCCAACTGCAGGAACCCAATCCTCAGGCAGGCCCTTTCCTGTATACCAACTCCCACTGGACAGCATTTCTAATTCAGCCTGATTCTACACAAATTCTGGGAGACATTAACAGAACCCTTATACTTAAGAGGAATATTCCCTTCACTCTGAGTCCCACCATCATTGCTATGCCCAGTCTCATGGACAGACACAGCCAGAGATTCAGATAAAGCAGGCCTCTTTTGTGACTTTGAGAGGCTGCCAGGCCCAGATCCCAGAGGAAATATGGGCAGGTACAGGCACCTTGAACATAGAGAAGGCATCTCCAAAAATGCAAAATAATTGTCCTGAATGACTTAGGTGCCTCACACCAAAATTCTGCTAGCGTCTAGGAGGACACAGCACCTCCCACCTGGAGAACACACCCTTCTCCCCAGGGAAAGAATAATTGGGCTGCTAGGTCTCTGGATGTGAAGGGAGTCCTATATTTAAACTGACCTAATTGGGAGCTTTAAATTAAGACCCAGATGCTCCCAAATAATAGCTTCGCCAGCCTCAATAGTGTTATTCATTTAGGATAATCAGAGTATATTATCAGAAGTTTCTTGTTAAAATACAAATTGGTTGGGATGCAGAGTGTGAGTGAGAGGGGCACTTAGGAACACTTTAGCCTAAAATCACTTGGCAGAGGAGTCTGGTAAAGCCTTGTGGGAATGGTACTTAGGACCAGTAAGTTTTGATGGTGGGGAAGAGAAGATGTAGAGGAGATATGGTCCATGGTGGAAATGTCACAGGTAACCAAAAAAGAATATAAGGTATTTAAACAGCAGGTATTTGTCTGATCTTTGAGGAAGCATTTACTTAACTTATTAAGTAATTTTGATTTATTATTAAAGTCATTTGAGCATCACACCACATACCAATGCCTCCATGTATCTCCCCCATTAGATAAAAGCTGCTTAATAAAGGTGCATTGACTTACATTCGAATCATCCAGGAAATGTAATTATATGGCCCCTCAGGATATTTTCAGATAAAAGAAAAATCTGTGTCTAGAAATGCTTATTTTTACTTGCCTTTCAAATCAGCCATAAAGCCAAATCTTTCCTATAATAATAATTCAGTATCTCAAGATTTCAAACGATTCCCTAAATGCCAACGAAGCAAAGCTCTGATGCACAGTGTTAACATGGCAAGGTGGGAAACGATTATAATGTTAAAGCAGAAGACTCTGGGCCCAGAACACCTGGGCTGTCCCAGCTCCACCACTTCCTAATCATGTGGCCTTCAGCAAATTATTTAACTTCTCTGTGTCTGTTTTCCTTTTCTGTAAAGTCAAGACTGTTTTGAGGATTAGATCAGAAATTACACATGAAATGCTTAGAACACCACCAAGTAAGTGTGCACATGCCTTAGCTATTGCTATCATTCTCATCTCATTTCTGTGTGGATGACACAATGCTTTTACGAGAAGAAAATGGTTAGAGGAAAGAGAGGATGTGAGGTCAACAGGTAGAAAGTATTTTTTTAGACGGGAAGTCAGATGGCTTACTGTCTCAACCACCGGCTTGTAGTGAAAAATTGGAACAATTTCTCCCTGATTCTATTGCAGTTTTTCCAAGGCAGAGGTGTTTGTTCTCTATCACAGGCAGGGCCTCCTAGGTATGAATGATTTAAGGGAACCTAGGTAATTAGCAAGGTAACCAACACAGAAATCTGAATCCTCACACCAGAGTGCAAACCTCTCAAGCTCTGTTGTTTTCATAGTTACAACAAAAACCCATCAAAGTACTCAAAGCCAGGTATAAAGATGCAGACTGTCAAATATGATGGTTATCAGCACAACAAAAAAAGCAAGAATGAACTAATATAACCTGTCCCAAACTCAGTCCCCTGCACAGTCATGGCAACAGACTCCTGAAGAGAAAATGATGTGGGAAGGAGCTAAATGGGGCATCAGAACTGCCATGGGAGGGGCTGGTGTCAGTGTCCGTTTTAAGGGAAATGGCTAGATAAAAAGGCTCCAAGGAGTACCCTTGGGATTATTATGTTAACTTACCCATTAAAATCAATTGATTGACCCCTTATTTAAGCTCAGCATTGTTCTAGTTGCTCTGTTGGATATAAAGATATATTGTACATTTGTCCCTAAAATCAAGGAACCCATGAAGAATTTTCTAGAGCTCCAATCCCAGCCCCAAGATAATTGACCACGTCTTCCTCCAAGGTTTCTTAAATTGCTGGAAAATGAATATTATTTACAATACTAAATTGGGAGCTCCTGAAGGGCAAGAAAGTTATTCTACTTATTTTTCAATTCTCAGACCTAACACAGTGTTATGCACGTAACAGATGCACAATATTTTTTGTTCTAAAGAAGAGCCACCTAACTGGAGAGAGAAGGGGAAGAGGTAGAAGAGATTAAAAAAATAATAAAATAAAACATTACTGAGTGCCACATACCAAACTCCGAGCTGTGTACTCATTTTATCTTTTTGGATCACTATAACCACTCTCTAAGGCAGGCATTATCATCCCCAATTTCAAACTGAAGAAATTGGGACCTGATTAAATAACTTGACTGCTATTTACAAAGTTCTTAAGAGGTGGAGGAACTATGACTTTAGAACCTAAAGTGAGTTTGAATCCATGATCCCATGGTTTTCTTATTATGACACATTCCTACTTGTAAATAAATAATGAACAACACAAGACAAAATATTGTGTATTCTAGTTTCATTTGGTGAAACTTGAAAATAAGGACAAGAAAAAAGTCTTTAGTAGTCAGAGGGGCTACATGAAATTTCCATTCAGTTCAGCAAATATGTAGGAAGTGTCTGCAAAGTGCCAGGCTCAGTGCTAAGAGTTGAAAAGCTAAAAAGAGGAGTACATTTCCTTGCGAGAGGTTATGGTCATCCCGTTCTTCATCCTCATTGCTACAGCCAGAGAGAGTGCTACCCTTCGTTTCTCCCACCTGTCCCTAAACTGCCTCTAAATCTAATCTCAACAAAACTCATGGAGTCATCTTTCTAAAGTACACAGGGTCCTATTAGAATTTTTCCATGCTGATCCCAGTGACTTCATGATATGATGAGAATCTCTATGTGCAAATATTGATTTAATTCTTACCTACCTATCTACCTAACAAGACTTATCTGTTGTCATTTCCACTCCCTCCTGACCCTTCCCTCTATAACTTTCATTCAACATTCTAACCATACTCAACTTATCAACCATCTATGCTATTTTTTCTCCCACCTCTGTCTCATAGAGTCCATTTCTTTTCCCTTCTTAATTCCTAGCCATCTTTTAAACTGGCCTGAGTAGAGCTAAGGTATACACTGTAAATTAACATGGAGTACAAAGTTAGGTAAATGTTGACACTAATTGTTAGAGTTGTGAAATATGGAGCCATTCAAATTCTTTTAGTAGGAGAATACTATAAAATGGATATTTAAGAAAACTAACTAGTGTTACGCAGATAGTATTAGAGTTAGCAAAGACAAGAGGTTGAATTGAGACAATAATTTAGTTATTAACTGATGGTTGCATGGACCATAATTAATGGTAGTGGGAATTCAAAGAAGGGTGAAGTATCAGGACTCAGTGGCTGATGAGAAATAAGGAGCAAGAATTTAGTAAGGTCAGTTTATGCCAGTGCATGTAAATTAGCATAAAATCAGAACATATATAATATTTTGGGGTTTTTTTTAAAGGAAACATGGGCTGTCTTTTTAGGGACAAGTGTCAGATTGCTTCAGGGCCATTGTAATACAGAGATTTAGATAGATGGATTTTGTCAACTTCACTCAAGGATCCAATACCAGGGGTGCCAAAAAAGATGTATACATATGACTTGTATTCATCTTTTGTTATCAGTGTATATTAAGTATCACAATTTTAATACAGTTTTTTTTTCCTTTCTTAAAATGTGTATATATATTTTTGGCACCCTCTGTATATTCCATTAATTTGTGATTGGCAGTCTTGGTGAGAATTGAGCTTTCAACTTAATTTTTCCAAATTGGTCTGAGGAAACCACATGCAGCAACTAAGTTCAAAAGGACCATCTCAACAAGAAAAAAGAGACATAATAACATGAGACCAAGAATGAATGAAATACAACACTCAAAGTTCATAAGCTCTCTGTAATGTGTCACATAAATAATTAGTCCCTGAGTCCTGAATAAATGTCTACTTTGGGGATGCAGGCCATCTAAATGGCATGCTTTGATTACTACTTCACCAATTTGTGAGTCGGCTTAGAAAGTCAGCATATATGCAAAGAAATTCTATTTTTCTCAGGAAGCTATGCCATTCTAGAACTTCTAAACTCTTCCAGTTCTCTTTCCCAGATGTCTTTAAGAAAGGCAGGCATAATAGGAAGAGTTGGGTAGCATAACTGACTGAAGATAACACAACAGCCATTTGTAGACTGATCTTACAGGTACTAGGACAACGACAACACCAAAACCATTTATGTATATGCATTAGCCAGGGTTCTCGGAGAAAGAGAACAATATTCCAATTGTGATTCCAATTGGTTAATATAGCTAGAGAGATAGATAGATATAGATATAGATATAGATACAGATACAGATACAGATATAATATAGATATGATAGATAGATGATATAGATATTTGCATATATACATATAAAGACTTTTTAGTGTTGTCATTGTTCTCGTACCTTTAAGATACTAGTACTATTTACTAGTATCACTAAGATCTATCTATCTATCTATCATCTATCTATCTATCTATCTATTCTATTATATCTATCTATCTATCTATCTATCTATCTATCTATCTATCTATCTATCTAAAAAGATTTACTATAAGAAGTTGGCATATATGATTATAGAGGCTGAGAATTACCAAGGTCTGCAGTTGGCAAACTGGAGACTCAAGATAGCCAATGTTTAGTTCACCCAAAAGCTGGCAAGCTCGAGATCCAAGAAGAGTCCATATTTCAGTTCAAGTCCGAAGGCCAGAAAGATTGACGTCCTGGGGCAGATGGAGTTCCCTGTTGCTCAACCTTTTTGTGCTATTCAGGTCTTCAGTGGACTGGATGAGGCCCATCCACATTGGGAAGGGCAATCTGCTTTACTCAGCCTATCCATTCAAATGTTATTGTCATCCAGAAACACCTTCCCAGACACATCTGAAATGTTTGGCCAAATGTCTGGGCACCCTGTGGCCCAGTCAAATTGACATATAAAATTAACCATCACAACATAACCTTAAGGGAATAGAAAGCTCCTGATGTTGTCTGATTTTAAGGCGCTCCATTTCCTCCCCATTATCCACTCCCTCCTCCAACACATGCACAGTTTTCATCTGCTGTTAAAATTTTCCAAAATCCTTTTTGCATTAAAAATTATTATTATTACTCTCTCAATCAATCTTCAATGTCACCAAGAATAAGTCACTTATGAGTATCTCTATTTCAGAGTTTCTGATATTCTTATCCAAGTTGAGCAGAGGCTGGAGGATTTGTAAAGGTGTGGTGGTGTCAGAGCTAGTTACAGAAGGAAAGGAGTGTATATGGAGGTCTCTTGGGTGATGTGCCGCTAACATTGGCTGCCAGTTTATTCACCCTTGTTTATATACATATACTCATGTCTATGTTTGTGCATTATTACATATATACCACATAAACACATTAGAACCTGATGGAGCAGGCATGCATTTGTCTCAGCAAGACAGATTATGGAAAGAAGGATGGGAATTCTAGGCACATGGCAAATGGGAAACAAGTACAGAGGAACCTAAGAAGCAACTGGTATGTCTGGGAGACCTACTGGGCTCAAGCACAGAATAGCTCTACACTTTCATTGAGAGATAATCAAGAAAGGAGAGTTAGGGCTAGATCATGGCAGGCACTGAAAGTCAGGTTAAGGGAATGGACTGTTTCTTCATAGTTAGTGATGAGGCCAGTGATGGTTTTTGAGCAGGAGAATATTAGAAGAGACATTTTTGGGAGACTGATCTAGCAGTAGTATGCAACGGAGAGAGGCAGTGTCCAGAAGGTAGGAAGTAGTGAAGTTTCATTCTACACTTTGGCTGAACTCAGGTTAAGTCCAGTAACGGAAGACAGGGTAGGGAACAGGAGCAGCAGTGTAACAGGAACAAGTAAAGATACATATGTACAGAAAGCAGGAGGAAAAATTGAAATTTAGACTTCAGTAGGAGTCCATATTGGAGGTTATTTTGGACAAAAAGGCTTGAAAGGACTTCAGAAATAGGATTCACAGATCTGCTCAGGAGCTTTGCTGCTAACTTGACTCATGAAATACTTCCTACCTCTGTTCCTCTCTTCTGAAAGCCATCCTTACTTTCTACTTTCTTTCCTTTCTCGACCTCACAGCTTTTGCGTCCTTGCCATACGCAGAACCCGGACAAGTCAGAGTTTTATGCATGCAGTGGTAATATGAAAATCTTTGTGGTTGGTCCTCATGGAAACTGAGTTGAAAACAAATCACTTCAGCCAGAATCTAGGAAGAATGTATACTTTTTTTTTTTTTTGGTAGTTCAAGATCATTATTTCTAAGTACTAGCAATTAGGAAAACATTTACTCATCAGAAATGATGAAAATGTAGAGAATTTTAAAATTATTCCCTTTTTTCCTATAATCTAATCTCTACCTTTTTCATAGATTTTTTTCTTATTTTTTAATAAAAATTTTTATTTATCCATCCTATCTCTTTGGAAGGTAGAATGAATTCCATTACTCTCCACTGTTTTGTCTTCTTTGACATTTAACATGTATAGACTGGAGCTTAATTCAGGAGTTCTAAACTCAGTTGCATACTATCACCTGGGGAGGTTTTAAAATAGTATACCATTTCCTGGGCGCCACTCCAGACCATTTGAATCAGAATCCTACTAGGGTAGGGTGGGTGGTGCCCAAGTACAGGTGATTATAATGTGAAGCCAGGTAGGAAGCCTTCATAGCTCCTGCATCTTATACTTTTGTCAGCTGGTGTTGACTATGGCTATTATTAAATAATCTTTTAGTGCCATGTTGAAGTATGTTTTAATAATGGTTCAAAATTTTGAGGATTACAATTAAATCTCAAAGTCCTATTTTGACAAGATGTGCATAGATTAATGCGTTTCTCCTATCTTTTCTTGTGTTATTTACAGTTACAAGCTAAATTCCAGGAATTTAAAGGCTCCTTATTGATATTTCAAGGGCATTTTAAGCAAATAAATGGTAAATGTCTTTTGAAGCAGATAAAATGCACCACTATAATATCCATTTAATGAGAATATACTGAAAAGTAGGAGGTGTTTCTAATGGACCATAAGTTATGCAATTTTAGACAGACTTTTAAAACAATAATAAATTTATTTTTCATTCTATTTGAAATTACTTATTCCTCAAAAAAAAATTTTTTTCTAGCTGTTGGGACTGTTTTGCAATAATGATGATGTGAGGACTAGATGAATGTGCTTAACTTTCCCAAGAGTTTGGGTAACATTTTTTCAAATGAGATTGTGTGTGATTTCTCATTTTGAATTATTAAAAAAATTAAAAAGTTGGGAAAGCATAGGTCCTCACTGATTTTGTCCAGGTGACATGTGTGTGTGAGTGTGTGTGTGTACACGTATGTGTGCATATACACAATGACATATACAAAAATTGCAATACAATCATTTGTCTATTTTACATCTCCTTGTTCTTTTTCTCTGATTAATTCTAAGTCAGTAGCTCCAATAGTATTTTTTCCTCCAATATAGTTATGTTTTTCTTATACATAGTTTTACTGTGGTGCAATTTCCCTAGTGTCTTAGGTTTTGCTGTTTTAAGTTACTCTATTTAGAACTTGGAGTGATTCTAAATAGGATGATTTATAGATTTAAACATCAGTAAACAGTAATCAAAGTACAGGCTGGCCCTATACATCTTTGCAAAAATAACAACTTTCTTTACAAAGTCTGTCAGTACTTTCTAAAGCACATTGCTTTACAATAGTTAATATCTTGTCTTAAAAGTGTGATGTACCTTCTTGATAAAATGAGCGACTTCTTTAGGCAAGATTATCACCAAGGGAGAAAGAGAGAGAATAAAACACAGGATTAAAGAATAGAACAGAGTAAAACACAGGAGAAGCAAAAACAAACAAATAAAAAAAGGATTATATGGACTTTGAAGGTGGAGGTAGAAGGAGAATCTTCTCCCAAAACAGTTGTGTTTGGTGCCCATGAGAGGAACTAGTGGCTTTGACTACCTACCACTACCTACTGACTACCTACTCCTTCAGGTATTTGATCCATAGTTGACTTCTTCCTCTCTGGCACTGTATAATCCAGAAGAGCTAAAGATCAATGGGAAGAAGGAACCAACACTTTAAATATTTAAATAGGAATTCACATGACATCCAAGTCAAATCTTGCCAAGTGATGCATCACTTAGTCACCTCTGAAGACTCTCCAGTCTGCTAAGGACTCTCCAGTTTCAGTGAGGTATGACCAAGTGCGTAACAGAGGCTTGTGATGATCATGGGTCCATTTTAGATCATGTCCAAAGGGGGTTAGATCTTGAATGTGTCCAAATGAACTATTAGATCCGACCACAGCATCACTCAAATGAGCTGAGTGACAATAGGTCATTTTCATTCCAGCACAGAGGCTAAGTTTCCAGAGTACTTTAAATGACCAAGACCAACTGTCCCTTTGTAAGAGAATGCAGACTCACAATATCACCCTCATCAGTTTCATCATGGTGTCATATGTTCCTCACAGCAACACTTTAAAAGAATCTGGGTAGATATTAATCTCCCTCCTCCCCCGGTCACCATTTGCCTATGTTTTTAAGGTGAAGACACTGAGAAGAAGTCAAATTTAGTAATTAAGAGCACAGACTCTGGGCCCAAGCTACCAAGGTTCACACCATGGGTCTGCCACTTGTCTGAATAACCTTGAGCACATTAACTAACCTCTCCAACTTGGTTTATTACCTATATCATAGGAGTAATAATACCTACCTCATTGAGTTTTAATGTAAAATAAATGAATTAATCATGTTTAAAATTTTTAGAACATAGCATATAGGTAAGTGTTCAGTAAATGTTAGCTATTTTTATTTTTATTATTTGAAATCTTTCCAAATTTTTCTACATAATAGGCAAAAACACCAAGGTATCTTGGTTTTTTATTTTTCCTTTTCTGATCACTAAAAAGAAAATGACCATAGTTAAATGATATGTTTATGAACTATTTTTATTTCTGTTTTCTGTGAATTGATTGTTCACACCCTTTGCTCATTTGCCCACTGATTTGTTAGTCTCTTCATTATTAATTTTAAAGTACTCTTTGTATATTACAGATATTAATTCTCCATATATTATATAAATAGCAATTCTTTTTTTCCAGTCTATGGCTTATTTTTCACTTTCTCTCACCATTATAGATGTTTTTAATTTTTAAGTAGTCAAATCGGTTAGCCTTTTCATTTATGGCTCTTGATATGCTTGGTTAGGAAGACTTTCTGCATCATAAGACTACAAAAATATTCTCCCATATATTCTTCTAGCTATTATACAACATTTTTAAAGATTATTTCTGTGATCCACTTAGAATATTGGTATACTCGTATGTTGTGAGATGATATGCCAACAATCTTTTTCTCAAATTGTCTATGATCTCCTTACAATTTGAAATAGCACCTATTAGCAAATTCCAGTATAAACAAAACTATGGGTCTAGACTTTTTACTCAACTCCATTTATTTATTTGTCTATTCCTGTGCCTATTTTAATTTTAACTTTGATTAGGCTGGCTCCAAATAATTCTATACTTTCAATACATGTTGTGGCATTTATTACACATTTTTCTTTCCAGATGAAATTTAGAATCAACTTTTCAAATTTCAAAATAATTTTATTGGAATTTAAATTGGGATTGCATTAGATTAATAATTTGGGAAGGACCAATATCTTTACAATAAGATTTCCATTTACCCAGGCTTTTAGATCCTTCAGTAAAATTTTATCATTTTCTTCATATAGATTTTGATACTTTGCATTAAGTTTATTCTTACTTTATGTTTTGTTTATACAGTTCATATTTTCTCATTACATTTGCTATTTCTGTTTAAATAGGGAACATTTATTTTATAACTGTCCTTTAGAAGTACACTTGTGTTACTTCTAATATTTTTGTATAGTTGATTTGTTTTAATGAAAATGAATGATTGCAATGTTTCATTATTAAACATGATGTTTGATTCATGTTTCTGATAGATGTTCTTTGTCAATTTAAGGATGTCTTATTCTATTGCTAACTTAGTAAGAGTTTGGTGTTTTTTTAAACAAGTAGTGGGTTTTGAATTTTATTAAGTGCCACTTTTACTTTTACTGGGATGATCATGTGTTTTTTTCTTCTTTATAAATGAAGTAAATTGAACTACTGGAATTACTAATGTTGAATAATCTTTGTATTCTTGTAATAAAATCATATTTATTGTATATTAGTATTTTGATACTTGGCTATATGCAGTTCATATCTATACTTATGTGTGATATTGGTCTAGTTTTCTGTTTTGTGATATATTTGTCTGCTTTATATCAGAGATATGATAAGTCTGGAGATAATTTCATAAGTTTTCCAGTTTTTCTATGCTTCAAAGTCTTTATATAACAAAAGGATTATTTGTTTTTTAAATTATTTATACTACTTGCCTAATAAAATCTCTTGGGCCTTGTGCTATTTGGAAGGACAGCATTGAATTTTCCAATATGCTTTATTAGTTCACTGAAATTTTTAACTTACCCTTGAGATACCTTGAGAATTTACTCTTTTTTAGATAATTGTCCACTGCATCTATATTTTTCAATATTGATAAAACACATTATTTTCTTGAAAAGTCTCTTGATCAGTGCTTATATTCATTTTTTCCTTGTTTTTAAAATAGGTTTTCTTCTTCTTATCTTGTCAAGATTGCCAGACATGTGTTAAGGTGCCAATCTTTTTAGTCAGCTCTTCCATTTATTTATCAAGTCTACAGATTTTTTCTGTTTTATTCATTTACTTTTATCTTTGATTTGTTCTAATTTCTTTAGTCTATTTTGTTACTTTCCTAGTTCTTTGGTTAAACGCTTAGTTATATTATTTTCAACATTTTTTTTTGTTTTCTAATAAATGATAGTTTCCTCAGAATAGAATCTCACAGTTTTTTATATGACTTGTCTTCATTGACATTCATTTATTAAGGTAATTTAACTTATTTTTTTTAATTATTAGAGTAAGAGCTCTTTGTTATAGAAAGCTGAAAATAGACGAATAGGCAAGAATGATAAATATAATTTGTTAATCCACCACCCAGATCTAACCAGTTAGCCTTTTATAATCAAAATCTTTGTGAATATAAAAATTAACACAAACAAAATGAGACTACACATTCTGTTTTGTAGCCTTCCTTTTCTACTTAATTATATTTCACAAATATCTATCTGATTCACTATACCTGTATTCTACTATAACATTAATTGTATTAGCTTCACTTTCCACTGCTTATTCAAATATTCTTCGTCACTGGAAATTTAGGTTGTGTCTCATTTTCATTATAACAATAAAATGCTCAATGAGACACAAAGATATACAGACTCAGGACCTTAAGAATTTTTCCTATTGAAAAATGAAAACAAACATAAATGAAATAACTAGATCAATTATTAAAGCCATATGGAAGAAGTTAAGATAATGCATTCAAAACACTATTTCTCTTCACCTCAGACAATTGCTAGAAAGGAGAATAACCATGCAGAGAACTCCAGATGATGTCTAAGATGAATCAGTCAAAGAAACAGATAAGGAACAAAAAGGGAATATTTATTTAGTACCTTCTATATGCCAAACACTATGTTAGGTGATCTCATATCCATTATCTGATTTATTTAATCTTTTGTTTAAAAAGAAAAAACTTAAGATAGGTATCAGTGTTTCTATTATTTTCTTAAAATAGGAAACAAAATTTCAAATCCTGGTGGCAGAACTGAAATTTAAACGAAAGCCTGTCCTGTCCTAAAACTGTGGAACTTACTGAAGTAAAATAAATATATCTACTATAAACAACTTTATTTACAATTTTGAGAAACTTTAAAAAACAAAACAAACAAAACAAAAACGTGTTTTCCCATTTTCTCTGTTTCGCTTGCCGCCAATTTAGGCTTCACTAGGGCATTAAAATCTTCCAGCATTGCCATAACTTCAGGCAAATCTAAATAACCAATGTCGCTTAAAAATCTCTCCTATTTTCCTTCCACTATGTGGTTCTCTATGTGGGATCATTTTTTATGTACAAAATAAATGCTTTTCCTCTTGACAAATCTGGGTTATAATTGCAGAGCAGCACACACTATCCCCCTGAAAGGTCTAGATTTGGGAATGTCAGATTTAACACCCCCTCTCCCACAACCTGCTTCTCTCTTCCAGCTTCCTTCTTATCTCTGTTTCCCTGACACCTTCCCTGAGCCAGGACCCTCTGGGACCTGGGGCTATCAGGGTCAAAGGTCAGGAACAGCAGCTCTGACCTTGCCCAACAATGAACTCTGGAAATTTCTACTGAGCAGTTCAACCAAGTAATGAGGTGAGATGTTCTGGCTACCGCACAATGACTTTCAGGAAGGCAGGTGTATTGAACCCCCAATAACTTCTAGCTCTTTCTTTTCTTGACCAAATAGGTACTAAATTTGCAACTATAAAACCACAAAGGCATTAAGAAAAAGAAAAGTAAATCTACATGTCAACTCTATTTTTCAAAATTTTGAAAAATTTTAAAATTTTGCATTCTAAAAATTTTACTTTCCTGTCTGTCACACAAATATGATGACATATTCATACATGCAGAGAAGCCACTCAAGTCAATTTCTCACATAAAACAAGTTCATTCCAGGATAGAACTTTCAGGAAGCGACTGGAGCAAGCATACTAAGTATTAGGACATTGCATACACAGATTCATTTTACTTCTGATCGAGTGCACATTACTGTAATTTATAACAGGCTGATCCCAAGTCTTTCATTTGTTTCACAAGTAATTATTGAGCACTTAGCATAATGTCAGGCTAAGCCTTGCAGGCAAACAAAGATCAGTATAGTAAATGTCATTGATAGGTTCTTGGAAAGTGTGACTTTAAGTGAAAATGACTTATAATGAAACCAATTTTACCACAGGCTAATTGATATAAACAAGAGCTAAGTTCCTATAGCTTATTTCTGATCACAAAAACATCACCAAATTTCTAAATAAAGATTCAAAACCCTTCTAAGAGTAAACATCAAAACAAATATGAGCTACACATACATTTAAGAAAGACGAATAATACCAGGTAAGATAATTCTTCCAACCCGCTTATTCCAGTTCAGGGTAAAGGTGCCCGGAGCCCATTCCAACAGCTCAGGGTGCAAAACAGAAACCTGACCTGTACAAGTGCCTATCCACTGCAGAGCCACTCACACCCACACCCCCACTCACTCAGACTAGGACAGTGTAGACACGCCAGGTCACCTCACCTGGTCAACTTTGGGATGTGGGAGGAAACCAGGGTCCTTGAAGAAAACCCACACAGACCTTGGCCCCTGCCAGGAATTTTTTTTTTTGTTTCTTATTAACATTATTACCAAATGACATTGAGGGAAACCATTTTATTTGAGGACCTGCTGTACAACATACTCCCTACACTCAGGAAGTTCACAGTGTAGTGAGAAAGATAGTCAAGAAGCAAATAATTACACTACTGTGTGCAACAGTCCAGTGGTGTGTAGGCTTTCTTGAGAGCACTGAGGAAGTGGCACCCAATGTTATCCACAGAGGGTATTAAAAGAAGCATCCCAGAGCAGACAGCATTGCAATCAAGTCTTGAAGGATCAATAGTGTCACTGTAATGAAATGAGCGGATATGAGAAGGGAAGTGAAGGGCATCCGAGCAGAGAGCCAGAAAGTGTCAGAAAACAAGGTCATTCCCAGTGGCAGGGGATGTGAATGACACTGGTAAGGGAGTCTGGGATCTAATCGTGAAGAAACAATGCATCATGCTAAAGAGCTGGGACTTCATCCTCTCTGCAAGTGGGTTTGAAAGTGTAAGCCTTGGAATTAGAGATTAGTTATAATAATAATTAAAGTAACATAACAGCTCACACTTATTGAATAGTTAGTAAATACGAGGAACCACTATAAGTATTATACTTTAAATGTATTCTTATTTAATCTTCAAAACAACTCTCTGAGGTAGAAACTGTTATTAAAATAATTTTATATGTAAGGAAACTGAGGTTCAGAGTTTCCACCGGGGTGGAGATAAAGGAACAAAAGAGCTTAGCAGGCTTGGCAATAAGTATATATTTGAACACAGTATTCGTTTGCTAAGAAAAAAACCAGTCCTAGGGGATGGGGAGACATTGATGGCAGAGTAATGAAAGCTGGCAGAGCTAGAGGAGACCCCTGGTTTTTCCTATTATCAGCCCCACTTTCACCCCATTTCCAGAATGAATATAAGGAAGAAGGAGAGGGAAGGAAATTACACAAGGAAGTGCTTTCATCTGCAGCTGTCCCTTTCTGGAATCACTTTGCTATTCCTCCACTCTGCCTCTCTCCTCCAACATAAGTCTTAGCAATAAGACTAGTAAATCATGTTGAAGCACTTGCTGTATGCTTGACCTAAACTAAATACTTCTTTATGGGTATTTTCTCATTTCTCTGCACAACAGCATTGTTTACAATCTGCTTGTTACCCCAATTCGCAGATGAGGAAACAGATGCTTGGGGCGGGAAGGGGGTATCCATGATTCTTTCCTGTAATACTGTCTGTAACGTTTCTCCACGCAACTTTCGTTTCTTTGCCCCTTTCTTCTCTCAGTCACTTGCATCTAGGTAACAGTACTGCTCCACAAACTTGTGGAATTTCTTACTGCAAAATCTCTGAATTGAGAAGCTGACGTACTTAGTGATTACATTGCCTCACCTTTTCTCCTTTCTATATTTTATATTCTTATGCCTAACACTAATTTATCACTTATTATACGCCAGGAAATCTTCCAAAGCCGCTGCTACATATTTACTCAGGTAAGACAATAACCCTGAGAGAAATACCATTACTTCCTCAGGTGAGGGTACTGAGACACCAAGAGCTTAATGAACTTTCCCAGAACCCACAGTTAGCATCAAAATGAGGATCTGAACCCAGAAAGTCCAGCTCTGGGGTCTGCGTTCCTATTCAGGCTTCATCTTATTTGACTTAGCAGGACTTGGCACACCTGATCACTCATTTGTTCTCAAAATCTTTTCCTTACTTGGTTTCCAGGCCACCTCACTTACTTGGTTCTCCTCCTACCTTTCTGGCTTCCCCCATCCCATTCTCCTTTGCCAGTTCCTCCTTGTCTCCCTGACTTTCAAAATTTGGAGCGCCCCAGAGATCAGTCCTGGGACCTGTTTTCTATACTCAGTACCCGGATGATCTCATCCAATTTTACAGCTTAAACATCTCTATGCAGATAGCTTCCAAATCAATGTCTGCTATTTGGAACTCTCCGGTAAAATTCACCCATATATTTAATTGTCCATTCAACCTCTCCACGTGGCTATCTAATGGCATCTCAAAATCAGCAAGCCCAAAACTGAGCTCCTGCTCTTCTCCCACAAACTTGCGGCTCCCGAATTCCGTTAATGGCAACTCTATTCTTCCAGGTGCCCAGGCCAAAAAAACTGGATGTCAACATTGACTTCTCATTTTTCTCTCACAATGCATCCAATTTATCTGTAAAATGGATCCAAGATTTGACCACTTTTCATCAGGCCCCACTCTCATCACTCTAGTCCAAGTGACTGTTATCTCTCAACTACATGTCTCAAAGGTTTCTAACTGGTTCTCTCCCCTTAACTCCTCTAACCAACTAGAGTGAGGTGAGTGAGACACTGCCTTGAATGCAAAATTTAAGAAGTATCAAAAACACAGTAATCAAGGCAAATGATATTTTAATGTAATATTTTTAAAAATCAAAATCAATGTAGAAAATTCACAATTTAAAATAGCAAAATTTTAAATAAAAACAGGACCAGACCCTGTGTTTGCATAACACACCTTCTTTTTCTCCCCTTAGTCCCAGTCTCATTCCATTCCCTTCAATGTGTTCTAAACAGTTACGGGATCATGTTAAAACTTAAGTAAAATCTTGTTGATGCTCTGGTTTCCCACCTCAGAGCAAAAGCCAGTCCTTACCATGATCTACAAGATCCTATGTGACCTGGTTGCCCTTCTCTCCTCATTCACACAGCTTGTCCTCTCCACTTGAACTTTCTCGCTATTCCATCAATAAGCTCCCACCTGAGGGCACCCTAAACTTGCCAGGCCCTCTGCCTGGACTGTTCTCCGCCAAATACATCTCTCACTTCACCCAGATCTCTTCCCAAATTCGTTCTATCTGGACCACACTATCTATAATTCCACCCCACCCCCGCCACACACACACACACACACACACACACACACACACTTCATATTCCACTCCATATTTCTCCTCCATTCTTTATTTTTTCTCCTCAGAAATTATCATAAGCACACTGTATGTTTACTTGCTTGTTTATTGTCTCCCCCACTTGTTTACTTGCTTGTTTATTGTCTCCCCCAAAACACTACAAAACAGATTTGGAGGGAGAGGGGTTTGTTTTGTTCTCTGCTATATCACCAGTGTCTCAAAACATTCTTGGATGATACAAATTATTCAGCAAATAATATTTGAATGAATAAGTAATAAATACTCATGAGTGTTTTCTGTTAGCTCCAATGGTTTTAATGCCTGCTCTGTATAGGTTTTGAATTCTATTGCCTCAATAAATTACATTGGGAACTACTCTTTCAAATTGCAGTCTCAAATCTGAAGAATTTACAAGGTGCTAAATTAGAAAACATATTGCAAAACCTTCTTTCAAATTGACCAGTTTTTGAAATAAAAGTTTGACTTGCTTAAAAAAATATTTATCTGGGATTCAAGTTCATTCCTTAGATTAGGTCAACGTTGGGAGAGTGAGTTGTTTTTGAGAAATAAACACTGAAGATTAAGTTTCTCTGATGGAAAATTCTGAAATTTATTTCCCCATCCAGAGTTTCAACGACTTGACACTATATTGAAATGCTAGAGAGGTTTTCTTAATAATTTCAGAGTGAATCTATATGTGATCAAAAGACCTCTCTGATGTAAAGTATCTTTAATCACCTTGACTAATTATTAACCAAAACTAAAAGTAGGTTTTGTAAGTAAAACTTGTTTCACCATGAACTGTTTTCTTTTGATGGGAAAGATGAAGTTCAGCAAAAGCAAATCTACAGCTTGGCCCAAAAAACAACAGACTTTGCCTTCAAACATCCGTAAGACACACATGACTAACCTCATCAGACCCCAAGTCCATTTATGGCCTGCCTGCTCTGGCAGGTTAAATTCAGCACTGGGGGAAAGTCTGAGAGTGGTCATGATGAAAAGACGATTTTAGTAACATTTGGGAAAAGTGCAAAAGTGAGATCTCATCTTAAAAGCTAGTTTTCTTTGTAAATCTCAGAAATGTCTTTCGTAGTTTTATTTTTTAGAGGATTTATATTGTTTTGTAGAGATTTCTATAACTGTATTCACCAGCCAGTCAGGATTATAAACTGAAAGTGGGTCTTGTTTCTCCCCCTACCTGTTAGTATGCACAGAAAGAGCATTTACACTATAAATGTGTCAGTAAAGTTACATGGCCCAACCTGGCTTGCTATGTGTATATCAAATTGCCACTTTCAGAAAGATACTAATTTGTCTTGGCTAAAATAGAAAGTTGGGATTTTTTTTTTTAATCACTGCCTTTTGCAAAGTACAGACACAGAAACTGTTATGTTCTGTAACTGAGCTAACCCACTGCCCATGAAACACAATGCCCTAAAGTTGAGCAGAGGGTGGAGCACACAGCACTACTTCTTGAGAAAAGAAATGAGTGAAAACTGAATTGACCTGGGTCAGAAGCAAGCAAGAATTATTAGAAAGGTCAAGGGTAAGAGAGTGGCCACGCTTATATGCAAAGCATAAAGCTGTTCTGTCCCTATAACAGCTAATGCATATTCTCGCTCAGGAATCTTATATTGTTTTTCCTTTGGTTTTCTAAATTATATGGAAAATATTACTTTCTAAATGATGCTTGTCTACCAGTGTAGGGGCTTTTTAAATGTGATTGTTTTGATCACACTTTGAAATTGCATTTTACTAAAATGATCACCTGAGCTTCACTTTTTTTGTTTTGTCACCCAATTTTGGCCCAGTTTCCTATATTCGTAATAGTCCTTCATTCTAAGTCTTTAAATGACAACCAAAATCAGTATAGAAAATCTCCCTGCACAGGACGAAAATCTTTTAAAGGGCCTATCGTCAAATGAGTCATATTTGCATGTCATTCAAATCATCATAAAACAGGTTTCCTCTGTCTTGATTGGCAGAACACATTACGCAGAGTGAAAACCCAGCACAGAACCTTCACTGAGCCATCACACTCTCACCTAGCTGGTCTGTGTTGGCCACTATGTACCTGGGAGCCTGCAGGGCCTAGTACCACTATAACCTGGAACCATCAGCATGGTTGGTGGGCTCTGTCTTTGCCCTGGGAACCTGCAAATTTGAACCATCACATTTGGAATGGGGTTCAAATCCTAGTCCCAAACAGAAAGTCTAGACAATAACACGCTGACATTGTATATTCATATCTACATACATAAACATAGACATGTGCAAACTTCCATAATTTCTTAGATTTTTAACAAAGGGCTTCATGCCCTCTACTGAGTTGCCTATGTGGTATGTGATCCAGGTATTAGCTGGCCCTTCCAACACCATTCAAAAGGATCCACTGTTCTTGTTTTGTTAAAATCCAGGGGATATTTTTACTACATAAAGTAATTTGCATGATGAGTTCTGTATATCTGCAACCAGCACACTCTGTTCTTGAAATTTATCTTTGGGAAGTAAGTAGATAAATATCTTAGTTAACACATAGATAAATGAAGCTAAAACTCTCAGGACTTTTTTTACCTTATACGAGTTGATTTGTTTTTGTAACAATGTGCTCTTCCCACATCTGCAAAGACCATTCTGAATATTCTTTTAATTGATGAGATCTAACCTCATCAATTAAATTGATGAGAAGGGATGTTATTCATTTTTTACTTCTAAAGTTGAACTGAAATTGATTTGTAAAAACTTTTTTTTATTATAGTTGACATTCAATATTATTTTATATTAGTTTCAGGTATACAGCATAGTGGTTAGACATTTATAAAATTTATGAAGCGATTCCCTGATTAGTCTGATAATAACTATACACAGTTATTACAATATTATTTACTATATTCCCTATGCTATACTTTACATCCCCATGACTATTTTGTAACTACCAATTTGTACTTCTTAATCCCTTCACTTTTCTCACCCCACCCCCCAACTCCCCTCCCATCTGGTAACCATCAGTTTGTTCTCTGTATCTATGAATCTTCTCTGTTTTGTGTGTTCATTTATTTTGTTCTTTAGATTTCACATATAAGTGAGATCATATGGTATTTGTCTTTCTTGGACTGACTTATTTCATTTAGCATAATATCCTCTAGGTCCATCCATGTTGTAAATGCAAATGGTAAGATTTCATTCTTTTTATGGCGGAGTAATACTCCATTGTATAAATGTACCACAATTTCTTTATCCAGTCGTCTATTGATGGGCATTTTGGTTGCTTCCATATCTTGGCTATTGTAAAATAGCACTGCAGTGAACATAGGGGTGCATAAATCTTTTCAAATTAGTGTTCCGAATTTCTTTGAATATGTATCCAAAAATGAAATTGCTGGCTCATAAGGTAGTTCTATTTTTAGTTTTTTGAGGAAACTCCATAGTGTTTTCCATAGTGGCTGCACCAATTTGCAATCCCACAAACAGTGCTTGAGGGCTTCCTTTTCTCCTCATCCTCCGCAACCTTTGTTGTTTGCTGATTTATTGATGACAGCATTGTGATAGGTATTTCATTGTGGTTTTAATTTGGTAAGAACTCTTTTTCTATGAGGACATTTAACTGGCTTTGTTTGTGGGTGGCTGTTACTGCATTTCCCGAAAATAAAACCTAGCTGAACCATTAGCTCTAATGTGTCTTTTGGAGTAAAAATTAATATAAGACCCAGTCTTCTTTTACTATAAGACCAGGTATAATATAATATAATATAATATAATATAATATAATATAATATAATATAATATAATATAATATAATACCAGGTCTTATGTTAATTTTTGCTCCAAAAGACATATTAGACCTGATGGTCCAGCTAGGCGTTATTTTCAGGGAAACATGGCAGTTGTTCTAACCTTAATGACTCATTCATAGAGAATGTTTCCTAAAGGTGCCCTTCATGAAAAGGACAATTTTGGACTTTGCAACAGCAATTTACTTAATTTATCTTAAATTTGGTTTCAGTGAGCAACCCTAATTAACCTGATTTTTTGCTGATAATCACTCTCAATGGAATCAAATCACAAATCCGGGGATGGATTGAGCGGCACCCAGAAGGAAGCAGCCCTCCGCGCACTGGTCCAGCGCACAGGATATAGCTTGGTCCAGGTAGGAACTTCTTGTGACATCTGCTGAGACCCACCACTGAATTCAGAGTAGTGGGGATATTAGTTGTCCTAAGATGCAAAAATGGGAACAGTCAGTCATATATCTCTTTAGATGGATGTCCCTTTCCAGTGGGAAAGAAAGTTGTATCACTTTAGTTTTGTAGGTGACCGTGCAGGTAATGTTCTTTTTACTCTGAGTTATCAACTCAATTTTAACTTGTCATTTGAAAGCAGAATCCGTGTCCACAGTCATAGAAACTATCCCAGTTTTGAAAGGCCATTTTAGAAAATGAAAAAGCAGCTGGAATTTACCATCCAAGGCTGTCTGTAAAGCAGAACCAGGGATAATAGTATGTCAAGAAACAGCAGAGAACAAACTAGGCACTAACCTTAGTTTCTAGAGAGATCATTGCAGATGTAGGAAGAATTCTAGATGTGAGATCCAAGGACTGATAATTTGGTCAGCCTAGGTATTCCAGGACCTTCTCTTATAATACCAACTCAATAGTTTAGGACAATATAATAATTTTTCTCCATGTTCAGCATTTTTGAAAAGGAAACAAAAAATCCTAAACTGTCTATTCATAGGTGTTGGTTGTTAAAAATTATCTGTACATTATTGTCTTTATGATGACTCTTTTAGAGAGCTTATGATTATCAAAAAGCAAACTAATATTAGCCATATAAATAATCTTATTTGAAGAAATAATGTTGCTCTTTCTACAGTAAGACAAAATATTTTAATTCTCAACTATTGTCCTTCACCTACATAATTTTTCAACTTAACCAAACCTGTCTGCTCTTAGGAATACCAATGTCATATGTGGATAACAATAAGATAGGCAAGTGTCCTTTGTCAGATTGTTGCAAAATGTACTACATTTAGTTTTCAACTAATCTTGTAAGTCAAGGCATGCTTTTTCAGAGATAATAAAATGCTCAAAGTCATTTTTTAAGGCTTCACCCTAATGAAGAGTATTTATTGAGGCTTTTTTAAGATTTCAGAAAGTATTATTTCATGGTAGACTTCAAAGATTCATTTTTTATTTATATGTAAGAGTGTTCCCCTTCTGGAAATAAATCTCTAATGATCCAAAATGTAATGATAGAAAGATATATATAATTTATAATACCTCAACCTCAATATATCACACCTAAATGTACAAAAGGAAGTTATTAAGTATGAATAAACATGTATAATCATTACATTCAACAAACAGAATTTAGAGACATAATCCTAAAACAATATAAATTGTCCATTTAATTTTGTTCTGGGCACTGGTTTTTCCTTGTCCCCCAAATAAAAGATCCTCCACTAAATAATTAATATGTCTAGTCCACTATACTAGAAAGTTAACTTCATGCAAAGTTAGAGCTATTTCCCTTTCGCAACTATGTCAGGATGGAATGCGATTTTTTTCTATTTTTTTCTTTTATGCTTGCCATTTTGCTAACTATAATTCCTGACTTAGAGTTGAAGCATAAAGAAGGGATAAAAGCAAAGGAAAGGGAGGAAAGTTCTTACATGACTGATATTGGCATTAGCCTCTCTGGGCCTGGCAGGTAAGCTCACAGGATAGTTTGCAGAATCATCAGAGACATCTTTAATTTCATGGTTGGGGAACTCTCACAAGGCTACCGTCTCCTCTGTCTGGCCACTTGCTTGAGCCTCAATCTCCTCCTGTAGAACTCTTTTTGACATTTCAAGCAGCTCTCTTAGAGAAGATGAAAAATAATCCCTTATTCCTACATATGGCCACTCTGATCCCCTGAAAACACTCACACATTCTCTGACCCAGCAAAACCCAGAAACGCAAGTGACAAAGCAACCAGCCCTTCTTCTCGCCAGAACGAAAGCAGCAGGCCAACCACTGCTCATCAGCAAGTGTCTCAGGAGTGAGTTAGACCCAGCAGCCTAGCGTGCTACCAAATGCAGAGAAAACCAATCAAGCTCTCAGAGTGGTTTTCCTCAGACTCCTCTCCCCGCCTTAGAGAAATGGAGAAACACTGGGCAATTCCTCCCATTTAGGGGGAACCAGGATTCACAACACACCAGCAGTGCTCTCCAAATATCTTTCAACAAACTCCAAACTTTCCCCTCAAACTCTTCAATCTTTTTTCTAAACTCAGGTGTGGAAGAGGGGGCAGTGGGTGTTCACTTAAGAATGTAAAACATTTAAACAGTTTCCTCCACCTCCTACTTGGTGATCCAGGGATTTGGTTTCATATCCAAATCAGAGGCCGAAAGAGTTCCATTCTATCTTAAAATCTTGTTACAAATGAAGTAGTATTCAGTCATTAAGTGATCATTTTAAAAATTCTGCAGGACAGAAAACTGTAATGTTATAATTACGGCTATGTAAAAACCTTGCATGTGATGTATTTTTAAAAGAGACTCAAACAGCAATGGAGATCATCTTACAAACCTAATGCTATGATTTAAGAATATTTGCATTATAAAGGAAAAATACTAGTAGGGCTATGTTACCTTTATAATTTAAAATGTTTTCAAATAAAATACCCCTAAAATATATATGGACAATCTGCATATTACTTTGACCTTATGCATTTAATTACATTCAGAAAATGTTAATGAGAACATAGATCACACATAATAACAAAATAATACTAAAGATTTATTGGACACATATTCTAATTGCTTTGTGTACATTAACTCATTTAATCCTTATAACAACACTATGCGGTAGCTATTGTGATCATCTTCAACTTCCAGATAAGAAAAACAAGGCACAAGGAGGTTAGGTAACTTGCCCAAGATTTAAAGGCTATAATTCCACTACTGTTGGCCAAAATTTCTAGCAAGCTTTATAGAACTAAGAGCTGTTATAAGGCTATCTTTATGATTGTAATTTTAAAGGTAAGCATGCGAGGGGATGCTAAAAATATTTTGTGGTCTAAATTCCGTAACATAATTACTTTAAATAATACTTACTTGTCAGCAGAATGACTACTGGATCAGAAATTCTCCAATAATGTAGAAACCTAGAATTCTAAAACCTAGTTATCTAGATCTAAATCCTCTAATCAAGATGTAAATATACACATGACTCAGTTCAATCATTTTGAGTGAACTGGAAAATCCTTCCTGATTTTGGCTGCAGAATATTGAAAAATCACACAGGACTTCAAATTAGAGACTGCTCTCTACTACATCCAAGTAGTATGATCTTGAATAAGTCCTTTAGCTGTGCAATGGCTTAATTTTCCACAAATTTGACTAGGACATTCCCCCACTCTATCAGACATGATTTTGTGATTCTAGCATCTGCTCAATCTAGTCAGCTAACTGGACTAATTGGCTGGAAGACGACACCAACGTGTATTGAAACACAGCTTCAAAATCTTTGTATTAGGTTGGTGCAAAAGTAATTGCGGTTTAAAAGGTTAAAAACAATTGCAAAAACCGCAATTACTTTTGCACTAACCTAATGACTCTTTAGAGAAAATCCATTAGCTTTCTCAATACTTCAGTCTTCCTACTCTGGATCAGAGAAAAGATTAACATGATTATCAAAAAAGGAGAGCAACATCAGGTTTACTTTAAAAAAAAATAATAACCTCTGTACAAAAATGAAGATAAATATCTTAATACAATTTAGGGAGCATACCCATAAAATGATCATTTCAAATTTTATGACATTTGCTATATTTGGGGTTGAAGGATTTACATCTGTTGTATCTTTGCAGTCTCTGATACTGTTGAATGCTCTAATAATGTTGAATGCTTGCAAAACAAGAATTAAAAAAAAAACAGAGGGTGACGAATTTGTGCTCTCTTATCACTAGCAGGACAAATACAGCTGTCAAAAATAGGATTTTGCAAGTTACTTAATAACGTGAGCCAGTCTGTTATATTGCACTTGATGCAATAATACCTGCCTGTGAGGATTTGAAAATATACTTTGTGATATCATTTTTATATTACTGGATATTTTTGGATAGTGATCACTGAAAATTTTTATCAAATTACTTCAGAGAAAAAAAAGAAACTTAGTACAATTCCCTGCATATAGTAGAAATTTAATAAATATTGATAAAAATTATGTAATGTTGACAAGTTAAACTTCCAACTTCATAGCTGCTTTATGCCACAGAGGAATATTTGGGAAGTATGCTGCAATGTTAACTTGTAAAAAACAGTCTTTGTCTCTAGGCAATGGAATTGTGTGTGGTGCTCTTTTTCCCGACTTTTTCACTCTTAATTATACTTCTCAGATTTTCCAAAACTACCATATATCTTTTTGAGTGTCAAAGAAAAAAATCACTTTATGATGATTCTTTCCTCAGCAGTGCATCAATGACGTGGGTCATAGACTCTGTGACATGTGATGCTCCTTACATCTGGAGTTTTCTCCTTAAAATAAAGAAAATACATTTTTCATAGATGAGCATTTTCGGAAAACTTTCCACCCAATGTGAGGTTAGATTACATTAATTTTAAATCTATGACAACTAAAGCCAAAGATACGTTTAATACAGATCACTCTCAAGTAGTCTGAATACTTTTTAAAAGTAGACTCAGGATACTTGTATATTATTTTTTAAATTATTTAAAATGGGGTATGTATTAAGCACTGTTTGACCAAATACCTTATTGATAATCTATTTTCTAAAAATCATTACAACACAATAAATTTTTATGAGGTTGACAGTCGCAATGCTTTCTTAATCCAGTGGTTGTCCTTGGTAAACATAAAGGGTTTTGGTTTTGTTTTTGGTTTTCTGTTTTGTTTCCTTAGTCCTTATTCTTGAACACAATGTGTTGGTTGGTATGAGGCTTTGGCATTGTAGAACTATAAGATATAATACCTGACCTAAAATGCACATAAACTAGTTGCAATGAAAATAAATGTATCCACAATATAAACTGACAACATAAGATGGTATTAAATGAGCAATCCAGGTGAGGTTGCTACCTTTCTGTTTTAAGCCTTAAAATTGACCATGCTCTTTGACCTAAGGAATGAAGATAAATATTTAGACATAAAGATGTTCATAATAGTGGAATTTATAATGTTTAAAAATAAACATATCCTAAATGTCCAATAAGACTGGTCGCATAAAATATGATCACCCTTATATTTCCAAATTATATACTCATGTAAAACTATAATTTCAAAGAGAAATTATTTGGGAAAATATCCAAATTTTAATGTTTAGTTAAAAATCAGAATGTACAACTATATATCAATGTCCAAATAATATTTTAAGAAATTATTCAAATGAAATAAAAACATTGGAAAATAAAATGTAATCGCTGATTGAGGTAATTTTTTTCTTGTTTGATGCTCTTATTTTCCAAACTTTCTACAATGAATATGGATTATCTTTATTATAAGAAAAAATCTCACATAGCAGAAAAAATTTCTAAGGAGAATTCAGTTCAGAGTAAAAAACTTGGGAAAATTTGATGGAGAAAACTTTATTATTGAAGTTGTATGATATGTACCTGGGTTCAGTAGGCTATTCTTTCTAATTCTTTATATGTTTGAATTTAATATTGATATTTCTTAACCCTTTTATTTTGCAGTTGGGAAACAAGCCCCTGAGTTGTACAATTGAGTAGAGACAAAAACTAGAGGTCTATAAATTCTGACCATGACTCAAATGTGTCTACAGGCTGTTTTTGTAGTGATTATAGGCTATGAAAGGTTTTCACATTTTTTAAAGTTTTTTTTAAGCCTACAGACTTTTGGAGAAAAAAATTCGCTGATCCCATCTCTAATTCTTATTCTAGTACTCTATGTTAGAAGCTAATCCACAGTTTTAAAATTCCTTATCACTACTTAATCGAAACAGTTGTAAAATGCACAACACCTTTGAGCAGTGAAGATATTAGTATGTCTTAAAATCAAGATCCAGCAAGATTACAGCAGATAAATAAGAGAAATAAGTGAATTTCATCCTTCTTTTCCTTTCTTAATCAGCCGTCAGTCTGGTTTCCTGAGAACAATTTCATGACACTAAGAAAAAAATACAGTCTTTAATTCCCACCCCTCACACTTTGCTTTCCATGCATGTTCTTTTATATGGAGTTCAATGCAACCATATATTTTAATTCTAATGTGTTCAATTCCTCAACAAATACAAGCATGCACATAAGGAACAAAGGATGGCGCTAGACCAACATAAATCTGATTTATCACCCCTCTTCTAAGGGTGCTCCAAATTAAGTTAAATCCACCATCTCTCTGGTTTGGTATAATGTACTTTAGTAATTTTACATAGGTATTTCTCAAATTGCAAAGATTTTTCCTACAATGCAAATAATTATAAGTAACTTGGAACATCAGTGTTTACAGTTGGCTTCATCTAGATTAGCTCAGCAAGAAGCAGATGGAAAAACACTGTCATTGACATTCTTTTCCAACCACCACACAAAAATCCTAGGGACAGAAATAGGAATTTGACTTCATAGTAAAATATAGCTCCTGGGTCCTACTTTTTTCTTGTATTGCCTGTTCTCACCACCTGCTCATGTCCCTGCTATCCGAGGACTCAGGTCATTCACCAAGTACATGAATAATAATTCTTTAAATAGGTAGACTAAGCATGGGAACAGGATGGGACAATCAGACCATCACAGGCATGTGTTTCCCTAAGCTTATCCCCCTAATCACCCAAAGGCCAACTTTATTTTAAAGCTCATCAGAAGCCTTGCTTCTGCTAGCCAGAAATGCCATTAGCATGGTGTGGAAGACTCCAAATGAAGGAACAGTTCTGTGAATGCTTTTGTGGAAAATGTGTGTGACTGACATGGGACGGGAGCTTTAGCATCCCAAGAAATAGAAATACATTCCAGAAGCTATTATCCAACAGCAATGACTTTCTCCTCAGATAGCCTAATAGAGAGTTGGCTTTATATAAGGTCTTCAATATAAAGTTCAAAATCTTTGCAAACTCTGTGTTACAGTGTGTTTGCTTAAAAAACCTCATGAAGCACACGAGGTTTTCCATTTTCTCATCTTAAAAATTGGTGTGAACTTCATGACTCATACATAGAAGCACTTTGGACTTTCGACTTTGCTTGCAGGCAGCCTCAGGATTTTTTAAATTGTTACCTGTTTAATACTAATCAGCAACCAAAAATAAGTGACTCTTCATCATCAGATCCTAAAAGCTTATCATTATAAAATGCAAAGATAGCTTTCTAACATAGTTAGAAAACTAGTTAGTTTCTAACTATAGTTAGGCTAAGGAGTAAAACAGTAAGATTACAGAGCCATACAATTATGGATTTGCCAGGACTTCAGCAACTGTGATCTTTTAAATATTGCTTCAGAGGTGCTTGGAGAGAGCTGAGACGAGGTTAAATAATACACAGACACAACATTAAATAACTTTGAATTTCATAGTGATAAAATTATTCCATTTTCAAATCTCTTTCAAGCTTTCAGAGGAGAAAAGTTAGTTTTGGAGGTATGTCTTAAAACACCTATCCAGCGGCCGCTAATCTTTTTAAACCTAGAAAGCAGGACTAGGGCTCAGAGCTTTTAGTAAACAACAATGTCTAGCTAGAATTTGATCATGACTTCCCTCTTTTCAAATTGTTTTTATATTTCCATTTGTGGGAAATGATATTGATACTCTACTTACAAGAATGAAATATATTTTCTGCATAAGTTTCCTTAAGAAACTAAATCAGTACAAAAACACTCATTAATTAACAAAATAGGTGTTAAATGGATATGCAATTGGAGATAGACTGATTTTAAAAATCCCGACGATATTCCCTTTAAGGATTCTATTGACTAACTCACAAAACGTCCAATAAACATTTTCCCACATTTTCCTAAGCTATCAAAATCAGCCTCCCTTTCACAAGCATCCTAACACCCTCACAAGATCTTTGCAATCACCTGATCAACTCTATTCCCTTATAAATGAAGAATTTAAAGTCAGGAAAGATTTAGTGCCTTGTCAAGTTTCTTAGTTTGTCAGAAATTAAAATTCATGGGAGTGTGGTAAGGAGAATAATGACTGTATAAAACTTCTCACTGTATAAAATTTATGTTTCTCACATAAAAACAAATACATTAGATGGAATTTTCCCTGGAGTATGCTGAACTAGGAAAGGACAGAAGAGCAATTACCCAAACTAAATGTTCTGTGTCTGCACATGGACCAATGCCTACCTGCATGTGGACCATTCAAATAATTTAACCAGGTCTTTGACTGCTACATTATTAGCCAATTCAAAAGGCAAAAAGTGACTCAAGTAAGTAAGTAAGTAAAAATGTGGATGAATCTATTGAGTAAATTTTATGTTCCAAAAAGATAAAAGCCCAAAGAGAATAAAGCAATCCCCAGAGCTTCTACCCAGTTATTCCTTGGATAGAACCGAGGGGTTCCTGTGGAGCAGTGAGTCAAGACATATGCCCAGAGCCAAAGGCGAGCACGACACAGCAGGCCCTGGGATCAATAAAGTAAATGTATGCTTTGCAGTCCAGCTTTGTGTGAACTTGGATGCAAATGTGAACAGAGGATCTTAGAAGTGAGCTAGCATTTTACTAGTTCTCGTATGTAGAAACACACATACATACCCCCCCCAAAAAAAGTTTCCTGAGTTCTAATTTTGTGTCAGGATATTCTTGAATTTAATATTTCCATAAATTGGCCAAAAGCTTATATTATTAAAAGCTTTACAAAATGCAAGTCATTTTTAAAGCCTGTTTGCTGATGAAATATTGAGATGTTGAATTCCTAAAGCATGGTTTGCCACACATAATCCTTAAATGTAAAGGGAAAATATTAAAGATGATGTTATTAAATATATCATTGGTTAAGAAATCAGTTCTGCCTCCATAAGATAACTAACAACTTGAAATGAAATTAGGACTATTTTCCTAGGTAACAGGGCTTTAACAGTCAGCCTGCCAAAGTGATACAGGAACAGATTGATAATTTGCTAAGAGTGGTTTTCATGGATGAACCATATCATATAATTTTCACGATCAAGGTCAAGGGTTTTGGGGACAGTGAAACAAACAAATTTTCAAGAGCCAAAAGCCATTTGCATCTTTCTTTGTGCATTTTGCTATAAACAAATGTTGCCAATAATATTATTTACTTAGAATTCGTTAAATCAATTCACTATTTCTATTCAAGTTAAGTTAAAAGTAAACTTTTCTCACTTATGTAAATGGAAAAGCTGTAAGTTTCAGGTGATAATTGTATTTTTCTAATACACAATAAAACAAATGCATAACTACTGAAATGAAGCATTGGTCTATAAATTATATAATATCTTACATACCACATTTCTGAGAAACACTAATCTGATAAATTTATATTTGTATATTATGTCTGACCTAGCTTTTCCTCTCTTTGTTTCTAATTGTAGCTCCACATTCCTATAAATTTCAACATCCTATTTATATCACTATTGTTATTTCTCTTTCTATTTTTAGAAAAATATCTGTCATCCATATTACTTATAACTTACAAAGATTGTAAAAAAAAAATAGCTAATAGGGATAATGCCACCTTTCACAGTTAAATAGATTCTGCTTTCTAAAAAGTCCCAGTCTAAAATAGATTTTACCAACACGAATCCACTGATCTTAACAAGATGTGAAGGTGAACAAACTAAACACACAAAACAGATAATTATCTTTTATACAGAATTAACAAAATGAATATACCCTGTAGCCCTGCCTATTGTCCTTAGGCAACAAAAATATCATAAGCAGAGCCAGGGTAAAAATCACATCTAAGAGAATCTTTTTGGTATATCCTAGTCAAGGTCCCTCGAATTTGCCTTGAGCTCTATCACACAATGAGATGTATAGGTGATATATTGATAAGACAGACTTAGAAATATTGCCTAATAAATACTTTTATTCAATCTTAAAAATCAGTAACTGGGAAATACGGTATTAATGCATGAACTCTCCAGACACTTTCCAGAGAGACGTTCTTGGTTCATCAGCTTCAACTGTGAGAAAAATCCCCAGGAGTTTGGTCAAAGAACCATAGCCCTGGTGACTGGCATACTTGTGAAGGCTAGAAATGCCACCTAGCATAGGTACATTGTCCAGTGCCTAAAAGAACAGGAGCAGAAATAACTACATAATCATTGGAAAATGAATAGGAGAACATCTGAAAGCAGTTTAATAAGGGAACATACATAGTTTCTTTCCCTCTTGGTAAGAAAACACAAAGAATCAAAAAGAACCACAAAGATGATTCCAGAGTTAGAATATAAAATTTCCAAAGAATCATTAAAGGAATTTAAATTACTACTCAGAAAAAAAAAAATTGAATGAAGATTCATTCATTAATGTCCTGGTTTATGAATGAGCTCATTTATGGAAGACAACAAACTATCTGATCTCCATGTTTGGTGAAGTTGAACAAGAAAGTAGATGTACCAAAACATGCAGAATTATGAGACGAGGAAGCTTTAGAAGAAAAGTCATCACGACTTCTGAAGAGTATATATTCCTGAAGTTCACCAGATCAAGAATCATAGTTACTTTTTTCTAGTGTTGTCTCAACAAATTAAACCATTGTGTTTTCAGACAATTCATATAATTCCTCTGGACTCAGTTTCCTCATCTCTAAAATGAACCTAGTGGGTTAATATAAAAACCAAAGAAAAATGATGCCATGATTACAAGCATGGACATGGGATTTAAACTGCCTTTTCATTTACTGCTTGCATGACTTTGGACACATTCAGTGCCCTGGAGTCCTCATCTATAAATCAAAAGTAGCATCATCCACTTAGTGGTGTTGAGAATATTAAATTAGTTAATACACGTTAAGCACTTAGCACAGTGGGGGACTCAGTTAAGGTTAACTGTTGTTTCAGCTGTTGTTTTTGTTACTGTTTCTATTATGTGCAAGTAACAGAAGCTAACTCTGGCTAATTAAGCAGAAAACGGTTTATCAAAGGGGTAGTGGTTCACTGAAACTTTGGATTTGAAGAACCAGATTCAAGGGCAAACTTTTTGAAACAAACCCCAAAATCGTATCACAAATCTGGACTAGAAAATGCATCCACCATTACACAGTGTTCAACACTAAAGTTTACACCATTACAATTTCTACAACAGAACTTAATTTTACTTTATTATAACTACGACTGTCCCAACTTAAAGGAAAGATGGAAAGGCAAGTAGCTGTCATTTTAACTCCTGTAGGAGACGGCAATTTTCCCAGATTCTCCAGATACATAAAAAGTTCAGATGTGTGGCCAAAATGTACTCAGTCTGTTTGAATTTCATGCTAAGATTTATCACTTTGAATCATTTGTTACTGGTTGTGTGGTTTTATCCAAGATCAAGATGGTATGCATAATCTCTTAAAGACTGATTCCGTCATGAAAGGCTTAAAATATCTGTCACAGAAGGAACTTCCAAGTACTCTTGACATGAAACTGAGTCACTGGATGGGCTCAGTATCCAATATTTAAATTAAAGCCACTAGATTTATAGTTAAAATTAGGTCTTCAACTTTTAATTTACATAGTTGAAGATTTTCACCTATTTATATGTGACTAGAAAGAGTGAATGGTTTCCAAGTCTTTGATTGGAAAAATACAAGTTCCCAGAGCTGAATGAACATTCACTCGTGGAAAAAAAAAAAAAAGATACCCATATTCTTTCTCTTTGAACTATTAATACATTTGTGCTTCTGGGGGGAATGCATTCCATGAGAAGGACATCAGCCAGGAAAGAAAAGAGCAGTTATAACTGGGTTTTATCTATTTTAAACTCCTCAACTATAAAAATAGTGCCTAAAATACCAGCAATCCAGCTTACAACTCTCCATTCCAAGTAATGGACAGTTATTCTGACTCCATGACTAATGCCCAGCGCCTGTCTTAAACTGTCCTGGACCTCCACCACTGGTGCATTCCAAGCCCGGTGGGTGGTTTGCAGAACAAATCTCCTCCAGGGCATGAACTTCACAGCATCTCTGAACCAGTCAGACTCTTCGTGATCTCAGAAAATATTCTTGGGGAATTTATTTCAAGTGTTTATAGAAACCACATGAAGACAATTAATAAGCTTTCCTACTTAACCATTTCAGTTCATAAGCAGATGACTTCTCCTATATATACGATATGCACAAAACAATTTGGTGACATTTTTAGCAATTACAGCAAGAAAAGAAAGTTGAAGGAAAAATGAAAACAAAAAATCAATATGCTCATTGCCTCTTTATTGTCAATCAGACAAAACTTGTCAAATCAGAAATTCTGGAATAACCACTTTACTATTGTAGAATGAAAGTTTGGTTTCTTCAACCTAAAGCATGAAAATACCTTTACAAATTCGTACTAAGGTTTTTCCAATAATCCTTTAAATAGTATATGTCTAGACATTTAAGATATACTGAAATGGCCTCAGAGGGATTACCATCAACCATCTGATGAGAGTTGACCCAGGGAAGCAGACTGCAGTTTGGCAATATAAATATGCCTCTCTGTAAGCAATAGATATGAGATGTTCTCCCCCAACCAAAAAAAAAAAAAAGAAAAAAAAAGAAAGAAAGGAAGAAAGAAAAAGAAAGAAAGGAATTGTGTAACGAAATGATTGGAAATTGGAAAGGATTTTTAAATGCAGCAGAGAGTTTGCAGTTTAATGACATGATAAAATTTTTCATAAATAAGTATTTAAATGTATGGACCTGTTACAAGTGATTAGGCTTCCATATAATAAGACAACAAAATGTACCAATTAAGCTGGATTCTAAAACCAGACTACCTGGGTTTAAATCTTCACTTCCCAACCACATGAACTTGGCAAATTATTTAAATCTCTCTGGGCTTAGGTGTCTTTTGTAAAATTGGGATAGGAACAGTCCTTAACCCATGACATTGTTTGACGATAAGAACAGTACCCAGCATTGTAGTAAGCACTGTATTTGTTAGAAAATAAGTAAATACATAAAACCTTTAATATGTCTGTGAAAACATCATATTTATAGTTCTTAGGAACTTCTTAGTTGACATATAGCTCATTGGATTTTTAAGGGTTGTTTTTATTTTTCCCTATAAGTATGAAATATTTCATTTCTCACACTTCTCAGTGATACCAAAGTTTTGCTAATGGATAATCCTGCAAAAATACAGAGGAAGAAATAAAAATGCAAGAACTCTTCTGGCAAATATTTACATATTTAGTAAAATGAAAACACCCAGTTATTTTAAGCAAAAAGCAATCACAGCAAGGTAGAACATCTAACTGACTTTTTTTTTTTAATTTAAAGCAACAGAACATAAATCATTAGGATTTAAAAAAGTGTTCACAACCACAGATTTAAAGGCTTTGTGCTGACACTTATAAAATAATTGAGAAAGACTCAAGTTGGTATATGTAAAGAGTTAGTGAAATTAGAAGCCACTTTACTCTGATTTTAAGCAACTATTGTACAAAACAATGTCTTTAAATAACATGTCTTTTTAAAATATACATGAAAATATTTGGAAAGGCAGACAAACTCTTAACACTGACTACTTCTATGATAAATAGGGTGATGCATTTGGGAATGTTTCTTTTTACCTTATATGTTACTATGTTTTACTTTACAGTATAAAATTTTTTAAAGTATTAATTGTAAAAGTTAGTAATGCATACTGATATTTGGTCCCTTATAGTTTCCTTTCTTAAAAATCACAAAAAAAGTACAATGACAAGGAACCTTGGCTATGCCTAAATGGAAAGTAAATTGAACTTTCCCCAACAAATGTACTATTTCAGATCAACAGTGGTGGATTAAACCTACTCTTCATTGGGCGGCCCCTGAAGTTACGTTTAGATCTTAACTTCTAGAAAATGAAAGATGGTTGGCATTGCAGGGAAGCACCAACACTACTCCTCCTCAAATAAGGATATTAAATTAACCAAGCATTTGTTAGAAAAATAGAAGTAAATTCTTTGTGGACAGAGAACAGCATTATTTCCCACAAAGAGATCCAACATTAATAAACGATTCTAACCATCTTTTTAGCTTTGAAAACAAATTTACCTCCCCAACTACCCCCAAAATTGGCCACCCCCTCCTTCAAATGGGAATCTTCACTATGACTCTATTTAGGGTCCTGTGTTAACTTGTTTGGCATATGAAAAACCTAAATTGTGGAGGCAAGAAGAGAATTAATAACCAATAAATATATGTCACATGCCAAGACCTTTGCCATGAATATCTGATGCATTATCCCCTTTAATCAAAAGTTGATATTATACCCACTTTGCATATGAGAAAGTTGAGGTTCGAGGAAGTCATTTGTCCAAGGCCCCACAGCTAGTGAGTCACAGAGCCAAGCAGTCCAGCTCCAGAACACTTATTACCACACTGCAGAGTGAAATCAGGGCCCCAGATTCAAATAATATCCAGATCCTTTGATGATCAGGCTTTGGTGAACGACAACAGAAAAAAATAATACTCCTTTTTATTTGTTCAGCATTTTACAAGTTTTCACATGCTTACCTTGAGCAAGTCACTGAAGCATAAAGCACAGTATTAAAATCCACACAAAAGAGACTTCCTATGATTTTTATCCTCTAACCAGTCAACTATTATTTGTCAATGATAAATGTTTTTTTCCTGTAAAATTATTCTGAAAAATAATTGAAAAACTTGAACTAAAGATTCTCTTGTTTTCTTCTCTCCCTGATACAACCTACCCCGGATTTGCAGGAAAATGGACAGAGAAAATATGGTGGCCCTCCACCGGGTTGGGATGCTGCACCCCCAGAAAGGGGCTGTGAAATTTTTATTGGAAAACTTCCCCGAGACCTTTTTGAGGATGAACTTATACCATTATGTGAAAAAGTGAGTCCAAATTTAAATTTCCTTATCTTTTGAGGGAAAAGTACTACTCTTTCCACTTTGCATTCACAGTCGTTCTTCTTGGTCAGTGATGGTTTCTCTTCCAATTGCTATCCCTCAAGCAGTTCAAGCTTTCCTACCTGTTAGTGACTGTCCCCTTATTATCATTGCTCTCACTCAGCTCTTTATCCAATCACAGACATCTTGACATCAGCTGTTACAGACATCATTGCTGATGACTTTCAAATCTATGTCTCAATCCCTGATCTCAACTGGCGCACCATCTCACTACAAACTCAGCCTGTCTATCAAAATATAATAGAATAACACTTCAACAACCTGCCTGAGAAAAGACATTGCTCCAACTTGACATTTAATGTGTGTGCAAGATTTTTACATAAAAAGAATAGTCTGTCATGGCTCAAATATGTGCCTATACATATTTCATATACAGAATGAAATTTTCTTCTGCAAGTTTGAATTTCTTGTCTGCCCAAATGCATTAACAAAATTAATAACACAGCTTCTCAAAGCCATTGTACAATCATTAGGGAATAATTTCTCAGTTTTAATTCCAAATGATATTTTGTTACTAAACCCCAAATTAAAGGGAAAATACAAAATTAACAGTTATTTTCAATAACTTACCAAGTGGTGTTTAAACAATCACATTCCTAGAAAACTTAGCAAAAATGAAAGTTTAGTTACTTCTTCCCCGAATGCCAAAAGTCAATAACGTATGAATATGTGTAACTCAGCCTCAGATTCAGAACTGATCCTAACTTTATACATACAATCCCTCTTGGCATGTGGACAAATTATGAGGACTTAATCCTATAAGAATCTTATATCCTGAAACTGAAAAGGAGCACCAAGACGCATGTGAAACACAGATGAAACATGCTTGAACTCATTCCTAATAAGCCCAGAACAAATAGATGTCCCTCACTGAATACTTTGGGGTAAGATGGAGTTCAGCTGAGATGAGGGGTAACCAGCCACTGTAGTAATAGCATATGCTTAATAATGCCTCTTCTCCCCCACATATGTTCCTCATATCTCTTTGGACCACCCTTTTTAGAGCAGCCAGCAACAATGAATGGTTGAATCTGGATTTCTGGAGAACATTTGGGGTATCAAGAAGGAGTAGTGCATAGCCGAAGCAGAGTAGCTTTGGCCAGAGGGACAGTGGGTGCCCTCCTACTGTGGGCGCCCTGGCCCTGGATCAGTCATATCAAGACTAGCATTGACCTTCAGCCTACAGACTGTGTAAATAACAGGGTTCCCCAGATCATCCTCTGAAACACATCTGCTGTATGCATCTTGATGTCATGGTGGGGGGAAAAGACAGCTAAGAAAGTTGAGCAAGGTTCTAAATGAGTGTTCCTGGTTTTTGTTTTAAATATCAGTGGTAGAGTATGCCCAAGTAAAGATAAAACTATGGAGATTTCAGAGGCCAATGGAGAGGGCAAGGACAAATCTATCAAGAAATCGTCCTTACGATGACAATTGTGTTTTCAGGTCCCTAAGGCATTGTATGAATCCCCAGATAATTGTGTGGTAAAAGGTCACTTACTCTATCAAAAACAAATTATATTAACTCAAGCTGAAATGCCACTTGTACATGCTTTGTATTTCTTTTTTTATTTTTTTTCTTTTGTTTAACTTGACTTTGCTCATGGGTCAGATAATGAATCTGAATCCAGCATGAAAATGTGCAAACCATTCCACCTGGGATGCAAATGCCAAATATGGCAGTGACAGACTTCAGAAAGCATGGCGTGTATGTGTGTGTGTGTGTGTGTGTGTGTGTGTGTGTGTGTGTGTGTGTGTGTGTGTTGTGTGTGTTCATTTGGAATTACAAATGTATAAATATGAGTTTCTCTTTTTCTATTATAGATTGGTAAAATTTATGAAATGAGAATGATGATGGATTTTAATGGCAACAATCGAGGATATGCCTTTGTAACATTCTCAAATAAACAAGAAGCCAAGAATGCCATCAAGCAACTTAATAATTATGAAATTAGGTAAGATCCACCTCTTCTAGATTAAAAGTGAGTCAGACAATGCATCTGTATCTGTTCGTCTATCAAGTTTATCTAATATAGTATATGCAAAAAATAACCAAACCAGAAATAAAAGAGGTTAATCTTTTTCCTTGGGAAAAATCAATTTAATGAAATATTTATTTAATATCAATACTACATAAGGTGCCAAATTAAGTTCTGTGAAATGTTCAAAGAAACAAAATTCATCACTTTACGTACTTCATAAATATTTGCTGGGCAGTTTCAAATATTGGAAATATATCAAGGTACACTTTCCTATCCTCATAGTCAGCAAAAGGATGTATAAGGTTATTTAAAAGAATATGAAAAACTAAAACCAGAAAATGGGATAAAAGTTGTGTAAGGAAGTATCTACTTTAACTTGGTGTATTTAAGAACATAGTCTCCAGGAAAACAAAATTTGATTTGAGACTTGAATGAAAAAAGTCAGCCATGACAGTCAGACTTGGAGGAAGATTATTCCAGAGAAAGAAAGAACAGCAGGTACAAAGATTCCCAAAGTGAGAACGAGCTTAATGTGTCAGAGGGAAGGAAAGCCAAGACAGTGGGACAGAGTAAAGAGGATGATGGTTGAAGGCATTACAGTTGGTGAGCCTTATACTCCATGATTGAGAATTTGGACTTTATTCTAACAAAAGAGGGAAATCAAAGGAGGGTTTTAGATTCATGATTGTTAAGACATTACTCTGGCAGTTGGTGAAAAATGGACTACAGCAGGGTAAGAACAGAAAGATGGAAGCCAGTGAGAAGGCTGTTGCAGTAGTACAGATAGACCTAGGCAAGAAATGATGATAGTTGCACAAGGGGGTTAGTAGTGAATGTGGTGAAAAGGTTTCAATTTGGGATATATTTTGGAGTTCAAATAGATAAGACTGGAAATATTAGAGTATGAATGAAATTAGAGTTCAGGGAGGAGACCTCAGATTTTGGTCCAAGGATCTGTGAATGTGATAGTGTCATTGAGATGGAAAAGACTGGTAGTATAGCAGGAAACATGAAGAGCTCAGTTTGGGGCAATTTACATTTGAGATGCACATTAGACATCCCAGGGGAGATGCTAAAGAGCTGCCTGTATGATACTAGAGTCAGGAGAGAGGTCATGTTTGGAATATAAATTTGGGGGTCAGACAAATATAGATAATATTTAAAACCATGAAACTATGAAGGGTTCCAGGACATAATTGACCTGTACAATTAATAATTGGCTTTTATAAATTGTAAATGGGGGTAACTTCATGAAACTGTCTGAGTTCTGAAACCTTCACTTGAAGAGGGAACTGTAAATCAATCCTTTCTTAAAGGAAACCCTGGGTCACCTAGAAGAAAGCTTACTGCAGCGGTTACAAGGTAATAGTTTTGGCACCAGACAGGCTTCACTTGAATGCCAACAAGTAACAACCTCTCTGAGCCTCAATTTCCTCATCTAAAAAGCGGGGATAATAATACGTATTTCACAGGTTTTCTTGTGGGAATACCATGAAGATTTTTTAAATGTTTAGCTCAGTGTTTGAAACACAGTAATAGGTCCATAAATGATGGATAGCACTGTTATATATTAGCTCATTTCATCCATTCTGAGATATAATTTTTCACATTTTTGCTTTCTGAAATAGAGATGTACCTTAAAACTGATAGAATCTTAAATTTGATGACTACAGAAAGAGTGGAATTGCCATCATTATTTTTCTATCACTTTCTATAGGCCCAAAATAAGTCCTGCATTACTCTTATAATTCTGTAATTCGATCAACTACTGGGTCATTTTTCTTAAGCCCCTCACGCACAAAAAGATAGATTGGCTACTACCTGTAGCCTATCTATTTAGCCTCAAGGTTGGATTCGGAAACAGAGTCTTGGAGAAAATAGAAAGGAGGCTGCCCTCTGACACATCCCTCCATGGATCCAAATGGGCTAGGCCTGGTGTGTGGAGGATTGCTAAAAGTGGGAATCAGATCTGCGGTCTCACACAGGTCCTTTTGGACAAATCATTTGATCTCTTTCAGCATCAGTTTTATCATTAGTACCTGATCACGCAGAGATGTTCTGAGCATCCATCATATGAAATAATACACAGATGCTCCTAGACTTATGATAGGGTTACATCCCAACAAACCCACTGTAAGTTGAAAATATCGTAAGTCAAAAAATCACTTTAACCTACCAAACATAATAGTTTAGCCTAGCCAGTTTCTACTGAATGCATATCAGTTTCACACCATTACAAAGTTGAAAAATCATCAAATCGAACCATCATAAGTTGGGACTATCTGTACACTAAAGTGTTTCGGAAAGGGCTACGAAAAGCTATATTTCAACATAGCTTTTTAATATTACAGTTATATGGTTTCAGGGATTGGAAGATCTTTGATGTTTCAGTGAACCTGCACATCTTAACAGTAGGGTTATTCCCATTTAAGTTGAGATGGATGTGAAACTGGCTATGTAGGAGGTCAACACAGTCTGCTGTATCTGCTTAATACATTATTGCCCACCAGGGTCTGTCAATACTTTTTTGAAAAGAGATAGGGTATGAATAATGAATATAGTATTCCCCTCTTATTATAGGGGATACTTCCAAGATGCCCAGTGGATACCTAAAACCAACCCTGATACCTGAAACCAAACCTTACATATACTATGTGTTTTTTTCTCTACACATACATTCTTATGATAAAGTTTAATTGATAAATTAGGCACAGTAAGAGATTAACAACAAAAACTAATAATAAAATAGGATGTACTATAATAAAAGTTATGTGAACGGCTTGGAGGCCATTAGTAAGCAAAACAAGGGTTACTTGAACACAAGCACTGCAGTACCATGACAACTGTTCTGATAACTCAGATCACTACTGAGTGACCCAGGGGCAAGTAGCATATACAGTGTAGATACACTGGACAAAAGAATGATTCACGTCCCAGCAGGATGGAGTGGGACAGCTTGAGATTTCATCACACTACTCAGAACAGCACACAAGTTGAAATTCATAAAGTATGTATTTCTGGAATTTTCCATTGAATACTTTCAGAGTGTGGTTGACTGCAGGTAAAGGAAGCATAGAAGGTAAAACTACAGATAAGGGGGGTCTACTGTGTAATCACTCCACTACGGTCACTGATAAGTAGCTGTATCCTTTGTGAATTTTAGTGTCTTTATAAAATAGAGATAAAAATATACCTACCTCATTGGGAAATTATGAAAAATAAATGAGATAATGCATGTAAATCTCAGTGTCTGGCACATATCAGATGCTCTATAAATGTTTGTTGATGGGGATAGGAATGGAAGAGGAGGAAGAGGGACAGAAGGAAAAGGAGAAATATGACAAAGCATTTGGAAAGAAAAAGTTGGCGGCTAAAACTCTAGTCAAAGTTCAAGTTGGATGTCAGATGCAAAGTGAAGGCACAGAGTGACTTTAAAATGTAAGGAATAGGATAGATGGAATGTGGAATAGCAGAATAGACAACCCAGAGGCAACCTCACCTGCTTCTGCTCTGCCTTGGGTCAGTGGAACCTGCCAGAGAGAGAACATTTCTGGTAAAGATTTGCTTTTAGCCACTATTTCTCAGGGGGTAGATAAGGTTCTTATGTGAAAAAGACCTACAATTACCATAGCGTCTTCCTCATCACCAAATATCCACTGAGCATCATCTAAACACCTGACTTCTGGAGACAATCTTTCCCTCAGCTTTTGAGAGATGGTTTTTTGTCTCCAAATAATTCTAGGAAAGGAGCCTAACAAACTATAATTTTAAAAATAGGATATGGAGGCTCTAGGCTCCCCCTGCTGGTAACTGATACCTGACGAGCCCCTACCAAAAATAACACAATTTCCAAATAAATAATATCTTGGAATTGAGTTTCTTTTTAATGAAGTTTAAAAAAAGAAAAAAAAGAAAAAAGAAAACCTCAGAGATTACTTTATCAACCTTTCCCTCTCCACCCAAAAAGCCACATTCTCAGAGGAGCAATGTTCACCAGACTGAGATGGAGCTGTCACAGATCTGATATGTGGTCGTTGGCTCTTTAGAAAAGCACAGAAGGCATCTAGGACAGTAGCCTAACCCTGGTCAGAACACCTGCCACACAACCAAAAGTCATGAGTTCCAAGAAATCAGTAATCTCCCATTCACCTGGCTGAGCACTTTTATTCATGACAAATAAGTGCTTTCTGTTAAGTTTACCCATTTTTTAATAACTTTATATTACCACACAAGTCACACAGCCTAATACACAACACACTCACACAGCCTAATACACAACACACACAAAAATTAACAAAAACAACAAAGTAATGAAAGTTACACCATTCCTCCATAACCCATTGCCCAAAGATAATCACTATGTTGATTTTCATGGTCTTTCTAGATTTTCTATACAATTTTAATTAAAAGGGCCTTCTCACATTCTGAATTTGTAGCCTTTTTTTTTTTAACACAGCAGCATATCGCGAACTGTCTTGGTTTTTTTTTAAACCAATAAATATGCTTCTCCATTACTATGTTTAATGATTGCAAAGCATTCTATAGCATGAATGCCCATCTTTTGTTTACCGGTGATTCTCAGCCTGCAGCAGTATTGTCCACCCTAGGGAACACTTAGAAAAGTGAGGAGGCATTTTACAATGACTAACGGGTAGCTACTGGCATGTAGTGGGCAAGAACTAGAGTAATAAACATACTAGAGTACACAGTGAGCCTCAACAGCTCAGTTGAGATACATTAAATGAGTCCTGTACGTTGGGATATTTTACTCATTTCCAATTTGGAGGCAGACGATTTTAAGTAACAATGACTATCCTTATAGGTAAATCTTGGTGCTCATCTGTCTTCTAAGGTCACTTTCAGAAGGGGCATCATTTAGTCAAAGGTTATACACCCATAAGACTTTTGATACATTTGGTCTAATGTTCAAAGAAAAGTTTAATCAATCTACACTCTGCCAATGAAGGTATACTTCAACCCACTATTAAGCAACACTGTTTAGCGGAAGAAACAGAGACTGAACTGAGAATCCAGAGGCCAGTTTCACCCCTTAAAAATCTATAAAATCTTAAGCAAGTCACTTAATTTCTTGAAGCCTCAAGTTCTCCATCTGTAAAATGGAAATAACACCTCCTCTGTCTACCTTACAGGCTCCTTGTGGAGGCCAAATAAAATAATATGTAAAAATCTGTTCAAGCATAAGGGACTATTTTTAACAGCAATCATATCAGAGCAGCTTCTCTATTTGGCTGGAAAAGAAAGGGAGCAGAAGAGGTTGTAAATTCAAATACTTCCAGGGCCAGGCAGTTAACAGGAGGAAAACGGGCCAGGTATAAAGTCCTCAGCATTGGGGATAAATGAGGGAGTGGTGAGAACTGACTATAACTGGCCAATCTACATCTAATCGAAAGACAGCCAATGCTACTCAACTTCAAATACTTTTTAATTTCTTTAAAAACATAGAGCAAATGTTGACCGATTTTCAAATTTCTCAAAAGAACAATCCAAAAAAAAAATAGTTCAATCACTATAAAAACCAAACATCCGACAGCTATGGGCCATGTCAGGTCCAAGGCCATACGTTTTCAACTTGTCTTATACTTGAATCACACACAGATTCTCACCCATCAAATGTCTGCTCTTTTTGCAGAAATGGGCGGCTCTTAGGGGTTTGTGCCAGCGTGGACAACTGCCGATTGTTTGTTGGGGGAATTCCGAAAACCAAAAAGAGAGAAGAAATCTTATCAGAGATGAAAAAGGTCACCGAAGGAGTTGTCGACGTCATTGTCTACCCAAGCGCTGCAGATAAAACCAAAAACCGAGGCTTCGCCTTCGTAGAATATGAGAGTCATCGGGCAGCGGCCATGGCCCGGCGGAAACTTCTGCCAGGTTAGCACACCCCTGCTCAAAACAGAGTCTTCTCCTCTCCATCCTGCCTGCCTCTCCAGCTGCTGTGCTTCTTCGCAAAGGAAACAAGTGCTTGTTGTTGCGTTGGTTTACTTTGGTCTGTGTCTTTGGTTGGTTTAACCTCTTCATCCTTCTTATGTATCTCACAGTAACTCAGGGCCCTGAAGTTTTCACTGTCTGGGTTCTGAAAAATATTCATTCTGTGCATGAAGTCTAATTCACACGCTCTGGAAAAATTTGGAACTTTAAGCTACAGCAATCTTGTCATGAATCCTTAATTACAGTGGAGAATTTTCTTAAAATTAAGTATATCACCCAATATTTTACGTATATGTATTTATATATATATATATATATAAATTTATAAAATATCTATCTAGATAAATAGATACATAGATATTTATCAGTCTTATTAGAAATAGGGTATATTATCCATTACACTGCAGAAATAAATCTGCAAGTGATACATTATCCCAATGTCAATTAAGTAATATGCTTTTATTATGACTTCTTAGTGTCTAATAATTTCTAACTTGGGGGAATATAAATAACAGCTCTGTAGAAAGACCCCTTTATTAGGTGCTCCTACCACAGAGTAGGTCCCATTTGGGCAATAACCATCAATTTCTAAATACAAAAGACCACACCAAAATACTGCCTCAGTCAGATCAACTTAGGAAACATTGTTGAAAGTCCTTCACTCATTCTAAAACATTTGCTAAACCTTACCCAATGCAAGGTATTAAAATGAATTATAAGAGCATTTCAAGAAGGACAGACTGGAAACACTGGAATCAATTCTCCTCATGAACATTATGGGAGAGCCAGCAGAATTGAAAACAAAACAACAAAAACACCTGGATTTACATTGCCCTTGTACGTATTCTTCAAAACAAAAACCAAGAGCAGGATTCGTCCTCTAGATTTTCAAAATTGGATGGTGGCTTCTGAGCTTGGGGAAGATTTTTTAATAATATTTTTATAAAGGCAGCTTACAGTGAAAAACAAAAACAAAAACGAGATAACCTCCAAAATGGCTGAATTTTTTTAGAGAGGAGCATGTTTTTAAAGTTAAAGCTTCTTCACTACCCAGTGGTCAGATCATCTGACTCACAGGTGCAGAGTCACTAAAGCTCCTCGTGGAGCATACCTCACCTCTCAGTGACCCAAACTTATTATTTTGCTGTCCTCTTCAACACTTTTCTTCAGCACCACTGACACCCCTCCGATTCATCCTGTTCTCAGATCATCATTATAAACTAAACGCAGATATTCCCAACCTTAGGTTGTTTTTTGAAGATCTCCTAATTATTCTCCCAGTTCTGCTCTCTCTCTGATGTACCCCAACCATCCTGAGTGTTACCATGAGATTAGTGTTCGCAAAGTATCGTGTTATCCTTTCAACAAGTTCTGGCAAATAAGTAGGAATTCAATCTCCGTCCTCTGAGAGGCTGAATGGTGTCTCTCATTTGTCAGTTCCAAAATATTCACCAATTCCTTGCTGCAGGTGAAATAAAGAGTAAACCCCTGAGCCTGCCTTCAAGGCCTTCCATTCATAGTCCCAGTCCTTACAACCGTATTTGCTACCCTCTATTTCCCGATAAAAACTCTCTATTAGGACAAACTTCTCAATGTCCTAGACAACGCCACTCTCATTTTTGTCTCCTTTATTCCTAATGCTATATCCCTCCCCTTGCTCTGCTGACTCAGGGCGCTCAAAGCCCCAGCTCAGCCACCAAATCCTTGAGAAACTACTGTCACTATTCCAGCCCACATTAATCACTTTCCTCCTTCATTATCTGTAAAAACAAACATGTCCAATGATTGGGGGAGGGGGGAGAACATAACAGTAAAAGAAGGTCCAGAATGGGAAAAAGATAGTTTTTAGGGGTCAGATAATCAGTGTTCCTAGAATATTAAACTTCTCATCAGCTTCCACTCTCTTCAAAAAACAAACCAACAAACAAAAACAAAAATAACCACAGCATGCTGACCTATACAAAGAGCTTCTGTCTTTACCTGATTCAAGCTGAGTAGGTCGGGCAGGGCTGAGCAGCTGGGCTTCAGAAATTTTCAGTTTGTTATGCTTCCACTCAAGATCCTGACTTTGGCCCTCTGGATTCTCTGCCCACCATCCATCAAGGTGGACACTAGCGACCTCACTCTCCCCATCCACTCTATCTTAATCATGATCCAAGCCAGCGCCCCCTGCCGGTGACCCTGTAAGTTGGCCTCAGCTGAGTCTAGTTTCATTCAGTGGGCTTTTAGTCAGACAGCCTTATCAGCCAACTAACACCATGAGGTACAGTGGTGAATAAGCCATCCTGAGCAAACGCTTTCATCTCTACTGAGGCCTGAGAGTAAAATGCATTACCCATTTGGACCCTCTATCTATTACCTCACCATAGATTCAACAATAAAGAATTTAGTAACTGACAATCCTCTAACCCCCTAGTTTTAAAGAATGAGGAGATCTTTAAGAAACATGATAAGTAAGGCACACAAGAAGCTTTTCCTTCTTAATTAATCCAGACTTGGAGACAGAAAATTGTTGTATAAAATGATGTGTTGGCTCCTGGGCCACCTATTTCCTGTTAACAATGGCAGCTCTCTCTTGATAAAACACATCTTTGCTGAAGTATGTCTGGGAAAAAGATGTTGCATCTAACTCAGAGGCTATCAAAGAATACTAAAAATATTCTGGAAATAAGTTCTAACAGTGATTTTCAACGTTAGCCAGAATCGCCTTCAGGGTTTGCTAAAGCAGATTGCAGAGCCCCACCACCAGAATTCCTGTTTTAGTAGGCCTGGTGTGGAGCCTGATAATTTGCATTTGTAATAAGTTCCCAGGATGCTACTGCTCTTGAGACCACAAGTTTGAGAACCGGTGATCTAAGATAATGATTGTCCACCGTGGGCTGCAAATTTGAATCAACCTGAGATTTTGGTATTGGTAGTGTTTAAAGTCCTCCTCAGGTGATTCAAACTTACAGCCCACGGTAGACAATCAAGAGGAGAGTGCATATTGAATCATCATTTAAAAGTGAGAAATTGAGTCTGTTATATGCATTATCTTCTTTTGTCTTCACAACAACCTAATAAGTAGGTACTTTTATTATCCCAGTTTTACAGATGAGGAAATTATGTTTAGAAAGGTTATGTTTCCTAGCCAGGATTACTGATCTGATATTTGAACTTGTCTCATTTCAAAGCCTATTTTCCCAAATCACTCTGCAACACTGATTTCCACAAGGATATTTGTGGAAGTCATTGCTTCCCATACCTCCTCTCATTTCTGTCCACTTTAGCCTTTTGGAGATCTTCAGGTCCCTGGGTGACTTACACTGATGGTCCCAGGCTGGGAAGGAAAAAAACAGTGTGCAAAACAGTGGTTCTAACCTTGGCTGCATGTTAGAATGAACTGAGGTGACTGTAAGCGTCCTGAGGTCCAGATCACTTCTATCAGAATTGGGAAAGAGAGTCCAGGGATCAGTGATGAGCTGGTAAATCTTTAACAGCCAACTCTCGGGAGAAAATCAAAAGTCCTGATTTGTAGCATTTGCCTATATCCACGGTATTAACATGCCCACTGTGGCTGATTCCAAGCTACCAAGGTGATATCAACTGGCTCACAAAATTCTGAAAATTTAACAATCTATTCTTGCATTTGGGTAGGAATGGTGTCCAGCCCAACACTGGGTGGAACCCAGGTTTCAGTATTGTTTTAAAGCTCTTCCAATGTGGAGCAAATTTTGAGAATCACTGGGCTACGGAAACTGGAGTCATCTGGGAGCTGTAGGGCTTTGGGATAAGACAAACAGCAAAGTCTGTGTGAAGCATGGAAGAGGAAGAGGAAGGGAAAGGAAGGGAAGGGAAAACAAGGGAAAGGAAGGATAAGGAATGGAAGGTAAAGGAAAGAAGGACTAGAAAGGTAGAGGAGGGGAGGGGAAGGAAGAAAACAATCTTGTGGGAAGCAGTGTAGAACAAGGTACCTAGCTGGCTGGGATAGCAAGAGCCAGCATTTCTAGGATCACCTAATTCACTAGGATGTGTCTATTCTTTGGGTTTTACAACGTCAATGCCACAGATGCTTTCACTGACTACTTTTCAAAGAATAAAAAGATGCATTTTGATTGAAAATAATTGTTTCGCATGTGTAATAATTAAACAACTAAACCCTTACCAATACTTAGAATTTCTGATGTTGTTCCCTCAAGCTTTTTATTGCTTCCAGGATATACCTTGTTTCAAAACAACTAATAAAAAACAAAAAGATTTTAAATCAAATTTGAAATTGAGTTGACCCTCACCCTCCTCTCATCACTTCAACATGGATCTGTGCTGTGTAGGGGGTACAAGGGCTGAATAACAAACAGGGGAGCAGTGAAGAAGTGAAATAGATCTGGGTATCTTATCCTCTCAAAAGCTCATTTCCTCTTCTGTAAAATTGAGACAGCCATTCCCCTCCCCACAGAGTTACTATGAGAAGGAACTGAGGTGACATATGGGAAACACATAGAATAGTGCAAAACACTAAATAAATTATAGGAATCGTAATTATAGAAATACAATAATACTATATGTAGTCATAGATAACAACTAAACTTTTAAGAATTCAGTTTCTCATTATGATTGTTCCATTGCCCTTTGATTTCTTAATTTTGTTTTCTTTAGATTCCTGAGTTGTCCATGTTCTGAAAGAGAGAGAACTAGGAGGGAACACAGTTGATCGGAGCCCTGACCAAGTGAAAGGGATGGAAAACAAAGTAGGGATGCCTGAGCCCTACCAACCCCTGCCCATGCACCATTTTAAGGACAGCTCAGTAGTGGCCCTTGGCCGCACATATTCCAACAGAAGCAACATACTTCCTACTGACCTTACTAATGTTTCATAAAGTCAGACTCTATGTATGAGTCCTAAAGCCATTATTTTTCCTTTCTCCCTTTTTGCGATTTCACTTTCAATGACTACCTTCACCCTACAGGAGCTGTTCTAAAACCCAAACATACCCACTGATGTCTCATTTCTGTTCCATTTCAAACCACATCCTAGTTCCCTTTATACTCAATCATTATGATAAGCCACTTGTCATACAGAACTCCCTTCTAGCCAGCTCTTACATTTACTTGGAATGTCTCTTAAAATCAATAATCACCTCTTTTAATATTTCTTTTCTTGTTCAGTAAAGATCTCATGGGCCAGTTCAATTTAAAAAGCCATCAGTATGAACTGAGATAATGTCCTGATTTCTATATAATTCATCACACGTTTAATCCTTTTCAACAGGAAGAATTCAATTATGGGGACACCCTATTGCAGTAGACTGGGCAGAACCAGAAGTTGAAGTTGATGAAGATACAATGTCTTCAGTGAAAATCCTATACGTAAGAAACCTAATGCTGTCTACCTCTGAAGAGATGATTGAAAAAGAATTCAACAATATTAAACCAGGTAGGACATGGCACAGAACATTACTTTTCCAAAACATACTTTAAAAACACTTATGCTTAAGATAACTCCCCATAACTTTTTATAGGATAACTCTCATTTATTATTTCATAATTGCATGCAGAGTACTAAAACTATATTACTACCTTTAGATTAGAAAATAGGGATATATGGTCCTATGACATTTATCAATATTATAATTTGACAATTATCTGTGTGATTATTAATAAATACATATTTCCTTCACTAAACTATAAATTCCGTGAGTCTCTTTTGCTCTTTTGGTCTCTTTAGCTCCTGTCTTTGTGTCTGGAACATAATAGATGCTCAATAACTATTTACTGTATTAATGAATACATGGCCATATCTATAGACTAATGCAGTGTTTCTTAATCTCAATACTCTTGACATTCGGGGCCAGATAATTCTTGGTTGTGAGAGTCAGGCCTGTGCATTATAAGATGTTTAGAAGATCCCAGGCCCCTACCCACTAGATGCCAATGGCAACCCCCAAGATTTAATAACCAAGAATGTCTCCAAACATTGTCAAATGTAGCCTGGAGAGCAAAATTCCTCCAGTTGGGAATCACTGGTCTAATGGAATATGACTGACTTTAGGTACATATAAAATGAAGTGACAATTAATTCTAGGAAACTCATTTGGATGAAGAGGAAGGATAAGGAATAGAGGGAAAGTGGAAGAGGATAACCAGTTGCTGCTCATCTTGTTAACAGTACTTTTCAATACCAATTTTAAACCATGAGACTGAGTCCCCCTCTCTTCTTTTTCTCATATTGGAACTATAGCACTGAGACAGGTAAAGCATTTCAAGAAACTATGTCCAAACAAGCATTTCCCAAAGCCAGTTCTACAGAACATTAATTATACACACTGTTAGCAGATGTTACTGATAAAAGGGGTCCATTGTCAAATAAGTTTGTAAACACCAGATTCAGCAAATTTAAACAGCTTTCTTGTTATTGTGGGACTTATCAGAGTCCTTAATCTTCTAATAAGCTTTGAACATCTCCAAAAAGAGGAGATGTAGGATGCCGGATTTCCCAAACATTTGGACCATAAATCCCATTTTCTGTCAGACCACCTTGTGGGATTAGTGTGTTTTGGAACACACTCTGGCCTAAGTTTATCACTGTGGTGACACCTTTCCATAAACGAGAATTTTCTGTCTCCAGGCACTAATTCTCTAGGTGGTTGCTAAGCATGGCCCATGGTACCATCATGTTAAAACTGCCTGAGAATATTCACTTTACATAGTCATGTTGCCTGTTTGCAACTTCGGGTGCTATGTCAGGTGTAACAGAATAAACTAATGATTCGTCCTAAAGGTAATTAGTCAGGATATCATTTCTCCCTTTTTAAAGATTCACCAGAGATTTGTCTATTTCCATCCTTCAGGAACTCTGCTTTTCCTACCATTTTAGTATATGGTATGGCTCCATACCACCAACTATAACTCCATAACTGATATAGAGACTGCAAATGATTGACTGCCTCACTATGTGCCAGACACTTTCACAGCATGTGTCATTTATTCATCAACCCTATGATGTACATTACTTTATTACTTCCATTATTTTCTGAATTAGAAAACTAGGACCCAGGGCAATTAAGTAACGCCCAGGATCATACAGCTAGCCATTGGCAAATCCTGGATTTGAATCAGTCTGGTTAAGAGAACGTTCTTCACAACCTTATGACTCCCCATACTCCACCCTTACTCCTTTACTCATTCATACATTCAACTGTCACTTTAGTAGCTCCTATATGCCAGGAACTGTGGGAGGAGCTAACAGGTGATGTGTGTATGGAAGGAGTTTAAGATGTTCCAGAAGAATAACAGGAATGACAGTCTATTCTTAGGGTACAGAAAAGACTCGTGTTTAGGAGAAGTGACACATAAGCTGAGATCTGAAAGTGGACTTCCTTGTGGGCAAAGAAATTGACATATACGTATATAAATATTGCTTCATAACCACCCCTGACTTTCTACCTTCCCAGAGTGAATAATAATTCTTAGTTTTATCTAATTAAAACATTACCTTCTTTTGTGTGTGTGGAAGAGGCTGGAATAAAAAACTACTAAAATGCTGCTTCCTTTCATAGTTATTAATTATCAGCTTGCCCAGTATGCATGTTGGAGACACATGTCCAGGCCCTATTTTTTTATGAAAATAATAAATGCCACATCAGATGTATTCTATCTCTCTCTCTCTCTTCTTTCTCTCTTTGTCTCTGAATTGTAGAGGGCGGATCACTTGCAGACTTTTGCTGTACTGGAAGGAAAATTCAGAGCTAACTAGTTTATTTTCCAGTGGAAAGGATGTATTTATACTTATCTAAAACATTTTATGTAAAGAAACAGGAAACTAATTTTTTTAAATTTCTATTTAAAGTTTGGATCCCTCGGAGGAACAAAAACATTCCTAGCAAATATTTGACCATGTATCTTTTTAACCCTGATTAACCCTAAAGTAGTATATTGCCACTCAGATAAATAAACGACAATCAAAGTGGAAACTGGGGACTGAAGATGTATGTTTTCCCCTAGTATGGCCTGAGGGTACCTGCTGAAATTCTAATTATAGTCAGTGTACAAAATCTAAATTTCCTAAAACAGTTTAGCAACACAATCAACTGGAAGGCTTGTTAAAAAGAGATTGCTAGCCCCGTCCCCAGTTTTTTATTCAATATGTCTGGGGTGGGCTCCAGTATTTGCATTTGTATTAAGTTCCAGGCTGAAGCTGATACTCCTGGTCTGAGAGCCACACCCTCTGATAATCTTCCCTTTGGTTTACAGTTGTGTTTCTCTTCAGGTAATTGATGTCTGCTGACAAGTTGATAATGAACAGAGTAATATTTTTCTAATTCCCTGTATTATGATTTCAGAGAGTCTTTTTCATCGTTGCTGATAGATTACCACTCATATTTTATTGCTTCACCCTCTGCCAAATGATGGTCAATAAATAAACTCTATACAACAAGAAACACATTCAAATAAGCCAAGTGGTGAATACTACTGTAGAGAAAACCAGTTTCTCACTTTTTAATTAGTGTGTTTTATGAGGCTAAATTTTCATGTATCAAGATTTCATAAAGTAGGTAGAGGTGGACATTGCTCAAAAATGCAAGCCAATGTCAATATCTGAAAGGCGAATTTGAGAACACCTAAATCCATTATCATCTGAAATGCCACTCAACTAATGTGAATGATTGAAGTTAGAGTGTGATAATATTTGCTCATTCCATGCACATTTATTGAGTGGCCTCTGTGCACAAGGCACTAGGTAGGAACTGGATAAAGACCGTATATGAAGATGCCTCTGCTGCACTGCCTGGTCTTAGGGTGCTGACAGTCTAGGAGAGCCCAGGTGGAGGATGGCAGCAAGGAATCAATATATAGGTGATGTATTATAGAACTGTACACTTGAAACCTTTATAATTTCAGTAACCAAAATCACCCCAATCAATTTAATAAAACAAAAATAATTCCTTTTTTAAAAAAGATTGAATGGAGCGAAGGCTGGCAGGGTAAAAATCCTCATGGTTCACTTCTTACTTCTCAATGACCAAGACCAGCCATGGGGTTGAGTCACAAAAATTACCCCACCTGACACTGAAGGAATAAAAAGACCATGTTGGAAGTTTACTTAATTACATGTCCCATGCTGCATGGTCTCAGATACCTTTATTTACTTTTCTCAGCCTGACGAGACAATTTTGCCCTGTACCGTCATCGTCATAAGAAGTCAAAGGTTGAATGCTGAGGGGAGAGAGAAGGACGTCAATGTTTTAAAATTATCCTTACATTACAGCACTATTCCTATTCCTAAGGAAACCAGTTTATAACCGTTGAACCATGTGGTAGAGTAGAAACTCTAATTGCCTTGTGACCTTGGATCTAAGAGGATAGCTGAACTTTGGCAGGGGAAGGAAGAAAGGAGAACCTGTCTCCTCTTTTGATCCTCCCTGGCATAAGGTCCCATCCTATACTGTTTCTTGAAAAGCAGCATAAAAGAAGAAAACTTGGTCTCTCAAGATACACCCAAGTCAGTAGAAGTGAAAGAGGATAATTGGCATGTTAAACTATTAGCAAGTTAATATAAAAAAGTTTCCATCTTCTCTCTAGGCAAAAGTTCTACTTTTCATATCGAGTAAGGAATGAGATTCTTTAACAACATTTTAATAACACTTTCACTCTATTTACAGGTGCTGTGGAAAGGGTAAAGAAAATCCGAGACTATGCTTTCGTGCACTTCGGTACTAGGGAAGATGCAGTTGAGGCTATGAAAGCTTTAAATGGGAAGGTAATATAGGAAACAGAAAAAATCTGTATGAATTCCATCAAAGTTTGGTGCAAACATTTTATTCAAAAGAACAAGCCTGCAAGCCTATCTCACTCAAGCTTCTCCATCTCTGACATGGCTGCCTCAGTCCATTTAAGATGAACAAAAGAGAAGTGATGGAAAGTACAATGAACACATGGCTTGCATGTCCAACTCTATCTCTAATTTTGGCTGATTTGGACAAGCCACTGGCCCTAAAATTCCTTAAAAAGAGGTTATTGGGGTAGATTATTTACAGGTATTTATTTTCCCATTCCAATTTTTACTCATTACTGCAAGGAGATTATCATCTTTGTAGTGCAGTATTTTGGAGGCTGATGATTAAAAAAAAAAAAAAAGTCAAGGTAGCTGTTATCGTTCTGCCCTCAGAGTTTGATCTTCCAATTCTGGAAGGTTTAGAACTTCATCTTGCCAAAAGTAAGGTTTGAGGAAAAACTTTTATATCCTTACTTCTAATATGTATGTAGAAACCAATATAACATTTTCTTATCAATCCCATAAACATTAAACAAACTTCTGTAGACCACTTAGCATGTGAAATAATGTCCAGGATATGAAAAGAATCAAACCAAAGATGCTTGTCAAAGAGCTAAAAGGCTGCCAGAAGAATAAGACAAGTAAACAAACATCTTTGCAAAGTACAGATAAATTTCATTTAAAAAAATAAAAAGGCAAAACATGGGAAGAATGTTCAAAGGAGGAGTGGCTCATAATAAATCAGAATATGTATCTTCATGGAGGTGAGAATATCTAAGAGAACCCATGAAAACTGGGCAGAATTCCAAAAGAAAAAATCATGGCAAAAGAGAAGCAGTCTTGGAGGCATGCAATTTGAAAAGAGTTACATGTGATTGGAGAACAGTTTAAGTAGATCAATTTGGTTAGAACACAATGCATGTAAGGCTGTTTCCCCTATTACACCTTGCTGCAGTCAGTCCTAACAAGAGACAGATGGCAAAGACACTAATTACAAAGGTGTGAGTGTGGGGTAGGGGATCAAAAGAGGTAGTGCAGAAACCTAGGGCTCATGTCACTCCTGAGTCAAAGGGACAGGGGCTGGAGAAGCAAAGGGAAACCTCAGGGAGAGAGGATCCTATGGAGCAGGGCTCTTGGAGAGAAGTAGTGATCTTTTATCAAGGGACACAGGCAGGCCAAGGTGACCTCTCAGAGAGGGAGCCAGAAGAAGTGGCCCGAACTCACTGCTATCTCGCTCTCCAACCTCCTGCCAGGATTCTTCTTTGGCCAAAGTCTGTCATAATCCAGAAGTACCAGGAGCCCTGAAGATGACTCCATACAGAGCACCCTCCCAGAGCAGAGAGGCTGGAGACCGGTAGGGAGTAGGTCTGGAGAGCAGACAGAGGATGTCCCAGGATAGGCCCCTCAGACACAGTGGGGGCCAGGCATAAGAGCTCCTCCAGAACCTACAGAAACATTTGAGTCCCGAGGGGAAAAAGCACTGACTTGAAAATACAAAAAGAAAACTGCAAAGCAAAAATTAATGCATACTTAAATACATGTCTATAAAGCAAAACATTATTTCATCATCATTGAGTATGACCTTTAATATCATAAAAATATTATTACTTTGGAAACAATTTGCAGGTTAAGCTTTCTCAATTTAGAAACATTCCTAGGTATATATAATGATTGCTAAAAAGGGATAGTCATTAATTAAGTGCTAATTTAGGATTATTTATTACAGGATTATTAAATTAAGTGCTAATTTATCATTAATTTATAAATAATCAAATCATTACAATAGAAAATTTTACAATAATTACAATAGAAAATTTTTCAATTTTTAAAGCTATTTACAGCTAGAAATTTATAGCAATTTATACATATAGGATGTAGTTAAATATATATTCAATATTATTATTAAATATAAAATAAATATTATAATTATATTTAACTATAATGTGCTATCAGAAAATCAAAAGTAAGTTTGCCTAGGGACTATGAAGGCTTTTGAGTATGCATATGGATATTCACATTTAATTTGTACACCAGGTGAAACTTTGAAGTTGTTTGTGTAATAAATTATCATATTTACAACAGAGGGTGCCAAGAAAATATATACACATTTTAAGAAAGGAAAACTGTATTAAAATTGTAATACTCAATATATAACAGTAACAAAAGATGTCACAAAAGAAGACATGTTTGACTTCTGCAGTTATAAGAGGTGCTCAAAGTGGTTACCATCAGCATCCAGGCACTTCTGACTAAAGCAAACTACTGCAAACTAGGGCTTGAGCAACGTTGACCAAAGGGTCCATTTGTATACATTTTTTGGCACCCCCAGTATTTGTAATGATCATATTTACAATTTAGGGAAATTAACTTACTAAAAGTTGAAATTTTATAAAGTTGTAATTGGAACTAGTTACAAAGCTATTACAGTCACCCAAATGGGAAGAAATAAGGGCTTGAATAGGGTGGGAATGGAATGTAGAAGAGAGCTCTACACAGGACCTCAGGTAATGAATTCAAAGCACCCAGGAACTGATTGGAAATAGGGGTAAGAAAGAAGGACAAGTCATCATAGGTTTTCAATATGGGAAACTAGGATAATACTCTTAAGAAATATTGGTCAGGAAGGGAAGTCTATTTGAAGAGAAAACTGATGAATTGAGCTTTGGATGTGATTATTCATTTAATCTATAAGTATGTGTGGATGTCAGCAATATGTAAAAAATTTTGCTGAGCTTGGACTATACATATTAATAAGACATTGTCTTAGCTCTTGAAATGTCTGAACTAAATAACTAAAATACAGTATTGAGTTTAAAACACTATTGGAGTGGCAGAGGAATGCAAAACAAAATCTATTTACAATGAGAATTCTGACTTTGCAGTAAAGAATCATTCCCTTAAGAATGTTTTGCTATGGAAGTGCCTATAAACAGAGACCAGTTTTGGTGTCTCATCTTCTTCAACATGGGACTGAAGGTACAAAAAATCTTATATCCAAGTTCACCCAATACTCCAAGTCCACTTCTTTTAATTATATCATCGTCAGTATAAGACAGTTTAATATCAGCTGTATTCTATCTTTCAGTCTGTCTGATCTAACATATTTGATACTGGTTCCTGCTACTAAAAAGTAGGGTAGATACATGGAACTAGGGAGAAGTTGCCCCAGGGGCTGAACAATATGGTCAGGATGACCACAAGGCAGGCTCTGTCCAGGAGATTTCGATGATCCAGGAACCACTGAATCATTCATGAAATCAGTAAATAAGGGTGTACATTTAACTGCTGCGAAAGGGGATTTTTGCAGGTACACTTTATATCGTTTCTCTTTTTTATATAAAATAGAGGCTCATCATATTCATGTTTGAAAGAAGCCTCAAATGCTTTCTCATAACCCCTAGTCCCTTGATAAGAAATACATCAATCTATCAAGTATTTGTTGAGAGCCATCTTTGTCTGTTGAGTATGCAAGCAGTACATAGAAGTGAGTCACACATGTTGGTCTAAACACAGCTATTATCTTCAACATTTGGAGCTATTTGCAATGTCAAAAACGTGTCAGAATAGAACCACTTCAATAATTCTTGAGGACAAGTTTTAAGGAGTGATTGATTTGAGAAATCTCAATTCTGCCTCCTCTATCCCTGTTTGTTACTTGCCAGCTGTTCAGCAGACCAAAAGTTTGCTTCACAAGAAAGTACCTATGGGGGACAATGTACTAGCCTCACAGATTCCTCTTCCTTGACTAGGGCCCCAGTGAAAACTTATTTATTGTATAGCTGCTCTAAGGAACAAAACACTTAGCTGGCTGGCAGCCAGAAAGGCCTAACTGGGCTGCTCATGCCAAGATGTTAATAATTGATAAGATCTCTTTATTGATTTCCTTTCACCTTCATTGTACTTTGCTAGGTAGTGGAGATTATATTCCACCCATAATTAACTTAAATGTCTTAGAATTATATAATGATATAAATATGTAATTTAAAACACATATATCACATTAAAAATACTACATAATTGTCTGTGTCAATGACTATATTCAAATAATAAATGTATAACCAATACATTAATGCACGGTGGCCAATTTGTCACTGTCAAAACTGTTGGCAGCTTATATGCATCTTATCAATAAAACCATTCAGTGAAAATTTGACTGGCACACAAGTACCAGACTATAAAGAGACAAGATACATATAATTGAGGCAGTCAGTACACATAGCAGCAAATAAGGTAACACCAAAGGAGACACATTACAAGGACTCAACCACACTTGATTGTCTTCATATCTTCTCTTATTGTTTTTTCCTTGCTCTCTACACAACAGGTGTTGGATGGTTCCCCCATTGAAGTGACTCTAGCCAAACCAGTGGACAAGGACAGTTATGTTAGGTATACCCGAGGCACAGGTGGAAGGGGTACCATGATGCAAGGAGAGTACACCTACTCTTTGGGCCATGTTTATGATCCCACTGCAGCCTACCTTGGAGCTCCTGTCTTCTATGCCCCCCAGGCCTATACGATTCCCAGCCTTCATTTCCCAGCCACCAAAGGACATCTTGGCAACAGGGCCATTATCCGAGCCCCTTCTGTCAGAGGTAACACTAATCAGCTCTTGCCTTAGAATAACTCTTAATTTTAAATGATTTGTATTGCAATAGCCTTAGACAAGTTGAATGGGTGCACTGGGAGAAAAGGACTGGAAAATTGTTTATGAAAAATCAAACGTTACATCGTTTTCCTTCAATAGGAATCCTTTTTCACATTACAACTGGTTATTGAGAAAACTTGGTCACAACACGATGCAAATGAGTTGATGCACACATTTGATCTTTGCAGGGACCTGTAAAATTTGCACCAACTAAAACTCAGGTCCACAACTGTTAGCTTCTCCCTTATCATTGAACTACCATATTGCCATCCTATGTGACTCATTACAAAACTTCCTGACAGCAGGCAGTACAGTGGAAACCAATCACCACAAATAGCAAAAACATGTGAAGGCACATGTGTGTTAAATAGTAACTCGGTGGCATTATCTTCAGATATAAATCACAAATTATCATAACTATATTCTAACAGATACATGAGATATTTTCATCTACCTCCCCCAGGAAATATGTGCTACGCCTTCTGAAAAGCCACATTATTAAGGAAATCAATTTACTTATTCAGGATCTGGGTAACTAAATATTAAAGCACAAACAGAAGGAAAAAAAAAACTCAACCTGACTGCTAAACAATAAATCTTCCCTATTGAATCTTAAAAGAATTCCAAATGTTCCAGCAGTTTTCTGAGTTCAGTTACATCAAGCAAGATTAAAAATAAGGAAAGCATTTTTTTTTTATTTCCAAGAAACTAGTTTGTCTCTGCCTAATGCGATGCTTCAGAGTGGTTCTGCTAGGAGCTGGCTAATACCAAAAGAATCCCAGTTCTAGCTTCCAAATATGACATCACTCTAGGCACTTCAACAAACAGTGTATTTAAATCTATTCTTGGGCTTGACTTAGAAGCAAAGGGGCATGTCCAGATTACTGTGGAAACAATTATCTTACTGTTTTTACTATTTTTCAGGAGAACTGAATTGACCATCATCCTAAGAGCTCTAGTCTTCAAAAGGCTTAAAAGTTCTATAGCATAATACAATCACTTCCCCTAACATAGTAATGCAAAAGAAATCATCAGGATGTACTTTAGGATAATCGGTCTATATAATGACAAATTATGTCATTAAAACATTATATATTTATAATCTAAAATACCATCATAAACAATCCATACATTACATATAAGTTGTCAACCAGTTGTAATGTAAGAAAAAAAAAAAAAACTCTACTCCAAAGGAAAAAAATACCTGTCTTATAACAAGAAAGAAATCAATGAATGATATTCACGGATGAAGGGTAATCAATTTAACATTTTTATCTTTATGCTACCAATAGGAAATCAAAGTAGCAATGTGGCAAAACAAAAAAATCAAAAGGAATCTATTAATGAAACTCAATGGAAATTTACTCCTCATATTGACAAAACATAAGAGAGAAAATGATCTTAAAATGCTTTCTAAATGTTGGTTTTCCAACAGGTCATTGGGAAAGCTAGAATTCGTTTCTGATTTACTGATCAATGACAAAAAAATAAACTGCAAGACTGATTTTCATATATGTAATCATATTTTGCTAGGATGTTTTTAAAAAGCACTTTCCCACCATTATTCTACAGAAAATCAATGTCAACAAAAGGTTATCTGAAGACAGAAACTGCAAAATTTTTCTCTGTACCAAAGTTTTAAAGTGGTTTTGTACTTATCAGTAGCTTTGATAGTACGTACTGCTTTCTTCCAGGTAGTTAAAAAAGAAGAGAAAAAAAAGAAAGAAAGAAAAAGGGGAAAAAAAGACACTTATGGTGAACCCCACCTTATATTGAGTTTCATTACATTAGAATCCTAGAGTTTCCTCCCCATCTTCAGGGTAATAATCAATGTGACTTGGGCTAACTTTTCCATTACAGTAAGATTCAGGGTGATTTTCTGGTGGTTTGATTCAGCTTAATGCCTTCTTACATTCCTAGAAATTTACATGAATGTACCTGTAGGGGCTGCGGGAGTGAGAGGACTGGGCGGCCGTGGCTATTTGGCATATACAGGCCTGGGTCGTGGATACCAGGTCAAAGGAGACAAGAAAGAAGACAAACTCTATGATCTTTTACCTGGGATGGAGCTCACCCCGATGAATCCTGTCACCTTAAAACCCCAAGGAATTAAACTCGCTCCCCAGGTAGGTAATGTTATTCCAGAGATAGTTTCTTTAAGTTGAACCAAAAATCATCATTCACTTTTCATCAAACTATTTGACTTGATCCCCACTTGGACTATAGTTTTGTTTTGGTTTGGTTTTTTGTTTGTTTGTTTGTTTTTTTAATTTATTGGGGTGACATTTGTTAGTCAAATTACATAGATTTGGTTTGTTTTTTTATGTAAAGTGACCGATCAGCATAATGTACTATGAAAGAATGCTGAGTATTGAGTTCTATTGCTCCATTGTAGAATCTTTTTTTTTTTAGTTATGAAATTTGACAACTTAATCTTCCACTGAAATGCAAAGATCCTGAGAGCTATTAAGAATTATCAATCAATATCTTAAAATAATATGAAGCAAATATACTTAATTGAAAATAAATGCCAATTGTGTGTAAGCCAGGTTGGTGAGCAAATGAAGAGTATGCATGAGAGAGAATGAATAGACCATTTAGGACATCTTTTCTCGCAAACACTGTTTTTAAGAAAAAACACCACACTATCTATGGTAATATCATTACTCACGTTAAGCATGAGGTGCCATAGTCATATCAAATCAAGTCTTCTACAGTGATTATATTTGGGCAGTGGCATTATGGTGAGTTTTTATTGCTTTCATTTCACAGTTCTAAGTTTCCAGATTTCTGCATGAGACTGTGGTTTTTATTATTGGAAAATTAAAAGTTGTTCCAATATGAAAACTGAAGAACAAACCAGGGTTAAAAATAACATAAAACAGGATTTATGTTAACCCTTAGAGTGTTCCCTATGAAGGTACAGTGCATGCTGGTCTCTCTGCGGAGACGCTTTTGCTGAAAACCAATATCCAGTTGTTCAGAGTTACAGCTTGTATATTCTAAAGGAAATTTTCCTACTCTTACCCCAAAGGTATAAGCCCTAAATTTATGGAAGTAGCCTTATGATTTCAGTCAAATAGGAAACTTGTTTTTTTAAAAGCTCATCGGTATTTTTTTATAGGATTAATGGCTGTCTTATACACACAAATTAGTTCATCTAAGGTTTCTGTTAACCCTGTTAATCTAGGCAATTAAAAAAATGCCTGTCAGAGTGGTAAACAGCAATCATTTGTTTGTTCAAAAACCATAAACTGGGCATGCATTGTGATAGGCTCTGGGGATGCAAAAGTGAATACAACAGAATCCTTGCCATCAAAAATTATTAATATACGGCACAAAAATAATCCAATTAAAAAATGAGCTAAAGCCCTGAATAGACAGACATTTTTCCAAGAAGATGCACAAATGGTCAACATATTTTTAAAAAAGAAAAAAGGAGGAAATCCTGACATTTGAGGCAACATGGATGGACCTTGAGGGCATTATGCTAGGTGAAATAAGTCGGACAAAGAAAGACAAATATCGTATAATCTCACTTATACGTGGAATCTTAAAAAAAAAAAATCCAGACTCATAGAAAAAGAGATCAGATTTGCAGTGGATAATGGGGGCGGGGGGAAGGGTGGAATTTGAGGAAGGTAGTCAAAAGGTACGAACTTTTAATTATAAGATAAATAATAGTAGAAATGTAATGTATAAGATGAGATGATTATGATTAATACCACTGTACGATACATACGAAAGTTGTTAAGAGTAAATCCTAAGAGTTCTTATCATAAGGAATTTTTTTTTCCTTTTTTCTTTTTCTTTTTATTGTCGCTCTATAAGATGATAGATGCTAACTAAACTTATTAGGGTAATCATTTCACAACATATGTAGGTCAAACCATCATGCTGTATACCTGAAATTCATATAGTGATGTATGTCAATCATATCTCAATAAAACTGGGGGAAATTATATGCCAATTCAATGAGAGGATACTGACAAATATACAGACAATTATAATAAAACCTAGTAAATGCCATGATGAAGCTCTGCTCAGAAAACACAAAACTAGTCATCTAATCTACCTTGCATTAAAATCTCAAAATAAGGAACCTTATTAAAGTACCAGGATACCTGCAAATCTTTTAAGAAAATAAAAACCAGTAATCATCACAAATTCAGTAGAACATTTCTAAGAGTTTTTATAGTATGAGTAATGATCTCTGCTTTTTATACCAAACCTAATTAGAAATTGGTCATGCGTTATCTTAATATGTGAATAACCATCTGTATCGACTAATGAAAGTTCTTTAACTAATTTGTCCCTGAATTTCTGCAACTATGGTGTAGAAACTGAAGACCCTGTAACTCCCAGCCAACATGGATGGAGCCTGAACAACTCCAGAGTGGAGTTACAAACTTCCAGCAAGAGCAGAGGAACAAGAGCTTCCCTGCAGAGTCAATAGTTAGAGTTGGTACTCCTTTAGTGTGTGTTTACCCAATGGGCATAGATAGGAAGGCAGAATGTCTGCCAGTTAAAGCAATTTACTATTGCCCACGAACCTTGGAGAATGTTTTGCAGCTGACAAGCGATGCTACAAAACTAAGAATGCTAAAAAGACAAGAATATTAAAAGGAAAAGTTAATAGAGAAGATAGGAGCAATCTACAAGTTTAATAAACTGGAAAATGTTATGCTATTGCAGCTGGATTAGTGTTAGAACAAATGAGATAAGTTCCGTAGATTCATCCTGGGACATTGTTCTGTCCCAAAGAATTATTTTTTCAGACGCATGCTCTATTTTACACAGTTTACTGAATCTGCTGACTAATGGGAGCATTGGGGCTTGTGAGTCACCAAACATGGCTTCAGGATGAAGAAGATAAGTGCCTTTAGACACGATTCAGTTTGGAATAATGACAGAAGGAAAAAAAAGCATACAGGAGATGCTGTAAATGAGATCATTGTAAAAATAACCAGAGGTAGTGTTTTGCCAAAAGCATCGCAACTGTCAACATCCATCTATTTATGCTCAACATTAAACAGTAACCCATTAAACTTTTAAATTCGATTTTTATGAAACTGTGAAGTTAAAGCCCTATGATAAATAATATGAAATAAGAATATACTGTATTCTTGGTTATTTTCTCTAAGCCATTATAAATAGAAGGGTGGAGGGTACTAATGAGTAAATCCAGACAGTGCTAGAATATCAAAATTTTTTAAATGGAATAAATATATTAAACAAATCATAAAATTAAACTATTAGTAAAAAATTACAGCTAATGGACTAAACTAAAAACATTAGAATAAATGGTGTGAAAATGATTTTTATGAATGAATAGAACTAACATTTTAAAAGGAGTTCAAATTGAGTTCACCTGAAATTTTATGAGTCATTAAACCATGTGGCATTTTATATCTTCTTATATCAGCTTAAACTCTAAGGAGCAGAGTTTAAAAAACTGAAAGCTGGAGAAATAATGCAAATGTGACATTTGAAAGGGAAATCTTTTTTTTACTCTTGTAGATACTAGAAGAAATTTGCCAGAAAAATAACTGGGGACAGCCAGCATATCAACTGCACTCTGCCATTGGACAAGATCAAAGACAACTATTCTTATACAAAATAACCATTCCTGCTCTGGCCAGCCAGAATCCTGCAATGTGGGTATCTTCTCCAAGTTCCTAATCATTTAGATTTTGGAATGAGGCTCTTGTAAATTAAATGTGTTTATCACTATCAAAATGAGAGAAATAGTCAAGTCTACTACCTACTCATTTTTCATTAAATGCAAATGTTGAGATTTGTAGTTGGGATGTATATGCCACCTATGAGATTAGCATCTTAAAGCCCCTAAGTTTCATACAGACAATGAAGACCAGAGAGTATAATCAACCGACAGAGGACTGCAGATGTAAAATGTAATAGACATGAAAATTGTAGCCCATTCATTTATCTGTGTAGTATTTAGGTTCAACCATATGAAATTGCCATTTTATACATCACGTCATGTTCTGTCATTCAGATTGTCGACCAAAGATACAACCTCTCTGTTAGTGGATATCACCTTCTGAATTTTACCTTGAGCCTGCATTTCTACATATTTTAGGAACAACTGTGCTTCACATGTATCTTAGAAAAGCCATGTAATGAGTTACAATTATGCTCCAGAAATGTCATCCATCACTGATGTTCTAGGTCAATTCACAAATATTCTTACATGCATATACATTTAGAAGTCTTAATAGCTAAGAGAATGAAAACTACCCATACAGAACTCTATTCTCATCTGAAAAAGCTAGCAGCACCTTAGAGTTTTACCTGACTCTGTAGCACAAGTTTAAAATGCCTACCCTGACTACACTTTCCAGACACGCTTTCACACCTCCGAAGTTAAGCGCCTATGTGGACGAAGCAAAGACATATGCAGCCGAATACACTCTGCAGACCCTGGGCATTCCCATTGATGGAGCTGACGCTCCGACTGCAGCTGCTGCTGCGGCTGCTACTGCTTTTCCAGGTATGGAAATATTGCACCAGAAATGGTGTCCTGAAGAGAGTGTTTGGGAAACCCTTCTTGGTACATTGGACCCTAGAGTTTTTTGCGAACACCCAAAATAAATCTGATTTACGCCATCTGTGACCAAAAAGAATTTGCCAGATAAATGAACCATTCAAGTATGAAGCAAGAGAACTGAGCTAGGCAGCAGAAGTGGGGTCTGGTTTCGGCTCAGCTTTAACAGCTGTGTGATCCTGAGTTGGTCTTTCTGTATCTGATTTGCTTTGGTTTGGTTTTTACTTTTAGCAAGAGAGCTTGGAACTGCCTATTAACAGCTGATATCTATTTGAGCTCGTACAGTGTGCCAGACACACGTAAGTGCCCAGCATGCTTTACATTAGCTCAGTAATGCTCATGATACCACAAAAGGTAGATAGGTTCTATCATAATGCCCATTGTACAGATGAAGAAACCAACTATTGGAAAGATTAAGTCGTTTGGCCAAGATCTAGCTTTTAAGCAATCCTTGGGATCCCTCCCTTAATCTAACCTTCAATTCTATTTTTATTACTTTGATTTTTGAAAGAGATATGCAGACCACATTTTTCTTAAATCAGTTTAAGTCAAAAGCTCTGTGTGTGTGTGTGTGTGTGTGTGTGGGAGAGAGAGAGAGAGAGAGAGAGAGAGAGAGAGAGAGAGAGAGAGAGAGAGAGAGATCCTTTCAATATGTGCATAATCAGACCTCATTTTATCTGTTCTGTAATTTTGGTCTGGGGCATAAGTTGATTGCTTTTTTAAAAAAAAAAAAAAGCCTGTCTGTAGATCAACATGCCTTCAGGGTTACATTTAAAAGACTTTCCCCCCATTTATTAGGTACCCACAACAAATGCTGATAATTAAAAATGAATCCTCTAGAAATTAAAGAGGATCAGATAAGAAATTTATTTTGGAATTTTTCCCTCAGCATTTAGTTTGAGTATCTCCGTTCCTTTTTAGTAAGGAAAGTTTATTTCTTTTAAAGAAATTTGTCATACTGACTTGTCGTTGTGTTAGTATACCCCCCATAAGCCCAAATCAAAGAGTTCTGGCTAGATTTAGAACTGTGACATTCATATTGATTAATTCATATATTGGTTATATGAAGGAATGAGAACTCTGTAGTTCTCACATCCATAACACCTGAATCATTCTCATTTTCTTTTATTTCTCAAAAATTGTGAATATATCCTCCACTCAGGCAAGTGAAGCTGAAACTAACCATGCTTCACCCATGAATGTGACCTCAATTCCAGCTTTGTTCTGTAGAATCAGGAGATGTATGGAGTGCCCCTGAGAGGTTACCAAGGGAACAACTGCCACTACAGAGAGCAAATTCTCCCCTGGGTTGTACTGGGGCCATCAGCCCAGCACTTGCTTTGCATAAAATAGGGTGTTGACATGTCTGTCTACTGGGGACCTCTCAGGACTTCTCAGTTCTTGGAGAAAGTTGAACCCGTCTTGCAGAAAGCTGCACCCCAAAGACACCTAACTGTAATGTATTATAAAAATAAATGAGCCATTGTCAGAAGAATTTTAAAGTTTACTTTCACTTCAGAAAGGACCTACTTTTATGCAAGAATGTTTTATCTTATCCTCACTTCTATTTGCTCCTGCAAAGTGAAAAATATTTAGGGCATGAGAGTTGTCGTGGGAATGCCTAAGAATATCAGAACCCCTCTTATAGCTTTACTGTGGAATCAAGCAGAGAATAATAGGTTGCAAGGAAATAATCTGTTTGAAGCACAAATACTCCTGCACTTAAGAAATTAGCCAAATTGAAAAAGAAAATTCAAAATCCCTAGAGATAAATCTATGCTACACATACATTCACTTACTTACTTTAGAAATACTGGTTCCAAAATTATGAAAGTAATCGCTAACACATTTCTCATATCCTTGGAAATGTAGCAAACTTCACTAGTGTATTAGTCAGCATTATAGCCCAAAGTGCACGAGCCAAGGGGTGGATTTGATTTTTTTTTTTTAATAGTCCAGCCAGCTTCCTGCCACCACCTCCTGAGAAGCCACCAGAAAGAAATCAATGTGTCTGGGATTGGGCAGACTTCCACAGCACATAAACCAAATGAGCTTTTGTGTTTTTTTCAAATCAAGTCCCCATTCGTTGCTTAAGTATACTTTTCCTTTTTTATTTATTTATTTTTTTTTGGTCATCTTTTACAATATTTGGATCATTTCAGAAATGCCTAGGTTTTGGTCAAAACTTTAACAGGGAAATATTGCTTTTAGATAATAGCTGCTATGCTGTCTTCTTCAAAAGTTAATGTTAATCAACTAGATACATGATGATTTCCTTCTCAGTCAAACTCCTTGGTTCTCTGAGAGTGAGGATGAACTTCAAGGCCTGCAAATACACCAAAGACAGCTTAAAGGAAGGTTGAGAAGATATCATTTGCCCTTCATGATTAGGTCTAATTGTGGACAGGCTAGGTATTTGCTTTCATGGTGCTGAACTCTAAAAACATGCTAGAACTTTAAATATTCCTCCTACTGGTCTACCCAGTTCTTACACATACTTCTTAGTTAAGTAAAGCAACCGGTTTTAACATTTTATTCAGGTAGGGGTGGAGTGTGCAGCAGAAGCAGACCCACAGAGCCCCCATTCTCCATGCCATACCAACCGATCCTCCCCTCCTTTATAAATTTGGAGACCCTCTGTAAAAGTTCTAAATCTCAACCTGTAATCAACTCAGCATCCTGTTAAATTTCTCTTTCTTGGAATCCATCCGCAATATTTCTAATTACTTACGAGGGAAGTGATTCTGACACAGGTTTCTGACCTCATTTTGAGGAACACTGTCCCCTAAAGAATGAGTTCCCTGAGAGCACCTTTTAAAGTGGACATATGAGGATTTGTACGTATTCCAAAAAGAAGACCATAAGCCAAAGGGAAGCAAATCTGAATCCCTTTCATGATGTTTTCTCTGCCTCCTCCTCCAGGATATGCTGTCCCTGGAACTACTGCACCTGTGTCTGTAGCGCAGCTCAAGCAAGCAATGACCCTCGGACAAGACTTAGCAGCATATACAACGTATGAGGTTTACCCCACTTTTGCAGTGACGGCACGAGGGGATGCATATGGAGCCTTCTGAAGATAATTGCCTTTTATTTTACTAATAAGATATACAAAACTCTATATAGAAGAAATAAACCTCTAACTCAGTCCCCTAATGATCACATGTAATACTTTTCCTGAAATGATGCCTTTCCTGAGACTGCATACCTTATACCAACTATAGAATCTTGACCTGAGAATGTTACTCCTAATACAATCGAAAGTTAAGGAGCCGTTTGTCTGACAGAAAGCTAAAGAGCCACGGCCCCCAAAAGTTGTTCTTCCAAGGTTCCTGAGTGTATTGCGAATATGTTTACAAGCCCTGACCGAGTGGAGAGACGGCTGAGCAGAACTGGGCAGTTAGGAATAACAAAGGGACCCAAGGAAACGCTAGAGTCTGAACCCTGGCTCACAGCTACTTTTGTGATACACAAAGTCACAAAAGGCAGAGTGAGGGTCGGGGGATGCTTTTCAAAACGTGTTCCCCATTGCCCACGACGCTGGGCCTGTTTGCACATTGGAGTTTGTGAAAAGTCTGTCCAAGGGTGGATGAAGGGGGCATCACCGCGGTTTAAAAATTCCAGCCAGTCAATGTGTCATAGGTCAGGATCGCCCTGTCCCCAGAAATCCCTGGGGACTTCCTGGAAATTGATGAGATCTGTTATAGATATGGTTCAGTAAACATCCAGGCCAGTTGTTTATTATGCTCATTAGCCCACACCTCTTTTCCCCTGGAACTGCTGCCCCTCCCAAGGATCCTACAACATAATCATTCCAACTTGAAATGACTTTTTCTCATTTTAAATATTTAACATTTTGCTTGATTGTCATTGCAGCCTCATTTTGCTCACCTCTGGTATCTTAAAAAAGGCAATCATATCTACAGAATATCACCTATGATACTTTTGGCTATTCAGCAAATTGGCTGAAAAGTCATTTCAAAGAAAGAAATGAAGATTTAGTCTTATTTCTTTGATCTTTTTTGCAGTACCCAGATCACCATCTAGCATTCAGAGACCGTTATATTAACTTGGGTTCAGCCTTGAACTATCTAACCCACTGAAACTAAATCTGCCAAGAAATCCTCTACCTTCCCCCTTTCTTTGACTTCCAATAAGTATCAGACAGCTTTAGCATAGCTGAGTGCTTTGGTCTTGGAACTGTTACAGGAAAACCTTACATCTGTCACTGCTGATTAGAAGCTGATTCTTCAGACACTCAGCAGTGGTGTTACTTACCAAAAATCCCTAGAGTTTGGGGCCTCTTCTCCAGCAACACCTGATGGAGGTGAGGGTGCTATATAAACTGGGATGGAGGGGGAAGTAGAAGATATTATTTTCTTGCCATCCGTGTAAATGATTGCTTTTTGTTCAAAACAGAAATAATCAAAGTCCAAACACCAAATATCTATTACTACGACTCCAGTCTCATTTGTGATTTAAGACATAACAGTACTACTACAATTTCCATTTAAAAAAATCCCTTAGCCCTTGTAAAATTCTACAAGACTCAAACAAAAAATATAACTACAAAGGCATTTAAAAAATTGTCAACTCTTGAACGGAATTCTGTGATCCAACATCAGGCCAGATTCCAATCAAAATCAGATAAATTCCAATAACAATTAAAAGTCTTTGTCACCTTTCAGTTCTATTAACTCCAATCAGATACCAAAGGGTATAATTCATATTGACTTCAAACGAACAAATTCAAAAAATGAGAAAGTGAAAAATTACTCCTTAAACAATTCTTAGGTCCAAATTTACACTCCCCACAGACCAGCTGTTATACTCAAAGAGAGTAATTACAGTGGGGGCAGACAAATTCCTACTCAGTCCATAAAAGCTTTCCAAATTCCAAGAAGCAAAAGTTTTAATGTTTTTTAAAATCTTTAAAAATACACGTAGGGATGGCAGTTAGCTCAGCTGGTTAGAGCATGGTGCTGATAGCACCAAGGTTGCCGGTTTGATGCCCACATGGGCCACTGTGAGCTGAGCCCTCCTTAAAAATAATAATCAATCAATCAATGTAAAATGACACTCTGAAGGTCTAGTCAATGCAAAATAGAAGGTTTCATCTATAAATTCAGAGGAATTTTCAATTTAATGAAAATAAACACACAGTAAGTTAATACAGGAAACCCTTCATGAGAAAAATCATTATTCCAGATTAAATCATTATCACTTTTTTTAAGGTTAAAAGCAATGACCTAAATGTACAATAATAGAATAATACCAAAGTATCAAGAAAATTACCACTGGAACACAATCTCATTACTTGCTTGAGGAAAACCACAAGTATCCATGACATTTACTTCCTGAGGACTCATTTTGCTCAAGTGAGTAGATGTGGTTTTATGTTTTGCTGAAATTTTACTTCACTCTAGTAAAATCTAGAGACTACTTTGAATTCCATTAGAACATATTCATAAAAAGTGTAGATGTGTCTACCATGTCATCTGTTTGCATTTACTCTGCCCAAGTTAAATAATGTAAAGCAAGTCAAGGTATATTGAGTTTAAAAAAGGAGATATTTAAAAACTCAAGTGTAGAACCAAAGGTTTATTTTGCATGATCTTTGTATATTTGGACTTCATACTTGTAGAACCAAAGGTTTATTTTGCATGATCTTTGTATATTTGGACTTCATACTTAGCATCTATTTAATACCAATCATACTTTGTGTGCATCAATATCCATTTTTCAACTATTTCTTATTGCTTCCTAGAAAAAAATTCTTCATGGAAAAAATTAAAATGAGTCAATCAACCAACTAATAATATAAAATACCCAAACCTGTAATTTAGAAATATCTAGTAAATTAGAATTGGGTTTCTAAATTTTGGTAATTAATAGCTTACTGAGAATTAAAATGAGCCAATGTAACTTTGGAGGAAATGGAACAGCAGTGAGAGTAGATTATCTATGAGGTTGGTGTAAAAGTAATTGCGGTTTAAAAGGTTAAAAACAATTTCAAAAACCGCAATTACTTTTGCACCAACTTAATATTTTTCCTACCTGTAAAAATGTCTCCTCTTCTAAAATTGCTGTACTTCTCTCCCACCCCATTAGTAAAAGTAGACCACCTTTAACCACAACAAAACATATTTCCCTTAGGTAACTAGTTTTCCCCTCCTGCCCCTGCCTAAACCTGGTATCACGCTGAACCACACTGTGTTTGGGTCACAGCACTTAAAATGCTGCTAGAAAGCTACCTCATGTTAAGAAAATATGGACTTCAAAAAAATATTTAACAAAAGAGGACATATTTCCAAGCCACAGTTCTTTAACATTTTATGGTAGATGAAAATTAAATAGCTATGTATTGTTACTAGCTATGCAAGAAATTAGTTTTAGTTTGACTTAAAAGTTTCTTTTTAAAGAGACATTCTTTCAATCACATAGATTATCTTTTTATAAATATTGCCTCAATATTATTTTCAGTTTATGATAATTTTCACTATATTTCTAAATGACTATTTTATAGTTCTGTCTTGGACAATAGGGTCACATTTGAATCCATGGGGACAGGGAGATTCTCCAGGATGTGTTTTGCAGAATAAGAATCAATAAAGAAAGTTACTATTTTGAGTAAATTGTCTTTATACTCAAAGCTACAAAGTTGGGTAAAGTTTACTATTGTTACGCAACTCCAGCCCTATCCAAGATTTTCCACAAGTAAATTACCATTAAAATTGAACGGTGTGTCCCAGTAGTCACATAAGGCCATGGTCATTTATCCCCTTCTTGCACTCATGTGGAAGTTGCCAGGAAGTGAAAACATACCCACAACTTAACCTTAGAGACTTGGTACTTTTTATATTTTGTAAATACATTTCTATATCTTGTAGATATATCTGTTAAAAAACAAAATTGTTTCAAATATGACACCATAAGTGAACTTTGTGATAAATATTTTAAAAGAAAAACATTAATAGCATAATTTAGGAATGTTAATATACTTATTGGAAGACAGAGAGAAATTAGGCCACAAAACATTGCTATCCGACGCACAAATTATCTACTGGGTTTTGTTAAAGTGATTGTCAAATCTGGTGTTGACATTTTATTTTATTCTAGTGACATCTTGAAAATGCTTTGAGTTTTACAAGAACATATGCAGAGAAAGTGTTATGTATCCACCAGGCTGTAAGTCTGTATTTGTCAATGTTAGAACAAAGCACAGCAAGTCCTACTATAATGAGTAAAACTATCAGGAAAATGAGATTTATCTGACACCTGTACTCTATCTCTTATGGAGTAAAACATTTTTAACATTTTTATTCAATTAAATATGTGTGCAAAATATTACATTGCCCCCAAAATGCCCGTTTTAAAAGCCAGCTTTTTCTTACAATGTTTATATAGAACAGAGAATGCATAGGTTTAATAAGGCCATATGTCCACCTTAACACATAGACTCATTTATGAAAGCCTGAAAACTTTATGTGGCCCCAGCTCCCCTCAATTTTGCAGGAAAGATCAAAGAAAACCTTATACTTGAGCTGAGAGTGAAGAGAAATTTATAACCAATCTAGAAGTGAAAAGTAATTTGGAAACCAAAAGCCTTCATCCATTCTAAAGTGCCTGGAATGAAATACAGAATGCTCTGCACCTACCTCTTACTTGCAGACATTTCCTATGTTGAGAGAGAAATAAAGAAAAAAAAATGTTTTTTCCACATATGTTACTTTGTCTAAGGGGAGGGGAGCTACCAAGAAACAGCATTTTAAAGAAAGTAAGCTGCCAGCAGGAACTTCTTGGAGACTGAAGAATGTCAACCCCACCCAGAGTTCAGCAGTGTCTCTGGCAATGTATCTGGGTGTGCCAGGACAGTGCTAGCTTACGTCTGCTGTCCCACTTTAAAAATATTAGTGATAGCTCTTCTTACTCTCAAAATGTGTCCCAGTGTAGACAACAAATTATACAGTGACCCCATCTATATACCTTTTTTTCTTTTCAATGTTGTAGAATTGGTTTTATCTTCATCAGAACAGATACAGCTTAAACTAAAGTGCCCGGCTACTTGTTTCTGATCAGGGTAAGGGCATAGTGAATGGAGAGAAATGCATCTTCTCCAAATTACCCTCAATCCACCCGCTAGTTAGCTGTCCCTCTACCCAGCCCCTTCAGGTCCTACTTTCCCTCCCACTACCCCTGGGCTGTGAGTCCTGCGTTTTTTGCCTTCAGTCACAGACCTAAACAGCTACTGGGTCAGACTGGGCAGGGGACAAGAGGAAAGATAGCTCTTGGGGACAAGTGCTTGGCCTGTCAAGATCCATTGGGTATTAGGAAGGTCATAAAAGCATTTGAACCACCCCAAACCAGAAAGAACTTCCTGGGAAAACCTTCACCTTACAAAGTACATTCCTTTTCAGCTCCTTCTGTGTTTTACAATTTTATTCAAACACTACTTCTCTTGCATTTAACTTCAGCATTACGGTTGCTCCTCAATTATTCTTCACCAAAAACCTCATATAATCCCATAAAAAGGTTTTACTACTTTTAATGGAAAATAATATCGACAGGTATTTTCCCTTTTTATAGAATTTCCTTTTCCTGTCCTTTTCTAATACTGAGAATTAAACCAATTTTACGGTCTCTATATCTATTAACTCACAAGCCTAGTCTTCATAAACGTATAATCAGTCTGGGTTTACCATGTATTTACTCTTATGCCAGAAACTGTGAATACAAATATATATTATACTTTTTTACTTCTTTCCTCAATGAGGTACACACTCTAGTGGTCCATTCTGCATTTTTTAAAATCTAAATATAATTGTACTTATTTCAGTACATCAGCGGGCGGGTTTCATCACCTAGTCAAAATCCCCCAAACAATCAACTCTGTTCTAAATTTTAAGTTTTCATTATTATTGCCAAACACTAGGTTTGTACGCTAAGCCTTTTTTAAAGGTGAATTTCACTTTTGATCTATTATTATAACTATTTAAATAAAAATTAGTTTTCAAATATTTTCCCCAGGAGAAATATAAAAAACTATGCAAAAATAAAAAGGAGAAAAACTTTTAGTGAGAGATCCAGAAAAGCTTTAAAATAAAGATTTGTGATATTTGCATACTAATTTATGATGTGAATGATCAGGTACCCATGTTTTTTATTTACTTGAAAACATTTTGGCCATTAACACGTTCTGTTTTCTAAATATACTTGTGTTTATAAAAGTCAAAAATCTATTTAACAAGTCTTATCTATACCAATATTTTTTGCAATAAATGATTTGCAATAAAGGATATATACTTTTTAAATGTAAATTTTATTTTGAAATTTGGCATTTTTTACTATAATTCCTAAGAGATCTTCGGGTTCACAGGCTACAGATAAGTTTATTTAAGTCAATCCATCATCATAACTGGTTTAAACATTTAATGTAATTGTTGGTATTTTTATTCCTATTCCTTCATGAGTTCTTTCTTTTTTCTACTTTTCTGACAGCAGTATATCCAGATATTGTTATCCCCTATCTCTTAATGAAAAGCAAACTGTCAGCAAAATGCATTTCGAGTTTCTAGCTGTTAAACACTTTCTTGTTCCATTTCCTTTTTGTTATTATTGGCTTTATTTATGTGAAGTTAGTTAGCTGAGGTACAAAAAGAGAACAAGACAGTATTTAAAAGTGTGTATGAAACACTTATTTTTGTACTTTGAGTACAATGTTTTATAGAATGTTGCTATCTATCTAAATACGTATATATACTAAGTAAAATCACAACATTCATTCAATGAGAAAATAATCATTGGTTTGAAAGATACAATGGGTACCATAGAATTATAAATCACATGAAATGAGAACTAAGGCACTGTTGTAACGACTACCGTAATTACAGGATGACAGAATGATTTTCATTGAATTTTCAAGTACCATTAGCAAGTTATAAAAAGTAACAACATGAGTTGCTGATTTTTTTTTTCTTTTCTGAAAACTAAAGTTTTACTCTTTTTGAGTAAATACCTAAATATTAATGACCCATTACTGCAATGTCCTTCTGGTGATTTCTTTGCATTTGTATCTTTTATAAAATTCCCCTCTGGTGTACCTTCTGTGAGAAAATGTAACTTTTAATAATTAAGTGCATTATTTTCCATTCAATAAAGAAAACAAGAGAAATACTCAAAAACTAAAAACAATGAGAAAACATGACTCCAGAAAGGTAAGTGGCTACTGAAGTCAACATTTGCCCTGGGGGCATCTGCACTCCTGGACAGAGCAGAGGTCAGAGGACTATCCCTCAAAGACTAAATCCAGCTGCCTTTGTTTTGTTGGCCTTTGAACTAAGTAAGAATGGTGGTTACATTTTTAAAGGTCCGAGCTAATATGTGGTGTTTATATTTTAAAAAGTTGTTTTAGAAAAAGAAGAATTTGTGACCAAAACAACAGATGTCCTATAAAGCCGAAACTATTTGCCATCTGGACCTTTACAAAAAGTTGACCAACCCTACACAACCCAAACCAACAACACGTATTATGACTTCTGTTACAGGTAGCACCCCACGTCTAAGTGCCAAATTCTGAAATAGCTAGGATTAGGGTGGCTGCCAGAGACAGTACCAAAAAATAGCAATGGTTTAAATAAGACTCCAATTTTTTGTCCCTCTCCCCAAAATTTCAATGCTGGTATTGTGTTTCACAGTGTCATGAACAGAGGGTCTCTCTTCTCGTGACTTTACTTGCATGATCTTAATCTCATGGACTAAGATGGTGACAGTTACGTTCCAAATAGAAGGATACAGGAAGGACAAAGAAGAAGAGCGAAGGATACGTACCAGCTTTCCCTTAAGGAGATTCATTGGAAGCTGCCACACAACACTATGTTTTACATCCCCACTGGCCAGAACTTAAGCACATAGTCACACCTTGGTGCAAGAGAGGGTGGGAAATGTAGTCTTTATCTGGGCAACTATAAAAATCTATTTTACTACGTAAGGATGGGAGAATGAATACTGAGGAAAACTAGCAGACTCTGGCACAAATACCCACATCATAGGAAAGATGTGAGGGTCAAATAAAGTAAGGCACATGAAATCATCTAGCACCAGGCTTAGCCCATACTAGATGTCTATGAGTCTTGGCTCTCCTTTACCAAATAAAAGGAAACTGTCAATTTACCTCAGGTTTTCTTGAAGTATGGTCCCTCGTTGAAAGTACAGTTGTGATAGAGATGGTTCCACTGATCTCACCTCCTGGTATTCAGACTGTTGTATAATCCCTTCCCTTAAGTGCAGGATGGGCCTAGTGGCTCACTTCTAATAAATAAAATATGGCTATTGCTTCTGAGATTGGGTTATAAAAGATTCTGATTTCCAACTTGCTGGGTCTCCTTTATCACTCTGATAAAGCCAGCTGCCATGTTGTAAGCTGTGCTATGGAAAGGGCCATATGGCAAGGAACTGAAGGCAGCCTCCAGACAGCAGCCTGTGAGGAACTGAGTCCCGCCAACAACCACATGATTGAGCTTGGAAGCAGAACCCTCCTCAATAGAGCCTTGACAGAACAGCAGCCTGGGCTAACACATGGATTGCAGATTATGAGAGATTCTGAAGCAGAGGACCCAGTTAAATTGTGCCTGGATTCCTGCTCCACAGAAACTGTGAGATAATAAGTGTTGTTATTTTAAGTTGCTAAGTTTCAGGATAATTCATCATGAAGCAATAGATAACTAATATAACACTGAAAAGTTACAAAGTTACAGTAAATGCAAATACGTTTATCATCTGAGAGTCACTAAAGTTGCTTTGCAAAATCAGAAAAACCAATTCAATTTTTGAGTTTATGGATAACTTGCTATTGTCAATATGCAGGATCATATGCACAATACTAGGGGGGATAAAAGCAAAGGAAATTGGATATACCTCATAGGAGATGCTCAAAAATGCTGATTGAGTGGAGAGAAGAAAGGACGGATGGATGAAGGGAGGGAGTAAAGGATAGAGGGAGTGAGGGAGGGTGGGGTAGAGAAACAGGAAGAGGAAGGGAAGGGAAGGGAAGGGAAAGGAAAGGAAGGGAAAGGAAAGGAAAGGAAACCATTACCTGACTTATATTCTTGCTGTATTTTCCCCCTTTTTCAGTAGGTCCATCTGTCTACCATTGCTTCAATAAAGATATCTGGCCAAACGTCAAATAGAGATTCCATGCAAGCCTTTCTGGCTGTGGTTTTCCAAAAGCTTTAGCAATTCAAAGAATTTCTAGAGTTTTCGGAGGAAGTGAAAGAGTGGAAGAAAGTGATTTATAGTAGAGACAGAGTATCATGGAGAAGCAAGGGAAAGAATGTGTGCAGAGCAAGCTCATGCAGCTTTGAACATATGTCCATGCCCCAAACATAGCAAGGACTTCTCAAAGGAAATGAAAGAGGCTATGGGGACAGAGACACTGGTGTTATCTCTGTGACACATTAGTAAGGACCAAGTCTTCCATTCCCACTACTATGCAGGGTACCAAAGATTGTAGCACAATCTCACGAATGGGAGGATGAACCTTGGCAAGTTTTTCTTTTTACCTGTCCCACAAGACGGGAGCTCAAAAATCAAGGTGAGTTACAAAACAGTAATTTTTTTTTCTTTCACGCTGATTTGTAAACTGAGTCTACTCTAGCATTCAGATTCTACCTCAGTGTGTTTCCTATTGTTCTTTTAAACCCCATGCTACCTTGCAGAATGGCTAAGAGCACAGGCTTTGGAGTAGTCAGACCTGAGTTGCTCCACCAGTTACTAATAGCTGGGAACTTGGGAAAATTAAATGGCCTGATTCTGTTTCCTCATTCATTAAAAAAAAAAAAAAAAAAATTATAATGTCTTCCTGATTGAGATTATGTACGTTTGAGAACTCATCATATTGTCTGACATGGCAAGAATCAAATAAATAGAAGTTATTATTGTTACAAAAATCTACAAAGGGGATTTAGGGGCCTGATAGAAATTTCCAGGTTCTCTTCTCTAAGGAACAAGTAAAAGTCAGGCTCACAGACTTGTGGTGCTGTCCAAACTAAAGTAAACCAAGCACAGTCCGTTTCTCCCACTGATTGCAACAGAAAATTCCAGGAGGTGGCTTGGGGTGGGAAGTCAAAACTTGAAGATTAATTCATAATGATAGTGAGTTTTCTGGAAATTTTTTTTCTTTTATCTCCTCGGATTTATCCTAAGGTGACCTGAGTCACAGAATTGTGCAAGAAGTATACACACTAAAACCTCCAAGAGAAAACCACCTTTCTACCCAGAAGTCCAGGAAAAGCTCCTGAGAACCAGAGACCAGGGCTATTCCTTCTCTCCTGGGAGTAGTGGGCTATTCCTTCTCCCAAGGAAAGAAGGAATCCTTGAGGTGCGATGAAAGATGGGGGGTGAGGGGGAGTTGTCCTTATATTTTCCCTTTCTTATTCTCCATTTTCTCTCACAGTTCTGTCCCTCCTCCCACCCCAACCCCCACCACCCAACCTCATTACAAGGCTGTACCGCTGCAATGGCAGTGGTTATAGCAGCAGCACAGGGACCTAAAACCCCTAGAGAAAACTCATATCTCCAGGCAACAGGACCACAAAAGAGGACCCTGTGCTCTGAAGAAGAATATGGGAGGAATCCTCATTTTAACTACTTTTTCTTGCCACTTTACCCAAGAACAGACCATGTAGTATAGAACTAAATGAGAAACAAACCTATTTTATTTTAGCTAGAGGAACTAGGGAAAGGAGTCCCTGCAGACAGAACATAAGAGAAATCCCAGAAAGAAGAGAGCTGAGAGCTAAATCTGTATACTAATGGTCATAAATTCCAGGTTTATCCCAGGCCACATATACTCAGATAAAAAGTCAAAAAGGTATGACAAAAATTATTGCCAGGGATAAAAAAAAAAAAGTCTATTTCATAATGATGAAGAAATTAATTTGAAGAAGAAATCACAATCCTATATATGTATGTACCTAATAATAGAACTTCAAAATACATGAAGGATAAGCTGAGGAAATTGAAAGGAGGAATAGATAAATGCATAATTATCATTAGAGACTGAAACATCACTCAATAATTAATAGAACAAATAGAGAGACTATCAGTGAAAAATATGGATGATTTGAAAAATACTCTCAACTTGAACAGTGTCAATTGACTAAAAAATGTTACTAATATGACTAAATCAACATGTATAGACTACTCCACCCAACCACAGCAGAATATATATTCTTTTCAAGTGTACACAGAATATTTTCCAATGAGACCATATTCTGGGCTATAAAACAAATCTCAATAAATTTAAAAGAATTCAAGTCATAAAGAGCACATTCTCTGACCACAATGGAATCAAATTGAAAATAACAGAAAGATATTTGGAAAATCCCAAATATTTGGATAATAAATAATATGCTTCCCAAAATAATATGAGTCAAAGAAAATTATAACATATTTTGAAGGAAAACATAACATATCAAAATATCTGGGATATCACACAAAAAATACTCAGGGAAAAATTTATAGCACTAAAAGAAATATTAGAAAGAAGGTCTCAAATCATCTTTTTAATATAAAAAAAGAAGGTAAACTAAATTAGGCAGGAGGAAGAAAGTAATAAAGGTGAAAATGAATAAGAAACAAGAAAACAATAAAGGAAATCAATGAAATCAAAGCTATTTCTTTAATAAGACCAATAATATTAGTAAGCTTCTAGACAACTGATTAGGAAAAAAGGAGAAAAGACCACAAAGTACTAATATACCAGATTCTATAGGTAATAAAAAGATAAGAGCATATTATGAACAAATTTATGAAAATAAATTCAGCAGTTACAATGAAATGGGCAAATTCCTTGAAAGACACAAACTACTAAAATTTAATCAAGAAGAAATAAATAATCTGAATAGTCCAATAACTATTATGTAAATTGAACTTAAAAATAAAACCTTCCCCATAAAGAAAACTTTATACCTAGATAGCTTCACTAATGAAATCTACCAGACATTTAAGAAAGAAATAACATCAATTATATATAAACTCTTCTGGAAAATTGAAAAGGAGGAATATTCTTCTGCCTATTCTGAGTCCAGATTTACCCAAACATCAAAATCAGACAAAGAAACTTAAAAAGAAAACTTTATGACTGTAACAATGCTCCACCCACTAGGAAGTAAAGGGAACTTGTCAAAATGACAAAGATCATCCATAAATAAACCTCCAGCTAACATTATGCTAATGGTGACAATCTCTAGGCTTTTCCCCTGAGATCAGAAACTAGACCTTGATGTCCAATTCTACTGTATCTATTTAGTAATGTGCTGGAGGTTCTTGCCAGTGCAATAAGACAAGAAAAACAAATAAAAATAATCCAGATTGAAAAGGAAGAAGTAATATCACCTTTATTCACAGACAACATGATAGTTTATATAGAAAATCTGATGCACTCTACAAAAAAGCTACTAGAAGTAATAAGTGAGTTTAGCAGGGTTGTAGGGATATAAGATCAATATTCAAAAATTAAATTATATAGATAGTAACAGCAAATAATCCAAAGTTGAAATTTAAAAAGCAATACAGTTTGGAATATTACCAAAAAGTATTAAATACTTAGGTTTCAATACACTAAGAGACATGCGAGGCCTATACAATAAAAACTAAAAAATATTTCTGAGTAATTAGAGAAAGTAATTAAAGAAAGTTAAAGAAAACATAAATAAATGTTTAGGTTTAGGATGTATCATGTTCATGGATCAGAAGATTCAATATGATTAAAATGTCAATTCTCCCTGAATTAATTTACAGTTTCAATGGAATCCCAACCCAAATCCCAGCAGTCTTATTTACATGTTGACAAAATGAATCGAAAATTTAGACAGAAATGCATATCGATTATGTTAGCTAACTTTGAAAAGAAGAACAGAGTTTGAAGTCTTACTCTACCTGACTTCTAGACTTAACATTGTAACCAAGACATTGTGGTTTTGGTGTCAGGATAGTAAAACAGATCAATGGAACAAAATAGAGTCCAAAAAGTAGACTTACACATATATATATAAAACTGAGTTTTGACAACAGTTTAAAGTCAATTCAGAGAAGAAACGATAGTGTTTTCAACAAATAGTGCTGAAACAATTGCATATTTATATGTAAAACAGTAAACTTTGATCTGTACCTCACACCTTACACAACTAACTAAAAACAAATTATAGGATACAATTTAAAACCTAAAACAGTTAAACTTCCAGAAGAAAAAATAAAAGAACAATTTTGTGACCCTTAGGATAAGCAATGATTTCTTAGATACAACACCAAAAGCATAATCTATAAAAGGACAAATTGATCAATTGAACTGCATCAAAATTTTCAAACTCTTTTCTTCAAAAATGGATGAAACAAGCCACAGGCTGGTAGAAAGTCTTTGCAAAGCATACATCTTATTTAAAAAAAAAAAAATGTATCCAGAATATGTAAAAAACTCTCAACACTTAACACTAAGAACACAAACAATCCAATAAGAAAAGGGCAAAAGATTTGAATGAACACTTCACCAAAGTTGAAATACGGTGGCAAGTAAGCACATAAAAAGATGCTCAACATCATCAATTGTTAAGAAAATGCGAACTAAGACCACAATGAGCTACCTCTATACATGGAGTCAAATAGCTGAAATTACATAGACCACAAATCAAGTGATGGCAAGGACGTGGAGGAACTGGCACTTTAGTCACTGCTGGGATGTAAAATGATACAATCACTCTGGAAAACAGTTGGTAGTGTCTTAGAGAGTTAAATGTCCACTCGCTATATGATCTAGCCATTCTATTCCTACATTTACCCAAGAAAAATGAAAATGTATTTCTGTATAAAACTTGTACATGAATGTTCCTATCAGCTTTATCTGCAATAACCAAAAATCTATATAAAATGGAGTACAATTCATCAAGAAAAAGGAACAAACTGTTAATACATTACACCACTGATACATTTTTAAATAATTATGCTAGGTGAAAGTCAAACCTAAAATAGAACATACTGTATTTTCCATTTTCTAAAATTCTAGAAAACACAACATAATCTACAGAGACAGAAAATTGATCAGCGTTTGCCAGGGTGTCGGGTGGGGAAGGATAGGAATTACAAAGGAGCACCAGGAAGCATTTCTGAGTGATCAATGTGTTCACTATCTTGAATGTGGTGAAGTTTTCACAGGTGAATAAATATGTCAAAACTTTTCAAATTGTATAATTTAAATATGCACTGCATGACATATCAAATATATATAAAGTTCAACAAAGCTGCTTTTAAAAAAGTTCAACATATGCCTATCATGTGATCTAGCCATTCTATTCCTAGCTATTGACCCAAGAGAAACAAAAGCACACATGCATACAAAGACCTGTACGTGAATGTTCACAGCAGCTTTATTTGTAATAGTCAATAATTGCAAAAAAGCCGAAACATTCATCAACAACTGAATCAATAAATAAATCGTGATACATTCATATAAGGAATGTTGCTCAGCAATAAACAGAATGAACTACTGATATATGCTACAACGTGCATGAATCTCAAAATAAGTACACTAAGGGAAAGAAGCCAGACATAAGAGAGTGCATACTGTGTGATTCCACCTGTGTAAAATTCTAGAAAATGCAAATTCATCTAGAGTGAGAAAGTAGGCCAGTCGTCGCCTGGGGGAGGAGCAGAGGGAAGGATTACCAAGCAGCAGTAGGAAACCTGTGAGAGGGATGTATAAGTTCATCATCTTGACTGTGATGATGATTCTGTGAGTGTATACATATGTCAAAACTTATCAAATGGTATAATTTTATTATGTGTGTAGCTTGTTCTATGTTAACAGGATATAAATATATATGTATATGTATATGTATATATACATATATATATATATAAATAAAATGGGTGTGAAATAGTAAAAGCAGTAGGGTAGAGAAAGCAAAGGATGAGAATTCTGGTGATCTGAGTATAAGAATGTATTGGGGAAAAAGAAAAAAGCACTGGCTTAGCTAAACTACTGTGTAACAACCATCAGCATCAGCAAGTCCTCTATCTGGCCCCCCCTTTCTAGTTCTGTGATATGAAAGTGGTTGGACTTGATTCTCTTTAACATTTGCTCCACTTCTAACAGGCTATACCACTTTGTTTAAATCATTGACATCAAGGTTCTTCAAATACACTTTAAAGAAATGAAATCTTACCATTTGTGACAACATAGATGGACTAAGAGGGTACTATGCTAAGTGAAACAGTCAGACAGAAAAAAACAAACACCATTTGATTTCACTTATATGTGGAATCTAAAAAACAAGATAAATGAACAAACAAAACAGAAACAAACTCAGATACAGAGAACATTTTGAGCATTGCAGGTGGGAGGGGGATTAGGAGACTGGGTGAAAAATGTGAAGGGATTAAGAAGTACAAATTGGTTGTTACAAAATAGTCATGGGGATGTAAAGTATGGTATAGGGAATATAGTCAATAATATGGTAATAACTAAGTATGGTGTCAGAGCGATACTAGACTTCTTGGGAAACTAATGTAATATTGAATGTCAACATTAATTGAAAAAAATTTAATTTAAAAACTATACTTTAAAGAGACTCCCGATAAGATTTCTCAAGAACTTTCAAAATTCATATCAACTAAAAAGATAAGCATAGCTCACCTTCCACATTTCTGGTCTTCAGGGAAGGGGCCACATTCTCCACAAACTGTGCAGGATCTCAGAACAATGTTTTCAGGGGAAACCTGATTTATTCTTACCTCGGTAGGGCCTATAAGGCCTGCAAATCTGCCAACATAATCTCAGAAAATAACCTCCTGCTGTTCTAATGAGAACACAACCAGGGAAATCTAAATTTGAGAGATAATTACCCTCTCTGACCTGTTCTTTCCAAAGGCAGTGGGTAGAGTGTGAGCAGTAATAGCCTACATCCTCCATCTGGCAGCTATGAAAATTTAAACTCCTGTGTGTGTGTACGGTTACACTGTAACTTGTTAGTACTGTGAGTGAGCTCTCTTGGCTTGCTTTTTCTGATAAGATTTGGGATAAATCATGACCCTTGGCTTGTCTTACTGATTTCCTGTTAGAGGCTGTGGACTTTATTGTTAGCCTAATGTGTCTCTTCTAAGCGCCTTGGAAAACATGTTCCAATGTCCAACCACAGTCCTATTCCTCCATCCAAATTCATGTGATAAAATTGATGAGATTAACACCCAATCTAGTGCTGATGTGAAAGTCAAAATATCCTGAGACAGAGTTTAGGAGAGAATCAGATAATGAGCCTTCTCATCTGTTTCTGTGTAATTGAAATTTTCTAAGGCGCATAATCTTGTATTTCTGAAGTACCTAGCTCAATGTCAAGGACCCACCTGAAAGTCAGGTGACCTGAGTTCTAATCCCAGTTTTACTACCAATTTCACCTGTGCCCTTGGTCAAACCATTAAGCTGTCTGGGCAGTCAGTCTCCTCCTCTGTAAATAAGATCAGGTGCTCTACACTCTGTTTCCTTCAGGAACCAGGTGGGTAACCCAAGTGAGTGAAGGGCCCGAGTAGGGCTCTACAGAGTAGGACACATTGAACCCTCTGCCTAAATGCATTCAAGTTTCATTAAAACTGAAAAATAAATAAAACCTGTACAAAACAAATTTGTTCATGGCCTGTAGTTTTCAAACTCTGGTTCTAACTCTGACTCAAAGATCACTAAGATCCATTCTAGCTCTAAAACACCGAGACCTTCCAATCCAAGTGCACTGGACAATGTACGTGGTAGCCTAGATCAAGTGTGACATCCAGTGGCATATTTGGCTAATGACACTTAGAGACTTTCAAACAGCCTGGGGAATTCTGACCTCTTAAGCACTTCATCTTGCTGCAGAGATTTCAACTGAAGAAAGGAAAATAGACCTAGCATGTATTCTCCACTGGGTTGCAGACACTGTGAGAGCAACTTGCCTCATTTATCCTACCCACACTCCACAGTAACTTTGAGACCAATTTTATTATTCATCAAAATAGATAAGAAGCAGAAGAGGTTAACTAACTTACCCAGCTAACTTGCCAAGCTTGCAAGTAAGAAATTGTAAATACAGTCTGACTCCTGAATCCATACCTCATCCATCTTTCTGGGACTTCAGAGAATGTTTCCAGATTTCTATTTTCTAAATGTGGAAATTAGTCTGAGGTAGGCTGAGTGATGCCAAAAGTTAACCTGCTACTTAGGGACAGGGCTGAGGCTAGAACCCAAGTCTTGCAGAAGATCCACCAATTCATTTCTTCATAATTAACCGTCCATAAAATAAATACTATTTACCTCCACCAAGGCCTCTGAAATACAAACTCTGATTACAAGGATTCTTTGCTTTATTTCAAAGAAAAGCTACCACTCTGATAATTGGAAGATTAGAAATGAGCTTACTAACTGCTTTATATCAAGAGTTGGCAGCAGAAAGGAGACAAAAGAAATAATAATAATAAAACTTGAATGTGTAGGTAGTATCATTAGTACAAGGGCAAAAAGTCTGGCATACTTTATGCTCCAAAGGTTTCACTCGATACAACCTGGCAGAATAATTCATGTTCATGATGATGACCCTGAGTCATTAAGAACAATTAAATTATTCTTAGAGTCCTATGTTTAATCAAGTAAGGAAATACGTACTCTAATTTAGAAAGATTTAATATCCGAAATAATGAGAGTGAACATTTTCTGTGCAGTTAAGCAGTTTGTCTTAAAGACTGGCTTTGGTTTGCCACATTCTTAACCCTTGAGCACAGTCTACAAAGCAGTCAGATGACTTCGCCTATCTGGCCAGAAATTCTTCTACCGTCAGCCTTTGGTTTATGCTGCAAATATGGGAGCACTGTGCCCAGATAAGAACTATTTCCTATACCCCTTGCCTGGTTTTCCCTGATAGAACCTAGTCCTTTTCAATTCAGTCTCATAGCAGAGTCATATTCAAGAAACAATTTATAAGGAATTCCATTGTTTATTTGTATTTCCCAAATAACTTTGAAGGGAATTCAAATATAAGTTGGGGTCACTTTGCATACTCTTTGCAAACAGTAACCTTGGTTAAATGTATCACCAATCCTCTCATCTACTTTTGTCACACACGGCATCCTCTCTGGGACCTACCTCTTTAAAACCCTCAGGAAAAGCTGTCTCTGCTTCTCTATCAATGATGCCTTGTCTTCTGCCTTGAATTTCTCCCCAAGTCCACCTCCTGTCCTGTCTCCTTTACCTTCTCAGCCATTCCCACTTATCAGAAGTTAATTCCTGCTTTATTGTTCAACTCAAATGCCATAAAATCTTCCCTTCAAAGAACTTCCTGCTCCTCTCATTGAGAATGAATTCCTTCTTCCACTGCATTACAATTGCATTTTTAGTTCACACCTCATTTGTTCTTTCATGTTGCTTTCACTCAATTATGCCTCACATGTCAGTTATTCTTCCCATAGTTCAATCTCCCATTTGAATCTAAGCTTCTTGACAGAGGGACTATATCTCTTGTTCTGTTTGGCTTATAGTACTTGAACAAAAAATGCTGATGAATTGTTGAAAACTGATCAATTGTTGAATTACATTAAGGTTCTCAGATAAACTCAGGGAAATCTTCAGTAATTGTTTTACATGCAACATTTTTTATTGAAGACCTCTGTAAAATGAGTCTGTATGCTTTGCTGACTTATGACATTGTTGAACTCCTAACAATGCTCCTTGAGGATTTCTGGGTCCTTATTCATTCAACAAATATTTATAGAGCACCTATTATGTGGCAGATGGTTCTAAGTGCTGGAGATTCCATGGTAAACTAAAGTTATTTCCTTTTTTTTCTTTTTTTTTCTGCGATTACGTAAGCTTGGAGTGTATAAAATTGGGCTTCAAGTTTATGAACTAATATTTACACTATATATACCACCTCTTTGTCTATGAAATGCAGAAAGAAGGATGTGGTTAATTGAAATTTCTGGGAAGCTAGATTCCAGTTAACCAAGATTTTGCCATGTTTGTTAACAAACAGAATGGAAATAGCATTTCTGAAGCATCTGCTTTAAATTATTTGCTAAATGATTTTACTGAAATTATTTTATTTATGTGTTACAACCACCCTATGAGGTACTTGCTATTTCCAGTTTATAGATAATTAAACTGATCGTCACTGAAATTAAGAAAACTATTCAAAGCCACATACCTGATAAGTTCCACAGGAGATCCAGACCACAATTAACGGAAATGTGATTCTTTCCTAAAGACTGCCTCTCAAACTAAAAACCACCGACAGGAAAAACTTTGGAAGTAAAATTTTCCCCTGTTAAATTAAACAAGGAGGCCATTAGACTGAGGTGGCTCTAATGCCCTAGCGGCCTAAATAAGCAAACCCAAATCTAAGCCTATAAATGGCTCGAGGTCAGGAGATCAAAACCTAAGGACAACCACTCCCAAACAGCCAACTAGGCTTTAAGCTCCAGTCAATCAAATAATTGTCGTTTTTTTGTTTTCACTTTCTCTCTATTTCTTCTGGCTTCTGTGAGTGGAGCAACCCTAACCAATTCCAGTGTGGTGCTGCCCAAGTCCAATCGATTTTTTGTTCAAATAAACTCTTAAAATGTTTAATATACCTCAGTTAAGTTTTAGTGCCTCTAACTTAAGTCAAGAAAAACTTGGTCATCTCGAAGAATGAAAATAATCCCATGTGAATCCAGTGCACCTTTATTTGCACCTTTATTTGCACCTTTCTCCTAAGAAATGTATACATGGAATTTCCTTGGATGGATTGCATTGTGTTGAGCCAGTTAGGAAAAGTGAAGAATCTATTTCTTTCTGGGCAAAAACTCAGCGCTTTCCATTGTAGTGTCAATTTCACAAATACCACTCCATGACGGCTGTCAATGTAAGACTGCTCTTGTTCATTTCTTGTGAATTCTAACAAAAGATTTTCTTCACTTCTTCATAAGTGATAGTGGTTGTCTGGCTAATAATTCAGAGCCAAAACCGTGCTCATGGAACCACTTACAGATATCATGAACACACATGGAAAACACATAACGTTAAATCGTATTGCATACATGTATACAAATGACCCTAAACTCTTATTGGGGTCACTTTGCATACTCTTTGCAAGGTACAGCATCCCCCTCACTGTTGCCAAGAAACTAAAGGGGCTTTGGGAAAAACATATGAAGAGAAATTTGCTATTTCTGCAAAGGCTTCTGAGATGCCTTGACGTAGTCAGGCAGGATCACTTGACATTTCCTAAACATGGTTTCAGATATTTCCCTGCCCCCGTGTTGTCCTTGATTTCTCCTGGGGAAACTATCACTCCCTCCTCTTGGCTTTGTTCATGGATGTTCCTATCTCTAATTGAGCTTTTCACATTGCACTGTGAATAGTCAGTCTCTTTACCTATCTTCCCCTGAAGCTGTGAATTTCTGAATGTTTTGATCATCATTTTACCAGTATTTTTATCCTTGGTGTTTCATCTGCTCTATAACCAGTAACGAGGAGCTCAATGAACATTTGAGAAATGAAATAAAATATATGCGGATTAATTTGGCTTTGGATGGTAGCAGGAAGTAGGAATAGCTTTAAATTCCAAACTTCTGAAAAGAACTACTTGGAATGTTGATGTGGACAAGTGAGCTTTTTCTCTGCCTTACGAAGACCAAAGAGGGAAAGAATCTAGAAGAGAACTAGAAAGTGACTCTGACCACAATGTACACTTTAAATATATTACAATTTTATATGTCAATTATACTTCAATAAAGTTGAATTTAAAAAAAAAATCCAATGAAAGTGACCCTTGTGGTAACCACACATTTCAAGTTTATGAGGTTGTCAGAGAATTCACAGAATAGTCTTGAGCTATATAAATTCTAAAATAGCACCCTACAAGAGTCAGCAAAGTTACATGCTGGGATAGGAGACCCTTAATAAATGTGTATAAAGCAGGTAAAGAGGAATAGAATGTACATCCTACAATGTTTTCAAGAGCAATAGGTAGACTCAAAACCAAAAGAGGAGAACAGGTGCTAGAGCCACCAATTCTGTTTTGTTTGTTTGTTTAGCTTCCATTATTATGCCCTTTCTGTGTGCTAACCCTTAACTGACCTGCTTTGGCTGAATACTTTAATGTAAAAAACTGTATGAATTCAAGGATAGCACTACAAGAGTTAGTAAAGTTATAAACTGTGCACAACAGACTTAATAAATACTTGTGAAATAAAGAGGAATAAATAACCTACAAAATTTCTAAGAGCAATAGGTAGACTCAAAGAAAAGGTGAGAACATGTTTTAGAGCCACCAGTCCTGTTTTATTTATTATTGAAATGTCTCTGGAGTTCTGTAACTCTGAGTGTCAAGTTCTGAATGTGGTCCGCAGCTGTGTTTGCTTTTCCACTGTAAGAGATAAGCTACCAAAGAATCCCTCTGGTTCTCTCCCTTAGCCTGTAACTGTTTGTCCATCACCCCCAGGGTCACATTATTCCTATGGAGCATGACTGCAACTTTGAAATGACTGACCAACTCTCTTGTTTTGGTAGGAATTGTTCTGCAACATCCTTCAAATTACCTGAGTTATTGTACTGTCAAGTGCATCCCCTCCCACCAGGGCATTTCCCCAGGCCAACACTAGTGACATCTTCAGCAATCGGGCTGCCACCTGTGCTGGGGACTATCTTTGCCTTATCCTCCAATCAGAATGGAGTCATCTTTGCCAGTTGGGTGGTGGATCAGCCAGTCTTGAAATCTCATAATACAGCCCGTTTTCTTTCTCTTATCAACTTAGTCATTCCTTCTGCTGACTAGGAGAAAATCTGCTTCCTTGTCTTTTCCAGCTTAAAGAGGCCAACTGCATTCTTTGGCTCATGTCCCCTTCTTCCATGTTCAAATTCCTCTCTCTTACCATGCTGCCTCCATCTTCCACTAACAAAGACCCTTGTGATCACATTGAGATTCACCTGGATAATTGAAGATAATCTCCACATCCTTAATTAAGTTAAGGTCCTTAATTTAATCACAACTGTAAAGTTCCTTTTCCATATGAGGTAACATATTCACAAATTCCAGGATTAGGAGATGATATCTCGGGACAGGAGGGACCTCATACCGATTATTCTTTTGTGTTGACATGCTGTGTTTCCCCCAAAATAAACCTGGGTCTTAGATTAATTTTTGTTCCAAAAGACGCATTAGGGCTTCTTATGTTCAGGGGATGTCATCCTGAAAAATCAGGCTAGGGCTTATTTTCTGGTTAGGTCTTATTTTCAGGGAAACACTATATAACATTGTTTATTGTTATATGTCAGTGTATTGTTATATATATTGACATATAACGTTAGTGTAAGGTATAAAACATAATGATTATATATATGAATATATATATCTCAAAATGATTACCATATTAAATTTAGCTAATATCCATCATCTCACATCATTATAATTTTTTTTTTTTTGCATTGAGGACTTTTAAGATCTAATCTCTTAGCAACTTTCAAACATACAATACAGTATTGTTAACCATGGTCATCATGCTGTATATTAAATCCCCAGAACTCATTTATCTTGTAATTGGAAGTTTATACCTCCTGATTACCTTCACCTGTTTCTCCCACTCCCCAGGCCCCGTCTTGGCAACCACCGCTCTGTCCTCCGTATCTATGAGTTTTGCTTTTTTTAGATTCCGTACATAAGTAAGATCATACAGTATTTGTCTTTCTCTGTCTGACTTATTTCACTTAGCATAATACCCTTAAGGTCCATTGACGTTGTTGGAAATGGCAGGATTTTCTTCAGTTTTATGGTTGAATAATATTCCATTATATATAAAGGGTGACTCTTAAGGGCCTGAAGAAAACTATGGCCCACTCTGATTAAAACAGATATGCCTAAGTTTTCCTGGAAAATGGTAGAGGAAATAAAAAGGTTCAGAAAAGTGGAATGCTGGGTGGAGATACTGTGAGTCCAAAAGTTCCACCAGTGCAGGCCCCAGAGCTCACATCGTAAGGAATGTACTGGTGAAAGAGTCTCAAGCCTCACTGAGAAACTCAGTAGTGACTCTCCTCTGCAGGCCATGGCTGACAATGAGAGGTGGTCACAGAGCTCCACTTGTTAGAATACATGAGGATGCTGACTCCCAAAGTAATAGGGGCCAACAGACAATGATAGGGACTCTACCAGGTCTACAGACCCACCCGTTGGTCACTGCTATTCACCTGAGCCGGTGGTGTTGAACAATTTGCTTGTTGGGAAAGGAGAAGGAGAGGGAGAGAGAGAGGGAGAGAGAGAGAGAGGAGAGGGGAGGGAAGAAGGAAGGAAGGAAGGAAGGAAGGAAGGAAGGAAGGAAGGAAGGAAGGAAGGAAGGAAGGGATAGTGCTGGTAGACCTGTTTGGGTTTTGGAGACAATATATCTGTCGTGCGGGGCATCCAGCGGGGTCTCTGCTCCCGCTCCCCACATAAGAACGCAGGATGTGGCTAGGCCAAAAAGGAACACCCACGGAGCCATAAGTAGGGAAGTCATACCACTATAGTCTCACTGGAGGCTGGGTTTACACGACGTGCGACCTGCAGTCCGCTTTGCTGCCAACCGACCGACTCTCCTCGACTCTCCTTCACTCTCCTTCAGTCTCCTCCTTCACTCTCCTCGGCTCCCCTCCGTAGCCGCGGCAGTTATATTAGTAGTCAATGGCTCACTGGTTACAGCGGACGGCCAACTAGCCACAGCTGATGGCCATCCAATCACAGTTGATGGCCGTTTACTACCTGAGCCAGCACCTTTCTATGTGAGGCCGAGAGCCTGGAAACTGGTTTCTGGGGCTCTGTCCCCACATACCCACAGACTACAGTGTTGGAGGAGATGGTGGTAGTAAAAGACGCATTGTGGAGTCTATCACAAGCCCGAATGAGGTGTTCACAACACAGATCCATGGGGCTCTGGAGCCAGGCCCTGTGTTCTGCAGTAAACAAATATCTCCTGGCTTGTTCCTGGGCTCCTGTAAAGATGAAATGCCTGGCACCTGCTTCTTATATGGTCCAAATTAACACAGCCATCCTCACTGTTAAATTGAATCACTTGTTACAGCTCCCCTCCTCCCAGGACTCACATATGGCCCCAAGGAGTTGAGTCTAGAAGCCTAGCCGAAGACCTTCACACGCCCAGCACTCCTTAGCCCTCCTTGCAGCTGCACTGTCGTCACCCCAGCAAGGTGGCACACCTCAAGTCTCTGACAGTGAGCTCCTTCCCCATCAAGTATAAGGTTTAGCGTTTAAAGATTCTCCCCAACTGAGAGTTTAGTGGAGGAGCTAAACGCCAAGTGTCAAACTTCCCCTACTCCAAACTCCTCAATTCCTCAGGCAAGTAGACCTCTAGCGGGTTTGACCTTGAATCTCTGATGTTTATGCCTCTCTTTTGGGGCCCCTGATGCACTTGTTCACTGTTCTGCCATTCTGTACCAGTTTACCAAAATCCATCCTCCCAGCTCACCATGTTACCAAGGCCATAGTAGCTTAAAGGCAGACTCTGAACATGGAGGACTGCAGGATCTCCTTGAACGTGAACATAAATCTATAGTGTCTCCTTGGAACCATGGAAGCAGGAAAGGTCTTCTACTTTGAGTATGCTATAGGGAAAGGAGGGGCCAGCAAACCTGCATGGGCCCTGAGATTTAAACTAAGCACACAATTGGGAGATAATACAATATACATGCATTATTTATATAATATAAATTCATTTTCATGACGTTCCAAAATTATATTTCTAATCCACATAAAAAGTCTAAGCTTTTCTCCTGTTTCTCAGACATTTTAAATTCACCTTGTTTTTCACTCACCATTTAAAGAAGGGAGGGAATCCAAAAATATTTCCTACAAATAGGTCAGACACTCAGGTTTCCTCTAACACATTAATAAATTGTGTTGTCTGTTTTCTATACAGTTAAGTTTAGAAAGTTTATCAACTCATAACAATTTGGAATGAGAATGAAGACATTCAGGATCTCATTTGGTCTCAATTCAGCCCGAAGAACAAGAGACATTCAATTCCTTTGGACTTGTGAGGAAACTGAGACTCTGAGTCTCACAGAAAGCAAGGGATCAAGCTCGGATTCAAAGAGCCTATCTTGCCCTGCCCCTATTCTAAAGGCCCGCTCTCATCCAACTTTCATATATAAAGGACCCAAAATAGCCTGCCTAAAAATAGCTTCTGGAAAAGTGTTCTTTAATAGCTGTTCCTTGTTGGTAAGGTACAAAATCTATGACCCCTTCAGGAGAGTGCCTTTGAAAAGTGAATCTCATAGAATTAGACAATAAATGCTGCTTCCATGGCTAAGAAACACGGAGCCTGGTTCAGACCTGGAAAGAAACTAGAAGTTGATGCATGTTATACAAATTAAGAATTCCCTAGAGACATTTTTTTTTCCTGTCTCGGTATCCTTCCAAACAAGGTCAGCTTTGGAAGTAGATGACTGAGTTTTCAGGAGTGACATAGAGTCCATCTATCACAGGCAGGCACAGTTTCAAACCTCCAAGAGAAGCAAATCACTTGCTTCTGCAAGAGGAGCCTTAAAGGTGTCTCTATCTTAGGGAAAGGTCAACTAAAAATGGGGGCTCTTGTGATCTTCCCCGCTCTGGCCAAGCAGAAGATCCTGTCCTTTAGCCATGTGAACACTAAAACGCCCTGTTGAAGGGCCAGGTGATTTGGCTGGAAAGAGCAGGTACTTGGGAATCAGCCAGGCCTGGGTATTGATTCCAGCACTGCCAGTTTCTAACTATATGCCCTGCAAACTTTGCTTCAAAAGTTGCTTCAGCTCTCTCAGCTCCTTCCGCTATAAAATCGCAAGGCTGTAATGAAGCACAAGCCAGTTAACTCATGTGAAGCAGCTAGCAATGTGTCTGGCATGTGAGAGACCAATATTTGAAATGCTCTAAAATACATAAGCTGTGTTCAACTAAATTTAGAAAGCCTTGAATTCGACAAAGTTAAACAGATTTTTTTGCCTTCAGAGACTTTAAAAACCTCTAGTATTTAATGTGCATTGTGAGTCTGTGGAGAGAGGGATTGACTATAGAGTAGTTCCCAAATTTATTGGATCATGGAACTTTTTTTCATGACACTAATATAAACAGTACTGGGAATACCAATTGGGAGCAAAATCTCATAGAGCTTTAATAATCATTATTTGTCTCTCCTCCTACCCAGATTTCTTCACCTCTGATGTCCTAAAACTGACATCCAAAAGAGGCCCTTTGGTCCTTGTGGCTACAAGGATATCAGAAGTATACTTCTGGGTTTCAAGTTTTTAAATGTTGAACTCCATCATTCAAAAATACTAATTTTAAAAAGGAAACAAGTTACTCAACACATATTGACAGTATACTCATGATTGTTGTTTACGTTGAAATAAAAATGGTAGGAGAGTTTCTCAAAAGGGTTCACCTATCAAAATATAAGTGCAGTTAAATTATGAGATTAAAATTTGCGGTCTTAAGCAAAAAGTAAAAGATTTCCTCCTATTGTCATCTGGCACACTTCTAACGTCTTTGTATTATTTCCTGTCTGATTCAGTAGATGGCACTGCAGATTTAACATAGAGAAAATCCTATGGAGTAAATGAAGATTAATCCTGGGGTGAATATCCTGGGGTTTCTTTTGTTTTTACCTTCTTTAGTGTTCACCGTTCTCTATCAGCTTCTCAGGGGAACTTGTATAATTTGTTAGAGGAGACAGTAATAAAGTAGTGTAAACAAAACAAAAAACAAACAAACAAAAAGATTTTCTGCTCCTTTTAGGAACTCTGCCTGTATATCTCATCCCCCAAGGGCATTTATCATTTACAGAATTCCACAGATCAGGAAGGGCAAATATAGGGCCATCATTTAGCCACTCACCTAGACCCCACCAAAGTCAGACAGTGCTAATCAATCAGAGCACACTTTCCCACTGGATCCAAACACCATCTCTCAATCCTTTCCAGTGTACTTCTCCAGGCAGCTACCATGAAGCTACCAACAAAGACACCAAAGATGAAACCTATTTATAATACCTGCCAGAGAGTTCAGACACTCTCAAGATCAAATCCTTGATAAGACTCAGAGTTGTTAAGAAACTTATCCAAATGCTTACCAGATGCTTTATGATAGAACCAGCACAGGGATCCAGGCCTCTTGACTCTCGCTGAAGAGTTTCTCTCCCACCTTGTGTTAATTCCCTGCTGCTAAGAGCCAGACTAAATACAAGCCCTGAGGACCAGGACCAGATAATTAAGTACTGGGGTCTATCAGGTCTCAAGTGGTCTCATTCTTCATTTGGAAAAGGGGGGCAGGGGTAAGAGCAGGCATAAGTTAAATCCAAAAGCTGTCTGTGGGCCCTGTATTATCTGTGCAAATGGCCTTTCAGGCCCATGTCATCTCAGCCCAAGAAAGTTCTGCTCCTTTGGCCCAGGATTTCACAGTCCTCCAGTTGCTCCTGCCCCTCCCTATGCCAAGGCTTTTTATCTGTTGGCTTTTAAGGCCATCAGGTATAAATTTTGAGTTAAATGCAGGTCCCTTCATTAACATTGTTTTCTCAGCACTATATTTTCTTTCCCCTATGGTTTTTCAGCTTCGAATTTGTTGTTTCAAAAGTGCTTTAGGAAAAGCTGAATGTGAAGCCCGTAAGCTGCTTTTCTTCACAAAACTACAGATGATGTCAGAATGAGCATCTCCAGTGGGCTTTCGAGCATTTCTAGATGAAATTCAGCCAGAATTTTAAATATCAACCATCCAAAATTAGTGTTGTCATCCTCCATCTCATTTCTGATTTTTGTCTAGCAATTGCAAGTCTTAAAGGCACTGCTATTCTCCAATCACCCAGATTTGAAATCTCAATCAATTTCAACTCCTCTCTTTCCCTCACCCCATTCTCACCAAACTAATTCCTGTCTGTTCTGCATCCACTCCTTTTAAAAATGTCAGTACAATATTTCAAGCATAAAAAGATGAAACGATTAACATAATGAACACTTATGTATCCACCATTCACCTCTGTCAAATGTTTGTGTTTTGACACAATCAGTTTATGTCTTTAAGAAATAAAAGTACTATTTATAGTTGAAGACCTTGTAAATCCATTCCTGATTCCCTTTTCTCCCATTTACTCATTGTTTCAGTCAACAAATATTGTCAAGCATTATTAAGTGCCAGGTGCTAGTCGAGAAATGGGATTAGATCAGTATATGAAACAAAACCCCTGCTTTCGTGGAGCTTACACACCCCAGAAGTATCACCATCCCCAATTTTTTCTCACACACATTTTTTTTTCTCATTTATTTCATCTTGTATAGCCAAAAACAGTATACAGCATTATTTTGTATGTGTTCAAATTTTATCTAAATGTTACCTTACTGACATGCAGTACATATGATTCTGCAACTTACTCTATTTGCCTCACATTTTGATAATTATCTTGAAACATATAGCTCTAGTTCATACATTACCTAAAGCACTCCATTGTGTGGAACACCATAATTTATTGATCCATTTTTCCTGTTAAAGAACATTCAGTCCATTTTGCAATTTTTCACAATTGAAAATTATACTGTAATGAATAGCTCTTCTTCCCAGTGTCATATTCACGTGGTTTCTTTCCCACTCCCAAACTTGGCACAATGCCTTTTTCCTAGGAGGAGCTCAGCTAATACGTGCTCTCCTCAATGATATTCTTCTAGGGTTGACCAGAAATTTATTAGTGGGCTATTCTAGTTTTTAGGGGAGCTCCAGACACCCTAGCAAAAAAGAATTTACATAGAGCAAGGATAAGTGTGCCCCATTACTAAAAGATGAAATTTTGTTAAAAGAAGTGTAAGTCAGGTGGACTGGTCCTAGATGTCCCTTGTCATCTTTAGCATAAGCTCCCTTGAGTCAATCATTCATTTCTTCTTCCTACCAATATAGTAATGATATCTATTACAGTGCTTCTCAATCCTGGCTGCCCATGAGAAGCCCCTGAGAAGACCTTAAAATGTATTGACTCTGGGCCTATCATCAGAGCAATAAAACGAAAATGTCTGCGGTGGGTCCAAGGCATCAGCACATTTTTAAAAGCTCTTCAGATATTTCTAATGGGCATGCCAGGTTGAGAACAACTGAGCTAAGCCAGTGAAAAGCCTCAAATTGTGGGCAACAGAACACTGCTGGGCTGAGTTCTCTGCCAAATTTTGGTCAAGGTGCAAAACTTATCTGGGCTGCAACCAAAGATACACGTTGTTCTTACACATTTTAATCTCACCGTTAGCACTCTGTTGTTTTTGTGTAGAAGCATATATTACCCTGCGTCCTCACATACTCCCAAAGCTAGGTCCTTCCAGGTCGTGCTGAACATGTAATATTTCTTTGGCATTAGCTGAATGTTGTCAATGCCTCTGACCTGCAGAAAGTCGAATGCCCTTTTAGCCCTCTACAGCACGTCACACGAATCCTTGCTCGAGCCAATGGTCTACCTGACAGGTATCATTATTATGGTATGCTTGTTAGTAGTAAAAATGAATTGCACACATTTATCAAAGTATACACAGTGCTGTCTAATCTCAGGTTGTGCAATTATTACAAGTGTTTTTTCAATCCTGAAGTTCGCTCTTCTTTATACCAGTGATTGCCTCTTAATCTCTCTTTACCCTCTTTGGGTAAATGTATTACCCAAAATTCCAGGATTCTAAATCCACTGTGAACCTTGAAAGATTAAAAGCCACAATTCAAGGGCTCATGTTGGGTTGTGAGAAGAAAAAGGAGTCAAGAATGCTACTTCATCTGCTTTTAGTATAGATCAGTGTTTTTCAAGTTGAGGTCTTTTCAGGAGTTCAATAATTATAAGATTTATATGTTGTATTTTGATTCTAAATAAATTTGTAAAATATTTGCATGAGCATTCTATGGACTATATTGAGTGCTTCCTATGTGGCAGGCACTCTGGTAAGTGTTTAACATACATACCTCATTAATCCTTACAACAACCCTGAGATAAAGTATCACCTCATATTAGAGCCAAAGAAAAAGCAGAGAACACTTATTAACTTGCCCAAGGACACACAGCTGATAATAAATAAGGTTGGGACTCAAACCCAAGCCAAGTTGTTCCCTCGTCCATCTTGTAATCACTAGCCTATGCTGTTCCTTGAAGTATTAATAGAGTGATATTACTTTGTCACCAGTTACAGAGAAAAGACATGAGATGGGCTTAAATGTAATTGATGACTTGTGCCATGTGAAGACCAACTGATGCCATGGCATCTGCTCAAATACAAACTTTGCAATGGAATAAAAAGAGAAGAGTAATGATTAGAAATGAGTCATCACAGCTTACTATAGTCTTGACAGTCAGACTCAAAAACACCCATACAAGAGCAGTCAGAACCATAATCACATTACAAGTGCAAATTTAATTTTAACAAAATAGCATCATGCATCACATTCAATAATTGTTGTTTTCTGATTCTTACTGGTTTATGGTTTTCCAGTATATTTACTATTTTTAATTTATTTACTTTTTATACATGCATAAAATTAACAAGCAAAACAAATTTGTCTAATTTTGTTTCTGCATATTTAACTAACATTTTAATGAAAATATTTAAATAAAACTATGGGATCCATAAACAATTATTTTCCCATTTAACTGTACCTAATTTACTACTTAAGTTTGAGAAACACTAATGTAGACTAAGGATATAGATGCACTAGAGTTCCCATATTTCACGCAGCATCCAGTCCTGGTCTCCAGGGTTTGAGGCCCGAAGCCGCAGTGTTTCTTTGACAAGCCTTGTGATCTCTACCTAGATCTACCTACACAATTTGTCCAGGGCAGCTAACCTGAGCATACAGGTTTTCCAGGATCCTGACTGTTTTCTCCCATCTTCTTGCCTTCAGAGACATAACCACCTAACTTGTCTGTAGAGCTAATCCACAACCACAGGTGACCACACTTGGAAATGAACACCCTTGTGTTTGGAAAGCAGAACTTGAACTTCAAAGATACACCAAGTCCTAGACAGAAGATTGACCTCTTTCTCCTGTTGCAGACTGAGGCACCATATAATTTCTGCCTGGAGAAAGGTACCAAAAATGACAACAGAAATTGCAGCAATCTTCCCTTCTCTTGACGTTTTCATCTGCCTCTGGACACAGAACATATTCTCATTCATCCATTTACTCACACTTCAGAAATAGTTATTAATCAGGCTACTATGTTCTAAGTACTGAGATCACAGTGGTGAGCAAAAAAGACAATTTCACAGGTCAGTTTCATAAGGCGATAAGTGCTCGGAAGGCAATAATATATACTAGAGACAAAAGAGGAGGGGGCTACTTTAGGTTCTGTGGTCAAGAAAAGTGCCTCTGTGGAGGAGACATTCAGTACTGCCATCATCAGGATTCCAAGATACGTTCTTTTCTAAACTATATTTCCTAGGATAAAACTAGTTGCAATTATTTCAAAAAGCCATTAAGCTGGATATGCAGATATTATTACTAGTCTACTATGGTAACCACTAAGGCTGGTCACAGATATACTGCTTCTGTCCTTAATGAAATGTGATAAGTGACGTGTGTCACTTTCAGATGGAAGCTTTAAGAGCTGTTGCATGATTCCCCATGTCCCCATCTCCTAATCATACAAGCATGTTTTGAATGGGAGCCTCTGTCAGGTTGAGTCCCTGAGTGACAAGATATACAGCAGACCTCCCAGCTGGCCCCAATGAACATGTGGTGGGATCAAGAAAGAAATCTCTAATGTTGCCGTACAACAAAATTATTTTGGCTGACACTTATAAAGCAGCTGCTTCCACCATCTCTTCTTTCTTGCTATCAGAACTTGTCTCCCTCTCTAGAGGCAGAAAATGCCAAATATTCTCTTTCTCAGCCTCCCCTGAGGCTATGTGACACAATTCTGGACAAGAAAATATAAGGGAAATTCTACTTGTGTTTCTACTAAATATTTTCTACATTGCAAAAATAGAGTCTGAGGAAAAACCCCCTTCTTCCTTTTTGCTACTACATGCAATTGTGTAAAGACATGAGATAGCCATCTTTCAACTGGGGGGACAAGACTAAGAATTAAAGTCAATATGTTAAGAAAAAAGCCAGTGCCATCGAGTGATTACACCAAACTTGAATGTGTCACCTCAAAATTTATTGTTGTGGGAGATTGTAAATGCTTTTAGTGTTTAGACCCCTGTTGATCAGGAATATTTTGTTACCTACAGCTGAATGCATTCTAACTAATTGTGTGGGGAATATGCAAATTTCTCTCTCTGGCAGCCAATACAACAGGAAATTCTAAAAGCCATTATAAACCACAAGGTCAGATTGGGATACCGAGAAACCAAAAACCTTATTTGGAAGAACTAAAGACATGAAAGGATCATCTAATGCTGAAATCTATTGGCTAAAGATGAAATTCATATGCTAATATTAGGAAAGGACCTGTACTTGCTTAGGTTGGAGGAGAAGTATTAAGAGGGTAAATGGGGAAAAGATATTCACAAGTGTATTCATTCTTGGCCTCTTTGCTCAGAATTAGCTCATAAAACAATTTTATAATTAACTACTTGCCTAGGAAACGCTCAGTTGCCTTAGTAGTAAAACGTGTCAACCATATGAATTTTGCCAGCAGTAGGTCTTTGGAGAGCAGGAAGGAACTGATGCAGCCGTTTCCTTGTGTTTGGGTGGTTACTTACAAAGGACATTTATATCGCTTTCCGACCTGATTTACATGGAATCCGTCACCATTTGTTCCACCTCTTACAAAGAAAAAAGAAAGTGCTCATTTGTCTACATCACCTCTCATTAGAAAATACTTTCCCGTGTAATTATTAATTTATTATTAAACATTCTATTGGATATTGACAGTTTACATAATATCATTGAAAAATATAGAGGGACCATTCAGCACTTTTTGAAGAAGTCACAGTACCCTTAAAACTAGAGTAGACAGAGTACAACAAATAAAATAACATTTTGACATGAGAAACAAAATTTTGTCCCAAAAACTTCTCCCACCAACCCAACCCCCTTTTTCCCACATTCTCCACCACCAATTTCAGGAGTTTTCTTCACACGGTTTGGCTCTAATAAGCCACTCGAAGCAGTAGCCACAGACACAGATTGAATCTATGTATTAACAGATCACATCAGCTTCTTCATCGTGTTCACTTATGCTTTAGTGAATCACCATGGTATCTATAATGCAGGGATCTGGTCTTATTTTTACATATTTTTACATATAAGCTGCAGAAATGGAGCTGCAGAAATGGAAACCTGTTAGTGAGAAAACAGGTTTCCGTGGGTTCTTTGGAGCCAAGAGTACTGATAGACAGAGGGCTGGGTGCAGAAGGATCATGAGCAGGCAATACACTGGCTGCCTTGGCACAGATGCAAGTAACCAATAGGGAATCACCGGATGATTGAGGAAAGCTTCAACAGGAGATATGGAGGTGGAAGAAAATGATTTGAAAACTTTTCTGAGCCACAAGAAATATTTTTTAAAACCACATCGAGAGTTCAACTTTAACTCATCTGTCTGGTCAGCTACTTTCAGAATTACCTGCTCTTTGAGGCCTCTGAACTTTTTCACCAAATACTGTGAGATCATTAGGAAAAAAGATCTCTATGCCTTTTCAAATCCTGATTAGCTAATTTCCCAACTGTTAATTTCCATAGACACAGCCTCTAGAGATTCATCAAAAATTATTCCAGGTTCATTCTAATGCAATATAATATGTCTAAGTCTTACATAAATGGATGTTAGCATTATCATTATTAATATCATTACTATTTTCAAACTTTGGAGTTTGTTTTTGAAATAAAGGTTGATTTTTCCTAACATGCTAAATCTTTTATACACATACAAAAGTATGACTTGGTTTTTGGATATTTATTTTGCAGCCTGAGACTCCTAGTTAATTTGGATAACTTTAAATGCAATTAGTAACAACCTTCAGGCAATCAATTATCAGACTGTCATATCTCATTCTTTGGGGCATTAGGCCGAGTATTTCAAAATGTCCCCAAATAACTTTCAAACAGCTTTTTCCAAATTGTCTGGAGCTTCTTTCCCCCAAAATTAGAGTACCCAACACAGATAATACAACATGTGACTTGAAGATTACAGATTTTTAAATGCCTCTCCAGAATTTACATATCAAAGTGATTAATTCCTCCATCAAAATAGTCACCTTTAACACTTACACATTTATCCAAAATGTAATCTCACCAACTCCTCTCACTAGTTGTCCTTGTACAGGCCTTATACAATGCTGGGTACAAGAGTAAGTCTTAATAAATATTTTATGATTGGATGGGTCCATGAGTAAGTGAGTGAGTTAGTGAGTGAGTGATAAAAAAAACAAATAAATGAATTTATAGCCTCCCCTTTAAGGACTCCCTTCTAAGCCAGTAACTTTCATTTTCTTATCCACATTAATGGCAAAGCTTCATGGTTTGGGGGTGAATTTCATTAGTGGAAATAGTCAAAAATCACTTAGAACAAGTTTGATGAATAAGAGACACAATTTAGGGGGATAAGGGCACTTAAGGAAACACAAAGCATGATCAAAATATTACAAATCTGACTTCCTATAACTCGGCTCTGAAGGCAATTCCAGAAATGATTTGAGCATCAACAACAAATCTGGATTAGCCATATCAACTCCAGAGTAACTGCTCTGAAAGGCCGTGCTCAATATAGAAAAACTGGTATGCTAGTTTTCATGCTACTTTTCTCTATATTTACATTTATATCAATATACTTATGGTCAATGTTCATATAGTGTATTAAAATGTAACTGGGGGAAATATCCTGTAGCCTCATGCTAATCTTAAATCCATAAAACTTCATTTTCCTACTTACAAAATAAAGGATCAAACTAGATGATCTGTTTAAACTTTTTCAGTGCTATCATTCAACAATTCTATAAATAAATAGTTCAACCTTTGTTCACACATCTTAAACCACTCTTACTAAAATTTCAGAGGTTTCATATTAGGGAACTGTCCCTTTAAACAGCCATAAGGTCCCGAGGGAAATCATGCTGTAGACCATGAGGTACAAAACTACTAGAGCAAGGTAAATGGGACACACACACATCACACATACACACACACACACACACACACACACACACACACACACACACGTCTGTCCTGTTAGAAGTAAACTATTTGCCCCCAAACTGGGACATTTATAGATGTCATTATGATAGTTTACATTCATGTGAAATCAGTTATAGAAATTATACAGAGCAAAGCTGCTCTTTAAATGGTTTTTCAACTTTTTACTAAGTCGTTACAACTTCAAAAGTGGAGGAAGTGCTTTCAAATGGAAGTATGACAGCAGGCTTGAGGAAGTCCTGCTTCCGATTGTGTCCAAAGTATCTTATTCTGTAGATTCCAGGCTGGGCCGTATCTGGAATATGCCATTCTATCGTTGCATTGCTACGACCCAGGAATCCCTTGTGCCAATTGAAACTGTTGGTAGGAAACAAACAAACAAACCCAATTTTACTCTTTAAAATGTGTGATTAGAAAAAAATGTATTACTCATTAAATGAATATTCAGGGGGCACCAACCATGAGCAAGGCACTAAGTCTAGCTATTGAGAGTATAACAATGAACAAAACAGAGATAAATACTTTCTAGAAGAGAAACTTTAATGAACAATCATTTGTAGAAATACCTTTACTCGTTCTACCTTTCAAACTACCTAAACTATATCCATCACAGGAAGTTTTACCTCATATTCAAAACACAGATGTCTCCTGCTTTAGAATTTCTATAGCATCCTTTTAGCCCTTGTCTTTCTCTTCTTCAACTGACACGTCTTTTTGCAACGACATTTGTTTATTAAAAATATACATTTAATGAACATATGTGCCAGAGTCTATTCTAGAAGTACTGAGGATACAGTAGTGAGCAAGATAAACATGATCCAAAAATTCATGGAGCAAGAAAGACATGAGACAAAGTTTCTATGTTTCTCAATGATAGAAGAAAGGCAATGAGCAAGGAAACCACAAATAATTTTAAAAGTGGTAAGTGAAATGAAGAAAGGAACACAGAGGTATCTCTAAGGAGATGTCATTTAAACTGAACCCACAATAGCTAGAGGAAGAACATTCTAAGAAGAGGGAACATAGAATGCAAAGTGTCTGAAGCAAGAACAAACTTGGTACAGCCAAGGAACAGAATGCAGGTCAGTAGAATTAGGACATAATAAAACTGTAGAAGCGTAATTGAGATGATAGAAACAGATGAAGTCAGATCACATTGGTCCTCGTAGACCATGACAGGGGGTTCAGATGCACCTCTAGGTACAATGAGATACAATGAGCTAACTGAGCAATACCCTAAAATATGTAGAAATGGGCACAAAAGGTGTGCTCAACCTTCTATGTTTCTCAGTGATAGGCCCAGTGCTCTCAATAAACAGCTGATGGTTTTGCTGCTGATGAACAGGGCTGAAGTCTATACATACCCTCAGTGCTGACTGCTATTCTGATGTGGGGCTTTTGAAAATAAATCCTTCTTTTTATATTATCTGTATAACCTTATTTTAACAATAAATATGTATTTATGACTTGTTTAAAATTCAGCCATACCCTTTAGAGTCCTAAAGATCACAAGGAAGATTATGCCAATATTTACATATGGTTATCAAATGGGCCACAACATGGTCAAATCTGTATTTTCAGTTAGCCATGTGAATACAACCAACATACAAATAATCATAGGTAATCATGATTAGTTATAGGTAATCTAAATAGAAATAAATTGGCAAAAACTTTGCCCACTTCCATGCCACTGTCTTGTGGTAAAATTTATAAAATTGAGAATAGAAACATTTTCTTATTTTAGACACATTTTCAAATCTTCAAAATATCTATTCAGCTCAATATTTGGTAACAAAGGGCACAGAGATATATGTCTCTCTGAAGAAACTCTATGAGCATATTTCTTTCTTACTTTAGTCAGGAAGACTTAAACACTCAAGCTTCTCATGTGTTAGTAATTCAAATGAAGAATCATTGACCATATATAAACACACAATACATGCATAGACTCGTTATTTTCCCAGAAGGAATGTCAAGCTCTGCAGAGCTATCTGAACACACCTTCAACCAGGCCCCCTTTCAACCAATTTGCAAGAAGGCTAGACAGTTTTAGGGGTAATGTCTGTGATCACACAAAAAACTAAATTAACAGATGTTTATAAGAATGGAGGTCATAACCTCATTAGCACCTAATCTTACAGAAGCACTGTTTTGTAGAAAAATATGAAGTATAATAAATCAACTAAATATGGCCAGCCAGCTCCTTGAGAATTTGATATCATTAATATCATGTATTGAGCCAGTCTTCCCATTTGTCTCCCCTGCATTACTAACCAACTGTTTCCAAGGCTTGAAAGACAAAATATTCAATAGACATGCTCACCGAGTCTCCCAGGAGGCATCATTATGCACTATCTGCCACCTTGTGGAAATGCTCTCATATTTCTCCACGGTGAGGAAAGTCTGATGGGTCTGGAATGCAATTAACAGAACTGATCAGACATCGAAGAGTAACAGAAGGAACCTGTCTGTAAATACTCTTGTTGACTGTATGCTAACCTACCATTGACCTTGTATGAAAATGTATTCGAATTTCATTCAAATTCTTAGGTGGTTCTCAACATTCTATGCAATGTCTTCAGAATGTTAATTTATCCAGTCTATTAAAAACCATAACTTTTTTTTTAGAAAATTGAATGAAGCAGAATTTCAGAGATGATAGCAAATTTTGGAAATTAAAGCAAAGGAGACAAAATAAAACTTGAAATTTAAAAAAGGCATAAGTCAAACCTTTTCATGACATGTTTACTAATCTATAATCTAAGACTTTATCTAGTCACCTCAAGATTTAGGAAAGAAAATGGGAAAGTTTCCTCATCTTTCCATTTGCAGATATATGAATTATTAGTAAATACAGCTTCCCAAGTGAACAAATTGAAAAGCATGCATAAATCTTTCTTGTCCTGGATGCTAAAAGCAATTCCAATATTTCGTCATAATGGATTTCTAGAAAACATAGCATAAGCAAATTTTATTTTCTCATTGGAAAATTGCTATAATAATCTGTTTCAGACTAAGAATTCGGCTTCAAACAAAGCATAGATTTGAATAATATAACAAATTAAAAGACACAGAAGCCATACATCTCCAATTTTCCACAAAATCCTTTAAATTGTGGCCATTGGGGCACAACTTGTCTCTAATTTACCTTTGTCCATCATAACCCCTTACACCTGCCATTTCCAGGTGTTCACATAAACCTTTACTGAATGAATCCCTTATTTACAGCTGGGCTGTAGGAGTATTTCAAATTCTCTTCTAATTACTCAACTGATAGATTATATTCAATAAGGAAGTTTTCATAACGATGGTGACGTATAAAGAGAGCTATTTCTGGCCCTTTAGGGAAGAAAGGAGGCCTTAGATGGGGTAGGAGATAGAGTGGGTACCACTAGTGTATAGGTCTAGAGTACAGATTTGACAACAAGTCTAGGCCACTGCATATGTGAATTATATGACCATTCTTTCCCTACTTCCCAACCTTAACCTTTTTCCAGATACACAATTAGATAATATAAGTTATTAATCTCTCTAGGCCTCAGTAAAATAGGGATAATAAAACAGAACTCATTGGGTAGCAGTGAGGAGTAAATTAGATTCTGTGATAATGTATGTAAAGTACTTAGTTTAGTACCTGCAAATAGTAAGCATTCAATAATAGTGGTGAGGATGTGATGGTTATTACTAATAAAACGTATTGGAAGTTGTTTTATGCCTTGTCCCACAGCATTCTTAGAAATTCATTCTATTGTCACTTTAGTGTTTTAAGCATTTTGTTCTGCTGCTTCTTCATGGCAATAACGATAGTAGTATTTCTCTACCCTAGGGATATCAAATGACAGTTAATCCTGTAATTTTACTGCAACACTTTGATATATTCATAAAAATAATGTTATAAACATGTAAATACTCTGGCACAGGTGACTGCCTAGAGAAATTATTTCAAACAGGTACATGTCAATTATCCAAGTAGTCGAACATTTTTGCCCAATGTCTTTCTGACAATGTCATTATTGCCACAATTGTTTTCACAGCAATAATAATATTCTAATGAACAGAAATGGGAAGGCTCATTTGGGAAAAGTGTTTTGTGTTATAAGTGACAGTGGGCCCTGGGAAGAATGGCTCACTGATAGAGTGAATGCATCCTCAGCCACAGTGAAAAATCTGACCTTGAAATCACTTTTATATACTCACTCTCTTTTTCCTCTATTTTTATGTATTGTTTGAATTTTTAAACTGGACTATATCTAGTTATAGCTTGTGTAATATTCTAAGGGTGTTGCAGAGGAGTAAAATGACTTAATTTTATTAACCAGTATATTACACATATATATACTTTGTCATATATGCATAAACATATATAATAAAACAAAAAAGTATGAAATGATATGTAACAGACTATTTAAAACATTTATGAAAATAGGGATCCTTTCACATTCTACCTTAAGCATTTTGTATATTATCTGTTTTTGCACTGGACATGTACTTCTTCTGTCATTTTTCAAGATTAGTAAGTAAAAATCCTATTAGGGCCAGTAGAAAAGAATAGGGAAATGAATGGTGCAAGATAAAGTAAAGCACATGGATCAGGGTTCCAAGCCAGTAGAGCATCCACCTGAGGACCAATGGTCATTCCCACAGTAAAGGGAGGACATGAGGCAGCAGTGCTAGAGGAAGACAGGAGTCAAAGAGGGAGTAGGAGGGAAACAAAGATATACTTCACTCTAAGACCTTTGATTATTTCACCAAATTTAGCAGAGTTTTTAAATTGGGATACATAAATGGGATTGTATCCAAATTTACATCTTCTCAAAAGACAATGCAGTTCTCAATGCATTGTGCTATAGGGGGTCCTAAGTATAGCCAGTTAAATATTTGTGTACTTTTTTTCCAGATTCAATTCCACATTCACTGCTCTCACTGAAAATTTCCCCACACCTACAAAATCAGGTGAAAAGCAAGTTGGAACATTTATCTGCATGTTGTTAACCTCTATAGGGATATTGAAGTAAATGAAAAGCTAAAAGGTGACTTTAAAGTTGCACAATGAATCACTGATGCTTACCCGGTTTTCTGCTGAATTCTTTGGGTTAGCACCAACAAATGTAACTTCAACAACTTCTCCCTGAAGATAAAAATTCATTCTGTGAGTTCTAGTAAAAGTATTTTTTGCTCTGCTCATATTTAGACCATTATTTATGAAATGTTCTAAGATTCTGGGTACCTGTATAGATTCTGTTCTATTTAATCAAGTGAGTTATCTTCTGAGACTATTAGATTAAGTGCCCTTGTAACAATGGACATGGAAGTTTGGGCCAATATATTACTCTAGAATTTTTGGATAATGAATTTTATTTTGGTGCATTTAGACAGAGTTGAAGACATAAAAAGAATTCCATAAACATGAAAATATCCTTCAAAAAGAAAAGCAAAATAAGGACATTTCAAACATATGAAAGAAGAAAGAAAAATGTTATAGGATGTCCTTCAAGTGAACAGAAAATGACACTGGATGGATATTCTGGTCTATACAAAGAAATTAAGAGCTCCAGAAATTGTTAATGTGTGAGTAAATAAAATGTTTCTCTTACTATTTAATGCTATATAAAAGACAATTTACTGTTTAAAGTAAATAATAAGAACACTCCAGGGAGAAGTCCATAAATTACATAAAAGTAAAATGCATGACAACAACAGCACAAAGACCAGGAAGAAAGGAAAGAACACCACGAGCCAGGCTGATCAAGAAAAAAACAGACAGAAGGCACAAATCATCAGTATTGTGAATGAAATAGGTGATGTCAATACATATTGTGCATATATTTAAAATACAATAAGGAAATATTATTCATGACTTTATGCCCATAAATTCAATAAGTTAGATGAAATGCAATGGACGCATTTCTTGAAATATGGAAACTGTCAAAGATCACCGAAGAGGAAATATATAATCTTAATAGCAAAAATTTACCAAATGACACACTTTAAATATGTATAGTTTATGGTATATCAATGATACATCAATAAAGGACTTTTAAAACAACAAACTAACAAATAAATAAATCTTCCCATCACTTACTGTGGTACATGAGACCTTCTACAAGTTTCCACTCACTCTTCTACCTTAAGCCCTCTACTGTCTATGGACCCCAGAGATGGTATATCTTGATGGGTACAATGAACTCTTACTCATCCTCCAAGACCTAGCTCACACTGAAAACATTTTTTCAATAAAAATTTGCCATGGATTCAGAATCCATGCTGACCATCTTAACAGAGATGTGCTGCTCAATTATTTACTTTACTATTAACTCCCCTGTATTACTATCATCATTTTATCTCCTTGTATTTATTCTCATCAGTGAGATTACCAAATTAGCTAATCTAAACAACAGCTAGCAAAATGTTCCAACAACAATCAATTAGAATATCCTGCAAAAATCACTGTATTGCTTATATAAAGCAATCAGCCTGGCAGCAAATATTATGGTTTATCTTAAAAATAAACTTTATGTCTGTTAGCCAAATTGTCCTAATCCTTAAAGGTTTTCTTTTCCTTGATGCTTTTTCTACATTCACAATTTACTATTTACTCATATTCATCTTAACAATGAGAAACAACCCCACTACAGATACAACACACCAATACAAACGGAAGTGGTATACAACAGGCACTTCTGACATGACAGAGTGAGGCACTTCTGATATGTCCTCTCCCCAAAAAGCAAATAAATATATGTATATGACAAACTTTCAAAAATAACCATTTTGGCACTTTTGATATCAACCAAACAGAGAATTGTTTAGTCATTAAACTTAAGGTAAGAGCAGAAGTCTTTAGTGTTCTTAACAGGGTTGCTCCCATCCTCTGTGGCACTGTAATTCAACCAGAGTGGGGAAGGCCATGAAATCAATTGCTTTCCTGCTGCTACCAGAAGGAACTCATCTGATTTGGAATATAGCTATTATATTTAAAATCATGATCTCAGCAGAAGGCAAACATTAGAGGTTAGTGGAGGTTAGTAGACAGGTGGGCTAGTTAGAGATTTGATAGTGTTTGGGGAGGTAAGGTAACCATAGTGCTCGTAATAAGCTCTCCTTCTATCCTAAATTGACCAGAGGCTATGAGCATGCACAGCAGAGACCAGAGCAAACCCAAATCACCCACACATCCCTGGACAATGGAGTCTACGTGGGGTGCAGAGGAAACATAAGAGAGTCTAGTGGAAATTAAAAGCTGGGGTAGACTGGAACACGGTCTGAAGTTTGAATACATACCGCAGCCCACACAGATCCATCAACAGAGATTGAAAATCTTTCTCTCTGAGGCATCTAAACACAAATTCTGACCAACATTTGGTTGAACATTAAGTGATGTAATCACAGGAACACTATGAGAGTTAGACTTAAAAGTAAAATCAAGAATTTAAAAAACTGAGCAAAGATATCAGCAGCCACACATTGCAAGAGAGACAGACTTTACTAATTTAGTTGTTTTAAATGAGCAAACAAAAACAACTCTCTGCTGAAGAGGTGAAGCTAGAATTCAGAGTTGATACAATATAACCAAAAACATCTAGTAGTCAAGAAAATATAAGATATTTTGAAAGCATTGCCCATACTGAGAAAAAAGCAGCAATTAAAACTCCCTTTCTGTGTCCCCAGATACTGGATTTAGCAAAGACTTCCCACCACTGTGATAAAAATGTTCTAAAAACTAATCTAAATCATGTTTGAAGAAGTAAATGAAAGTATGACTATAATGGCTATGCAAATAGAGAACCTCAATGAAATGAATTAATTAAAAAGAACCAATTAGAAATTCTGGAGTTGAAAATCACCACAATGAGGTGAAAAATTCACTAGAGGAGCTTAATAGCAAATGTGAGATGACAGAAGAAAGCATAGGTGAACAAAAGGTATCAAAACAAATTATTCTAGTTGAAGAATAAAGAGAAAAAAATTAGAGTTAAAATAACCTCAGAAACATGTGGGATAATATCAACCAAACCAACATTTACAAAACAGAAGTCTCAGAATTACAGAAGAGAGAAAAAAATGGACAAAATTTTTTTGAAGAAACAATGGCTGAAACTTCCCAAATTTGATGAGCATTGCCTTACATTTCCAAAGAACCCAATAAATCCCAAGGGAGATAATCACAAAGTGACTCACATTCAGATACTTAATAGCAAACTGGTGGCAGACACAGGCAAAAAGAAAAATCTTGAAAGCGGTAAGAGAAAAATGATTCATTACTTCCAGGGATACTATAATAAGATTAACAGTTGGCTTCTCATTAGAGAGTGAGAACATAGCCATTTAACAGGATAACATACTCAAAGAAAACAACAGGATAACATATTTTAAATGATAAAAGAAACAATTTTTCAACCAAGGATGCAGCAAAATTACTCTTCAAAGATAAATGGAAAATAAAGACATTCCAGATAAACAAAGGCTGAGAGAATGTGTTGTTAGCAGAACTGTCTTACAAAAAATACTAATGGAAATTGTTTAGGCTGAAAGGAAATTATGTTAGATGGTAATTCAAATTCTTAAAAAAGCATAAAAAGCATCAGAACTGGTAAATATGTGGATAAACAAAAAATATTCCATAAATATACTTTTCCAAATCTTAACCTCTTTACAAAGCATAAGATTGTATAAAACAACAATTGTAACAGTATATTAGTACATTTATATATAGGTGTAATACATGTGACAATAACATCACAAAGGAGGGAAAGGAAAAATAGATATATTGGACCAATCTTTTTACATATTTTGGAATTAAGTTAGTATTATATTGAAAGGTAGGTTGTGATTAATTAAGATGCATTATTATAGACCTGAGACACAATAAGACATAAATTTCTGGTACACAGCTCCTAAAACCCTTTGAATCTTTGAAGTGATATATCTGTTTGTGTTCTAATGCGAGAATTTATGGCTGGGCTAGTTGTCCAGGGAACCAACCATAGGATTAGAGGGTTAAAACTTTTCACTCCACCCCCTTGATCTCCAGGGAGGGGGAAATGTCGTGTCCAGCACAATGTCCAGGGTTGTGGGGAGGGAGAACGGAGGAGCAGGGTTAAGAAAAGACAAGTAGCCATGAATAGAGTGCAACTGCGGGGCCAAGGGAATCAGCCTCAGGAACTGACCCCCGAATTGGGCCAATGCGTAGTTTTTATTGGTAAACTTCTAAAGAGGTAAAAGATTGTTAATTTCAAAATCTGTGTGTTAGTAGCCTGCTGGCTGTCTTTCCAAAAGTTCCCATTGTGTTCCAGCTTGTATTTTGCCTTCACACACGCACATCTCCAAGGAATCCATTGAAGGGTAGGGACCGATGTAATTCCATCGGGTCTCAATTTGCTGAGACTTCCCATCAAAGGAGCTTTTCTGATATCTCTCCATCAGGCCTCAGTTTGCTGAGGCACTCCCTTGTGAAATCCTGGGAAGAGCACGGGGGAACAAACGGTTTGGCAGTTGAAAGGCAACAGGGGAAGGGGCTGGAGGTTGAGTGAATGACCAGTGGCCAATGATTTAATAAATTATGCCTACATAATGAAGCCTGCATAAAAATGCCTAAAGGAGTTCAGAGAGCTTCCATGTTGGTGAATGTATGAAGATTTGGAGAGGGTGGCATGCTAGAGGATCTGAAATCTCCATGCTGCTTTCTCCATACCTTGCCCTAGGCAGATGCCCTATTCCATTTGTCCCTGAATTGAATCCTTTTATAATAAACTGGCAATCTAGTAAGTAAACTGCTTTCCTGAGTTCTGTGAGCCATTCTAACAAATCATTGCCCATAAAGAGGGGTTCACGGGAATCTCCAATTTATAATCAGTAGGTCAGAAGCACAGGTGACAACTTGCATTTGCCATTGGTGACTGAATTGAGGAGGAGGGGTATACGCGGTCTTATGAGTCTGAGCATCTGGAGGATCTGCACCAACCCAAAGTAGACAGTATCAGAATTGAACTGAATTGTAGGACACCTAAATTGGTATCCACAGAGAATTGGAGAATTGCTTGGTGTGGGGAATACCTCCACCCATATACTGTTAGTAATATTGAGAATAGAGTATTGAGAGTAGAGTGTTCAGAAGAGAAGCAGAGTTCCTTTTCCTTTCCAAGTCCCTAAAACAATTACTAGAAAAATAACTAAATACATATACAACTTTAAAAAAATCAACAAAAAATAAAATAAAATAAAATAAAAAATAAAAAAATCAACAGAAGAATGAAAGGTACACTAAAACATAAAAATAACCTACGCTTCTATCTTAAGAAATGAGAAGAAGAGAAAAATAAAAGAAAATAAAAGCAGGCAGAAGAAGGATACAAAACATTATAAAACATTTAAAAAATCAATGAAATAGAAAACAGAAAAACAATAAATAAAATCAATGAAGCTAAAACTTCTTTGAAGACACAAATTACCAAAATAGGAAGTAAGAAGGGACATCATTATTGACCTTTCAGAAATTAAAAGGATTATAAGGAAATATTATGAGCAACATCATCCCAACAAATTAGACAACTTATTTGAAATGGATAAAGTCCTAAAAAGATGACAATTCTTAGGAAGACACAGATTCCTAAAGATAAATTGAATTCCTAGTAAAACACATAATTGACTCAAGAAAAAAAAAAAAGAAAAGAAAATCTGAATAGGCCTACAACAAATAAAGAAAAAGAATTCATAATTTAAAATTTTCTGATAAAAAGATGCCAAAGTCCAGATGGCTTTGCTGGTTAATCTCATCAAATACTTAAAGAAGAAATGATACCAATCTTTTACACACATTTTCAGAAAATATATGAGGGAACACTTCCTAACTCATTCCTTGGAACTAGAGTTACCCTGATACCAAAGGCAGACAAAGACAAGATGTGAAAAGAGACTAAAACTATCCCTCATGGACACCAGTACTTTTTAGCAAAATATTAGCAAACCCAATTCAACAACGTATAAAAAAGGTTATATACCATAGCTAATGTGTATTTAATACTTGAAAATCAGCGAATACAATATGCCATATCAATAGAATAAAAGAGAAACACCAAATTATCACCTAAGTAGACATAGTAAAGCATTTGAAATAATTTTACACCCCTTCTTTATAAAATCTCTCAACAAACTAGACATAGAACGGAACTTTCTCAACCTAGTAAAGGGCATCTAGGAAAATCCTTTAAAAAAAATCACACTTGATGACTGAACACTTCTCCTCTGAGGATTAGAAACAAGATAAGGATGCCCACTTTTACAATATCTATTCTACATTGTTTTGGAGATTCTAGCCAGTGCAATAAGAAAAGAAAAAATTAAAAGCATCTGGAAAATAAATCCAAAAAGGAGTAAGTGAAGTTGTTTTTATTTGCAAATAACATGACATTATTTCTAAGGAATTTCTAAAGAATCCACTCCCACCCCCAAAAAAACCTATTAGAACTAATAAACAAATTAACCAAGTTGCAAGACACAAGATAAATATAAAATAGTTGTGATGCAAATTCTGCTTCATTTCTGTGTGCTTTTCCTATCTCTGATTTTTCTGAGTGCCTTTTCTGAGATGCTTTTCTGAGTGCCAATGACTATTGCCATGACCATCCATTTAAGAAGAAAAAGACAAACTGGGATTTTAGAAATTCAATTTTATATAATTACCACCTGAAAAAATAATTATTTCCCCATTATCTGTAGAGCCTCTGCAGAGATAAGAACAATTATCAAAATTACTGTTGCTAACAGCTGATCTATAGCATCATTAAAGGCAGGTGGTGCCACTGAACAACATCTTCCTCCCCCAACCCCAACCTCCAAACACAGGCTTTTGAAGCACTCCAAGATCTCTTCGTAAGTCTTACCACTCTGTATTTAGGATTTGGGGGCTGTAGGACATCCCCAAAATTCTTGCCAATTGGTGGTCTATCCACAATATTAGGAATTAATGGGCTTATCAATTCTTTGAAAAATGGAGGCTCTGGACCACTGCTCAAGTTGGCTACTGTGTCCTAGAACAAAGAACAAACATTTGCTTAAGGAGCACACAACACAGAGTCAAAGACCCTTTCCAAGTTCCTGGCCCCCAGTAATGCCTTCATTAAAGGAGTCTCTCTCTCTCTCTCTCTCTCTCTCTCTCTCCTTTAATAAAATGTGAGCTAGATGTGCATAATTTAAACTTTCATCACTAAATTAAAGTTTTTGGTCATTGGCTACACTTTCCTTCCCGTAGGCAGTATGGTTCAGCGATCAGAGTGGAAGCCTGGAAGTAGGTTACACAGCTTTAGATTCTAGGACAACCATTTTTTAAATGCGTGACTTTGGACAGGGGCCTAATGCATGACAAACCTTCATAACATGACACTGTAATTATTCTTTTGATTTTTAAAAAGGGTTGAGCCTCTCTGATCCAGACTCACACCAAGATTTTTTTCCTAAATCTTTCTCTGTGCTGACTAAAGAATATAATAAATATATTTTTAATTTAAAAGTTAAGATCAGCCTATATCCTGGCTAGTTTAATCTGTGTTTTCTACAAGATTTGGCACCTTTAATAATGTCAGCAAAATGCTAACCTCAAATTTGATATAGCCCTTCATATGTATTGAATGTACTGTAATCCTCTCTTTATATATTTAATCTTTACAACAGCCACATGATCTATTATCATTGCCAGTTTGCAAAGGAGAAAATAGGCTTAGAGATACTCAGTAGTTTTTCAAGCTCACATAGCTAGTCTTAGGTACATAATCATAAAATTGAGTGTGAAACAAATTTCCACAAAATGAATTGCACTTTTCTTCCTAAATATTATTATAAAATTTGAAGAATCTATTCCCATGGGAAGAGCTCTAGACCTATCATTGCAATGAAAGTTATCTCTAAGAAAAGGTTATAAGCAGTTATCTCTAGGCACGGGTTATAAGTTTATACTTTTCTGTATAATATGAATATCCTACAAGTTATTATAGCCTTTACGATGAAAAATAAAAATAGTTCTACTTTGGAAAAAAGTATCAAATATAAAATTAAGAACATTATGATAATAATCAGGTAATTAAAACATACCCTAATACCTTGTACTAAAACTTCAAACACACAGGAACTAATTAGGTGGAAGCATATGAAATTGCCAATATTCAACTATTTTGACCTATAGAAACAGCAATTTCATTTGTTTCAACTTAATATATCCAAGCTCTTTCTTTGAAAGCGTTTTATTGTTTTTGCTATGTCATAATCGTTTCGTACACTTATTGGGGCTTATATGCTATTATATAATGATCTGTTTATTAGTTAAGCTCTTTATCCTGCTTGTTGACTAATCTTCCCTCTCTAGAGTGAGGCTTCATAAATAACTGTTTTCAAAGGGAAGACTTCCACAAGTGGAGTTCCTTTAAGTAAACTTGCTTGGGCATGCAAATTTTACATAGATAGAATGTGTATATATATTCCCAGGTACTGTTACACTTGATCAAATCTAAGCCTCTATTAATTACAACAACTATTATTATTTTTGAACCACCAAGAAAGTAAAAACATGCTACTACTTATAATTGTAAGATTCTTCTGATTGAAAGATGCACCCCAATTTTAGAGATGTTATAACATGGAAATGGGCATCTCAGAATTGATGACCTGCTCAACTAGTGATTGGAAAGAGTCTGGCCAGGATTAAAGAACACTGATTCAAGTCCCAGCTATAGTTATAATAAGCCGGATCACTTATCATCTCTGAACCTATTTGCTCATTTGAAAAATAAGGGGGAAAAAGGATACCTCCATGTTTCACATGATGATTATGAGGATAACATGAGATAATACATATGAAAAAAGCTGTCACCACCAAAAGATAGTCACTGAATCTGAATTTATCATTTTCATTTCCTTGATACCTCATAGCTATAAATTCTTTAAAACTAAAGGTTTTCAAAGAAACTGAACCTCACAGCTAAGTTTCTCTTTTGCTTCCCCTCTGCATCTCCTCAGCCCTGAGACTCACACACATACTATTTTTGATTACCGTAGCAATGGCCTTCGCAAGGACTCTGAAGAGCTGGATGTAAGCGGACAGAGTGTGTGGTCCATAGATTGTAGATGCTGCTTCATACCGCTGAACCTGCAAGAAAGTCAGGGCCGTGTTGTCCACTGTTCTCTCTGTCTCAGTCCGTTTACAGAGGTGTCACACCTTAGGTGAGAAGTGATGCTTGGACATCCCATGTAACTCAAACTGGCGCAATTCAAGAATAATTATGACAAAGGGATTGGACATTTCCATTTACCAACTAAAGGGCATGACTCCCGTCAACTACTTGTTGAAGCCAATGAGTTCTCCTGGCTTATGCCATTCGGACTGTCAGTCCGTTTAATCTAAAAGAGGGTAATATCTCTTGGGCTTGTGTCTCTTTTAAGTACTTGTAATATAAATGTTTTCCCCCAAGGAATACAGCAGGAGAGAAAAAATGACAGTCTTAGTCACCTCTGGATAAATTGGGTGGTAATAGTAGTATCTGGAGAAGGACACTTAACCCATCATAAAGCTATAAAACAGAATCAAATACATCTCCTTTTACCTGAGCTCCAAGCCTCTGGTTGTTCCACAGGAACCTCAAATTCATCGAATCTAAAATGGAACTCATCACTCCCAATATACTAGCTTTCCCTGAAACATTCTCTTATTTTTATTAAAATGTATTGGGGTGACAACGGTCAACAAAACAACATAGGTTACAATTCTATAATACATCATCTATGTATTGCATTATGTGGAACATTCTTAATCTTAGTGAATACCATCCTTCCAATCTCCTATGCCAGGATCATCTGGCAGTCATTCTGAGCTTCTCTCTCTCCCTCATCCTACATCCTATAAGTCTCTAAGTCATTATTCCTTGAAATCTCTTGAATTCTTTCATTTTCCTCTGTCTCTACTGCTTTTCCCTTGGTCAAACCCTTACCTCTCACTTTAATCGTAACTACAGTTTCTTTGTCAGTTCTCTACCTCCACACTTCCAATTCATTTTCTATACTGCCATCCTAGTGCTCTTTCTAAATCACAAATTTGATCAGAGAATTCCTTCCTCTGAACTGTACTGCAGTCCCCAAAAGCTTTCCTTGTTGAGTCAAAACTGTGTAGCATAGCATGACTTTTCATCAGCTAACCCCTGCCTCCCACTCTAGCCCGTCTGACTATCCCCTTTAAAATGTACTAAGTCTTCCCCTCTAGACCTTAAATATGTAGCTCTTTCAATATGGAACACCTTCCTTAACTTTTATTTGCCTAATTAGCCCTTACTCATTCTCAACAACTCAGACAGATAACTACATCATTCAAAAAAAAATCTGCCAGTCCCCATGCTCAAATACCCAGTCTAGACTGGTGCTCTTTGTTTTTATATCACCTTGTGCATCACTTTCACAAAAAGTACTCATCTGATTTCTTCTCTGTCTTTTACTAGGCCATAAAGTCTACTGATTTTGAGGGCAGGGGCAGATTCTTAGTCAATGTTATGCCCAGAAAGTGGCTAATACTGTATGTCACAACACATATCTGTTTAATTCATTAATTAATTAATATTAATCCTTGCAGGAGCATATCTCTGAACCGGGAGATAAGCTTGTAGGGGCTCCTAACCTTATTCGTGCCATGGACTCCTTTAGCCATCTGTTGAGTCCTATGGAGCCCTCTCAGAGTAATGTTTCTAAATGCATAAAATAAAATGCATGAGTTGGCAAAGGAAACCAATTAGACTGAAATATACTAATAAAACAATAATAAACCCATTTTGTGATGAAGTAATGTTTGCTCTTCTTTACTGAATAACAAGATCTAGTAGTGGATTTAATAACTGTGATTTTAAAACAGCAATTAGAGTAAATGATATTTCCAGATCTGAAATCACATGAAAAATATCTGTGGTTCCTACTGGTGACAAAGTCAGAGGTACTGCCAATATTATTATCATTTGTCTCCTACATTCATAATTGAAGGAAATGCTACATAATAGTTACAGATAAATAAAAAATGGATAAATGAAAATTATTCCTATCCAAGTTCATCCCAATGAAGAACTTTTATTCAAGGACTTCCTAGAAGGCAGGGAATTTCAACAGAGGGCACAGAGCAGATTTTACTGCTGGCATTCCTGAGTATTTGTCAAGGAGTAGACTGTATGCCTGGGTATAGACTACCAAGATATATCAGAGGATATATTACAAACGATTAATTGTGGAATCCTAGACTATTTTCATGTTTTTAACTACTATTGTTAAAAAGTACTTGGGCTACTTTCTGTTCTATTTCTAAACTAGGAAACATTACCAGACAGAAGCCCCCCTAAATTCTATGAGACTCTATTTTTTAATCTGTACCACGGATATAATAGTAACATACTCCAGGGCTTATTGTGAGGATTACTTAAGGTCACATACGCAAGGTGTTTAGCTCATGCATTCAATAAATAGTAACTATCAGTGGGAGTTTTCCCATGTTCTACAGAAGCTTAAGGCACCAGAAGCATTATGGATAGAGTTGGGAATATTGTATGCCACAACCCAGGCTTATTACCAGCGCCCCTAACAAAATACTTTATTTCAGGGAGAGTGAAAGTCAGTGAGACTAGATTTCTAACCTGAACTTAGAAATGGTAAACCTAGAACTCCTAAATACAATCTCTGGTATATTATTCTTTTATCTGCCCTAAAAACATGAAGGGAAGTATGCATTTCATACAATACTCTTGACCAGGGTATAATTAACTTAAATAATAAAACCTTTTTACTTTACCTGGTATTCTTCATAAGTGGTAATGTAATGTGTATATACATTGCATAGACCCGAAATAACAACAGTCATATTCTGCATTCCATAAGTTGCAAACTCCTGGGGTAAGGGAAAGGAGGTAGAACCCAGTAAAGTTACTCTTAGTCTCAAACTATATTATCATCCCAGTTATACTTAACATACAATCACAGCTATGAATCATTAGTGTAAGTTGTCTCTCTCAATGATGTTCTTTCTAATGATCAAAACTACCTAGGAATGCAAAAGTATCAGACTCCTGATGAAAAGTTAGAGCCATAACTCTGCAGTATAATTGGGCAAGTCAATGGAAATATGAACATCCTAATGATTGCATCTGCAGATGTAGAATCTTATTACTAAAATACAGATATTTATCAATTTCCTAAAAAGTACAATGGGGAGTTTTTCATCAGTTATCATAGTAGTTATTTCCAGCTCCAAGTAATAAGATATTTGTTGATTATATCATTTTAGAACCATTTACAATACTTCCTGAACATAATAGATAAAATACAGAATTCCCAACATGTGTTAGATTTTATTTAGAGAAGACATTAAGATATTAAGGTACTTAGGGGTTGTTTATTATTTAATCTATAAAATCATAATCAATTTTTAAACTATTAATAAATACCAATAAAATATTTTTAACCTGACTACAGTTTCCTTATGCATTTGTAAGTTTGATCTTATACCATCAACATTTCATATTTACCTCTAGCCATTATTGTCAAGAAGTATAAAACTCTAATCATCTTAGCAAAGGTTAATTTAAAGGTACTAAGTCATATGGATACAGAATTCTTTTCTCTTCACCAAATATAAATGCACAGGTATTTTATTTCATTTTTAACTTACTGCTTTAACTGCCTCCCGAAATCTTCGTCCAGACATGGTCCTAAGTAAAGAAAACAAAATTATCTAAGTATTTTCCTATTCAGAATGTATGCAAAGTATGCAGAAAGACTTTTGTAGTGAAAACCAAAAAATTACCCTGGCTCGTTACACAATAATAAAGTATTTAGGAACTCAATAACAGAGCAAAGCTAACGCTGAGGTTTTTTTCCTGACTGTCCTTTCTTCAAAACAAGTTCTGAAATGAAAACAGATAATTTGAAGGAAGTAAAAAGAATCAAAAAATATCAATGGCAAAAGATCACATTCATTTTCCATTCATCATTGATTCAGCAAAATATATGGGTTGTATTCTATCTTAATAGAGCTAAAACAAGTAGAGAGTGTACTGTTCCTGCCTACTGAGAACTTACTATTTTATTCATTCATTTAATTCTTCATAAAAACACAGCACCTACTATTTACCAGGCCCACATTTAAGTGTTATTCAACAGTATAAAGCTAACATTCTAAGGAGGGAAGAGGGTCAATAAGCAAGTTAAAAAGTGAGATAACAATAAGTGCTATGGAAAATATAAGGTAAGGTGAGGATGAAAGGGAATGGTGGTGGTCATTGTCGTGATGATGGTGGTGCTGGTGCTGATGCTGTAATGATGTGGTGGTAGCGGTGGTTGTGGTGGTGGTTATGGTGATGGAAGCAATGGTGGGTCAAGACAATGTCTTATAATATAAGCAGGGCTAGCATCTCTGTTAGAGATTTCAGCAGAGAACTGAGGAATAAAAGAGTTAGCCATGGAGATTACTGGAGGGTAAGTGTTTCAGGCAGAAGGAACCATAAGTTCCAGAGTACTAAGACAGGAGCATGTTTGGTGAATCTGGGAATTTCAATGAAGCCAAAGTGGTTGAAGCAGGGGGGAACAAAAGGGAAGAGTGGAATGAAATCAAACCAAAGAGTTTGATGAGCAGAAGATCACACAGGGCCTTATAGGATATTGTAAGGGTGTGAAGATTTACCTAGAGTGAGATAGGAAGCCACTAGAGGGTTTTGAGAAAGTTAAATCACATATATTAACTTGATGTTTTAAAGGGATTCCTCTGGCTGTGGTGTTGATAAAATAAGATAGAGAAATAACAGAGGAAACCAGATGGCAAGACAAGAGGTTATTGCAGTAATCTAGGAGAGAGATAATGGTGGCTTAGACTAGAGGAAGTTCAGAAGGGTGGGGGAGTGATAGAAAATGTTGGGTAGAATGTAGAACATTGCTGAAGGATTGAAAGTGGGAGAAATTGAAAGAGAGAATTTAGGGATGACTCCAAGATTTAGGGCCTGAGCAACAGGAAAGATATAAAATTGCTACTTACTAAGATAGGAAAGCTTGCATAAAAAGCTGGTTTATAACATTCTTCCATGTTTCTAATACCTAAACTAATTTTTCAAGTACCTGTATTTTAATATTATTTCTAGTTTTTCTGTTGGCAGAGCAATTCACTACACCATTTTAATTTGGAATGATAAGTCTTCAAATTTTTACATTTGCTTCAAGGTACACCTTAGTAATAAGCATACAGAGATTTATTCTTTAGAGGCCCCACCAAAAGAGGGTGGGAATATTTGTCACTGTTGCTAAATATAGTACAGTGAGATATAAAGGAGTCAGAAATGATAGGAAGTGATTCCAACAGAAACGCATATATAATAATTACATTTTTAACTACAAATTAAAAAAGAACTTACGTAAACTCCCCAGGGATGGCAGTTATGGCCAAGGACCCAAGAGTAATAATCTGAACATCAACAATATCTGGGTGCCAGGGATGAGGTTTTGACAGCTAAGAACCCAAAACATAAAACCTGTGTTAGGAATATTACTATTTCTATGGTCAAGAGGCATGTGATACTCACATAAATTCCTTTATTAAAGGATTTTAAGTGTTTCCAGCTGTTTTTGGTGCCTTATCCTATTATCATAGATTTTATTTCTAATTCATGATGTAACATTAAATATTCTATCTGGTCAAAATATGTGAATATCAAATGACAATGCCCCATTAACCTGGACTTATTTTCTCATCAATGAAGTTTTTGGTGGATTAGTCATTGTGGAATCACAATGAGTAACAGGTAACCAAGGATTCTACTAGAGTATGTAGTAACTATCCTTATTCAAAATAAATAAGGAATTCCATTATTTGAGGTAGCTTAACTTAATGACTTCTCTTTTTACTTCAATAGCACTTTAAATTTTCAGTTACCAAATTTTGCCTTACTTCCCAAATTTTCTGAAAGAGAATCTATCCCTTTCCAAGGTCAGACTAGTGTAGAATCTTTCCTTCTACTTCTTTTTCCCTTCTTTCTTTTACCTGAAGAATTTTAATAGAATATTAGGAAAACACTCTATTTAAAATTTTTCTATATCAAAATTCATATTATGAACACTGATATGACATTCTCATATTTAGAATGTGAAAAATCCATGTTCCAAAAAAGTAGTAAAAGAATATTTCTTTAGTTAATAACATTGCCTGAACTGTGAGAAAATTGAGATATGAATATGTTCCTTTTTATATGACCTGAAATATTTTTTTCTCTGCAGAGAATTCTGTGTGAACTCCTGTCCTGGAGATAACATAAATGAATCTTAAATAAGATAAACATTAATCCTATTCTTCCTTTTTCAGTGTTCTAATTGTTTAGGTTATTTATCATAAATTTTAAGTCAGAATATTTAATAATCATATCTCATATTCTTTAGTTAGACTCATAGCATCTATACTTTTAATATTAAATATTTTGATGTGGGGAGATCTAAATAAGACCTCCCATGCCAATAGAGCTCTACCACTCATATCTGACAATTTCTAAATTTTAAAAAGCAATATACTAATTTCATCATGAAAAAAAAAGGAACAAAAAAAATTTTACCTCTCCAGTGTGAATAAGGACTGGCTTCGGTCTATGACATTCTTTGATTTCTTCAGATGGCTTGCCCAGGATCTGATCTCGAATAGTGTCCCAAAATGGATCCGATACTGTTGTCCCTATTAGAGATGTGATAATTAATGTGACTCCAACTCTCCAGAAAATGTCATCAATTTGACAAATGTTGTATAGCAATGTTTTTAGGAGTTTCAGAGATTTTATTAAGGTTGTTATTCAATGACCTAAACTATTTGAACAATAGAAGAGGCGTATTTTCCTGTGCTTCCTAAAATAGGAGCCATTATTTAATTAGATGTTGAGTGTCGTTGGTAGAATAAAAGAATATATTTTGCTCAAAGTTTTGTTTCTATGGCTTTTCCTCTTCCATACTGCAAATAAAAACAATATAATATAATTAACCGTAGATCTATGAATTGAATCATCTGTTTTTCCATTTTTGAAAACTAAAAATGACCAGTTGTTTGGCTTGTGGTCCCTGAAAGAGCCTATCTTGAATCCTCACTTAATTATCTACACACACACACACTCACATACAATGAGTAAAAAACAAAAAGAACCTAAAATCCATAACCTAGGGAAAAGCTATGTTAACTACAAAACCTATGAACTTAGAATCTATAATCCATTAGGAAATTATAACAATTATAAACACATATGGATGTAACATCACAGCATTCAAAGTACATGAACCTACACTGGCAGCAATGAAAGGAGAAAGAGACCATCAACAATAATAGTTGGAACTTAAATAACCCACTTTCAATAGTAGATGAAACAACTAGACAGAAGATCAACAAGGAAATAGAAAATTTGAACAACACTAGAAGTCATCTAGACTTAACAGACATCTACAGATCACTCTATCCAACAATAAATAACATAATATACATTTTTCTCAAGTGCATATGGAACATTATCCAGGATAAACCATATGCTGGCTATAAAACAAACCTTGGTAAATTTTAAAGAAGATAAATAATACGAAGTATGTTTTCCAACCACAATGTAATAAAATCAGAAATAATAGAAGAAAATGTAGGAAAATCACAAATATGTGGAAATCAAGCAACATAATCATAAATAGCTAATGATCAAGGGAGAATTCAAAAGAAAATATAGAAATATTTTCAGATGAATGCAAATGAAGACACAGTATATCAAAACGTTACGGGATGCAGTGAGAGCAGTATTCAGAGGGAAATTTATAACTTTAAATGTCCATATTAGAAAAGAAGAGTAGAGTTAGAGTGACATCAGCAAAATGCCACAGTAGAAAATATCAGCCTTTGTTCCCTCATGAAAAACAATAATTAGACAGCTATTCAAAGATAAAAATAGCCCTGGGAGGGCTCAAGTGTCCAATTAAGAACCTACAGCAACACAGTGAAGCAAAAAACAGAGTAACTACACAGAAAAGATCACTGGGGAGATTAGCACAACTAAGACATCTCTTGACAGCTCAGAACAAAGAAGGGCAGATGCTATCATTAGCAACCACATAGCAGTTGCCATCATGGTTTTCAGTAGCCTGCTTTGTGGAGAACCCCAGCAATCCTTGCTGCTCAGGACCACAACAGACTTCTAGCATTTTTCACAGCTGTAGTGCTCTTCAGCACAGACCCTAGCAGCCTGCTCCACAGAAGACACCAGCAGCTTTTGTGATTGAAGTAACCAATGGCCATCACCATCATGGACCGCTTAGGGACAGAGATGCTGCTGCACCTTCCACATAAGGAGCTGCTGCTGTGCTGCCCTGAGACCAAGGTTTTCGTTCCCCATCCCCAACTGCACGCATGCCCCTGACCCACAGCCCTGGCTGCTCCATGCACACCCTTGTTTCAGACCCCAATAGTGATTGTACTGTGTGCTCCAGACCCCAGATCTGCAGCTGCTCTACATGTACCTGCATCTCAGGCACTGGAGCCACCATTACTATGAGCTATCCAGTGGCTATCCCAGAGCCACTGTCCTCTGCAAGTACATGTGCTCCAGTCCCCAGCTCTGTGGCTACTCCATGTATGCAAACACCTAAGGCACAGAGCCAATATCACTGCTGGCAAGCTAGTGCCCTAGACCCTGGAGCTGCTCTTCAACCATTAGTACCCATGCTCCAGATATCAGATCTGTCCCCATTCCATAGGCACTCATGCATCAGACATCAGTGCCACTATGACTGTGAGGGCACCTGCAAGCCAAACTTAGCAACAAGAGAGATCCCCTTGGCCGTGACATCCCTCAGGGGAGAAAAAAGATCAGAATGTCACCAGCAGCCTTCACCACTGAAGATCCCAACAGCACTCATGGCAGTTGCAGACACCAATAATCTTGGCCTTTGAGGACCCATGCAATCTTCACCAACACTGACCTAAGCTGACAGAGCTACAGGGAGACTATGCCACTTACATGGCATGCCCTGGAACTAGAACTGCAATAGCTCACCCAGTCAATGTCCCTGCACCCACCCACAGGTGAAGATCTTTCTGCAACAGAACCAGTTTGTAAAGTCTAGAAGCAGTAGCTGCTCCATCAAATGCACAGACAAAACACAAGGCTACAAGAACAACATAAATCAATGAGCAGTGTGGGAGAGAGCATCAACAACAGATTTGATCAAGCAGAATCTATGAACTCAAAGACAAGGCATTTGAAATTATCTAATCAGAGGAGAAAAAAGAATGAAAAAGGGTTAAGAAAACCTACATGAATTATGAGACACTATATGCTAAAGGGAATTCTTCAAGCTGAAATGTAAGGATACTAATAGTACATGAAAGATATGAAAATATAAAACTCACTGGAAAGGTAAGTACATAGTCAAATTAAGAATACTCTAATACTGTGATGGTGGTGTGTACACTACTTAACTCTAGTATAAAGGTTAAAAGACAAAAATATTAAAAATAACTAAGGTTACAATAATTTGTTAATGGGTACACAATATAAAAAAGATGTAAATTGTGACATTAAAATGTAAAATATGGGGAGAGGGGATAAAAAGTTAGCTTTTGCATATGATTGAAATTAAATTATCAGCTTAAAAAATAAGATATTTTATGTAAGCCTCATGATAACCAAAAAGCAAATACCTATAGTAGATACACAAAAGATAAAGGAATTAAAGCATACCACTATTAAAAATCATATCACAAAGGAAGACAACCAGAAAGGAAAAAGGGAATATGGAAAATACAGAACAGCCAGAAAAAAAATTAATATAATGGCATTAGTAAGTCGTTACCTATAAATAATTACTTTAAATGGAAATAAATTCTCCATATAAAAGGTAGAGTGATTGATGGATAAAAATCAAGATGAACTATATGCTCCCTACAAAAATCTCACTTCAGATTTAAGGACACACATAGGTTCAAATTTAAGGAATAGCAAAAGATATTCCATGCAAATGAATATCAGAAGTAAACACAGGTAGCTATAATTCCATCAAACAAAACGAATTTTAAGTCAAAAATGGTAACAACAAAGAAAGTCATTATATAATGATAAATGGGTCAATTGGTCAACAAAATTAAGAACTTTTTTTGAAATGATAAACAAGACTGACAAACCTTTAGTTAGACAAAGAAAAAAAGAGAGAAGACTCAATTAAAGAATCAGAAATGAAAGATGAGGCATTTCAACTGACACCACAGAAATACAAAGAATCATAAGAGACTACTACGAGCAATTTTATGCCACCAAATTGGATAACTTAGAGGAAATGGATAAATTCCTAGAAATACACAAACTACCAAAACTGAATCATAAAGAAACAAAAATTTGAACAGACCAATGAGTAAGAGTGAATCCATAATCAAAAACTACCTAGCAAAGAAAAGCCCAGGACTAGGAGGTTTTACTGGTGAATTCAACCAAACATTTAAAGAATTAATGTTAATCTTTATCAAACTCTTCCCAAAAATTGAAGAGGAGTGATGACTCCCAAACTCACTTTACAAGGCCAGCATTATCCTGATACCAAAGCCAGATCAGGACACCGCAAGAAAATTACAGGCTGATATTCCTGATGAATATAAAAGCAAAAATGCCAAACAAAATACCAGCAAACAATTGTGTGGTATGTAAATTATATCCCAATAGTTCTATTAAAATTATTGTTTTAGAACATTAGATAAAGTGGATAAAATATTACCAGGAAAGATGGCACCAAATATGTCAAATTGCAACTGTATTCATTGTTTTAATTAATGGTTCCAAGACATACATACATGAATGACAAGAATGAAATAAGCCAAAACATTTCCTATAGATGATACTCTTTCACTTTTTCCACTTTCTCTACTTTACAATGTGTATTATTACAGTGATAATCAGAATAAAATTATAAAACTTACAATAATCAATTATAAAACTGTGGAAATACACACAGGAAGAGGACCTGGGACCACATGCTGCACCCCCCAACTCCACTCTTGCCCAAGCACAATTTAAAATTGTTCATTCATAGATTAAAATTCAAAGAAAATTTATTTCTGATTCTATTTGAATCAGTGGAAAGCTAAGCGACAAGACACCTATCCCTGAAAAATTGGTCATGTAGAAACCTGGAAAACCCGGGAATCCCTGAGTTTAAAATTAAAAATAGTCAGTGTACTGGCTACAATTAAACCCTCTTAGGGAACACAGCCCTGAAACTTCAGAACCTAGAAGCACAGATTTCCTCACCCTGCGTAAAATTGAGGCTACCGAATCCATCAATGGTGCCCGCTGCAAAACTGTAGCCCAGTGCTGGTTTACACGTTTTTGCCTAATAGAAAGATTTTAAAATCAAAACAAAAAAGAAACAGAAGTTAAACTTCAGGTAAATAATGAGAGAAGCCCAGAGCCTTTACCCTTATGGCATAATGAGCGTGACTCGGTGACACTTACTGTGTGTGTAGAATTGAGCGAGACAGTAACATTCGTCATATTCACCCACTGATGAGCCGAAATCAATGGTCCAGTTACTTCCTGGGAGGCGGAGGCATACAGTTCCTAGAAAACCCATATAGGCTAACTGTTACAAGCAAAAAAGTTAAAATGAATACTACCAACTGTACCCAATAAGTACCAATTTGAAAAAGCATCTCTCATCCAAGTTCCATTTTGCTGGCTTCTTACTATTAGCCACTATCCACATGCATCTCTCTACCAACCCCAGTTGCTTCCCTGAAGATGGAAGGCCCTGAAACAGTGGACCTGTGTCTATTCCCCACAGATATGAAATTCTGCTGATATAAAATGTGGCACAAAAGGCCCCAATCTCACTTGAAAGACAGAAAGGAAAATTTAAGGTTAGAAGTAGAAGGGCCAAATTACTTTCTTTGCCAGAACAAAAATGTATCTTCAGGCATTCTCATGGACATTTCCCTCTCAGAATCCTTGGGTCCTCTGGCAGGGCTGGTACCAAAGGATAGCTTGAAATACTTCAGACACACTTAATCTGCATCAGCTCCCCGCCCCCGCCCCTGCCCCCTCCCCCCCCACACGCACTATTCACCTTTTGATAATCTTTTTCTTTTCAATATGATCAATTGATATTTTTTTTTCAATCTTATGGGAAATGTGAGCCAAAACATGTTGAGAAATGTTTATTTTTATTGATTTGTATCACACAATATAGGCAAATGATGCTTCAGCACAAGTCCCTTTGCCTGACACCTATCTCATTTCCACTACACCCCCATCCAGTTTCAAGGGCCACAAAGGAGCTCTCAATATAAGATCTCAGTAACACTAGCTGCAGCTTGCCTCCCCTGATTAAAAGGGAGGTAGTGCCTTCCTGAGAAGAGAATACAAAATGTGGGACAAATCTCTATGGTTCTGAGGCCCAGAATGGTAACAAAAGTTCTGACTCCAAATTGTGTCACGAGTGCACACTCTAAATAGGATCTGTTAATTTAGAGCAATCCACTGAGGATAATACAGTAATTAAAAAGAAACAGCAGCAATTAGGCTGGCTAGTGTCTGATATTTTTAAAGGTGCTTTTGATCTTCCTTAATAGCTCCTGAAACATTTTAGAATCCTTGGAACAAAATATTTACTTAAATACACACACACACAAACACTGTGTGCGCACAACAAAGGTTGACTAAGCTATAAAAAGGAAAAGCTTTAACTATCTTTATTAGAGATATTAACTCTAGAGCTCATTCTTTGTCATTTCAATCAGCAATCTGTTTCCATAGAAGCTGATACATAATATGGAGCAAAATGAAAGATAAAATTTAGGAGCGGAAGGAAAGTAGAGTAACTCATAGTAATCTTACTGGAAACCAGATTCTGTCCTAAGGAAGAAAAAAAGAAAGAAAGAAGGAAGGAAGGAAGGAAGGAAGGAAGGAAGGAAGGAAGGAAGGAAGGAAGGAAGGAAGGAAGGAAGGAAGGAAGGAAGGAAAGAAAGAAGGAAAGAAAAATGTTAAGAAAAGATAAGATGGATGATCTTTCTTCCCGTATCAAAGAAGACTAAAACTAATTTGAATCCAAATTGGAGGAGTTGGGAGCTGTGCTGTTCAGCCTTGCCTTGTCACTGAAGGAAAAGTTAAGAAATGGCTAGGTGATTTGACCGACTAAAGCTTGAGAGATTTCCAAGATTTTGGAACACTGTGATCATATTTGATACCATGTTAACTGAAAATCTTACAATCTGTCTATTATCCCACTTTCTGAAGTAAGTGCTCTGGCTGAAGTAGAGTGTCTTCCTGATTACTTGGTTTTAAATGTACTCCCTGTAAGCAGTTGGATAAAGCAGTCAGAGACAGATTCCTGTATGGCTTGTGAAAGCAACATTCCTAGCTGGCGTGTAAAATCATTCAGTCTTCCAGACTCCTTGGCGCAGCTTGAGCTCTTGTTCTCTTCCTTACAGTTATTGACTTTCTAATGAACAATGTCAGTGGATTTTAAAGAACAATTCCAAACAAAGATGAAAGAAGTTGAGTGCACAGCTTACCTTTGCTGCTTGATACATGGTCCGTCCTATAATTTGTGTGCTGTCAAGCATATCCTGTCCAGGTCCCATAGCAATGCACGTGGTAGACTGGAACAAAATGAGACAAGATGTGTTCTTAGTGAAATAAGAGATTATTTTAAGAAATAGAAAATTACAAGTGAATCTAAGCAAACACATTTTTAAGCCACATTCTAGCATTTCTTTTCAGACAATCTCTCGATTTACAGATTACGAAAAATAAAATCATTCATTGAATTGAAGCAGTGAATATCTTTAGAAATCATCTATTTCAGCACCTTTGAAAAATAAGGAACTGAGGCTAAGGTGGGTTAGAGGATTTGCCAGATTTGTTAGAGGATAAATCTTTCCTTAGCGACCCATATGTAACTAAGACCTAAAGCCAAGTCTTCATTTGCTGCACATCTCTCTACTTGCTTGTTTTTGCCTGTGGCTCTTGCTCACAATGGCCTTAAATTGAAACTCAGTTAAAATTATGTTGGAATAATTAGCTGACCCTCAAAAAATAAACCTGACACTATACCCTACATCAGAAATATTTTACATTGATCAGCTATTAAATATTATAAATGAAACCAAAAAGTATTAAAATAAAATATGAATAAATATATTTTAAAGTCCTAAGGGTGTGAAAGACCCTTTTAAAATTGTATAGGACAGGCTTAATAAATCTGACACATTAAACATCTTAAACATCCATATGGGGAAAACCAAAACACAAGTAAGGCTGAAAGACAAATGATAAACTTGGGGGGGAGGATGCACTGGTTATGACAAGCTAAGACTTTAATATATTAGGAACTTTAAAAAGTCAATGAGAAAAAATATCTTTATTAATACCTTTTGATTTATCCATATTGAGTTATCTCTTATTTGCAGTAAAAAGCATTTTATATGTATAGCAAAATCATCACATTGTACACCTTAAAATTACACAATGTTATATGTCAATTATATCTCAATAAAGCTGGAAAAAAATAAAAAGAAAGAGAATTATCCTAATGGATACACAATGGAATACAGATGAAATAAATTTACAAAACAAAACAAAAAAAGAACTGTAAAGGGCCATTCAACATTAAAATGTGTTCAGTCTCATGAGAAATTAAATATTTAAAGTTTAAACTACAAAAAGAGAACTCTTTGCATATTGTATTGGTAAAACTTGAAAGATTGACAGTTCTGACAGTCCTGGTATTGGTGAGAGACTGGGGAAACTGTCACTCATGCACCGTGGGTGGAAATGTGATAGAGAGAGCTTTTGGGCAATGCTTAGCATATGTTAGATTCCTTCTTCTTTGACAGCAAACTGACTTTTAAGAATGTGTCCTAAGGTGAAACTCTTACTCATGTGAAAATATATATGACAAGCAGAGTGATCATAGCATACTTATACAAAGGAAGGAAAAAAAGAAGGGAAAGAGGATGTGAAGGAAAAAAGGAGGCGAGGAAAGAAAACACTCATCAGTAAGGGACTGATTAATTATGGCACTTAAACTGAAAATTATGGAGTTAGTATAAATGATGTTTTAAAGTATATTTACCAGAAATAAGGAAGCAGGGTAGAGCACAGTATTTTAGTTATGATCCCACTATGTGAAATTGTATATATGTGCATATATATGCATGGATACATAAAAAGTTGTCTGGAAGGATGTTCATTAAAATTTTAACAGGTTAATTGTAGGATGAGGGAGTACTTTAAAAGTTATTTTTAAGGAAACCACATTAAAGCAGAAGACATGGCAACATTTGCCCATTTCCCTCTTTCTCTTTCTTAAGTGAATCCCAATTTTGTTCAGGAAGCCATCTCTCCCCTTGCAGTCATGGATCCCATTCCTAGTTCCAGGTAAGTCTAAAGCAATCATGTCTATGCGCTAGGCATTGCTGAAGAATGGTCAAGAACTCCAGCCTAAACCAATCAACAGGTACCATTCCCCCAGCAACTGTTGTGGTCCAGGGATGGCCATGTGACATAAATTGACCCAATCATAAATAGAGAACTTTTATTCCATGGTGGAGGAGAGGATTTCTCTCTCTCCTACTGTATATGAGGTGATAAAAGCACACTCCTTCCTCACTGCTGACTGCCATATTGCTAACGTGAGGGAAGCCAATCCAACACTTGGAAAGGAACAGAGAGAAACAGAATCCTATTGTGGAAAGGGGTATGGTTTTGTTTTATTTTTTTTCTGAGCATAAGGTAAATTCACTCATTGTAGAAAAAAATGTATAAATAGAATAAAAACTACTTATAATAGTACCAAAAACAGAAAAAATAGTCAACAATTCAGTGTTTCAGTTTGTCTTTTAACTATGATACATTTATTTTCAAAACTGCAACCATAATGAATACATAATATTGATTCCTAAATTTTTTAGTCAACATTGTGTATTATGAGCTTTTTTCCACATTAAGTATTCCAACATAAGACATTAAGTTGTTGCATAATATTCTACTGCAAATAAGTATAATAATTTTTTTAACCATTTCATCTATGAATTTTGGAATTTAACAAGTAATCATCAGATCTAATGTGAATTAATAATTTGTGAAATTGTAAATAAAAGGTAACAAAGGAAGACTTTCTATATAAAAGTAGTAATATATAATGGAAAGGTATAACTGTTAAAACTATATTGCTCAATGAGTGGTGTTGACAGGAATAGAATATATAGCCCAGAAATAGTGCTTAACAAAAGTAACATCACAGTTGAAATGTTCTAAAACACAAATAAGAACCCAAAAATGAGCATCTGCTGATCATGTCAGAGTTGAAAAATCTAAATGATCTTGGAGGGGGGAAACAGTTAAATAAATGATGGTACAGCCACATTTGTCTTTGAAACCTAATGCTGAGACTTAGATATAGTCATAAAAAGATTTTTAAGACAAATTGGGTGGAAAACTCAAATCCTGGACCAATAAAAAAATAAATAAATGAGTTATAAATTTTTTTTCATGACTGCAGAGACAAATACATAGGGAAAGGTGTGAGAGTGGTAACTTCTGGGAAGGAGACAGGAGAGAGAGAGGGAGGTAAATAGAGACTTTTACTTTTTACTACTGTCTAAGCTTCCATGCAAGCTTAGACAGCTTTACAGCAAGATTTTATAATTTTAAAAGAAAGAAAAAAAATGGATTATATATTGTTTAAAAAAAAAACATGAGAAATATCTCAGGTAGGCATTTTTCATACTATCTTGTGACTTCAGAAATGCCAAGGCAAATGTTTCCAACTGTCCAAGTTTTGGGAAGGACACTTAATCTCTGACATGTAGTAAATTATCTCATCATACAAAAAAAATCACAATCAGATGGAAAAAAATATAATTTTATCCAATTGAAAGTTACTGGGTGATTTGGAGAAGAGCAGGTACTAGAGGTAAGCAGGCCAGTGTATATTTGAGGAAATACTTGTCAATTAATGATAAATATTTAAACAAAAAAAGGTATATGAAATGCAAACACAAAGATTTCATGTCACAATTACCTACCCCACCAATGGGACAAGTGCTATTGGCGTTATCACAAGACTCTCCTGTGTTGATGCAACGTGGGCCGCGGGTATTGGGGGACACATCTCCTAGGTTGGAGGAAGCAAAAGCGGCAACAAATGGACCCTGCCAAAAGAAACAGCCAATTGCCTTTTTATTCTTTCTTATTTCCCATGACTTCCATTAAAAATGTAAACATTCAATCTGCTCCAGTGAACTGTTCTAAATCATTTGCACACAATGAAAAGGGGGATGTACAATATTCTGTGAAAATTTTTTATTTCTGAAAAGGCTCGCATTGTAGTCAGTGTCCAAATTATTACCCTTGATATTCCAATGATCAATAAAGCTGTTTCGAGCAGGAGAGTTTCAAATTTGCACCTCAAACAGAAACATTTTGACAAGAAACACAGTGTTGAAACAACAAATTACAAAATACTGAAACATAAGCCCCCTCTCTGGTGTTGTACTTGGAGTTCTAAAAATCCATTCGCCCTTTAAAAATAAATACCCCATTGGTTTAAAAAGAAAAGAGCCAATCCAGATTATCCTGCTGCAAAACTGAACATAAATATAGCATCCACCATCCAGACCTGCCCTTCAGTGTATCTTTTCTCTATCTCTTCAATCTGAAGTAATAATACATAACCTTTGAGTATAAGGCATTAACTTCAACCCACTGGTCTACCATTCCATCTTAAATGTCTTAAATTTTCTAGGGAAAGAGAAAAGCAAGTATTAAAGATCATGTGTCATTTTTGATGCTAAAAAGATCATTTATCTCAAAGTACCCAGCACCCAGCCAGTGATCATAAATGGAATCTCCTTTCTTTTCCTTAAAACACGGACTAAAATGAAAAAATAAGAGTTTTGCCAACAAAGGAACTAAAAGATCAGACCAAATGTACATGGGGCTAATAATATCTTTATCACAGTGACTGGGGCTCTCATCCCATGGTATATATTCTTCTGCATTCGGGGCTTGGATGCTGGTGTCAAGCAGAGCAGGGTCCCTTCTCCCACTTATCTATTTGCAGTCTTTATTTTACACAGATCTGAGGAGCTTCCGGGTGTACATAGACTGGGTTCCCAGCCCCCCCGTCTCTGCTCCTGTCATTCACTGTGTTTCAAAATTACTAAAACAAGTCTGATGGATTAGGGTTGTCTCTGATTTAGACTTTATTACAGGGAAGTAGAACCAAGTCCTTGAAAGGAAATTCACCATTAAAAGGAAAGTCTGGACCAGTGAAAAGGGCTCATCACCTATCCTCATTCAGGTTCTTACACCATTAAGAATGTGCTTAATACTTTTATAACGCTGAAAGCAAAAGCAAATATCAACACGGTTTGTCATATATTTAGAAGTTGATAAAAAAAACTATTATATATGGCAAAAATCTTGAAATTGCCCTCCTTTATCTAACTTTATCATAAAGTTACAACTTTATGAAGCCATTAATATAAGCAGTATTTGACACAAAGCTTATTAGTCATTTTTCATTTTTCTTTCCCTACTAGAAAGAATGGAGAATTCTTTTTATCAAGTATATCAGTATGTGACGTCCATGATGACACTTTACTCTGAAGATTTGAATCAGCTATTCTGAACACTGCATAAATTATGATACTGAAGGAGCAAAGATGGAGCTTTCAATGACATAAATTCTCACCTGTCCAGGTAGATATCCTTTGTTCTTTTCTTGCTCAAAAAGGTAAGATGCATAGCCCATATTGTCACTATTTACAAGATGATTGCTGTTGTTCATGCTGACTGGGTGGATGGCAAACCAACTGTAACAGAGCAAGAAGCCCTAAGTTAATGGAGGGAACCAGATAACTGGGCCAAAAATGGTGACTGGGAGCTTAAGTTTTCCACAGCAGGAAAAAAAAATCAATGACAGGCATTCCACATTTAGGTTCTTTCATTGTTAATGAGCTTAAACTACTAATAATATGCTCAACAACACTGATCATTTACTGAAATTAAAAACACAAATTTTTTTATAAATATTTCATGATCTTGATCTTCATCATAAACTTTTAACAAGAGTCAAGAGTGGTCATTTAACAGATGATATACCTAAAGAACTAGACATAGTCTAGTCTAGTCTAGTTCTTTAGGTATCTTTATGTAAAGAACTAGGCATAGAATAGACATAGACTTTGTCCTTCAACACCTGCACACATATAACTATTCAAATCAATCCAATCCAGTAGATATTTACTGAGAGCCTACTGTGTGCCAAGTACTAAATGAACTGCAGTTTACTCTCAAAATTTTACAGAGGACAAAGATGTGAGCAAATGGCTTTAATACAGTGTGACAACGGTTATAAAGAAATAGGCATCTGTTTGGGGACCACAGTTGACGAGCAATTAATTCTTAAGGGCATTCCAGGGAGAGGGAACAGCAGAGTTACTGCACAGAGGTGTGAAAGAGGATGCTATGAATAATTCAATATGTCCTTATGCATAGTAATACCTTGTTTAAGTGTAAAGCTGCATAGTTTACAAATTAATGTCACATCTGTTATTTTATTTGAACTTCACAACAACCCTTAGAGATAGGCTATTAACCTCCACTCTGTAAGGTGTCTTAGAGAAGCAACTTTGTCATCCACCTGTCGTAAATGACCAAAACTCAAGTTTGGTTCTGTGACACTTTGTCCAGTGGCCTTTGCAGGATCAAACCTCCACATAGGTGAAAAAGAGACTTTACAGAATAGAAGGTTGTAAAGCAGGTTAACTAGGGTGTTCAAGAAAAGAGAGATGCCAATTCATAATGTTTTAGGCTAATTTAGGATAAAAAAAAATCTTTTGTTGATTTAATTCTTTGCTGAAAACTTTTTAAACATTTCAGTTTACAGTCCTACATAAGTGATATAATGCACAAAACTAAACATTGATCAGACGACTGGGGATGTTTTTGGACTTCACAGCCGTCACTCGGGATTCAATTCTCATGGCCCGGCAAATGCATATGCAGATCAGAGGTGGCCAGCACAATGCCCACGGGGGCTGGTAGGCAACATAAATGACTTACACGGGCTGGCACAATAGGGCCCGGTGTGGACTCTGCAGATCTGAAGGCATTTGCCAGGTCTAAAGGCTGCAGCCTCTACTGTGCTGCAGCCAGATGTTGCCTGTGGGAGTGCAAGCCAGGACTGCCAGATCTTCCAACTATTTCAAAAGAAACCAGGAATCCATGTTTTGATGAAATATTGATCTATTTAAAAATTCTTAAAGAAATCAGTGTTATGGAAACAGAGGAGGGGACCTGTTACCAATTAACAGACTTAAGACACATAGCCAACATATGGAATCTGTGAACTGTATTTTGATTCTGATTCAAATAAAACAACTGTAAAAAAAAACTTTATTGATACGAACAGGGAAAACGGAACACGAACTGGGTTTTAGATCATACTAAGAAATTATTTTTAATTTTATGGTTTGTAATCATGGATTATAGTTATATTTTTTTAAGGTTGTTGTTTTTTTTTTAATCTGATAGAGCTACGCACTGAAATATGTATGAGTGAAACATAATATCTGACATTTGCTTTTAAATACTCTAGCAAAACACACAAACAAAAAGGAGCAGAAGGATGAAACAGAATGGCAGAATAGTGCTAATTATAGAAGCTGAATAATATATATGTGGAGATTCATTAGACTAATCACTCTAAATTGGTATATACTTAAACATTTCCATCATAGTTTTTTTTTTTTTCAATGTTGACATCCATTTTAATTTTTTTTTTTTTTAAACAGTGTTAGGCCAAATCACCAGTCAATTCAGTCCCCAAGGTATATATTTGCCACTGTGCAAAAAGGTACAGAAGTTTAGGCTAAAGGTAGTTCTAAGTTCATCCCCTAGAACTTACTTGCAAGGTTTCCATGTTTTTAAAAAACCTTATATTAGGTTCTTCTTAATTGTTTGTCTCTTTCTCTTAAAACTCAAGTGCCAGGGGAAATTCCACTCAAGTAGTGTTTTCCAATTAGTTGGAGTCACAACCTCTCCAACAAAAGGAAACCTGTAGAACTGGTTTGAACATTCTGAACATTCTGTCATCATTTAACACTTTTGAGGTGAAGGATTTTCCATACAGAATCTCATTTTATTCTCACAAGAACTCTTTGAGTCAGATGCTGTCATTATCCTCTTTTGACAACCAAAGAAAAGAAGTCTCAGAATAATGATGTAACCTGATCAAGGTCACGTAAGTATAAGTCAAGAAGTAGGACTAAGAATCCAGGTTTGCCGGACCATAAAGCTCATGTTCTGATCTATGGGATACTGGCTATGGGATACTGGCTCTGTCCCTTCTGTTCATTCACTTGCTCATTCAATACAAATTTAGTTAACTTTGACTCTGTGCCAGGTGCAGTTTACAGAGAGATGAATGAGTCATCATCTTGCCCTAAGAGATGTGACATTTGAACTGGATCTTAAAAGATGAGTAAGAATCTGGCAAAGGGGTCGCTGGAAAAGACTCATTCATAGCACAGGCACGCAGAAGGGATGGGGAGCAGTGTGTTCAGAGAATGGATAGTCACGGTGGCCAGAGCAGAATGCACAAGGGCAAAGAGAGGTAGCGGTTGCGCCATTCATTGAATCAACACAAATTTATCAGTAGCCAAACATGTGGTTGGCATTGCATTAAACCCCAGGGAACATAGAGAGAAATGAGTCATGTTCTCTATCATCGAGGAAACACAACAATACCTGTGGAGAAAGCAAATGCTAAGAATTTTGGTCTACTAATTAGACTACAAATTTGAATTCTTGTTTATTTCATTGAGTTCTTTTTCAATTATTTTAGGCGTTAGAAAATTAATTGAACTTTTTTCTATAAAAATGAAACAATAAGTATTCAAAAAAGTTATCTAAATTTCAGGATAAGAAGATGCCCTATTTTTCCTCCCCTGCCCTTTGAAATATGTGCTATTAACAATATCAGGCTTGTGGGCAGCTGGATGGCTCAGTTGATTAGAGCGTGAGCTCTGAACAAAAGGGTTGCCAGTTTGATTCCCACATGGGATGTTGGGCTGCACCCCCTGCAACTAAAGATTGAAAACAGCAACTGGAGATCTGTGCCCTCCACAACTAGATTGAAGGACAATGACTTGGAGCTGATGGGTCCTGGAGAAACACACTGTTCCTCAATATTCCCCAATAAATATATATATATTTATTTATATATACATATATTTATATATATATTTATACATATCAGGTTTGTCACAACAACCAAGTACTATGGTAGTAGATAAATATTTACAAAACTATGAAGAAAAATGGTCAGTTTAATTTAAGAAAGCTGTACTCACAACTTATTGTATATGATCAAAAAGTATTCATGAAAGCAAAGTTCAAATGACAGGAGGAAATGTTTGCGTAGTTTCAAAAAAAGTTAGAGTGTAGACATAAAAGGATGAATATGTCCCTGTTAATAAACATTTTAAAATAATGATTATGTCACAGCTAGAGTATAGGAGAGGAAGCATGGCTCGACTTGAATCAGCACAATACAATCGAAGTACTGAGGAAAGTCAAGAGATTTGAAATTGCATCCTAGTTTGTAGCAAAGTTAGTTAAAATTTCGGGATCTCTTGCTTCCTAAGACTGAAAAAATAATACATTTTAAGTACATTTTGTGAATCAATAAACAGCAAATTAATATAGAATATTATAATTTTCTCCTCCTATAGAATTGAGGCATTTGGACAAAAGATTTCTAGGGCCTCTTTAAATTCAAGCATATATACTTCCTACTCTGAAACAGAAAAAAAGCCAAACATAAAAATTGAGATTCTTAAATATTCTAAAAGTAATAAACCCATGCCAGATTCCATACTCTCAGACCTGGGCCACCGTGTCCCACATGTAGAAAGGTGACTGACAAAGCAGGTAAGTGGAGGCTGAAATCCATTACCCATTTGGTTCACCAACCTAGGCACCTTGGTCAGCCCAGGGAAGGCAGCACCTGCGTATGTGTGATTTCCACCAACGTCCTTGCTCTCTCCAAACTAAGCGTCCACTAATAGGGAAAGAGAATATTGTGCAGCCATTCAAAGGTAGTGTTCATGAAGACGTGTAATAACATGGGAGCTCTTTGGTTAAATACAATATAGGAAGCTGTAATGGGTTGAATAGTGTCCCCCCAAAATTCATGTCTACTGGAACCTCAGAATGTTACCTTATTTGGAAATAAGGAGTCCTTAGCAACATAACCAAGACAAAAAGCAAGTGAGATCATACTGACTTAGGTTGGGCCCTAAGTCCAATGCCTGATGACTTCCTAACAAGAGGAAAGGAACAGAGAGACAAGTAGAGACTTAGAGAAGTATATGATGTGAAGAGGGAGGCAGAGATGGGAGTGATGTGTCTACAAGTGAAGGATTGCTGGCAACCGCCAGAAACTAGGAGAGAGACACCGAACAGACTCTTCCCCACAGCCTCCGGAAGAACCAACCCTGCCAACACTTTGATTTGGGATTTCTGGCTTCTTGACCTGTGTGAGAATAAATTTCTTTTGTTTTAAGCCATCCAGTCTATACTAATTTGTTATGTATGGCAGCCCTAAGAAAGTAACACAGAGGCCATGTATTTTAGTGGCTAAGAATATAACACTGGAGTCAGACACAAGTTACTTATCCTGTTTGAACCTCAGTGTCTATATTTGTAACATAAAGATAATACTAGCATCTACTTCATAGCATTTGACAATTAAAGGAACAAATACGTCGAAAGTACTAAAGACTGGTCTATACTAGAATGGACTAATTTAGAATGGACTAAATCATCACTACAGTGTTGTTGATGATGCTGATATTGATACTTCTGCAGCTGATGGTGATGATGAAAAGGGAAAAAGAGATACAAAGCTCTGAATGTGTGTGTGTATATACATATTTAATAAGATAAATGTGACGTGTGTGTGTGTGTATTCAACACATGTATATTCAACTTACACGATCCAACTTACATGTCTCAGGAAGTGAGAAAGCCTGTCCTCCTGTGGCAGAGACTTGAGGTCTCACAAAATGCGCATGTGCTCCTCTATTTCCTAGTCCCACTAGCAGGGCAGAGCATGTGAATAGCTCTGGCCAATAATATGTGTGCAGAAGGACTAACCAAAATGTATTCAGCTTCGTATGAAATAAGTCTGTATTATGTTAAGCCACTGGAATTTCACATTGTCTGTTGTGGCACGAGGCACTAAGTACCCTTCTTAGCACACTTCTTTGCACCTCCCTTACAGCCTTCCTCAGCAGTTCCACTACAGACTATTTGAGGGAGGAGAGGAAAGGGTGTTTCACTGTGTTGTACTAGAAGGTTTATTGGACCTGGAATTTTACCCAAGGGGCAACCTAAATTTTAAAATAGACTGCTCAGATTAAGGAAAGACAATGAGCAGTAGCCAGAGAAACCCTTCTGAAGGTACGTAAACTTGGTGGCCAGCATCCTGGAGAATCTTTCTCCAGAGAAGAGACGTACATCCTCAACTATTCCTTTTGTTATGTTCAAAAATTCTGGATGAGAAAGCCCTTCTTGATGATGTTATTGGAGAGATAGCTGGTTTGGCTGGATTCCATTAAGTTACTACAATCAAAATTCTTGTATCCTAAATGGCATGATTAAGCCATCAACAAAAATAAAACAGGAAATGGGCAATAAGAGTATTTTTTAAAATTCAGCTTAACTAGACGTAGAAGAAATCAAAAGGAAAACAACAGTGATTTGTTTTTGTTTTTTTTTTTGGTCTATTACTTAGCAACAATTGTAAAGTATGATAATACCAAGGTTGGCAAGAGCACAAAAAATAACACTCTGCTCACGCTTGGGTAGCAAGAGTATAAACCAGCAAAACCTTTCCAGAGGGCCATTTGAGAAAGCCTTATTAATGAGTATTCCTCTTTGGCTCAGAAATCCCACCTCTAGGAATTTAGCTTAAGGAAATCATTGGCAAATATATAAGACATGTGTTCGAGAATGCCTACTACAGTGTATTTTATGATGAAAAATACTATAAACGAAATATCACACAATTGCTTGATACACATCACATTATCATGCATATAACGAATACAGCAATTTTTAAATGGTGATTATAAAACACTAAGTAGCATTGAAAGATATTCATAAGGTGCTTCTATGTAGCCACGCAGCAGCTTAACCTTTGTTTCCTTCTACCTGCCCCCATATAAAGGAGAGTCTGTAAGACGATCCTTTCAGGGACTTTGCTATACCTTTGTGTTTGCACCCAATGCCTCTCTGTTTGGTCCCAGAAAGATGACTGGACAGTCAATGACGAGGAGATTCCTCACGGAAGGAACAACTCAAGCCAGACACAGTCATGGGACCAACAGGAGAACCCCCGGGGTTCACAGAGGTGGGCACAGCCCCCACCTTCCTCAGGCTAAAGAAAGCCTCAGCCTCTGTGGCTGCATTCCTTCCCAACATCTGTAAGGGAAGTAATTCAATGAGGTGCTCTCCATCTATTCATATGCATATAGGTTTTGTCCCTTGGGAAAGTTGAGACTTACAGTCCAGCTGTCTGCAGGTAAGGGTGATTGACTCTAATCGGTTTTCTATTAAGATGTATGAGGTACGCAGACCGTGGAATAAATAATGCTAATGCCTTATGTGAATATCAATAAAAGTCACCAGTTGGCCTGACTCGAGGCTCCAGTCTTCCGCGATTACGAGGCCCCCTGGCCTTCTGAGATTTAACTGCATCAAGTCTTTTTTTTTTTTTTTTTTTTTGCATCAAGTCTTTGCTTCTTTCTTTTTTAAAAAACTTAGCCTAAAGCTGCCCCTTTTCGTTCCCTCCCTGCCCGTGTTGCACTGGACGCGACACTTCTAAATAAAAAAAAATGTTACTAAGTTGTATACACAATAAAGTCTCACTTAAAAAAATGTATAAATATGATTAGGCAAAGGCTATTTAACAAAATGTTAATAGAAGTATTATCAAGTCCCAGGCTTATCAGATGATTAAAAAACCAGTTGATAACACGAAGAGTGAAGTCTAATGTAAACTATGGACTTTGGGTGACGATGATGTGTCAATGCAGGGTCATTACTTGGAACAAATGTACCTCTCTGGTAGGAGATGTTGATAGTGTTTGACAGTCAGGGAGGGTGTGTGTGTGTTGGGGGCTAAGGGATACATGGGAAATCTCTGTATTTTCTGCTTAATTTTGCTGTGAACCTAAAACTGCTCTAAAAAATAAAATTCTACTGAAAAAAGAAACAATTCCAGCCCTGGCACAGCGTCACTTCTACCCTTTCCCATTGATCAAAGCAGTCCCAATGCCAGGCCAGTTTCAAAGCCTAGAGAAATCATCTTCACCTCTTACTGGGGGCTGCCACGGTCACTTTGTATAGAATATGTGAGAGAAGAGCTATTATTGCAGCCATCTTTAGAAACTACAATCTGCCATTTAAAGACTGTTTTTTAAATCTCTATTCATCCTCGAAAAGGTCACAGAAAAAGAAAAAACAAGCACTGAAAAAGTGAGACAAATAGCACAAAGTGAAGAGTCATAGAAAAGTCCAGATATATAATCATCACAATTTCTCAGACTAAACTCATGAATCAAAATACAAAGATTGTCAGAGTGAAAAACAAATAAATAAAATGATATGATATTCATAAGAGACACCTCTAAAATATAAGGACCCCAAAAAGTTGAAAGACAATGACATAAAATACATACATGAAAAATTCTAACATGCAGAGAAATGAGCTAGCTATATTAACTTGAGAGTACATAGACTTTGAGAGAAAAAAAAATCATTGTTAGATATGGAGTCACTATAAAAGAAAACACTTGGTAGTCTCTCAATATAGGGAGATAAGATTGTTAACATTTTTTACAGTAATTTAAAGTTTCTAGTGCCCAGAGTGAAAGAAACCAAGTACGCATCCACATTTCCAGAATGACCTTTTAGTCATGCCTATTTCTTATTATATGTTCCACATAAGGATATGGACAGAAGAAAATGTACCTGAATATAAACTGTGGTTGACATTGGGAAATATAACTTTGTGTTATTTTTTTTCTTTCTACTTTCCTATATTTTTCAAGTTTTTCTATGATGAGTACATATTATTTCTATACTGGGGGGAAAAAACTTCAAAAAAAAATAAACGCCTTTTAAACCACTTTGGGTTAAGAACTTTCCAGGTATCCAACAATCAAGTAAGTCCAATGTCTTTTGCCAGTTAGGACAACTGGTTTTATGGCTTTGGTTTCTAAACTTGGGACAAATTAAATTAACAAGCATGATTTATCTCTATTATCAGTCAGCTATCATGACCCACATCACCAAAAAGCCCTTAGTAAGCACCTTCGCTTTACATGGGGATAGACCAGAAATAGGATGAAAACTTACTATACAGCCAAGACCTTGACTCCACTGGAGAAGAACACACACAAGCTGATAGGAAAGTTGGGGGAGGAAGACAGCATCAATCTTTACAACAAAATAGAAGGGGCAGAACAAGAAGGAAAAATTCAATGAAGGATATAGGACTAGAAAGCAGGGCTTCACAAACCAGAGTTGATATTAACAGAGAAGGCATTTATAAAGATAAAGATGAGACGAGGTGGAGAAAAGAGAAGAGGTCAAGAACGGGGATACGAAAGTCAATTTGGGGAATGTAATCAATAATGTTGTAAAGGTTTTGTAGGGTATCCGATGGACACTTGTCCCATTTAGGAGACCACCTCAGGGAAGATGTAGATGCCTGATCACTGCACTGTACACCTGAAGCTGAAGCTGAACAATAATGAATGTCAACTACAAGTTTATATATATTTTCATATATATAGTTATATATATATATAATTTTTATATATAATATATATATATATAGTTACAAGAAGCGGAGTACAGTATTAGGAATAGAGACAGTGCAAATGTAATGGCCATGTGCGATGTCAGAGGGGTAGTGGATGGGGGTAGGGGGGTTGTCACTTTGTGAGGGATATAAATGATAAATGTCTAACTATGACATTGCGCTATGCACCTGAGACTAAACAAATATTAGAAAAAAAAAAAGGAATGGTGAGTGAAGGACAGTTCACTGAGTTTCCTCATTTGCTATCTGAGTCGGGTTAACTGGACTAAGGGAAGAATGTAGAGGCTAGAATAGATATCCATAGGATATAAACAGTCAGACATTATAATTTAAGAAGTCATAGTCATAAATGGAAGAGATTTACACACACACACACACACACACCATGAATGTGTTCTGTAAGTCAATATATTTGAATAAATTTGTGTAATTTCATAAATTGGATTTTTCTAAGTGTGTACACAAATTATTCAAATATTCTGAGCAAATCACTGTCCCTGTTGTTTTTTAAAATGTGCCTTTAAAGGCATGACCCTTTGTAATTTAATTCATCCCAAGTTTAGAAACCAAAGCCATAAAAACCAGTCAGTTGTAAGAATAAAAGGATTAGCATTATATAAAGCAGAAAGCAATGGAGCAATCCTTTAAACACCTGCTCAGACCTTCCTTACAGCTCCTTCCTGATGAATAGGAGCCTCGTCATACCAACTGCTAGTGCTGAAAAGGTTAAAAAAAAAAAAAGGAAGGAAGGGAGAGAGGGAGGGAGGAAGGAAGGGAGAAAAGGGTCCATGCCACTCTTACAAACTCAAGGAAAAAAAACTTATCAGAAGCAAAGAGATAGAAAAAGGCAAGAGAAGTGAGACTGTCCTGTTGCACCATACTTGAGGAAATGAGCCACTCCCAGAGCTGCTTGAACAGGGCGACTGCATGAGAAGTGGTTCTCCACCCTTCAGAGCAACCATTCAGATTATCTGCCTGTATGACTTTCCTTTTAGTGCAGAGATTTACAACCTCTTTGTTTTCTTTCTTCTAGTTTCTTCATACACGTTGTGTCATATTACATAAGGATCTCCCAAGACTCAGTGTCATCTTCTCCACTGGATGACAGACTGTTCTTTGAGGGGGTCTTTCAGAGTCTCTCAAAGTGAATTTTGTGAATACCACACAGCTTACATTTTAATTCAGAATTCAGAATATTCTAAACATGTTCTCCACATCTGGAGAAGAATCATTTACTGTTTCTGCATAAGGTAATAGCAGGCAAAAAGATAAAAATATTTTCCTTACAGAGATACCTGGAGCAAACAGTGGCCTCACATTTGTAGAGGACTTAATAGTCTATGGAATAGTTTCATACACATAATTCTATTTCATTTATCAAGGCAGCACACATCCTAACCCTTCAAGAGCCCCCAACTCCCAGCTCCAGCTTAAAACCCTTGGATGATTTTCCATTTCCTTTGGTATAAAGACCAAAATCTTTATCATGGTACCTAATTTCTACCTTTAACTTTATCTCACAAAACTCTATCCCAATGTCCTCTGCATTCCAGCCACACAGATCTTCTATCAGTTCCTCAAATGAGCCACAGGACATTTGCACATGCTTATTCATCTGTCTTAAAGTACTAGTCTACCTTCCATTTTGCCAGTTAACTCCTACCCTTCCTTCAGTTTTCAGCCCCATTGTCACTTCTTCAGAGAAGGCTTTCCCAGTCTCCCTGACCAAGTCAAATCCCTTTAAGATAGCTCTACATACCTTCCTGTCTTAGGACTTAATTCAATTATAATTATACATGTATTAATATTAATACGTGAATGCATTTTATCTCCACCAGTAGATTGTAAGTTCTATAAGGGTAGCAACTACATCTGTTTTTGCTTATCAGTGTATCCATAGTGGCAACTTAGTTCATGATACATGTATTCCACAATATTGAATGAATAAATGAATGATCTGTGTGTAGAGAAATGTTACATCCATACTTGATAAATCTGGAAACTGAGTCTCAGAGCATTTAAAGGATTTGCTCAAGGAGCACAGACACAGGTATTTGATTCCAAAGTATTTGATTCCTTAATTCAAGGCCAGGGAATGTATCATTTTAAGGACTGGAAAGTGTTGTATGGCACATAGTACGTGCCGAGTGCAGACTTTGCTGAGTGAAGAAATGGAAATAAACATGAAAATAGGAAGGAATGCATTATGAACTTCACTATGGCTTTCAGTGTGAAGAAAATAGTCTTGGTTGTGACACTGGGCAGGTCACCTCACTTTTTGAGGCCTTAGCTGAAGTCTGAACTGGTGATCTCTGTGCTCTGCAAATCTGAGATTCTGTGCTTCCAAATTCCTGGAATCCCACGTTGGGATTCCACCTCATAGCAGACACCTACCTGTGGTGGCTGAGTTATTTAGTAGCCCAGGTTTGACTTTATGTTTTGGATAATTTTCAATGCATTCAAAGAGCAATTATCACTATGCAAGAGAGGAAACGGCAAATGCATTTATGTTAAAGATATCACATGGTGGCTACAGAAACAATGGCAAGTTATTGCGGAGTATTAGCACAGCAGATGGAAAAGTGTTGTTATGACCTTGACAGTTGACCCTAGGACTTCTAGATAAGTTATATAGTTCTTTGTGAAGAAGCAAAGAACATCTGGGCAAAAGGATAGCATTGTTATCTGTTGGCATTGTTAAATGATTCAGAAACTAATAAAAGGGTATCATAAATACTCTCAGTCATTCAGCCAAGACTTAGGTAGAAACTGTAAGGGAAAAGCCACTTTCTTCTCTCAATAAATTTGGGATACTCCATCTAACTATTCACAGATACACACTATTATCCTGACTATCTCCTAACAAAATTCCCCACTAATGTGCTCCACAGTCTAGAGCTAGCTTACCTTTCCAGATTCATCTCTCAGCCACTCCCTGACTCTGTCTGGCCTCATAACTCTGTTATTTCATGACTCTATGAGAAATTCCATGGCTCCTTCAAGTCCAATTGAAATGTCTTTTTCTCTTCGAAGCTTTCCAAATGCTCCCAAGTAGAACACGGTGCTTGCTCCCTCCTCCAAATTCCCACGTTTATTTATGCCCAGGTGACAGCACTGATGGGCATCTGACTTAGGTTCTGATGACTTGTCTGTCTGTCTGCCTCCTGTTCCAATCACCCCACTAGCCTATAAGACCCTTGAAGATAGGAACGTATGCCTTATTCATCATAAATACTGCAAGTACACAGTTGCATGCCTAACATTTAGAAAAATCTATTGAGCTAAAAGCCAGGTGGCAACTAATCAGTAGATGAATTTATTATAATAGGAGAATCAGTCGTATTACATCAACCCATATAATAAAGTTTACCAGGTAGTGTCCTTACTTTAAACCCAAACAAGTAACTCTAATGCTAACAATTTTAAGCACTCTGATATGCCAATAATGGAGTTTTACAAGAGGTATAATATTACTCTACTTCTTATCTTTTAGCTAAATTATTAAAGTTTTTTTCTATGTCAGACACAGACCTAGAGATCTGGATGTATTATCTCATTTAATCTTCAAACCACCCTATGAGTTATTATTGTTCTCATTTTCAAATAGACTAGTTGAGGCATATGTAGATAAGGTACTTTCCACAGGCCTCAGGGTTAACTGGCAGGGCTGGGATTTGAATCCAAGTTCTAAAACCTACACCTAAAATCTGAACTCCTCACCACCATGCTGTTTTCCACCTAGCTAACCCTAGTATCTGCACTGGGGGGCTGGGGGGTGGGTCACAGCCTCAATATTTCTCTTCACCCCTTATTCCTTTCAATTTACTGTTCCTTTTACTCATACAGAACATTGCACTTAGGTATTTCATAATTCTACCTGGCAGAACCTCACCACCGTTACTAACACTTATTATCAACAGTCTAAGGACTCCCTTTGTCCTTTAGTTCTAGAGAGAAGAAAACTGAGACGCGGAGCAGTTACGTAACTTAGCCGACGTAACAGAACTAAGAAGGAGGAGAGCCCAGAGTGAACCCAAGCCATTTGACTCCAGCACTCAAGGGGCTATCATCTACTTCCTTAGGGAATTTCTGCATCATTTGGAACTCCACACATCAAGGTGTCTTGTATTGTTACCCACCCAGTCAATTCCCCAAGTCAGGCCAATTGCAGCAAGGAAAATCACATGTGAATGCAAATGCCTTCTTTTCAAAGAAAACAAACTTCGCATGTTTTCTTATGTGTAAAAAGATGCTAAAATCAGTGGCATGCTATAATTTTAACTCATCTGCTTCCTTTAAGGGGCCTCAGTTCTGTTTTCAAAACTAATTAGCATTGTCCTATTTAGACTTAATCCTTTCAGGGAAACACAGGTAAATAATCTCAAATTCATATTCATTTGCCTGGTTGATCAGACAGTCTTTTTCATTTTACCAAGAGATAATTGTTCACCATCATAGAAGTTACACATATCAGACCTTGATCTAGTCATCGGCACTAACATTTTTTGAGTCTTTATATAGTCTATGCCAGATGCTGTGCTGAACTTTTTCACCCAGATCCCTCCTTTCTATTAATGTAATCCCTTCATTAGCCTTTTTTTATAGGTGAGGAACTAAAGTCTGAGAGGCTGAGCCCCTTGGTCCTAGAGCCCATGGCTGGAGGGAACTCAGATGTGTCTGAGTCTGGACTCTTAACAACTCAATTTATTCTCAGCCTCTACTGCCACTATTCTAGTCTTTTCCCCACCCTCACCCTTCTAATTAAGGAAAGTTATCCAGACAGAATTTTTAAAAAAAGTTAATAATAGAATACCTGATAAGGCCCAATTCATCTCCATTCAAATCTACCATTTTCAAGACAGTCATTTCCTTGTCTGTATTTGAAGAATACCTAGTCACCAAAATAAAGAAAGTTGGTCAGTTTTCTGGTAGAGACTGGCACCCATGTATGAAAAACAATAGACGTTGGCACAGAAGCAAAATCCAACACACCTCTCCGTAAGCTGGGCTCCCTGACGTGCTGTAGTCCTACAAATTGCATCCTGGACCTCTTTCCTCAGCTAAAGAAATGGTTTGCAGCTGTGATTGGAGTGAAGGGCTTTAGGTGAGCTAGCTGACCTAATTTTTATGTAATATATGCAATATTACATAACATGTATTGCTTAGAAAAAGTATCTCTCTTTGAAATTTCTATCAGATCAAATTTTAATGGACTCTCTTAAAAATAGCAGGGAATATACAAAATCAAAAACATTCATGACCTGCAATTTAAAGTGTGTTTTTATGTTCTTTCAAGGGACATCAGATTATATTTTCTAAAAATCAACTCTTGAAAGCTATTGAAAAATATGTAGACAAATGTAAAATGTCAAATAGTCAGGTTGAACTGAGATACTATTGTACTCGGCTCATCACTTAAAAAAAAAAAAAAGACAAAATAATCATCTCCCCTAGTTGTTCATTCAATTATTCTAGGTTTATTTCTTCTGTTTCGTTCCAGTTTTTTTATTATTATTCTTTTATCTCCTCTCTCTTGCCACATTCTCCTGGACTAAGATGATTATTTCTAAATAACATAATAAAAAAAGCTATTCATTAATTTAACAAACACTTGTTATGCACAATTTTATCTCTATTTTACAGATGAAGAAACTGGGAGCCAATAAATTAAGATAAGTAAAACACGTATTATCATCAACATACACATCCTAAAGGTCACACAACTAGGAAGTGATAAAGCTAAGATGAGACCACAATTATATCAGATTCCAAAGCCTGAGTCCTTCAAATATTCACACTGACTCCCACAGCCCTCACAGTAGGAAGATACATTCACAGGTTGGTGTGTGTTTCAATGTTAATTTTTTATTACTTAAAAATATAAATAAATATTTAATAAAAAATAAACATGTCTTAGATTATAAACATGTTTTTAAATTATTTTAGTTTTAATACTTTTTTTCAGGAGCTTACCATAGTCAAATAACAACTCTGGTCTTAGATTCTGTAGCCATTTCCTAAAGGAAACATGATCACATTTTGATAATTCCCCCTCACCTTTCTCTCTCTGACAGTGGATTCTGAAGGTAAGAAAAAGGGCTTCGGTTGATCTGTGCACCATCCACGTTTCCTTTATTGATAAAGAGTTTGCCTGGTTTCAAATTTGTGTGCGCTACCTCAATGCTCTGTGGGTTAAAAACAAAAAGAGTTGTAAAGTTCGAAATCCTGATGGGATATTGACTTAGTAAATATACACAGAAGAGACCCTTGGACAATGTCCTTTGCCTCCAACCTGTTCCCACTATGATATGAAAGCTGGAGAATCACAGGTCTGGCTGGTGTCATTCTGGAGGTAAGCAGACATGACCTTCAAGGTTGAGACAGAGGAAGTGCTATGTATAGAGAAGCGCAGTGCGATTAGCACCTAAAGCTCTCAGGACTGCTGAGTCAGGCGTGATCTGCCATTTCAGATGGCCCAAATGGGAGACTTGACTCTTAACAACACTGGGACAGAAATTGTTAATATGTAGGTATTTCCACCCTTCCTACGCGCTCCATCCCAGCACCTTCTAAGGCAGACTTTTTCAAACTTTGAGAAGCACAGTACGCAATACAATTTTCATCATAACTTAATACACATCAACATATATATTCTAAAACAAAAGTTTACAAAACAAATTGTATCCTTAATACGGAAAGGTTGGAATGTTTGTAATTACTTTTGGTTCCTTGATGGGTTTCTTTTCATGTGACTTTGTGCAGAGCACAGACCATGTGGAGCCCTATAATTTAAAAGGGTTACATTCAAAATGTGTTCTATTTCTTTAGATGACTGCATGAGGCTTACTGCCATAGAACCCTCCTCTCCCAATCAGTCAGTGCCTCAAGCTTAACAACCCACAGCTCAGGACCGGAAGCTACTAGCGAGTCAGGAAGGGAAATGAAAGGTAGGTGGTAAGACTGTGCTCAGACCAAGACCCTGCAGGGACTGTCTCAAGAGCACACAAATCCACTCCTAAAAGACTCCGAGCCGTAGTAAACAACAGCTGCCTCTGGGTTCTTTGCCTACCTTCATGATGCCAGTGACCATGTGCTCAAAAGTCCGATTGCTAAATCCTTCACTGGCAATTACAAATACAGTATACTGGAAAAATCCTGCTGGACCTGAGTGTGTGTGAGTGCCACTCAGGATAACATTGTCTCTTCTGTACAGGGAGCCATATTTACTCTGAAGTCTCTTCAGGACCTTCAAGAAAGAAAGAAAGAAACTGGACTAAGAAGAGGAATAACATAGGAGTTTAGCATGAGAAAAGGCTCTGATTAATCTAATCACTGATCCATATCAATGACATTCCTGTCAAGTGGCCTTTCACCATATGTATCATCACAGTGTATCTATAGCAGATAAATAGTTTATATAGTAGAGATAGCTTGACCATATCATCATACTAACAACAATTGTAATAGCTAACATTTTATAGATTCTTGCAAGGTGCAAGCATGCACAATGCTAGGAATTACATACATTATGTCATTCAAAAGCTTTGTAACAACCCCAAGAGATATTTTTAACCCTATCTTTTAGCTGAGAACATTGAAGTGCACAGAAGTGATTTGCCTACTGATCTAATGACACAGCCTGAATCCAGATCCAAGTCCCTCCAACTATAAGATCCAGTGCTCTTATCCATTCATCATTCCACGCAGAGCATTAATATTCGGGCACTCTTCTAAACATTAAGAATATATGAAGTTCCTACACTGAGAAGTTTTTATTCTAATGAGGGAGAAAAATAATAAGCAAATAAATATGTAATATTATATAGTGAGAAACGCTATGAAGCAAAATATTGCTGATTAAAGAAAAAGAGCGTGATGGGTGTTAGTGAGGAAAGATTTTTCCAAAGATTTTACCTTTCACCAGAGGTTTAAATGAAGAGAGCAAGCTGGTCACTCAATACCTGGGGGGAAAGCATCCTGGAACAGTGAACAGACAGTGCAAAGGCCTCTTTACTCAACTGCCTAACTTCCGAAAATGAAGAACTCAATATTCCCTGCCACAGATCATTACAGTTATTGGTCTCGGAAAAGCCAGCACTATGACCTAAGGACACCCCAGCAATCCTGTGGAGAGGTCCATGTGGAAAGGAACCATCTTGTCGGCACTAAGTTGTTAGCCACGTGGGTGAGAAGCCTATCAAGCCTTCAAACAACTGCAGCCCAGCCCACACTGAGTTCAACCTCATGACACAGAAGTAATGCTATGTGACTTCTGTTCTAACATAAGTTAGAATTACCCAACCCAGCCTCTTCGGCTTTCCTGACCCACAGAAATCCTGAGCAGTGATACAGGATTATTGTTACCTTCTGTCACTGAGCTTTCTGGAGAGGCTCGTTGTACAGCAATACATGACTAATATAAAGAGACTCAGTAAATGTTCATTGAATTAATTACTCAATGAACATCCAAACGCATGATTAGTATATTTGTGTGATACATACACCTCAAGGAAACAACAGAAAGAAAATTAGTGATGTTGCTGTTTCTGAGTACCTGTTTCTCATTATGCTTTAATCAGAGGCAATTTGAAATTTGGTATCATTGCAGCTTCTTTGTGAAAGATGCATTGACATTTTTATGTCAAAAATCATTCAAATCAGCAAAAGTGTCAAACCCAAGCCAGCTTTCCTCAATGTAATATATTGTCACCTAATACTAGGAACAATGATAAAGGCTCATTTATGACACAGATGACAAATACTCTTTCTCTCATGCACTCAGTCCGATTAATGGTGGTTGCTCTCAGGAGTAGTGTGTTCAGATGGATTCTGAATCCAAATCTGGGATTAACAAAAAAGAGTGACTTTTTTGATTAGCAGTGCTATCTGCCTTGAGTATGGCATAGGCAGTGGTATGCTGATAAACTGTCTCTTTAAAGAAAAAAGAAAGCCCTCATTTGTATTGTTTGCCAATTTCCGCTGTATGAATACTCCTACCATAGTCAATTTCAAGGTACCAAAAATTTAATAACCAGCTCACAAAGTTCCTGAATATTTAACAATCTGAAGCTGGTACAAGCCAGTTCTAGAACATCGCTGGTATGTAAGGGAGTAGCAGCAACTTGTGAGCTATATACTTAACACACATAAAGACATCTAGTTAACCTCTTCTATTTTAGGTGAAGAGCTACACCACCCTCATTGTAGTCATGGAATCACTGAATCAGGAAAACGATCTTACAAACTATCTTGCCTCATTAACCTCTCCATGTTCCAAACACCAATTGCTAGGTTATCAAGTTCATGTGCTGAAGCAATCTTGTGACACCAAGCAACTGTGGAAAGGGAACATGATATAATCTGAGTAACATCGTTCTGACAAAGTAACCCACATTCTCCACCTCAATAAGTTTCCATATTCCTTCTGTTTGATCCTAACCCCAGCCCCAACTCTTCATCACTCTTACATATTCTTCCACACAGTAGCTACTGAACTCATGGAGAAGACATATCTGTAAGGAAATGGGGGAACAGTCAATGAAGGGAATGAAAGCTTAACTAAGGTCAAAGGCTAATATTCTTACAATTCTGTAGCCCTAACCAGAAGGTAGTGAAAAAAAGAATGGTGGGTCAACTTTTAAGCTCCCCTAACCTTACCCCATTTTTATTCATAAAAAATTATAGTGTTAGGATTTTAGAATTAAGTCTATTTATTCAGGCTTATTTAAGAAGCAAGCTCTTAAAAATATAGAAATTATAAATATTCAATTTTAAAACAAAAGTATTATCAACAGCTCACGGAAATTTTATACTAAACTGCTGTCTCTAATTTAAAATTAGAAACATGGGACTTCCAGGGAAAAAAAGAGAAAAATAAAAACTCAATCATCTAATACCAATGCCTGCAAATAGCCATTATAAATAGCATGTTTTCTACTTCATGAAAGGGGGGGTATTTTAATATAGAGCAAAGAATTTACATTAATGGCTACAGCTCACTTCTTTGTCTTCAGTTTCCATTTCATTTCCTATTACTGACACTCTTGGGAATATGACAGAGAGATTTAGAAAGTAATTCTGTTTTCCTGTCCTGCTTCACTGCTCAGAGGTCATCCTTAATCTTTATTCCATGCTGGAAATTTTACCAATCTTAAATCTGAGACTGAGAACCTGCTTAAAACCAGGTGTTATAAGTAAGCTTAATGGTACTTGTTTAGCTACATTTATTTTTCACACCTTCCCTTGGGATCACTAAGTGGGTTCATTTAAAGACCTTCCTGCTGGGTCTCAAGTTGCATGAGGAAGCAAAACTAGGAAGAGACAGTTAAATGGTGCCCACTATTGACTTAATAGCACCTACAACCCAACACATCAAACTCCTCTCTCTTCCACTCTCCACCCCCAAAGTCTACCTTTTGACGCTCCTATTTCTATTATGACACCACCATTTCCCATTCAGAACCATCTTTGATTCCTCAGGAAAACAGTATAGTGCAGTAGTAATGAACATGCACTCTTGCCACCAAGATGCCTATGTTTGAATCCCAACTCTGACAGTCTTCACTGAGTAACCTTGGACAAGTGACTTGATCCTCTCAGTTTCCCATTCTGTCGAATGACATAATATTACGTCCCTCATACAGTCATTTGGAGGATTGAGTTAATTAATATATAAACATATGTATTAATTATATATATGGAACAGTGCCTGACTCATCATGGAAGTATGTTAAGTGTTAGTTCTTATGTCTATTCATCCTCAAATCTCATTAGCATTTAATTTGACCTCTTACCACCATTTAGTCTCACTGCTGCCCTATTGGTTTAGGATTTTTGTGCCAGGCTCATATAACATAGAGGAAACTGCCAGGCAAAGTTAAAATCCTTCCTGCAACTCTACTTGTCCTTTCTAGCTCTTTCAGCTGTCCAACACCCTGCAAAACTCCTCTGTTTGAAATGCCTAGTGTGATTAGTGTTTTCCAACTGAACTCTCACCAATAGAGTAATATTAATTTAAAAAATTTGCCAATTTGTGTCCTCACCTCTAGTTCTAGTTTATTGCAAACCACCTCAAATATCACTGTCTAATTAATCATTCTAACTCAAAAGTTTTCTAAGAATCCCCATCACCTACAGAATTAAAAAAAAATCTGGCATGCCCGGACCTCTACAATTATGACCAACACACTTTCCAGGTACATCTCCAATTACGTGCCTAGGTGTGTCCTAATAGAACTAATCTCTGTCCCTTCAGAGAAGTGTCTACATTCCTCCCTTGTGCTTCTTCTGTGTTCATGCTGTCCCCTCCATTTGAGAGCTCTCCTTCCCAATGTTAATCATGTAAAATTCTGCCCATCCAAGTGTCACTTCCACTTCGAAAATTTCCATTTCCTGAATCCCCATGTGGTGGTTTTAAAATACTGTATGGATTTTATACTCCTTTGATATTCCTGCCTTCAAGAAGTAAAGCTTAACTTTGTTCTCCCTTAGTGTGAAATAGGCTTAGTGACTTGTTTCCAATGAATAGATCAGGGTGAAAGTGATGGTGTGCAACTTCTGAGCCTGGGTTAGGAAAGGCACTGTGGCTTCTTCCCTGCTCTTTCTCCTGAGTTTCTCACTCTGAGGGAAGCCAGCTGCTCTGTCACAAGGATATGGACAGTGGAGAAATGAGGACTTTTGCCAACAGCCACATGGGTGAATCTTCTTGGAAGTGGATCTTCCAGCCCCAGTCAGGCCTTCAGATGACTGCCGTCTTTGCCAACATCTTGATTTTCAGATACCCTAAGCCAGAACCCCCTAGCTAAATCAGGCTTGAGTTCTTGACCCACAGAATGTGTGAGGTAATGAATGCTTGTTGTTTGAAGTCACTATACTTTGGGATTGTTTGTTACTCAGTAATAGATAACTAATTCACCACTATGCTTTTACTTCAATGAATTATAGTTATTTGCATATTTCTGTCACAGTCCTTTCTCCTACCCCCAACTACGTAGTGAGCTCATAGGGGACATGGATTATGACTCACTTAGCTGTGTGTCCCCTGAAATGACTGGCAAAGTAGGTTATCAATGCATTTATTTTTCCTCCAAGATAAAGAAAAATATCACTTTTAAGAATATGGGCTCTCGGACCAGATATTCAGAACCAAGCTTTACCATTTGCTAATTGTGTAAATTTGGAAAAGTCAATCATCTTCTTTAAGACTCAGTTTCCTTATCCATAAAATAGAGATCACAATAGACCCACATCAGTTTTGTTGTAGTGTACGGGTGAGGAAAATACTTCCTCCCCAGCTCCTCATTTTTCATAAATGGAAGAGGCTTCTGTTCCACTCTCCAAGAGCAAGTGAGATTGGAGAAATACTTTTAAGCCCTCGTGTCACCCTTCTCACTGGTTCACTCATACAGTGGAGTGTACCATTTAAAATTCTGCCCATTCAAGTGTCACTTCCACTTTGAAAATTTGTATTTCCAAAGTGTTTAAAAGGTGAAATTATTGATAGAACATGACATTGACTGATGGACATTTAATGGTCACTGTTTTGTGTACTCATCTCATTTCTTTCTCACATTCATGAATATGCAAGAAGACATTAAGGAAGCATATTCTCTTTCTGTGACCAGAACCTATGCAGAAAATATAACTAGGTCAGGGCCTAGAAATTGGCTTAGAGAGATAGACTTGGAAGTCCATATCTATCACTCTATTTCTCCCTTCTCTCTCTCTCTCTCTTTCTCTCTCTCTCTCTCTCTCTCTCTCTCTCTCTCTCTCTCTCTCTCTCCCTTTTACAAGTATCAGGTAGCCCAGGACATCCACCCCATCTATGCACCTTTCTGCTAAGCTCAACATGACCCACAGGTGAGTAACAAGATCTAAATTTACAGAAAATCATAAAAGAATCTGCCATATTCTACAATACAGTTTAAGGATTAAACTAACATATTCTTTTAAATTTTTATTATGGAAAATTTCAAACACATACAAAAAATAATCAGTGTCATATAATGAAACCCCCATGGGCTATTACCCATCTTCAACAATTTATGGCCAACCTCATTTCAGTGTTGTATTTTAATTCTCATCTGGTTCCTTGCATCTATTCTCAATTTTCTAAAAACTTCAGGGAAGGGTTACTGATTAATTGGCATTCTCAGAATTCTAACAAGAAGACTAAATGAGAGAATGTATTTGAAAGTCACCTGGAACATAATAAGCTACAAGAAAATTAGCATTAGTAATGATGATAAGCCACCAGCAGAATTGAAAGAAAATTTTTATTAAGATGACTTAGAATGGAAAAATGAGGCTGTTCACCTCACATGATTGTCTGCTGTATTGGCAAGAGCTTATAATGTTGAGGGTAGTAGAAACTTACTGTATGAGAAACCAGGAGGTCTTAGTTACAGTCACAATTACCCACAGAATTTTCTTTTCAATCATGTCATTTCTTTCTCACGTGAATTTCTTACCTCCAGCCTCATTCGTTGGGATACCATGCCTATGTCGATGCTGACAAACACCATTCGATTTGACCCATCAGGTTCTGCCAGGACGAAAGCACGACTGAACAACCTGGTAAGAAGGCCCCGTGCGTTCTGGCCATTTTTACTGTAGCCCATCTAAAGAGGAAGAGAGAATCAGAACCACTCTGTCTCACTCCACTGCTGCCAGAAAGCAGGCTCAACCATAGAAGAAGAAACTACTTAGGAAAGACAGAGACAAACAATGCAGGTGACACCATAGCCTTGGATGAGATATGTGTTTTCAAGAGTAAAGCCAACATCGTAAAAGAGGTTGTAGTCTTCTTGGTAGAAACATGTAAAGGCAAAGTAGTGATCAGCTATGGTTGAGGAAAGAGCTGATCTGGCTCAGAACTTCATCACTATACTAGAGACCTTTTGGTGCTTCTCATTTCTTTGAAAAAAAAGTTTTCTCCCGCTAAGGTACTACACAAGAAAATAGTTCCCCTGCCATCCACTTTGCCCAGAAACATCCTGAAGATTGAAGGCTCCCTCATTTTGATTGTTGATGTGCGTCCCCCCTTTTTTTTTCTGAAGAAAACGGTTTCTTTATGAATAAGTAATCTTTACTGAGAGTACTTCACCCTGGCTTTTCCCATGTTGTCCCTCTCTAAGGCAAATCAGAACAAATACACCTTTTCTAAGTCCCTTCTCTCACCCTTAAAGTATACCCACGTCTTTAGAATGCTCCCTCTACTGCTTGCTCATGTGAGTCTTTATTGAAAGTTCACATTCCAGAGTTGCTCTTCAAAACAGACAGCAGGGAAGATAATTGGTCCTTGAACAATTCAGGTTTGAACTGTGCAAGTCCACTTATACATGGATTTTTTTTTCAATAAATGCAGTCGGTCTTTTGCATCCACAGGTTTTACAACCACAGATTTAATCAACTGTGGATTGAAAATAGTGATCGAAAATAGTATTTTCACATTTCCAACCACAGATCAAAAATACTGTTTTGATAAATCTGTGGATGTGAAGTGCCGACTATAGTTAAGTCTTAGGGGAATCAAAAGTTACACGTAGATTTTGGACTGCAGGGGAGTCAGGACCCCTAACCCTCACATTGTTCAAGGGTCAATTGTAATTTCTAGAATCTAAAGATTATTTAGTAGGAGGGAGACAATCCCATCAGACAATTTCATGCTCTGGTTTCCCAGGGAAGGGTCGATATAAATGGTATGACTGCCATCAAAGCCATGAAGTAGCAGCCAAGACATACATAACACATTGAAGGGTTTTACTTGGCTTACATTGTGTTGGCCCACGTTAGGTTTCCTGTTTTAACTACTAGAGTTGCCTACATTTTCCAGTTGAGAGATTTAAATCCTCAAATCTTCAATCCAGAGATTTTTCTGGTTTCTCTTGAACAAACTGTCATATACAGCAACCCTGAATCCACATTCTTACAGGCAACAATCAGCTAGAGCTATTCCCTTTCTAGTTGTACCATAGTCCTACCGTCCCCAAATTGAGGGCTCACTAGATACGCATCATCTTACACTGGCCTACTTCTGTCATTTGTGGTACCTGCACAATCCTATCTCCTAGAGTTGTTTTGAACAATAAATATGTTAATGCATGTTAAAAATTTAGAGCAATGGCTGGCTTACAGCTTTAGTTTTATTTACATATTTAAACATCTTACATAAACATTTTACTTGTTTGTTTCCACTGCAGACAACAGCCCTGTCACTTCATAAAAAACAGCCACCAGTCTTTACAAGAGAGTTGTGGTTTGACTGAAAGTTCCTTTCTTCCTCATAACACAATATTCATAGTTTTAGACAGCAGTGAAGTGAATGGAAAAGTGAGAAGACGATGATGCAATAATCAGAAATAAATGCATAATGAAAAAAAAGAAAAAATTTTGTTTCAGTCTCTTTGAGGAGCCCATGATTTACCTACCAAGTTGATATCTGCTACTTGTCCTGTGCAGTCAGCTCGCCCAACACCAATATGGTAGCCAGTGAAGTTCGTAAATAGAGGAGGCGCCGGGGTACTAGTTACTGGGGTACTAGTCACTGGGGTACTAGTCACTGGGGTACTAGTCATTGAGGTACTAGTCCCGTCGGTGACTGTGGGGCCCTGGGTAGCTGGCAAACCTGAGTCTAAAAAGAGAATAAGATATTTGAGAAACAACAATTCAGCCTACTTATTTGTCAGCATGAATTAGAACACATAGGTTCAGGTTCCCAAGGAAAAAAATCTTTGTATACTCTCTTATATGTAAGATATTTGATGATAATTATCTCAGGAACTTGTTTTATATCAGTCTTCAGGAGGATCTTTTTCTTGAGCTGGAGATGTTTCAGCCGAACAATCAAGGCATCCATCAAATGTCGTTCAGCTCCTTATCACAAGCCATTCCTTGTCAAACCGGTCTCCCTTCATTCACTCACCCTGCACGTCTGCACCAGCCCAGCAAATCAGGTGCCAGTTTCCTGGCACACAACCTACTACATCCAGCCTCTGGGTATTTATTTCTACCCTTCTCTTCATCTCCCTCACTCCTTTCTGTTCCACCAATCAGTCTCCACTACCAACTTCAAAGCTGGTTCATTTTCATCAGACTCAAATCCAGCTCAACCCTTCATTTCCAGTCCCAGCTGTCTCTACCCTGCTCTGATCCCCCTCAATCTTCTCAAGACTTTTATTCTTTTTTTTAAAGATTTTTATTCTTAACACAACCTAGATCATTATACATTTGTTGACACAGTTCTTCTTTTGTTAGTGATTCTGATATCACCATATGTGTGTGTGTGTGTGTGTGTGTGTGTGTGTGTGTGTGTGTGTATGTATTTATATATTACACAAATAGCAGGGAGGTAGTGATTCAGAGGATAGGTGCCAGAAACAAACAATCTGGGTTGGAAAACTGAATTTACCTGAAAAATCACTTAGGCTACTTCATCCCAATTTCCTCATCTATAAAATGATAATAATACCCTATCTCCTAGAGTTGTTTTGAACAATAAATATGTTAATGCATATTAAAAATTTAGAGCAATGGCTGGCTTATAGCTTTGGTTTTATTTACATATTTAAACATCTTACATATACATTTTATTTGTTTGTTTGTTTCCACTGCAGACAACAGTCAGGGGTGGCCAAGGCAGCAAATGTCAATGTCACAGGGATTCATGGTAAGAAAGTACTTAGGCAAGAGATTAACAACTAACTAATTCTGGGAATTTGGGAACTCAAAAACACTTAGCGATCACCTCATCTAGGATCCTCAGTTTTACATATGAGAATACGAAAGCCCAGAGAAGTGACTTAACCAAGATTTCACAGAAAGCGTATGAATAACGAGGTGCCCAAACCAGCTCCTCCAAGTCAGAACCTGAGAATCTTCCAACTACATTCCAGATGGAGTTAGAACCCATGTCTTCTCATCCCCAAGCTCACATTTTCAACAAGGCATCAAGTATTGCAAGGAAGGAAGCATGCACCTTTGCTAGTACCTCACTGATAACCAATGTAGGAATATGATACCAACCAAAGCAAAACCTAGTCACATAGCCCAGGGTAAGCTCTTTGTAATCTCAGAGTCTCAGCTTCCCCATCTGTAAAATGGCACTAAGACTAGCACCTACCTTCACAGGCATTTTATGAGAATGAAATGAGAGAATTATGTAGACTCCTGACTGCAGTGCTTGACACATAGTGACCCTTCAATAAACAACGGGCGTTACGTAATTACTGATAACCTCCCTCAACCTCTGGATTCTCTCATTTTAAGAGCTAAAACTAAGTCTGCCCTATAGATCCTTTTATTTCTAGCAGTCCCATACCCTGCTCTGCCCACTGGCACAGATAGGGACATGGCAGAGAATACGCTGGAAAAGAAAAAAGGCCACAAAAGAGAAAACTGAGGTGAAAAAAAAAATGCTGTCTCCTTTTCCACTTGGCCTGAGACCAGCCCTCCCTTTACTTTGGTTAAAGCACTCAATCTCTACTGTCTTCTCTATTCATTGAACAAGTATACAACCTAACACCAAAGTAGAGCCTTCATCAAAGACCCATGGGCCTAGATAGTTTTCAAAAACGAAATTTATTTTTAACATTAAAAAACAATTAAGAGGTGTTTAAACATCCCAATTTCTAGCATCTCTGGAAAACTCAGGCAGTCTGGGTCCATATGATGTTATAACCACGAACAGCTGGCACTGTGGAAGGACTGTAGACCCTCTTCACCAAAATCTCAGCTGCCCCACCCAGGTTCACCTCCCCACTCCACCTCACTTACAGAACTTGATTGGCCCTTGTAACTATTTGAATTCAAGACTCTTTTCTCTAAGTCTTTCTAAAGACTAATTGATAGTCACTGGGTCTTTCATTCTCCTTTTGCCCCCATAAGAAGATGATGCCAAAAAGAGACAAAGAGAAAGAGAGAGGCTCGGGGCAGAAGTTCACAATCCTGGGCCTGAAAGAATCCTGAACTGTGCTTAGATCAGTGGAAAAGTGAGAGACAAAAAAATGCATGTGAGATGCTGTCAACTCTGGGGGCAAAGGTAAACTTCATAAAAATTGCTATCAATGCAGAAAGAGCAAATAATGTAAAGGTTAGGTGGCTATCCCAGGCGATTAAGTACGTATTGAACTGTCCTGTTATCAGCATTATCAGCAGACACTCTTTCTTGCCTTAGTGTCCCCAGTAATCAAGAAATTTCCTATGGGCCCAACCCGGTGCCTCAGGTGGTTGGAGCTCCATGCTCCTAACTCTGAAGGCTGCCGGTTCGATTCCCACATGGGCCAGTGGGCTCTCAACCACAAGGTTGCCAGTTCAACTCCTCAAGTTCCACAAGGGATGGTGCACTTCGCCCCCTGCAACTAAGATTGAACAGGGCACCTTGAGATGAGCTGCCTCACGGATGACTCAGTTGGTTGGAGCACAGGCTCTCAACCACAAGGTTGCCAGTTCGATTCCTTGAGTCCCACAAGGGATGGTGGGCAGCGCCTCCTGCAACTAAAATTGAACACGACACCTTGAGCTGAGCTGCCGCTGAGCTCCCGGATGGCTCAGTTGGTTGGAGCGCGTCCTCTCAACCACAAGGTTGACGGTTCGACTCCTGCAAAGTGGGCTGCGCCCCCTGCAACTAGCAATGGCAACTGGACCTGGAGCTGAGCTGCGCCCTCCACAACTAAGACTGAAGGGACAACAACTTGAAGCTGAACGGCATCCTCCACAACTAAGACTGAAAGGACAACTTGACTTGGAAAAAAATACTGGAAATACACACTGTTCCCCAATAAAGTCCTGTTCCCCTTCCCCAATAAAATCTTAAAAAAAAAAAAATCCTATGGGTCTAAGAAAAGCTTCCAAGAGAGCTCATGACACTTGCCTTTGTGATTTTCAATGGTCCCAGTGGTGATAAACAAGAGGCTGAGAAGGGCCACGGTGATCGCAGTCATCATCAAAAGGAGGAAAATCAGAAAGGTCTCTAATGTGGAGAAGGTTTGTTTGGCCATTTCTCCTAAAACAAAACAAAACAAAACAAACAAACAAAAAAAAAATCAGAGAGAGAGAGAGAAATGGAAGAAGAAATATGGGACAGGCAGAAAAAGACAGAATCACAAATTAAAATGCATATGCTTCAAGCTGCCCAAGGTTACGATATCTTAGCTCTTTCATATGAATCGACTATACCAGGAAGTACAGAGCACATTTGCCACTAGTACCACATTCCAAACCTGTAGCAGACAAGACCAATCAATCACAGCAGCTTTGATAAGTTTAAATGGGATTTCCAAATCCTTCTCAGCGCAGTGCTCATCCTGGCAGCCATCACTCATCATTTGGCATTGGCAGCTAAGCTAAAATCTATTTGCATTCCTTGACTACATAATTTCTGCTTTCATTTATGGTGATGATGCTGTTTTGGCTCTCTACATGGGTCTGGGTTGGTGTACTTCTGTCAACAGGGATGACTAATCCATTCACATTGTTCGTACTAATTGTAAGAAGCTGGCTGGAGTGAGGGCTGTAATCTGTGGTTACGGACAAAGCAAAATTGTCTTGTCCACATGGCGGTGAAATCCATACCTTTGGCCTTTAAACTCTATGTTCTAACTTTCAATTACTACTGATGAGCAAATGGCATGGAAAAGGGGGTTAGCATCTCTAGTCTCAAGCCAGGTATTAGGAAAATTTCCCTCTTCAGTAAACAGAAGATCCCACATATTTTGCTAACTGTGTATCAAAGGATGAGGATTAGGAATAATGATAAAGATAAAGATAATCCCTGTGTTCTACAAAGCAGAAAATGTCCTAATAGATTCCTTAAGATATTTTAGGAGAAGAATTCATCATTGGGACTCACTGGGACTATAGAAGCTAAAAATCCATACAATGTAGAAGGAGAAAGTATAATATGGTAATTAAAAAATGGATTCTGAAGTCTGACTCCAGAATTTAAATCTCATTTCTGCCATTCACTGCAACTTGGAAAATCCCCAACAATTAGCCTCCATATCCCCATTTGTAAATAGGAACACGATGATAATAATTTTAGTACCTATCTCATAAAGTTTTTATAATAAGAGGAGATGATACAAATAATAACTTATTTATTCCATGAAATGTAGTAAGTGCTCAAGATGTAAATGTGGCCACGTGGTAGGAGCCTGTGTGACAAACAGACATGGTTCAAAATCAAACTCTTTTTTTGCTAGTTTTGCTCTGCTGAATTGATTACCACTATTGGCCCCTTACACAAGTCAACAGTGGCCCTTGATTTAACATTAGAGTTTCCACCTCTGACTCAGATTTCAATGATGTACCTCATGTGTCTCACTACTCTATTTCATTGCCAGAACTACTGCCAACATATTACATTTCTTTTTGAATACATGAGCACTATTTATTTCTCATCAATGATTAAAATCTGAATTTGAAAGTTAAGGCAAATGTCTTGTCTGCCTTCAGAAGTCAATTGAACCTTGGAGAGCTGAATCAATAATTATACTTTAAAGGATTCTACATTTTTCTAATGGTTCCCACTTAAGTTAGCATAATCCTGTAAAGTCAATGATGAGGCTCTAATGACACAATAGCAGGCCAGCTACTTGCCACATCTTTACTGTGCTGAGGTCCCTGTTTCTCAAGACTGTGAAAGTGAAAAGCAGTGGTTTGGCAAAATGGGTTTCCAAAGCTAAGAAAAATGGGTGAGGCAGTAGTTTGCAGTAGTTTCCAGCTAGACTCTTCCCAGCCGACCCTTCTCTTACTTTAATAAATCTTCCTTGTCTTAGGAAAAAAAAAGAGAATGAAAGAATTAAAGGAAGGAAGGAAGGAAGGAAGGAAGGAAGGAAGGAAGGAAGGAAGGAAGGAAGGAAGGAAGGAAGGAAGGAAGGAAGGAAGGAAGGAAAGAAAGAAGGAAAGGAAGGAAAAAAGAAAAAAAATAGGTGAAGGTTTAGGGTTTCATCAAGCTCTCTGAGGCAATGGATGACTCAAGATCTCTCCCCCCTTCTCCAAGAAAATGCAGGCGTTCTTACCAGATTCAACCTCTCAAAAGAATTTTTGCATCCAGGAAAGCAAATGATGATCCAGAATCTTGTTTTCTGTCCCCTTGCACGTTGCTCAGCTAAGACTTCTCCGCGCTTCCTGAAACCTAGGAAGGAAAGATTTTTCACACTGATGTCCAGGAGAGTTAGAGTTCTCATTATCATACTTTTGTGGGCTTGGTACAAGGATGAGATTAAAGTGTATTGATAACAAAAGGCTTATTATATGCAAACTCTCCCCTGGAACAGCTTGACACTGAGGTAGAAGTTACAGAAGGCCAGCTGGACTAAAGGTCATTTCAGCCTTTATACAGCTCCTCCAGCAATGTCACAAGCTGGGACACACACAAACACATACACACACACACACCCCAAAAAAAAAAGCACCTGCTTTATTTTCCACTGGTCTCTCAACCAGTGATCAAGATGAAGTGGTAAGGTATGCTGGACATTAAGGTGGGCTCCAGGTCCCGTTGGGCAATAGTTAAATAGATTTCAGAACAGAAAAGTGTTTTCAATTTTTAGATTCTCATGTGTAAAAAGAATGCAAAAGTTTAGATTAGCTAAGAATGTGAAGAATGAATATACAACAGGGCAGCAATGCGGCACAACTATTAAACTCATATTGAAGGAAAACAACTCGACATGAAAAAATTACGAAATATTATTTTAAGTTTAAAAAACATCATAAACCCATTTGTGTAAAGTACACATTACTTACATGGGTGTGATCATGGAGATTGTAAGAAAAGTAAGTATAGCAAAATGGCAAGAAGTAATTACCTGATGGTAAGATTATGGGTGGGTTTTGTTTTCATTTTTTGACTCTTGTTATTTTCTGTTATAGCCATGTAACACTTTTGCAATAGGGAAAATACAAATGTTACTTCTTGGAGAATGGGGGTGTCCAAAAAATGTATACAAGTGGACACTTTCGTCAGTGTTGCTCAAGCAGTAGTTCATCATAATCAGAAGTGTCTGGACGCTAACGGTAACCACTTTGAGGACCTCTTGTAATTGCAGAAGTCAAACGTGACTTGTATTCATCTTTTATTATCAGTATATATTGAGTATTACAACTTTAATACAGTTTTCCTGTCTTACAATGTGCACGCATTTTTTGGCACCCTCTATATATAGTATATAACAGCATGAATTTAAACAATGACCCACAAGAGTCAAAGAGAGTAAGAAATAGGCCCAAACTCTTTTTTCCTAGTAAACCCAAGTGGTTTGAAGACCACATAGGCCATTTAATATCTCACAGAGTTTTTAGAGAGACCAGACACTAAGGTCCATCCCTCCTTCCTTTCGTTAGCATTATTATGAAAATACTTGTGAGGCAACACTCAATTCAAGAATACAATACAGAGTGAATTGCTCCCTCCCTGCTACCCTAATTCCCAGCCACTATGTTCCCATTCTAGAGGCAACTGTGACCCACTTTTAGTGAACCTTTCCAAAATGATTCTATGTATATTCCTATGTATTTTTGACACAACAAGCACAATTCTGCTTTTCTTCACTTAATGTATACTGGAGAACGTAACTAGGAAATGGTCTCATTCTTGTTAATGGCACTGGACTATTTGCTTTTATGGTATATCTGTTCTGTAAATTCCTAGAAGCAAAAATGCAGGGTCAAAGGTGAATGCATTTAGAATTCGGTATCAGTATTTGCAAACAGTCCCTAGAGGGGCCAGGCCAGTGTGCATCAGACTTTGTTCCACATACCTGCACTGACAGGATATCTCAGGCTCTTTGACCCTTGCCACTCTGACAGGTGAAAAAATGGTATTTCTTTATGATATTCATTTTCATTCTTTTCTGAATTGAGCCAAATATACTCATATATTTAAAAATTAGAGATATAAGTGACTTCAGATAGAGAACTTAGTAACATATTTTTGCTACCTCTCTGCTACTACAGAAAGGAACAGGTGAAACTGTGGTATTAAACAAGTTTTTTGTGTGTTTCTGTTAGAATCCTTGATATCGAGCAAACAGATGCCAAATCAAGCTAACTTAAGGCAGAGGGAAAAAGACAGAGAAATGAATTCACTGGAAACCAGCATAAGAGGTTGAAGACTCAGGCTCAGGAAGGCCAGAGACCAGGGCAGCTCTGCAGATCTAGGTGGCAGCATCTAATGAACAATCTCTTTGGGGCATTGCCCTTGAGATGGATGTCTTCCAATGATGTTAGGTCTTTGTGCTCTTCTATTTCAATTCCTGAAACACAGCATCTGACTAGCCAAACTCAGATCACATACTTATCCTTTCCCTGAAGATATAATTTGTAAAAAGTCCCGACAAAACCACATCTAAAGAAGGAAGGGTAGTTTTCCACAATAAATCAAGGCGGGTAAAAACAACAGCTACCACTAGTGACCTGCCATTGGATTTCCTTCTCCCACCCTTGTCCCTTACAGTGCAATGGCCTCTAAATTGCCCTTGTGGTCTCTTCCAGACCTCTCCAGCCATCTTCCTCTCCATAAGAAAGAGACATATCATATTCATTTACTCTGAGACCTGCTAGGTGACCCACAATCTAGTCAGATAAGGTCATTTTAACCGGGATTTTAGTAGATGATAATGTCATACTATGTCATTTCTCACAGACAACATCAGAAGACCCATGAATACTAAGAGGGTACAACTCAAGGAGATACCAAGCACTATGGCAGAGCCAGTAGAGAAAAGATGGTAAGTTAAGGGGACTTCTGGTGCCCATCAAAACAGCTGGCTCCTATACCCAGGAATAAGACTACCTCGGAGCAAAGTAAAGATATAATCATAGCACATATTTTAACTTGTACATATATTTTATTTCTATCTGAATAGACCTCAGATAATTCCTGTTAGCTAGGATAATGATGACTGTCCTTTACTCCCCACCCCAAGATGTTCATTGATGCACACATTACCCATTTTACGGATGAGGGAATGGGCACAGGAAAGGGCGATTAAATGTGAGCATGATCCAGCAATAGTTATTCCAGGATGTGAGCCCAAGTCTCCAGATTCCTAGACAAAACCTATTGCCTTTCACCAAACCCTTACTATTCACATCACCTTGACCTGGGCCCTGGCCTGGCAGCCTCCAGGGATATGCAAGTCCATGTTCATTCCTCATTAACAGGTGATAAAGCAAAGCCATGTCCTCTCCTCTTAACATCCTTTCAGAGAAAGAAACGACTCAGCACAAGGTAAAAGGCAAGCAGAAGAATAGTTCTCTCCACACCATACCCAATAATCATTAACATCACAAAATCCCTTAATATTTTTCTTATGCCTACAGAATAGTGGCCTTCAAAGGCTTGATGTGAATTTCATATGCTCTATGGTTACATCCTTTTTCTTTCTTTATTCATGGTATAATTGAATGTAAAATTAATTTTTGAAAATGTACAGTATTTCATATACCACCCAGATTGTTTGGTCTCTAACTACTATTTCTTACTAAAAGGAACAAGAGACTCTTGAAGAAATGGCTGGGTCTGAGAATGGGGCAGGAAATACATGAATTAAACCTGCAACATTTTTTCATACCACAAATCAGGGAAGTCAATGAGATGACTAGAATTATATCAAAAAGACCTAGAGGTTTCCACTAGACAGAAATGAGTCAATTTTAGTATCAACTTAAAGAAATAACTGCAGCAGATTGAAAAAAATCCAGTTTGTTTAAATCCATGATATCAAAATTATACTTAAAAGAAAATCTCATTAACTTTAAAAGATGCTAGGAAACTCATTTGTTTTTATGAAAACTGGTGAGGAAAAAAGGGGAGAAGGGTCAAGAAGTCAAGAATGTACCTGCTTTTCCTGTATCAAGGTATCTTAAGAAAGCCACATTGTTGATGAGGGACAGTTTCACACTCTCAAAATAATCCAGCTAATAAATGAAGAAGGAATAATAGACATAGAATCTACATCTTTTGCAAACTCCTAAGGAAATGCGGGATCTAGGCAATGATCATCAATGGCCAGCTGTTTATGTCACGAAAAGACAAACACCCAGGTATTGCAAACCTCAGAATAATTTACACAACCTCATCTCTCAAATATTTTTACCAAAATTTAAACCCAAATTGAATTAGCCTCTAGATCTCAGTGCCTGTTTATAGGAAATGCAAAAACCTCTAAACTTGTCCACTGAGGACAATGTGGAGACAGAGTAAGCAAAAATCTAGACTGTGAGAGACTCTGTCAGACAAATGACACAGGTTCTTTAACAAATTGGGAGAGAGGAAGAGAAAGATGGAGGAGCAGGACCAGTTGGAGGAGAGTGGAGAGGAGGGGGAAAAGGGAAACAGGAGGAAGAGAGTAGAGAGAGAAAGGCAGGGAGAAGAGAGTGGCCAGGAACGGGAGCAGAAGAAAAAGGAGAAAAAAGCTGTCGATTAAAAAAGGATGAAGAGACATAGCAATCAACTGTATGTTGTAAGCCCCAAATCATCATTGTTTGAAACCTGATTCAAACAAATTGTTTTCAAAAATTATGAGACAGTTGAGAAAATTTGAACACTGACTAGATTTTGATGATATTAAGGGATTATTGTTTAAAATGTTAGTGTGGTAATGGTATTGTGATTAGAGTTTGTTTTTTTATAATTCGTTTTTTACACATATTCACAAACAGATTATATATAGATAGATAAAACAATACCAAAAGTGTAAACATTGGATTGATGGACGGATGAATAGATAGATGGATGATGAACAAATAGAAGGACAGATGGGTGTGGAATAGGCTTTGTTCTTTAATATGCCAGAGGACAGGAGAGAGGTGAGTTAAAAGCATTGTGGCAGATATTGTCGAGTGCTTCACTCAACACCCTTTCTAAACCCATCTAGTGTGCAGAGGCTGGACCCATTTTTCTAAAGATTCAGATAAACTTTAGGTTCTGCCTTTCAGATGCCCTAGTGTGAGACTTTGTTTCAGAACAGAGCCACTTGGGAAGAGAGGCAGGGCCTGGGACATCCATTTTACAGGTTTGGCTCATGGCAGCATAACTCTGCTGGCAGCTGGATGGCTGCCTCGAGATGCTGTAGATGCTTCCTCACTCCGTGACCACTATAAAAGCACCCGCCCTTAGCAGCTCAGTTCCGCAGTTTAAGTTGGCAAGTTGTTCCTAGAAGCTCAAACTCAATTCTGTCTTCAGCCTTCAGAAAGATTTGGCAAATTACCTCTATCCTTTAAGCTAACTGGAGTGGATTCTGTTATCTCCAACTATCAGGTTGGTGCAAAAGTAATTGTGGTTTAAATGGTTAAAAATAGTTGCAAAAACCGCAATTTCTTTTGCACCAAACTAATAAGAACACAGCCAAGCTAAATCTCACAAAAGTGAGCACTGAATCTCCCTTTAGAGAGGAGATGCTTTCTAATCATTGGACACTGTGTATGGCCAACTGCCTCTGGAAACACTTTTAATGCTAAAAGTGATAAGCAGTCTGGAGCAACAAATTTTCATCAGGTCCAAAAAGAAATCCGTTTTAAGTACATAGGTCTGCCATAGTGATAGTGGTACCTTACCACCTCATGGGCTTTACAAAGGACTGAAAAATCCCTTTGACCCCGAAGCAATCCATTATTAGTTGCCTATTTATAGAATCATCTTTTCACTTGTGTCAGTTGAATTTTGACCTCAAACTACATGCAATAGAAGAGAGAACAGAGTCCCTTCTGTACCAAGCTGGAGAGAATGGTTCTTATGAAACCCCTTCTGTACCTGTCATATGTAGAGACTGAGAATGTGACTAGGGGAATGTGCTTCACTGCAGGTGGGAGTCCAAGTCCATTGTACGAAGGAGGTTTCAGCTCCTTGATGGCAGGGCATGGGAGGAAGATGGTGTGTGACAGAGAAACACACTGGGGCTCTCCTTCTTTTCGGGACTCACAGAGCCCATGTTCCCAGAATACTAAAAATACTGCTTTTCTCAGATGACAGCATAGATAAACTACTGAAGGGCTACAGAGTTTCTCTCCCCAAATTTATCCCAGTTCTGCCTTAAATACAAAGGGCAAAAAGGATAAAGAAAGACATTGAGGGTATGGGAAGGACTGGGAATTAGCATTTGAAGATTGAGGCTTTTTTTCCTTGTTTTTTCAGTGACTTTCATTTTCTTTATTGGAAAAATGGCGACTAACAAAAACCTACCTTGCTGATTCACAGAGACAATATTTTTTTAAAAGGTCTTTGCTAGCTCTACAGCCTGTGAATGGTTATCATATTAATTAGGCTGAATGTGGATGCTCAGAAGTTGTAGGTTGCATGCATTTTAAACCTTATAACAGTTATTTCTAGGTGTTTTCCTCATGCTTGTTTCTAAAGCTCTCCCTATTAGATTTTGACAAACTTAGCCTTGGGGAAAAAGATTGTCTTTTGCTGTTTTCAAAACATCCAAAGGTTTAACATTTAGAAAAAAAATTGGCATTGCAAAACTTCCCTACTTTTCTACTGTTAGATATCAATGTGGGTCTACAGAACCACACTGGAAATTATTCTCTGATGATTTATCTTTTTTCCAAAAGCACAGATAAGAAATTATTGCATTTGGCAGTGACAAATTTGACCTGTTTGCCATACAAGATTATGAAGGCAGATTGGGGGAATGCAGGCTGCAGCCTCACTTATTATTATTTCAGGGACAGGGTGATAATATATTTTGATGTAATTCTTCCCTTCTACATAAATCTCAGATGTTTAGCGTCTCCCACCTGTACTACGCACTGTAGAAATAGTACCACACTGTCCATGATAGAACATGGAAAAGGACAAAGAGAAGCAGAAAGCAACTTGCTTGTATCGAAGTCCAGCATCTCTCAATGTTCTCTCCAGCCAATGAGGGAAAAGACGAACTGAGTGGAGCTTGACATGAAAGCATGTTGTCTTTCTTGTACTGGGCAGAACAAAGCCTGAGGAGGAACACTGCTTGTTAAGAATTGTTCTCTTCCCTGTCTGGAGCAAATGTACTGGCAAACATTCACAGAGAATCCCCATTAGATTAGCCAAAAAAGCAAAAGGAGAAAGGAATCAGACCATCCCTATGCGGGAGAGTGAATGCACCTCATTTCTTACGTTCTCTCTTGTTGTGATTTGTCTGACTGGTTCCCAAGGAAAATCCAATTAAGATCCAGGGGGAAAAGAAAAAAGTTCTTGCTCATATGAATCTTCCTGGAGAGATAATGCTCGCAGGAGGACTTAATGTCCTGATTTAAGATGGTGATAAGGGTTAGGTGACAACTGAAATACCTGCACTCAAAGTGTACTGCCAGTGAAATGAGAGAGATTGTCTGTCTGATGCTCCTCTCTGTGTGGAGGTCAGGACCAAGCTTTGGTGTGAACCGAAAGCTAAGGCACGGTTTGGGTCCTGAGGGTCTAAGGTTAGGGTAGGGAGTTCCCACTCAAGGTAAGTGGCTTCCCTAGGGATCAAAGGGGCCAGTCCAGGAAGTCCATGAAAGAAAGCCAGAGCTCAGTGACAGGAGGGAATCCAGGCAGTAATCTCAAGTTTGCAGCAGCCAAAGGCAGGATCCAATCAGAGAGAGAGCCAAGACAGGGTTAGGCAGTGATGGAGTCTAAGCTAAAGCAGATGAGGCACAAGTAGAAAGGGCTTGGTGGTCTTGGGCAAAGCACCAGATCACCTACATGTAGTGTTTGCGACTCCATTTTATAGGTCAGTAGATTAAAGAGACTTGCATGGGTTGGGCTGGCTAATCACGCCAGGATGTGAAAGACAACAACTTATCGAGCTGTTATTATATAGACATGTATCAAGCCAAGGCAAGAAGGATAGTCATCTCCTTAAAAATAATAAAATGTGAAATAAAGTAAACTTATTGAACTCTTAGTATGTTCCAGACACTGTTCTAAGAACATTACATGAATTGACTCATTTAATACTCACAGTAATCCTATGAGGATGGTACTATTTCTATCCCCATTTTGCATTTGATGTAAAAAGCAAACAAAAATAGTGAGTCATAGAGAAGCAAAACAATTAGCCAAAGATCATACTGCCAGTAAGGGACCAGGCTGGATTCAACACCAGATCATGTGCTTTTAGAACACTTTAGGTTAACCATCAGCTACACTATGCAACATAACCATCTGCCCTTTACTAGTATTAATATACCTGATATCCTTAGAATAGCAATAAAATAATGCCTACAAAGTAGTCAAAAACACAAAGCTAAGAAGCAAAAGAAATCCAATATTTAGAGTCAGGAATTATGAGAAAACGTAAGGATTCTAAAGTTATCTAGTCATCCAGTCCAACCCCCTTGTCATTTAGATAAAGTTAAGTTACTTGCCCAAGGTCACTGTGATGGAAACCTACAGCACTCATCCATATCTGGTCCTCAACTCCTTTCTGGGAATATAGGAAGTGCATCCAGCTCCCTGGTAGTTACTGGTCAATGGGCCGTGCGTGGCAGTGATATGTGTTACTCCTGAACTGAAGTATTCAATGTGGAGGCATTTGAGAGAGGGTGTGAGTTCTTACGATCTCTCTTCCTCTGCTGTGGTGACCCTGATAACTGCATGTCTCAGATGACATGTTAAAGATCCCTGAGTCACTACTTGGAGGAAATCTACCACAGAGAGTCATAAGACCAGGAGTACACTTTGCATAAACAAGAAATAAATGCTTATGTGTTAAGCAACTAAGATTTAGAGGGTTTTGTTGTTGTTGTTGTTGTTACCACAGCAAGCCTCCTACCCATCCTAATGAACAGTCACCTGACTGACACCAGTTCATGAAAATGGCTCTTTAGCTAAATTACAAATTTTCTTTAAAAATTTCTCAGCCCAATAAATGCCACAAATCAAATGGCTTTATTTCTAGATAACCACATGCAGAGAAATGAAATTAGATCCCTATCACAAAAGTTAATTCAAAATGGATTAAAAACTTAAAACATAAGACCTGAAAATGCAAAACTTCTAGAAGAAAACATAGGGAAGAAGCTCCTTGACATTAGTCTTGGCAATGAGTTTTTGACACAAAAAGTACCAGCAACAAAAAACAAGTTGGACTATATCAAACTGAAAAGTTTCTGCACAACAAAGGAAACAATTAACAAAATGAAAATGCAACCTACAGAACGAGAGAAAATATTTGCAAACCATATGTAAGATAAGGAGTTAATACCCAAATTGGAAAAAGAACTCACACAAGTCAGTAACAACAACAACAAAAACAAACAAACAACAAAAAAAACAAGTTGATTAAAAAATGGACACAGCAATAGACATTTTTTTCCAAATAAGATATTCAAATTGTGAACAGGTATATGAAAAGACACTTAACATTACATTTCAAAATATACTAAAATCTCTCTAACTCAGAGATCACATTTCATGGAATCTCAACTCTAAGACATAGTTAAAAAATGAGAAATAAATATAAAAGGACTCTATGTCACAGACACGCAATAAAGTCCATATGTTTTATATCATAGGAGAGGCTCTTAGGTTCATGTAGAGCTTGGTGACTTTTAATTTACATACAATTCTAACCAACCATTCTTTTGCTTTCAATCATAGGAAATTAGAATATTCCAGGTTCCTAAAAGCAGGCACATAGGTTATAGCTGAAGGAGACTCAGATGAAAGTGACTGAGTCTATAACAAAAATCAGTGGTCAGAGTTACAACTTGAGTCATTTTTATTTAACAATCTCCAAGACAGCAGAAGAATACATAACATATTTGAAAAATTTTTCCTCCAAATTTTTAAGTTCAGAGTTTAAAAAAAGAACTCCAAGTTTTAAAGCTGTCAAAAATATAAAGACAGAGACAGGGACAAAAAAATAACTAGAGTAATCCAGTTCAAAATGCTCCAATGTTTTATTAAGGTGGGATTTAGGAAACTTTTATTTTCTGCATTTTACTTAACCATATTTAAAATTTTTCTGCAGTAATCTTACAACACTTTTGTGATACACAAAGTTAATTATTTTAAAGGATGAATAGGATATGAAAAAGACATACATTAAAAACTTTTGTTCTCCGACTAGGCTAACATAGGAGGTATGAAGTCTGCTAATCCATTCTTACACATCGTCAAATGAAGAATAACCACTACTGAAAACAGAGTTTTGTTTCTTTTCTTGGCTATATGAGACAAACTATGCTCACTTCAGACTCCACCTTGGTTGGAGCTCATAAATCGGTGATATGATACGGGACTTTTAGAAATAATGAGGTACCAACTAATTTAGTCAGGACTAATAAGACAGAGCCAAGTTCTACATGCTTATTCATTTCATTAATGAAGAAACAGGCTGAGCTGCTTTTTCATGTCCAGGGGAGCTGAACCTTGGATACACCACATGAGACAAAGGTTCTTTGGAATTAGATAATTACATTGGTGTTTCCAGGAGATAACTGATACCACCAGGTGGCATAGAGCTGTGACCAAGTTGTTAACACCTGTTGTCTCACAGGTCAAGACATGATTGAAGACTAGCATTTTTTCCAATCCAATGTGCCAGTTCCAGGGTTGATATGTTCAAAAGATGTAACCACTGATTCAGCCTGAGCACTGACCAATTACAACGGACGGCAGAGTAAAGGGTAAAAAACTGGTATACCTGTACCAGTAGATTCCGCCTGAACATCAGCCAGCCTTCGTGAGTTTTTTCTTAAAACCAGGACTTAGGAATTGGCTGGGAGTTTCTTCTTTCAAAAACCCAATCATTGTGTTATAAGCCTTATAAATAGAATGAGTAGTCATCTAAAAAAAAAAAAAAACCCCTCTAATCTCATCTCACAGTGTTGAAAAATTACCTCAATCAATCATGAAAGAGACAGGCTACCAATAGATTTTACGTAAACCCTTAAGAGCACTATTAAAGGAGAAAAAAAATCAGAAAATTGGCATGATGTTCCTGATAAGCCTGCCAGCACTGCTGGGTGAGGCTACCTCCAACCAAACCACAATTTCTGCCATAATAAAACTGAATTATGAGACGAAAAAAACATCTTACTCTAGTTTAGGCAGGTTATAAGCTGATATATCCTTCAAAAGCTTTTGGAGGGAGGAAAAACAAACTCAATTTGTAGAGGAGAAAATCGAGGCCATAAGCAATGCATAAAAACCTTACCCAGGAAAATCTTACCCTACATCACACTTTCAATGAAGGCAGAAATAAATAAGCGAACACATTTATCAGCAGCTCTCCTAAAAGTGCAGTACTTTACAGCAGGTAAGTAGCTCAGTGAAATGTGAAGGTGTCCGCAAAAGAACTACACCGATGTGATGCTCCTCAACATGGGTGTTGAGGAGACAACAGGGAGCAGTGAGGACTGTCACAGCCGGAAAGTTGGTACCCATCAAAGGGGTCAGCCACCACTCAGTGGTGCCCATCTAAAGGAAACAAATGTTGACGGACCTTTTCCATTTTTTAATGAAAAGCCAATAACATAGGTGTTTTTCTTACATTTCTTGATTTTTTTTAAATACAGGCAAACAATTTTTGAAAAAAATACTTTGTCTTTCTTTAGTCAACACTAGGTGTGACAAACTGAACATTACACAGGCCACAGGTTGCAACCTCTGATTTAATCCATGGCTTCCTTCATTCGGAAATATTTTCTGAGCATCTATGGAGTACCAGATACTGTGCTACACCTATACATTTCATAAGACGAAACGACTGCCTTCAAAAATCACACAATCTAATGTACAATAGAAATGATGTCCAAGTAATTATAATACCAGACAATTCATGACTCTACATACATAACAAGGGAATACGAGCCCAGACTTGAAGAAGGTTAGAAATGTCTTTGCCAAAGAAGTGATACCTAAGTTGAATCCAGAAAGGTAGTTCTTAAAGTAATATATCAGTTAGCTTTGGCTGCATAACAAACCACTCCAAAATTTAATAGCTTAAAATAATAACTTGTTTAGCTCATAATCCCGTGAGCTAGCAATTTGGTTGGGCCCAGCTGGGCAGGTTCTGCTGATCTAGGAATTGTTAATACATCAACAGAGAGCTGCTGGGTTGGTTGGGAGTTGGCTGAGAGTTGCTGGTGTATGGCCCATGCCCAGACAGCTCTAATCCCCATGATCTCTCATTCTCCAGCACACTATCCTCAGGTTTTTGACATGGCAACTGGACGTGTTTGTAAGAGAATGAGTGAAACAGACAAACCTTTTTCAGGCCTAGACTCAGAAGTGGCACACAGGAATTTCTACTGCACTGTTTTGACTGAAGCAAGTCCCAGGGTCAGCCCAGATTCAAAGGGAGGGTAAATGGCCTCCACCTCTTAATAGGAAGCACGTTGCAAAAGGTGTGGGTTCACAGAGGGGTGGAGAACTGTGGCCATGACAACCTCCTTCACCTGATAAGAAGGCATGGCACATGCAAAGACCTGAAGAAAGAGCAAATGGAAGCAAAGGGGATACTGAGGAAAGACATGAGAGAAGGCAGAAGTGTGGAGAAGGCAGACGAAGGCAGATCATGTAGGGCCTACCATGTATGTAGCCCAACGAAATAGATTTTAAGAAAAAGAAAAGGTTTCTCTTTGCTGATTTTGTATGAGGATTACAATACAGGTGCAAAATAAATGGAAAATATAATGTAAGGTTGAATATAAGCATCCTAAATAAAATACACTGGGGGCTCAGAAAAAGGAGATATCATATCTAGTTTAAAAAAATAAGGAAGGCTTCATGAAGGAGATAGCATTCAAGCTGAATTTTGAAGAACAAAAATATTTAGGCAGGTAGAGGTAGAGAGGTAAAAATTCAGCTAAAGTACAGGGGAAGGAAAGCCAAAAACCTGTATAATATAGCAAGCAGTGTGGTTTGGCTAAGCTGAGGGTACCAGTTCTCCCCGCTTTTGGACCTTAACCTCCTGAAAGACAATGTTCATATGTGACGCTCTCCTGCAGTCAAACACTGATGATGCCTGACTTAAGACAGGATGTGGTATTACTTAAGATCATCAGGTCCCTGATTATTATCTCACCCACTGGTCCGTTGTGACACTGAGTTTGAGATCCATTAATGTACATTTTGGTAGGGGAGCAAAGAAAGATGCAGCAGAGAAGATAAGTTACAGGCAGACCCTGAAGTTTCTCAAATGCCAGGCTGCAGAATTTTAACTTAGTGAAGGCAGCAAAGAGTCGCTGACTATTTTTGGGTGAGATAAAAACATAAATTAAGCTGCATTTTGCAAACATTTGTCTGACAAAAGTGGGTAAAATGGAGCAGGGAGAGGCTGAAAGAGGATGTTTCTTGCCTATGCCGTGGTCATGGCAGATACCACTAATCATCAAGGGACTTTGTCTAGAGAAACCCAGATACATCCCCAAATTCTTCCCAACTTAGGGCTCTTCGGGTGTAGAAAGTGGTAGAGCTGAAAACAAATTGGAAGCTGAAGGCCACCCCGGGGCTCGAGATAGGCAACCATTTCAGAGGTGAGAGCCATTTGGGTTGGAAGCAGAACCAAGGTGGTGTGTGGAGGTGGCAGTAAAAATGGAAATATTCAAGAATGTGGGTGAAGTACGTCACTAGGATTTGATACTTGCTCAACTGGGAGGTGAAGGGGAGGGGAAAACCAAATGTCACTCCAATTTTTTAAGATTGGGAGAGCATTCTGGCGACAGTGAGCAAAAAAAAAAAAAAAAAAGAAAGAAAAGAAAAGAAAACTTGGGAAAACAAACTGATTGTGAAGTTTTGAAGAAATGGATTCAGTTTGAGTTCTGGGTATAAACCCCAGGCCTAAAAGCATTAGAATGAGGGCTGAGGCTAAAGTGTGTAACTACAACACAAAACAAAAATCTCGTGAATATGGCATTTCTTCCAAGATTCAGCAACATTGAAAGACTACGTATGGGAGGAAAACAAACTTATTTTCCCTAAAAAGCCTATAACATTGCTCAAGATTCTTGGCAAAATCCAGAAGAGGAAGAAAGGTGTAAAAGTGGTTGCCAGAGAGTTGTTTAGTTTTGCTTGCATAAGAAACAATTGGGAGTAATGACTTCTGCAGTGCATACCGGGCCAAGACGGCATTCAAGTTGAAATCTGACGTTTCCTACTCCACCTTTCAATTTCCACTCTGAGTCTTAAGCTCAGACTTAATTAAATGTGCAAAAGACTTGATCAACTTATGAAATCCACGTTCTGCAACCTCTTGAGATTGTTTTTCATGCAACAAAAGTGGGAGTCCATGTTCAGAGGAGAGGAGCTGAGTCTTTAGTAAAGAACTGTGGCTTAAAGTATGGGTTCTGGATTAAGACATTCTTTAGTTGAAATTCCAGCACTGCCCTAACTGGAAGAAATCACTTACCTTCTTTATGCATCTATTTCCTCATCTATAAAATGGGGATAATAATAGTATCCACTTCTTAAGGTTATTGTAAGGATTAATTGAGAAATACATGTTAAGTGCACTCAATTCTTAAATATGATTGCTTCCCAATTACCCTTATTTTATTCTGTATAGACACATTTTCAAGTGCTAATGAATAATTCCTCTTATAGGTTAATACGCTCCATGGAGAGTTCTCACGTGTTTTTTTTTTTTAATTTCCTTTGGTTTGGCACGAGTAGATAAAGAACTTCAAGAACCTGTAATAAATAAATGAATGTCTCCTATAAAGGGAATTCTCAGAGGCTTCTTCACACTCCAAGAAGACATAATAATGCTAGCCATAGAGTTAATCTACTGAGAAATGCCAGTGTTATCCAAGTCTCTGTGTATGTGAAGTTCCGGAAAAGGACTTCAAAAAATGACCTCCCATATTCTTGTTTCTATTTGTATGAACCCCAAAAGGTAAATCAGTTGGAGAGTACTAGAGTACCCTTTCATTTCAGCTCCAAAGATTTACTTATAAATGTTTCCTCTTATTAATATAGTAACACAAAGGTGGGGTCCTGTCATTAAATCAGCATAGTTCAGGGATCTGAGCACTTTGGAAAGCAGTAGCCTGACCTGAAAAGGGGACCTGGCCAGAAAACTGTCCATTTGCAAACCAAGAGTTGTTCTGCTAAGCGAGACTGATCCTGGGTCTATCGTAACGTTCTGTAACAATACAAAATCATTTCTTCCGAAGGCTACATTTTCTCCTAATGTCTTAAACCAGCACATGATTTCTTTATCAAAGAATTTTCTGCAACAAGTGTTCGCAGTACTGTGCTGCTAGATGTTGAACAACTGGGTCTCCAGGAATCAAAGGCCCTGAAGTATAACATGTGCCAATCTCTATGGTGTAAACACTCCTACTGTGGCTGATTTCAAGCTACCAAAGGAAGTCATTGAAAGTGAAGTTGGGAAGATCCGTGCACAATTGGTTCCGATGAGCCAGTATGAACTTCTGTCAACACATAACTGTCATTGAACAAACCACCTCTTAACCCACAGTCTCAAGTATAGTCTCAGATGACAGTGCTCTCCCTGGAGCCAGGGAGACGATGTGGAGCAGGAATTGAGACTAGATGCCCCAGGTGACTGTTGAAACTATATCCAGCTGGTCCACCCAGCTTTGTTTGTCTCATAAATACATTTTGAGGGTTTGTTTGTTTTTTAAAATGCCAGCTGCTTTTCCCAGACCAGGTTAGACTAGAAGAGCAATCAGGAAATGTAGGAAGCAATAAAAATAATATTGAAAACACTTCCAGGAGAATCCAAGGCCTATAAGGGCCCCATTTCTTGGCAGAATCCCAAGAACCTCATGCTACCCTCCTGAGCAGCCATTAAAATGTTCCTTCAAGGTCACCAATACATTCTCTGCACTCCCTTCTCGTGGCTTCAGTAGCTGCATTAATCTGGGGGTGACAAACCTCTGACCACCTTCTTTCTTTCTTTTCAAGTGTCTTTTTGTTGCTGAAGCTATTCTCAGTGAGGTGTGAGGCAAATTTTGCTTCATGAACCTTGGGTACAAGTGTTCTTGGACCCCTACCTTTTGGGGGGAAATGTGGGACAGATTCCCTCATGCTGAATGGAAAGATAGCTGAGTAGTACAAATTAGAGTCACAGCGAAAGTGTCCCTTGCTGTCTGGAGCCTGGGCGTCAGAGTTCCATCTCTTTAAAGTAAACTCCAACATTATGGGGTGGTTCTTGCCCTTCTGTTTTGGAGTCTTGATGCTGGGGATGGATAACTGGCCATCTCACACTTTCTATTATACTTTTTTCGAGAGTACCCATTCCATCCTGATGCAAGGAGGACTTCTGATGCCTGTCCCAAGAGATGGCCCAGATTAGTTTGGTTCCTTTCCTCTCTCTCAACAGTGTATGTGCACTAGAAATTTGGTATGTTCTCCATTTTTCTCACCTAGTGTTGACTTGACCTTGTCTCTTAGCAGAGAAACAGGCACTTTCTTCTCTGAGGGGGAAATGAAGAGACCGACAAAAGTCTCAGGACAGAAAGGCTTTAGAAAGCTGCCTATTTGGAAGAACATTCAGAGCCATCTCCTGGCCTCTCTGCTTTAACCAAAGAGGCAAGGTTTCCAGGTATCATTTCACAGCTCAACTCTTTCTTTTGGCAAAGGTGACTGGATGGCAAAGGTGACATGTGCATGTCTGTCCTCACCCTCCTATCAGGAACCTACTTCCCAGGATTATGGATGGAATACAGAGAAGAAGTATGTGATATTGCTGTGCAAATTGCAGAGTGCTGAAAAGATGTTAATTATCAGAACAGCAATCCCCCAGAGTTGATGGCTTAACCCATTTCTCCCTCTTAAACTTTACACACTCTTCTATTCTGGTACTTACTATTTCATGAGTGTGTGTCTCACTAGTCATTTTGGTCGTGAGTCCCATCCTATTCCTCTCTGTATCACCAGCACCATCCCAAAGGTTCACACATAGGATCCCAATTTTACAAATGAAGCAACTGAGGCTCAAAGAAGTTTCAAGAGCTAATAAGTGGCAGACATAGGATTTGAATTCACATCTCTTGATTCCCACGGCAGCAATCACATTACCTTGACACATGATAAGTGATCAAAAAATGCCCAATGATGGAGGAAAAGAGACAGGGCAGCCATCGCCCCTCAGCTGCCAGGAACTGGATCCTCATGGGGAGGATCCAGCTTGTCTTCACCAGGGCAGGACTTGGATACAGAGTCTCTGAAGAACAAGGGCCACCTTTTCTCTGCAAAGCAGAGAGGCCAGTGCTGGAGAAACAAAGGCCTTTTCGAGATCAAACAGAGGGGGCTCCGATGGGACAAAAGCTGAGTCCCAACTATACAAGAATGACAACCTGCTGTCTTCCTCCTTTTACAAAGGCCTCTAAAGAGCATGTGTGCCCACCCCACCGTCCCAACTCACCTTTCAATCCTTTCCCCTCCTCCCACCACAGAGTTTCAGGAAAGCAGCCTAATGACTGTTCCCCTAGCTAGCCATCTTCTTTTCTATTCTAGGCCTTTGCTCAAGTTTTTCCTTTGCCTAACATGCCCTTTTCCTTCTTTCCTCTTAAGAACACTTACTCAGACGTCAGCATTTCAGCTCAAAAGCTGTCTTCTCTCTGCCCTCCGTGACCCTTTGATTCCTGCATCAATCACATCTTGCTGTGCACTTGCCCAGAACCCAGTTTCTGCCTGAAGTTAGAGCACTGGTCACATTTAATTATTACCACAAGTATCAATGCCAGCCTCCCCACCAGACTGTGACCACACATGGAGGCCCAGACAATTTCCTAACAATTTCGCCTAGCACAACAGGAGATGGATGGGTAAGCATTTGTTGAATGAATAAAGCAATGAATGGTGTAGAAAGAAAAGTGTCTGGTGAGTACATCAGTGAAAAAAACCTCTTCTTCAACCCTTGCCTTACGAAAACTTTGCCTTATGAAAAGCCTTGCCTTATGAAAGCTCCGCCACTGCACACTCTATTTTCAAATCACTAGGCAACTACTAAATACATCAAAGAAATCAACCAGCTGGTTCACAGAGGAAGTGGTGTGGGGGGTGTTGAGCAATAGACACTGCAGGACCCTGAATTGTGGGGAAAAGCAGAGGCATGCAGGGCACAGGAGAAGGAGAAGGCTCTGGGGCAGTCTGAGGGCAAAGGCACTTGCTGTCAGACAGGCTCATGTCACCTCGAGGATAATGGATTCCAGTGGGCTTTACAGCTTTTGCTCATGAAAAACCTAAAAGAATTTTCTACTCCCTCACCTGTTTTTAAAGATGACATCTAAAGCTTTTATATGCTTACATACTTACAAAAGGTGTGTTATATAATTTTTTGTACATTGTACACATATTTTAAATACGTTTTGGCCAAAAACTTGAGCATCAGAATCGGTATATTAAATTTACAGAAAATATCTACAGACCCTATTTGGCCAAAACAAACTCATCATCAAATCAGGCAGCCCAACAGAATTGTTAGAAAATATGACTTCATTTTTATTTACAATAAATATATTCATACACACCCTGTCCTCATGATAACCTACTCACTCATTCATAATCCTAAGGTAGTCAGAGAGACAGGGCATGAGTTTGAAACCTAGATGAAATGAGATGCGTTCCATTTCTGTTTACTTTGCTTTTACTGGGCTCTCCCTCTGGAGCAACGTGTTCTGAGATCTGCTCTTCGTATAATGCCTAGAAGACTTCTATCCATCTCGGGACCATGGTCAGATTGTATGCCCACAGTGAGATTCTAGCTAAGAGAGAAGTTTGCCTCTCTCTTTTCTGAAGCAGAACGCAAATGAGTTCTCATGCAAAAAAAATTTGGAAAGCAATTCAAATTTAAGTTAAGGATCTGGAAATTAATTCCCATAGATGCCAACTATGCCCATGTGCCCCTGGAAGTCTTCAAGCACCTTTACCTGCAACACTGTGTGCAGTGCCTTCTAGAACCTACTCTTACATTCCAGTTGCCCCTGGCTCAGGACTCTTCCTCAACCACTACTGCAGCACCCATCCAGGTATCTTTTTTTTGCCAACCCTCCACCTTTAGAACATAGGCTCCAAATTCCTGATTCTCACCACCTTTCCTTCATCCTGGGAAAACTCCATTAGTTCAGGGAGAGTGATTTTAAAGAAGTATTAAACATGAAGGTATTAATATTGTGAAGTTGTTAATGACCAACAGCCTGCCCAAGTTTAAGGTAGTGTTTGCATTTTTCAAAGAGAAACTTGTTTACCAAAAGGAGTCTTCCACTGGTTAGAAATTTGGGTGAGTATAAGAGAAGCTATGGGCACTGGGGAAGAAATATTCTAGATGATTCCAAAACAATTTAAAACCAATTTTGATCACTGTGCTGGGAAGCAGTAACTTGTTAAGTAGGATCTAAGCCTGACCAATAGAATCCCATATTTTAAACCTGTAGGTGGTAAGAACTGGGAAAAAGTCATCAGTGCCAGTTAGTTGGTGGATGTTACTGCAGTGCTGGAATGGAGCTGGAAGGAGATCCAGACAAACTTGACTTAAGTCCCAATATCCTTGAAAATTCCATCAAATCCAAGTCTTTGGAGGTGGGTAGTTGTAATCTACTCTGAATCGTAGGTATTTTTAAATCAATAAAATAGAGAAAGGCATCCCAAGGGATGGGAAGGCCCATGTGACCCAGTCAAGTAGACAATAAAAGAACCGAGATTCTCAAGGTTGTTTCAGGTTATGCTGCATATACCTGAGACTGAAGCCATCAAGTTGTAAGGAAGAAAAAAAAAAGACCATATCCAAGATGCTGCTGCTTTCCCTCAGGCATATGGTAAATTTGGAGAAGTTTGTTCTGTAAGCCTAAGGAAATGAATCTTGCTTTCCAAAATGAGGTAGGAAAATGGATTTCTGCCACTTGACTTCACCAATTCATCAAACAACGCTGCAAACCAAATCTGTATCCCTGAATATAGAGATGAAGACTTACAGAAAGAACAGCCAAAAGATACCTTTTGTATTCCACTGTAATGATGACATTCAAATGACCCGACCACACAGCATTGCAATACAGATAGAATGAAAGAAAATGTGCTGTTGCAATCAGAAACATAAGTGAGTGTGAAGAATCTATTCCCCAACCCCCTCCATCCATATATTACTTATTTTTGTAATAAATATCGGTGTCTTCTCAATGTCTACGGGATTCTGTTTGCAAACATGAACGACCATGGCTTTTTTCTCTCTGGAGAAAACAAAACATTATCAATCAAAGCAAAGCTACGTACGTACCCAGACCTGCCGCAGTAGCTGCTTGTTCAAAACCGCATGTCATTCCTCCTGTAAAGCAGTGTCCCCAATGCTTCTGTATCCTCAGCCCCTGCTCAGAAGAGCAGTGCTGCAGGTTAGCTTTGTGGAGGCTGAATGCTCTAACCAAAGAAGCCAAAGGCTCGCCAACTTAACTACTTGCATGCTGACTCATTCACGGGGCAGGACGCCACGCAGCTGAGCCTGCCTGTGGGCGAGCACCGACACCATCCTTGCAAGGTCACATCTGGAAGTCACCATTTTGCACCCTGTACCTACGCTGCCCACGAAGGGGTCCTTCATTTTCTCAGGCTGACCGGCTTCTCCTATTAGATTTGGAAAATGTGAAATTCTCCACTACATCAACTACACACCACTGACAGGACCGTTTGCAAGACAAATCAGCATGGAGATGTAAGTGAGGACCATTTAGGATGAATGAGTTAAGCCTGGGAGAGGGGATGCCCCCATTTTCTAGAATGGCTGTAAGTCGATGGAGCAAATTGATTACACATGGCCACCTTGGTAGTTAGAGGAAGCAAATAAGACCATGTTTACATTTTTCCTAGTGTCCTTCTGGGCAAAATCAAATACCAATTCCCTGTAGTACTGCAGTATTAAACAACATCACAGTATTGAAAAAAGTAGCATGATTGCTAGGGGTCTCTAGGGGAAGAGTTCATACTTCTAACACTTTGGGGCCCAGATTAGCAGGTATTAAAGGCAGGGAAAAGCAGACTTGCAATGTTTGATTGGGTCTTTGAAATGAAATCCATATCATTTCATTCCACCCATATCACAAGCAAGAGGCACAGAAGCCTAGAATTCCTCAAGAAAACTAGTGCCCTTTTTCCAGTTATTGGTCAGTCACTTAGAATAGTAGCTATGGGGCAAAAACTTGCCCCTCATCCTTGGGCAAGTCTCTGTTTTCTTTGGGCCATTACAGAGGTCAACCTAGGACTTACAGGGGAATAGAAGTTGGGTGTAAAGCAGGGAGGAGTGGTGTAAGTGTTTCGTAGGAAATCCACTGTTGAAGGCAGGCAGGAACTAGACATGCAACTGGGTGGGAACCTGGGATTAGAGAGTTACGACACAGGTTCCCTATTCTTCCCACTGACTGGTGCTGCAGCGTTGCTGGCTGAGGTTAATTAGCTACTAATTGGGTTCCAGGGCTCTGGGGCCTCCTTTGCCTAAAGTGCCTCTACCTTGGGGTCCTGCAAGCTCCAGCAAAGGGAATGCAAACCCATCTGTGCATGAAACACAGCCTGTAGACTGAATGTGTAATAATAAGAATGGTGATATTGTAACAAAAGCAGTAGCTACTATGTTGAGTGCTTATTGTATGTAAGCAAATGTGCCGAATGCTCTGCATATGTTCTGTAGCAAGGACTGCTAGCTCTTGCACAAAATCTGTGAGCTCTCTTCTTCCTGGCTTCCGCTACAGTCAGGAGTAACCATGATCTGAGGTCTGGCCAATGGAAAGTGAGCAGCAGTGACAGGCACCAATTCCATTCTTGGCCTATAACAGACTGCGAGGAACATACTGACAGTGACCCTGGAGGTTATGGAAAGAAGACAGTGAAAAGCCTTCCTTAGCCTAAATGACCACATAGAGAGAGCTGCTGACCTTTGCAATTGCTTTTAAATTATGGGGGAGAAAATTGATGCCAACCTAAAAATGCATTTTTCAAAATTCTTTCAGGGACATGTAAGCAAAACAGTTTAAAGAACACTTGTCACCAGAACAAAGACTAGACTCCTTAACCAGCTACTCAAACTCACCCCAGCCCAAGCCCTTTCTTTTATTTCTGTCTTCGACATTTCTCCTGGTCAGACTCCCATTCTGGGTCTCTTTATGGTTCCTAATTGTACTTGCCCTTCCCCACCCCTGCTCAAACTTTTATTCTCACCCAGAACACTTTCCCAACTACGCCCCTCTTAGCTGAATCATACCTTACGGAGGCAGTTTGAAAACATGGCTGCAAATTTGTTGACATTCCATCCGTGGAAAAGTGGAGCTCTATGTCATCGCCCCTTGAATCTGGGCAGGGTTGTGGCCGCTTGTGTCTGACAACTGAGACTATAGAAGCGATGTCATGTGACTTCACAAAAGGCCTTGCAGCTTCCATGCTTCCTGGAACACTGGTTCTTGGAATTGTTAGAAAACAAAATTCAACAGATTGCATTTTAAAGATCTTATTTGCTTTATTCAATGATTCATGAATCAGATAGCATCCATTTTAGCAGATAGAAAGGAGCTCTGAAGACCTCTACAAAATGAAAGGCTTTTATAGGCAGAAGGGAGGAACAAGGAAGTTATATCAACCAACCCAAAAAAGCGGGTTGGTTATTGCAGGGTGACCTTCCTATAGAGATGGTAAGGGCCTATCAGGCACATGACCTAACTGGTGCTGATCAGGCGATTCCTGACTGACTGATTTAAGATCCTATGTCTGGGAGAGTCAAAACCATAACTAAGTCTCGGTTTGGTGACATGGGACTTAGCATAAGAGATGGCATTTGGGGCGTGGTGGCTTGTTTTTAACAGAACCCTGAGTCAGCGCGTTAGAAGTCTGGAAATCCTGAAGCCACCAACCAGGAGAGACCATGTGTAGGTGCTTCAGTCACAGTTTCAGCTGGATTCCTCCTTCCAGCCATCCCCTCCAAAACACCAGATATGCAAATGAATCAGTCTTAGACTCAAAACTCGGCCATCTGCCAGCTGAATACAATGGAGGAAACCCCAACAGAAGTATCACCCAGCCAAGCTCTGCCCAAATTCCTGACCCACGAAAACCATCAGCCGTAATAAAATGGCTGTCCTTTAAAGCCTCTATGTCTGGTGTTATTTGTTACATAGTAAACATAACTGGAACACCCTCCTTCAGGGCCCACGTGCATACTTTTCAAGAAGTTTTCTCTGATTCTACCACTTTCATCTCTTGAGTTGTCTGATACTTTATAATTTTGGTTGTGAATTATTTTTTTTTTTTAATTGGGAGTTGTCCTATTCCACCTAGAGTTCAAACTCTTTTTATTTCACCATATTGCTTTGTATCACCTTATATAATAATGAATAAATTTGTTGATCGATAAGAATGCTACCCATGTAACATGAGACATATCTGTAATTGTGAGGTTGAGGAGTAGGGGCTGGGGGCATGGTACTTCTTACAGGTACCATGCCTTCTTACAGATTTTGCTCTTTCTGGGCACCAGAATCTTGACTGCAATGGCCAGTTAGTATTGAGTCAACCAGTATTTATTCATGTACTTATTAAGTGCCCACTATTTGCCAGGTACTACGTAAGCCCTGAAGATAGAATGGTGACTAAAACAAAGTCCTTCTTTTCATGATGCTTCCATTCTAAATGGAGGAAGACAAACAAAAAATATAATTAAATATAATGCATTAGGTTATGTGACTAGAAAGAAGAAAGCAAATTAAGAGTTGAGAGAAGCTTATTATTTTGTATAGTATAATCAAAGAGGACCTCTCAGATATGGTGGTATCTCAAGATACACCTGAAGGAAGTGGGAAGAAAGTGTAAGTCATGCTTACACTTGGGGAAAAAGCATTCCAGGAAAAATGAGTAGCAGACATCCAGCTCTCCAGGCAAAAATATGCCGGCTAGGTTTAAGGAAGAAAAGATGTCCAGGGTGACTTGTGCAGAGAGAGCAAGAGAGGGACCGGTGGAAAATGTGGTTAAGATGTGTGCAGTGGAGGTGCAGGGCCTAGAGGTCGGGAAGGTCTTACATATCAAGGCCAGGACTTTAGATGTTGCTCCAAATGAGATGGGAAGTCATTAGAGATTTTTGAGCAGAGCAGTGGTATAATCTGTTCTTTAGAGAGCTTACTTTACTATTTATCACCTAGATTCGATGTGGAACACACACGTCGCAGAGACAAGCTTAAAAGAAGTGAGACTAATTTGGAGCCAAGCAAGGGACTGAGACTAGAAGGCTGGTCATGGAGAGCATGTGAAGTGGTCTAATATGGATGTGTTTTGAAGGCATAGCCAACAGGACTTCTTGTTGGGTTTAGAAGGATGAGAGAGAACTAGGAGTCCAGAATGATTCCAGAGCTTTGTAGATTGCAGAACTGGTAGAGTGGAGTTCACCTTGGCTGAACTGGGGAAGAGTGTGAGAGAAGCAGGTTTGGTTAAAGAGAATCAAGCATTTCTGGAGGGATTCTTCAGCTCAAGACTTTGTGAAAATGACTTGTTGAGATTGGTTGGAAGTGACCTACTACCCATGAAGACAATGATAAACAAAAGTATATCCCAAAGGAAGATAGCTTTTTAGGTGGTACAGAGTGGACACTTTTTCTTTTGATAGTTATGGTTTTGATGTGAATTAGAAATATAAATTATAGAGTGAGGCTAAACCAATTTTTAAGGCCTTTATTGGAAGAAATGCTTATTAAATACTAGTACAAGTGATAAACAGTTGTGGGGAAAAATCATGTCAGCTATACACTAATGGGTGAACTTTGGGAAATACTGGTGTACAATTTAATATCCAATTAATTTGAGTACCTGTAAAGGTCAGTCTCTGAGAAAAGAAGCCTTAGCCACTGAGTCTGTCCTGATTCATCCAAATTCTTATTTATATACAGTTGCCTGTATGTCTTATATGATACCCCACATTTTTGTTTCACACGAGGTCTGCTCAGGGGTGCTGTGTTCTATCCCAAAGGACAACACTACCATTTGTACATTATTCACACTCCATGTTCACATAGAATTGCTCAGAGGTTACACTAATGGAAGTCCTTATAATTTGGTTGATTTCCAGAGGAGAATATGCTTTCCTTCAGAAGCCTTGCACAAGGCCACTTGCTGCCTTATTCCCTGTCTTCCAATAGCTAAAGGTTGAAGGCAGCTCAGCTTCCAAACTCCAGCAAATGACCCCCCCTCTGAGTCTGCATGTGGCTCCTGTGACACCAGTGATCTTGGGTGCTCCACCTGACATGGTTGGTGGTAAGAATCCCTTCCTGCTTAGCGTAGAAACAGGAAAGAAGTTATGCCATGAACCCGAGAACATGAGCCTTGCTACCACCTGCCTTAATGTATGTCAGCCCTTTACAATCAACCCTCAAAACAACCCTATAGGTAGCTACTATAATTCTACCAATATCACCAGTGAAATAACATCTGAGGCTCAAATAGCCACATGTCCAAAGTCACCCAGCCGGTAAGTAACCCAACGTATTTTTCTGACTCCTAGATTTTCAACCTGTTCGATGGGACAATAAGCACTTTGCAGAATTACTTTAATACAGTTGCACTTCCTCCCCAACTGCCCTCACCCTGCACCCAGGATAACATCAGGAAAACTCAATGATTACCATTTTCACTAATTACAAGGCGTTTGCTTTGCTAAATGAAGTGTATAAACTGAGAGGAATTTGGAGAGAGAACATGGAAGAGAAACCTGTGTCAATGGAGTGACTGCTGGATGAGGTTTCGGGGAGACAGAAGCCAGGGGAGAGAAACTTGAAAAGAGTGAGGGATTTCTAATGAAGAAGTCGAATTTCGTTTTTGTAGGGCATTGGTACAATTTCTTCCTTAAAGGTTTGGTAGAATTCTCCAGTGAACTCTACTGAGCCTCAAATTTTGTTTTTTCACTCCTAATTTTGATAATGTGTGTTAAACCCCACTTCCTCAAGGCCACTCAGATATTGGTCTGGAGGCCAGTTACTTAGATTCCATTGGTGAAAATTAACCTACGTACTTTTCTGTATGTATGTAATACTTCAGTCAAGTTTATAAAAATATTTTTACTCTGTAAAAACTTTTTTTTTTTTTAAGCATCTGATTCAAACTGACTGAAATAATAAGGAACGTTACTGACTCACATTACAGCTCCAAGGAAGGCAGCCCCTAAGTTGGTTATTTCAGTGTCCGGTGACAATCACAGTATCGTTAAGGACCCAGTTCCTTTCCCTGTCAGTTTTGTCCTCAGTCGCGCAGAAGTTCTGTGCCTTCTATCTAGACCCAACTTTGCCCAGAGGAAGGGGGTATTTTTATCTGTGGGTCTCTTTTTAAGAACAAGACAAATTTCCTAGAAGCAGGTCTGGTCCTTTCTTATAAAATTAAACATATCTGCCCTATGACCCAGCAATCCCACACCTGAGTATTTACCTATGAGAAATGAAAACATGTATACATACACACAAGCACATGTGCACGCCCTCACACACACGCACTGAGAAAATGTTTACAAGAATATTCTTAGCTGCTTTATTCAGAACATCCAAAACTTGGGGATGGTCCAAGTATCATCACAGAAGGGTGGATACACAAACTGTGGTACATTTAGTCAATGGAATACTGCTCACTAGTAAAAAGCAATACACACAACATAGATGAATCTAAAAATAATATGCAGAGTGAAATAAGCCAGACACAAAAACTACGTACATGGTGGGGATAAAAAGTCAACGGTGGGGGGAAAAAAGGTAGATACAGTCGATGTTTGCCTCTGGCAGTGGCAGGGTGAAGGGCTGGCCACGATTGACTGGGTTTTAAAGGACTTTCTGGGAAGATAGTAACGTTCTGTCATGACCAGCTTTTGAGTTACGTAGGTACATGCATTTGTCAAAACAGCAAATATACACTTAAGGGTACATATTTCTTTCTCTATAAATTTTATCTTAAAAACAAACTGAATAAATTTTGAATTTTAGTTGGTGATATAAATGCCAAAGTATTTAGGGAAAACTAAACTGACATCTGCTGATTCATTTTGAAATGCATTTGAAAAAATAGGAATAATTGATCGATGACAAAAAGATGGACAGATAGGTTGATGTGTGATAATTAACAGTAGAAATGAGGTGGTGCCTATATGGGTTCTCATTGTAAAATTCTTACAAATGTAGTGTACACTGAAAAATTTTCCATAATAAAATGTTAGAGGGAAAAAAAGGTTTGAACAAAAAGGGTTTCAAGAACAAATAAATTTGGAAAGTGTTAGCTTCACGAAATTTCAGTAGATTTCTTTAAAGGAAGATTTATTAGAGGCTTAAATATACTGATATGAAGGCTGAGTGTGTGTGAGTGTGTGTGTGTGTGTGTATTCTCTAACTTAGGGAACCCCATCAAAGCCAAACTAAAAGGGACAAAGAGAACTGGGCATCAGAGAACTTTGTGTTCTCCAGTACGTAACATTCACCTGCCCTCCCAGGGACCATGACTTAACGACTCTAATTCCCTGGGCTTCAGCCCCAATCTCACCAGCTCGTTTGCCTCTGGTCCTGGGCATATAAAATCAGCTGCTGCAAACCAAATCAGAAACCAGCAGGTGTTTTCTAGTGAGCTTGGCTGCCTTTCCCGCTACAACCTCCTTTTAACAGTAGGAAGATTGCCATCAATTCCTCATCATTTTTGTCAAATGAAAAAGACAAGGATTTAGGTCTACTTCATTCCCAAGAAGAAAATGGATTTCCTCGAGCTTGAACAATTCATTTCGTGTTACTGATTTTAATTAGTGATTAAGCCCTGAACGTCTTGAGAAACTAAACCAGTTTCGATAGCCCAGATCTACAGGAAGCCAAATTGCCACAGTTCTTCATACTTGCCATGTGTTGGTGACATTTCAGATACCTCCCCGTCTAACTTTGGTGACTTTTTGTTTGAATTCACACGTGGTGAATGTTAATAGTACGTGGGGGTTACATGTGCTGACTACGTTAACATTTTTCTCTCCTGAAGGAGGAACTGTATCGCCACCCCCGCCCCCAGGAATCTTTGCTGTGTGTTGGGTTCAATCGGTGCAGAGGATGGTGCAAGAACAAGGCACGCCTTCTGGTTATACTCCTTGCTTCAGTTCCTCTGCCTTCCTGCAGTTGTATCCCTAAGTGCTCAGGAGCCAGGAGCTTCAGGGGAAAGAAACCTTATTAGGCAGCCACTTGGCCCCGAGGATCCTGAGTGTCCCTCTGTACGCTGCATGGGAAGGGAGGTCAGGCTCTGGGGCGTCATCTGGTGTTAGCTCATGAGCATAAGGATGTGCTCAGGATGGGGCCAGCTACGCTTCCAAAGCAGACATATGCCAGCAGCACTAATTGGACACAATTCTTATGCAAGCCATTTGCTTTACATGTTCATCCCTGCAGCCTGTGGAGAAATGGAGTTAGCACACGCCTGCAAATTCATCTGCCCGCCTCTGGTATGGAGGCTCACTGGAGCGTGGTAATGTTGCTCGCTGTGAAAAGGAAGTGTGTACGGCAACACACTGTATCCTCACTTCTTCCCCCTGCCAGGGGCCGCTGTCACAGCCTGACACCAGCCAGAAGTCAAAAGGCTCTCTTGGCCAAAAGGCTCATTAACGAGCACACATTTCATAAGCCTGGCAGTGATCTGTGGCCTCTTTAAATCTGAAGCCAGTTTCAGGGAAGCCTTCAAAACATTCATTTTAACAGCCAGAGTTTGCTTTTTTCAAATAAATGAATAAATGAATGAATATATATATATATATATATATATATATATATATACACACATACATATATATATATATATATTGAGAAACATCCTAAAATATCAGGGAGCATTGCAATACATCCCCAATGGGAAGCTCAGTACATGCCTTTCCATGGTCATAGGCTCTTTATTAAAAAGAGAACGCATAAAAGACAGTGAAACCCCTTCTCCTCTCCTCTCATGCTGATAAATACCATTAGAAAACAGTTCGCACAATACCAGCTCCTCCATGTGACAATACAGAGCTGGCCAGGGGAGCTGACTCCAAGCACCAGTAAATCATGGTCGCCATGCATGTTTCTGCTTCATTGCTACCCTGGCTTACCATCCAAGATGTCTGCGTCATGCCATTTCAGAGTTGGCCAATTCTCAAAGGAACTGTTGTGCATGCACACCAGATATTCAGAATGCTCGAGCAAGTATTATATTTTACCAAAGGCAGTAAGATGGCAATTGCTCCAGACTGCTGATAATATATACTCAGAAGTCCAAATCAAGGCTACGTCCAGGCTTGTTTTTTTTTTTTTTTATCCAGTCTAGCTCTTTCCTGCTGGGGCCAGTCTTTTCTTTGACGGGAACGTCTTCCTTGACTCCAAAGGAGCCTCCTTTTCATCTCCCTCCCACACTCCTCTCTATAATGACAGTAGTTTACTGAGCAGTTAACTTGTGCACATACTTCACCACTGCCCCACATTACACCACAACATAGGTTAAAAACAAAAAAATCACCCCTTTTCGTGAAGAAACTGAGAATCAGAGACAATTTGCAGGGGATACAGTGCCTATAAGCAGTGGAGTTGGGATTTGAATTCACAACTGAGTCCCCAGTTCGCACCCTAGTGGATATGCCATACTTCACCTTCTCTTGTGGTTTCTCTTCCCCTCAGACAATTACTCTCATTCTTCAAGAAACAACCGAGTCATTCATTCATTGATTTCAACTATCAAAACTTTACCAGTGCGTAATACACAAGTTAAACAGAAAGGTCTTAGCTCACTTCCCAGAGAGAAGGCATTTCCTTTGAACCTGTATTTTCCTCTATTCATTCCCCAAGGCTTTTTTTGTTTCCCACAAACAAGGAGATTCTTACACCATGCGCTATGGTCTTCAGAATCCATAGTTTTCACAGTTGCATAGTTTTTATTCCAAAATGTCATAAAGGTAGATGGTAACATTGATTTTAAGGGTTTCTAATTGAGAAAGTATAAAGCTCTTGCTAGAAATAACATGAATCGGGATATCTAAAAGAGTAACAACCATTGCTATTTCCTACTCACACTGAAAAATGCTTTGGGTCAGACTCAAAGTAAAGTATTTAGAACTTAGTCCAAGCCAAAAACAAATTTTTTTTAAAGGCTCATCAAAAGAAAATTGGAGAAAGCAATTGACTAAACAAATAGAAAATACCATATATCCTAATTTTGACATAAATAGGCCAAGCATTCTGTAGTTGCCTGACATTTTGTCTTAGTGTCCTTAAATTCCTTATAAGCAATCATATTTGTTATTAACGAATGTCCCTGGCAATTCTTTCCCAGGTCAGCAGCTTGGGGGATATGCCACAGTGCTTTCACAGCTTGAGTAGTCAAAAGAAAGAGAGAAACTTATTCAGGAGCATCTCTGGAGTTTGGGTGTTGCTTTAATGCTGGGCTGCTCCTAGGTCCTCTGCAGGAGAGCACATTAAAGGCTCTGGCAAGTCTTGCAGTTAAGAAATCTAGAGAATGTCTGCCAAGTCCCCAGTGCATACTAATTAGAAGACACTTGGATGTATCTCTTCCATTCTCCAATCCAGTGAGTTTCCCAGACTAGAAAAAGCTAAAGGAGTGCATCACCACGAAACCAGTTTTATAAGAATTGTTAAAGGAACTTCTTTAAGAATATGAGTAATAAAATGGAAATAACTTCTTACCTATCAACAATTACTTTAAATGTAAATGGATAAATGCTCCAATCAAAAGACATAGGGAAGCTGAATGGGTAAGAAAATAAGACCTTTATATATGCCGCCTACAAAAGACTCACTTCAGATTGAAAGACACACACAGATTGAAAGTAATGGAAAAAAGATATCTTATGAAAATGAAAAGGAAAAAAAAAACCTCAGAAACCAGACAAAATAGACTTTAAAACAAAGGTGATAACAAGAGACAAAGAAGGAGCCAGCCATATTCTAAGGGATAGGGAGGAATTGGGAATACACTGCTGTAAGGTGCCTGCACTATACCTGAAGTGGTGTTGTGCTATTGGAAGCACGCTTAGATCAGCTACAAGTGTATATTGTAGACTCTAGGGCAACCACTAAAAATTTTTTTCAGCTGTGTTGAGGTATATAAAAATGTGTTTTAAAAAGACGTATACTTGGTATGTTAAGAGATAAAATGGCATGTAAAAAGAGATACAATGCTCAAAACTAGTGGGAGGCAGAACAAGAATAAAAGAAAATTGTAAGACAAACGTGACAAATAGAAAAGAGTTACAAACATGGTAGCTATTAATTCAAATATTATCAATTATACTTTAAATGTGAAAGGCATGAATATACCAATTAGATTGTCAGAGCAGATTAAAAACAAGATGCAAATATATGCTTTCCATAAGAAATCCACTTTAACAATAAAGGCCCAGAGAGGTTAAAAATAAAGGGATAACGATACACCATGCTAATACTAATCTAAAGAAAGCTGGAGTTATTACCTTAATTTCAGACAAAGTTCACAACAAGGAAGATAGAGATGATGTCGTGATAAAGGGGTCAATTCTCCAAGAAGCAGCAGTAATCCTAATGTGCATGCACCTAACAACAGATTGTCAAAATATTCAAGGTTCTGGGCCACCATAGAGCTGGGAGGGGACTCTAGGCCAGCCCCTTCCTGGGTGTCAGACTTCCCTTGTCCTCATCTGGAATGCCATTCCTGTCCCCTGTAGCCACATCTATGTATCCTTCAACACAGAAAACATGACAGGCCTCCCGATTCTTTTTTTTTTTTTTTTTTTGCTAAACTTAAAAAAAAATGGGCTCTGGCAATTTCATTGAACTCTGCCTTGAATCTTCGGTAAACCTCTCCTAAGAATTCCCAAGAGACCCTCAAATGTTTATACTCACCAACCATGGTATGTTGATGGAATAATAGCTCCTGTAAATAAATACTATTCCAATTGACCAAACATTATACATCTGCTATTGTGATTAATAAACAACAGATTCCCTTGAGAGCATTTCTAAATTCATAGCATGTATTTTTTCAATCATTACATGCTAAACTATATACTCACTGTGCCAAGCCAGGGCTCAAGAACTAAAAGAATCTCTCGTATGTGCAAAAAACATTAACTCATATGATACATCCTCATGCTATATTGTCTTCACCAACAGCAAGCCAGAGCCATTCGCACTGTCCTTAGGGGCCCTGCTTGGCTCCCTTTTTTCCCCCCAACTTCCCTCACTCTTCCCTATCTCTCACTGATCGCACCCATGTCTGACCTTCTTGTCGTGGGAGCTGGAGTCTGAGACTTTGGAGGGCAGGCCTCACTTAATTTTCTTCTGACTTGTACTCTGAATCAGAACACAGATAAGTATTTTAAGGTGCTGAAAAGCAGAATTTCAAGGCAGCAGTTCTGATTAATTCAGTTTTCTGGCCAGAGAAAAAGAAGGTATCGGTATCAAAGGATTCAAGTAGAATATCCTGTTTCCTAGTTAATTCAGAACATGCTTGACTTTTTGTATAACAGTCAAATGAAAGGTAGCATGTATTCTCAGTTTACATGATATTGACCAAGTTTATAAAACATATAGCAATTAGGAAACTGGCAAAATGATTCTTTCACACTAGATGGTGTGAATTTCTTGCTCCTCAGTCCATAGTAAGTTATCTTACTTAGCTTTACCACCAAAAGCACAGATTTCTCCCACTGTAGACTCTTACTGAAGAATTTAAGAAAACTCAGAGAATGGAGGTGGGGGGCGCAGGGCAGGGGGAGAAAACAGGGTGGAAAGTTGGCCTCCAATCAGATTTCCAATACTTACCCATTGCATGTCCTTGGGAAAGTTATTTAACATATCAGTCACCTTCCCTAAAAGGGGGATGATAACTAACCTCGTGGTTGTGTGAGGGCTAACAAGGATATATACTGTAAACTGCCCAACCTGTAAAGAGCAAAATACAGATGTTAATGTCTAGGGCTTTGATCAAAGTCAAGGACAAAAAAGCACATGTCCTCATGCAGGCAGGTGTTATCAAGGGGACTACAATTTTCCAAGAAGACAATGAGATTTCTCCTTGTTCCTCCAGGGATACGAAGACTAGAGAGCCACAGGCTATGCCAACTATGCCAATTCATGAATAAGTAGAGTCAGGCATGCAGAGCGATCAGCAAGTGGACTCGTTGGCACATACGTAGTATGCAAACTTATAATGAAGTTTTTCCTGTTATTATTTTGACTCAGAAAAAAGATCCTATTGTTAGCATGTGCCAATAACTCATTTTCATTACTCAACTTCCTTTTCCTTTCAATATCCAGCACCTGGTGAATAATCAAAGTCAGTAAAAGGCTGTAATAGTTCAATATAAACCTATCAGAGACATTTGCTCTATTTGCCTTAGGAGACAAATAGATGTAAGTCCAAAGCTCCACGAAAGAATTCTTACTCGTTTCACCTGTTTGGACTCCTTGAATACGTTCTTTAATAGGGAGAGGTCTCCACTGTTAACATCTTCCTTTCTTCACCACATCAGGAATATCTCTTTTCTTTTTAAAGAGTTATTTTGAATTACCATTTATTATCAAAGCACTAAATACTGCATTTCTCATTTCATATTTACTTTTTCTTTCCATCTGAACTAGAAAAGCTTTATTACTTCCAGTGATGGGGGGAAAAGTTAAGACAGTGATTTGATTGAAAATTAATGACTTGCTGATAAACACAGTGGTCTGCAGTTTGCATTTAACTTATCTGTGATTCTTTTTACATACAGTTGACCTTGAACAACACGTATTATATGCAAATTTCAAAAAAATACAATATTCAGTCCTTCATATCTGTGGATGCAAAGGGCTGACTATCGCTGGAGTTATACTCAGATTTTCCATTGTGTGGGGGTTTGGCACCCCAAATCCCCATATTATTCAAGAGTTAACTTACTATTTAAAAATACACTCAATCTGTAGAGGTTACTGAAGTTTAGGGTACATTTTAAGCAATCTCAAGGGAAAGGAAACAAGATTATTAAAAGCTATCTCTCAAAAAAAGCTCGGTGAAGAAATCCCGAAACTCAGTTTCTTTTCTTTTTTTTTTTTTAAGATTTTATTGGGGAAGGGTAACAGGACTTTATTGGGGAACAGTGTGTATTTCCAGGACTTTTTTTCCAAGTCAAGTTGTTGTCCTTTCAATCTTAGTTGTGGAGGGCGCAGCTCAGCTCCATGTCCAGTTGTCATTACTAGTTGCAGGGGGCACAGCCCACCATCCCTTGCAGGAGTCGAACAGGCAACCTTGTGGTTGAGAGGATGCATTCCAACCAACTGAGCCATCCGGGAGCTGGGACTCGAGGAATCGAACTGGCAACCTTGTGGTTGAGAGCCCATTGGCCCATGTGGGAATCGAACCGGCAGCCTTCGGAGTTAGGAGCATGGAGCTCCAACTGCCTGAGCCACCGGGCCGGCCCCCCCGAAACTCGGGTTTCTTATCTTACTTTAATGACTTCATTTAGAACTTTTGTGAAAAATGTGAACATATTAGAAATAACAGGCATTTATTTTAAGTATCAGTTTTTATTAAAAAGTGCATTTTGATTAATTTGTGATCTATGTAAGCTGTTAAGATATCAGTATACTCTCTGGAATAATAACTTTACAAAGATTTAAAACAAACAAAATTTTAAAAGCCTTTTTATTTCCTTCACCATTATTGTTTTACAATACAAATATCACCTTGTGAATACACAAAAAAACCCTACAGAAGATAATTCTGCTGCACGTAAAATACAGAATGGATATATATACTTCTTCATTTTTAAAAAACTATTTTGTTCTCCACATTGGCAAGTATAGAATAGAATACTTCCCCAAACATACTTATGTTAGGAGTAAAACTTAGAGTTACATGCAGTTTCTGCACAAATATATTTTAAAGAAATAGATCTCTTTTTTGTTGTTCACCAACAAAATTGTCATGAGAGTATGGATAACTAATTTATAGCTTTCAAGTTTTAGTTAAGTGATCATTTTCAAAACTCTCTTTAAAAAAAGTATTCATGGCTGTTTTCATTGTATAGTTAAAATTGAACTACCAAATAGATGATAAAATAATTTAAGTAGTACATGTTATTGTCACCTGCTCACAATATGGGAACAGGATCTGACTTTCTAATTAACCCCTCCCATTCTTTAATTCAGAGCAATTTAAAAACCATAAGCAGTCTTCTGATTTAATTTAGCTATAAATGCAAATTTTAGTAGTGTATACATACATTTATATTTTCATGGAATACTTTATTTTAAATAAAAACATTTAAGGTTGCCTACTGACCATACAATCAAGACAAGAAAGGCACTAGAAACATAGACAAATTTCTCTCCCAAGAAGCATTTTTAAATTTTAACTCTTTCCTCTTTGACATGTAAAAATCTTCAAATTTGGTTTTCATAACATCATTTTGAAAAATAAAGTTAGGAAATACTTAGAAAATCACTTTATAACAGAATCTTTTTTTTTTTTTTGCACTTTTTGACACACTGTCTCTGCTGATTTTACAAAACCCAAAGTTACTAAACCTTTCTGTGTCTGTCATTTTCATTTGAGTATCGGTGCAACAGGTAGAAAGATTTCAGTATTGAACCCCACTCAGGTACTTAGAAACCTTCATAGAGACATTTGCTAGAAAATGGCTTACAGCCCAATCTTTGGGGCAAGAGATATGAAAAGTATGTTTTCCCAAGAAAATAATACGCTTTATTTCCAGATGTGACTGGAAAGACCAGAACTTATGATATATAAAAGCTTACATTTATGCTGTTGCATCATATACAAAGGAACATGGTGGTTGCGAGTTATGTAAATTCCAAACTTATGAACAGGAAATGTGTACAGTGCATGATAGGTTAAATTTTCTTTATTGTTGTCCAACGCAGGTCCTTTGGAGAGAAAAAAAGATCACAGTGCTGACTAGGTAACTCAATAGGTTAAGTCAAGGTAACTGTTGAAAGATAGTAGAATTAGGGAGGTGTTTATGTTATGGCATCTTCTCTCACGGAGTTCTCAGCACTTCGGACAGTTCCTCATTCCCCCACTGTGTACAGCTGTTATGTGCCATTCACCAACCGGCTGTATTTAACTTGCCTACCAAGGTGGACCACTGGCCAGGGGAAGGGCCAATGGTAAGATCGAGGTACAATTCCTTGGACGTTCTTTTCAAAGTACTGAAATGGCCTGTACCACCACACCCTAGCCAGGAGGTTCGTCTGGGAAGCTTCTTTTAGCACCTAAAATAATAAAGAAAGAAGAAACCAAGTCAGGAAGAACAATGAATTGTTCCAGCCTCTAAAGAAACATACATATTTTTCGCATAATATTTAAATAGCTTTTTATATTAAAATTTACAAAGAGCCCCAGACCAGCCCCAGGTCCACCCACATATCCCAGTTTCACACTCACACCACCGTTCTACTCTCTGTACTCATCTGCAAACTGGGCCACACCATAGTAGAAAAATAATAATAACGCCAATTCCAGGAGTGCAAGGAGAACCTGTGGCTTACTCAATCTCCTGTTTAAAATAAATACCTCAACTAACTTTTTAGTTACTCACTCTTCTGCCAGGAAAACGAACAAACTTAATTAAATATTAAGTTTTAAGCTGGTGAGGGGGACAAGGGTAGGAAGAAGAGGGTAGGAATGCTAATTAGCAATAGGTGGGCACATCTTAGAAAATATTTTCAGGGACAATGAAAGTAATGGTATTTGTTCTAGGAAAATGCAATCTCCTATCATTACATTAACATTAACACATTTCTTGTTCATTTTTGATTTGAATCGGCATCACAAAAGACAACAGGATTTTAATTGACTATCCCTCAGAAAAAAGAAAACTAAAAAGATATCTGTGGATTCTTTGCATATCTCCCCCTGCCATACCAGCAACACCTAGCCAGGAACAACAGAAGCTCAAATCAAATGGAGGAAAACTCACTTGCTGATTGGCCATAGTGTGGTACCACCAGAAGAGTCTCGTGGTGATATAATATGCCACCACCACGTCCACAGTGTAGTGGTCATGCGCCAAGAGAATACAGAAGATTCCAACCACGCTGAGAAGCCAGCAGATCCAGTGGTACCACCAGAGTCGGCGAGGGGAATCTGAAAAGAGGAGACATTTGTAATAGTCCCAGCATTCAAATACCGCTAAGAGCACCCAACACTGCCTCACTGCTATCGTGAAGATAGTTGGATCTTTTCTTCTGAAAACAGATCTGTTGGGCTAGCACATCTGAGAGCTTTAGCTTATCTGTAATCAAGATAACAATGAAACCAGTTTTTATAAAGTTATTTTACTCACAGTAGAAATTCATATTTGGCTGTGACTTGATTCATATCATCATAAATACAGTTTAAAAGAACACATAAAGACAGGTTAATGTATCGTGCTCCATAAAAAAAAAAAAAAAGTAAAAAAGCGGTCCGCTGACATTTAATGTACCTGTAAATAATTTGGCGTTAATGCTTTAAACAAAAATCAACCTTTGGGGTCTATAGATCCTTACACATGGACTAGCAATTATAATTGATGTAACTGTCTTTCCAAGCTGTGCAACCATACACTACTCTGAAAGTCTTTGAGGTGTCCATTTCTCAAATTCCAGTAAGAGAGAATCCAAATGTCTGGGAATTCTAGACCAAGTGCACTCCCAACAATAGGGCAGTGACAGACAAATGCTTGTCTGTACCTCCACTTGGGATGTCACTTGAAGGAAGTGACATCTCCATTAGTGCAAGCCTTCTGACCTTTCTCAGTAGATGTACTTCAGAAGGTCTGAAATTCTTGGCAAAAATATTTCAACGAGGTCTATCCTCCCCATTTTAGGGGAGAAATTTCAGGCTTTTACTGGATTCTTAAGGGGTCTAAGAATGAGTCATTCATTCAATCAATATTGATTAAGCATCTAATCAATATTGTGCCCAGAACAGGAACTGCTAGAGCATTTACTGAGATAATGTACAAAACAGGCAAAGAATCTGCCTTTGTGGGGACATCCCTTCCTAATAGGGAAGAGAGACAATAAAATATAATTAAAATAAATAAGGAAATTATACACTATGTTAGCAGGTGTTAAATGCTACGGAAAAAAACAGTTGAACAGAGTAAGCAGGATCAGAAGGGTGAAGGGTAGTTTGCAGTTTTAAATGGAGTGGTCAGGGTAGGGGTCTTAGTGTACGTATAAGGCTCCATATTTCATTTCCCGAAAAATTTGTGTTTGATACCTTAACAATACAGCAACAAATAGCAGCTACCATAAACTCTCCATGCAACTCTATTATTAGTGTCCATATATGCCACCTATTGTCATTTTTACCATCTCCCTTCACCCATGAAATAGCTATCAGTATTTCATTCTCAAGATACAGAAACTAAGACTTAGAACTTAGAAAGGTTAAATATTTTCCCCAAGGTCACAGAGCTAGCAAGTGGTAGCACCAGGATTCAAAGATCAGAGTTTGTGATCCAATATGGCACACTGTCTTATCTTCCAAAAGGATAAAGCTTAATTCCATGCAAGGATTTCAGGTAACAACCAGCAGGGGGCAGAAATCTCTTCTCCTGGGCTGCTGACATCAGGCCTATTCTGTCCCCATTTCCCACGCCCCACATCCTAGTACAAGGGCTAGATCGTGCCCTGACAATTCTGAATGGACAGCATCAGAATTCACTCTATTTGGTCACATACTAAGTACCAGGAGAAACCTGTTCTCCCTTCTCTTTCTCAGCGCCCTGAAGCACAACTTTCCTTCTCCCCGTGTTCCCTATCTTAGTTGTTTTTAAGACCACAACTGGGTGTTCACCCATCAGTCTACCACCTGTCCCCTGAACCCCAACAATCAGTCCTGTGATCTGTTGACCCTTTTTTATCTCCCTCTGATCCCTTCACTTCTCTCCATCTCCAGTGTCATCACGGAAGTTTGGGCCACCACCCATCTCTTTCCTGGATTACAGCAGCAGCCAGTCTCTTAACTTTTCTCCTGGTCTTCAGTCTTGCCCCTCTCCAATCCATCCTGCAAGCTGCTGCAGAAGCAGTATCTCCCTCTAAAAAGGGTAAGGTGATATTGCCCCACTGGTACAACCCTTCAGTGGGCACCCCATCTCTGTCAGATGGAAGTTCAGATTCCTTCTGGTGGCTTAATGCACGCTGCATGATCTGGTTCCTACTTACTAGTTCATTTTCATTTTTCATTATTACCCCCAGTCTAAATTCCAACCATATTAAACTTCTACAAGGTGCCACACACTTCCAAGACACCCCCAGAATGCAATGTGTATCCCTCCTCTTTGGTGCCAGGAGCTTGGTTCACTTATCGCCCTTCATGGCAACTATTGTATAATGTTTATTGAGACTGTTTCTAAGTGGAAAATACGGAAGACAACTGCATTTTCTACAAGTAGATAAATATTTGCGGTTCACTTATAGTATTGTAATAATAATAGCAATTAAAATGAACCAATTTCATCTCAGAAACGTAATTTGAAAGTGGCACGATACCATGAATGTAAATTTTAAAAACATAATATAGAAGTACAAAAACGTGCATGGAAATGACATAGGAAAATGGAAAGGACAAAAGGCTTTAATTATATGTTAATACTTTATTTGCTTTTCTAAAGGTGTTATCTGAAACAGATATGGTAAATGCTAATGTATGTTAAATCTGAGCAGTGTAGTGATCTGTAATATTATTTTTCTTGTATGTTTCATAAAATATTTTACGTGCTTTTTTTTTTTTAAAGGAAACTTCCCATTTAGTTTCTGCCTCATTTAGTGTTCCTGAGCCCCGGCTTCTATGAGGGTAAAGACATCACTGACTCACCACAGTCCCCTTAGCTTATAGCAGTGTCAGCTACTTGAAAAAATGTCTACTAAGTGAACACATACTCTGCCATCATCCAATCAGGCCCATTACTAGATTTCTACATCCTTGAGACTTCTTCCTTCTGGCTCCTTCCAGCAGCTGTAAATCACCCCCGGACTACAGCTGCCACTTGAGGAAACAAGAAACTCCAGTCAAGAAGAGCAGTTACTTCCTACCACATACATTTCCCTGGGTGCCCGTGTACCCAGGCATGGTGGTGAGGTGAGGTACTGCCCTCCCGAGCCCTCCAGTCTTGCTTCAGCAGACTTTCCATGTGGCATGTGAGGAAATGCAAATGGAAGTCTGTTTTGGACTTACATTCTTTGATAAATAAGTAGGTGAGTGTGAGCATGACCGTGTGGCCGCTGTACAGATAGTCCCCACACATGTTGTGAGAGCCAGTGATGGACAGGCCACCGCCGGCAATGAGCTTCATTATTCTCCGCAGTTGGGCTTCCCAGTCTCCAAAAAGCTAGTGGGAAAAGAGAAACAAGATCCATTATTAGCCCTCATGAAAGCGAGCTCTAATTACTATTTATATTCAGAATTAAGCTTTGTGGGTATTTGTTCTTTGTCCCTGCTCCGGGCAGAGCTTCTAAAACCTTTGGAATTTCCTGAGTGATAAGAAAGATAAAGGTGTCTTTTGTTATTCATAACGAGCTCCTTTCAACCACACCTGAGTCCACCTTATTGTGTTGACCTTTGGAAAGCCCTCATGGATGGTTGCCAAAAGAACCAACCAGGTGGTGGCGAGGTTGAAATTTTCAGTCCACTTCACCTCCTCCCGGTTTATCACCAATGGCCAGTGACAATCAGTTGTGGCTACGCAATAAGGGCTCCGCAAAAATCCAAAAGGATAAGGGTTCAGAGAGCTTCTGGGTTGGTAACCATGTGGACATACAAAGAGAGTGGGATGCCCTGGAAAGGGCTTTGAAGCTCCATGCTCCTCCCCAGACTTTGCTTGCACCTTTTCCATCTGGCTGTTCCTGAGTTACATCCTCTTATAATAAACTGCTAATCTAGTAAGTAAATTCTGTGAGCTGCTGTAGCAAATTAATTGAACCAGAGGAAGGGATCATGGGAAACTCTGATTCATAGCCAGTTAGTCAGAAGAAACAGGTGACAATCTGGAGTTGTGATTGACGTCTAAAGTGGAAGGGTGGTCAGGGTGAGACTGAGCTCTTAACCTGTGGGATCTCCAGGTAGATAGTGTCAGAATTGAGATAAAGGGAGTTGGAGAATTGCTTGTTGTTCAGGAAAACCCATGCACACATCTGGTCACAGAAGTGTTCAGTGTAGTTATTGAGAGTAAAGGAAACTCAGGAGTGTTTTTCCTTTACAAACACAGTAAGACACAAATCCCTCACCATGAATTTGCCCACTCAACGTTTACAGTACTTTGGGCAACCCTTGGAAAGAGTATGGTCCTAGAGAAGAAGCAAGAACTTTCCTTAGATGTCACCATTCTTTATGGCACATTTCAACTGATGTTTACCCTTTTTTTTTTTCTATTACACTGATAAATATTGACAGATTCCCTCCTATAACTGCCATCTAGGGGGAAAGAAAATTTACATCTCTAAGGACATTTTAGAGATATACTTTCACATGCTTGGCCTAGACGACAACTGTTTTATTAACTTAGCTAAAGAAGCTTATGAAGGTTGGGGCAGCCAAATGTACAATGTTTTTTTGGTGTGTGATTTTTGGGGGACCAAATTTAAAAAGGGGCTAAGTAGGATGTACCTTCAGTCTTCTGAAATTATGTAGATAAAATTGTATGTTTTTCCTTTTAATAAAAAGTGAAAAAAGTTTAAGAATAAATCTTCCTGTCTCTGATACAGGTCTAGAATTACTCTAATACTAGAGTAATAAATGGCTTGAACAACTTAATCACTGCAACTTTCATTTGCTCTATCAAATGAAATGTGTGACTATTTATATTTTATGGTTGTCAGCACTCTTTTAAATTCCAGTTGGCCAATCTAACCACCATGATCCCATTTCAACATTTAACTAGTATATCATCTGTGGAAATCATATGTTTATATAAATTATAAGTTCATTATAATTTCCCTTTAAAATTGTTATGAAGATTTCTAGTGAAGGAGGGCAGGTTGAACGCATGACACAGAAGATATGACTTTCTAAAGTCAAAGGGATCACCGAATGCCCAGCTCAATAGAAGAAAACAGAGCTACACAGCAAGACTCAACATCATGGAATTTCAGAAACTGGGGGCAAAGAAGAAACCCTAAAGCTTCCACAGATCAAAAACAAGCTTTATATGAAAGCTCAAGAATCAGAATTTTTCAAAAGCAACACTGGAAAATAGAAGACTTTGGAAAAATGCCTCCAAATTCTGAAGGAAAATCATTTCCAACTTAGAATTGTACACCAAGTCATATTATGAACTAAGCATACACTAAACTAAACCTATTTTCACAGATACAAGATCTCAAAATATTTACCTCCTGTGTACTCGTTTTCAGGTAATTACGAAGGACATGCTCTACAAAGAAAAGGTGTAAACAGAGAATAAAAAAGAAGAAATGGGATTCGCTAGCAGGCCAATAAGAGGAAAGCAAATAAAACTGTGCACTTGACCTAAAAAGTGAGCCTCCCAAGTGGGCAAGTGAGAGCTCTAGAGAGTCATCTTCAAGGAACTGAGACTGACAGAGCACTCAATGCCTCTGAATGTATCAAAAGGAGAAGCATAAAATGGGGATGAATAAGTATATAGAAAACTGATATCGCAAAAGGCAAGGCAATTACTAATTCTATAGAAAACAAAACATTGTGCAGAAAAGTAATTATAGGAAACGACATGACTTGGCTGGGAATAGCATTTACAAAACTGTAATAATGTAAGCACTGAATACTGAGTTAAATCAAGGACAGAAAACTATACTGGGAAGACAGAACAAGAAAAGTTAATGTGTGTGATGGGATGGTGGTCGCAGGGGGCAGCAGGCATGAGGACTCTAAATCTTGGCCGTCCACACCAAGAAATTAATAGCAGAAACAGCCTATATTAGAAATGGTAAAGAAACAATATTGCCATGTCACTTAGAGACCTGAGGGTAAGCACGCACGCACGCGCACACACACACAAACACAGTAAAAACAGTTCAAGATATGAAGGGTAAACACTACAAGATTTGGTTAAAAGAGTTCAAAGCATAGAAAAGTGGGCTGGAGTAGGATCAGGGTGAGGGAACTATTGTTTTTCATAACAAGTCCTATAGAACCATTTCAATTTTTAAATTGCATACATGTATAAACATAATTAAATCTTTTTTAAGTTTCAAATAGAAAGTTTGGTCTAGTTCTGTCATAATAATGGAGAATGCATAGAAGAAAATTATGGCAAAAAAAGCGTAGGTAGCTCTTCATTTTACATTTCAAACTGTTCTTCTAAAATTCTGTGTTTTGAAAACTATAAATCATATGTTCAGGCACCATCACCCCATAATTTGCCCTCCCATTTTAGCAGGAAAATGTCTGTGGGGAAACTGTTTGTGTAGGGGTGGAGGGAGAAATTATGAGGTAAACATGGCATTGAGGAAAACCAGCCGAAAATTAATGCTACACTTCTTACAAGTGCCCTTAAACACCTAAGCTTTCTTTTAAAAAGATCTTTCCACATTTGTCAAACCCCTGCAAGGGGGAACTCTCTTTAAGCTTAGTGGGGAACAGGAAAAAAAGATGGATTGTTACATTGTTACAGCCACATTAAAAATAATAATAATAATAATAAATAATAATAATACTTATGTTTTTAAAAGCAAATAAATTAAAAGACAAATTACAAAACAATCGGAGCAGAAACAAGTTAACATCTTTATTGTGTTCACAGCACATATAATTCAAGTAAATAAGGCCATTTTAGGAAACAAAATCTAAAGGGCAAAGGATATGATCAGCTGGAAACAGAATCTGTCAAGCAAATAAAAATGAAAATTAGCATTAACAGGAGCTCATTCCCCCCGCCCCATATCAGACTAGCAAAGCAAAAGAAAGATAGACAATGAGAGGGTAGGCACAATGTCACTGATGCCCCCAAACAGGTTCACCTGAGAGAAGACGTGGTGAGTGCCCCAGCCAGCAGTGCAGGAGGAGGAGGTGGCAGCAGCCTCTGCAGCAAACAGGCAGGGCTAAAATCATGGCGCTTCTACCAAGCAGCTGTGACCCTAGGCAGCCAGAACACTCTGAGCCTCAATTTCATCATCTACAACTCGGGGTCTGATCTATTTATTACAATTGACAGAACCCTCTGCAAAAATAATCACCAGCAATTGAAATAGGCATGACCTCTGACTCAGTCACATTGCTTCTAGGAGTCTACCTCAAAGAAACGACCCCACATATAAAGAGAAGCTTTATGTATAAATATCGCACTGCAACATTATTTATAAAAGCAAGGAGCTGGAAACAATCTAAATGGGAGTTGTTCCTTGCTATTCAAAGCCTGGGCCAGGGGTGTAGTGGCAAGACCAGGAGTTTGCTGTAAAGACTCTCTGGTACTGAACCAGAATCCGAAGTGACTCAAATGCATGTTGCAGTGATGCAAATGCATTCAGTTAGGCGGTAACTGCTGACTACATTATTAAAAACCAAGTTTACAATGATTGCATACCAACTTAATAGCATAAATAATTGTCTTCTATTAAGAGGGGAAAAAACCACAACAGATGTTTGGTATAATTACAACTATGTTTTTAAAAACATGCATAGAAAAAGTCTAGAATATAGACTCTACATGTTAACAGGGTTTGCATGGAAATTGGTGTCTCCCAGTCTTTGTGCCAAGGGGACTTCCATTCCTCCTCCTGGAGCTAGAAAGACAGGGATTCTGTTGGAGTGCGTAAGTTCTGGCATTTAGGTAGCTTTGGGGTGCAGGCAGGAAATATGGGAAGAGAAAAAAGAAGAAGAAAAAACAGGAAACTCATGGCTAGACCTTTCATACTTCTCAGTTTAGCTTCCTTCCCCAATCTGCCTGCTACCATTTTTCAGTCTTCAAAGAGTGCTCCATACATTCTGCCCAGTGGTTTTTGGTTGCATTCAGTGGGAGACAGGATGTAGTGCTGACTCCATTATAACTGGAACTGTAACCTCCATATCAGTACACTTTTCGATGTCCATTCTTGAAAGGAGAGAGATTTTGAGGGAGGGGGGCAGTCATATAAACACTTTCTCACTGGACACTACAAAGCTGTGACAAGTACATCTCACAGCTGCACTAGTATGTATGTGAATTACGGTCTCCTATTGTCACAGAAAATTCAGTTTTTAGTAAAAACAAAGTAATTTTCTTCAACTTCTAATAAATGGCTAAGAAATTAAGTAAACTGACTGAATCACTTATGCAGTAACAAGGCACAGAAAGAAACTGAGAGCAGAAGGCGGCGGGAGAACCTTCTGAGTGAGACAGACCATTCCAGTACAGTTTGAGCCCGTGAGCCTTTGGGTGTTAAAAAACAAGCTTCCCCAAGAACTTTTTCAATGCTGAATAACACAATGCGCTGTTTACTATCAGTCAGTTTGCAGACAGCCTAGTGCACTGCCTTTTCTCTTAACTGCATTTGAAGAGTGGGGACATTCTGTGTTTCACCCCCAAATGGCAGGAGAGAAGCTGGAAACAAAATTCATCAAATAATGCCACATAAATCAATGCCTTTGGCATCACTTTGATGAAGGGCTGTAGCTGAGTGCTGAAGAGTAGAAATGCTATTTAACAGAATGCTTGTTCCTCACCAATGCTCTGACCTACAGCAGCACTGAAGGATCAGCAAGGCTTCCTGGGTCCCCTCGCTGTTCAGGGTTGGAGCTGGGAATGGGACGCAAGTTCTCTAATTCCATGGATGTACTGCCTATAAAACTGTATGCTACCTGTGCACTGCCAGCTTCCACAAGCTCACATGAACTGGATACATACAAAGTAACTTTTCCCTGAGCAGCCTAAGTGGGTACCTTACAGAGGCAATGGCATGTTGTCGTGCCCTATTCCGACAACAATGAGCAGCAGGTGTCTCTCAAAATACTTCCTCCCTCATCGCTCCCTTCCTCCCTTCCATTATTCAGTGAATCTACCTACTGCCACCAGGGCAACTAATTTTTTGTCTTGTTCGTGAAGAACAATCTTCACCCAAAACAGAAAATTCACTATCATCCATGGCATGCCAAGACAGCTGTTCTTAAACACCCAGACCACAGATCACACCTGCGATGAGAATTGAGTATCAGAGATCAGTGGGACCCCTGTCAATCTATATCCCAGCAGCCCGCAACTGAGAAACACGTGCTACACGCTGTGGTTTCCCCGTCAACTTCAACTCTCCAAATGACTAAGGCCAAAATCAGCAAAAATATTCACTTCCTGAATTTCAACTGGCATGTAGCCCTCCCAACCAATGATGGATACTTAAGAACTAATATAATTTAAGAAAATGTCCTTTAGCATGACCTTGAAACCCCCATGGAGAAGGGAATGTACTTATAAGATTGATGAATGCTTTAGATATCATAGTAGCAGTGAGAAGTGAGAGGCTCAAAATGACCCCTTGTAATTTCTCATACCTTCTTACTGTTACTTGATTGGGCAGTTAAATAAAGGTGTTAGGGTGGCTGTACATAATAGGCCATACCTTTTGTTTGTATAGAAATTCCAACTTTTTAACAGTTTTCCCATCAATTACCTCATTGTATCCCCAACAAGCCTGTCATGTGGTTAGAGCAGATGTTAGATGACCATTTTACAGATGAGCAAATAAACAGGCTAATTTCCTGTTTCACACAGTGACTCAGTTGGGATCAGATCCCAATGTCTTACCTCTCATCTCAACAACCTTGCGCTGGGTCCCTGAAAAGAGCTTGTTATTACTGCAAACACCTCCCCTAATGCAAAGGGCTCGATGGACAGTGTTTCCAGGTTCACTTTATATTGTTGCTCTCATGAAATGTAATCCATGTTACATGTCATTTAAACACAGCTGAATTGCTAAAACAATATTTATTCATTATTCACTAAAGATCTGTTTTTCTTCTGTCTTCTCCTTTTAAGTCAGACTTCCCCATCTCTATGAAAGTTATTTTCATGGAACTATTTCCTAAACAAATTGCCCATTTTCTGCCTTCTTAAACAAGGTGCTTTCAGTTTGATTGTAGCTTTCCCTGCTTATATACTGTGTTGTGATGGAGGGATGTTCCAAAGGTACCCATGTTACTTTCACAGGAACAACAATGAGCATAAATACCAGCCCAAAACCCAGTTTTGGGTTAACCACCTCGGTGGCTCTGGATAAACCATTTTACCCACTTTCGCTTCAGTTCTGTCATCTGTAACATGGCAAGAGCAACACTTCCTCATCCTCAACTCTCAGCAACCAAATGCAAAATAATGTTTGTAAAAGTGATAGCTAATATTATAAAGGGTTATACAAATCTAAGGCAGCATTATAATTACCAAGTGAGGTCAATATTTTCTTTGGGGGGTGGGGTGGAGGCGGCCTGCATTCCGTAAGTAAGAACTCAAAGCCTAGCAGCCAACTAGTGAAATTTGGATGGTTCTGTTTCAATACGCAGCCCTCACAGATGCTCATCTATGATAAGACTTTTCTGAATTCTTCCTCCAGATGGTAACCACTTCACTTCTGGAAAGATTCCGTTTCACACACAAATATTATATCCCCCTTAACTGATCTGAAGTAGAGAGATTTCACTACGCACAACCTCTCAGAATTCATATATATACAACTTTTAAAAAGACTTTTCCCTCCACTAAGCTCTGACATATTTGGCCCCCTACACCTCCCCCATTGTCAAATCCATCAAGTCCTATCCTAAGCAGCCATTCTGGATGGGGGCGGGGTGGTCTCTAAGTAATTATCAGCAATCAAACACTAATCCCAACCAGCTTCCCTTTCCTCTTAATTTTTTCATGGCCTCTAGTAAGGAGACTTATCAAAGGCTTCATATAATCTTAAACAAAGCTCAGCTATTAGATTTCCATTCACCCATATTCTTATTTGTCACATTAAATAAATCCAGTAATTCAGTCAGGCAAGTTTTGCCTTTAACAAAATTACAATTGCTGTTAAGTGTTGAGAGATCCTTTAGTCTACCTGGCCATGCAGTGAAAATTGCACAAAAAAAAAAATTTCCCTCAGATTTTTGTTTTGAAAATTTCTAAATCTAAAGAAGAGTATAGTGAACACCGCAGACACTTCACTTAGACTTATCAATCACCAACATTTTGCCACATTTACTTCTATTTTCTCTCTCTCACTTTTTTCCTTGAACATTTGAGAATAAGTTGAATCCATCATGACACTTCACCCCTAAATGTAAAAACAAAGACCTTTCTCTTTATAATCACATACATGAAATTTAACAATGATACAATACTATCACAGTTAATAGACAGTCTCAGCAACGTCCTTTAGAGCTTTCTTCCCTCAACCTAGGATCCAACCGGAGAATACATATTGAAGTTACTGGTCAAACTCTTAATTTTTAGTCTACTACAGTTTCTTAGTCTGTTTTTTTCTAATGACATTGACATTTTTGAAGACTCCAGTTTAGTTTCTTTATAGAATGTCCCTCACTTTGGTTGCACCTGATTGTGTCCTTATGTTTAGACTCACGTTAAATGTAATTGCCAGGAATGTTACAGAAATGTTACATCCTGCTCTGTGCGTCACATCCAAAAGCAGCTGATCTCATCTGTCCCACTACTGGTTTGATCCCTTGGCCATGGAAGTGTCTGCCAGGTCACTCCACTAAATATATCCTTTTGCCCCTTTGTCATTAATAACCAACTTGTGATTGTTTTTGAAATTATGTAAACATTATGGCGCCCAACCTATCACCTAATCCTTTAGCATCCACTGATGATTCTTGCTTGAATCATTACTATAGTGGTTGCAAAATGGTGATTTTTCTATTTCTAATATTTCTTCTACATCTATTAGTTGACATTTTTTCTCCCCAATACAATTTTTTAAATGTTTTTTATGAATGTCGTATAACCAATTACTGTCACTATTTCATTGTGATGCTCAAATTGTCTCCAACGTGGCCAGTGGGAGCCTCTCAAGTAGGAAAATATGGTTTCTGAACGGAACGCGCTAGCCTGTAGTGTCTGGGCAGCTCTGGAACCCCTCCTGAGGGTAAAAGCCCTGCTGTCTGCCTGCCCGTGCTCTGACACAAAGCATAACACTTCATGGAGAGGCACACACCGTTTGACTCTGAGGCTCTGCATTTCCTCAGTGAGTGCTGTCTGACTCTGATGACCTCTTCACACTAGATGGCTGTTGCCACGTAGAACATCTTTGTCACCTTCCCAATGGCTCCCAAACACGACCCCTCTTCCCAGGTCTAGGCCTCCCTCTGAGTCAGGCTAACGCAGCCTCATCTTTCTCCTTCCAGTGAAGTACCAGGAACAGATATGACCAAGCTTCTTGCCTCTGCCACTTAGTACCATGAGTGCCTCTTAGATAAGAGGCAGGTTAAGCAACCTCCTCCCACTCACTGTTGTGAGAATGAAACGAAAACAACACATGTAGAATCATGCCTGGCCCAAAACAGGTGTACATAATTTAGCCCCACTCTAAGTCTTCCTCCTTCTCTCCCTCCCTTACTCTATATCACTGGCGAGAGATCTTCCTAAGATCTTCGATGCGATCATATGAGACTCCCCTAAAACCTTTCCTGGCTTCCCATGGCCACGCTCCTTAGAAGGATGACAAGACCCCTTAAAATTGACCCACAACTTGTTTCTCCGGCTTTACGTCTGGCCACTCGACCCATAGGATCGTATGCCCAGGCAGATCTAACTTTACCTGCTCCCTCAGACTCCCTGTCACACACCCTTTCTGTTTTCTCCACCTGGCAAGCTCTTCCTCCTTCAATTCCACTTGGCAAACTCCTACTCATCCTGTTGAGACTTGGCTCAGACAGCCCCTCCGCAGTGCAGCCAGGACTCCCAGGGGAGTATGCCTCCTTCTCTGTGCTTCCATGGCAACTGAGCTCCACACGCCTATCACAGGGAGGACCAAATAAGTCAGAGAGTAATCTGCCGGGTTACACATCAGTCTTGTAAGAGGAGGGGGCGCTTGTCTTAATATTTGTGTATCCTAAAATTTCACCTTGTACAGGATGGGTTCTCTAGAAATGTTAGCTTAGGAAATAAGCAACTTGCTTGTTTTTCAAAAGGAAGTCACATCTACAAACTCCCTGCCTCACAATCTGCGAGTGTGAGTCTCCCTGGCAATTTCCCTTAAATAAGAAAAGCGTTTAGAAAGTTTAGGGTTTATAAAATCATGTAAAAATGCATATATCAAATGTTAACTATAAGAAAACAGGAATAATTATTCAGAAATCATAATCAAAAGTATGTAAGAAAAATATGCATAAAGAACTAATAAATATACTAAACATTAATAGTAGATAGGGCCATGAGTGATTATAAAAATTCCCCTCCTTTTGTATTTTTTTTCAATGAATCTATAAGGAATGTGGAGTTTCTTTAAAATAGAAAAATAATCTTTTTTAAGAGAGAGAAATTATTTAGTTCATGTCTATTTTTTTATCCCCAAAAAAGGAAGAGAACAGTGGAGATAAAGATGGGAAAGTCGAGAAGAGACTTCGGATGGGGAAGGTCCCTGAAAATTACATGCAGAGAATGAACAAATGAGAATGAACAAAAGGAGAAATTATACTGACAATAAGGAACTGGCAGGCAAGCAGAAAATTAGGTAAAATCAAGCATCGACAATTTAAATTCTATACAATTCAACAGGATGACAGGTAAAAGAATACAAGCCATATTCTGAAATACTGATAAGGTTAGCAGGAGCTAATCAGAATATCACAATTTGTCAGTGTGGAAGGCAGTTTGGGACACTCAAACTGCTAGCTGAGAATGAAAGGAGGAACTCAAAAAGGTTATAAAATCCTAAAGAGCAGTGAATCTTTTGCCTAAGACTGAACTTATGGCAGAAAAAGAGACCTTTAGGCTGATGACCGTCACATGAGGCTTAGCAGTGTAGTTCGTAAGGAGGTGCTTTGATCTTTCTAATTGTGTAATGCAGAAGGACTGACAGTGGCAGAAGAGAATAGGCAGGCCTTTCTGTTATTACATTTGTATTTTATTGTTCCACTGAACAATTAAATTAACCTCAGATGCCACCCAAACGTAACCCTTGTGCAACAGTGGGCTATGTTCAAATGTGTTACGGAGGGGGAAAAAAAACCAAACTTTTTTTTCAAGTTTTAGAGAATCGTTTCACTGAACACACCATGTCAGATGAATGAATTAGCCAGCTAAGTATCCTGGCTGTAACAGAACTCTCTCTTTTTAAGTTTTCAAATCAAATTCATCACTAAGACCATAAAACAGAACACAACATACATCTCACTTGAATGCTTAGTCACAGATTAACTCTCACGATTATTAAAATGAGAGCTGAAAACAGCATGAGTTATTTTCTTTCCCTTCCGTGAGCATTAGGCTGTCTGTGACTCTGGGGCTTAGGGTAGTGTTTTGTTTTGTTTTACCTTTTGGAGTTTGCTAAAACAGACAAAAACTTCTTACAGAAAGCTTAGAACACCAAATAATTCTCAAGCGCTTCTGCCTTTTTTGTTGTTTTTTTAACAGAATCCTAAACAGTTGGAACAAGATGATAAGCGGTTATTTCTGGGTTTGTACACATGCTCCTTGGCGAAAAGCTGTGATGAGATTAACATGGGCTAATCAAAATATCAAAAATTTGGCAGCCTCTAGTGTAAGCCCGGCACACCTGTACACGGGGATCTAGGACAAGTGCTTCCCAGATTACTAATCTAGGAACTGAACACACCTCCTGGCCCTTCCATGTTTCTCAGGGGTTTATCTTTGTTGTAGAAGCATTTGATGGGGGGTGTGGGTGGGCAGTTCTCTTCCTCGTGTAATCACTTCACAGAACAATTATTTCTCCAAGCTATTACATTTGCGAAGTGAAGAGTACACCACCATTAAATGAATGAACAATAGGAACAATTTTCATAATTACTGCTGCAAACATGTTGGAACAGTTTTCTCAGAAGCCATGCATTTTGAGTACTGGCATTAAGGGACGACTAAAGTGTACTAATTATGAGGTTTAATCTGATGGCAGAACCCAGTTTAAGTTCACATGACTATGTTAAACAGGAAGACATATTCTAAAGCTCAACTCTCTTTCCCTGTAATTTAATGATGACTGATAACTGTAAGGGCATCTGTCCACCAAGCGACAGGCCTTAAATGGTGCCTCTTATCAGGGAATATCCAATTCTAGAAACATTGTACCATTATGTACTATCTTTGGCCATCCATACCCACAGCTTGAACACTATCTAGAATATGATGAATCACAAATATTTAATTTCTAGCTCGGATTTTTTCCCCTCGACTTTAGACATGTCCTGGACACCAACATTTAGACCTCTGACAAGTACCTCAATCTCTATTTGTTTAATCTTAAGTCATTAACTCCCTTTTCCTCCTTCCCTCATAATGATCGCAGTGGTAAAACCCAGTTGCCTTTGAAATCCTTCCTATCCTCATTCCCTACATCACAGAGAATACCAAGTTGTATTGATTCAGCCACTTAAGCTTTGTTCAAATCTGTCTCTCCCTTTCCATCCCTAGGGCCAGTGGCTTAACTTGGGGCCCTTCCTACAGCATTTTACAAATGCTGGATGAATAAGAGTCTAGGGGTTGAAGCGCGATGACGACACCAAGTTCTCTTCTTATTTCTGTGAGCATTTTACATTGACAGAGCCCTATGTATTGCCTTCTTTCCTTCTCACAACTCCTTAAGAAAGATATAAAAAGTGTCATTAGCCCTGTTTTGCCAACAAAGGAACTGAAGATCTGAGATGTTAAATGCAACTGCCATCCAGTTAGTAAGTGGCAGTGCAAGATCATCCTAACTCTGACCTCAGCGTTCTTCCCACTACTGGGTAGGTTTGCATTTTTCCAAGGCAACACATTCCCTCTCTGTGCAGGGGTTCAGAGAGATGTTTATCAAGATTTGGTGGTGAGGCTATTGAGAGACATCAAATAGAACATTGGACTGGATGACTTTTTGTAAGGTTCCTTTTAATTTTGAAACTTGGCCCCGGGTATGACTCTAGAGTAGATAAAGCAGGTCTCCGGAATCTCTCTCTGGTGTTACCTTTGTCTCCCTTTTGACACTGTTCATCAATGCAGCATTCCAGCCCTTGACTGACCATTGAATTTCTTAAGCTTGATCTGCTATTCCAAAGGGTGGCAGCCTGAGAGCCTTTCTCTAATTCTGCTGCCTAGCTTTAGGTATCATTCTGTTTTACCTGTGAAGTGTTCTTGCCAAACAAGCTAAAATTAAATAAAATCAAGTCTTCAGAGACAACTTTCTACTTAGAGGAAATATGAAGCAGAAAAGAAACAGTTAATTTACACTAAAAAGAAACAAACAGATAAATCCAGAGCGTGGTATACTCTACAGAACAACTGATCTGGTTTCTACAAGTTGCAGATGGGGGGGTGGGGGGGAAGGACGAGAGGTAGGGATGGAGCGAGGGAGGGAGGACTGGTGTAGAATCAGAGACTTAGAACAACTGTATGTAATATAAAGGCTTTGTATCCTAATTTATATAAATCAACTTTAGAAAAAAGGCATTTTGCAGGCAATTAAGATAGTCCACCAACTGATAATTGTGATACCAAAGAATTACTGTTAATTGTGTTGAACGTACCAATAGCATTCAAGTTACACAATAAGATATCCAAAAATTTTAGATGCACTCTAAAGTATGTAGCAATAAAATGACATTGTCTTAGATTTTTTAAAAAAATTTCTTCAAAAGGAAAAAAAGCAGATGAAGTAAATGCAGCAGATCCTGATAATTACTGAATCTGAGTGTTGGGTATGTGGAGGTTCCTTACACTAGTTTCTTTACTTTGGGATACATCTGAACATTTTCAGAATTAAAAAAAAAGTTTTCTGAATCCTTTCTTCCAAGAGCCCTGTTCTACAAAAGAAGTAATTAGACTTCATGAGTTTTAACTGATAAGTTTTGCTAAGGTATGGTAACATTTTACCCTCTCTTAAATACTTTATTTGAAAGATTCTAATTTCCAGAAGACTGTCACAGAATGATGGCCCGAGTTGGAATTTCTGGAAACACAATTAATGACTGACAAATGTTTGGGTTTGGTTTTTGGCACAGTTCTTGCCATTACCCCTGCCTTTACCAAGAAAACCCACAAGCTATTTTTAGTCAGTGACTCTTGGTTAGTTACGCTGATGGCTCAAGCTGACTGTACCTGCCCGTGCTAACCAACCTTGGGCTTGCCTGCAGCCGGGTGGAGCTACAGAGATCCTGAGAAGAAGCAAAGCCAGAGCTAGCGTAGGGAGCAAGGCTACACAGCATGTCCCCGCGACAGTGGATCCGTCTTCAACGTGTACCTGACCAGATCACACATCTACCTAAACCGGTGTAACATGTTCCTTGGTGGAGAAATTTCCCACAAAGGGGAACTTCTGCACAGACATACTTTTTAAAGGAGTTGAACTAAACTTAGGTAAATAACTTAAACAGTCATCCTACTACTAAGGGCATATTTCTTAACAAGCCAGCCTCCCAGCAAGTCTATACCTTTGGATTCTCAATAACAAGGTATTTCCTATGACCCAGGGGCTGCAGGCACGTGCTTGAGAGATTTTACGGAAGGTAAAGAAGATGTGAGGCTGGCTTCTTTGGAAGGGCAGACGAAAGACCAAGAGGGACGGTGCAGAGAGGACTGCTGATGCAGACGGTGGAACATGGGGAACATTCCTGATTAATGATGGCTTCTCCAGAGTTAAGGAATAGTCTGCAGCAAAAATGGGAAGAGTGAAGTAAGAACTAGCTACCTCTCTGAACACATACGTAAGTCAAGGAAGAAGGGCGGCCCACAGTAAGCAAACCCATGTAAAGGAGTCCAAAATTTCAAATGATAAAGACATCGCTTTAAAAACCCAAAGTCAATTTTTCAGCCCTCTTCCAAGGTTGTGGCAGAGAGAATCTCTCTTCTGGAAGGAACAAAAGTACAAAGGGATGAAGTCGGAAGGGTGTTTCACCAGCACAAGAGCGGTGCAAAGAAATGATTGCAAACACACTGTAGTATTTTCTCCCAACTGAATCAAGGGAACTTGTCTCTTTTACTTCGTATTGCATTAAAGAGCCTTAATGCAGGTTAATATTTCTAAAATTAAATCTTCTGCTAACTATTTCATACATTTCCAATGCTCTCCCTTGGTTGAAATTATTCCAAGGTACAGGTAGAAACAATAAGAGAGGAATGAAGTTTATTTTAAAGAAAGGCTTCTATGCTACTAGAGAAAATCCATAAATATGGCAAAATGTAGCTCTGGAGAGTAGTGATATTATTTGGGTGGGTGGAGAATGTAAGGAATAGTGTCTCTTGTGCTGCTGTTACAGATTTCCGCTGTAGACATTAATAGAAAGAAGGAAAAAATACCATTTGAAACCAAACTTTCCATCTAAGAGAGTGAAAAGCCATACAAAAGCTTTTGGATCTGTGTCAAGGGAGTGAACGATATTTTAAAACTTTGGCAGGAAACCAAAGAGCTACACCCACAAGGCTTAACTGCTTCCAGCACACTAACTAGACCACATATTTCCCCAGCTGAGAAGTACTGGCAGGGTTTGGAAATTTTGAGAAGGGTGGGGCTACCTAGCCATATTGCTTTGTAACATTCCCAGAAGAGGGTGGAGGGACTTGACTACATTCTAAAGAAATTTTCACCTTTGGCCTCTGCCAAAGGACCCCTGGGCAAGATGAGAAACAAACAAAAAAGGGAAATTACAGTGAGGAATGGTTTACCTTCGGAGAGCAGTTGAAATGCATACCAGGTACTGGGAGTGTAGTTACATACATTGTAATACATCGATACAGGTACAGCGTGCCAACTATGCAGAAAAATCTTCTGCTAATAATAGACCTAGAAAAAGGGAAAAACAGGGCAGACACTCAGTCATGAAATTCTTTAGGTTTACTTACTTTAAGTTTTCAATGACCCAATAAAACAAACAAACCCAAAAAACTACTTGAGAGCTTAAAATCCGAATAACTATAGCTAATAGCAGATTAAGGTGAGAACTTTGAGAATGATTCAGTGGGTATTTTTCTCTTTTTCTAAGTATTAACTGGCCAGAAAAGTTTAAAACACTATATTGCTATTCATTAGGCTTTGCGAGGCCTTAAGCCTGTGTTGACATGTAACTGATGTACAAGTGGGGCCCAATCTGATTGGTCAGAGCCCACTCAGTATCTGTGGTTAAATGTTAAGTGTCTTTTCTGTCCTAAAAGGGAAGATGTTTAGAAAGTTAGAATGATATTAAAATGAGAATTCATACTTTTCTGACATTTAATGAGTCGACAACATTAAACAATTTTACTTGTACATCTGAGAAACTGATTTTCTTAGACAATCTCTGAGGAAGCCTGACGCCAAGAAAAGAGCCTGTTTGAAATGACAGCATCCAACCCCCAGCTCCCTCTCTGCTTACTACGTGGCCTTGGGATACGCTATTGACATCTCTGTGTCTCAGTTTCCTAATCTGTAAACCAGGTATAATAACATTACAAATGTATGAAAAATCCCTTCCATATGCACACAATGATAGCCATCAACTATATAGTTTATATGGTGGATAACAAACTAAGCCAGAATTAGAAATCTTTTCCACTTCAAATTGATGAGTGGTTCTAATGAAATTATTTGATATATACATATGAACATGTATATTGAGTTTGATAATGTCTCCTAATAACAAATTCCACACAGGTTTAATTCAATTAGATTAAGTTGTACAAACTTAAGTGTATGCTTGGACAGTAACACTTCTTCCTTCTCTACTTCTATCTTGCTCTACCCACCACAGGCCAGAATTATAGTCCCCTGGGTCTCCTCTTTCTCAACTTGGGAGTTCAAACTTTTCCTTGGCATGGGGCACCTTGAATTAAATGACCAAAAAAAGAAAAAAGGAAAGAAAAGAAAAATCAGAAACAATGGACTGGCTTTCCTCTGAGAACATGGAATATGTGATCACTCTATAATTGTATAGTGTGGCTCTACTTTTAAGCAGGGTAGATATTCCTACTGAAGTGTGGTAACTGAAGGAGAATTTGTATCATTTGTATTTTTTTGTTTAAATAAGAAGAATGAAGTAATGTCACTTGGGAGATTAAAAATTAATTTTAAAAATAACCCATGCAACTATATTAGCATTTCACACATAACTGCACAGTTCATGTAAGTTAAGTTACTTAGGTTGATGGGTAGAGTCTGGGTTTTTTTGTCTCCTTACCCAGATTTCAGAAACTAAGCCATAATTATTTACCATCTTAGTGAAACTCTGTGTGTCACCTCCCAGGATGAGACTTTATTCAGCATAAAGCTGTCTTCTAAAGGTATATGTCTCTAATTTGAAGTATGACGAAAGCACGATATAATCAAACAATATAAAGAAGGACAATACTAAAGAATAATACTAGGGCATAAATGTCTTAACAAGAATACTTGAAATATAAAACTGAATTTTATATTGTATATAAGATGTAATGGTCATCTTTCATCAAAAGGAAATGTCCTCTCTAGCCATTCTGCTCAAACAAATAGAAATTCCCTGCAATTTCACTTGAACTACACTAGAAACATCTAAGACAGAAACCTGCTAAATCTACATGTGTTAATTTCTATGGAGAAAGAAAATGACTGCCATCACTCAATTTTGGTCAAGAATACTATCTTAAAAACACTTCACATGATTGTCTCATGGTACACAAAAGATACATGTACACACATGCCAATAATATTTCCATATCTCAAATTTGAGTCACATATGAATAGCTGTAAAAGGAATTCAGAATTATCTGAGAATTAGGTATGTGAAAAAAATGATAAAGGATGAGAAAAGACTAATCTCTTTACAAAAATATTTTTAAAATAACAAACACTAAAGATTCAGTCATGGAGTGGCCTGATGGCTCAGTTGGTTAGAGCACGAGCTCGATTCCCACATGGGCCAGTGAGCTGCGCCCTCCCCAACTAGACTGAAGACAACGAGCTGCCGCTGAGCTGCAGGAGGGGCGGCCAGATGGCTCAGTAGGTTAGAGTGCGAACTCTCAACAACAAGGTTGCCAGTTCAATTCCCATGTGGAATGGTGGGCTGCGCCCCCTGCAACTAAAGATTGAAAATGGCGACTGGACTTGGAGCTGAGCTGCGCCCTCCACAACTAGACTGAAGGACAAAATGACTTGGAGCTGATGGGCCCTGGACAAACACACTGTTCCCCGATATTCCCCAATAAAAATTAAAAAAAAAATTCAGTCATATTTACTATTTGCCTTGAAATGAAAAAGTCAAAAGACTTTACCCAGTGTTAACGAGGTGATAAGTTGGAATGTTGTTTGTAAGAAGCTTCTGATCTTTGGCATTTACTTAATCATTTTGAAATTAAGCTTAGAATATCTTCAATGTATAATGTTAAACAAGGATCTCCTACCATAGACTTTAAAGGGCAGGATATAAAAGTGTTTCAAAGAACTGTATGCAATGAAGATATTTATTTCCTTAAAGAATTTCACACATTAGAATTCTTAAAGGTGCAAAAGTTCAAAATCTTTAAAAAAAGATTTAAAGTGGTTAAAAATGTAACAATGCCACAAAAAAAGTCATAGAAGAATGTTAATAAGATACTACTGGAAATTAAACGAATGCCAAGAACAAAATGCAGGCTGTAATTCCCCAAAGCACAATGGTTTTCCCCTCATATTCATATGGGATACATTTCTCCTTTCATCTTAGAAAGATGACTGTTGCCATCTGCTCACACTTTGTAATGACTATCACTTCACAGACGCTTGTATTTGGACCTTGGTTATCCTTCTCCCAAGTATTTGAGTAATAAGTTCGTTACTACTTTTTCTTGAGAGAAAAGAAAAACATACTTGTTGAATTTGATTAAAAGGAAATATAAACAAAAGTGTTAATGTTTGATAAATAATTATTATTGTTAGAATAGCATGTCATATCCAGCACAGGTAACTTTATTTTTATGTATTATACATCTTATATTTTTATTTTTCAAATATCCCTATTTAAAAAGGAAAAAGTACTCAAAACCTGATTAAATACTACCAAAATACTACTATTTAAAAATAGCAGCACTGCAGTGTTTTTGGCATTTGCTACAATGGTCTAAAATTCTAAAGAAAAAATGGTGAAAAAAATGAATATACTGGGAAGTATTATTAGGTTGGTGCAAAAGTAATTGCGGTTTTTGCAATTTTTCTTTTTTTAACCTTTTAAATCACAATTACTGTTGCACCAACCTAATAAAATACTGGACAGTTCTTTTGTTACCTCTTTTAACTAATCCACAGCCACACATATATGTAATTTATTCAGTGCTCAGAACTGGCCTGCAAGCTCTTTGTGGAAGCTATTATTGGCTTTTATAAATAAACAGGCCCTGATACATGGGAGTGGAACTAAGCAACAATTCCAAACTAGGAGACAGTCAACAAGTGGGAGAGCACACGTAACTGTAACACGGAATCGGGGAGGCCCACAACTGTGGAGCAGTCACTGAGGTCGCGGCATGATTTAGGTCTCTGATTAGCAATTCCAGTCTGTGCAACATGAACAAGGTGAAACAGAGCTTATCTTTATACATATGCTAGCTCTACATTTAACTAAGGCCTGTTTGGTGACCTGTACCATCTCAACTAATTTCCTTAGAAATTAGCTTCCTCACCAGCAAAAGGAGGAAAAGGATATCTCTTTCTTACAATTCAGAGAAATGCTATTGAGGTATTTCCCTAGGGTGTTATTAGGAATAGCTATGGTTTTGCCAAATATCACCAACATGCCAAACTCTATGCCACCTAGCTCTTAAAACGACCTGCAATGCATGGCTATGATCCTTACTTTACAGATGGGAAAATTGTGGTTCAGAGAGTTTAGAGCTGAAATATAAATATATGACACCAGACCAAAAAATTCAGGAAATTGCTTCAAATTGTGTAAGAAATCCCAGTTTTATTTTGAGACTCCACTGCTGTGTAACTGTAGATGAGCCAACAACCTATCACATTTAAGTTGCATTTCAAAATCTATGTCACTCAGAATTTTCACTAAATTAGTATTTTATGTCACATTTCATATTATCCCAGAACTCTACAAAATAAGTATTCTGATAATAATTTAATAACTATGTTATTATACTACTGAAAAAAATCCTTCCACACACCCAACACTAACTAAATGCAACCTTTTTCATTATTGTCTGCACACTCTGTGCCGTTAGATTTGCTCACCACCTACTGCCCCCAGGTATAATCAGTCATTCTGAAATGCCATCCACTTCTCAGCATTTTATCTTGTCTGAACTTCCACAATGACCTTCCATCTGTTGTTCCTAATTCCACTGATGCCTCCCTAACAAGCCACTCCACAGAGAGCAACCAGAATCATCTCTTCTTAAACAGTCAAACAGAGTATGTCCTTTAAAACTCGCCAGTGGTTGCCAAATGTATCTTGAGTAGAATCCAAATCCTTCACCAACCTCACGAGGCCCTTAAAGACTGCCTCTCTCCAACCTCAGCTACTGCTGTTCTTGTCGTTGTCTAGAATGCAGCTTCAGTCCAATGCCTGTGGGGCTCTGTGAACACCCCATGCAAAGTCCGTCCTGCATCAGGTAGGACCTTTGTGCCAGCCACTCCCTCTGCCTGGACTCCTAGAACACTGCCTGTCACTCAGGTCTCTGAGAGACCGCCTACTCTAAAGAAGTTCCCTGGGGCTCGCTATCTCATCCTTCTGTTCTCACTTCTCTAAAGCCCCTTCCCCCATCCCACATTCTGTTGACTGCCAACTCCAAAGAGTTTCTAACATGTTTTCCTCCCTTTAACTCCTTGCTACTAACCCTTGGATTCCCTGGGTTGTGCAATGGCTTACCACAACCTACTGAAGTTCAATCTCCCCTCCTGACTTCCCTTTACATGTCCTCAAGCTCTCTTACCTATCTTATCTGCAGATGTGAACCCCACTGATCTGGGCAAAAGGGGCCACTTATAGTTCCCTAAAACCCGAGTTTCTTGCTTCAGCCAGCAAATCTCTTTCCCTGGCCTCTCCCATTATCCCATCTCCTACAGCTACTCTACAATCCTACAATCCTATGTCTCCTACAATCCTATCCATCCACATCTGCATGGAGACTTCCAGATGTCCCCAACTGGACAGAGTCACTTCCTCCTCTGACTCACTTCACAACTTTGTTTCTAGGCTACGGTATTTTTAATAGTAAAATTGGCATCACAACTACCAACAGAAGGTCTCATCCCTTCTATCAGAGGCAGCTCTTAAGCGAAGCTGTCTTGGTCATCTTTCAGTCCCGGTGAGGTTTACAATGGTACCTGTGATACTGGCAATATTATACAGCTCTGTGCTGTAGAGCTTTGCTTCTTACTCCCTCTGAGAAATCTTTCCCTGCTTCTTTCCATAAACATCTGCGCTTTCAACTTTTCCATATACCTGCCAAAATTCTCCTGCTGTGATGCTCACCGATCCTTCACTCTGCATCCCTTGTGCACTTACATTTCAATTTACAACATTTGCTGAGATTGCTGCATTCATCCAACTAGCACTGTACACCCCTGGACATGGGGGACTGTGATCTCTCCCTTCCCTCAACGTCTCCTCATCGCCCCGTATGTGCTTTCTACCCATCACAGGAGTCTCAGTGGCTCCAGATGGTCATTCGTGAAAGCCCAGGCTTCATTCAGTACTTCGGGAAAAGAAATTCAGGGAAAGGTTTGTAAAATAAACGAAAGGGAAAGAAAAAATGCTGTAGAACAAATAAAGAAGAGAAACTATATGCTCTCTTAGGAGACCTATAACTCATTCAGTATTTCTGCATTCCCACATAGGGTGGATGACACACTGTGAATCAGGACAATGACACATACCCATGCACCCAGCCCAACAATGTGTCGGTATATGCAGTGTCTTTTGGCCTTTTTAAGATCCAACTCAAAGAGATTTTAGATCTATGGTGTTAGTTATTTTAACCACATTCCTGTTTAACATATATCATTATCCCATTTTACAGAAGGAAAAATTAAGATGTAAAGAGTTTAAGTACTAAGTATAGGGGGGCAGAGAGTCAGTCAATGAAAGCACCACACAAAACCCAGGTCTCTAGACTTTCAATTACGGTAGCTGCTCTTTTCACTAGTGAAACTGTCAAGTTTAGAAAAGGCAGTGGCTTAGATTTATTTTTTTTCCTAAGCCCCATGTAAAAGATCTGAAATATACTGCAAAAGTCATTAAGTTTAGGAAATGATCCTGGTTTAGAGAATTTGCAAAGAACAGATCACACTGTTCTCTACTCAACTTATCTCCACTCAAATTATCTCCACTCAACTTACCTTTTAAAAATATATCATTTCCTGGGTTAAATATACTGCATTTTGCCATGTATAATGCATACTTTTTTGCCAAAATTTGTGAGGGAAAAATAAAAATGTGCATTATACATGGGCGGTACTAATTCCACATCTATATAAATGTTTTTAATTCTTTTATTTATGCATGGGAGTTAAAAGTGTAACTCTAGAAATCAATAATCTTATCTGTATGCAAAATAATATCCTGGAATATGATAACAGTTTTGGAACTTGCAACAACGAAGAGTTCTTGGTCTTCTATAATACAGCAAATATGGTAAATTTGTTACCGGTACATAAAATTTTTTGGACCTTGTATCTGTTCTTGTGTTTTGTAATTATTTGTTACAGAAAATTTCTTGTACCATCATATCTAAAAAATAAGTGCTAAAATTCCTTTATAATACAAAAAACAAGTACTTAAATATAAACAAATAAAAATTTGAATTAAAAAATTAAAATGAAAGATGTTTTCCCCTGAAAGTTTGGGCCAAAAACACAGGTGCGCGTTATACATTGCAAAATATGGTAGACTGTAATGTAAGGTAAAGAAAAAATGTTCCTCTATAAAATCTGAATGACAACCTTGATCTGATCTACTGGAGATAGTTATGTAGAATTAAAATCAAGTATCATCCACAAACTGCTACATACATATGTACAAAATGAAAGGAGCTATATATCTTGGTACTTTAGGATATCAACAAACAATATATGTATATGTGTATATACACATATACGGGGTGCCAAAAAAATGTATACATATGACCTGTATTCATCTTTTGCTATCGGCATATATTGAGTATTATAATTTCAATATTTTTTTCCTTTCTTAAAATGTGTATACATTTTTAGGCCACCCTCTGTAATAAACACATGTGTGTATAAATATATATATATATGATACAAATATGTACATATGGTATATAAAATGCAAATATGTACATGTTTACCCAGATTTTTCCTCATTCCTTCCCTTCATCAAAAATTAATCACCTTGAGTCACATTCTTAGGGGCTTGTTCAGTCACAGCTAGTGGAACTGAACAATTCATATTTGCTCTTGGGCTAATAGATTACCCTGAAAAGTAACATACTCTCATTTTTAACAGGAGGTTTCTAGAAACATAATAAGCATAGACATCACCAGCAGCGGCTAACATTTATCGGACTCTAGGCACAGTAACTAGCATAGAGCAATACTCCATAAATGTTAACTGCTGCTATTTTGATTTATTCACAGAACAAAAATGTTATGTTCTAGGCATTATTCTGGGCACTAGGAATACAGCAGTGAACAGAACGGACACAAACCTGCCTTGTGGTGCTTACAGTCCAGTGGAGGACACTAACAACACACAGGATAAATAAATAAAATATAGAGCGTGTTCAATAAGTGCTAAAGAGTAAAATTAAGTGAGACTGTCACTGGGGGAAGAGAGGTTACAATTTGGGGCTAAGCTGGCCAGAGAAGGCATCCCTGTGTATGAGGGGGTTAGCCACGAGGACATCTGTGGGAGAAGATTCCAAATTAGAGACAAGCGTGCAGGAGTGTTTGCTGGCCACAGCGACCAGAGCGTGGAGTGCACGGGGACGTGCGATCCAGGAGGACAGAGTGTGGGGTCTGACAGCGCCTCCGTGGTCAGCAGGAGGACTCCGGCCTTAATGCTAGATGAGGCGGGAGAAGAGCTCACTCTTACACCGCCACACTCTGTCTGCCAAGCTGACAATGACTTAAGGGAAGCAAGATCAGAAACACGGAGACCAGCAGGAGGCCCTCTCAACAACCCAGGTAAGAGATGACAGTGGTTAGACCTAGGGCAGCGACAGAGGTGGTGAGAAGTAGGGGTTAACAGAGAGACCAGATGTGGGGTGGAAGCAAATACCAAGAACAAAACCAAGACATCTGGCCTGAGAGCCAGAGGAGGACAGAGGTGCCATTTACTATGATGGGGATGGGAGGTCTGGGCACCAGGAGGGGGCCAAAGACTCAGCCAAGTGCTTTGTACATATTCTCTCACTCGATCCACAGAACAGCGCTGAGACACACACTATTTCATCATTCCCACTTTGTAGGGTAGGAAACTGCTACTACAGTAGTTAAGTGACTTGACAAAATTCATTCTGTTAGTAGGTGGCTGGAGGGAAAGAATGATCTTAAACGAGTAAGATTTACAGTATAACTGAATGCTTAACTGCCAGTCACCACACTGACAGGCTGGTAGGGGACAGATATGGTGACTTCTACATCAGATCACGAATAATTAGGCTGGTGATTGTTTAAGAGAAGAGGGAAAGAGATAATCCCTGGGCATGCTGGAAAATATAAGGCAAATATGAGATCATTTAACAATACACACGTACTGCATATATTATGAATAAATGAGCACCCCGAAAAATGTTAAAAGGGATGTGAACCCAAATATTACCATCAATATTTACCTCTGGCAACATGATACTGGTAAGTAACTTTTTTTCTTTTTTTACCTTTGTCTTCTTTTTGTTTACCTTTGTCTTCTAATGGCCTACTAACGACATGTTATTACTTAATTTCCTTTAGTGTTACATTAGGTTGGTGCAAAAGTAATTGCAGTTTTTGCAATTATTTTTAACCTTTTAAACCGCATTTATTCTTGCACCAACCTAAATAAAACTTAACTCATGAAAACTAATGTATTGCATCTATGTATTTTTTTTTGCTCTCTTCTCCTTATAATATTTATGGTAACTTAAAAGCCAGATTGCTAGGGTTACTGAAATTTAGGGAGCTATAGAGGACGAACCTAGTTTCCCTTCAATTCCTAAGGCTAGGCTTATATTTAGGTCTTGAAACCTAAATTGGTAAAACTTAGAAAAAGTGAAAGCAGGTAAGATCACCAATTACCTAATGCCAGAACGAGAAGTGGATACAGCTTGGGGCTGAATCTGTCACCTAGCCCATGCAGTGACTGTTCTTCCCCACTCAGAATAGTGCCCCTGGTAAAAGGAGGCAAAGCAGAGGTCACACTGTATGGGAACGGGACAGGGAAGTTCCCCAGGGAATGAAAGAAAATAGGATTTCAACCCAGGCTCTACAGCTCAGATGGACAATGGGTCAGAATTAATGGGAGAGGAGAAAACTTACTAGAAACAGAAAGGGAAAGAAGGTTGAGCACTCCTGGTCAGTGGTCTTCAGGGGAAAATCATGACGGAAGTTGGTGGCTCAGGGGATTTCCCAGACCAGTAATGAGGAGGTCCCATGTCACACGTAGGGTTACAGAACAGCAGTCAGGACAAAGCTAAGTACATTTTCTATACACTATGGTGGAACAGCAAGAGATGAAAGCTCTCAGAGGTGGCAGTTCCCTTCTGGGGCAAATGCACGTGTGTCCCGGATGGTATGTGACACATAAACCTGATTATCAAACACTTGTTTTATTCTATCTGTCCTACGGACATAGAATCGATACCACTATACCTACTAAGAAACTGTTTTTGCAGGGAATAGGTGCCTGTTATACCATGACCTAGACTGAATTTATACTGAACTGCCTTAGATCCCCAAAATATACCATGTGGGGCCTCAGGCAAGTCAATAGCTCCTCTGAGTCTTAGTTCTCCTCACTGAGAGCGAATAACACTACTTATTTTGAGGAGTGATTGGATCACATGATACAATGCATATAAAAATTTCTTGTTACTCAAATATTAGCTGGTATGGAATCTGTCACTTGAATAGGATGGTAATGATTTTTGACAACATGGATAAAAAGAAACAGAATAAAACAGACTCTGAATAAGCACATAACAGATGTGGGTACCTGTTGAAGAAGAAGAAAGGAGGAGAAGAGGTTCTCCCTGAGCTCTTATCTTGCTTTATTGCTGGAGAGGAGTATGACAGCTTATCAGCCAATTGAATAATGGGATAGATAACCCCCAATAGCTTCAAGAACATGAGGGAATTTTTGTCCTCAGGAGTTTTATACTTGCATAGAGTTCGGACCACACATCCTTTTAAAAACTGAGATGTTACAATGAGAACAAATTCCTCAGAAGATAACCTCTCTGCAGCTTTGTTTTGCTGCTGCATCTTTAGCATGTAGTCTTCAACAATTCTTGATAAGTAACTCAATGTAAAGATGCCCTGAGGCTCCATTAGAGAGCAGCCTGTGGTCCACAACATACGGTCAATTTATAATAAAATAAAACAGCCTTAAGAAAAGGCTCTTGTGGAACTTGGAAAATAAATTCTATTGAACAGGAACCGGGAGAGACCTGCTTCATATCAAATGCTTTATACCAAGAGCTTTTAAGAACTTTAGTTAATCATAACCATCAAAGACCTAAAAACAATTGAAGAAATGTTGACAATAACTGTGGTTATAAACTACCTCGGGAGGTTAGAAGAGGAAAAAGATAAGTACTTTGATTCAATCAACTTAATGTGAAAAGAAACACTGATGGAATTACAATGGGGTGAAACGAAAGATAAATGTTAGTGGAGAGGCTATCTGCTGAATAAAACAAACCTAAAATAATCAAATTAGCATCTGAGAGGGCAGTTGCCAATCAGTGCAAAATTACATCCTTGGAAACTACATTGCATTCATAAAAGAGAGCTAAGTGCTGTAGATAAACTTTCTTATGTTGGCAGACACCCACCTATCAGATAAGGCCCCCAAAGCCAGAGCATTTATCAAAGGTTAAAATACAAAATAAATCTTTTCCTAAGTGGTTCTTGAATATGAGATACATAGCGCCACCAAACATCTAAAAATCCATCCCAGTACTCTCAAGAGTGTGATCCCAGAAAAGCCACACTGGAAAACTGTATCTATTCCTTCCTGCAGGAGAAACGAAGCCCCAAGAAACAGTTCTGAATAGAGACGTGACAGCAGGTCTTACGCAGGATCTGCCAACACCATTCCCCGTCTCCAGTTCCTTCCCTTTTGGCACGGCATCAATTTTCAAAGAACCTACTCAGTGACAGTTCCACCGGTCTCTCTAGAACTCTACACAACTGTTCACTCCAGAGTGAGTCTTTTAAAATATAAATCTATTCATATCATTCTCCTCTAATGACTTGGAACAAAATACAAACTATTTAGCCATGGCTGACAATGCCCTACCTGATCCACCATCCACACCTTGCTGACTTCCTGTGTTACCACTTTCCACACAGCTCACTTTGCCAAACAGGCCTCCAGCTGTTCTCAAATAAACCTTGAGTACCCTGCAATTGCTCTATTTCCTGTCTGGCCCCAAATACCTGCATGGTGTTCACCCTCATTTGATTCAGGTGTCTGCTCAACCTCACCTCACTGAGGCACCTTGCAATCACCCTATCTAAAATACCAGCCCCTCTCTTCTATCCCCAATACTTTCTCACCCTTTCTATGCTTATTTTTCTTCATCTCCCTTATCAGTACCTGGTATGATATATTCACTTGTTTACTGCCTGTGTTAGCCTAGCCAGAATACAGGCTCCATGAGACATCAGTGGCCTCTGCTCACTGCAGCACCCCCGGGGTCTACAACAGTGCCTGGCACATAGAAGGTTGCTCAGTAAATACACACGGAATGAATGAATCAATACATTTTAAGTGAGCACTTTCTCGGTATCAGACTCTGTACAGGGCAGTGGGATATAAAGATGAATGAGGAATAGGATCTCGTCTTTTTCCTCGAGGAACTTAAAATATTGCAGCGAAGGAGACCTACAGAAGGCACACAATGGGATATGATACGAGCTTCAAGTGTTCCAGGGAAACTGTGGACTGGAGTAGCTGAGGATGATGCCGGACAGATCAAGCCAGATAATGAAGAACCCCGAGCTTCATGCTAAGGAGTTGGGCCTCCATGATAAGGAGTTTTAGCACCTATTACACTTCAATAGGTAGGAACAGAAAGCGGTGATGAATGTGCAATTAGAATGGGCAGAACTTAGCATGTGTATAAAAAAAGCTACGTTTCTAGGAAATGCCACTGCTCACCTAGGAGGAAGAAGTTGGAAGAAAACGATGATAAATCTACTTTTGGACAAGTTTGAGTTTGAGGTACTATGAGTGCCACACTAAGTCACAGTGATTTCTCTGATGGCGAGAAACCCCTTGACTTGGAAGTTCTACAATCCTGCTCCCTGGCCTTCTTCTTTGTCAGGTGTTTACAATGTCCTACTAGAGTTGAGCCACGCGTATCACACAGAGGAGCCATGTGTTAGCCATGATTTAGCCATGCATGAAAAGTCCTTACGAGGTCTGTTTAACATATTCTTTATCATGCTTTCTGAAAACAAGGGATACCTGTTTTGCAGTGAAGTCTGACACAAATGCAGAGATTTCCCAGGAATTTTTCCTAGTCAGTGGCTTGCAAGTCCAATTCTAAATGGGGAGACAATATTATTTACAATTTTAAAAATCCAGACGTTCTCAAGGTCAGGCATTACTGTTGCTTTCCACTATGCAATGTAATGGAGATCCCATGTGGATATATGTATATACAAACATATATACATACAGACATGAGGGGGAGATGTTAAGAATAAAAAGAAGCCAAAAAAGAAAAATAAATACAAAAACCAAAATTTACTTTTAACAGTAAAGGACAATTGCATACAATCTGAGGATAGACCCAAATGTCACATGTCACAGATTCAGCATTAAGGTTTCCTAGCCCCTCAAACATCTGGCTGACGGGTGTATTATTGGGGGATGTTGCCCAAATCCCAGTGATCTCATTTCTCAATAAGTCATCCTGTACAGTTTCAGCCTCTGATTCTTCTCTAAAAAGTAGAAGATACAGAAGCAAAAAGGAATAGGCTGATAGGGCCCCAAGACTCTTAAAACCAAAGTAAAATTCCCCGTTGGGATTATTGGCCGATCAGGCTTACGTCTGAGGAGTTGTGCACAGTGTGTCTCCTGAGTGGTAAGTCTCATGGTGGAGGCTGGGTAAAGGGTCAAGACTCAGAAGAGTCAAGCACAAAAGAGGGAGAGGTGAATTCTCTGTTAAACAGAATATTCCAGAACCAGAAAGATCCATTTCCCCAACATGCTGAATAAATAAAAGTCCTATACTGCAACAGGCAAATAATTAGAAACAAGGGGTCTCTGACACGAAAGAACATTTCAGTCTGCTTTACGAGAGCTAGGGAAAGGCGGTTCATCAATCCCCACTGCCTGGCACGTCAATCTGCATCTTTCTTCTTACTCCTTACATGTTTGGTGTGCCATATGCAAGGAAGAGAGGTCTCACAGAGGGAGATGGAAAACCAGGGACATGGCCCAGTAGGACAGGGGTGGGGATTACCGTGACAACACGTGGCTTCCATTCCCCACGTCCCTACCATGCCAACATGGAAGCCAGAGAGAGGACTTGACATAATCCCTACTTAGATGTATTCTGGACAAAAAAAAAATGCTCTGCAGCTAATAGTATTCAAACATAATTGGCCCATTCGATCATGTTAGAATCAAATAAAACATAGTTGTATAGAACAACAGAAATCACCTAAACTGAGAGGCCCTTTTTTTTAACCTGTGAGAAAAACTAGGCTCCCGAGATTTAGAGGTTTACTACCCACACCACCCAGCCCTGGGTTAGTTTTGTCCAAGGCACAAATTAATTGATTTATTGCTACTTAATAATTTAAATATACAAGTGAATACAGTACTGGCAATAGTACCAGTAAAATACACAAATAGAACGCTTAAAGCGAAACAGATATAAGAAAAAGTCCCTGCTGAGAGAAATATAAACAGTAATATATTTCAAAGAAATTAACCCTATGGTTAGGACCTTCCTTTATTACCATAGCAAAAATAAAATTATTTAAAAGTCACAGTTTTGTGAAATATTTGGACTCATGCATGGTATCACTTACTCAAAGTTATATTCTGGGTCAGTAAACTATTTGCTTGCATGTAAAAAATTTTATAAAAAAACAGAAAACAAACTCTCCTAAACAACACAATAACCATCAGGAAAAACACAGGAAACATAATTTAGTTGACCACGACTTTTTAAAGAAAAAATACTGGCATTTTTTTCTAACGTGTTTTTAAGAAAAGAAGTTTAGAAGTCAAAAGTTTCAAAGTCAAAGCAGAAACTGAATTAGAATGGCAGCCAAAAGAATGTGATTAATAAACTCATGAGCATCTCGTATTTCCAAAGCTTATTCCTATCTATTTAGCCTCTTAAAAAACTAAAACAAACAAAAAAAGGTCTTCTACCAAATCAAATGCAGCACAGATCATCATTCCTATTTCAAATTTAGCTTACAGTCTAGGATTGCCAAACCAGCTCCAAAATAAACACTGGCCACTTAAACAACTTCCTTTACACAAGTTATAGTTCTTTTCCTGGCAGTCAGGAACTGCTCTTATTTCCATTTGCAGATATGTAGTTTATAAGGTGAAAAACACAGTCCATGTGAACATACCCGGAAAATACTCATCATTTCTGTCAGATCATGTTCAGCAGAAACTGTCTGCATTTTGTTTTCCAGATTTAAGATGATTTTCTTAATCATCTTCAACCATACTATGGGTCATGAAACATAGAGACACTCAACACAACGAAGAAACTCAGTTCCTTAACAAGCCAGTTTCCAACTCCTATGCATGGAAGCCATAAAGACGTTCTGATAATAGCAAAACCAGACATCAATGAAGAGGGAAACGTAGGTGCTTAGTTTGTTACAGGCAACCCAAGCAAACAGCTTGCCTGAGGGGAACTGTGTTGAGTTTAGAGCTAGGGACATGAAAGCCACTTTAGATCCACCTGAAACTAAAAGATGGTGCCTATTTAAAATCCAGAGAAACTTGAATGGAATAGCCACACACTGCTTTTAGTTGCCACACACTCCAGAAGAGCCATGCAGGTTCATCTGTATTCCACCTATCTAAACAAAGTCATTCCTTGAGAATGTCCTTGTCCCAAAGCCCAAGCCACTCTGGAATAGCTGTTCTGAATTCTATGTGTGAAACCTCTTTAGACACACATTACGAAGGTTCCAGAGGTCTGCTTCTGTGTGGGAAAAGCTATACTGTACAGCCATTCACGGTGCTTAGACCACCTGTCAACAATTTGTTTCATGAGATAATAACACCAAGATTGGATAATTTGTCTGTGGTTCAATAGCTTGCACCCTCTGAAGGTGTCTGTAGGTGTTCTCTCCTGTGACATTAAAACAGAAGAACAGCATCTCGAACAATTCTATTCACCATTCTGTACAAACCTTGTAGAAAGAAGGCAATAAACACGGCCTGTTCTTAAAACTGCCAGAGCTTTCGTTGGGTATGTGGCTTCAAAAAGGTGTGGGAGATAACATGCTTTGTCTCCACTGCTTGACACATTTCATTTCCAAATAATGACTATAAGACATCTGCAGTGCAAACCCCTCAATCCCTGAACCTGAGCATTTCTGCTTTACTTACTTGTATTTTAAGAGCAGCCACTGAATTAACCAGAGTCCCACAAGGATCATGCCGTTAATTTCACAAATAGAAAAGGCCCACTGCACCCGGTTAAAATGGTCAAAAAATGTGTCCGGTAGTGGAGGCTGCACCTCCTTAGGAGGCACTCGTTCATGGACGACCGAGATCATCACTGTGGTGAGGACAAAACAGGAAAGTGCATAAAGAAAGGCCAGAATCGTTTTGCCCCACTCCATGGGGTACTGGGAGCGCTCCGGTTCGGGCATGGGGATCTTTATCATCTCCTTCCTATAGCCATTTGGCATCCCGTTGGGTTTGACCTTGATGCTGAAACTGCTGTCCGGGGTGGTGACATCTGTGCCAATGCTGAGGTGCCCGTTGGCATGGCCATTCTTGTGTGCTTCCAGATGGCGCTCCATTTTCAGGGTCTCTATCATGTCCAAGAGACGCTGCCCGTTGTCGGAGGAGACTCGGCACAAGGGGGGTTTTGTGAAATCCTCTTGGGTTAGGTTGATCAAGTCCCGGCCTGTGAAATGTTCCAGAGGCTCACAGTATTCTGGCATAGCATTCTCCAGCAGCCAGTCTGCCACCGTGCTGGGTGACCAATAGCCCACTTCCTTCATTGTACTGGCAGACGACATGCAGTCCTCAGCTTGCGCTCAGCGGGTCAGCAGTCACGGTTCCTACAGGGCAGGACGCGGGCGCGCCACAGCACATTCATCCCGTCAGGCCTCATGACAAGAGACTGGGTGGCAAGACGGTCGGGGCAGTTTTTAAAACACCTCATGTAGCTGTCCAGGCTCCTGAGGACCTGAGCATCTATTCACCTCATTTTTGAACCAGATTCTTCCTTCTGCAGAGGCAAGAGAAAAAGACAAGCTATTGGGACTTCCAAAACAATGCCCCCTGCCCCAAATGCACAAACTTAATATTAATAAGGAAGATGGAAAACCGGTTATTGAGAAGTCCATCGTTTTCAAACATGTATTCTGACTTGAAGGGACCACGGATTCACTGGTTAGTCTTCCTGGAGAGGGCTTTAAATGGACCTAACAATAAACAGTGTCAAAGGGGAAATGTTTTACAGCCTCTCCAATGGTGTATTTTCTAAGAAATATTTCAGAAGTGCTTTGCACACTGCTCCGTATGAATCAACGATTCTCTTTGCACTTACACGCTTCCTGAGATAATATTCCTGAAAGAATGTGGCAATTCTGCTTAACCTTTTATTGTATCTGGCGAAGAAATGTTTTTAAAATGTATATAACACACAATAACTTAGTAGATATCACAGAAATGTTGAGCTTAAGGATCATCTGATCCAACAATTTTATATTCTTTCACACAAATCAATGAATCCCTTTTCCCAAATGTGCCTGGACCCTAAATCTATGACAGAGTAATAAACGCTGTTGCCTGAGTGGAAACACAGGTGGAGCAAAAGGCCAGAGTCCTCCCTGCTCTGATGACCTTTCTACCCCCAGCCCCTAGGGTGTTTCGTGAAATCCCACCATGTAAAAATTAATGATGTGACCCAACTCCCTCATTTATAAATGAGGAAACTAAGTTCCAGAAAGTTGCAGCTTGCATCAAAGAGCTTTAAGTTAAGGTTCTGAGTCCTAGTTCAGTGTATTATTCATTAAAATACTTAACCAGTATTAGTATGGGGGAACAGACAAATAAGCTCCTCTTAACTGATACTTTTTAAAATAGAAAAAAATCAAATGGTAGGAAACAATATAGGCCAACACACACACACACACACACACACACACACACACACACACACACACACACACACACGGGCATTGTAAGCCTCCATCCAAATGAAGGAACACTAATCTTGCAAAGGCAAGTTCATCAGAGAGCCAGAGGAACTCTTAAGAGACGGCCAGAGAAGTAAATGGCTTCCCTTAATAACTAGGGCAACAAAATTGTTCCCTCCTCAAGAATCCCTGTGCTTACCCCCATCTTGGAATTCTCTGTTTACTCCTCTTCAACAAGTCTAGGCTCTTTCCTTAGTCTTCTAGGCCCTTCTCTGCAAAGCCTTTCCTGACTACTCTACTTTACAATCCTTTCCCCCTCCCTGATTTCCTACATCACTAGTATCTGCGACACATAATGCAATTTAACTGTTTTGTACGCATGGCGTGGTAGAAGGAACACAGACAGTGTGAGTCAGGGAGCCTGCAGTTGGGACCCAACTTAGGTAGTTCCCTTCTTGACAAGGTCCTTTAACCTCTCCAAGCATCGGTTTCCTTTGGAAAATAGGATTAACAACTACCTTACCTATCTTCATAAGGATTGCTACTACTGTGACAATCCAATCATGTAAAAGGAATGAAAGACATTAATTACTCCAAGAAATATGTCTTGTTGTTTCCATAATGTCCTGCTTCCTTTCTCACGCCCAACTGGGCCCGTAGTGACATGTCATAAATATTTACCGATGCAGCCACTTCCAAATGGCATTTTCAAAAGCCCAATTATTCTGATACAGATGAGTAAAAACAACCTTCCAAATTTCACAAGAAAACCACCCTTTATTTTTCAAGCAAGTTTTGAAGCTTGAAAATAAAGTTATACCTGCTGTTATCCTGAAGCTGACGCTGTAATGGTACAAAGGGAGAAAGCTCATTTTTATGCAAGTAAATTGTTAGATGGCTATTCAGTACTTCAAAGGCCACTGCTAAGAGAGGTAAGGACTTAGCCCAGCTGTAGAAGGCGAGGTGAGACTCTCCCCTGGACGCACACACTCCATTCAGAATACACTGTGGCATTTCTGAAAAGGGAGAGGCGAGGTGTTTTCACATCTAGACCCAGAAGACTATACATTAGACTGGGCTCAGAAAACAGCTACCGTCACCATCACGCAGAAAAGCCATGCTGAATCCATTCCTGGGAGAATGTTAAGAAATAATGCATAGCTCAAATCATGAGATGTATTTCTCAGAACTGGAAGAAGTAATAGAAGAGTAATAACTGTACATAAACTCTTTATTAAAACACCACAGAATATGAGAGACCGAAGAGGTGTTGGAACTCTCGTTCAGCTGTAATTTTTAGATATAAGTAAACTAAAGTCCAGTGAGATTGTGATTTGTCTGAAGTCTCCTACACAGCAAAGAGCTGGCCCTGGGGCTAGTTGGTCAGGGCTCTTCCACTGCAAATATTCAATGGCCTCACAGATTTGAGCATATATATAAAGGAGAGTCTAAAAAAGCCTTTTAAAAAGTGATGGAATCCTATAGAATAAAGAGCAGAAACAACAGCATATTCATTATAGATTCTACTCAACATGGTTTCCTATTGGCCCTCAACTAAATAAAAAATAAATCTGCCAAATATGATTTGGCTCAAATTCTTAAAATAGATATTTTAGTCTTTAATATTATAAACACCATCAGATAATATGCCATGACACGCTACAAACTATTTACAGTTAAATTATCAAAGCCAGATCTCCAACAGAAAAACTAATTAAAGCTATTATCCTGGTAATGAAAGAAACATTAACCAAGTACAATCACTAAACAAATCTTTTCTGAATATTTGTTTATCCTTAAATAAAAATCTATTATATTATCTTATCTGGCATTGTCTAGAAATAAGACGTTGTGTAAGCAAAAAGCCACCATATGAATTATACACTGAACACCAATTTTCAAGAATTAGAATACCATGAAATACATAATATTATACAATTATCCATGGAGTAATTGCTCAGAAAATCTGAGTTCTAATGCTTGCTGTGTCATTAACTTGTACTCTAAACCTAATGCCTCAGTTTCCTATAATGAATAATTTATTCCATCCACTGGATGGAACTAGTTAAGGGAATTTACATGGACCTGACAATGCTTTCGAAAACATAAAGCAGTGCATAAAATGGAAAACATTATTATACTGAGTGCAATTTATTCTTCTTTGAAGATTCAGTGGACTTTTAAAATGAGTGTTATGAAATTAAAAACTGGATTTTTCTTATTTTTTTTTATGGCACGTTGGATTCCAAGACTGAACAAACATAGCTGGGTTGTCAATGAAGAAACCAAGGGGAAGTCCAGATGTTTCTAAATGATGATAATGGCAAATGAGAGAAGGAAGGTGTGCGTGCAGAAGTACAAGTTCATGCATCAAATCTCTAAAAACAACTGCCAAAGTGACGTGGGTATATATGCATGATTTCCCTCTACTAGCTTGTGTAAGAAACTTAATGTGAGATCAAAATTTGGTGAGCATGTAATGTTTTGCTCCGACTTGATCATAGAAAACTACCTGTGGTTACCCTGTTAAAGAGCAATGCAAATCAAGAAATGATTATGAAAGAGACGAATGCCTTTTTATAAATACTTCAAGTCCAGATGAAGGCCTTTACATCTACTAGAACTTTCCATAAAAGTCAGTAATAACCTAATGGACCATTTAGGGCAATGAGGTAGGTATTTAATTCTTCTCTAACTCAATTTGGATAGCTCCTGAATGTTTTTCTCCAAACCAGTCTAATTAGCTATAGATTTCATTTTGTTATTTAACATTTAAAGAGTTAAATAGGCAGAATTCATTAAACTGTTCTTTATGTGAAGAAAAAATGGCTAGAATAACAACCACACAGTCTCAGCTGAAGGACCTACATTTTTATTTCAATCTACACAGTTGGGGAAATTTTAGATTACTTTTGATGCCTTAACCTTTAAATTGTCCTTTATTTTAAATTGCTGTTGCATGCAGCACTCACAATTTTAACTCTGGTTAGCAAGTAAAATCAGCCCTTATGACACAGCATCTTGAACTAAGTATACGCTGACCTGTTTTGTTTAGATATAAGAAATAAGAGTGTGCTGAAGTGCACATACGTGCTTTTCAGTCCACTTCGGCTGTTAGACTTCAGGCTGATGAAAGAACCTCGTATGATGACATCTTTTGGTCTCCTCCATGCCTTGTTTATTTAATGATGTTTGAGATTTAGATTTCGCAATATCTGAAATGTATTCTTTCTTAGTAATTGCCCTATAACTTTCCCAACTGATAGCCTCCCTTTTTATGCCTTCCTCCCAAAATGACCCATTCCAATGTAGCAAGTCTCAGTGTTCCAGAGAAAAATAGATAATTTTGGGCCGACAAAATTAGTAGATATGACATTGACAAGAAACCAGCCACTTCAATTGTATACTATAAATCAAGATTCTAGCTGTTCTCTTATAATATGAAACACAAAACTGTCTCATCCTTTTCATGGAAAGTCTTACACCAGCAAGACTAATTAGCTAATGCCATTTCCCATAACCTGAGCCTCCATTTGAGTCATTCTGTGATGGAATGTAAATATTAATTAACCAGAAAATTCAAAGAATCATTTACTATGGCAAAAAACTAGAAACAACCTAAAAGTTCTATAGTGAGAATTCATTAAACACATCATTATACAACACAATATTCACATCCACTAGAGATCGAATGGAGACAGGAAAAGAAAACATTTTGTAAACACACATGTATTACAAATATCTATAGGAAAAAAGTACAGACGGTGTATATCAAAGACTTCTGTTACCATTGGGTGATACAATTATAAAATAATTTCCTGTCTTATTTTTTCCAGTATTTTCTAAATTCTCTGATAAACACGTATTTTGTCTTTGGATAAGAAAAGGTATATTTGTCTTTTAAGCACATGCTATGTTTTTAAACACAGGCTGCACTGTACAATTAAAAACTGATGCTCCCTACATTAGCTTTCCTTTAAATATGAAGTGGACTTACAGATTTCTCTACATAACTGGAACCTTTGCCCTCTGTGTATAATTAGGTTCCCAAATCCTTTGTATTCCCAAAACTAACGGTCCTAGAAGATGACCCAAACCACCAACAAAGATAAAGTTGAAATCTGAACCTAATTACATAAAGAAATTCCAGGCTCAGATATTTCCCATCATCACAGAGAGAGAACAAACCATCAGAATTACAGCTGTTCTATCATCTACATTTTCTTCAATATCCATCTACCCAGTCTACTGCTAAATGTAAAAGAACAATTTGAAAACTTTGCCTTGTTGTCATTACAATAAGGAAAACTTTGCAGAGCCCTAACGACAACTAATCACTATAGTTTTCCCCTGGGGTTCATTCTTCGAACCCAACTACCAAAACTCTGAAGATGATCTACTCATGTTCCCACTCAACTGATTAACTGCCTCTCTAAGTCTGAAACCAGCCAAGCCAGTTTAATATTCATCTAGTTAATCTGTAATCCTTGGACACAGACTCACTCTAGCAGCACTCAAGAATGTTAGGACATAATCAATGTTTCCAAAATCTGTTGGCTTTTACACCCAGCTGATTTGTACAGTGGTGATCTCATCTGTCCCGAGAAGACTGGGAAAGGCTAACACAGGCTCTTTATTTCCATTACACTCCATTCCATTCCTTTCCTTTGTTTCCAGACTGCTTTTTAAAAATGAGACCTAAAATCCTTCTACTTTATGCTCGTTCAGCAAGAAGAACAAAATTGTGTGTGCCTCTGATTCTATCATACAAGTACATCAGGGCTATGAAAAAAGTCAAATGGCTTAGAAAAAGGATGAGGCCATGCTTTACTATCCTCTCTCTGTTTTTAAGAAACTTCAATGCAGTTTTTAAAAGCATATTGGCAGTCTGGCTTACCTAAACTGCCTCAGTTTACTTATTTGTAAAGTAAAAGTAATCCTGCATTCCTGCAATAAGGATTAGAAATCTGACACGACATTTAGTACATGTATCACAGGAGCTTTTCAAGGCATCTATGAGGGAAAAAGTCGAGGTCCTTTCTTTCCTCCTCTTTTTCCTGCAGAGAATCCAATAGTGGTCAGTCAAGAGATTGGGGTCGGGGGTAGGAGTGGAGGCTAGAAGTTGGGGATGGTGACAGAGCCAGCATCAGAGGAGTCACCCTGCCCCCACCACTCCTTAGTCTTGCCTCACCCCTGTCTCCTCTCACACCCCCAGAATAAGCTGTCTAGGAAAGTCATTCCACCAGGTTCTCAACTTCAGATGCCCTGAGGGACGGGGCAAGTGTAGCCCAGCTGGGTTGCAGAGAATAGGGAATGGAGAGGACCATGCACACAGAATAGGGAAAACCTCACCCAATGGAGTTTAAAGTTAATTTTTTAAAATGGCAAAAACAGACAAAACAAATGCAAACTGAATCTGACCCACACTATGGCCACTTGGAGATCTGTCTCTCACTCCCTCATCTATTATATCTAACTGGCCACTAATTTCTGCAGATTCCACCTTGAAGGTGCTCTCAGATGCACTCCCCTTTTCCTATGGCCCATTTCCTTCTGCTTCAGTTTCTGCCTCCAGTCTGGCTCAATAGCAACACACCTCCATTCTGCTATCTAATGGGTCTTTATGTATACAATGTGATCTCCTCACTTCAGGCTTAAGACCTTTGATGGTTCCCACTGATCTCTGGACAATGATCAGACTCCTTAGCTTAGCAGCACGGCCTTCCATGATCCAGCCTACTTCTTTACCTTTACCTTTCATACAAGCACTGTGTTATACATATCCTCAACTGTAATAGTTTCCTTCACATACCATTCATTGCACAAAGCTTCGCGAGACGTTCTTTCTGTCTAGAATATCCTTCCTACCTTGTATTTTTGTACTTTTAGAATTGCCACCTTCAGAAAGCCCAGCCTCACTTGGAATCTTGAGACCCTAACACACACTACACACTTTGTTGAACACACGAATAAATAAGAATGCAAAAGGAGATGGCTTCTAATTCCATAACACGGCTCCAGTGATGTGTCTTTATACATCAAGCATATAAAAAACCTACACAAATGTAACTCCTATATTTTAATACCACAAACCATTTCAAAATAAAGAGAGGGAACTTCCCATGTATCAAAAGAGAAATCTCAAAGCCAGAGTGGAAAATATCAAGCTAACACACATAGTCGAGAGGGATGGATAACCAGCCTTGGGCCCCAGCAGCCAGGAGGTGGGTTTTTAAGATTCAGAACGGGGCAGAGGATGTGGCCTGAGGCCAGATCCAAGCAGGGAGTAGGAAGAAAGACCTTTGCCTTGAATAAAGCAAGGATCCCTGTAAGACTAGAAAAATTGGACCTATGAAATTAGCATACGATAATGCAGACTCCAAATTTACAGTACCTGCATGGTGTGGGATTTCCAAGCCAAACAATGCAAACACAAGAGAGAATAAATGCAAAATAGTGGCTTAGAAACCTTTCAACAATCAAGAGTTCACAGGACTCCCATGAAAAAAGTAATCTCTATTGAGGATGAACAAACAATTGAAATTATAAACCGCATGAGGAAATAATCCACCTTGAGGAAGATTTGACAAGTGTGACAACAAGAAGCACTAAGTTTGAAGAGGCTGTGGAATGGGCACATAAAAGAGGCAAACAAAAAAATTGAGACCATAATGAAAGAAAAAGATAGGTTTTTTTAAAAAAGAAAAAGGACAAGTGTGTTAAAATAAGGTACAGAAAAATCCCAGTTTCTCTCTTTTGCCTGCAACCAGCTGATACCTCAGGAGCAAAGGCACGAGAAGGCAAAGGTTAAAGGAGGTCGAAAAGGAAGAGAAATCAGCAAAAATGTAAAGTATATAAGTTTAAAGGCAATTGACAGGATTTTTTCAAATCTCAAAAACTCACCCGTATATTCTTTTATGGGGGGGTGGGGGGTAGGAAGAGGGGAACAGAAAACCGAAGCCAGTCAATCAAAAGATGAACCATTTCAAAAAAGATGTCTAATTAAACATGAGTTAGTTTCCATTATTTTTCAAAACTGCCCTGAAATGATAGTACAGGGATTAACAACAAACAAAAAAAGGCAAAGCGAATTAGGAAGAGGAAACAGAAGCATCTCAATTTAGGAAGTTGGGGAGCAGATGGACTAGTGGTTACTAACTCAGCAGACCCAAGAAAACAACCCTGAGCCAGGAAGGAGGAAAAATGAGAAGTGTTCCGATTTGCATCACAGAAGCCTTAAAAGGATGAGGAATTGGTGGCACAGGTAGGTACTTTACAAAATGGGGGTGAAAGGGGGGGCTAAAAATAGAAGGGTTGGTAGAAAGAAGTTACCTCCTGGTTTTCATTTTGCAAGGCTGAACAACCGCCTCTCCCAAACACCAGAGAAGACTGGAAGTTTATTCTCTGGAAAAGGGAAATGGAGAGTGTCTAGACTAGGGGATAGCACACAGTGTAAAACACAGGCATTATACTAAAAACAAGGAATTAAATAAAAGTTGCAAACAGATGTTAAGCTGGATGTCCTCTTGCCCTGTATCTTAACAGACACTCCCCCCGACCCCCCTCCAGAATACTGGGAGCCAGGATGACAACTTCCAGGTAAATAACCAGATACACCTTTTCGGGGAACCCCTGACATTTTAAGATAAGAGACCTAAGAACACTGATCATCTAGTACTGAAATCACATGAACAAGCTCCATTCATGCAAAGACGACCAAACAGCATTTTCAGTGCCTCCTTTAACATAAGAATGGACAGCTAAAAATCATAGACATTTCAAAAACTTCTAACAAGACAGATCAAAACAAAAAATAACAAATAAGAACTTGGAAGAAACAGTAAGTAGGGAATTGATAACGTTAAAAAACTATTGTTAACATTCTCAGAGATAATCAAATAAGAACAAAAAATTCAGAGTGTTAAAAAGAAAGCTCCTGGAAATTCATGCTAAATATGAAAAACTAAATAGAAACAATAGAAACCAAAGTTGAAAAAAATCAGAAAGCAGAACAAGAAAGATTGAAAACTGAGAGAAAAGGTCAGAACATTTAAAAAGTAATCTAGGAAGTTCAATATGTGAATAGTAGGAGCTCAAGAAAGAGCACATTAAAAAAAAAACAGAGGGAAGTTATAATCTAAGAAAATCGTTCAAGAAAATTTCTTAGAACTCAAGGGGACATAAATTGCCCAAATGAAAGGGTTCAACAAGTGTCCAAGAACAATGGCTGAAAATACAAAATATGTTTCTGCTATTATTATTCTGTATTAATTATTTTAAAGGAAAAGAGAAAAAGAAATCTTGAAGAACGCTCTAGCTCCCATCCTGCTTTTCACCATCCTCAATATGTTCTCCTCCATCTTCCCCAGACCGCAGCTTGCAATTTCTATCCTTGAAATTCCTTACTGGTATTTCTGTCCCTAATCAGAAGAGCCACTGGGGGCTGAAAGCACGAAGACACTGTTCTTGGTATTGAAGAGTAGTTGTTAGGTATAAGGATTATTTTGAACTGAAGGCACTGAGAAGAAGCAGACACAAGAAAAGCTCTCTGCCCTTACCTCTTTGCCTAAAAGCAGGCCATAAATTTGTAAAAGCATTCCCCTTTCCCTCTCTACCAGGAAGGGCAGCAATTAAATCGCTGGAGACTGCTTTAGACTCTTCCTAGCCCAGAGGTGACATTAGAGGAATCTCACAAACCTTGCTAACGCTAGCCTTTTTCTACCATGAGTCTTTCCATATATTTGCCTTCCCACATTTGTTGCCCCTAGCAGCTTAAAGTCCTTTTACTTTGTCTTTCTCTAAAAACTTGTTTGTTTAAGATTCTGTATAAACAAGATCTTAACCATTCCTTTGAGTTATTCATGGCTAAGTGCTCCCATGTGTATGTTCCATACATGCTAATAAACTTGTTTTTCTCTGTTAATTTGGCTTTTGTCAGTCTAATCTATGGAGCCCCAGCCAGAAAACCTAAAAGGAGTAGAGGAAAAATATTTTTTTTCCCTCCCTAACGTATCTACAAGAATTTTGATTGTATTTTTGGTCAACCTATTGTGGTAGGTGATGCCTCTTTAATACTATATAAACAATGAGGATAATAGTGCCATAAAGTTTAGATACATTTTATATACAGTAACCATTACCCCTGATTTCCTAAGGTGGTTCAGATTTCAAACATATTTCCTTTGTCTCATATGCCATCAAAATGTCCTAGAAAATTTGATATTTCAGTTTCTAATCTACTTTTCTCCCAGAACGCAATAGTTAGAAATTATTAGATGTGTGCTGATGATTTTACACAGAAGGGTGACCACTTTCAAAAATGTACGCATTTTGGAAGACTGATTGGGGCCCCAATCATCACACATAACAATAAAATGCAACTAATTTAAAGTTTACCTTTGGTGTTTCAATTGAGGAGTGCCTCGTTTTGTTAGCAGACTGAAAGAAACACAATTTCTCGATTAATATGAAATAAAAAGTCTTATTTACAGTGAAGTAAGTTTTTATAGTCCATTAAGGACTAGAAATACCCATTTAGCTGAGTAACCACAGCTTTTGCATTTCAGGGAGAAAAAGTCTACCAAATTCTTCTAAACCTGCGCTTACAGAAATAAATTGAACTCACTGAGGTAAAGGAAAGCTAATTTAAGGCACATGCCCCTGAAGGCTAACACCATGTTTCAAAATAAGCAACAGCTCATAGGCTCACGTAGAGAAATCAAATTCAAGTCTATATCCCAAAATAAAATTCTAACACTTACTTCATAGGTAGACAACTTCAAACTATTTTCAGACCAGAGAGCATCCAAAGGGGTAAATTCTAAGTTGATGGCACTTAAACGTGCGTCCTCCGGGCAATCCTTGCCTTGAAGGCACGCTCCCTGTTCTCTCACTGTGTTCTTTTCTTCTCCCATAAATGGCTCCCCCACCTCCTTCCCCGGGATTCCTTCTCCTGGTCTCCTGACAGAAACAGAATCAAGGATTTCAAGGAAGGCAAGTGTAGGTCTCCTCTATCTCTGTCTCCACACTCAAAAAGATGCATTAAGTATGTTTGATATTCTTTTTTCCTGACAGCAATTTTGCTCATTCTTAAAAATGTGTATTCATCAACTTTTCTCCAGTCACCACTGAGAATGGCTTCTTGGTTCTAACTATCTGATATTTTCCCGTACTTCCGGGGCCCATCTTTACAGAGCTTCTTTATCAATTGACAGATGGTTGATAGCACCGAAGCTCAGCTGCCTAGAAGAGATGATGATCCTTATCCACCAAGCTGGCCAGCACTGGAGCACAGGCTGGAGCTGTAAAGGCACTACAGCTGTAGCTTTGCACTAAGGTAGAACACCACCAGGGGGCAGCAGAAAGTCTATGAAATTACATACTCATCCCAGCACCTTTCCCCAAGCTATAAAGGATTTTGGACATATTGCAACAGGGATCCTGAGTCTAAGCAATACAACTAGGCCATACAACTACAAGAGCTAGAACCCCTGTTTTCTAAACCATCAACTGATACTCCTTCTTTCTACACCTCTGTGATTCTAATATGCATCTAGTGACTTGCAACATGGCCTTTCCAGAGCTTTTCAGGCAAACGGCATAGCTGAGCTACCATGCAATCTCACCTAAACAAGACCATGTCTAGGATGTAGGACCTCAAAGAAGTACAAAAGCCAACACTTAAAGAGCACACCGTTTACCAGAAGGACTAACCCTAAGATAATCACTGTAAATATTTATCCTGTCTTTATATAAAACTTGAGTGAGCTTTATTATCTCACTTCCACAACTATAACTAATGCAACAAAATTAGACTCTTGCAACTAATCAATGATGACAGTTGAAATATAAAGATATTATGTAAAATTACACAAATTGTAAATTTAGATAACAAAAGGTATGATAAAACAATAAAGGAGTAAGTAAAAGAACTGAACAAGCACAGCTAAAGATATTCTGCATTAGATAATAACTCCTTTCCTCTTAAAAGGCTTTGAATATGCATCACTGTTGTTATACCGAAAGAAGTTAAAAATGAGTCATATATAGAGGGTGCCAAAAAAAGTATACACGTTTTAAGAAAGGAAAATTGTATTAAAATTGTAATACTCAATATATACTGATAACAAAAGATGAATACAAGTCATGTTTGACTTCTGCAATTACAAAAGGTGTTCAAAGTGGTTACCATCAGTGTCCAGACACTTCTGATTACAGCAAACTACTGCTTGAGCAACGCTGACCAAAGTGTCTACTTGCATACAGTTTTTTGACACCCCGGTATAAACTGTTCTTTCAAGTTCACATGCACTTATGAACTCTATAGCATTAACAAAAATGTGACACCAAGTGTGTGAACCATAGCTTTAAACAAATAACCATAAAAACAGTCAAATACTTCATAAATGAAATTAAAAGACAAATGACAACATAGCATAAAATATTTTATCATCTGTCACAGATCTCAAATATGAAGAGCTCTTAAAAATCAGTTATAAAAAGACTTGAAATAAGTATTACAAATAGGTCAATCATACACACACACACACACACACACACACACACACCAACATATGTGGAGAGAAAAAATTCAATCTCACCAGTTAAAAAAAATAAAAGAAAAATGAACACAATAGTACGATGCCATTTTTCAGCTATGGAGTTGACAAAGATGAAAAAGAACCATAATTTTTTTTTAAAGTATCACCAACGGTCCAAGTTCTTCCAATTCTACCTCTGAAGCAATCATGAATCCATCGACTTTTCTTCATTTCCATGTAACCACCCTGGTTCAGCCAACAACACATTTCATCTGAATTAAAGCCTCCTCAATGCTCCTTCTCTGCTTACTATCCCCTCCAGATCCCAACTGCAATCTCCATAATGCAGCAAAGACAACTTCTTAAGCTGTGTGATTCCCACCTGTGAAATCTGCAATGCTTCCCTCTATTGGAATCAAATCCACGCTTCATTGACCCTCCCTGCCTTTGTATGTCCAAGCATGACCACTGCACACTATACTTCAATTACCTTAGTCTTCTTTTAGTTCCTAACTGCCTCAGGGCCTTTGAACATGCTATTACCGTTCCAGAAACACTTTCATTCTGCTCTTTCACTATTGGCTTCCACTCAACTTTTAGGCCTCCACTCCTATGTTATCTCGTCAGACAGGCCTTCTTTGATTATTTTCTTACCTACATCGTCTTACTTTTTGAATGTCTTTCTCTACCAGAATGGAAGCTCCATGAGGGAAGGTCCTTTGTTGTGTTTTTCATTATTGCATCCCCAGGAGGACAGTGCCTGGCACATATCAGGCACTCAACGTAAATATCTGTTCCATGAATGAAAAAAATAAATACTAGTGAAAGAAGGTAGTCAACTATATTTTCGGTTCTAAGAACATAGGTCTTCATTCCAGATTCTTCACAGGATGAGACTGACCAGATTACCCTCTTTAAAACTCACTTTTTCCTACCTATTAAAATAAATAAATACATAAAATCCATAATTATTTCATCAATAATTCAAAAAAGTAATCTTTTAAAAAGAAATATAATTATGATTTTCAGATGGGAAAACATACTTCCCTTAATCAGATTTCTTCCTTTTAGACTTAACTTTAGTAGAAGAAAACAGCATTGAGCCCTGTTAACCTCTATAAGAACTTGATTTCTTATACATATATAAAAGGAAGTAGCTATCCAATTGTTAAACATAAAGAGAAGATTCACAGAGGTTCCTCAATTTTTATTCTTTGCTATAAAGAAAGTAAACAAGAAATCTAGAGTCAGTGCTATATTATAAACTCAAAAGTATGCAAACAAAATTGTAACTTCATATTTACACAATGAATTAAAATAAAAATCCTTGAAGGGTTCCCTCCCCGCTCCCCCCAAATTGTATACAGAGCCACCTTTCACCTAAAATTAAGCCCTCACACTTTTCAAAGTTACCCAAATCCTCCTCAGTAGTATGTTAATCAGATTTTTAAGCATATCCTAGTGGGAACTACAGCCTAAATATGGGTCCTTACAGATGTTTCCCAATAGTTTCTAGATAATTTATAGATGAGTTGTTCATTACTGTGTCCTAGTATCAGTTGAGACATTGGTTGGAATAAACAATTATAGGCACATCTAAACAATACAGTATCAAGATGGCATGTCCCTAATGACTCCATTACCTAACAGGTTCTAGCCACAAAAATAGAACTGCAGGTGTCACTGTCCTCAGTAGTCTTGTTTTATGCCCAGATCATATCATGCTCATTTTTTCAAAACTCTGTAGGCATTAACACCCAAAGCATTTGACAAAATGTCACTTTCACATACGATGAGAACATTACGTTATCATAACCTGGGAAGGTGGCATAGCTCACTAAAAAGTGCTTCAAAATCTTGTCAAATGATCTCAAGATGTAAACTATAACAAACAATTTAACTTTCAAATGTCACGGGTTATTTCTATAAAACAGAAACAAGGAGCAAGGGACAGCATGAAATATGGACTTAATTTGTAAAAGAACAAAACACCAGTCATGAAGATCAAAACTGGAAAAATGACTAAGCACAGCAAGTATGTACTACATCTTGAAGAACAGAATTTCTCAATAAAGTGGAGGGGTAAAATTTAGCACCTAAAAATGCCAAAAATGCCTTTCCAAATTGTTTCTGACAACTACATTCTTACCATAAAACAACAGTGGCAGTCTCGTGTCTATTCCACACCTGGATCACGTTCACAGCTATGCTAGAGGAATCACGCCACACACATAATGAAAGGTCCTCATAACCTGAAATTAGTTCTGCTTCTATAGAACTAAGTATATAATGGACAGATCCTGTTCATTACAGGAACTCGACGATCTGCATTCAAAGAACAGATTATCAAAGCACTCTGGCAAAACGACAGGCACATCAATTTCACTCAAGACACAGCTCAAATGTATCTTCCATTTATAATCCTAACGAACTTTTCTCTTTGGTGCAAATGCAGCCAGCACTAAAGAGCTAAGGACTGAAAGGTATACATTTTCATAAAAGCCAAATCACCAAATCAAAATAAAACCAAACATAAAGCATCTACTATGTCTCGGGGGTTTTATGAGTCACAGGATACATCCACCATGATTCCTGCCTAACTAGGTTAAAAGTGTCCAAAAAAACCCGAACCCTGCCTTTCTCTAAACCTATTCCTCCTGCATGCCTTCTCCAGCTTAGCAAATTGCAATTCCATCCTACCATTTGTTCTTAACTGGTGCTCTCTCCCTCCTCCCAACCAACCCATCAGAGCCAATGCCATCAGACCTAAGACCTACTCAAAGAAATGTTCGTGTACTAATCGGAAACTTTTATTTAGAAGTACTCCACACTTTTGTGAAAATATATAGTTGAACCCAAAGATTTCAGTGCACTAGCACAGAATAAGTTCTTAATAAGTATCCGTTGAATTAATGAATTAGTGGAATTAATCATGACTAGTGTCTAGCAAATCTGAGCACTTACTCCTAATTAACACCTCAGTATGCACGTGATGGTTATTTATCCATTATTAAGGAACATCAAACCAGTATCCATAAGAATGGAAGAATAAAGGATTGAACTTGGAGTACTTTATTTCCAAATAATCAAGGAGGATTTTTGGTTCTAAAACTCGTTATTGTATTGAATACCAGCTATTAAAGCACTATGTATGCCTGACAATGAAGACATCATAATTCAGGTAGGAAGCAGAGAGAACATACTAAGATATGTGGAAAAAAATGTCCGAAGTACAGACTGGGGGATAAGTACAAATAACAAATGGTAAGATTTAATACAGGCTAAATAATTAGATAAAAATTAGTTAAGACTGTCATAACCTTTATGTAAAGCATTGTTACATTATTTACCAAAATCTGTAACATATTTTGTGTCCCAGAAATTCCATTTCTAAGAATCTCATTTACAGAAACATTAACAAGTGAGTCAAGATATATATTCAAAAATGTTCACAATAGCCCTGTTTATATAGCAGAATTTCCAAAAGCATCTAAACATCCTTCAGTGTGTTTGTATAAATAAATTTGGTACCTTCTCCCCACAGAATACCATGCAGTCATTTAAAAGAAGTGTATCCATATATACCAACATGTCTGTGACATATATATTATTCTCATTTAAAAATATACATATTTCACTACACATATATGTGCATATGCACGTATAAGCATTAAAATTCTATTAGTGTACACAATACAGAGGTTATGGGGGAACAGGAATACAGAACTGGAGAGAGAGGGAGGACATTTCACGTGTTTATACATGATATACATATCATAATCATGTATCATTCAGTGCTTTAAAAAAAAAAATAAAGGTTAGAGAGAGAGCAAGAGGAAAAGGAGAAAGAGAACACAATGGAAGGGAAGAAAGATCACCAAAGAATTCTCAAGTCCAGAGTTTCATATGTCTTTTTAAACATAAAGGGCCATCTGGGAACAGCTGCCCAAGCCAAGCAGGCATGGAATTCACCTTCTCTTGCAGCCCTATCTTCTTGGTTTCCACTCCCCTCCCTCTTTGGAAACTAATGCTACTTGGGCGCTGCCCCATCGTGGGCTCGAGCAGGTTCTGTGGGAGGCTCTGCACCACCGAGGTGAGCGTGTCTGACTTTATCCCTTGTCTTCTCTACCGTTCACCTTTCAGGGGTTTAACTTTAGCATGGGAGGGGACGTAGGGGGGTTCAGGGGAGAAGGACATTGTAACCAGTTAGCTGGCTAAACTTAGCATCCCATCACTGCAAAATCTGATCAAGAAGAAAGTTGTACATTGGGTAACCTGCTCTCCAGCTGTAAAACACACGGGTGGAAGGTAGGTCTTCCTTTCCTCCTTCTTTTTAATGCTGATACTCCTGAGGTTGAAACTATTAGGTAAAATCAGATTGTCAGATTACATATGGATACACACACATATACCATTTATACAGGTAACTTCTACATGGTAATAACCTTGGAAACAAGAACTGGGATTAAACTTAATTGACTTCTGACCTGTGGGTTTCAGCTGGCACCAAACAACAGTAAGAAACTGACCAAATGAATCAGTACCTTTCTAAGGAATTCCACACAATTATAACTTATCTTGTGGGGCAACGTTTAATTAAGGATATGGGAAGATGCATGTGATAACTGTATATCGTCCATTTTAAGCAAGTGTTTGTTCAGTATACCTGACGCATGAGCAGTCACTACTTCATACAGAGATATATGGACACACACAAAATAAGACTTTAGGTCTACATACCAAACTGACCAAAGTTACCCTTAGTGACTTAACCATTCTGCTTGTCTTCTTATAGTTCAAAATTTAAAATAAGAACCACATTACTTTTATAACCAATAAAAGGCTATGAAATAAATAGATGTTTTAAAGGTGGATGCCCTCCCGCACTTCGCAAACACATTCTATCTCCCCACGCCACCCCCACCAAAAAAACACACCCCAGCCTCCATTATCAACAGAAACTGAGAGTCCTGGCAAACTGACAGACTAAATTTAGCAGACAGATCTAAGTTACAGTTCCTCTCAAAACCAGTCCCTGAAATAGTTCGGGTCTTGTGAAACTTAAACTTTCTAGGCCTGCCACTCTGGGCTTCATTTTATAAGCTTCTAGTTTTATCAAATGGCTACAGGAATTACATACAATTAAAAATAGCGCCGCAGAATGCTAGATGATCCAATATCATGGCAAACAGCAACTTGTTTTCTATGGAACACCTACCACATGTAAATCTAAAGGAAGAGGTCAAAGTCTTTAGAAGCAGATTATTAACTTCAGGAGTCATAAACAACTGTGTGATAGATTTGTATTAAGAAGGAAGAAAAAAACTTTATACAAGAAAAATGAATGCTTACATCTTTTATTTGAATGCATTTTTATAAACTATGAAATTATCCAATTCTCTCAGTCAAAATTTGGGGTAAGTTTACGGGTGAGAGCATGGAAGCTTCAGAAAGTGATTTCAAGTAAGATCTTTGTACTATAATTCTAATTATGTTACACCAAAGAATTGTCCAGAATTTATCATTATTTATCAGAACAGAACCAAACAATCCACTTCCTTTTTTCTTTTAAAGTTTAAAAAGATTTCTAATGTAATTATGTCATCAGGATTTTAAATGTACATAGGATTTTCTTTCAAACTTGCATTCATTCTCCACTTGGGCCTAAAGTTTTAAAACAATCTACATGTTTTTTCAAACTATCAGTCTTTTAATAAAATAAAAGATGGTTTTCTTCGTGTATCTTTCAAATTAAACAATACAAAGCTTCATTTGTATAATTTTGCTAACTATATTTATAGAGGCAAGTTTGAAAGAGCTGGGCAGCAAGAAGAGTGAGAAACACAGATTTATAATTTGGGGATGCAAGATGTAGAAACTACGTATTGGAAAAAAATCACAACAGCTTTGTAATGACTGATTTTCACTTTCCTTGGTAAAATTATATGTAACTTTGACTAGGACTGCTTCATGTACTGAATCGCTGGTATAGGCCAGAAGGGCTCTCTCTCATAAAATAAGTATCCTCTCCTTGCTGAGATCTCTTACAAAGAATTTTAGGCTATGACATAGGACATCAGATTTTTCTTCTTTTCCAGCTGTGTCTGATGTTATACATGGGTGTAGATTAGTTAAGAGGGCAATTCAAGGATACCTAAGGTATCGTAGTTAAGTATATTATGAAATGATCCCTCCTTTAAAATAATATAAATCCAACAGTGAAACAACAAAAACAAAACAAACAAAAAAAAAACACCCAACAAAATAAACTAACCCTGGGGGGTAACGGGGGAGGGTCCTAGATATGGAGGGCCAAATTTTAAACACTTCTCTATCAGACCGCATGAAGACTTACAAAACTGATGACTGCACGACAGCCTTTGCGGATTTCACCTAAGCTTTGGAAAGCCAGTGTTTATAAACATGAGAGTAATAAGACATAAGTAGCAAGTACTGTAGTGCAAACAGACTGCATTACTTCATATGGATTATATGTTAGTTACAAAAGCACTAGCACGCTTACATGTTAAAGTAATTAGAAGATCCATATGTGAGTTAGCATCCACACCTGAGGCCAGGAAGTTGACAGCCACCTAAGCTTCCTCAATGCCAAGGTGGAAACCTGTATGCCACAGAGCTAAAACACAACGCCATGTGACAACCTGACAGACAGAGATGAGGCCAAGATGAGGACCAGGGGCCCAGCGACCTCTAAGTGACTCTGAAGAACACTGAATTTTCAGAGGACAGTTTAAGCAGAGAACCGAGCAGGCTCCCGAGTCTGCAGTCTTTTCTCAACACACTTCTGCTCCACCTGTGAAGTGGAAGGTCTGTCCACTTAAGTGCTTCTCATTGTTATGCTTCTCCTCCTAGCAAGAAGGAAGATGAGAAGAGCTAACATAACTGAGCGTGAATCCCTATTAATAGATGAGGACAGTCCCAGAAGTGAAGTCAGGCACTCAAGGTCAGGGGCTGGAGTGGGGCTCCAACAGTTGGCTCAAAGCCTGTGAGCTGCACAACTGAGCAGGACACCCCCAAGTGAGGACAACGGCACTTCCTTTGAAACAATGGGGTAAAGCTGACAGAAGGTTCTGGAACATGTTTTCAGTTCCTTAGAACAAGGTGCACTGTTACCACAAGGACTGTTATCACTGACAAATTCTTCTCCCTTCTTTCCCTGTGGTTTCAGGAGCATTCCAGCACTTCGGGGGCGCCTAACCCCAGGCTGCCCTGCCTCCTCCACTGACCTCTGTCCAGCTAACACATCCACTGTCCTCACCCTGACTCCATTAGCTGGCTTCCTGCAGAGCCTGTGCTGGGGACCCAGCCTTCCTTCCAGGCTCCTGCCCCTTGTGCTGCAGGGTGTCTCGCACATTTACCACATGTTTGACACTCTTCCCCCCACACAACTCCTGAGCACAACTCATACTCGCATTCGAGTGAGTCATATCAGGTGGCCAACTGCCAGAGAAGGAAGCTCCACACATTTTCACATTCCTCAACTGCTCGTACTTAGGCAGGGTTGTAAAAACATCACTGTGGGATGCTTGCAGGGAGCTCCCACGATCACACCCTTTCCCAGGTCAAAAGCTCACACCCACCCAGACAGTTCCCAAGCCCAAAGCAGCTAGTAGAAGGCCCAAATACCTGATTTCTGTGTGTGTGTGTGTGTGTGTGTGTGCGTGCGCGCGTGTGAACTCTTACCTTGTACTACCTCTTCCTTCAAGAAGGACTTTCCCCCTTTTTATAAAAACTCTATTCTCCTTGTAAAAAGATGCAAATGATACAGAAGCACACTCAAGTTAGATAGCTGGCAGGTAGGTAGGTGGGTAGGTGGAGGGGAGGGGAAGGGAGGAGAGGAGGGCGGGCAAGTGAGCTTCCTCAACCCCACCCTTCAGAGATAACCAGTGCTAATACTTTGATCTACATCCTTCAGGGTGTTTTAAAAAAAAGAAAGAAAATCTGTTAATGAAAAAAGCAAGGGAGCAAATTTATATGTATTCTTAATGCCATCTGTGTAAAAAAAAAAAAGGGAGGGAAGGAGACATATATACACTTGCTAATATATACATATCACGTGAAGCCATGAAAAGAAAGAGTCAATATTGACTGGCTCCAAGGAGTAGACCTGGGAAGGGTGGGAAGTACGCTTGTCACTCTATATCTTTCTTACCATTTGAATGTGGAACCATGTGAAAATATTATCTATTTAACTTAAATATTAAAACAAAGAAAATGTACTTATTAAAAGTCCAAAACAGTGCCTACCATAGAGCAGGCACTCAAGCAATACTGAAGAATGACACAAAGGAGTCTATCTATTTTAACATAATAGAAATGACACGACTCGCATGGTTCATGCTGTTTTAAGTAACCTACTACACACAACACCACCAAAACAAATAAAAACACTTGAGTACTGACGTGGAAAGGCGTTCCTGAGTGGTTCTTACAGAGGAATAATATAAAAGATTTTAGATATCCGGCAGTTGGTAAAGGTAAGTATCATCTTGAACATTTTCTCCCAAGACTCCTGTGGGCAGAGGGCACACATAGCCACCCAAAGTCAGGGTGCACAGGCCTAAGGGGCACTATAATAAGAAGGGCCCGAACACTGAAAACATTATGTTTATAGCTTACCCCAAATGTCATATAAATTTTGTGTTTTGCTCTATAGTTAGTCACGGCTATAGTCATACAAAAACCATTGCCTTTGCCCAAATCTTCAAGAATATATGCTGCATGTATCATGTTACTTCACACCTCCTGACCCACCATCCCACATCTGGGAGAACTGAAGCACCCCAATTTGAAAATCATAATCTAGTTGAATCTTACACAAACTGGCAATCATCAAAGCAAACTGCTTTACCCAAGGTCACATGGCAAATACTGGGCAAGCTGAGATCTGGCTGTGAGAGCAATTCTCAGTGGAAGCATAAAATTTGACTGATCGTCTTTTTGTGTGTCCCTTTCTCCCCACCTCCACCCCATGGGCACATAACCACTACCAGCTCCCCCAAATAAAATCCCTCTGATGTCTCATCAGGTCCCATGCTCATTGACAGAACTACTCTTTTATAGCCCCTTCACCATAACTGGTGAACTAAGTCAAGCTACGCCTACAAAATATAAAATCTCTAACAAGCACTGGATCTCATTAGACTCTGTGTGAAGCTTTTTGTTTTAACAAACAAAACCGTTTCTAAGCCCTTTAGTAATCACGTGAGCGACCCGAGCCCATTTGCATCCTGGTTAATGTACTAATTGTAGATCTGTTTTATTTATGTTAAAACCAGAACCTTGGTTTGACAACATTTGGTCAACCAACCATTTTGACTAGTTTGAAAATAGCACTGCCTATTGTTTAAGATATTCCATAATACACATTCCCCCTGATTTTAACAGGTTTTCTCTCAATTTTCCCAAAGAAACTTCATATTAGAAATTATACTACCCTATTTTATATAAGGAATTCTTGAATAATAAACAACAGTTGAAATATCTGCACTGAAATTGTTCAATTCTTTGTGTTCAATTCTTACTCAAAATATTTGGTACTTTAAGTATGTGTAATGACCCCAAATCAGGTGCACAAATCATATTTTATGAAATAGAACTACCTACAGCAGGCAAGACACTTCAGCAGGAAATCAATTTTAACTAACATAAGAAAAGAAAATATCTGTGGGAGAAACAAAATATACAGATTTTTTTTTAGGTTGTTACTATAATAATTTTGTGAATAAAGCATAAATCCTGAAGAATGACTTTATTCCCTCGGGGAATTTAAACCGATAGAATGTGCGTAGTTAGGTATTTTAAAAGGAACTGGGAAATCTGGTGCTTGCACCAAATTCCTATGGAGGTGGAAGAATTCTCCGAACAATTTCAATTTCTCTACTGGATCAAATATCTCTAGTCCCCAGGGAAAATTTCAAACCTTGTAGGCACAGACGAATTCCACTTTGTCACCAAAGCAAACACTGCACCAAGGTAGAGGTGGCAATGATTGCAGTGTGTGGGTCTGGGAGAGCAGTGAGGAGGGGTGGAAACCAATGTCACGGGGGAGAGATGGTGCTGTCAGGAACCAGACAGGGCTGTGCTTGCTGCCCGGGCCCTGCCGTGGTACAGGACTCCAGGAAGAGTGCCGTTTTCCCAAGCATCTCTAGGAGTTTGTCCAAGGTGGTGTGAATTTCCCAGACATTCAACACAGCAATGTTCAGGTACAAAGAAAACAGGCACGTTCCAATTTCACAACACAACAACTCAAAAACCATTCAAAACGGACAGACTTCCGGGCTAGGAGGCATAAGACCTAAAGTTGAGTCACAAACTATCCCCTCTCATCTTCAATTTTTCTTATGACTTACTTGGGCAGAATTCAATCCATTTCCTTACTCATAACACTGCCGTGGGCCTTAAATATGACGAACTATACAGAATCCTTCCAAAAGTGTGAAATGCATAAATAGTATTGTACTCAAAGGATGGCAAAGTCATAAATGAGTAAGTTGTAATGTCAACAGTTTCCTGTGTAGATAATTAGAGAAATAAAACAGGATCTTGCCATATTCCTGTGGTTTCTGTATGAGTTTAATAACACAAATCATGTGTTATTTATGTTATATTTAATCATGTGTTATTTATATTATATTTATATTATACTTATATTTGGGTCTACTTCTTCTACACAGTATCATACAATAAATGCCTAGCCTTTCACCTCACTCTTACGACCTGGGGAGGTAGTAGTTATACCTCTGGGTTCTACTGGTAACTCTACCGTGAACTTCACACAGCACACTTGTCCTTCTCAGGAGCCTTGAAAACCAGCCCATCAAGCACATGTAAAGGACAATGCTTCCAGAAGAGTCCACCTTTATACCACCATCATGGCACAGTGCAAGAGCTATTTCAGTAATAAGAGAAAGAACAGCCAACAGACAACAAAACCACGAGAACAAAGGTTGCAGTAAAATGGTATGAGGTCCAAGATCTCCTTTAAAGTACCGCCTCCTCTCTCCCTCCCCTGCACCCTGAATAAAATACAGGAGGACGACGGGGAGAACAAGAATGACAGTAAGTTGATGGTTGTTAATCCTAGGTAATAAGGATATGCTTGTACTAGTCACTCTATATTTTTTAAAAAATTGCTTTTAAAAATTGTCTTAAAATATTTTAACTTGATATGAACCAAATTTGTTTTTTTAAAAATAGTATATGCACACACACAAAAAGTAAAGAAAAAGAAAATTAAGAAGATGGATGAAGGAGGTCAAAAGGTATGAACTTCCACTTACAAAATAGATAAGTCCTGGGGATTACAAAATAGATAAGTCCTGGGGATGTAGTGTACAGCGTGGCTACTATAGTTAGTAATACCATATTGCATAAAGTTGCTAAGAGAGTAGATATTAAAAGTTCTCAAGAAAAAAAATTCTGTAATTATGTATGGTAGTGGATGTTAACTGGACCTATTGCGGTGATTGTTTTGCAGAAACACAAATACTGCATCACTATATTGTACGCCCGAAACGAATATAATGTAGTATGTGAAAAAAGAAAAGAAAAAAGAAAAGAAAAATAACTGCACCAAAAATTTTTGGTGGTTGGGTGATGGGATGAAACCAAAGAATAAGTCAGCCGATTTCACACAACTCCTAAGCTCAGAGCTGGTATTCCCGGCAAACAGTTCTTTCCACCAAGCCTCATGCGTTCATCAACGTTTACTGGAGCCAACATCTCTTTTTAGTCTGTTTATTTTTTTTTAGGATGTACAATGTGATGATTTAATATACCCATACATTGTGAAACCACCATCTCTTTAATAACCTACTCATACATACCTTCCTGAATAATGTGAGGCTCTGAATGGGCACACAAATATTACCTCCCTGACACTCTCCATACTCAGGGGGGCTTTTACCTGCTAGCCCTTTCCTAAGGGAACAAAAACATATGTCCAGTTTCTCTACCTAATAAGACCAGGTCAAATAAACAGAAGAGAAAAGAAAGGAACAAAGATCAAACTCTGATGTGTAAAGAATGCCTCACACTAGATGGATGATAAAAACCAAAAGAAGCTCAAACCACTGCATGCCATTTATTGGGAAGATACATACTAAAGCTTTACTTTGTTCCATATTTCCTTTCTAGCTTCAGAGGCAGACAATAAAGAAATATCTGAGAAACTCCACAATGGCAGATAGGGAGGTAGGTTAAGCAATGGGACACGGTTCCAAAAATTCCATCTGATAAAAACAATGAGTTCTGAGACCAATTACCAGGGACAGCTTCAGAGGCTATGGACCTTTTCTGATATCTGTCCCTCAACAAGAAAAAAGATTCTCTGAACAGAATGTTTTTATATCAGTGTGGACAACCAAGACACAGCTGACAAAAGTGTTGGCTGAGCAAGAGAGCTTAAAAAGATTCTGCAGGTGCGCTGACAGAAGTGAAATCCCCACAGCATTGGATTCTTCTGATCTTATATGCCATAGGGGCACTGCTCAGTTCATCTTCCTAGAGCAAGGAAGGTACTACGCATTACCAAATGTTCAGACTCCTGACCTTTGCCACCTGAGTCATATATCCTACCTCTACATGGATCACACAAAAGCAGGGGGAAAACTGGCATGTAAATCAATCCTTTGGACTGAAGGGAATAGAAGAAGAATTCTCTTGTCTTTCCTGTCTGAGCTTTAAAGAGAAGTTTGCTTTTCTTAAAAACTGGTCGGTTCCTATCTTATATATAATGTGAATGATATGGTGTTTCCCATTTTACTTCAGCTGCCAGGAATCCCTGAGCCAAATCTACAACTGAACTGAACCTAAAGATTCTGTGCTCGTTCCTTAGGAGTCTGAGTGTTTGTCTCATGAATCCTAAAACAAAACTCCATCACCAGCCATGAGAAATCCTACTTCAGGAAAGAGCGTAAGGGATGGCAATATGGGAGGTGGCGTAATGCTGGTTTCCCCCAGCACTTCAGATGCATTCTAAACCACATTTTATGATGCATGACAGGACAGAATTTGCCCAATTCTGGACACACATCCACTAAGAAACTCCTTCGCCATCCAGCTATCCTTAATTTTCAATACTGTGGGTTTTCTCAGAGGGTGCGGTCTTTACATAGGTCTATACAAATTCTGGAACCAGGCACCATGAAATAGAAATAGAAATAAATCTGAGGTTATGTGAAATAAACACACAATTGCAAAAAGCCTAAATATTTTATAGCTGCCTATTCATTTTGCTTTAAGTTATATCTAAATTTCAGAGGCAGGAAAGCAAGTCAAGTATGACCCAAAGTTCAGGCCATTAGACCCACTCTAAGTTGTTTTTTTTCCTAGGTCTTTGTTTTTCATTCAACATCAAACTATTCAAGTAATAATTGGTTTGCATTTTTTCTATCTTAAAAGTAAAACTACTGAAGTTGATGACTGATTCTTAAAGTAAGTCAAGATATGAACCAAATTAACAATTAGACTGTATGAACTAATTATACTTTATGAACTAATTATCACATACGAAATAACGCTGTAATCTGCATGGACTCCTTTTAGCTTTCATGTAACAGGAAAAGCTTGCCAGAAACTCTCTGGCAGCACCTGAGTGAGTCAGGAGTTTTGTCTCACATCTAAGAAGCTTATCCCTTTACCCAGAAATATCCAGCGATATCAAGCCCTGAGGCGATGGCAAAATCCATGTCCCGCCCTCACTAGCCACATAGCTATTTTTTTCACTAGAGTCCCGTCCAAAAAAAATCCCCACCACTTTCATGTGTTATTGTTATGATGAGTAGTATTAAATGCTTACAGTTCCAGATACGATCCACATAAAAAGCAGGTTAAACAAGTTGGTGGAGTTCTAGGATACCTGTAATAATTAGCCCTGTTTCCCCGAAAATAAGATCTAGCCGGACCATCAGCTCTAACGCATCTTTTGGAGCAAAAATTAAAATAAGTAAAATATAAGTAAAATAAGTAAAAAAAAAAAAATAATAATTTTTGCTCCAAAAGACACATTAGAGCTAATGGTCTGGCTAGGTCTTATTTTCGGGGAAACACTATAGCTCTTTAAACCATTAAAGAACAGGTATAACATTATAGCACAGTTGAGGTTCTCTTAACCAATCTCTGACTGGATTAATGACTCACGACATACTGATGCATGAGGATGGCTAAGGAACCTCTCACTGTCGCTGCTATTAGCTAATAGAAGCCTGACAACGGTTTCCACTGCTCCGTGTGCAATGTTTACCAAGACTCAAGTTATATTTGTTTGCAAACATGTTTACGCAGGTTGGACTTGTTTCTGTTATTACATAATTTAATTAAATATTAAGTAATCAATGAAATTTGAGTCTGAAAAGAAACTGAGCTGTTATTTCTATAAAACTAAATTGAATGCATTCGAAACACTTGACAAGGGTAAACAGCTGAAAAAGACTGCTGTAAACGAAGGTGTGTTTGGGACAATGTTAACATTCTGAGGGGGAAAAAGGACGTAAACCCAGATGAATTCAGCATTTGGCTGCTTTAAAAGCTTTGATGTTCTGGAACCACTTTAAAGAGATAAAGACTAGACATTGTTGATGGAACATGATGAGCGTGGTTTGTGTGTGAAAGACAACACGGGACACAAGTCAGGGCACTGACGTCCAGAGAAGAACTCTACACCGTGTAAAAGACTGAGCAATTCTGAACATCGATATTTCTAAGTTAATAAAATGTTTATGGTTATTTCTTATTGTTTTATTATTTCTACTGTTAACTGATTAATCATCTAACTACAGGTCCCAATTGCACTCAGCAGGACTTTCTCTAAGGCATTATTAAGTCAAGGCCTGGATCCTCCCGGGTATTTTTGTCTTTCCTTGATAAAGAGCTTAAATAAAAATGAAAGGGAGGAAGTTTGTCCTGATGAAATCTCACACCCCCATCACTCTTTCAGTGGCCATCTCCTCTGGAGTCTACACTTCCCCAAGCTCCACCCCGCTGGTGGACAAGATTAAACACTGCCTCTTCACTTCCCTTCACATGTACAACCGCCCCCCCTTTATCTCAAGTCCAAGCATGCTTCACTACGAGTTGAGCAAAGCAAGGTAAAGGTAATTCATACCGTAAGGTGTATTTCTCTTCTCTAGGATGTTTGCATTTCAGAAGATCAATGCTAAGAAGATGTTTACATGTTAGAAGGTGTATCCATAAGTGACATCAGAGTTCAAGAGTATATATAAAGAGGCAGTGAAAAAAAATCAAGATTGTGGAAAGGGAGAGGGAACCTGGTAGCAAGGAACAGGTCAGTCTCAAGGCAAATGAGTTACAATGTAGAGAGCACTAGATTTAAACTCGGTCTGTGACTTTGGGAAAGTTAACAACCTTTCCAAGCCAGTTTACTTGCATATAAAAATAGGATAGCACCACCTACTTCACAGGATTAAATGAGATACAGAGTTATAAAGTACCTACTGGCATATATAGTCCAGGAACAGTCGGTGCTCAATAAATCATGGCTGCTTTTAGTAGTCTACCTTCTCACATCCAACCGCACCCTACTTCTCAAAATGGCATTATTTTTTCCATCTTCTCTCCTTTGATTTAAGAACACAAAGATTCTCTTACAAGTAGTGGGTCCCCACCTCTCAAATACTCCCAAAAGCAGCAGTTCTGGGGCACTTTTATGAAGAAAGCTATATAGGTCAAAGTAATGTTACTTGCAAGATATGTCCTTAACCCTTCAGTACATTCTTGGGAGCTCTGTAAGTATGGGGCACTCAAAGTGTGATCATAAATTGATTTATAGAATCAAATTTACTCAAAATTAATGTACAGTAAGGTCAAAAGAAAAAAAAAGCAGTCGGTTTATTCTTGTTACACCAATACTTCCAACCCATGTTCTTGCACTGAATCATCATCTAAAGAGCTCTGATGTGGCTGCTAGATTTAGAGATCCAATCTGTACGCTCTGCAAAGAGCAGGTTACCACCCTTAAGGAGAAGCTTCACTGCACACCCAGGTGAGAGCTCGCTCAGGGTGGGGCATTCTGCCGCCCCCCCCCCGGCCCCCCCCCCTCCCGCAGGGGCAAGGTCAGTGTCTATTTATAGCATCATTCCCAATTCAAGAGAGGGATCTTGAATCTTGACTCACATACATACACAATAAAGACGAAGATGTAGAAAAGTACAGGGAAGATTAAGTATAGCTGGTCTGGTCTAGGTCTTAAAGGCAATGATACAGTCATGACACAAAACCAAGGAGAATGGGGAGATGAGGGCATACAGTTCATTTTTAACAATATTCTGACTACACACACATCCGATCACAGCTCACTCCCCTTCAAGAAAGAAAAACCTTCATTTTTAAAAGTTCTGAAGAACAATGTGTCTGGATTTCTTTACATGTCTACATCTCTCTGCCTCTGTGCAAATGAGTTATCTTTTCTGGATAAGCATCAACTACTACACGTTGCTTTGATTTTTCCCTTTAGAAGACAAACACAAGTTGAGAAAGCTGCCTTTCCCATTTGCCAAAGATGATGAAATGCAACAGCTGTTACCTAAGCAACCATTCAAGTTTCAGAGGTATTCAAGATAAATCTGTTATTTCCTCTAAAGAAAAGCTTTTCTCTTCCTCTAATGTTAATTACTGATTCATAAAGTAGTCGCTAAGACCAAATGAGTCAGGGGGCCTATGAAGGGCCACAGTGACAGAATCTGCCTGGAGCGGCATCTGAGAATTGTGAAGTGAAATCATTTCCCTTCCCTTCAGTACATGACTTGGGAATACCTTCTGCTTACTAATACATTTCAAAAGGCTATACACCGAAATAATTCCATCCCTGGACTTTGCTCTGGTGTGCTAATAAATATTGCAGAATACAGTTAGCGTCATAATGCATATTTTTTTCTCATTAATAAAAGAGGAGTGATTGTTATTTTTCTACTCTCTCTGAGCTTCTTAAAAAGTAGAGGTCTTTGGAAAATAGTAATTATTCACTTGAAATGACAATAAGAAATACGTACGCACTTTAAATGGAAACCCCCAAAGCAGACCACATAAAAACCCCAGATTCTTAACAGTTCTAAAAGGCAGGGAAGTAGGCATCTAAAATACTTGGAGGAACTGTCAGATATTGAAAAACTAAACAGTTAAAGGAAATTATCCTAAAGTTTTAAATTATCGGCTTTTAATTCAAAATGGTTTATAAAAGCAATAAAAGAGCAATTTTAACTTTTTAAAAATTTTCATTATTTGAACACTATAGAGTTGTTCAGTCCAAATGAGTTGCATAACTTTTCCATGCAATTTGAAGCTAACACTTAGTACCTAAAACATGTTTGGGGTATCATCACTGAGAACATTTTGGTATCACCTCTCAAGGGTGAGGTTCTGGTAAATTCCTGCTACGTGTTGGTAACATGTCTTCTGTAAAACCAGCATATGTTCAGTACTCAATTGGACTAAGCCATCAATCCCAATTACTATCAAGCCACCACATGAAGAAATAAACTCAGTATGCTGAAAACCAACCAGTTTCCTTTTGATATGGGAAGTATTACTGAGGCAGCCTCACAACCATAGAGGGTGTGTGTCTCTGTGAAACAGAAGAGAATATATATAAATAAGTAGATATTATTCTTATTATTATTCAAGACAGTACTGAGCCCTAGTATATATAATGAACAATTCTAGCCAGGAGTTTTATAGGGGCCAAATTATTCAAAAGAATAAGAAAAGAAACATTATTCATGAATATTAAATTCTTAACAGTGACAGGTTATATGAACTATTCAGAAAAGGCAAATCTATAGGGACATAAGGTAGATTCGCGGTGGCCTGGGGATGGGAATGGGGATGAACTATAAAGGGACAGAAGGGATCTTCCTGGAGTGACGGAAATACCTGAAACCGGTTGATGGTGCTGGTTGCATAACTTGATAAATTTACTAAAAATCTCTGAATTGTACACTTAAAAGAGGTGACTTTTATGGTATGGAAAGCATACCTCAATAAAGGTTTTTTTCGTTTGTTAAGTAACAGGGTGATCATTTGGACTTAGCATTCCGATTGGGACTGGGAGGTAACTAAGTAAGGATGCGCTCACATCCTTAATTTTGAGAATGTTCATCCTAGTACCTTCTAATAACCTGAATTTCAAAAGAGAGGATTAATTATAGTGCTTTCATACAATAAACACATGCACTTATTATAAGTTATGTAGGGGAAAATGTGACAATAATCTAATTGTCCATCAATGAAAGTGGCATATGAAAGAAATTATGGCACAGCCATCCTCTGAAAGTGGTATAGCCCATACTAGTCAATTAAAAAATGATAGATTCTACACAACACATATAGAAATATGTCCAGGATATACTGAGTGATAAAGCACTTAGCAGACCAATGAATGTAGTAGTACATATGAGAAATGTGTGTCGATAATCTATGTAGGTACATGTGTTTCCATGAATATTTGGAAAGATAAATATCAAACTGTCATAATGCTTAGCCCTTGGAAGTAGAAATGAGAAAAGAGGAGAATTCTCCACCAAAAATCAAGGAAGGGAATTGGAAGTATGTACAGCCAATGGCTGACGCATGGTTGTCACTGGATAGAGGGGATTTGTACTTTTTCTTCATGTTTTTCTAAACTGTCTGTACTTTCTCATTGGAGAGGAAAGTTGGCATGGTGGTCAAGAGACAGCCCGGATTTAAATCCTGGCTCTTCTGTTTACTTGCTGTGAGACCTTGAGCACATGGCTCAACCACTCTGCTGCAGTTCTGTGCCTCTGTAAACTGAAGTTAATTAACAGCACCTACTCCACAGCCGGGGAGGATTAACCAAGGGTATTATATACACAAGGGACTCCGAGCAGAGTCCAGCATATAATATGTATTCTTCGTTAGTGCTCAACGGCATGTATGACAATACCCTTATTAGTAAGAACATGAACAGAAACTTGATCTTCATGGGGGGGAAAAGAAAGAAGTATAAAAACACAGGCACTGACAGACCTCAGGTATGTTCAATGCCAATACGCAAGCAGAATGTATTAGACTCAAATCCAAGTCTGGACAGGTTGTCAGAGCCTGTCTTAGGACCAACACTGATGCAACCAACCTTCCTGTGGGCCACACCGAGGCCAGAGGGTACGTGGCAGGAAGCTCCCACGTGCCTTGGCTCAGTGTGTTATGACCAACTCATAATGAGAGAGATAATTGGTGTATGTGACCGGACCAACGGGCACAGGACACCTGAAACACAAACGCTCCAACATAAACACTTGTTAATAATTGACCTCAGTGGGACTTGTTGCCTCATCTTGGGGCATACATATAAACCAGGGTCAATTATCTGATACTTAAAACAGCAATGGGAAAAATCATCACATTCTAATAACACAGGCAAATCTCTGCTTTCCTGAAAAAAAAAACAACAACAACAACAACAACAAGTTCTAAGGTATTCTCATTCCCCATGTCTTATGGTGTAAGAGGAGCTCTAAAGTTTAGTAGTCCGTAAGGTCATTTTTAGTGGCTAACCTCTCAATATGCACAATATTAGAAACTTTTTCGTAAAGGCGGGACACTTATGATTTGTTGATTACAATGTACCAAATTCATCTACATCTCTCAAAACTCTTTGAGGTAGGTATTTTAATCTCCACTTTACAAATTAAGAAAATTGGGGCTCAAAGAAAGTATATTCCTTACTCAGGTACCTCCATAAGTGGCAGCACTGAGAATCAACTACAGAGTCATCAATTTCCAAAGTGATTGCTTTCCAAGTACTGTAAATCCTGCTAGTTTCATGTTTAAGTGGTTCATACTTTTATTTCAAACTGCAAAGCATTTCCTGCAAAAGGCCTATACACCACCAAAAGTTTAGACTACCTAACCAAAAAATCCCACAAAAAGCTCCTGAAATTTTCTTGAAGTATATATTTTTCAGAATGGTCACAGTTGGTATCAACATTTTACTTTTCATTTTTTTTGTTTCTCGAAGGCCGACTGGTTTTCAACAAGGCACCAAGGTCTCACCCATAGAACCGACTTTATTGAGTAGAACAAATCACAGAAACTCCTGCTTTCAGAAACTCATTTTTCAAAGTATATTCCATTGCCTAATTCATTTATCCTCCTGCATAAAACGTCAAAGACAAATTCACAAATGAATTTTTGTCAGCCCTATTTAGTCAACTTGATTTATAAGCTAAAGCTAAAGAAGCAAGGTGGTCCAAAGTGGTACAAAGCTATTGAGCTAAAATCATTTGTGAGCTTTCCTTTGAGAGATCTAGACATTTTTAAACATCTCAATTTATCTTTCATTTTGATATACTATTTAGAAAACTGTCATGACCAAACTATAATAAATTGGTGTGGTCAAAAGACAAATTAATGACATCAGTCATCAATTATTTCATCAGTCTGCATGAAACAGATGCTTAATAAGCGCAGATCATTTGAAACAACAAAGACTGGTTCTCTATTGTTCTGGTGTCTAATTATTTTTGCATTGAATGCCACTGAATAGTAACAGAAGTCAAAACTTAGCATTAGCTTTCTCAAAAATAAATCTAATTTTTCCTAGTGTAGGTTTTTATTTCAGTAAATTCAAATTAAATAAATCAGCTCCCTTCATAAAACCATGAAGAGAATAAACAGAGCCATTAGACATCTCATCTGAGGTCAAATGACATCAAAAAGAGGCCATGATCCTACTTGAAATGAAGATTTATTGATATTTTCAGGGAGCAACAGTGTATGTTAAACCATATAGCCCTTTATAGGATACCATTAAAAGGCTTTCGATATGTAGGACTGGATATGTATATAAATACACATTATTTGAATTGTTAGGAAATCCTTAAAATCTTTTCTAGAGATATTAAATAAAGAACTAGCCAACTATTTTTCTTGGATTTAGATTAAGTGATAGTTTACACAGTATGTAACAAGCTGTTTTTATATACTCAATTTTCGTTAACCAAAATCACTTTAAATATTCAAAGAAGTTTAGTTTAAAGAAATTTGGAGAGAAATCCATTCTTGACCTACTTACTATTTGAAAATAAATTTTACATAGTTTTAATAACATTCCACTCACAAGAGGACATGATTATCTCTCATTAGCCAGTCTAGAGAGGTAATTATGTGAACACAAAGAAAGAAGAGGTTCAACCACTTGGCACCAGTGCACTGTTTCCCCATTTAATATTCTATAAAATTTATCATGAGCTATGTACTATTATCTTAGAACTCACCCAGCTGTTTAGAAGCTCACTGAACAGGGGTTATGAAGAGAGGAAGTGTTCTGGACTCCAGGGGTGTATTTGGCAGGCATGCATATGTCCAGTGGACTAAAGTATTCCAAAGTGAATCTTTTCAACCAAGTCTCTGTTCCGGCTCATTCAACCTCCAGTACTTCCTGCTCTTTCTTGTCTCCATCCATTCATTCAACACACTGTATTTCATTTTGGATACAGAACTAGGCGCTGGGGATACAGAAATGAGCATATTCTCCTTGACTGGCTACCTGGGATGATCTCACCAGTGGCTAAACTCTGATGTTTACAGACATGGCTGTTCAGAAACTCACCTGCTCTTAAGAGGCCCGATACAAGGCCTAGACAAATACATAAGGGGAGGACACCAAGGTCTATTATTCCTTCAGAGTAGTCTTGGTGTAAATAGATGGTATGGGGTCTACAGAGCTATGAGACATTCCAGGATCAGTGCGAATAAACTTTTATCCCTATCTACAACTACTCAACCTTAAAAACAGCGGAAAGTATAGCCAACTTTTCTCAACGCCCATCCTTCTTTCATTTCTTTTTTAAAGAACATGTTTTAAACCCCTTACACCAAACTGAAAACTATGTTTTTAATGAACATCAAAAGGCTGGATATAACTTGGGAGAAAATATTTGTACATAATGAAATAGGACTAATTTCCCCAATTTAAAATGAACTCATATAAGTCAATATGATACAGACAAGAACCCTGGGGGAAGAAAAGGAAGAAAAAGAAAGATGGGGAGGAGGAAGTGGAAGAAGAAAGTGCAAAGCAAAGCACTGGGAAAAAAAAAAACACAAAAATAAATAAATAAATAAATAAATAAATAAATAAATAAAAAAGCACTGGGAGCCCACCATTTACAGAAAGAAATTCAAGTGGCCAAGAGACCTACAGGATCCTAAACCTGTAACTAAAGATAAGCAAGTGAAAACAGAGACCACATTTTTAACTTATCAGATGGGCAAAAATGTTACGGCTTGGTGATTTACAGTATTGGTGGGAAAGATACAACCCTGGTTTAAAAGAAATCAATTTGCATAACCTTCGTAGAGTACAACTGGATAATGTTTATCAAAGTTTAAAATGCTTTTACTCTCTAACCTAGCAAGCCCCAGATTAGGAATTTAACCTACAAATATATCAGCAAGATGTTTATACGAAAGTATTTACAGAAAGGCAGACGGCAACAACTCTAATAGCTCAACACAACTCCTCCTCCCAAGTAAGTATCTGGCAATTACTAAAATATCCAGAAATAAGGCAAAGGTGAAATAAGTTATTATACATCTATATAATGAAATCTTATATACATTAAAGTGAATAAGAAGATTTATGTATGCTGATGGAAAAGATCTCTAAAAATATAATAGGACACCAAAAATAACAACACCAAAAAAAAAAAAAAAAAGGGCTACAGAAAATTTAATCCCTTTATTAAACAATATAAAAAGCAGAGAGCCAGACAGATGGAGATATGTGCCAAAAACATTTTTTTTTCTGGAAGAAACTATAAGAAATGTAATTACAGTTACATTTGAGGAGAGGCTTTTACTTCTCTTTCTGTACCTTTCGACACCATTTGTACGTTAACCACATACATGCACTTTCGATGTCATCATGGGTGACTTAAATGTAAGATTACGGGCAATTATCTTCTCTCTCTTTACACTGTTTTTCACCAAAATCTAATTGAAATATATTTAATAAGTTAAAGACTTTTTAGGACAGTTCTGGGAGAGAAAAACACAACAAAATAAGAAATGAAGTAGAGAAAAAGAAGGCAATGCAGATAGATCAAGTTATCAACTTGAGTTCAAGGTCAAGTATTTCTTCTTTTTTAATGTTTTAAACAAAAGGATAAATTATGCACTGTGTGGTGCTAGGGAGCAAGACACCACAAAGAAATCTTTGCAGTTCAAAGCTGTGGATTGTAGAAAACAACCTGGATGGAAAATGTTTAAAATGCAATTCTGGAAGAACTATTCTTCCAAATTCATAAGGAAGTAGCAAAGAAATGCACTAGTAAACGAAATAAAAAGCCACCCAAAACAAATAAAACCATAACTCTACAATGCATTATGAAATCATTTGGCAAATATTTATAAAACTTAATAGATAAAAATCCCAATTGAATTACTTCAACAATGCAATTACAATTCTAGGTTGTATCAAATATCTTCACAGGCATTAAACAAAAAGCTTGGACTGTCATCCAGCTGGATGTCGTTTCATAAATGTGATTCCAATTCCCAATTATCCATATTTATCCAAGGTTTAAGAGGCAAACACAAAAAGAAAAATCAAGAAACTTAATCCTCAATAGTCCCTTGGGGATGAGTCACTCTATGGCTAACAGGTAATCAAACCATAGTGTTAAAAGTCTGAGGGACATGATGACGTACCATTAAGGGAAAAAAAATCAAAATTACCTAAATACCGGGAGTACCAAAAAAATTTATGCACATGACTTGTATTCATCTTTTGTTATTGGTAATATATTGAGTATTATAATTTTAATACAGTTTTTTCCTTTGTTAAAATGTGTGTACCCTCTGTATATACACATCATGTGCAACTGACTGGTTGATGAAAGACAAACAAAGGATCTGTGAAGAAGGGTGGGATTTTTTTCCTCCCTGTGTCAGTTATCAATTTACTGCCTCTCAGCTACAAATTCATCCTTTACTACCTGATCTGCAAAAATGGATCCAGGCCCCATATATATATACATATTTCTTTTTTTTTTTTTCACTTGCTATCTAGTATGATGTTAAGTTTTGTCAGCAGAGGATGCTAGTTGTGGTTCCTGGTTCTGCTGTGCTCCCTCAGGAGGCTCCTGCAGGGTGTGCAAATTCTTCAGCACCTGCCTTGTAACAATTTCACAGTGGAATGCCTCCAGTTAGACACCTCCCTTCAACAGCTTTCCTGAGCACCACGAAGGATGGATTTCCAGCAAATGCCAGAAGGTGGATTTTTAGCAAGTTCCATGGACCTGACACCACAACCATTTCTCTGCCATACAGTGGGCCACAGGAGAGAAGTATTTTTAATACAAAATGCTAATTGATGTATTAAGAAGTGCTTGATTCTGCACCCCTAAAGAGGGGACGGCATTAGGAGTTCACTTTATTCATAAGGGGTGTTCAGCTGAACAGATACCAGCTATGTTAGTCCTGGGCCTATTGGCCCTAACTCTGCTCTGCATTATCACAGGGAGTCAACCTGCTGGGAGGCACTGGCAGGAGGAGGGTGGCAGCAGAAGGCAGAAGCTTCCAGGAGCATTTCTCACCTTCCTCTCCAGCTGTCAATCTCAGACCTCCGGATTATGGCTAAGGCTCCTATCTGCCCCCACCTCCAATAACCGGCTCTTCCATTTGTAGCTCCAGGCGGAGGCTGGGATGACTTCCTGCTGTGGCTGATCTAGGTTTAGCAAGGTGCCTTGTTGGGCTCCCTGCCACACCGTCCCCTATGGTTTTTACTACTTAGGCCCTGACTATTCAGTTAGAATATAATGGCTGCTAATGCTTCACTTCAGCTGCTCTCACAATCACCGTGCTCTGCTAGAATCTGAACTTTACATTTGAGGAATCTGAACTCGAATTTCCAATAATATACCTTCATTAGGCCTCAAGGAACCAACATTAAACCCTAGAAATGTTTTGGTTTATATAAGAATTCCTGGAAAACTTTTCAATGGCAACATATATTTTCTTCAAGGCTGAATCATCTTCTCCAAATGAGATGACAGAAATGTTCCGTATCTATTTCGTCCAGCGTGGTAACTACGAGGTACATATGGCTATTGAACACCTGAAAATGTGGTTAGTGAGACTAAGAAATGGAAGCTATAATTTTATGATATTTTAATTTAACTTAGTTTTTATTTAATTTAAATATCTGCATGTGGCTAGTGGCTATGGCACTGGACAGCAAGTCTAACAATGGTCATTTCCCTTTGTGGAGAAGGACTTCTGCTACTGGTGTTGTCTGCTTTGGCGAGGACGGGTGGGTGTAGAGAGAAGCATAGAAATCTTAGCCCTTTTATTCACTCTATTCACAGTTTAACACTATAACAACCCCTAGCCTATCTGACCCCTTTTCACACAGACACACAATTTACTCAGGTAACTTGGCTAATACATTTTCAGAGAATAAAAGTCCTTTGAATACAGCAAATTGAGAATGAAGAGCTGTGGAGGAAATGTTGATGGTTGAGGAAAGGAATAGACCCAGTTAGGGCAGGAAAGACATACATTAGAATTCTTGCTTCGTTTTCCCTATTCTTCAGCCCAGTGGAAATAATCCCCTGCTTACACCCCACTGCACTGTCCGAGTCCACTCTTCACTCTCCTTCCAGGAGGATTCCCCCCAGTCTGACTTTTATCTATAAAAGACATTCCCTTTAATCCAAGTTCTGGTTAGAGGCATTTACTTTCACATCTCTGACCTTTACATGGATGTAATCAAAGTAAATGACATCAGGCACCTGATTCTCCTGGGAATTTTGCTCCGGGAAGTAAATGCTAAGGATTTAAGAAGGTGACTCTCTCGGATCACTAGACTGATATTTATCAAACAATTGCTCAGCATTACAAAAATCACTATCCACAGTAGATAAAGCAGGACACCGTTTCAGTGTATCAGTGGAAAAAGAAGAATGTTAAAAGAACAGCTTTATATGAATACAGTTTAAAAGCACCGCAGCTTCTGAACCCAAAGGACAAAAGACTAGTACATGCTATGGTGAGAACCAAAGACAAGTATTATTTCACGGATCTACAAGAATCTAAGAAATACAAATCCACACTGAAAAATTCTACTCTGACGCTTTGGCTATGACCTGATTTGATTGAGAACTTGTGTAGTAGTTTGGTAATGTATGCAATTTAAATGAGAAGTATAGGATATGCTAACTAGCAAAGTAGGAATTAGTTCACCTTATAATTGGAACTATAATAATGCATTCTAGTTTACTTTACTCATATTTATAGGAGTCACTCACAGAACAGAACACCACATTTCCAGCGTGATTATGTACTTGGTGATATTTCTCTTCTCAACATTTTTTCAATACAAAAAACGATGCTAGTATTATGGTCACCACACGCTTAAACTGCAAGTGAAACAGCAAAGACAACACTGGGGAAGCCAGCCGGTCCTTGCAGTGTAGTATGACCACTTTGGTGGGTTCGCAGAGTCCAAGGCTGGCCTTTCATCTTAGAAACTCACAAATACGATGATCAGGAGGGTTTGTGCTAACGAAAGTAAAAACGCCCATGTGACACCTTGTTGTGAGAAATAGAAACCATCATGGAGATTGATGCTGGCATCTGCTGATCATGTGTTTCCCCCAAGCATAATTCCACAAGGTGCCCAAATTATAATCAGAAGGCTGTAGAGAGGCGTCCTGGGTGGCCTCACACTGCATTGTGAGGTTCGGTGGGCTCGCTGGTATGCAGTGCCTAAGTGACTAAAGCAAAGCCATTCTCTGAGTCAGGTCTGGAACCTAACAGTTTGATTTCAAAGCCTACTGACAGCCCTCCCATCCCCACCTCACCCCCAGGGCTAAGATCCAGGCAGAGACCTGCTCAGGCTACACCATCTCTGGTATACAGGCCAGGTGGACCACTCACACTTGGTCTTCCATGCTCCACTTTCTAAATTCCTCTGCAAACAAATTCCCTTTCAGACTAACATGTTAGCACCTTTAACCAAGTTATAATTCTGCCCTAGAGCCCATTCAATTTCTTTCCTTATTTTGTCTCTCTTTGCTGTGATCCATTCATTTACCCATGTGTTTCACAGTTTCTTTTGGAGTCTGATCTTTTTTCCCAAGTCGGAAAGGGGAAGGGATCTACCTGTTGACCCTCACTTATGGTACATACATACCACACTTATGGTAGGTGCCAAATAATTCCACAGGGAAATGAAGGCTTTAGGAATTTCAGGGAATGGAAAGGGACCTCTTAACAAAAAAAAAGGAAACTATACCCACAAACTTTATTTAAAAAACTATATTAAAGAATTCATTAAATACCAAGCTTAAACTCTTTACAAAATACAAGCTCATAGACCTATGACATGGATAATCAGGTATATTGTTAGGTACATTGTTCCACTCTAACATTTTAAATCTCTTTGTTCCTTCAATGTCTAAAATATGTTTGGGCCTTTTGGTGAGATGTGTTTCAAAACGCAAAGAAATCTATATTTAGATCTGTTGATTCAGCACAAGTCTAGAACTTGGGATTTTGGTCCAAAATACTATAGAATTTTACTAAGCTGATGTCCAGGATCCTTGCAAATACATTATCAGCTCTCAAACACTTTCAAAGACACTTTCAGAAGTTCATGGAATTTTCTAGTCTCATCCACATCTGAAAAATCAGAGTGATGAAGATACACCAAAAGCGGAGAAATCATCTATCAGGTTTCAAGGATTGTGGTCACTGGCACCATCTAAACTTGTAATTTGTCGATTATTTCTTTTAGTTTATTATTAACATGACTTCAGCTTAAATACCAAACTCTTGCCTTCTGACCCTACAGAGTTATGCAATTTTGTGAACCAGTTCAGGATTCTCGTTAGAATCACTGAGTTTTTGTCAATATTGCCTACCCAGCAACTCAGGGGCAGCCTGAGACCGAGAGAGTCTGGAATATCACCTTCTATTTCTGTACAATCAGGAGAGTTAAGTAAGCTTGAAGGTTAGGTTAATGATGGCCTCCAAGCACTAACAGGGCTTAGTCTATGTTATAAGTTTTTCAGAAGTGTGTTTTGGTCCCCAATTCATTTTCATTATACCATTGTAGTGGAGTGAGCCAGCCATGAATTCTCCTCACTGCTCCAAGAGGAAAGGTTTCCAGAAGCCCAGAGAGAGGCTGGGGGGAGGAGGTACTGATATCTGTTGCATTTGAGGACTCAAGTCACGTGTTTATGTGTGATTTAAACAATTCAAATGCAGTACGGACCTTGAGAAAGAAAGTCAAGAGTAAATCTCTCTTTAAAAAAAAAATCACTAACTTCAATTCTCTAACCTGCCTAGGGGTCTCTTTCTAAGCCAGGGAACTTTTCATTGCCAGGTCTCTTACTGCTGCTACCTTCTTAGAAGATGAACAGAGCTGAAAATGTTCTGCCTTCAAAGAGTAGACAGTGGTGGGCTGTGCACACGCAGGGATCTTTCTACCCAGGCCCTATCACAAAAATATCACACTCTTAAGTTAAATACATTAACTTTCAACTGAACTGATGGCTATGCTACACGCTGCAATATAGGCTACTATAGTGTAGGAAAACAGTGGGCCTCAGGGATGGTGTCCGGACTCCTAGTTACACAGCTGATACATGCATGGAAATGACAGGAAGAATGATTACATGAAAACTTTGCTTCATCTTTTGGGGGGGAGCCTGAGAGGGTACAGGAAATCACTAAGACTGCAAAGTTCACACATTTGCACATACACTGGCTGGGTGTGTTACTTACATCCTAAGGCAATGGAAAATATATTAAGAAACAGTAATATCAAGCGTAGGATGCAAAAAGTAGAGCAAAGTACACTGCTTAAGAACAAACTTTACAAGTTTTTACAGTGGAAGAAGTCACAAACACAGAGTTATACTTGGCTAGTTCTACACTAATGTAAAGTAGATGGCTCTTGTTTTCCATGCAACTCACCCCTCTCCAGTAAGTGCTTCTCAGCCTGGGGCATATTATGGTTCTTCCCTACAAGGCCAAAGTAACACTTCCAAAGACATTCACCTCTCCTAAATTCTGAAGACAAGAAGCCTTTCTGTTTTTCATCTTGTGAAAATTCAAAATCTAATTTCTTTATTCATCCTCTTTCCAAATCTCAACCTCATTACCAAAAAACAGAAAGTTAATTTAAAACACAATGGCTTGCTACCATGCCCAAAGACCATGCTAGAAGATTTACATACATAGCACTTATGTGTTCCTCCAAACTATGAGACAGGGATTAGGTTTTCATGGATAAAGAAACTCTCTCCAAATCACACAGCAAGTGAAATCCGTAGGGCTGAGATTCAAGCACAGGCTTATCTGACTCTCAAATCACTGTAATATATTCCTCCAGGGAATGGAGCAAATGATATTTTACTGTGCTGCTGCTGATGAAATGTATATGCTGTGTACATCTGCAGACTTCAGAATATATTAACTCTCAAAGGCCCTGTCATAAATATACTGTTAAAGCTACTTTATGATATTGCTAAAGCAAAGATCAGTATTCAATTTTCACAAATAGAAACACATGCATTGAGATTCTCAACCTCAGCACTACTGATATTTGAGCAGGGTGATTCTTTGTTCGGGTGGGGTGGGGGGACTGTCACATGCACTACAGGAGGTTCAGCAGCTTCCCTAGTCTCTGCCCCCTAAATGTCAGTAGCACACCTCCCTACCCCAGCTGTGCCAATCAAAAATGTGTCTGGACATTGCCAAATGTCCCGAGGGGTGAAATCACACCCTGTGGAGAACCACTGAGCTAAACTAACTGCCCAAGATGCTATAACTGGTTAAGAATTGTGCTGATACCAGGAAAGAACTCTTCTAAATCCTAGTTTAGTGGAGTTCTCTCTTACACACAGTACAGGTCCTTAAGAGAAAGCCCTTGTGAGAGGGGGTGAAATGTACAGAATTCAGAAGGCGACCACCTCTATTTCACTTTATAAGTACTGTCCTTCAGCTTTTACACTCAGGTATATACGTAGTGTGCACCCCCAGTGTTTTCGACCACTCTCGACTGCCTACACCTGATTAGCCCATTCTGGACACACATTTAAAGACAAACACAGAGACATGTACACGACACTGCCTTAGGTAGTAAAAGCAGGAAGGAAAAGCAAAAGACTGACATCTAACACATACAGTTGACCGTCCTGCTCCGTTTTTAAGCACTTCACTTGGGTTATCTTATTATTAATCCATCAACATCGTCAACAGCCTATGAGGCAGGTATTATTACCTGCATTTTATGGATGAAGAGACTCAAGTAACTTGTCCCAGGTCAGGCTCCGACATCCCTGTTCTTAACCACTCTTGATGGTGCTTCAAAGAACTGTGAGATTATCACCTCCTTGGTTCTAAATTATCTCTACGAATGTGTGAAGTTTTTTCCCCAGAGTATCAAGTGCCCTCAACACAGCAACTTGCTCAAGTCTGACATCACCCTACTGATCATCCCTCTTGGCACATGACAAGATGCAAACCCACTTATCTATTTTGCTGTCTAACCCACATTTGACCATCTTGAGGAAAAAACGTTAAGCACTTTGTTAAATGTTTTCCTGAAGTGGACATGTCATAGCTACGGCAGTGTTGATACAGTTGTCCAGTAACTATAAAAAAAAAAAAAAAAGATGAAGTCAATTGGAGATGAGTGATACTAGATATTGATCATCATCGCATTTTCTAAGTGATCCCCATCTATCCTTTCAAAAATGTGATTTCCAATTCTATTGGACACAAACATAAGGTCTGAATCTAAAGCTTCAGGAATTTACTATCTTTCTAGTTTTAAAAGTCAAGTTGTCTGGCACACTTCCTCCTCTCCATGATTTTCACAAGATTACCCCCAAGTGGTTTTATCATCACACTGGCATGTTCTTTCAACATCCTCAAGAACTCAAGGCACTTAAAGCAGCTAGGGCTCAGGGAGGTTTGAGGAGGAGGCCAAAGCAGCCCTGCTTCGCTTGTTAAGGTAGGTGGGTGTTCTGTGTCAAATAGTGAGAACGCTGAGGTGGGGGTGTGAGCAATACCCAGTGCTGGAATAGATGCTGTAGTCCATGGTCTTCGAAGAAGGTGGCTTGTTCTCTTCTATTATGACATCCCAACAGATGATCCAGCAGATGGAGTCTCTCAGAATTGGCTGCCCCTGGTGAGACACACTGAGACTTTCCCACTTCCATCTAACAAGAAAAGCTTTTAGCACTCACAGAGTGTGCCTTTCGTGACCTCACCTTCTGAACAAGCAGGTTCGACACTAACCCAAGTGCTAACAGCAATTATACAACATTTCACATAGCATATGAAATTATGCAGGTGTGCATTTACACACAGAGAACTCAGCTACTGAAGTCCACAGACCCAACTGCGAGGAACAGGAAGAACGTGCACGTCCAGAACTAAAAAGATTCAGGGAAACAAAAGGAGGAGAAAGTCACCCCAAATCAGCAACTATGAGGCAGTCACATGTGTTGACAGGCTCATCAAGAATGGGGCTCGCTTAGTTAATATTTGAAAACCACAAGCTTCCAGAGTAAATGCATTCATTATTCCTTGAACTTTGGTATTTTGGCACTGGGCAAGGAGGAGCTTTTAAAATCACTTACAAATCTGCTTTGAACCAAGAGCTTCCTCTGGATTATTTCACACAGGAACATCAACACTATTTTGTTAGGAGGAATTGAAGCCACATGGGAAAAATTACAAAGCTTAAATGCTAACTTCCAGTGTAAACTAAATTCACTAGCTGTGAAATCTGGAGATTATGTAACCTTGCTGAGGCTGTTTTCCGAACTACAAAGCAGAGATAATAATACCTCTACCTCTCAGCAAAATCGTAAAAATTAAATGAGATATTAGGTGCAAAGCATCTCAGTGCCTGATAAAAGGAGGCTCTTAAATGTTCGACTCTGTTACAGTTATTAGAGTAAAACAAATCCAAATCCAAATTTAATTATCCCTTTAAATTTTAGACATCTTAAAGAGTTAATAAACTATGTTCCCATTCTTACCACCGGAGGGGGCTTTCCAACTACCCCAGTGGACTTAAGGCTGTTTCTCAAAAAAAAAAGGGATCCCAAGTTGTTACCTCTCACAAAGAGGCACTTAATCGTTAAATTCAATGCAACTGAACTTAACAATTAGCCTACAAGCTTGGAAACTAGCTCAACGTATAACTAATTAAAAATCCTAACAATTTTTTCCAGGCTACAATCTAACAAATTTTAATTACTCCATTTAGAAGTGATTTCTTTCTAAAGAAGTTTCCTTCACAGACCTAAAAATGTCAGTTGCAAAGAACTTTACTCTTTATGTTACAGAGCCTATCAGTGCATTAGAGTCTACAGCTTCAGAAATGAAGGAAGTATAATTCCATTCGTAAGTTCTTAACTCATTTGGAATTTCTTAAGTCAGTTTACAATGTTCTTGTCATCCTTTATGATACCGGGATATCTTCAGCCTGCCTTTCCAGGACAGTGTTTCTGATGGTTCCTCTTGTACTGTGTCTTTATTAAAACTGCGATAATCATGAGATTCTGCTTCTCCTGTCGCCTACCTCCCCATCCTCTTCTAAGAAATTTACTTGCACCATACAAATCTCTATGTACTGCTAATTTCTTATATAAAAAAGATTTTTTTTAAAGAAGCTCAGACTTTATTTCTACATAAATTTAAAAGTGGTAACTCAATAGGCTTAAGTGTGGAATAGGACTAGACCCCAGGTCTCCCGATTCCCACTATGCTACAACTTAAGTAACAAGTACAGACAGGGAACACAAATAGAAAAATAAAAATAAAAAAGCGAGTGCTATACATTTTTCTCAGTGTATTTATTTCCACAAATTCCACAAGAGCCAATTACGTGGCCACAATCAATAGAAAGCATAGCTGTGGAATAAACATGTTCATTCCAAAACCTGGGGACACGTGCTTCCTTCCGGCACGGAGTACAGATGTCGCCCACCAGCTAGCTCCCAACCGGCCAGAGGAGTTGGCTAAAGGACCTTTCGTTTTATTTTGTACAGGGACTGGACTTTGAGAAAGTGAGTATTTCCCCAAACCTTAGTAACAAACTGTAAATACAATTCCACTTCCTCAAAAACCTCTATTAGGACAGCCTCATAACCCCAAACCGAAATCACCGCCTGAGCCTCGGCTCCCAAAGGCACCCCTCACCATTTGGAGCATTAGTTGTGCGGCCTCCCTATGTCACGACCCACTGTTTCCGCAACGGCATTGAGCGCTCTCAGTGTAAATAGCTATTGCCCACTTGATCACCAAAGCGAGATCCAGGACAAACTAAGATTCCCTTTGCGTCGCACTCGCAGAGGGCAGGCAACCACTGGGTTCGCGGAAGTTTTCGGCAAAGCAAGGAAGGCTGTTTCCCCCTGCTTTTAACGAGGTCCCACCGTCTGTCGGTGCCACAACGCCTGCCCCAGACGTCATTTTAATGAACCACAGCATCCCCGAGGGAATAACACTTACGGTCTCTATGCGCTGGAGGCAAAGTCCCGGGAAAGTTCCCGGGCACTAAGTTTGCGCGCGGCTCCCGCGCGCCCAGGGAGCGCGCTGCCTGCCCGGCAGCAGGAGAGGCGGAGGCGGGGAGCGGCCCGCCGACCGGCCCTGCTCCGGGGCGCTCCCTGCCCTCTGCCGGCCGGGGCCGTCCCTCCCCGCCGCCCGCCGTGCTCCCGGGCCCTGCGCCGGGCGGGCGGGTCCTCGGGGGGCGGGGCGGGGAGAGCTGTCAGCTGAGACGCGGGGTCCAACCCCAGAGGCCCCAGCCAGGAGGCCGCGGGTGCGGTGGAGCGAGGCAGCAGACGTCTTTGGAATGCAGGGCGTGGGCCTCTATCTCAGCAAAAAAGAAATGAATGAGTCAGCCCGTCCAACGCGAGCCAATCAGCGTGGTCACTGTAAGCGTGGTCACTGTCGGTTAACGCCAACTTTCCTTGATTTACATCAGGCTCAGGAGCCTTTTACAGTCTTTTTTTTTTTTCCCCAACTTCAGCCTTTAACAACTTCAAGAAAATGGTAGATGGCCTTTGAAAAACTCTTATAAAATGAGGATTAATCTTGTTATGATCGCTACTTGAACACTGGATGTACAAGATCATTTCTATTCCTTAGTAAAAGTCCTAGAGACAGGCAGCAGTCCTGGCTGTGATGAGGATAGGATCCGGCAGCGGAGCAGATTTGGATCTGACCTCTGACACTGCATGACCTAGGGCAGCGTAAGTATCTGCACTGAGGGCGAGAGAATGCTCACTGACATTGTTTTTATGCTGGACAGACGGTATGTAGTAATACACCCCAGACCTTTGGCCCGCTGTTTGACATACAGTAGGCACCTCATGCTAAGTCTGTCCCTTTTAGTTCTCCATCAGAATCTCCAAAATCGTGGACAGGCAGGCTCATGATTTTTTTTTTTATTATTATTAGTTTTCAATGTTAAGATATCCAAAGAATTTTAGAGCCTAATAGTTCTTTGGGATTACATGGTCTGAATCCCTTACTTGAGTGGTAAAAAAAGAAAAAAAGAAAAAGTTTTGGTTTAGGATACTTGGATTTTGGTGTTCTTATTAATACAACAGAAATTTTATTAGTAGCAAAACTAAGTGCTTAAAATTGGAATGATTTCATTATGCTATTATTAAACCAACTTTTAATAAAGTAAGAGTGATTTTTGAAATACGCATTCTATCTGGGTCATTGTGCTGTAAACATTATTTTGGAATAAAATTATTTAAAAGAAACTTGAAGTAGTTGGGAATTAGCAAATTACAGGAGACTATAGAACAGTTAGGGCCTGAGGACGAGTTAAGAAATAAGTTGATCGCTTGTAAGGGTAGGGAGTTTTTACAGAGGAAGAATTATTATTTTTTTTAAGTTACAAATTAAACCATCTTAGCTTTGGCAAAGATCTCCTGAGTTTAACTTTCCTATATTTGTTTAGAGCCAGTCATTCTATAGACCAAGACTTCTTTAAAATACGCAACAACCAAAGATAAGATCTAAAGTGAGATCAAGGGCCCTTTCTAAAACGCTGTTCTTTTCTCCAAACCAGGAGGGAGGAGTAGGTAGAACTATACAAGGACTCAAGAGCTCTGGTCCTGATGGCGACTCTGCCAGTAAGCGACCAGTACGCAGCCCTAGGAAAATGCTCCATCTCTCTCTGAAAATCTCTAAGAGTTCTTGAGAGACGGAACTGAAAGACCGAATTACGGTCAAATGGAGCAGGCGCTAAGGTACAGCACAGGGAATATAGTGACTATTATCCTCATAACTCTGTCTGGTTCCAGATGCGTACTAGACTTATTGGGGTGATCACTTCGTTGGGTATATCAATGTCTAATCATTATGTTGCACACCTGAAACTAATATAATATTGAATGTCAACTATAACTGAAAAATAAATTTTTAAAAATAATCTAAAACAATTTTTAAATATTTTTTTTTAAAAAGGCAGGTGCAAGATAAGCCTGCCTATCACCTAACATTTATCCTTTTTTTAAAAAAAAAAAGATTTTATTGGGGAATGTGGGGGAACAGTGTGTTTCTCCAGGGCCCATCAGCTCCAAGTCGTTGTCCTTCAGTCTAGTTGTGGAGAGTGCAGCTCAGCTCCAAGTCCATTCGCCGTTTTCAATCTTTACGTGCAGGGGGCACACCCCACCATCCCACGTGGGAACTGAACCAGCAACCTTGTTGTTGAGAGCTGGCATGCTAACCAACTGAGCCATCTGGCCACCCCTCTGGAAGCTCAGCGGCAGCTCATTGTCTTCAATCTAGTTGTAGAGGGCGCAGCTCACTGGCCCATGTGGGAATCAAACTGGCGACCCAGTCCTTCAGAGCTCGCGCTCTAACCAACTGAGCCATCCGGCCGCCCTAACATTTATTCTTAAGAACAGGCATAAGTTGGTCCCATGTCCTAGATGATAAAGCTGATAAATCTCTTTTGACTCTCATATTCCTCGTAAAGGTCCTGGCTACCTTAAGTTAAATTCTGGAATCATCTGATCTCCTTCCCTCTCTCTGGAAAATTCACTATCAATGGGTATATGAGAACTTCCTAGTGTCTTTCACATCTGTACCATTTTTTTCCATTCCTGGTTCAGGCATTCATCCCCTCATGCCAGAGTGGCTGAGGCTGAGTGTCTCCTAACTTGTTCCAGCTGCTACGTCCTTCACTCTGTGCTCCCAACACCTCATTACCATCACATGATAAATGTCAAAGTCCAGCATGCCATCCTGTCATGAACCTTTCCTCACTCTGTCAATTAAATGACTACAGTTTTACAGAAGGGATCAAAAGGAAAACATATGCTTTATAGGCAACTTTCCTCAAACATTCATGAAAATTAATACATATTTTTAAGCACATCAATTTTCTGCTTACAAAATTTATGATCAATTATACTGGCTAAACTAATAATATGTCGGCTGTTCCACCAAGAACAGCAGCTCTTTTATATGAGAAGACTATATATATACCCGGAGTGCCAAAAAACTGTATACACATGACTTGTATTCATCTTTTGTTATCAATATATATCGAGTATTGTAATTTTAATACAGTTTTTTCCTTTCTTAAAATGTGTATACTTTTTTGGCACCCTCTGTATAAATCCTATATGCATATGAGCAATTCAATAAATTTCATAACCTTGCAGTATGAAAACTGCAACTGTGTGCGTGTATAGAAACGTATGCAGATATACACTGAGATACATGAAAGAGGAAGGGAAAGCTGGTGCAGGAAAGAGAGAGGTAATCTAATTTGTTTCTATTGTCTAGGATCCAGTCAAGCTTAAAATTCACAGAGTGGGTGCACAGTTCAGGAAGGAGGGTTTCCTAGCTGTTCACCTGCAATCATAACTCAAAGCACTTAAGAGGTGTGTGGGGACAGAGCCAGGAGTGCAGTTTCCAGGCTCTCGGCCTCACGTGGAAAGGTGCTGGCTCAGGTAGTAAATGGCCATCAACTGTGATTTTATGGCCATCAGCTGTGACTAGTTGGCCATCAGCTGTAACTAGTGAGCCACTGGCCACTAATATGACTGCTGTGGCTACGCTAGCAGCAAATGGGGGCTAGCAAGAAGATGGGGGCTGGCAAGGGCAGAGCGTGGCTCCTGCTTTCTGTGTCTCCAACCCAGCCGCCAGCGAGACTATAGTGGTATGACTCCCCTATCTATGGCTCTGTGGGTGTTCCTTTTTGGCCTCACCATGTCCTGCATTCTTATGTGGGGAGCGGGAGCTGAGACCCCTCAGGCCGCCTCACGGGACAAGGTGTTTACAATAATCCTTATGCTTTGGAAATGAGGACACAATTACCAACATTGTTAGAACATTCTCACAATAGAAAAAGGGTAACTGTTTCTAGGATGTCTTTGTTTGCCTAAAGTTAAAATGCAAAGTACAAAGACTCACTCCATAGTCTGAAAAAAAGTGATTATTAGCCCATGCTCTCAATGTCATGATGCTCAGTCATTCAACAGCTGGCCTCCACCTCTCCAAACCCCATCTTCCACCTAAAAAACCCTCTGCCAAGTAACCCAGCTGGCCCACTTGTTCCCCTAAGGCAGTGGGCACATTACCACTTCACACCTGAGCCCGCACTATGCCCCCTGTCTGATGACCTTCCCTCACTCTTCTGACGAGTCATCACCTTCCAGACCCACGGAATCCCTTGCTTTTCTTGGATCCCTTCTCACTGGCTCAGGCCTCAGGGAATTCTCCTCTCCTCCAAATGTCCACGGACCTCGTTCTTTGTATCTCCATCTCAGAACTGACATATAGAACCTTAGTATCTTCTTTCGTTTTGAGATCCCTGACTTTTCTTTCTCTCCAGATGACCGAAGTCCTTGTGAGGCAGAGACTGTGTTTTAGAGGCCTTGTACCTGCCAGGACCTCGTAGATTCTGAATAAATAGTCATTGTTGATATAATGATACTTAAGTTATATAACAGCCACAAAGGAGAAAGGAAAACTTTCCTTTTGACTGCTGACACATCAAGAATAAACAAATAGTATAGCTGTTCAAACCAGTTGGCAAGCAGAACTCAAACGGCAGATGCATTTCTTTGCTCTTTACAACATATTCCAACAATATAGAACGCTATTGCTGAGAAAGAGAATCTGATACTTCCTAAAGGGGAGTCTGCACGAGTGTTGTCACAGAAAACCCCAATTCCCCAAACACTAACCTACTGAAGATAAGAGAGGCATTAAGTCATTCTATCTTCCCTATCAAACAAGGAAAACAAACATGCATATTTGATAATCTTGCCAAAGTACCAATTCCTCCTTAAATAGAAACACCTGTTTACCTACAAGAGCGCCTAACCATAAACGGTAGAAAAGGGTAATTCTTCAAGGCAACTCGTAACTACCCGAACCATCCTAAGTACCCATGTGTATATGGTTTAAAATCAAAATTTGCATTAGAGCTAGTCTGTCAAAAGAGACATTACACACAAACACACACACACACACACATTCATCAGTATACTTTCATTAATGCTAATACATTTCTGCTTTTATGAGATGGGAATAAATGCCACCATTGTTCTCAAAAGCCATGTCATACATTGGCTATCCTACTATCCAATTATATTTAATTATATTTATTATAATTGCCTATGACAAAGACTCACTTCTTTAACATGCCACACATATAAACAACCAAATGAATTAGTCAGCACTAGTGAACTTGCAGGTAACAGACATGGCACTTGAAGCAGCACAGGTGAAAAACGCAAGGTGGGATGTATTGACTCTAAATAACCTAGCAACAAGAAAGCCACCGCTGGGCTTTAGGAGCAGCTCAAAGGGAGGTGCACCAGGATGAGATGGCGTCTTTCCCTCTCCAGTTTGGCTTTGTTCTCCCTTCCGGAAATCAGCCTTCTTCCACTTAACTCCCAGCTCTGTCACTAACATGGAGTATTCCGCAGTTGTAATTTTAAAAATTCTCTAGAAAAACTCACACTGGTACAGTTTGGGGACAGGCACCCACCCCAAAGGCCAAGGTCCCATGTTTGGTGGGTCTACACGACAACTACTTAGGTGGATTGGTAGGAAGAACAGTAAGTTCTCCAGAGGTGAGTTTACCTCCCAGAAGTAGGAAGGAGGGCTCATTTGTCTGCCCCCCAAACACCACCACCTATCAAGAAATTCCATTTTGTGTCTAATGTGAAAAGCTGATCTAAGCAGTCCTCAACCTGGTAGTAAATGACTTCCTAAAAGTTCACTTTTAGAGTCTAAAAGTTAATGAACTCTTACACGGCACCAGAAATGCCTTTCACGAGAGGCAACATATACAGACTGGCTTCTCTGGCCATTCTTTTAACTCGTGATTTATCTCAAGTATAATGTTAATAATATTTCTAATACTATACTCATACCTGATTTGTAACATTGTTCCTATAGGAAAGTGTATTTGAAATTCTACCAAGAACAAGAAAAAGATGCTCAATTTAATTCATTTACTGAGTATCTAGTAATGACAGTTGCTTCCATTGTACACACATTATTTTACATCTAATCTGTACACAACACAGCAAGGCCGGTGTTAACAACTGCACTAAACCCATAAGGAAACTGGGAGTCTAGAAGGTTTTGATGCCCAAAGTCAATTGTCGAGATGAACCAAAGTCAGCTTCCAAAGCCACATACAGTGTGTTTGACTCGAAAGTGGGGACTATTGTGTCTGATACTCACAGCAGCCACAGAGGCACTGAGGAGAACGAGAGCTACTGTTTCAGATTCTGCGTAAATATCTAGATTTCTCTGCAGAGAAGGGACTGGAGGCTGTCATTGTCAACAGCCACACATTCACCTTCTGTATTCTAAAAGAAGGTATTTCTCTGTGGTGGAACAAAAGAAAAGATTTCTTGGGCAAGCCTTACACTATACTGATACTTGTACTTACATGAAAATCATTGGAACAGCCAGGGTCTATAAATAGTATCTTCACTAAAAAAAAAAAATCTCTTTTGCCCTGTTGAAAAAAAAAGGGCACTAACTATTAAAACACCTGTCTAAGGTGTTTGAAAATAAAATTGAAACTGCAAAAATATCTGATTGATGAAACTCAGCTCTGTCAATACAAATACAAGGGGTGCATTGAACATCATTAAGTGTGTTTTACACTTTAAAAAAACCTTTTGGTTATGCAGTATTTAATATATACAAGAGAATATATTTAACATATATGTCAGGAAAACAATATTAAAATCAACCACTGTGAACCCATCATCCAACCTAAAAAGCAGACCATCACCGGTAAACCATGGCAGCTCCCTGGGTGCTCCTTCCTGTCTGACTGAGGCTGACCACCATTTCTTTCTGTGCATGTCGAACAAAAAAGTCTGAAAATCTTTGGTCCAAGATGGGATTTTAATAATAAATTAACCCTGTGCCTTTGAAATCAAAGTGGAGAGGTGGTCAGAAGTAACAAGTAGAAAATAGCTGGATTCAGTTATAAAGGACAGGAACAGCTAAATCATATATTGTCTTAACCCAGAAACTACTGGTCAGATAGACCTCTAGAAACTTTTGGTTTCACTCATGGTCCATAGTTAGAACTAGTCACTAGGAGCATAAAATTAAGTTAGATCTCCTTAACGTCTCTCAGATTATTAGACACATGACCTGATATATGGCAGGTCAACTCCAAATTATTCCATATTGAGATAAGGTATTACTAAGCCAAGGCAAATTGGTTCTCCCATGCAGAGCCTGGAATACATCAGATACCATAAAAAGAAAAAGAAAAAGGAGCATTCTAACAACAATGAACTCCATATATCATTGGAAAAAGAACCACTAACTTGAGGCAGGGAAAAAAAAAACCAGTTAATAATTTACTAAGAGTTTAATTTTGTTGTAATAGTGTGTTAAGCAATTTATATTATGGCGGAAATTTTTAAGGTTAAGTCACCGGTGAAGTTAGAGTTTACAATAAATATCAAAAGAAAGGACATATGTACTAAACTAGTGAATGAGTCATTATAAATTGATTTACTAAAAATACAAATTGAGAATAAGGAAATCTAACAGGTGTTACAAATTAAATGGTACAGTAAATACATCCTGAGGAGGAGAGGGAAAGGAGATGATTGATTAATGGAAAGCAATGACACTTGAACAACATCTTAAGGATGGCAACAACAAAGTAAGGACACCTCCATGAACACAGCTTACTGATTATCAAACTGACATTCTCCTTTCGCACCCAACAATCTGCTTTGTTTTATAGCTACGAGAATACACAGCATCCAGTCACATTGTACTCTAAGATTCCTGAAGGCTGGGTCTAGAGCTTAGATTATTTTAAATCTCCAGACGTCCAGGCCTTGACATGGGACATGTTCTACAAATATCTGAATTAAAAAAAAAAAAAAAGAGAGAGAGATCAATTCTAAATACCATATGCAAATGCCTTAATTGAAGTGATAACATCTGACAAAACTTTGCCCCTTCAGTGCAAGAGAAATACTGCAGTACAGCAATTGTAATATTTCAATTCAGGCTAAATGCTGCTGCAGGAACAAATAGCACCAACGTTTTGGAAGCCAGCACCCTTGGAGAAAGGTTTATTTCTGGCTTCTATTTAGTTCCTTGTAGGTGACCTGTGGCTGTCATCCAGGTCCTCTCTTCACTCTGGGACCAAGGCAGGAGCACCCCTAACCGGGACATGCTGGTCTCATGGCAAAGGGAAAAGACAGATGGCAGGACCAGGCCACGTCTATTAAAGCTTCTCCTCGGAAATGGCATTGATCATTGCCATTTCATTTGTTCACATTTCATTGGCCAAACTAAGTCCTATGGCCAAGCCAGCCATGGGGGGAGGGGGTCAAGCCTCAAAGGGGTGGGAAAGCATAATCCTCCCATAGGGGCGGAGGGTTTGTAGGAAGGAACAACAGATATTTTGACAATAATATAATCTACCACAATGGAAATGGAAAACGGCTAAAGAAATGCTTTCCTCCTTTCAGTAATGATAAAAGATGGAGTTTTATAATAAAAGCAGTCCCTCCGTTTCTAGTATGGTACTGTATGCTGTTTTCATATCTTTCAGATGTTGTCTTCTTGTGTCCTCACAACCATCCCAGTGAAGTCCCAGGACTTGCCCAAAGCCCCAGCAGCACCTGAACTAGAATACCAAGTGTGGTGTTTTCTCCCTGGCGTAAGCCTTGGAGGCCTCCATTTCACTGGCAAAAGACTCTTCCTAAGAAGGTTTGTGAGAGCTTGAGTAAAATGATGTACACACAAGCACATAAAAGCATTCAGTAAATATAAGGTCGTATTATTGTTAAATTGTGATATTTGCCCTCTAACCCCTATCTTTCCCAAATTATCTTTAAATTTTAGTCATAAATAATTCATTTAAGTGTAGAAAATATATTTACTAATGATATTTCCTTCAGCTTTCTAAACCATAAGCTCCTCTACTCTTACAGTTTTGTTTTTTCTATAAACACAGATACTTTTCTCAGCTTCTATTACCTGTTCACTGGCTGATTTCTTAAGACTCTCAAAAATTTTTGGAAAACAGAACTATTAAGAGTTTTTATTTCTCCCCAAAATAAGGGAAATTAAGGAAAACTGAAGATACTCAGAATCTTCATTTGAAGTATGATATAGATTCCAATATGGCTGAGAATAAATAAAGGGCTTAGCATCAAAGATTTTCTATTTTCTACCTCGAGCCCTAATCAGCACTACTCTCCTTCTCCCTTTGCAATCTACTAAACTAAACTACGATTCTAGCCTTTCCCTAGAATGGGGTATTCCTTCCCCACCTTTGCCCTTTTGCTCAAACTCTTTCTTCTACCTAGAGCATTCCCTAAGCACTGCCCCAATTCTGTTCAAAGATACTGCACAAATAATTTGGTAAGTGCACCACAATTCATGCACAAAGATGTTCATCACAGTGTGCTTTACAAGCATGAAAAGTTGAGAACAACCAAACTGCCCATTAATAGGGAAACGGTTAAATACATTTTGAACCATACATACGTGGAATAACAAAAATGAAACAGATGTATACTTATTGATGTGGCATGGTCTCAATATACTGTCAATTGAATCAGCTTTCAAAACAGTATTCATAATGATCCATTTCAGCGAGAAAAAGGTGTGTATTTAACCTAGGCATAGAAAGAGTATGGAACACACACACACACAAAAAAAACCCCAATATTAATAATGGTATCTCTGCATAGTGGTAATATTGATGAGTTTTCCACTCTTAATAATTTTCCCATTTTAAAAGTTCTTTCCAATTAGCATTTTTATTTTTTTATAATTTTTAAAAAAGGTATTTTAATGAAAAGGCATTAATCATTAAGTACTCAATTCAAGTATCATCTGCTCCTGAAATCATCTGCTCCTGAAACAATCCTTGACCTAGCCCACTCTTGCCATGCAAGTAATTTTTCTCTCCTGTCTATTTTCTGAATGTTTAATATATCTCTTATAACATCAACCACATTTGTTTTGAAATTATAGCTTTATATGTTCGGCCTTGATTATTAACTCCCAAAATGGAATAAGCCTGTCTTATTTGTATTGGAATTCACTGTCACAACCCATGACATCCAAGTAGCCAGCAAACTACTGAGTGTGTTGATATGAACATAATGCAAGGCTGTAAAATTTACACATTTGAAAGCTACATACCGAGCAACTCTCTAATCAAACATTCATCTATACTGGGAATGTTCAGATATAGCAGAAGGTCCATTGTAGAGAGAGAAATTATAAATCAGAATATTTACCCGTGGTAAAATTTCTCTGTAAATTATTATCCCCATGTTTGTTTTCAAAGTTACCAAAGATACCCTTATTCAACTTAAGACAGAGGTCATTATTTCCTAATCCAGAGGCAAGTCTCTCAGATTTCCAGTTATAAGCTTCCGCTTGAAATGGACAAGAATTACTTTTGCAATAATCCAAGTCCATCCCTGACTCAGTAGGAACTATAAATACCTATTGTGTTAAGATGAAATAAGGAAAATAAATGTTTTAAGATTATGTAAGTCTGATTCAGGGAATTGACACAAATGAATGTTTTGAAATACCTAATGCAATTTTTTAAGGTTTAATAAAGAATGTGTTTTGAAATTAGGTGGGTGAGATTTAAAATAAAAACAGCTACCACAATCTTAGCTGTTACTTAGCAATTTCAGGCTTCAATTGTTCCCTTCTAAAGGGCAAGTCAGAAAACTGAAGAAACTGCTTCTAGAAGAAACACTGAGATATCTGGTCCAGTTTCCTTCCCGCCATTGAATTCCCTAAGACTTTAATCAAGCCTGTATGAACTTTAACTGGTTTGGTTTGGTTTTGTTTCTCTTTCTCTCTAGAGACAATTCACTTTTATTAAAACTTAATTTCTGAATCAAAAGCAAAGCTACATGCCGTAGTTCATCAACAGGAACCCCGGCTGCTAGTCCTTGCAATGCCACTACCTGAGGAAATGAAGACATGAGAGAGTGCAGAGAAGGAAGTTCCAAAGGGAGTAAACAGTCTGACTCATCGCCAAGCACTGTCATTCAACAGCCAGAAGAGGTGAGGGGTTCCAGGGGCCAGTTATAAACTGAGTTAACAACTTGAGGACTCCAGTCACACTCTTAAGAAAATAGGTTTAAATTCTAAATTGATCTTAGCAGTTATCTTCAATTCCAGAACCCATATAAGCATGACAACCTGGATCAACAAGCGAGTATTCAAAACCAAACCTTGCTTTTATGAACTCAACCAAAGTCTTACCACCAGGACTGAGACAGATAATTGAAGAATTGTGGCTTAGGAATGTCTTTACAATAGGAGACCTACAATCGGTGGTATGCTGGAGCCAGATTTTACCAGCCCAACTAGAGTCAATTGTCATAGTCTCTGGATTTTTGGCAAGCCAGCTGTTAAACAGAGCCATCATTAAATGTTAAATTATATAAACATACAATTAAAATAAATTATATAAAAACAAAGATAAAAAATACTCAAAATTCATCACTTCCTATTTACTATTATCTATGCTCTTGATATCATTTGCAACTATTTAATCTGGCTGGTAGTAAACTATACAATGGTGTACTCCTGCATGTTACTTCCCAAGTCGGCCTATGGTGACTTGGTGGTAGTCTGAAATCAGCCATGGTGGAAGTATTTACACCACAGGAATTGGCAAACACTACAACCCCCTCCTTCCTACAGGACCAGCGCTTAACCCAACATTGCCTGATAGTAGCTAAGGAAGTTGAGCTGGCTAATCTTCTGAGTCATAATAAAGAAACCACTTCTATTTTGGCCCTGTAATATACCAGTCATAGCACAAAGTGCTTCCACACAGTCTTTCATTTCATAAAGGTATCAAATCCAATACACAGATGAGTCAGCTGAAGTTCAGAGGCTAACTACTAAAAGCACAAGAGCAAAAGTCAGGTCTACGAATGTCTAACTCAAAAATTTATGATCTTTCCACTAGGCTACCCACCTACTAACATTATCATTATCACAATGAAACCAAAATCAACCACATATAACTGATAATTAGCAAACATTAATGGTGTCTAATGTATAAAAATGACACATTCAAAAAGGAATATGGAAAAAAATATAGAATAAAAGCTCAGTTTTATTCATATTCACCAAGTTTATTCATATCTACTTCCAAAATGTACCCACAAAATGTGGGTAAGAATGGGGCCCACGGAACCAATGGGCCCAAGAATATGTATATTTGAGAAGGACTATTCCAAGATTAATATAAAAGGAATCATCTTTTAGTCCTTTAAATATTTATGTTCTATCCACCAAACTGATGTACCCAACTGAAAATAACACACTCTACCAAGAAAGAATAATTTCTCAAATGTTAAGATAAATTTTTTTGAAGTACTTATGATATTTACTTTTTAAATATTTTCTCCTTTAGACTTTTAAGTTATTGGATTGTGCTATTCTTTCATCAAGGCTTCTTACAGAAAATTCAGGGCTGGCCCAGTAGCTCAGGTGGTGGGAGCGCTGTGCTCCTAACGCTGAGGTCGCTGGTTCGATTCCCATATGGGCCAGTGAGCTGTGCCCTCTACAGCTAACATTGTGAACAACGGCTCTCCCTGGAGCTTTATTAGTGTAGCTGCCGCCGGCTGCTGTGTGCTGCCATGAGCAGCTAGTGACCAGCTTGAGAGGCCGGTAGCCAGAGTGAGCGGCTGGCAGCCAGCAAGAGCTGCCGTGAGATGCTGTGAGAGGCCAACCGACGATTGGCAACCAATGGCCTCAGCCGGGGGATGCGCAAAGCTCATAATACCAGAATGGGCCAAGGAGATGTGTCCCACACAACTAGACTGAGAAACAACGGCTTGAACCAGAGTGAGGGGGAAGGTGGAAGAAGGGAGGGGAAAAAAAAGAAAGTTCACCTGGTAGTCAAAAGAATTCCAAAGGGCTAACAGAATTTTACTTACTGATTATTTAAAAAAATTCTTGTCATCTTGGCTTCCTATAAGTTACTGGCTTCTCCCATTGTTCCAGTACATTCGCATCACCTGTCATGAGGAAAGAATCTGATCAGTTACATGCCTCAAAAAGACCATTTCTTGGTGTCTACATTAGTCTTTTTCTTTCTTTTAACCCAAAACACAGAAAAATACAGTTGTCTCTTCCTTTTCCTCCAAAATAAAACAGGAAGGAAAGAATAACAACACAGAAGATCACCCCAAGAGAAAAAAATGTTTAGAAAGCAGTATTTCTACTGTTGGGGTTCAGGGTTGAGAACGCTTAAAATACCTGCCGTTATGTTTTCGGGAAAAGATTTTTAGTCTGTTTCCTGGGAGGGAACAGTATTAGAATAACCACTGTCTCTCCTCTCCAACCCCTTCCTTCCTTCTCCACAAAAGTGAGTGACTAATTTGCCTGGGAAGACTAGAAAAAGCACTGTCTTAGCACTTAGCCACTGCACTGAGCCTGGCATTGAGGGCCTCCCTCCAGTGCTAACACCAGGAGCCAGCTGACTCCCTTCCACGCAGTAAATAGGACCGGTTTGCCTGCTTCTAGGAGGGCCAGCCAGCTTTCTCTGTCCCAGCTTCTCTCCAGTTGTTACTGGATGACTATGTCACGGGTGCTAGGGCCCAATGTATGTTTTAGTTTCAGAGAAGGAACTAACTGACACTTGTGAGTTCTCTCATCTGCTTTATCAGTAATTAAGCTAGATCTATGTATGATTCCCATTTCAATCCTTGCTCTATTTCTCAAATTGTTTTAAACTAATAGATAAGAAAGGTGAATAATTAATTAGGCAACCTAAACCACCAAAGAGCAATGCACAGATAAAACCTTCATTCAAAGACCTGCCACATACTGGCCATGTGACCTTAGGGAAATCCATTCACCTTTTCCCAGCCTCAATTTCTTCATTTCTGAAAGAGCATCAAATGCCCTTTCCTATACTGTGTGGTTGTAAGGATTAAATAAGATGACAGGTATAATCTACCAAAGTCAAGCATGCTTTGATCCAATAAGGACATTATCTCAGCACCAGGGGCACCTAAGGCCCAATGATCAGACTTGCTACCTTCTCCGTATGTCCAATTCAAACACGGGAGGTTCATACAATTCATGGAATAATGGAATATGCCCAACAAAGTGCCTGCCTTTTTCCAAAAGGATGTCATTCAGAATGGTATTTTACTTTTGTCTTTAAATTTCGTTAACGTTGTATGGTCTACAACCCAAGGATCGGAGGTTCCACTTTCTTTCCCTTCACAGAAGAGCACTGCATGAAAACACCCCATATCTACCAAGCAGAATGCAACTATTGCTCACTTTATATGAAGAACATATGGCTCCAAGTAGACAACACTTAAAATAGGAACCTGTTCTCTTTCCTCACTTGAAGCCTTCGTGTTAAGTCATTCAGAGAGTTGAATAATAATTGTAAAGTGGCTCCATACACTGAGGTACCATGAGAGACAGTGTCACCTCAGTTATAGAACAGACAGAACCTCAAATTATCTAAGCCATTAGGGTGTGTGTGAGTGTACGTGCGTGTGTGACATAAAGGAGAGAGAGAATAAAACAAGCACCACATAAACCTAGACAACTTCCCAGTAACAAAGAATTTGTCGACATCAATACAAATAGCGGGGAAGGACCTAAGAGTCAGACTTGTAGATTATACCCAACACGGAGGGGAACGTGCTCACTGGCAAGCTATAGCTTTATATGCCTGGTCACTTGGCATGGAAGCCTTTAAAAGTGACGGGAAATGGAGGTTTGTTACAGGTTTACAATAAATAGGCGTGAACTCCACCTCTGCTAGTTAACGGCAGTGTGGTCTTTGTCAAGTGATCTAATCCCTCTCAGCCTCTCAGTTTCCAAGTCTCTAAAATAAGGACAATAATACATACCTGGAGAATAATTACGTAGATTAGAGATAATGAATTATAGTGCCCACCATAGAATATGTCACCAAAATATAATTGCAATGATTGTGTTTACTAGTCCAAGTATGATAGCCTATTAAATTCATGGTAACAATTGCAACTATGGTTATATGGTCCATTAAATTCACACTCTTTTCCTACGTGAACATTTTGGAGAGGGGTTCAAATCATACTTTTGACAGCAACATAAAATTTTTCTACGTTGTCCTGAACGGAGTGTTAAGTAAAAAAAAAAACCCATCTTAGTTGCTGGCCTTTACGAATGGGCAAACAGGAAGCTCTAGCTATGCATTCGTTAGCTTGCTTCATATCAGTACTGAGTTTCTTTCTTTGATGATCAATTCTTGAAAGAAGGAATGGATCTTTCCCACCACTGCTAATTCTTCAAGTATGCACTCTAGGCTGACCTCGCATTACAGCCTCATCTATAATATGGATTTGTCAGCTATGTTTTCAAGGAAAAAAAGACACTCAAGGGCGGCAACACCAATGTTTAAACAGAACTTTCTGTCTAAGAAAAGCGTTCCCCGACTCTTACGTCACCCTCTTTGGGACTCACCCCGATGTTGCTGACTGCTCAGAATAAGCTGAGTACTCTCCTTTTACCTTCAAACTCAGAGTGCAATGCCCACAAGAAAATCTGCCTCTGACTAAAACTGTAGTTTGGTGACTGTTGATTTCTGAATAAAAACCGCTTCATTTGCTATAGTGGAAAATATTTAAATAGGTTCAAGGAATCAAATTCATCCTCATTAAAGATGGTAATTTGCCACCACTATGGTTATTCGAAAAAATTACAAGTGACTTCAACAACTGACTTTAAAGAACTAACCATTTGGCAGAAGACACTGTACTAAGTACTGGGGGTAGGAAAGCGGTTATAAGGTGGTTGAGATGAAGTTCATTTAAAAGAATGCAGTGCAATGGCAGTATCACCAGAATGTGAGCAATTGATTTTGCTGATGCATTTAAAGAGAATAACCTGAATGTAAAAGTCCTGGCTGGGATTGTTAAAAGACCAGTACTTCTTAATCATGCTTTCTATACAATGTTGGGATTCTACCACAGTCACACGGAGACCTGGCCAGAAAGAATAAACTCCTTTCTGAAGGTATGCTCTCTGCTCTAGGCTGAGGCCAAGCCTTCTCCCCCAAGGTGGAAGGAGATTGGTGGGTATCAAAACCAAGAGCATTTGAGAGCTAAGAGGCCAGAGGATGACAGTTGCACCAAGGCTGCAGAAGTGGATAAAAGCTCTTGTACCCATAAGACATGACTGTTTGGGGTTCTCAGCCTCTTTTCTCCCGAGGAGTTAGTTCATTAAGAGGAGTTTGGGCTTTCTTTATGGGAGACAGTGTCCTGTGGTCATTAAATGGACAAGCTTTGTGGTTACACAGAACTGCATCCCCCAACCTTTCCTGAAGACCTTGAGAATGTTGTTTAATTTCTCTACGCCTCTGTTTCTTTATCTCTAGGATGGGAGTAATAGCACTACTACAATTTAATGTTGCTATGCAGGTTAAAAGACATATGCCTGCAAACAGTTTCATAATCATGGCAAACAGTAAGTATTCACCAAATGTTGTTGCTATTGGAAGAAGTATACTATCCTCACTATCAGGGGGCAAAGACAGTACTAGGGTGACGGTGACATCAACAAAAAGAGGTATTTTCATAAGCTCAGATATGTTCCAGAGCATTTCACCAGGAGAGCAGAAAATGGCTTGGAGTAAAGTTTCATTTTGTAATAAAGCACACATTGTTCCTATATCTGTGCATAAATCTTGGGAACAAAGTGAGAGTGGCAGCAGTTTGTTGGCTGGTAGAAAACTCAGAAATCTTACTACCAGCCATAGAGAAACAAAATTGAATCTCCTGTTTGAGATTACTCAGCTAATAAATGGCAGAGCCGGGATTCAAACCCAGGCAGTCTGTCTTCAGCGCTTGTTCTTCACCTGCGAACGACACTGTCTCCTCAGCAAAGAGAAAGAGCAGTACCCGAAGAGCGGTGAAGACCAGGACCGGACAGAGAAAGGCATGAAACAACCCAGACGACGAATACAAAGAGCAGTTAATGGGGCCAAAGAGTAAAAGGACCCAAACTGCTACTGTCTCTAAATGAGAATCTAAAAACACAGTCATAACAAGGTATTCTCAAAAGATGGCACTGTGAAAATGAACTAGTTTGGGGAATTCAGCATTTACTTAAAGTGACCAGATGATACAAAAGCTGAGAAGGACCCACGTAGGTCCTTTACATGAGCCACACATTGACTTAGAAACAAGCGTTACACACCCAAAATATCAGCTGTCGAGGGAGGGCCCCTATAGCACGAGAGTTGCTTACCAAAGCAGTTTCCTGTGACCTTTTCCTTGCATCTTTATAGCCAAAAACAGGAGGAAAAGTCACTTAGGGTTATTGAATTATCTGCAGGTCAGAAGGAGGGAAGAAGACAGAAGGGATGGGAAACATGCACCTAGTTAAGTAGGAAAACGCATAGAGATGAGAGTAAGGATAAAGAGAAGCCATATTCCTGGCCAGCCTTAAATGTTTCAGACTCTAAAATGGCCCCAAGGATCCCTGTATCTTATTATCCATGCCTGTGTAATCCCCTCCCCTTGAGTGGAGGTGGGACCTGGGATTTGCTTGTAACCAATAGAATAAGGTAAAAATGATGGAATTCATATGGTTATATCATGTAACATTGCAATGCCCATGCTGCTATAAGATTCTGTTCCTAGCTGGCTTTGAAGAAGCCAGCTGCCATGTGGTGAGCTGCCTACAGCGAGAGCCCCAGGAGGGCGACCTCCAGCTGACAGGTAACAAGAAGTGAGGCCCTCAGCCTGACAGCCCACAAGAAATTGCCAACAACCAATCACAATGAGCCTAGAAGCAAATCCATCCCCAGTCAAGCCTCAGATAAGACAGCAGCCTAGCTGACCCTTGACTTCAGCCTTATAAAGTACCTAGCCAAATCATGACCAGATAGATCCCTGACCACTGAAACTGTGAGACCGTTTGTGCACTGATTAAGCCACTAAGTTTGTGGTGATGTTATGTAGCTACCGTGTTTCCCCAAAAATAAGACCTAGGCAGACCATCAGCTCTAATGCGTCTTTTGGAGCAAAAATTTACATAAGACCTGGTCTTATTTTACTATAAGACCTGGTTGATAATATGATTGATATGATATGATATGATATGATATGATATGATATGATATGATATGATATATGATATGATATGATACCGGGTCTTATATTAATTTTTGCTCCAAAAGACTCATTAGACCTGATGGTCCGGCTAGGTCTTATTTTCAGGGAAACGTGGTATAGATAACTAATACAGAAGGGAAGTGAGGTTCGAGTCCCTGATGCAACCTCATGTCTTGCAAGAGGAGGGTAAGGACAAGGAAGGCCCAAGGCCAGGACCTGGGAGAGTGGTCCTGCCCTTACATTGTCATGTGTCCTCCATTCACCTAGCTCTGATGCAGGCCCTCAGTCTCCTCTCTTACCAGACAGGTCCTCTCACCCCATTCTTTACATTTGGCGGACATAAAGGAACATACTTACCAAGGAAATAACAATCTTATAAATGGTGATCAGTTTCTCTGGCTGGCTTGCAAAAGCTATTTCACATGCCAAAAACCGACACATTTAAAATAGCAAGGGCATTTTGACCATCATATGAGCTATACTATGACCCTACCCATCATAAAGTAATTTTAACATAAGTATTTTAAATGTGATATATCAGACTTAACCACTTTATAGAACCTATGTTTAGAGAGATAAGTTGGAGACTTTCTATGTTAGTAGTTTTAAGAACAGAATTAAAATAAAACATCCAAGGTTCCATCTGAATTTTGCTAACATGAGCTCTTTAAAAACCAAACACATATATTCTTAAATCTGAGCAAGTACCACCGGCTTCTACAAATTAATCCCAGTAACAATTCCCAAGCAGACTACACAGCTAAGAAAGACTACTGAGCCAGAGACCTCTGACCTCAATAGGCCATCTTGCTACAAGCAGAAATCCTACAATCACATCATTTGAAAGCTGGAAAATCCTCATTATGTAATCGTCTAGTCCTGGCCTCTCAGTTGACAGGTGATGACACATAGACCCAAAGACTTTAAGTGACCTGTTCAGTCTCACTCAGCAACACAAGCTGGGCCTCCTGTTTCTCAGGCTTCTTTATACTCAACTCTACCAACTTCAGCTTCAACACCAGAAAGAATAAAATCACTAGTATTAAATATTCTGTAAGGAAAAAAAGTGGAACTAACTTTCCATGACACTATAAAGTTCCTACTTGTAAAAACTAAGGTCTATGGCAAGAGGAAAAAAATAACATTGACTAAACATTCATATTAAATAATAGCAATGCACAGTATTTTCTAAGGAAACTGAGATGCCCGTAACATAGGCTGCCTTTTCTTATGAATGATCTGCTTTTTCCAAAAAAAAAAAAAAAAAAAAAAGAATGTTAAATAGGGAAGAAAATTAAAAGAGGCCTAGAACAAACACTTGTGAAAGTATATGGATCCCATTGCTTTCCGTATCCCTATTCCTAAATTCACTGATTCATTCCACAGATATTTTGGGGTCACCTACTATGCCAAAGCATTGTGGTAGGTGCTGCATATAAGAAGCCTGTCTGGACATAAACAAATAACACTTATTAATATTTTCAGCAGAAGAAACCACATCTAAAGAAGCAAATACTGCAGAGATGGAGATTTCCAGTATGTGTTTTGGTAGGCTATTAAGAATGCAGACTGGAGTTCTCTTATCTCCTAGAAACTTCCATACTTAAAATAAACAACAACTTGTTTTTTTGTGTAATGACATCATACTGATGACAGCAGTGGGAGTTAATCACAGGAAGAGGTTAAACACCCCCAGGTCATATCCCTCCAGAATTTCTGTTATGGAACTTTCTCAGCAGCCTAAAAGCAATTTTTTTTTTTTTTTAAAGAAAGTGATCTTTCACCCAACATTCTCCTTCCTGATCTTTTTCTCAGTACCAAGAATAAATATAAGTTTAAAATAAACCAAAAAGAAACCAGAGCTTATTTTCCCCCATGTAGCCAATAGTTTCCTCTCCTCAACATGAACTTAAACCTCTAAGGAAGGGTATTACCATCACTAAGACATCATTTAACCTCTCCGTGTTTTAAATGCATCTGCGTGATCTGACATAGTATTGTTGAGTAATACTAATAATACTAGCAATACTAATATTACTTAAAGTAAAAACAGACAAACTGCTTACTACATGCTCTTTTCTAAATGTTTTACATGTCCTCACATTCATTTAATCTTGACAACAGCACTAGAAGGCACATCACTATTATTGCCTTAATTTTGCAGAAAAGGAGACTGAGGCAGAGTTTCTGAGCAAACACGCACAGTCAGTCATGCAATGCATCCATTCACAAAGCCTTGGCGGGAAACCTCCCCTCCCCAGGCCTCCTCTTGTCACTTGGAGGACTTTGCGTTCGCCTAACAGCCCAGTCTTCTCCCAACCTTCCCCCTGGCTAAGGAGGAAGGAGCTTTGCAATGGTGAGTTTGGGAGAAGAGCCTGGTCATTGTTCCCCAGATTCTCCTGATTTCCTCCCTTTCCAGAGCCAGCCTGCCCACAGATGAGGGGCATCCCAGGTTGCTCCCTTCTTCACTACAAAGCGGAAACTGATCTCACACGAGTGTGAAACACCAGAAAGCCCACTTGGCTGCAACTCTGATCAGGTTTACTTCCAATGGACCTCTGTATGTTTAACTCCCATTGGTCTATCCATTGCTCCCAAAATTGGGTGAGGAAGAAGGGTGTTCTTCAACGATCCATCCTCCCAAGCCCTGCCACAAATAGGTTTTAAAACTGAAATGGGTGGCAGGAACTTTGCGGAAAAGGTAAATATTTCTTTTACAAAAAAGAAAATCAAAACTCAAAGGGATACAAGAACATAACACAGTTCAACAAGGTATCTGCAGAGCGGGTCATTGGTGAACCTGCTCCCCGCACTCACTGTTAACTGGGTCCAAAAGACAAGGCTATTCCTCTACTTGGACCTAAAAACACCATTTCCTTTCCAAATACATAACATCCACACAGATAACCTTTTCGACTGTGGTACCCTAATTTAATGTAGTGGGAAATTCCTTAGCATCAGTAATTGCAGTTATTTTCACAAAACGGGCAATGTACTTCAATAGTATATATTATCATCACCTTGACAAAGTCTGTATTTTATTAACTGCATGATAACTCCATAACAGCAAGTACAGTGACAAAAATACTACCAACAACTCTGTCATCCAGGAATAACAATGTCTTTCATCTCTAGACTTGTCATTTGATCTTTGTTCTCAAAATGCAGTGCTTCTGGTTTTAAAAATATATGTAAAAGGGCTTTCATTCAGTAATATTGATTTTTTTTTGCTATAGAGATATATTGAAATGTTGTCACATTTCAGCTGACAACTGAAAATGTTTAATGCAGGTAATTTAAGCTCCATGCTTCTTATTTAAACTGTTTAATAAGAAAAGTTTCCTTGACGTTACCTGAGCAAAAATTTCAAAATAAAACACAAAACACATTTATTCCACAATACATTGGAAAGCAAAATTAACTTTTTCATGGACGCATACAAGTGAAGGAAATCAGGCATCCAGCACCATCAGATTTATAGAAAAGAACAAATGACAGATACACTGGTATTTACGTGCCTTGAGCCTTACACCAACCCTGACGTATAAATAGATAAGGCAACTGTAACACTATCTCCCTTTGCAGAAAAAGGACCTGAGGTTCAGAGGACAGTGGCACGCCTAAGTTGACCTATGTTCTAAGTGGCAGGACTCAACTTTAAACGCAGGTCTTCTTCTGCTTTTTCTCCTCAAGGCCACCATGAAGTGAGAAGTAACGGGAAAAGCCTCTGAGAATGTCCAGTGATCAAAATTTAAGTAGACAAGAGCTGAAAACAAAGACTGACAGTGATGCAGTGTGACATGATACAAGGTGATGTGTCAGCCCCACTTATTGTTATTAGCACAGCCTGGGATACCTGGGAGGAAAGGAGAGAAGAAAGAAAAAAAGTAGATAACAGAGATGACAAACTGCAGACTGGCCGTGGAAAATATGAAAAGAAACACCAACCAAAATAGAGAAATGATGTGGGGCTTGTGGTTATGGATTATGCCTGAACTAGTGGTTAGCAAACGTTTCCTGTAATGGCCCACTCAGTACTGCACGTTCTGCAGGGCATATGGTATTTCTTGCAACAACTTAACTCTGTCATTACAGTGCAAAAGCAGCCACAGACGCAAATAAATGGGCATGATTCGTGTGCCAATAAAACTGTATTCATAAAAACAGATCTAAACAGGTCTCAGGCCAGATTTGGCTCGCCAGCTATCGCTTGCTAACCCTTGGCCTAGATAGTCACCTGGCCTCCATGTGAAACCAGTGACATACCAAAGAAGCAAAGAGAAAGATGCTACAGCCTTCGTAAAAAATCTAGGGACAATATAACCATTCGGCTGGCAGCAAGTACCACTAGGTGCCGAAAGAACCTAGTCTGTGGGGGCTCAGCACGGCCTTTTGATTAAGAAACTGAAGTGACGCATTTGTTCAGTCTTAGTTTATCCGAAATTATTAACATTCAAAGAATCAATCTGTAAAATATCCTGTCGATTATGACTCACAGAATTGTTAAAAGCCCAGTCTTATCACATATTTTACAGGGATGATGATGGGGAAAAATCACCCCCATGTTCCAAAAGTAACTACAAAAGAAAATTGTCCCGAACAGGGGCAGCTGAATGAATCCTGGCTTCCATCACTGACAGTTTCTCTCCCTGGAAAACTCTCCCTGACTTTTCCTGTCCTATTTTCCTATCAGCTCTAACTCCTCATTTAGGTATCAATTTAAACATCTTTTCTTCCAAGAAGCTTTTTCTCAAACATCCTAGATCAGGTCAAGACACCTGCCACACATTCATATGACACTGAACTTCTTCACTACTCTCAGGATACCAAACATCCTTCCTAGTTGAACATCTGCGTCCCAGCTGGACTATAAACTTTGGAAACATCTAGGAACAAGGCTGGCAATGAGAGTTGGATTATTTGGTTGGTGCAAAAGGAATTGTGGTTTAAAAGGTTGAAAATAATTGCAAAAACTGCAATTACTTTTGCACCAATCTAATAAATAGAAGGCTTTGGCATTTCAAAATGGTGCCCTGCATTGAGTGACTAAATAAATAGCTAGTGATGATTAGCAAAGCATGATTCTGCAGAGCCACTTTGGGGCTTTTCCAGCCAGTACCATATATAGTATGATAAGACTAGACAAGACTAGGTCCAGGTACCAGGGAGCAAATTGCTCCTACACTGAAACAGAGTGAGAACAGGTCACCCGTTCCTGAGTTTGTTAAAGTAGAAACTATAGAGAAGTTTCTCTGATGCTTATCAGTTAAAAAGCGCAAACGTGGTTTCAGTTAATGATAAAATTTTCACTATCCTAGGCCTTAGCATATTCAAAGATATTTAGCTGGATAGATTTAAAGCACAGATCAGCACAATTTCTTTTTGTTTAAATAAATACATACAGCATATATAAAAGTACAAACATTCACATACAGAACTGCTTGAAATAAGAGAGGGGAGAAAAAGCATATTATAAAATACATATAGTATGATCCATTTTTACAAATTAAAACAAACAAAATTAACTGAAAAAAATATGTGCTGCCCCTCACCCAACGTGGTTTTACCTGTCAGAGGTATTTGGGTTAATTTAATTTACTTCCTTCTTATTTGTCAGTATTTTCTTCTTTTTACACAATGACCAGATATTTTTTTTATAAGGAGTTATTTAAAGTTATTTCAAATAAAAATCTCTGCTCATTAGGCAATGCTTTAAAGCTGTTTAAGAGAAACATTATACATAGGGAAAATGAGAAACAGGGCAGTGCTGTTATTATTTAACATAGCTTTGCTGACAACTGAAAATGTTTCTGACCTTCCTACTATTCCTACCAATATCCTAATGACGATACATTTTACCAGGGTGAGCATCAGCAGACAAAAGCACACCAGTACCAATGCTGAGGGTGGTAATTTCAGTTTCTAACTACAGTTTTACTTTTCCTGGACCGTGACATATTTTAAGTTGTCCTAATTTCTCTCTGGTCTTAGACTCTGAGAACTGCACTAACTTATCTAGCCAATTTTAGTGACCAAAATGAATTAGGGGCAGATAAGAAACTTCAAAAGTGAGATCTCGTCCTTTGAAAGGTTATTTATGTAGGTCAGGAATTGGCAGCCAGACATTAGGAATGCTGAAGTAGTTACTTGAAACTTATTTCCAGTGCTCACACTGGAGTCTTTAAATACATACACCTAAATCTAATATGTTAAATTTAAATTCATGTGGTCATCTAATATCAGGCTATGCCTACATTAGAGTGATTACCAAATTTCCCATCTTAGAATGTGCTTTAATGCCTTATATTTCTTTTCATAAATACTAAGTATTTCATAAATACTGTCTTATGTTTGAATGATGCTCTACTGGCCAATAACAACAGTTTCATCAATTATACATTATGAAGATATTTTTAAACTCCAAATGAAAAGATTTGACATCTCTTTACAAAGATCTGAAATAAACAACACAAAACACATTCTTTACGAGATTGGCTTTATGATAACAGAGTTGCCCTCCATGCAATAACAATTATAAACTGTGAACAAATATAAAAATCAACTTTGAGGGCACTAGAAAACAACCAAAAGCAGGCAGAAAGTGGACAATCTACATATAACCCTTAAAAGAAGGGAACCACAGTGGATGATAATTTAGTTATACAGCTTATCCCATAAGGGCACAACCAAGTCTGTGCCACAGCAGATGGAATGCAAGCAGCAAACCACAGTCATATTGGTCAGAAAATGGGTCTGTCAGGGTAGCTGAAAATTGAGGAAGAAAAATCCCCCAGATGAGGAAGTCATGGAGAGTGAAGTCCCTGATTTACAAATAAATTCCACACTTGATGGCTAAACTAAGAACTGCAAGACTACAGGGATCCTGTCAAGGGGAGAGAGGAGAGGAGAATAATAGTTAAAAAGTTTTTAGAAAGCTGCCAGATTCCAACAGCTGCCCACCTCCAAGGAGTTTAAAGTTCAAGACATGCCAGGTTTCAGGGGCCTGGTAAAGGCCTCAAACTTTCCTTTGAAACGACATATGCACCATGCCTTAAGGAATAAAGATAATGTATCCTGACTAGAGGATATTTCCTGAGAAACATAGGCAAAATGAAAATACCAACGCATAAAAATGAGCCTACAAAACATTCAAGCTAATTAGCCATTATTTTAACAATTTATTTGAAGAAAACACACTCTCCTCAGGGGAACATAACAGAATCCCAAGTCTTTTACAATGTAGCACCCACAATGTCCATGCAAGCAAAAGTTCATAGATATGGGAGGTAAACGGAAAATGTAACTCCATAATCAAAGATAAATCAATCCACAGAAATAGTCGTACAAATAACCCAGAAAATGGAATTAGAAGACAAGGGTTTTAAAATATGAATACGAAATATACTAAGGAATCTACAGAGAAAGATATAATGGGTAAAGAAATAGAAAATTCCAGGAGAGGGCTGGCCCGGTAGCTCAGGCGGTTAGGCCTCCATGCTCCTAACTCCGAAGGCTCCGAAGGCTGCTGGTTCAATTCCCATATGGGCCAGTGGGCTCTCAACAACAAGGTTGCCAGTTCGATTCCTCGACTACCACAAGGGATGGTGGGCAGCGCCCCCTGCAACTAAAATTGAACACGGAACCTTGAGCTGAGCTGCCTCCCCGATGGCTCAGTTGGTTGGAGTGCGGGCTCTCAACCACAAGGTTGCTGGTTTTGACTCCCACAAGGGATGGTGGGCTGTGCCCCCTGCAACTAGCAACGGCAATTGGACCTGGAGCTGAGCTGCGCCCTCCAGAACTAAAACTGAAAGGACAACAACTTGAAGCTGAACAGCACCCTCCACAACTAAGATTGAAAGGACAACAACTTGACTTGGAAAAAAGTCCTGGAAGTACACACTGTTCCCCAATAAAAGTCCTGTTCCCCTTTCCCCAATTAAAAAGAAAAAGAAAAGAAAAAAAAAAAGAAAATTCCAGAAGAAATATAGAAGCTGTTAAAAAAAGGAACCAAAGGAAATTCTAGAATTGAAAACTATAAAATAAAATGTAAAAAAACCCATATTGGATTAGATTAATAGGTTAGACAAAATAGTGAAAAGGGACTAGTGAACATTAATATATGTCAATATGAAAAATACAGACTGAAGCACAAAGAGAGAAACAATGTTTTATAAGGCGCCTCAGTGACCTATCAGGCAGTATTAAGTGTCTAATTTACATGTTAAAGCAGAGTTAGAAAGAAGAGAGCAGAAAAATATATATAAAGAAACATAAGCCAGAAATTTTCATAACTGAGCAAAAACAGTCATACACCAAAGCAGGAAACTCAGTTAACCATAAGGAAACTTGAGACTAACCATGACAACCAAAGATAACAACAACAAAAATAATATTAGAAATAGCAAGAAAAGACACACATGAGAATAATAAGACGGACGGCAGACATCTCATCAAAAACAGAAGGCCACAAGACAATAAACATCTTTAAAAAGCTGAAAGGAAAAAAAAAACCTGTTAACCTAGAATTCTATATATGACAAAAATATCTTTCAAAAATAAAGGAAATATAAAGAAACTTCATATAAATGAAAACTGAATCTGTTGCCAATAGACCTACACTGCAAGAAATGCTAAAGAAAGTTCTTCAAGCTGAAGAGAAGTGATGCCATACACATATTTTAATCTACAGAAAGGAATGAAGAACATTGGAAATAGTAAATGTGTAGGTAAACATGAAAGATTGTTTCTCATAGCATTAGATACAATGTATTAAGTGTATTTATACACACACTTTAATATATACTGATATATACTGTATTAAAAGTATAATGCTACATTGTATAGTTGGTTAACATACACGTATATAGATACAAAATTCATGAGGATAACAGAGCAATGGATGAGGAGTGGCAAATGAAACCATATTGTAGGTTTCTTACATTTTTACACAATGTAGTAAAATATTAATTCAAATAAGCCTTTTTATTAAGGATGAATATTGATCTTCAGAGAAAGTACAAAAACAATAATGTAAAGAGGTATGGTTGAAAACTTAACAGAGAAATTAAAATGTAATACTAAAATATATTCATTAAACAAGGAGAAGGAAGAAAAGAAGATACAGGACCCTGCCCACCCCCTAAAAAAGTCTAAACGATGGAACAAATAGGAAACAACAAAATGGTAGACCTAAAACCAACCATATACATAATTATTGTAAACAGATCAAACATTGCAACTAAAAGGCAGAAACTGTTGAATACATAAAAAAAGCAATATCCAATCATTTACTAGCTACAACAGATGCATTTTAAATGCAAAGACTCAGATAAACAGGTAGAAAGGATATACCAACATGACCTCAATAAAATCCAGACAAAGACAATAAAAGAAAACTACCTACAGATGTGTATCACTTAGATGCACATACTAGGTCTGACAATTAAGTTCGCAAACTCATCCTAGAAAAACTGCTACATACCTCATTGCTGAATATCCCTACAGTCACCTTTGAAGTCCTCCCCTTGAGAAGCTATGCAGTGACGCCAGCGCCTAGCCCACCCTTCAAAGCAATTTTGGAACTCTTTTTCTAGAATGGCCATCAGAGCTGTCATCGTATTACCCTTGATGTCCTGAATGTCATCAAAATGTCTTCCTTTCAATATTTCCTTTATCTTTGGGTAAAGAAAGAAGTCATTGGGGCCAGATCAAGTGAGTAGGGAGGGTATTCCAATACAGTTATTTACTGACTGGCTAAAAACTCCCGCACAGACAGTGCCGTGTGAGCTGGTGCATTGTCCTGATGCAAGAGCCATGAGTTGCTGGTGAAAAGTTCAGGTCGTCTAACTTTTTCATGCAGACTTTTCACTTCCAAATAGCAAACTTGGCTAACTGTTTGTCCATTTAGTAAAAATTCATAATGAATAATCCCTCTGATAGCAAAATAGGATAGCAACATCATTGCAACAAAATTCGCAAACTTAATTGCCAGGCCTCGTATATGTAAAAAATCCTCAACAAAATACACTATTGGCGTAAGGACAGATGAATAGAACAGTGAAGCAAAACAGAGGCTGGAAACAGATTTACACGTAAAATGATCAACTGATCATTTTTTTTTTTTTTGGCCAAGGTGCCAAAATAACTAAATAGGTATAAAGGTAGTCTTTTCAACAAATTGGGCATGAACAAATAGATATTCGTATCAAAAGAAGAATAAATCCTGACCTCATATAGAACTAACCAAAAAAGCTAAAACTATAAAGCAGGAAAACATAGGTGAAAATCTTTGTGACCATGAAGTAAGCAATGCACTATGAATAAAAGAAAAAACTGATAAATTGAACTTCATGAAAATTAAAAACTTCCTCTTTTTGAAAGACACAGTTAAGAAAATGAAAACATAACCACCAACTGGAAAATATGCACAATTCATATATCTGACAAAGGATTTGTATCTGGAATACATAAAGAACTTACTATAACTCAAAAATTAAAAAGCATAAGAAGTCAAGAATAAAAAAAGTTATACAATCCAATTTTTAAAGTATCAAAAGATTTCACTAGATACTTATAAAAAAAGACACATGAATGGCCAATAAGTATGTACATGAAAACTTTTTCAACATCATTATCATCAAGAAAATCTCAGGAAACCACAAGATAACACATTACACCCACTAGAATGCTGATACTGGAGCATACTGGATTATCTCATGCATTACTGCTGGGCATGTTTAATTATATAACCCCTTTAGGAAAATGTTTGACAATTGTTGTTTTAATTAAACAGTGATGCTCTTCTAAGTGTATATCCAAAGGAAATGAAAACATATTCCAGAAAGAGACATATTGTACAATAGCGTTCCCAATAGTTACATTCATAATAGCTAAAAATTGTAACCCACCCAAATGTCCATCAATAAATGAATAAATTCATACATGGAATGCTACTCAGAAACATAAAGAAAGAACCTACTGATAATGTAACACCAAGCATGACTCTCAAAAACGCCAATAAGTGAAGCAAAAGAAATCAGACACACAATTGTATAAACTATATACGTGAAGTTCTGAAGAGGCAAAACTAAACTCTGTTGATAGCAATCATATTAACATTTATCTCTGGGGTGGGACAACTGACTGGAAATAGCACAAGAGAATTTTCTGGATGATGGAAATGTTCTATATCTTGAAAAAGATGTTTGTTCACTAAACTGTCCACTTAAAATGCGTACGTTGTACAGTATGTAAAGTATACCTAAATTAAAAGATAGCTCGCAAAAAAATTTATCTGAATTAGCTCTAAGGAGATATGGTCTCCCACAGGTCAAAACTACTTCTCTTCTTATTATCTTGTGAGACAAGTTCCAAAGCCTCAAAAACAGAAGGTGTGTGTTTTAGTTCATGCCAGTTTTGAAATATACACCCAATCAAAGCAAAGGAAAAAGAACTATTATCTACTCCCTATGACAATACTTTCTGAATATTTGTTCTAACCTAGAGGAATTGAAATCAACCTGTCCTTTAGGTTTTATCTTATTTATCCCATTAATAATTTAAAGGTACTTTTAACAACACAATGGGGAAAGGACTCAAAAAATAAACTATAACACATTGAAATATTCTAATATCTTACTCATTCTAAAGTATTTATTAAATTCCTACTGTATTCCAGGTAAAACAACAGTCACCAGGGAAATGAAAATGAAAAATGTGTACCCTACTGTTAAAGGGTTCTAGTCCTGTGGAAGAGATATCCATGAACAATTGATGTTAAATAAATGTTTTTAAATATATATTGGCAAAGACCTCACTTGGGGAAAATATCACTTCTTATGCCTCTAAAACCATAACATTTAATATTGATGAATAATAAGTATGTGAGAAGTAAATATAATAAATTCAGTTACTCCTTTAGAAGGACATAATAATTTTAAGAAAAACTTATTTAGTAACTAACTCCAAATCACCACGTTTCTTAGCTCCAGGAAAAATAACACATACTCATACATTCCTTTAAAGAACATTACCCCACCCACAGCAAAGGGGATCAGGCAACTACGTGTTGTACTGCTTGCCCACAGCCTCCACTCCAACCGCACAGCAGGGGTAACCGTCCTATGCCAGGTAAAGATGAAGGCTAGTCAAGCTACGCCTCAAAATGAAGGAACTGGCTGGGTCAATTCTCACTCTCAGGAATCTAATCATGATACAAATCCCTTCCCTTTTATTCTCTCCTGACCCTGTTCTCTACTGAAACTATCCATTTCAAAATCAACAGCGACCTTCAACACTTGCCAAAGCCGATGGCCGGGGCTCAGTTCTCTTTAATAAGAGCTGTCAACAGCATGCCACACTGCTGACCTCTTACTTCTGTTTGGCCCGCAGGGCACCGCCCTCTTTTGACCATCCCCCTTCGTCCTGGCAGTGCCTTCTCACTCCGCTCTGTGGGCTCCTCCTTATCTCTGCAAGCACCCCAAGGTCCATTTGGTCCTCAGATCTCTTCCCTGTGATCACTCACTCTCTCTAGGTCAGCAGTTCTCAAATGTTTTGGTCTCAAGATCCCTTCACCCTTTTAAAAATTACTGAGGAACTCAAAAAGTTGTTATTTATGAGGGTTGTATCTATAGATAATTATTATATTAGAAAACCGAGGAAAGTTTTAAATGTTTATTAATTCATCTAAAAGCAACAATAAACCCATCAGGTATCAACACAAATAACACATTTTAATGAAAAACACATTTTCCAAAACAAAAATGCATATATTTAGTAAGAAGAGTGCTTACATTTTTGAAAACCTCTTTAACAGCTAGCTTAATAGAAAATAAAGGACTCCCATATCTATGTCTGCGCTCAGTCTGCTGTGATGTCACATGTAACCTCTGGAAAACACTACTATACTACAGCATTCAGTATTATCATACAGAGTTTTAACTCAGCAGACCCCTATAAAGTCCAAGGATCCCCATGGGTCCCTACTACACTTTGAGAACCACTTTAGGTCATCTCATCCAATCCCATAGTTTTAAATACCATCTCTTCCAGGGCAATTCTCAATTAAAAGGATCCCCCTAGGCTGAACTCGGTTGAACTCCAAGTTCAAACAGCCAACTGCCTACTCTCACTATTCCCACTTAGGTTATCTAACAGATATCTATTTTAGCTAATAAATACTTGAGTCCCCATCACCCCTACACCATTTTCTTCCTGCACTTTCGCCCATCTCAGTAAATGATAACTCTATAATTTACCAGCAGCTCAGGTCTGAGTCTTTAAAGGAATCCTGAATGCCTCTCTTTCTTTCAAATCCACATCTACGAGTAACTCACACCGAAATTCTATCAGCTTTAGGAATATATCCAGAATCCCACACTTCTTAGCCCTCCCTGACACTTTCCACCCGAGTCCAAGCTTACAGATCTTGGTCTATACTTTGGCGATAGCCTCCTAAATGGGCTCCACATCTCCTCCCGTATTCCCCTAAAGTATATTCTTGTTCACATAGCAACCAGAAGGATTTAAAGCATAAGTCAGATCACGTCATTTCTCTTCTTAAGACCTCAGGTACCTTCTCACCTCACTCAGAGCAATCTGGACTCTTGCTCATATCCTCCAGAGATGCTATGTGATCTGGCCCCCGACTACCTCTCTGAACTCGTATCTTTCAGCATCCCCCTTGCTCACTCCACTCTAGCCCTGCTGGCCCCTTTGCTGCTGCTCATACATCTCACCTCGGGATCTCTGCACTTGTAGTTTCTTCTGCCTGAAACACACTCCCCTCAGATGTCCTCACACTGAGGCATGCTCCCTCAGTCAACACTCACTCACCACCATATCAACCATGCCATCCTCGCCGACAGTCCGTACCCTGTCCCTGCTTCATTTTTTTCCCTAAAACTCATCATTACCTGACATACGTGTCTGTTCTTTGTTCTCCCCAGCCAGTAAATGAGAATGAGTCTGGCCCCGTGCTGTATCCCAGTACCTAGACCAGTGCCCACTATGTAGTAGGTGCTCAGTGCACATTGTTTGAGTGGATGAACAGAGATAACAGTGCAGAGAGCAGAGGGAGTTGAAGGTCTAAGTGACCAGGTAGCGAGGCCAGGAGAGCCACAAGCAAACCAGCATTCTGAAGGAACACAAAGCATTAAATGTAGAAAAAGGAGAGCCACAAAATAAAGGCTATGAACAAAAGGAGACAGCTGCTATTGGATTGCACTACTACGAAGGCCAGGAAACTAAATTATTACCATATGTTTATACAAATAGTAGCACTTAAAATTCATTCAGAATATGCAAACATCTTTGGGACAAGAGTGTTTCCCTCGAATGCCACCTGCGTCAATTCAGTGCAATCTTACACTTTTCATATACTGTAATATACTTAAATCTTGTCTTATACAGGTCCACGCAAAGGAAAATGGTTACTCTACTTAATCTACTCTCGAAACTTTCAGCCTACATAGTAACTTTTCAGTCATTCTCACAAACTGGTCCCATGAGAGAGAAAACACTGTAATCGTTATACTAAACTAGATTCCTATTGCCATTGAAATTCGAGGAGTCTGACTAGAAAACCGAACAGCAAATCACTTTGGCCCAGTCTAAGAATGAGTGTCAGGGTTATTTAAAAGTAGTTAATATCCAAGTCACAATACCATAAACAGCACATTGGTGGACAAATATTTTATCCAAAAAGAATTTTAAAAATTGTTTCTCCATGCTAACCAAGGAAGAAAAGCAGCACCTACAGACTCAAGTCATGACAGGTATCCCAGAATTCAGCTGGCCAGTGCAGCCGTCAGTAGTCACCGGTCGTTTGCCATCCCTCGTGGAGGGAACGTGAGAGGAATGGGGAAGAGGTGTTCAGGAGAAGGTGATTCCCCAACAGCTAAGGTTGTGGGTTCATAGCTCATGGGGGACCTTGACTGAATCTGCTGCCAATTTAATGTGTCATGATTCAGACTTAAAAATGACACAGTACACCATTGTCTTAGTGAATTACCTTTCCACAGGCTCCACACACACACAATAGCAAAAGAGGCAGTGTCTCTTAATAGAACGGAGAAAAAACTGTCCCATCTGTTACTGACATATACTCCTCCTCCTAAGGTACTGCTTGTGTCAGATTCTACACAATTAAGCATGTGCTCTTGGAATCTCACAAATAAAACAAGGACAGAGTGATTTTAAAAAGCAAAATAATAAAAGTATACAAAATTTAAAGAAAGAAAAGAAAAAGCAGAAAAGGTAGTTCCCTAAAAGTTGTCCCTTAACCACCCTAAGAGACTTGAGGAAAGAGGTTATAATTCTGAGGCTCCACTAGCTGAGCAGAGAAAACTAATCTATCTGTCCAGCTACCTATATTATCTATTCCTTTTGTTTGAGAGCAGACACGGGTAAATCATCAATGCTCACAATGTCGAACACATTTTGCTAGGAACTGGAAAACTCTGTAAGATGAACAGAAATTTCCGTTTAGAATTGCCCAGGGTCGTAGAGAAAGCTCGGGCTTTGATTTTGACAGATCTGGGTTTAAACCAGGGATCCTGCGCTGAGGAACTGTGTCGCCTTGGATGAGGCTGACTGGATGTGTATCTGGGCCTCGGTATTTACTGTCTTGGCTGGAATGTGCTTCCCAGATACAGCAGCTCATTTCATTCCCTTCCCTCCTTCCTTGAGTGTTAGCTTGTCACTGAGGCCTTCCCTGACCTCCCTACTTTGTATGATAGCCAACACATCTCACACACACACACACACACACACACACGCACACACACACACACACACACACACCATTCATACTCATACTTCCATCCACTTCTCTGCTTCATTTTTCACCACAACCTGATCATTATCTAGTATACATGTACTTTACTTATTCATTGAGTTTATCCTCTTTCTCCCACGAGGCTCTAAGGCCCAAGGTATGGGTTTGAGGTTTGTTTTTGTTGTTGATCACTACCTAACATAGCTAAAGAAGGGCACAGAACATCAAGTTTACACCAAAAACCTATCGAATGAAGGAAGCTCAGGAAGGTCTCTGCAAGGTTCTAGGGCTTTCGTTAGAGCATGTAAATAAAGACCTTCGGACATAAAAGGCACTCAGTAAATAGTAGACATTATCTTTAGAGAAGAGACTATCTGAAACTCTTAACTCTTATTTTTTTTAAAAACATAATGAGAACAACATCAGAGATGATACAGGGCAGCTGACTGAGTAGCAAAACAGTGAAAGGAGAAATAACTGCTATAAATCCATGGGAGTGAGATCATTCTGGGTTACTATAATAAGAAGAAATTTATACATTCCTTTACAGGAAACAAAGTTTAAGAGAGGAGTGTGTTTGAAAACAGATTCTGGGTTATAGATGGATGTGACTTATGTGTTCTTTACCCCCTGGCTACTAACCCCAAACATGGCCCAATCAATGAAAAAGAAAACTAGGGCAGTTTCATTTTACTTTGATTATTCACTTCGATAGAAAAGCAATAGAACGTGAGAAAGTCAGGACAATAATCATGCCTTCAAATATCTTTCTTGACAATTTTCTAACCGTGTGTGAGTTTATAAGTGGATACCTTAATAACGAACATTTTTCCACAAAATATTTTGGAAGAAAAAGATTCTATAAATGAGCTATTACTTCTCTAAAAGATTCTAAAAATATCTATTCTATAAAGGAGCTATTATATTATGTATAAATCTTTGTTTTCCATTATGGTTTCTTTCTCAAATTAATGCAGATAGAAATAAATTTATACAGTCAAAACAAAAATACCCAACACATCTTTGAATGTGATATAAAAAAAATTATCAAGTGTGCCCCAAGATTAAAAACCTCTGCATAAAAAAGAGTTACCAATATCAAGGAAGCTTTCTTCATTTTACTAAAGTTTTTCAGAATTCCTTTAAAATTAGTGAACTTCTCTTCTTAATCTAAGTGTACTCAATTTATTAAAAATATCATTTATATAATTTTCATAAATGCATTGCATGAAAAATACAACTGTGATAAGAAAAAGAAAACACTAGGAAAAGTCTATGTTCTCAAATTTTGGGGAAAAAAATAATAAATAGTGAATGCCCTGAATTAAATAATTTAACAACGTAAAAATATTTATAATGTGGGATGCAAACCACATTCCTCCTTGGAAACTATTTCCACCAATGCCAATTCAAAGTAAACATTACAATATTTTTAAAACAGCCTTTTTACATAATGAAATGTTAAGATATGTCATAATAACACATTTTGCAAAATTAAAACTTCCAAACACAGCTACTCAAAAAACAATAATAAATGAACTTCTCCAAGGCCCTTCAAATATTAATTTTAACATTTCTAATCATAATATAGTCTTATGTAAGTGTGCAGCTAACATATCATGCTATTATCCAGCTGGCATACTTAGATTGTTACGTTTCTGGTTTCTTTCATGGCAAAGATGTAAAACACACTACTAATTTTCAAAATCTCAAAATACATAACTGTGCCAGACAACCATTATCTCTACTCTGATCATCATACCTTGAGTTTTCTACTGATTTAAATCAACATTTATTCCACTTACTATTTGCTTAGTACCATAACACATGTTTTAAGAAATTATTCATTAGTTTAAATCGTGCCAAATACACTTCCAGGAAACCGTGTTCTAACGTGCCTACGGAGACTAAGGGATGGTCCAGTAACCTTGATGCAAGTCCTTCTCTGCAAAATTAATCTAACATGGGATTCTCAAAAAATGAAAAAGTTCACCACCGTATGCGACTCATTTAGGTTAATGAGCGGCACGTGTACGTGTTACATATTTCTATCAGGGGTGCTTTATACACCCCTATTTAGTGCTCAAAGAGTACAGAACCAGCTGAATTTTCATATCACAAAACTGATTCTGCAGATCTGCACATTGTACATTTAAACCAGAACATTAAGAATTTCTTCTTGAGGCTGATTTCTGTATCACTGGTATATCCTACGAATTGCAACTATTTTCACTTACAAATAATAATACACTAACTCAGAATGATATTAAGCAACACTGAATTAAAGGACCAAAGTACATCAGAATCTCTCCGGACATTATCATATGGACCCATAGCAGTATCACATAACAAAAATGATGACAAATAACCCCCTCAAAATAGGGGAATTATTTAGAAATCAAATCTGACTTAGAAGGATAAAATTATATGACATAGTAAAACATTAGGCAATAAATTAATTAATGAAATCAATAAACAAAAATCAATCTCATTTCAGTAAGTAATGTCTCAAAGACATCAGGGTTTCTGCCAACTCTAAAAGCATTACTGCGGGCAATTATTCTCCCCCTCATTCCTGACCTAATCCAACTGTGTATGAAAAATAGTCAAATTATAAAAGGGGGCTGAGTGAGTTTGTACCTAAGTTTTTAATAATTTTTTGAGCTCTACCTTAAATGTCTTCCCACCTTATGTACCAAAAGCACCTACTAAAAAGCAAAGCAACAAAAACAGGTTTCCCATTTCTGCAGAATGACACGCTAGATACTTTAAACTACACTCCCAGTGAAAAGAACTAAAGTAGAAGAAGATGTAACCTTTTTTTTTTTTTTTTAATGAACCTGTGAGGTGACAATAAAGTAAAAGTGGGAAAGCTGGGAAGTAGGAAGCACCAAAACCAGAACTCTGGTCACCTTGAACTTCGAATTTCTCTATCTTTAATTCTTATGAGCAGGATATATCATTTTCCCCTGGAATAGATTTGAAATGTCTTTTTATGTGGTATGTGCACGCCAGCAGTTAATTATCACTTTTAAATTCAATTTTCACCAACTACTTTTAAAAAAAAACAAGTTATCTCAGTTTCCACCGCTGATCGCTGGCACCCCGAGAAACATCTTATTTCCTTAGTTCCTACAGAATATACAATTTTGACAGAGTAATCTCATCTTTTCTCGGAATTATTTAAGAAAGTTTATAAATATAAAATACATGTAACACAACAATAGCCAACAATACACAGGTTGTACATTTAAGATACAATCTAAAAGTCTTTCCTGCCCCAAGATACTCTGTAACCCTATTTTATTGTTTTCACTGCACTTTTGCATGTCTGAAATATTCTTGTTTGTCTACCTCTTTGTCACTTATCTTCCTGAACCACTCTGCCCGGCTCCCATGGTATTGTAAGTTCCATGAGAGAAGGGATCTTGTTAGCAGGGCTCACTATTGTAGTCTAGTATCTAGAACAGTGCAGAGCACAAAGTGGAGATGCCAGGAGCTGCCAGATGAAAGCAAGCAATCATCAATGGATGAACATACCCAAGGCTGCAGCACTGCACAATTCCAGGGGTACCATTCACTCACATACTGTGGGTTGCACAGTGCACGAGAAGTGTATCCTTGTACTGTGGCCGAAAGTAGGTCAGCAGTTGTGGCAGCCAGAATGGAGACCCTATCTGACTCCAGTTTAGCCTGTTATGTTTACAGATTGGGCATATTTACCCTTCCCTTGCTAGAGATAGCAAGAATTTTCTCTCCAGTGTTCACTCAAGATTAATTTTATTCTTTGAATAACTAAATATGTATTCATGTTAAGGTCTTCATGAATGCATACTCCTGCATCAACTTTCCGGTAAATAAAAAGTTAACATTTTAAATTATTGACTAAGGATTCTGAGTCCCAACTATAAGTTAGCCACTGTAAACTCCTTAATCAGTTTCTCAGTCTTCCCTGGTTACAAATGTCTTTAGGGAAATTCGTTAGTCAACTGAGAGGTGGCACAAACACCAGATTCAGGAATGGTCAGTTCTGTGATTCATCAATATTAACCTTCAGTGTAAGAGAGCCCACCCAAAATCTTTTAGAAGAGTCCAGACATAGATAAGGAAGGTTTCACAGGCTGTCAGGCCCAGGTTCATGCATTACATCACTCCAAGGGCAAGAACATCCTCTTACATCCACATCCTCCTATGATTCCAGTCTCCCAGGGCCTCAAGGGGTTACATGCACGACCACTGGCTGACCCATCACTAAAAGGTTACTTTCTACCCCCAGTGCTTGTAAGGCTATCATGCCATCTCTCCTAACCTTAGATCTTGTGAGGCACCTCTGGAAAGCACTGTGCTAGGAGCAGGTCCGTCTGTGAGAATGCCAACTAGAAGGCCTGTGGTAAGCACCAACACCCAAGAAGAACTGTGTCCCTGCAGGAGAATTACAGGCGGAATGGAAACTTGAAGTAACACTGCATGAACATCTATTTTCTGTTTCATCCTCCCGTAGGTTCCAGGTCTTTACTTCCTTACACAGCCGAGTCATTTTTTTATATAAAACTTTGAGGAAACTCAACACATAAAACACATAAAAGCAGAACTGTTGGTTGATGGGACAATCAGGTGGCTAAAGGCCTTGTCCTTGTCACTCACCCCTCACCCACCCTGGTGGCATGCTGGAATCCCAAGGGCAGTAAGGAACCATGCCCGAAAAGCAACGGCCAGGTCCTCACCTACAATAGTGATAATGATGATAATTTAATTTAATAATGATTGTCTATAAGAAAAGAATTAAGGAACAGGACATTATAGTCCTGGCTTCCTATCAGCCTGTTCGAAGTAGAGTGCTTCTGTAAACCGTTCACCCATCTCAGTGGTAATCGCCTTCTCAGTTTGAGAGCTTAAATCTGTAGGGGCGCAGAATTCTTTTAGTTCAGGAGAAGCCACATTGGTACTGCATTGTGCCTGTCCAAGAGATTGCAAAAGCAGCATCATTCATGAGGCCAGGGGGATTTGCCCAGGTGAGTGCAGCTGCCTGACCCAAGGGTTTAGCCCAGGTGAAATATTTAGCCAAACAAAGAAAAATGCTTAATTGACTTGTACACAAAGCATTAAGTATGTTCAGCAAGTAGCATGGCCAAAATACCCACAATAAAGAATTTGAGAAGTTTCATCTAACTATGGAAAAACTGAAGTTACTTATCATAGATGAGTCACTTCAATAAAAAAAAGAAAAAGGTTTGAAAATTTCCAGGTTGGAAGAGAACTTCCAGTGCTCCCTTCATGCACAACATTAGGTACTGGGAAATTTACAAGTCAGGTTCATTGTGTAATGTAACAGAGGAAGTGGTCTGGGTTTTCTCATCATATTCTTAACCATCGTTATTTATTTTACAAGAGATATGAAAACTAGTGGCAAAGTCCTTGTTTATTTTAATACTTCTATCCTCTCACTATGGCCTAATCTGAAGAGGCACTAACCGAACTGAATGAAAATTAGTTCTACCTAATAACAGGCTGAAATAACTTATGCTGGTACACACTTGGGATACTGTGTAGCCAGTTTTTAGCATGTTGCAAAAAAGTATTTAAAAACACAGAAGAAATGCTGAAGTTATGCTAAGTAAAAATGGATCTAGAATACTATAAATCTAATTTTGTACTTTTTAAGAGGTACGCATATTCATAGGAATAAAAACTGGAAGTATCCACACCAAAATATTATCAATGGCTACCTCTGAGTGGTGCTTTATATTTTGCTTTCAATGCTTACCAAATTTTCTATTTAGAATCAGCAAAATAATAATAATAATTATAATAATAATGATACCTTTAAAAACAAAAAGAAATTTTACTTACAGTAAAATTGATACAGTATATCTGGAATTTTGAGGTTTGTATATTTTGCAAATTTTGAGATTCTTATGTAAATGCTAGAGCTGTGTGATTTAAAAAAAATGTGTGATTGTTTGGCCAAACTCCAGTCCCAACTGCTTTGGAAGGACAGCTGCTCATATAACTGATAAAATGAGTCTAGCTTAATTGCTCTTGGCAGGATAGTAAGAGCAGTGTGGGAAATGACATGCGGCCAGAGTACGACAACACCCCTTCTCCCCCAATTCTCAAGAATGTCTCAGTCCATCATAAACCAGAATTGTCATTATTTGGGTGCGACCTCCTCAGTGACTAGACCTGGCCTATCTAGATGCTTTCACTTCTGTGAGGATGAGGCTTATTTAATTCTTTGTTTTAAGACTGCCTTTGTATTAATGCAAAGCATAAAAAAATTCTTGGACATGTTTGCAATCTAAATGTCACCACTGCATGTAATCAGTGAGACAGTGTAACTGTTAAAAGCACAGTCTGGAAAACAAATAAATCTAGGTTCAAGTTCTGGCTCCACCATTCTCATATGCATGAGCTTGGGCAAGGTTTCATAATGTCACAAGCCTCAGTTTATTCATCTTTCAAAGAAGGTTGACCATACCTACCTCCCAGGATTTTAGTGCAGATTTAAAATATTGATCAGTATATGCAGCATGTGCTAATTTAATAAAAATATTTTAGAATCCTAAATATACAGATTTTCAAATCAGATAGCCCACTATTGAAAAAAAAAAGTGAATACCATTTATTCTTGAGGTCACTTAAACTTAAAACCCACATCCTTCAGGGCAACTTACCAGCTATATACAACACTGAAGTGATCCCTGAGCCAACACTAAGCACTTGAATAGGTGTTCTACATTTTAAAGACATCAGGCTCTGAAACAATATTTTGAACTACATAAGAAGATCTCTTGCAAAATCTCATCATTCCTCTCCTATATTACCTTCATGAATAACTCTATAGTGAAAGGATCTGGATAATGGCACAAATGGTGTCACAGACACAATCAGATTGTATTGGGAATACAAAAGTCTACTCCTTCTACCTCCTATATTGGCCTCACAATCAACTCAGAATATATTAATAAAGGTATCAGAGCCTATGTTAGAAAGAGGGAATATTTTTATAACATCTCATACCAATAATATACTCTCACAAAAATTACGAACAATAACTATTGAAAATATTTAAGTTTAATATGCTAATTAAATGTTATAAGTATAACTATAAACGAAATAAAATGCCATGAAATGGGGAAAAGTAGCAAATAATAGTGAAAAGAGTAGGGCAGAAGATCCACAAACATTAGGATATTTTTCAAACCCAATTTCAAAAAAGGGAGACAGCACGATATACTGTCTCCACAACACACAATAAGAGACAGGCAGAACTGGTGCCGAATCCCATTTCTGCCACTTACTCTCTGGGAAATAGTAGGCCAATTATTTAACCACTTGGAAACTCAGTATCCTCATCTAGAAAATGGGACTCGTTTAATGTTTTCATGATGGTATGATAATCAGAGGCATAAAATGCTTGGCATGAATTACGTCTATAGTGTTTTATATTGGCAGAAGAAAAAACCCTAATGGAACGATCAAGGTGACGTATAACATGACATACTCTATGCCATAAAAAGAGTGAGTTTATCAAAAGTCAGCAGACATCCACTGAAGGTCACCAGATATAAAATAATGGGTGACACTCTGACCTTGACAATAAACATTGTTGAGGAGATAAGAATAAAAAGCTATAAGCAAGAAAATGAAACAACCATGTAACACTGTAACTTGGGGTACAGTTAAGGAGACAAGCAGGTCAAAGTTAACGAATAACAGGGAACCAGTCAATCTGATGCAACCACCACCCAATGTGATACAGCCCTGATATCATTCAGGGTAAGAGTAAAACCAATAAGTAACAGCTGACTCAAAGGACACACATTCAATGAGCTTTGACACAGACTGCCCCTTTCCCAGAAAAGAAGGCAATGATGCCTCTAGATAGAAACCTGTTATCACTGTAACGTGTCCAAAGTCGAATGTTGCCTCTATCATCTTTATTGTCTTTCAGGGAATAAGAAGGATTCTAGAGGGGCTGAGACAAAGATGCTGAAGGAAGAATTAAGAGTGATATCCCACTACATAGCCAAGTGTAGAGAATAATGGCTGCTATAGAGTTCTTGAGACCAGAGGGTGAGGTTCTGCCCTAATAATGGCCTCCATTCCCAGAGGCTCAGCTTGACTTAGTACAGCAAAGTCAGCCATGCTATGTTCAGTCCAAGCTCTAAGTTATTACATACCTCCGACAGTTACAGTTTTGCATTCATTGATAGGTTCCTTTAAAATTATTCTCATGTACGCTTCCTGAGGCAGGGTCTTGTCTTCTATTTCATAAGTTTCCCAACCAGACAATTTTGTACATCCCAAAGAACTCAATGGTGTACCTAGAAGACAGGAGCAATTTAAGCTTTTTTAGCCACTTCAAAAATGGAATAATTAAATTCTAAAGCTGAAAGAGACCATATAAATTAGTAGACCTTACTATAAATAAAAAGCATTAAAGTGTTAAAGTATTAGATTGGAAACAAAAAATTCGCAATTGATTTTCTCCACATCCCCCCCCCCATCTTTTCTTTCCCCTTGCTCCCTCCCTTCTTCCTTCTTCCTTCTTCCTTTCCTCCCTTCCTTCCTTCCTTCTTTTCTTTCTTCCATCCATCTTTTCTTCCTTCTCTCTTTCTTTTTCTTTAAGCTTTTTTGTTGTTCTCAAATATGCATAACATAAAACTTACCCTATTTTTCTTAATTGAAAACTAAAACCTGTAACCCTCTATTATATACAGATATTTCTCCTTTTATATACTTACCTACTGTCTTTAACTGTCAGCAAATAACTGATTTTCACAAATGCAGTATAGCAGCTTCAGTATGAAAACAAAGAGTAACTACCAATATATCCTCTTTACAAATTGATAAAAAGATAGCCATTTCTCTGGGAACAAAACATTACGCTCATAAATGATACCTTTTATTGTTACAGGTGTGTAAATGGGTATTGCATAACCAGAAAGCTAGAGATAACGTTTTGCATCTGACAAAAATAGTTACTTGTTCCTTTCGTCCCTCATGTACTTTAGCCCCACATGTACTTACATGTGAAAAAATGTGGAATCAAATGGTAGCCAGAAAGGAGGTGTTTCATTTTTATCATGTTTAATCAGTATCACTCTATTTTTTCTCTATAATCATCTATTAGAAGTGGGTTCTCAATTCTTTTCAGGATCATATAAGCCCCACATTACCTAAGGAAAACTAAGCCTATAAGTATTCTATCGCTCAAATTCAGAAGGATCTTGAACCACCCTTTGAAGCCCATCCGTGGACCCCCCAATAAAAATCCTAGGGACTTCCATGTACCAAACTGAGTAGTTGATTCATGAGCCAACTAACAGATTTAATTGTGAGGAAACAAATATTGGAACAACAACAACAACAAAAAGGCACTCTTAATAGTCCCTGAGGACCTAGTCATACCAGCCAATGCCTCATTTAATCATTGTTTATCCTTTCTGTAAGAAATAGTGCTACACTTATAAATAATCAAATACAGTTACAAAAGAAAGCCCGTCACAACTAACTAAAAATAACATAGGACTCTCTTGGCATTCCATTAGCTTACAAGTATTCACTTAAAGCTTCAGAGTAAATATATCTTTACATAAAAGAACATCATCTCCTGACAATACCAACATAGAGTGTACATACCTAAATATAAATCAAGGGGTTTCTCCCCCTCAAAAAAGTATATCTCAGGAAATAGTGTGTCACCTTATATTGAGGACCACACTAAGGTTCATATTACAAACACAAATCTCAGTTTATTTTGAACAATGAAATGCTTGGGAAAGTAACTGCAACTAACGCTAGCTTTGGATGTATAGGTCACTTGACAGAAACTGTTCAACAGAGAGGAAGCAAAGGAATAGAATGAACAATCATTTTGGAGGTAAGACCTAACAATAGAAAAAATGAAATATCATTTTTAAAAGCCTTTTAAATATCATTTTAAAAATCAATATGGATTTTGGGATTACAGATGGCCAATGGAATAGGGTTGTTTATCTCTGCTTCTGTCTAAACCCCCATTAAAATTATAATAAAGAGGCAAGAATATATAGATCCGTTAGGACAAAGGGAGCAAAAACATATATTAGAGCTGACAACAGACAAGAGTGACATTTTGGAAGCTGACAGCAGAGATGACTGCTGAACTGAGCTAGGCAGAGCAGGCTGGAACCTCACTGCCTGAGAAGCAAGCAAAAGCCAGCTGACGGCTCCAGAAGGACTCAAGAAATGGAGCTTCTGGTTCCTCGGAAGGAGAGGGCAAGAAGTTGAGAAGAGGGGGACTGGTTTAAAGTCTGTATACAAAACACTGTTAGACCCTTACTTTATACTATACAAGTATACAAAATAAATAAATAAATAAATAAATAAATAAATAAATAAATAAATAACTCAGAAAGGATTGAAGACCTAAACATAAGACCTGAAATTTATAAAATTTCTACCAAAAAAAAAAACCATAAGGACAAAGCTTCATAACACTAGATTTGGCGATCACTTCTTGGATATGACACCAAAAGCTCAGGTGACAAAAGCAAACATAGACAAATGGGATTACATCAAATTTAAAAACTTCATCAATTCAGCTAAGGAAATAATGATAGTGAAAAGGCAACCTAAAAAACAGGAGAAAACACTTGTAAACCCTATATAAAATAAGGGGTTAATATCCAAAATATATAAAGAATTCTTACAACTCAATACTAAAAACTAATAACCCAAATAAAAACTGGGCAAAGAACTTGAAAAGATATTTCTCCAAAGAAGGTACACAGATGGTCAAAAAGCATATGAAAGGATGCTGAACATCACTAATCATCAGGGAAATTAAAATCAAAACAAAATGATGTATGGCCTCACACATGTGAAGATGACCCCTACCTAAAAGACAGAAAATAGTGTTAGTGAGGGTGTGAAGAAAGAAAACCCTTGTACACAATTGATGCCAATCTAAAAATGGTGCAGCCACTATGGAAAACAGTATATGGAGGTTCCTCAAAAAATTAACAATAGAACTACCCTACGATCTAGCGATTCCACTTCTGGATATATGTCCACAAAAACTGAGAGCAGGATTTCAGAGGTATTTGCAGACCTATGTTCACTGCAGCATTATTCACAATAGCCAGGAGCTGGAAGCAACCTAAATGTCCATCAATAGATGAAAGGATAACGAAAATATGGCATATACATACAATGGAATATTAGTTAGTCTTTAAAAAGAAGGAAATCCTGTCATAGGCTACTACATGGATGAACATTGAAGACATTATGCTAGGAAAAACAAGCCAGTCACAAGAGGACAAAAACTGTCAGATTCCATTTATATGAGGTACATGAAGTAATCAAATTTAGAAATAGAAAGTAGAATTGAGGTTGCCAGAGTCAGGGGGCAGGGGTGGGTGGGGGAAGAGTTGTTCAATAGGTACAGAGTTTCAGTTTTGCAAGATGAAAAAGTTCCAGAGATCTGTTGCATAACAATGTGAATTTAGTCAACACTACTGTACTGTATACTTAAACATGGTTAAGATGGTAAATTTTATACTGTGTTTTGTACCACAATAAAAAAACAAGGAGGTTATTCCGGATTATCTAGGTGGATCCAATGAAATCAAAAGGGTCCTTAAGAGTGAAAGAGGGAGACAGAAGATGAGGTCAAAGTAATGTAAAATGAGATGTACTTGACCTGCTATTGTTTCTTTAAAAGGGGGGAAGGATACCGAGAGCCCAAGAATGTAGCCAGACTCTAGAAGCTGGAAGAGCAAAGGAAGGGATTTCTCTAGAGTCTCCAGAAAGGAATGCAGCCCTGTGGAGACCTTGATTTTAGACAATGAGACCTGTGTCAGACTTCTGACCTACAAAACTGCAAGATAATAAATTGTATTGTTTTAAAAAAGCAAAAACAAAAAAGGGGGGACACTTAGAACCCAAAATCTTCTCCCCACCTGGTAGAGCCAGCCATCCCTCCTCCCATAACAGGAGGCAGTTTACTCTGGAGAAAATGATACAGCAATACTTCATTCAGAGACATCAGATAAGACTGAAAGAGAGGCATTAAGATCTCAGCATTTATAGGATGGTGACACCTCTCCCTCCTTTTTCCCACATGACTCCCCCAAATCCTCACAGGCAGGTTTTTCCTTTAACCTTCAAGGAAAAAGACCTTCAGATTCTAATGTCTAGGAGTCACGACTCAAATGGCCAGGTCCTTGCCCAAAGACTCTATAGTGAAGCCCACTCCAACAAATTTCCACTCCACTTTTTATTGTCTCCTAAATATGAACAAAAAACTAAACCCTCACCATTCATTTAGAAAAGCCTCTATCACTAAAAGCAGTGACCAAAACAAGCTACTAAAAAGAGGGAACACAGAGGGGGGAAAGTGCAAAGAGCACAAGAAAAAAGCAAAATAATTAAATTCATATTCTCAAAGAAAAAGAGAAAATATTGCATCCATGATACAAGAACAGATCGTATTTTTAAAAAGGAAATATTCAGAGACCAATTTAAAAATTAAGTTTGAAATTACAGATTTGTTAGCAGAAATAAAAAGTTCAATAAATACTAAGAAAACGTCTCAGAAAATAGAACAAAAACACAGAGATGGGAAATAGATAAGAAAAATACATATGAAAATTAGAGAATTAAACTAGCAGGTCAAAATATCCAACTGACAGACTTGCAGAAAACAAAGAAAAGGATGGAAAGAAATTATCAAAGAAATAATACAAGAAAATTTCCCAAGTTGAAGGACATGACTTTCCGAATTGAAAGAATCATGAACATCAAAAATCCGTAAGATCTATGTCCCAATATAAAATTTTAGAATTCTGGGGATAAAGAAAGGAGTCAAACATAATCCAGGGAAATCATACACAACCAATTGGGAAGCAGAATGGCCTGAGACATTTCAACATAAGTATCACAAAATTCAGCCACAAATTAAATATAGTCTTAATAAAGTAAACACAGAGTATTTAACCACAGACCATCACTGCATCCAGAGAATGGAAAGACACTAAGAGTATGTGCACTGAGAGTAAAGGGTTGTATGTGAGAGGTAAATCCTCAGCAGGAAATCAATGTATCAGCCTAATATTAAAACAGAAATCAATAAATGGCACTTCAAGGCTACACTGTGTTTTTTAGAAACAGGCAGGTGAGCACCAGAAAATGTCAGAGTTGAAAGGTCTATCTTTGAGCAAAGGAGTAACGAAAGCATAAAATGAAGAGGAAATGGCTATAAAAGTATTATTTGGATTTTAAACAGTGTGCATGTAATTACCTCAAAATAAATAAAATAAGTAAATAAATAGAAGGAAGGGAGGAAGGAAAAAAGAAGGAAAGAGGGAAGAAATATTTAACAAAGCAAATCTATAAATTGTTACACAGTGGAGATATCCAATGTTCATCTACACAGAAATAATGAAAGTAGCAACTGTTCTAACATTATGTAAATGGTCACTTGTGACTTGGAATACAATTTCCAATTACAGTACCATACATGAATTCCAAAAGTGCTGCATCACAAACAACACAAATGATAACATGCTGTGGAAAATGGTATTGGATGCTTCAAAAATGTGACTTGAATAATGAAGATACGGACATAAAATATGTATATAAAGAGTTGGAAGAAAACTGTTCTGAGGTAAAAAAAAAAAGCACTCGTTATAATATTGTTTTACATAAATATGTGATTATTAAATACATGTACATAACTAAATTAATTAGATATTACAAATATGTGTTTGATTATTACATCTATATCCTCAACCCATTCTTTATATGTTCAAGTTGGTCACAAAAATTGTTTGTTTATTTCTTCTCAGTGGGAAAACACAGGAAATATAAATCCGGCATAAAAGGTACATAGAGAAATTAAAAATCCATTTACCTGACTCTGTTACTTTTCTTCATCAGTTTTCTTTCCAATCTAGGAGAAAATAATAAGTAAATTAAAGTGCATTCTTCAGGTAATGAGCTGCTTATAAGAAAAAAGAAACCCCTAAAATCCAAGGTAATTATTATTCACTTCTTTTCTCTATCCACAGCAAAAATTGTTCTTTCCCACTTCCCAAATAATTTGTCTGTCATGGTATTTAGAATAAGCTTTACTAGGCAAAGCCAAGCAGAAGCAAGCATGTGTACCCAATGTCAATAAAAAATAGCACATTGAGTACATCTAATGGTATGAGTTTTAAAATCATATACTTTTATAAATTACCTCTCTTTCGTTCAGGTTAATAATTGCTAATTAACGATACAGAGAAAGATAAAAAAAACAAGAAAGCACATTTTTCAAACCACAGAATTACAATTGCTGGGTCAAAGAGGTAGTAGCAACATGTTTAGATTTTCATTTTTACCAGAACACAATCAATAGCAAGTGGAACAATTACCGATTACATACATATGTGTATGATCAAAGAGCTTATAGATTTAAACCCACATCACCTTAAAGGCTTAGAAATGCTTCCTCATTTAATTACCTGAGAGACATTCTCAACTAAAAATGAAATATGATCCTTCGAAAACATGACTATACAGTCATGTGCTACTTAACGACAGGGGTATGTTCTGAGAATTGATCGTTGCGCGTATGTCAGAGCGAGCATTTACACACACCTGGATGGTACAGCCTGCTACTGTAATTGTGTGGGCTGAACCTTCGTAAGCTTGGTAGTGCAGTAGGTGTGTTTGTATCAGCATCACCACAAACAGGAGTAATTGTTGTATAACCCTGACAGTGGGCTTTTCTTTTTGTAATGCATGTGTCAGACTTCAGCTGTGATTGCTGAGGCCTCAAATTCCAGGAAAGCTATCTGGAAGAAACACACTGCCAGCCACAGGACTGGATAAAGATCCAAGCCTCCCCACACTGAGGCTCCTTTGTTTTAGAGATCTTGATTGATTTAGATAACTGAACATTTGGGCTTCTTGTTTCTTTCTCTTCCCGAGCTTTAAATTCCTGCTCTTATGTTTTAAATTCACCAATAATGAGGGAGCCTGAGCAACCCTAGGCCCACACTACTGATCCTAATAAAAGCAGAACCCCAGGCTCTCTCTCTCTAACCAGGCGCGCGCGCGCGCGCTCTCTCTCTCTCTCTCTCTCTCTCTCTCTCTCTCTCTCTCTCTAAACCTCAACCTTGTTGTGTGCCTTGTAAGCTCCAGAGCCTGTAAATAATAAACATTTTTTTCTTCAAAGTTTCCTAATACTTATTGCTGAAGGGTGTCTTGCAGTGGAAATATGCATAAGAACCATGGGGTCCATCCAGTTGTTACACTGGTTTAGAAAGGGGAGATATCTGGGGGAAACTCACTGGGCCCAGGTTGAGTGCCCTCAGGCATTTGTAGCCAATTACTGAGATGGCACAAAACAATTAGTTGTCCTAAGACATAAGGATGGCTATGAGGTCACTAGGCAACAGGAATTTTTCACCTCCATTGTAATCTTATGAGACCACCGTCCTACATGCGGTCCATTTAAAATGCTTCATGCAGCACATGACTGCATTTGTAAAATACATATGTGAATTATGGTACCTGAAGAAAAGGGTACTTTCCTTAAAAATTTTGCTTAGAAAAGTTCTTATTGTTCTCAATGCCTTTAATTTTCATTAAATATTTATTCTTGTTTAATATCTTTAAAAAATCCAGGTTCAAAAGGCAAGGCATGTAGATTAGTTTTTAAAGTGTTTATTAAATTGCATTAATATATGTACTACACACATAAAGAAAAGCACAGAAATCTTGAGTGGCTTACTGAATTTTCCTAAAGTGAACAAGTATGTGTAACTACCACTCTTCCCCAAAAGTCACCTTTGCCCTGACTTCGGATATCACACATTAGTTTTGTCTGTTGGGCAAGGTATTATTTTCCAGGAATCTGAGAGTCTAAGAATCCCTATATCTGGACCAAAATAAAATGCTTTAGGAAGAGAGAAGTAAGTAGTCATTGACTACAAGGGGATATTATTTCAGAAAGATGTTGATGTCTCTGAGGAAGGTGTTTGGGCGGTTGGATGATTGTTTGAGGTCGACCTTCAAGTTCTCCAGAAACTGTAGGGCAGAGAAGCTGTTTTATGATATAAATAGAAGGGGAAGGGCCTTCCTATCGTCCAGGATGAATGTACTGCTGAGGGTAAGATACGGGAAGGGGAAGCAGAAGGAAAGGGGGGCAGGGGCAGGGAGGGAGACTGCACTTACTTTCTGTAGGTACAAAAACACCTATAAAATAAATAACCAAACTAGTATGTGCTAGTAGCTAGACTAAGTTACTGATACATCATCTCATGTGATTTTCCAACTGCTATGAAGCCTATAATCAGATAAGGATATTGAGTCTTAAACCAGCTAAGTATGGTGCCCATACTTAGCAGTAGAGGAAGTTAGTAGAGGAAATAACACTCTTCCTTTTGACAGCTTCTATGCAGGTCTAGAGACACCAAACACAAAAAGGGAAATGCTCCCAGAAAAGAGGTCATTGTAATTAGATACAGAATATATTGCATTGTCCTTGCCAATGAATCATTTAAAAGCAAAGAACCAAGCAATTCTGCAAAAGTGTCTGCAAAATCTTCAGAATAACCAAAAAATTGAACATCGGCCTACTTATCTTTCTGTACCTCAAAGAAGTTTCAAAAGAAATCCTTACACTTCACAAGGTCTGATTTTCTGACATGTTAACTTGTTTTATCACTCTGTATGCTCTCCCACTACAATGGGGAAATCAAAAGAACTTGATGTCCCTCAGAGAAACTCACAGATGCAGAGAGACAAATGAAATGGAAAATCATTGAGGAACCTATGATAAAGCCACTTCCAAATGATATGTCAACCTGCATGAATACTTAATTCTATAATAAGTACTTTCAAAAAGCAGGGGCCAAAATGGGAACACGTTCAAAAAGGGAACTTTCTATTCTACTACTTGAAAGGGAGAGGCAACAAAATATCTAAATAAATTGACATAAGACTATATGTGATGTACCTCCTGCGTCCTCATTGATAAATATAAAATAATATATCAAGGACAACAACTATGATTGCCAGACATCATGAAATTCATTACATTTAATCCTACAAAAACCAGGCAAGGGACGAGGGTTTAGGATCCCCAACTTATCAAATGTAGACGTTGGACTCAGGGAAGTTATGCAATTTGTCCAAGGCTGCAAAATTGTCCAAGGTCAAAAACTTGTCCAAGATTGTACTGAGGGAAGTAGGAAAGGATTGGTTCCAAATCAAGTTTGTTGGATACCAAAGACATGGGACTGTTCTGGCTTAATGATGAAAGCAACCAATTCTGCTTTTCAATTCCAAAGCATTTAATGATTCAGTATTTTCTGGTTTCAAATTGCTTTTGGTGTGTCCTCAGTAACGGATATTAACACTCCTTCCTCCTGTGAGATGGGGGAAGTGCCTTGTTAGTGAGTGGCTTGAGGTCAGGAAACCAAAATAGGTCTGGATGGACTCTTTTTATAGATTAGGTAACTGCTAACGTAGGTAAGAACTCTCTGGCGATGTCTTTATATGGGATCTAGCACAGGAAATGCATAGTAATAGCTGCAGGCTTGATTTTTACAGTGGATACATGCTGTGAAGATACATGCTGTGAGAAGTTCTTTCTGGGACTAGCGGGTAAGCCAATTAACTATGCTCATCTTGCACAATAAAGTATCTAGGGGGAAAAATTATCCAAATTACACTTGTAAGAAAATGGCTCTAAACTTTCAATTAAGACTGGCAATACTAAGTCAAAATCTTTGTAGACATTAACCCAACAACATTCAGAAAAATATTGGGAGAGGAAGGAAAGAAGAAGATACCCTTCCCTTATTGACAATAATTCTGGTATAGAAATACTCAAACTCCTATATTTTCACTACTAGTGACTTCCTCTCAAGAAAAACCACACTAGGGCAGGAGAAAGGTTCAAAGAGTAAAAAGGAATGAGCATAAGAAGCAAGGCTGAAGAAGGAAAAGACTGAAGTTCACGCAATTCTGAAGGGCGTGGCAAACTCCCATTTTATAAGTTTCTGATGAGACCAGTAAAGAGTTAACGGGAGTGGGTTTGTGAGCTGGCAGGATGGGACAGGCAAAGAGTTAATAGGAGCGAGCTTATAAACTGGCAGGAGTAAGCTTAAACATTAACGGCTTGGCTCTGACTCAGTTCCTGTCACCTGCAGGCTGACAAGCACCTTACATCCGTCATAGGTAGGAACAAAACAGTTCCCAATTGCAACAGCAACCCTTACACACTAACAAACACCCATCATAGATGGGAATAGGACAGTTCCCAGGAGAAGGTAATTGTAATGGCAGCCCCCCTGCAGCTGACAAGCACCCTACATCCTGCATGGATAAAACCTCAGCACTTCTCTTTGGTGCAGCTGTCAATATTCTGCTCTGCTCTGGCAAAAGTCCCTTTGCTACTACTATCTTTCTTCCATAGCTGTCCCTATAGGGATCTGTCCTGGCAAAACTTCCCTTGGCCAGAACTGTCTCTCTCTTTGACTTTCAATAAATCTTTTCTTACTCTTGTAGAGTCTGGGAATTCCTTTTACATTCTGCAAACGACCAGGGGTTAATTCTACACCAAGACAGTTTGCATTTTTATGGCCAGTCCTTTCAAAGTGTATTATTTCCTCCTAGACCAGGGAGGGCAGTGGTTTCATCCTGGGTGCCAACCCGATTGACTGACAGGGAGTTGCAGTTCAGAGAACACCACGGGAGACAAAGCCAAAATCAACTGCCATTGTCTACCATGTAAACATGACACAGAAATTGCAGCAGACATGCTTTACTTTTGGCAGCTCTGCCCCAAATTCTATAATGATAATTCAGTTGTTTCTTCTAAGATAGAGTACAGTGTATAATTAGACATGAATAGTAGAGACCAGTAACAGCATAAGATCAATTTAATTATATTTTTCTATTTTTATTACATTTTTCTATTAGAATAGTAAAAATGACTGAAAACTTTCTCCTTCATAAACAGCATGTTATAAAAATTAAATCTTGGTTTAAGAGAATACAAAATCCAAAGTACACAGTACTTTTTTCTTCTAATGTCTAACTCTCAAATAAACACAGTTTGAACTGAACCTCTTCTTTCTTTGCTCTGCTTGGAGAAGAACCTTTACAATCTCTCAGTATGGAGGGATTCAACTACATTTGAAAAGCCCCAGGTACCATGTCTAGTTTATGGAATATTTACAAAGAGAAACAGGCCCAAAATGGAGTCACTTTTACTAAGCCACATCACCAAACCAAAACTTACTAACCTAACTGCAGTTTCAACCTGCCTCAGGAGTGGACCAGAATTTTAAGCCAATCAGTCAGGGATTCCCTGATGAACACTAGTGAGGTAATCTGCTTGATAAGACCCCCTGCCCTCCCTTGAGGGGATGTGTCCTTGTCTGAAATAATCTACACTTCCCACTGCGTAGTCCCACCTGCTTTCTGACAATAACAAACCTTCCATTTTGGATAACTCATCTGGGTGCCCTTTTACTTACTACATGGGTTGCTGCCCGATTCAGGAATGGCTTCATAAAGCCAATTAAATCTTCAAATTAACTTGGTTGAATTTTGGTATTTAAGAGGTGAATGAAAGTTGCCATCTCCTACTGAAAATTAACACTGAAGACCTGAGTGTGACCTCAAGGCAAACAACCAGAACTCTCCCCTTCCACAAAGAGGAACCTAGTACCTTCCTTAGCCTAAAGGAAAGAAAAGGTACTTTATCCCTTTGTTCAGCAAACATTTATTGAGTGGGACATATAGAGATAAAGACTGGCTTCCTTGAAGGAGCTCCCAGTTTAGCAAGGAGAGACAGGCATCAACTATTATTTACATTTCTATGGAACACCTGATACCAAGGAGGTAAACATCAACATCAACACGCGAAAGCCCAAGTAGGGGCCAGGCACAAGTCCCAGACATTTTATGTTCCTCATTTCAATCCCTGAAACAAGCCTGTGAGAGGCAAACGCCTTGTCCTTTTTCCTGATGGGAACTAGGGTGTATGGGACACAGAAAAGTGTTTTCCAAACAAAAAGATTATTTTTTATTCTAATTATATCTGCAGATACCCTATCCCTGCCCTAAAATATAAATCTCAATCCTTATTTTACCTTTGGCAGGCTGCCCAGAAGAGTCTCTAATTCCCAGAACTTTCACTGAGAAATCCACAAATTGAAGGAATAATTTTCTAACCGGCTCTGTTACCAAGGGCCCCATCAAAAAAACCCTGTGACTCTAGTTTAATGGAGACAAGTTTTGATTATTATTAAATCCCTGCCATTGATATGCTAATAGAATTTTCCTCATACGTTATTTAATCACAGCTCCTTGAGGGCAAAAACCACACTTTATCAGGCCCACAATGTCCTCATTACCTCGGACAGAAACTGGAAAGCACCCAACAAAACCCCATTCATGTTTCTGTTACCAATTATACCAAATCAAATTTCTCAGTTCAGCCCAGTCAAGCCATCTGCTCACCCACCTTTACTTTCCAAACTTAGTCATTATTTTCAAAACTGGATTATGACCCACTCTTAAAAGATTTATTCATTGCTAAAGGATTGCTCCTGCAATTCCCTATAATGTCCTTTCCCTAACTGCTCCCCACCCTTTTGATCCATGTTTATCACCTGGTTTAGAAAAAACAATGGAAATATATTTGCAACGATGGAGGAATTATCCACGTGCTCTTTTTTGACTTAATGAAAACATTTGTTTCTCAAGATATTACATATGTATCCAAAAAATTCTGGATTGGTAATTACCTCCACATAATATATTATTATAATTTAGCTTCTATAAAAACCATCTTTACACAGTCTATGTCACTATCAAAATATTTTCAAACATAAAAAACTGTTAATCTTTTCAAAAAATTATCTAAACTATCATGTCTAATCTGTAGTCCAAGTAGCTTCTCTTTGAAACAGTCACATTATCTAACTAATCAGAAAGTCTGATAAGCATAGATTAGGTCATATCCCAAACAGTAGTATGTACAGGTTAGCAATTTAATAAACACTTTAAAAACTAATCTAAATGCCTTGCCTTTTGAACCTGAATTTTTTTTTTAGATATTAAACAAGAATAAATATTTAATGAAAATTAAAGGCATTGAGAACAATAAGAACTTTTCTAATTTCCTTTTTAAATACTTTGAAGTAACATTATGGCTTCAAAAGAAAATTCAGCATGAACTGTAAAACCAAGATACCACAATAAACTCTGCAAGTAGCAAAAGAAGCTTTTGTGTTCCTAAAAGAGGTAAAATTTAGCTGGTTAATAAGAATATAAGACAGACTGAAAGAGAATCCTAAATTTATTCCAATATAGAAACAGATTAAAATATTAATACAGGTCCAGGGCAGATTATGGGAAATGTTTTTAACTGAGAATCAACTAATTTACTGAAATTGGATTTGTAACAGACATATATCAGGGTTTCTGTTCACTACTCCTATTTCTGGGAGATTCTGCCACACCCTCAGTCTCAGTGGTTTTCAACTGCTATCTTCCGTATCACCTGATATAACTACACACACACACACAAACACACACACACACACACACACACACACACACACACAGAGCCATAGCTGATTGGACCTAGAACACCTGACCAAGAGACAGCCATTCATAGGCTGGCCTATGAGTTGTGTTTACAGGCAAAAATACGGGGGTCAGCCAATCAGATTCTCTGCTTCAAGAACTGGAATAAAGAAGGACTAAAGGAAGTTGCCAGTTAGATGTAAAGGTAAAGAGGGACACTTCGGGTCAGAGAAACCTTCATTGGACAGGTCTGTCATAGAAAGCGAGAACTGAACCCAAGCCAGAGCGTACCCTGAGATTCTCACAACTACTTCCTGACTACCACCCTCATCCCCCTGCCTTTGAGTGAGACTGACCTGGTTTTCACCACCCCCCAAAACACCAAAAGACAGAAAGGATAGCAGCGTAAGTTAAATTTTTATGTGAAGACCTACTGTTAAGGTAGTTAGAATAAAGCCACCTTCTTTTAGACTGTTTGGAGTAAACAACTCATATCAGTAAGAAGTCTGAGGTCAAATTTTTAAAGAAATGCATTTTTTTTTTTAAATTTTCAACTTCCTCTCTATTCTGGACTTCAGAATAGAGAAACTTCAGGTTTCTCGCCTATAAAATAAGGTCAACTTATAAGAAAGTCCCTAAGTTCTCTTCTATGGTTTATACTCTCAGTATAGGCAGTCTCTGGTATATCAACATGTCCCTCTCAGACCAAGGAGGACTCTAGTTTTGGACAAACAGTTTTGGGGCAGTGGTGGAAAACATTCTCTGTTACCTGGGCTATCACAGGATAAATTCTTATGCTATCAAATTCATAACTGGAACTAACATTTTCCTTATAAAAATTCTTAAAATAAGCGCTTCCCAGGCTATCCCATTTTAACTAAATGTATATAGAATATTAGAATTTTTCATACTATTTTCACTTGCTCTACTTTTCATTTAAAATGCACTGTATACCTGAAGCTGAAGCTAAACAATAATGAATGTCAACTACAATTTTATATATATATATATATATATATATATATATATATGGAGAGAGAGAGAGAGAGAGAGAGAGAGAGAGAGAGAGAGATACAAGAAGTGGAGTATAGCATTAGGAATAGAGACAGTGGAAATGTAATGGCTGTATGCGACGTCAGAGGGGTAGTAGATGGGGGAAGGGGGGTTATCACTGTGTGAGGGATATAAATGATAAATGTCTAACTATGACATTGTTTTGTACACCTGAAACTAATTTAAAAAGTGTAAAAAAAAGTTAAAAAAATAAAATGCACAGTGATGCTAAAATGCCCTGCCTCTCCCTTAGTTTAAAGAAACTAAGAAGCAGAGCACCTGAAGAACTAACTACCCAAGACTTTTCCCAAGTAATGTTCCCATTCTCCATATAATAAAAAGGAAGAGAAAAAAAGGAGAAGGGAAAGGAGAAGAATTACTTTCCTGTAAGTATGACTTGGGTGCTTTCAAAACAACCTCTACTATTTCTGAATCACTAATGAAACATCTATGTCAACAGTTTCAATGAATTTTTCCTTCCCACAGTTAAGAAATATATATCCCTCAACACCTCCATATTTGTGTAAGGGTATTTGGAGAAGTGTGCTGCAATACCTGCACATTCTCCCCCATCATTCATCAGAAGACATTTTTGCACTGGTCATGGTTTCCTCAAGCTCTACGGCTTAATTGATTAACCACAATACAATCTGAGACCCAAGCAACTCTGTGAGATTAAAGATACTTTTTAAAAAAGATATAATCATCTAATACCTTCCTTGTATAATAAATAAACTTCATTAAATCTGTTCCAAAAAATACATTTCATATTCTATATGTATATGACTAAACGAACGAGGCTAATACTGCCAGGTAAAGAGAGGGTACGTTTACCAGAACTAACCTCGAACCTTGTTCCTATAAAGGGGACATTACAGTTGTCTGGTTATCTACGTTGACGTAGGCAAGTAATCTTTTAAATTCATATTTTATTGAAGATACAGAAAGGGTAAGGAAACAATCGGTGCCATAAACAACAGGCAAGATCTATACCCCACTCATCCACAGAACTTAAACTGTATCTGCCACTCGAGAGGCATTGAACAAATTTTCTGAACAAGTGAATGCTCTCAAATAATAACAGTTTTCATTCACCAAAAATTCTTTCCCTCCATGGGAACCATCAGGATTAATATATGTGAGATTATTCAACCTGCCTCTTATTCAACTTAAATTTGGGGGGAGCCTGCACAAACACCTGGTAAAAGTGACAATTCTCATTATAAGTGTCCAGTTTTGTCAGCATTATAAAACCACTTACAGGAAACACAGTGTTCAAAATAACTTTTCCAAAATAGCCACAAACTTGTCCTGCAGTTCCATGGTGTGCTGTTTCAATTCAATAACATTAACCCTCCAAATGTCTCCCTTTGAAAGGTCAAAATCACTCACTGGAAAATAAACACAGCTCAAATACATTTGCCTGAAGCAAACTGGTAATGTAAAGAAATGGCCCCACTTCCATGGCGGTTGAGTCCAGTTAGCGCCAATTTACTTTTTTACTTTGAGGAAGTCTTTTCTGCCATCTCTTTGCCTTAGGGTGGGTAGATGTGTGTGTGTGGGGTGTGGGGGGAGGGTGTTTAATCCATAAAACAGAGATCTGGTGAGATGTTCTCTCTCATCTATAATTTTGCATTGAAATGATCTGTATTGACAATTATCCTAATTATTCTAATTATTCCAAATTATGAGCAAGAGTCAAGTTTGATTACTACTGATTTAAAAATTGCCATGGGAGGCAATGTCATATAATGGTAAGAGACAAGCTTGAAATTAAGAAATGTAAATATGACACCTAGTAGAAGACAGAAATATGTGGGCCATTTTTGGATGGCACAGTCATTGGGGTCACATTTAGTGAGAGGGTTCCAGGAAGCTAAATGTCCTAAAATATGTAGCACAGGCCCACCCATGAGGCAGGTCCTGCCTTAAATAACAATTGTGAGCAACACTGAAGAATCTGGATTTCCAACCACATGACTTCTCATGAGCAGCGTGACCTTTTAATGGCCTATGGTTAGGTCATTTAATTCTGAGCCTCAAGCTCCTCAAAGGTAAATTGGGAATATTATTACCAGCCTCCAAAGCTTCTTTTGGAGACTAGTGTATAATGTCATGGTGTGGGTTTGGCACAAACTGCCTACAATCAAATCCTGGCTCTACACTTTAAAAATTGTGCGTTCAACTAACCTCTTCAGTTTTCTTATCCATAAAATTCAGGCAAACAAGTTGCAGGGTTTTGATGAGCAGTGGCTCAATGCATATTAGCTATTGTTATTTGCGCAGGGGTAATTATTACTATGTGCTCAATGGGTGTTCCCACTCCACAGCACTCAAGACCACATTCTAGAAGCTTTCTATAAGCTCATCAACTATACCCATCTCAGTGGGTATAGTTACTGACCAGAACAATTAGCAAAAAGGAATAGGGCCTGTTCATTGGTGGTATTTAATGACATTTTAGCAAATTGTCTTTCAAACAAATCTGCAAGTTAGTCTTTTGTTGACTAATGAGTCAGAGTATACACAGAGATTACCAGGTGTGTCCCACAATATAATTATAGTAATTATAAAATAATTAATAGTCTAGAGAATTAAACAGCAAAGCCCAGATTCCAAACACGAGGTTAAATGCTGAAACATCTAAACAAAAACAAAAACTCACTACTAGTTTCTTTAAACACCTTCACACCCTCCTAGTAAGATTTAACTTTGGAAAGATGATGAAGAACATTTGCAGAATACATCGATATTAATAAGAAGTTTAACTATCCCTCTCTCCCACCAGAGCCATAAAGCTAGCAGAAATTGTCCCATGAACTGATGACACACAAGTGAATATGCAAAACAGAAGCAACACAGTTCGCTGGCTGCAATAAGGTGCTGATCCCTTAGAAGCTTACACTTTCCACTCACAGACACTCAGCACATTCCCCACGTTCCAGTATCAGGACGCTCCTCGTCTAGGGAAGTGAATGTCTCGTGGCTGGCTGACAGGTCGTGGATTTCAATGGAGGGCTGGGGACTCAGAATCGACACTGCTCCATCTGTCAAGGGAGGGGGTTACTTAATGATTACACTGCACCTGCCTGAAATAATATTTGGTTGAGAGACCTTACTATTAGGACAAAATGTTTAAATAGATGTGATATACTGGGCTGCCAAAAAAACGTATACACATTTTAAGAGACGTTATCTAAAAATGTGTATACATTGGCACCCTTGGCACCCTCTGTATTTAATCAGCACCTTTTCACAATTATTGGCAGGACAGAAACTATGTGAATCAAACTAAATTCTACAAGGTGACTGGTTTTTCACACAACAGATGTTCAAATTCTAGCTCTATAAAGCCCAATGCACATATACTTTGACAGAGAAGTTAACAACAAAGAATGTTCCATAAGGATATAGCTCTCAATATTACTTGAAAAACATTAAGGTCTAAAAGGGAACTGGTTAAATTCTGGTTATTCCATACATTGGAACTGTGTAACCATTTTTTGTAAATGGGGCGGCCTGGGGGTGGCAGGTTAGCTCACTTGGTTAGAGTGTGGTGCTCTTAACAACAAGATTGCCGGTTCGATCCCCACATGAGCCACTGTGAGCTGCGCCCTCCACAACTAGATTGAAACAACTACTTGACTTGGAGCTGATGGGTCCTGGAAAAACACACTTACATAAACAAAAGTTTAAAACATAAATAAAGAAAATAAATAAATAAAAATAAAATGGGACAGACTTATACATGCTGATACATAATCATCTCCAAGAAGTATTATCCAGTGAAAATAGCAAAGCATGGAATAGTGTGCATATTGTATACAGAATGTATTTGCATAGAACATAATGGAAGAATACGGAAGAAAACTGAAACATGTTGCAGAATTTGTTAGAATTTCTTTCCTTTTTAAGGCTGAAGAATTGTTCCGCTGTTTGTGTAAACCACATTTTACCTATTCATTCATTCATTCATCAATTCTGGGGAAGGCAAGGAAAGACTGGAATGAAAGGACGGCTTTTCACTTTCTATATCCTTCTATTTTGCTTAGAGAATTTTTTTAACCATGTGCATGTGCTTTTTTTTTAATTAAACAAAGAAACAATTGACCCTTTTTAAAAAGAGTAAAAGAGCACACGCTCCCTGCCTGTCAGTTTTCCTTTAATATTGAATCCAATGTACTAAACGATAAGTATGACCATGTAGATTTTTTCAAACAAGGTGGAAAATCAGTTTCTTGCTTCTCTACAAAACTGCTAACCACCTATCCTAAATTTTAGTAGACGAAGTACACCCTTTCCACAGACGCCTGCAGGAAACAGGCCTACAAAACATTTGAAACGTCTGCTTTTGTATTCTGGTGTAAATACTTCTTGTGGCTGTAGATTTCTTGCTGCTTTTATCGTCAAGTGGGTTGTGCCAAGCACACAGTCTTGTATAAAGTAAACATCGCAAAAAGCACTCTGCTGGTTGCCGGCTGTTCCTTATTCCTCAGCCAAATGCCTAGAGAACTGGCGGAACCTGCTCACGTCAATAAATATCAATGTGCAGCTTACTTGCTAAATAGAATCACACGGTGTACCCTGACACCACCCCCAGCACCCCTACCACTGCCACCATCCAGAAAAGCAACCAGGCACCTGGGCGCAGACAGCACTAGCAAAAGCCCCCAGGCCAGCCCAGCTCATGCTGTACCACAGCTGTCATCTCTGCCAAGAAGGTACAGACATGGCCAGAGCTACCCCATGGTTCCTGGACCCCCGTTTCAAGGCAATCAACCACCCTTGCACCTTCCTACACCACATTCCTGATGATCACATGGCTTTGGGCGAATGCAAAAAGCTCCTCCCACCTACCATCCCTGGATCCGTTCAGTGTAAGCTGTGTGGGCTTCACACCCTTCAGATGACCAGATCAGACCAGATGATTCAGCCACTCACCGTCTAACACTGGGCTTCACTGGAAAGCATGACTCTCAGTTACAGGTTTCACTTTGGACACATCTTGTTTACCTATTTGAATGTGAGCCCCAAGTTATTTCTGCACTTGGCTTTTCTCTCAGGCTGAGAAAGCTGCTGCTAAACCGCTCTGAGTGAAAGTACGCTGCTATCACCCTGCAAGGAATTCAGCTTCTGAGACAAGTCCACTCACTTTGCATCGGACTAGATGAAGAGAATGAAGACTTCAAAAACGTCAGGGTGAGCGACATAAAAGTTAAGGTCTCACCTAATTTCCCATCACCCTCCCTTTCCCAATGAACGCTGTTTGGGTGGGTTGGAATAATTTCACTTCAAAATATGTGACTGGGAGAAAAATCCCTTTTATCCTTCAGAGGGAAGAATTCACAACCAATCACTTCAATTCTATTTGTTTAATGATTACTTTTAACTGTAGTAAAATACACTTAACATAAAATTTATTACCTTAACCACTTTTAAGTGTATATAGTTCAGTGGCATGAGGAACATTCACATTGTTATGCAGCCATCACCACCATCCATCTCCAGCACTTCTTCGCCATCCAAAAGTGAAACTTTGTACCCACTAAACAATAAATCCATTTCCCCCTTACCCCGGCTCCTGGAAACTACCACTCTACTTTCTGTCTCTATAATTTTGACTACTCTAGGTACCTTATATAAGTGGAATCACGGTACTTGTCCTTTGGTGCCTGGCTTATTTCACTTAGCATAATGTATTCAAGTTCATCCATGTTGCAGAATTTGTTAGAATTTCTTTCCTTTTTAAAGCTGAATAATGTTCCACTGTTTGTGTAAACCACATTTTACCTATTCATTCATTCATCGATGGACATTTGAGTTGCTCCCACCTCTTGGTTATTGTGAATAATGTTGCTATGAAAATGGGTGTGCAAATATCTCTTTGATTTCTGTTTTCAATACTATTGTATACTCAGAAGTATATTAGTTCAAGTTTAACCAGGAAATCTGTTTCAACCATTGTTATGTTAAAATACTTTAAAATTACTTTCTAATTTCAACGATTATGGTATGTGGGTATATAATTTTTAAAATCCCTCTTTGGTGTTTCAAGATTTAGAGAGGGGTCTCTGCTGATTTTTCAGATTAACTCTTTAACCAGGCCTAGGAAGGCTCACGTTCTCATTATAAATAACATCACTGGGTCTCAGTGATCACTGGAACCAGGCAGGAGGAACTGGGCAGAAACGCTATTGATGACACAATATGCCCGATAAAATAATTAGCCTCACCACTCTAGAATATATAAAGACCATCCATGCTTCCCAAAACTGTATGTTTTCAGTCCTTGGCACTTTTCTTTATTCCACCTTCCTCTGAGTTTTCACTATAATTTGACCAAGAAGAAACCATCAAGTAAGAAAGTCAAAGCTAACAAACAGGGTACCTTAGTCACTGTCTACTTTTTCCCCCTTCATTAGTCTTTGAAATTTAAATCCTACCTCCAGAGGCAGCCAGAGGAAATCCTTCACATCCTTGGGACTACATCGGTTGCTCAGATTCCAAGTTATTTAGCAGAGTCTCAGAACTCCAATCTCTGAGAAGGAATCGTGGCCATGGAGCTTCCGTGGCGGAGTCCTAACTAGAAAATCCTGGTCTGTCACATCCCACTGCAGGGTTCCTGTCCCTGCACATCTTTTACCTGCTGCTCTCATCCTGTGGCATGGCTCACACTACCCAGATACTTGGCTTATGATTCCTGAAAATTTATCCTGAGAGCTAAATTAGATATAAGCACTCTTCCTCACTCACTCAAAGGGAAGTGCTTCCCCTTCTCCTTTCAATACTTTAATGTCATCAGTTGTCTCAATGACCTTTCTAGCAGCTTTTGTTTTCCCTAGGATTCAGCACAGGATCACAAACTGCCTTTATCTCTTATGTCTCTTTAGTCTCCTTTAAACTGAAACAGTTCTTCAGCTTTTGTCTTTCGTGCCATTGACATTTTTTGAAGAATACATGCCAGTTATTTTAAAGAATATCCTTCAATCTGGGTTTCTCTGGTGTTTCTTCACAATTAGATTCAGATGCTGCATTCTTGGCTAGGTATGACATCCAGAGGCACATGACACCTGCTGTCCCTTACAGGTGATGCGAATTTTGATCCCTTGTTTAAGGTGTCCAGGTTCCCCAATGAATTGTTACTATGGTTTCCTTTTGTAATCAATTATTAAATTTGTGGGGAGAACAATGATAAACTGACTTCAGAAACAGACTCATGCACTTGATGGGTTAAAAAATACTTGCTGAGCGCCTGTTACGTGCTGGGTATTATGGTGGCACTGGAGATACCGTGTTTCCCCCCAAAATAAGACCAAACCGGAAAATAAGCCCTAGCATGATTTTTTCAGGATGACATCCCCTGAACATAAGCCCTAATGCGTCCTTTGGAGCAAAAATTAATATAAGACCCGGTCTTATTTTCGAGGAAACACGGTACGACAGTGGGATACAGACTGCCTTTAGGGAGTACCCCTGCCCGTAGGGCATTTACATCCTAGTGAGGAAAGCAGACAAGCGGCAAGTAAAAAAAAAAACAGCAAATACTGTGTGCTCTGGTGACAAGTGCTTCCAAGGAAATAAAGCAGAGATAGGCATAGGGAACACTGAGGGAGGAGCGACTGCATCTGCAACTGCTGGTGTGGCCTTCAGCCCGTACCCAAAGCAGAGCGGAAGAGACCTTCCTAAAGCAGAAATTGTAACTTGTCACTTCCTCCTTAACATCCAAAGTCAGTAAAAACTTCTCTGCATGGAGTGCCCCAAACTCATCACATCATCTCTTGTCATCCTCTCTGGCAGCTTATGCTCTGGTGATATCACCTATGTTGTCAACAATGTACCCTGCTGTGGCCCCCCATTCAAAAGCCCCTCACCCCACTTGGAGTACCTCCCCGCCCTCGTCCAATCATAGCACCTCCCTCTGGACTCTCCTTCAGTGCTGAGAACTGGGGAGAGGGAAGGAATCTAGTCCACCCACTCTATCATTCTAACAGAAATGAAGACAGCGTTCTAAATTATCTGAAAATTAAAACAGCAACTATTTACAATGATCTATTTTACACATAATTTTACGCAAAATTCTGTATTACACACAAAAGTAGTTTGTTACACTTTTTTTTAATTATCCTAGACAGAGCACTTTATGAAAGACGTTGGAATTTTCCCTCTCCTCTGTCTGGGTTAACAAATGATTCATTCACACACAGAGTAAGAAAAATTAGCAGGCATTTCTTGAGCTAAAACAGCTTGTAAACAAACATCATGAATATGTGAACACCTACAGGCAAATACTGCAGAATTCCACCTACATAAATAGACTGAGTCATGCTTCAACCCAATTCAACAAGTCGTCTCTAAGTCCTTATATGGTTTTTGTTCTATGTTCAGTGCTGCAGGAATTGAAGAAAAAGTATAAGATAGGAACCCCACTTTCAAAAAGGTTAGCGAATATGGTGAGACGTTAACATACATGGTATCATTAGAACCCTAATAAAAATATCTTAGGACTACTTTTTCGATAATTAGATATAATTACATAAACAATTATAATTTTATGTATGGACACTTAAAAAATTAAAATTGCACATCTTGTTTATTGTCCATTTTTGTTGTATGTATGTTTGCTGGGAGGAAAAAGGAGTTGGGTTTTTTTGTTTCTTTGAACAGAGGGCTTCCTTTGTAGATGGAGACTCTTTCTTCATCATGTACTACATTTGTAATTTAGAAACACCTGCCATGGACCTTGCCTCCTGCCTGTCAACAAGAGCCCAGGTCCCTGGCTGTTATTCCACAAACTTCCTCCTTCCTCAGAGGCCCCTCACCCGACGACATACCAATCTGAGGCTATGACTGATCACTCCCACTTACCTACAGGTAATCATCTCTACTGCCTGTAAAAAGATGACTCTTGAAATTCCACCTTCAGTCTCTCCCCACTCAAAGATGATTTACAAACGAGGAAAGACAAAAACAAAGGCCAGAACAGCAGGAGAAGTCAGGAAAGAAAGCTGCAGAGCAGGCCTCAGCTCATCCCACAACTGAGCTCTCAAGGGAGGTACAGAGGTGTCCCCAGCGAGGGCCACCTTCTTTCCATCTGTCCAACTGTGGGAAGAAAGCGAACTGCCCTGCACATCAACACTGCCTCCAGCCTTTTCTATCGAGAAGGTTTATTCCTTTCAGCGTGCCCACAGAGGAACAAATACCTGTCCAACACGTTTTTAATGAGTTGTTTTTAAATTCACTAAAATTTAGGATTTCACCATTTAATGCTGTGCAGATGCAAAATTTTGCCACATGAAAATATTAGGACGAAGAAAAGAATAAGAAATACCTTCCCTTTCAATCTCTAGATTCTTAACTTTAAATGTATTTAGGTAGATGCCCTCAAGACCTCATAGGCTTTTTCCAGGGTAGTAAAAATATGCAAATTTATAAACATACATCAACTTTCCAATTTTCAAAAAAGTTCCTAGAAGTGGACGGTTTTGCCACAGGTCAGAAATGAACTTATCATCCAAATAAGATTCTTAGCACAAATCAATTTCTCCCATGATAACTCAAATGGAAAGATACAGTTAAGACCAATCTGCAATAAAGTAAAATATCAATACGAAACTACGACCAATATGAAAATTAGCTGTTAGAGAGAAAATTCTTTACATCTTCATAGAACCATGTAAGAGAACAACAACTCACAATCCCACCTGATGTGGGGAGTACCAGCATACTGAAAACAAGAGTCCTGTATTCATTCCTCGAAGAGATGTGAACTCTATCTGTAATGTCTGCAGAAAGCTCAGCTCTCAGAGTAAAAGTTTTAGGTGCTCATCTTCCTGTGTGACTGACAGGAAAATGTTTCGCTACTGCCTGGGCCAGAGAGGGGAAATGAACTTGCAGGCTTGTGTGAAAACAACAAAATGCTGTTTTTCTAGACCTGTTGATTAAGAACACACTGTCCTAAGTGCAGTCAAGGGAAACGTTCCTTCCTGGTTCCCAGCTCTCAGAGGAGGAAAGAACAGCTCGGCCGGCTTGGCCTCCAATGAACAAAACCTGGGGGTCACCTCCATGTCCAGACAAGGCTTCCAAGGTCACTGTCACTCTGACAGCTTGCAGTAACAAAGGCCTCAGAGACTTGGGAAGACAAAGGGTTGTCAAGATATGTTGACCATGTCACTGCATGTATTTCACAGAGCATACAGGTTGTGTAAAGAGAAAGAAAGACAGCCACGAAAGCTGGGTAACTTACACCGAGGCTATCCTCTTTTGTAGATACACATCATCTCAAGTTCCTGGGAAACCAGAAGCATGTTGTATCTGCTTTGATTAGAGAGAAGATTCTGAATAAATGGCCTATATAAATGGTGACCATATTTCCTGTCTGAATATTGGGACATAATCTGATAGGTATAAACGCACATCTGGAATCCACTTGGCAGAATATCTGAAACCAGACAGACTCACAAAATCCAAGGTGTGTCACCGCCCCACCTACCTAGCAAGATTCCCAGGCCCCGCCCCTGTAGATCTGCGCCTGCAAATCTGGGTGGTGCAGGGAACCCTCATTTTAACAAGCACCTCGAGGGTATTCTTATGCTCAGGCAAGTCTGGGGAACACTGGGTTGGACAAATGATAGTCTCTAATACTTAATTCTCTTTAAGATACTTCTATATCTAAATTCCACTTAATAATACCATCAATTAGGTTAACTCTTAAATGCTAACAATTATGTGTATTTGTCTTCTCCTAACCCCTCAGATAATAATTTTGGTAACACCCATTTACAGAAAGAGGTTAAGTAACTTGTGCAAGGTTACACAACTAGCAAGTGACAGGTGACTCAAATAGAGGTGTGACTCTGACAGCTATATTCATAACCATTATATATATACACATATATGTGTATGTATGTATACACACACACACACACATTTCGACAAGTAAGTTCATGAACTTGCCACTTGCCACCGTGCACTTACACTGGCAGCACTGTACAAACAGCTCGGTAAGGTTTCATAACCTTGGTACATCAGTGTCTCACAGCTGTGTTCGTGTCGACGTATAGCAGTGTCTTGCTGAGTGGCGTTCATTATTGTTGTTGTGTGTTTTTGTGTGCCGTCGCAAGATTGTCTGAGCTTGAATTAGAGCAACGAACAACCATTAAATTTCTTGTTTAACTTGGCAAGAATGGAAGTAATATCAAGGACATGTTAGTCCAAGTTTATGGGGATAATGCCATGAAGAAAATAGCAGTGTACAAATGGATTGAACGTTTTTCTGAGGGGAGAGAACACATCACTGATGAAGCAAGGTCAGGACGACCAGTAACGACCAGGACTGATGAAAACATTGCAAAAATTCGTTGAATTGTGTGTCAAAATCATCAGCTGACTGTAAGAAGCACAGCAGATCAACTAAACATTGATAGAGAAACAGGAACTTGTGCAAGGGACCTGTTAGTCCAATCCCCGCCAATTTTCTATCAGCACAGATGGTACACCCTTTTTCCCAATTGCTCGGGAATGGACCTGAGTGGGGATGGATCCTTCCTTACCCTCCCATCCCCGCCCAGTCAGGAGTCCTGTAGGCTGTACCTCCTAAATACCCACTTCCACTCCCTACCTGAGCAACAGAAGGCCTGGCCATCACAAACATGAATGACTGCAGGGGCCTCCAAACTGATCTCCCCATATCCTTTATGCTCTCCCCTCCCCAAAGCTATTCCCCACTAAGAAGGTAGAGTGAACTTTTAAGATCACGCATGATTACATATGAGAATAGCTCGATGCTTCCCACTGCTTTTCAGAATCACGTCTACATACTCCATGTCCAGGCCACCAGCCGCCCTTCACTACCTCTCTGCATTATTCACACCCCTCTGTCCCAGAGCTCATTAGCCTCGAAGCTACCTCGGCCTTCTTTCAGCTTCTCTGATGGGCCCAGCTCCTTTCTACCAGGGACCTTTACTCGTATGTTCCTTCTGCCCAGAGAGACGCCTTCCCCGTGTCCCCTTGCATGCTCTCCCTCTCATCGTCACAACTCAAGCTAAAAGTCACCCCCAGTGACTTTCCTGATATCCTCATCACATGTGATCCTACTTTACACACTTATTATACACTGTACTTACACAACTATAATTCAGTCATTACTTCTGCAATTTAACGTCTGCCCTGCCCCAATGTCATCTCCATGACATTAAGCACCACATCAGTAGTTGTACTCATGTTTACATTTCCAGGGCCTTAAAAATAGCAGAATTCAATAAATATTTGGGAAGAGATTACCCTTGCTCCTCATGCTTCCCTGTGTTCTCTCTCAAGGAGAAAATATAAGTTGTGTTTTTCCACTGTGTTGTACATGCCTCACAAATTTCTTTTGTAATAACAGAACTTGGGAACTATGAAAAAGCTATGTAGAAATAACAAAGTCCCCAATTGAGAAATCCCAAGTTGAGCCATTTAGACCATGTGTGTCTTCAGTTTCATTTCATGTTATAGAATCATCTTCTTAAAGGGCAGTCAAGTAATAAGCAGAGCTGCCCACTCCTGAGACCCCACAGGTCGGCCAATGACTCCTCTAGGAACAAATTCACGTGATGTGAAGGAACAGAAAGCAGTAGGGAAAAGAACTTCCTGCTCATCCACAGTTACCAGGACTTCTTCTTCTTTTTTTTTTTTTGGTTAAAGCTAACGGGAGGCACTCAGTCTGTGACAGGAAGTAAAAGGACAGTGCTGAGACAGCCTCACATACCATGCAGGCTGCATGTTACTGGAAGCCCCCATGAGCTGCACCTGTGCCAGGTGCCAGATACTCTGCTGAGTGCTTTACACACTTATTACCTCACTTAACTGAACTGAATCTTTACAAGGACACCGTGATCCAAGTGACTTAGTGATCCCCATGTGCTCAAGGAGGAGACAAAGATGAAGTCACCTGCTTACGCTCACAGACATAAGAACTGCTGTGACCCAGGAATCAGAAGCAGCTGCTGGTCTCCAAAACCTCTGCAAAGCATGTCAGTTGGGACCCAGTGTTCCAGTACCAACTATACCAGTACCCAAAGTGCTGATAACTGAGTATGAATCACTCAGCTGCTCTTGTCCAAGCTCCTGGGCTTAAAGGCCCAGAGGGGAAATAACTGGCACAGGATCACACAGCCTGTTGGTAGCTACGTCCAGCCAACAGCTCCATCCCTGTCAGGCCGTCCTTCTGACAGATAGCACCTCCCGTCACAGAAGGTTCCCAAAACCCACAGAACAAATGCCCCAAGGCAAGCTTTCCTAAGGAACACTGCAATGTTGTAAAAATCCTAAAGCATCCTTTAGAGTTGAACACAAGCAAAACAGAAGGACTTTATCACTCTCCTTTCTTGCAGCTGCCACTGGTCTGAATTCACACAAGCAGCCCCTTGTCTCTGCGCTCCCATGTAGCTCTTCTCTAAGCGGCTGAAGCCCAGGAACACCGAGGCCCTGGGCCCAGGCCAGCCGGAGCTGACCTAAACAGGCTAGAAAGCAGGCAGCTCTGACACTCCGTTATCTAACACAACTCCCTCTGAAGTAGCAATAAACACAATCTCGCATGCACAATCACTCTTCTTTCTGTACAAGAGCAAGTAGAATAAGGCCTGAGCACTTCGATGCATTCCTACACCGTGAACAGCACCCCCATTTTTATGATCCCTATGACCAATCCTATTACCTACATGCAGGTCAATTTACTGTGGAATGCAGCCACTTCTTCCCCTGACATAATAATACCACTTACCGCCACCACCAGGCCTGCCAGGCCAGACTAAGCTGACAATGTGTGCTTGCTGCTTGGAAGCTCTTTCGGAGAAGCAGCCCTACAAGGCCTCATGCCATCCTCAGGAGCTTCAAACCTCAATACCCTAACACCCCAGAGTGGCAACTGCCAGGAGAGCTTCTGTTCTAACCAGGAGCTCCAGGCCTGGGGATCCCCTGGTTACAGTAAGCCTCAGCTTGGCCTAAGACGGGATGACGCCCCCTTAACTTCCCACAGTAGATGCCATCAGGGGCGACTTGCAGAGAGGGTAGATTCACCCCACTCCAACCAGCCCTGGCCACTCAGCCAGAGCCACTAGCCAGCTCGGGCTTTAGGCCATGCATAGGTTCCCCGAGGGTGCTATACGACAGCAGTGCTCTATTTAAAACTATAGTCACTCATGCTGTGAGATTTTTTTAAGTAAAAAAATCAAATTAGAAGCAAACATTTAAAGAGCTGAACAATTTAAGAATATTAAATATTCACCCTTCTGCTGACCACACTTGAGGACTGACGTGTAGAGGATTTAACTTTAAGGGGTCTCCACTGTCCTTGAGGTACGCAGCATTAAGGAGAATCCTAAAGCTCTGACCTGGGTATGTTACTCAAGCCTCTACTGCTCACTTTCCTCATCAACAAACTGGGATTAACAACATCTCTCTTGGTATCACAGTGAAATAACAAAAGGGAAAAAGGAAGTCATCCTCTAACCTAGTGAATGGCACATGCTAAGTCATAAATTAATGCTCACTTCCATCTTCAATGCTTTTTAAAGAATTTCCTTTCCTTAATGTCAAGCATTTATTTTATTTTTCCCTTTATTAATTTCTCAAATTCTTCTGTCAAAATTAACAACCCATATATACTCTTATTCCAGCAATTTGGTATATTTTCCCTAAGGACGTGTGGAAAAGTGTATCGAGACATATGTCGAAGGAAGGTCCAACACGGCAGATTAGGTAAATGCTAAGTCTGCCCCAGGATCACATCAAAATTACAACTAAAGTACAGAGCAATCACCCTAAAAATCATCTGAACACTAGCTGAACAGAGCCCCTATAAGGATATAAAGAAGAGCTCAATCTAGACTGGTAGGAGGGGAGGAGATGTGAAACAGGCTGACCCCAAGCCCACAGGTAGTGGTTGAACTTCGGGAGGGACACCTCAGCGGCAAAGGTGCCCCCTGAAGAAGGAGTCCCAGCCCCAGACTGGATTCCCGCACCCAGGGGTCCTGTGCTGAGGAATCTTCCTAAGATCTGGCAATGAAAATCAGCGAGGACTCTGTCCATCAGTCCCAGTGAAAATGAAGGTAGCCTAGAAACCAGATGTCCTCATAAAGGGCCCACACACAGACTCACTCGCTTGCACTCACCTGGGCTCCAGTGGAAGGACAGCAACTCAAGAGGCTCCAGAGACATACTGGGAAAGACTGAGTTGTGTGGCTTCGGAGCAAGGGCTGGAGGAACAGTCCCATTGTCTGCCTCAAGTGTAGTCTATAGGAGGGCGGCATCTTTCCTGTGTTGAACCCTCCCCCAAAGGGTCAACTCTGAGATGACACTGGTCTGATAAAATCAGTGTGTGTGTGCACCACACAGGTGAGGCCATGGGTTCCCGCTCCATACAGTTAGTACTGCATCGCCAAGGGCACTCTCAGCAACTGGGCCACTCTCAGCCCCGCCCCACAAGCTGCAGAAGACTTTTATGGCAGCGGATGGCCTGTGGAGGGCTGGAGAAACTTCGGTGGTGAACACTCAGCCACAATTTGTGCTGCAGCCTCTCTTGGGCAGCTCTCAGGGATCTGCAGGCGTGAGGAGAGTGGTGGCTGGCCGTGGTGTTCTCAGGGAGTTTTGCAAAGTGGTCATGGCCCCAGCACTAGTACATGTGTGGAACGAAACGTGCATTAACTTTGTAAGAAACAAAGCCCACATCCTGTGACTCCCTGGGGCCCTGCCCCACCCAGCTAGTGCTGCATCAGCCGGGAACACTCTCAACACCAGGTCAACCAGCCTGGACCGTGCACCGAAGGAGGCTGTTTCAACGGCTGAGCCTCATTGGAGTCAGCAGGTGGCAACAGGCCTGGAGGGGCCCTGAACCTTTGCCTAAGCTGTCCCAAACCCAAAACTGGTGGCAGTTTTAGAACGTGGTATTATCCATTTTTGTTTCATTTGCCTCTTTTTTCAGTCATCTTAATCAGTATATAGTGGTATCTCATGTTTTTCTTTTAACTTTTGATTTTGAAATAATTTTAGACTCACATCAAAGTTGAGAAAATACTACAGTTCCTTCACTCAGGATCCCCTTTTTCTTAACATAACCATAATAAAATCATCAAAAGCAAGAACTTGACACTGTACAACACTATTAACTGAACTACAGACTTTGTTCAAATTTCATTAGTTTTTTCATGTACTCTCACTCGTCTTTTTTTTGATACAGTTCTATAAAATGTTATCACATGTATAGATTTATATAAACACTACCATAATCAAGATATAGATCTGTTCCATCAAAGCACATTATATTTTGAAAAGACCTTTCTGGTTTTACAAATGTCATCAGCTGGAAGGACTGTGATAAATGGTGACTTTCTGCTGTCCTTTTCCCTTGACCAATTAAAAGTGAGCTATCTATTCTCAGGCTGCTATGTGCAAACCACACTGAAAGAGAAGTTCACTTTTCAGGACAGGTGCCTGTCCTATTCATTCTTTGTTATATGCCAAGCCCAGGGTGAGCAGTATGGAGAAAATGGTTACCAGGAGAGCAATAGTTCCTGCTTTAAAAGAATTTAGAGTGGAGAGATATTCACATACACACACAACTACAAATTGTGACAAGTACTGTCCATGAATGAAAAGCAAAAGGTGCACTGAAAGATTAAAACACTCTCTGGTTTTGACTAGGAGGCCCTTGTGACCTGGCCTCATCCTCTGACTCTCAGTATTTGTGGCCTTCTCACAGGAACAGGATGTCCACGTATCTGAGTCATTGAGCATTAAGTATATAACCAACACTTTCTTAAAGAAGAATACAAGACAGTGCTCGCCCTCCAAGGCTCAGCAACTTCACCAAGCACTGCTTATCTTTGCCTCAGGTCAAGGCCTGGCCCAAAAGGTATAAATAATTGGCAATTGACCATGTGATGTTACCTTAGGGACACGCACAGGCCTATATCTGCCCCCAAAATTTCTTTCCAACCACCTGCCATAGTGAGCCAAATTCCACCAATAGAGATCCTTTAGTTATAGAGGTGTCCCTCTGCTTTAGACTAGTCACAATGAAATACCCTCACAAAGGAGGACTAGGTAACCTAACACTGGCTTCCGGTTGATGGCCGACATGATCCTCTTCTCCTGTCTGAGGGGCCCAAATAGACACATCTCTCAGGGCACAGTTGTTCCTCTCCCCTGTGTCCTCACTCTACCTCTATATGTTATCAATATTAATCCCTAATGCTGTTTGTTTTCACATTTATCTCCCCGTTCTAGAATAATAGCCCAACAATCTGATTTATCTCTGTATCTCCCTGCGTCAGCATCCCAGCTCCTATGCACACAGTAATTGGTCAATAATTTTTTTTGGTGAATATGCAAGAAACTGTCACCTTACAATGTGCACAGCAGGGAGTGAACCAAGACAGGTAGGTCTCTATAGGAAAGACAACAATCTGAGGCATGAGGTAGTTGGTCCATTTCGAGAATTGAACCAGAGTAGCTAATACAATAGCAGGATGCTGGCTTGGACACCTGAGAGAGGGCAGAGGCAGGACAGAAGGAGATGATGTTATGGAGTCAAAAACAAGACTTGCCTGGGGCAGCCGGATGGCTCAGTTGGTTAGAGCGCGAGCTCTCAACAAAATCGTTGCCGGTTCAATTCCCGCATGGGATGGTGGGCTGCGCACCCTGCAACTAAGATTGAAAACAGCAACTGGCCTTGGAGCTGAGCTGTGCCCTCCACAACTAGATTGAAGGACAACGACTTGGAGCTGATGGGCCCTGGAAACACTGTTCTCCAATACTCCCCAATAAAATTTATAAAAATTAATAATAATAAAAAATAAAGACTTGCCCATACATGATAAAGCTCAGGATCAGACCAGGTTGGCACCAGCGAGGAAAATGGCATATATGTATTAAGGAGGTGAGGAGGAATGGGCAAGCACTCTCTCCAGGACTCAGTTTCGAAGGGTATTTGCCAAGAGCTGGGCTGAGGGAGACCAGGAATTCAAAAAGGAGTAAGCAACAGTTGCTGAGGGAGTCAGTTAAGACATCAGTAAAAAATGAGAAAGGAAAAACAAAAAAACTTCCAGAAAACAATTAGTTTGTTGTACACGCTTCTGCCTCTTTCCAGAGAGAGACTAATCTTTCCTATACTGTAACACAAGATTCCAAAACACTCTGGGGTCTTCTGTGCACAGAGCAATGACCTCTGTGAGGCCAATGAGGGCTGGCTACAACCCTGTAAGGCCTCCTCAGCCAGCTACGAGGAAATCCCCCCAGCCCTCTAAAGATCTGAAGAAAAATGTAAGACGCTGCTCTTGGCGCTGCACTAGTTGAGCTCCTTGCACATTCAAACTGCTTACATGTAGTGATTAGTAAATGTAGGAACTCCAAAATCAAAACACTAATTATTTTCCAATCTTAAAACAATTGTTTTGCAATTATTTTAAAGTACCAGAAAATTATTCCACCTATATCTCCAAAACCACTAGCTGTTGCTATAAATCACCACATGGCTTTTCACCAAGACTTTCCCTTAACCAACACCTTGACCTTTGCTACCTGGCAACAGAGCAGGGGTGAAAGTTAAGTCTGTGAAAAGAAGAGGGGAGGAAACCGCAGCTAGCCACACACTGCAGTAGCCACCCTATGGCAACACCTAGCAAAACTCAGGGACAGCTAGCTCGAAAAGCCCCTCGGTGGTGATCTGAAATATATTAAAAAACGAATAGGGACAGGCTTCCATCAGTTTCGCTTACAATTTTCCTATTATGACCATCTAGGGCTAATAAATGTTATTATTATGATGGTAATTGTAATGGTACTTATAATGGTAGTTGCTAAATACACTGAGCTCCTCAGATGCAAGGTGCTAAGTATGAGCAGGCCCCCAGCCACAAGTTCAAGTTATACTAAAGTGCTTCTACTCTGTTTGCTTATTAAAGTATAGTTGACATACAATATTACATTAGTTGCAGGTGCACAACATAGTGTGATTCTCCATTTATATACCTTACGATGTGATCAGCATAATAACCAATAACCATCTGTCACCATACAAAGTTATAATCTTTTTGGCTATGTTTTAAACTGATAAGTGTCTAAGTTCAAACGCATTATAAAAGTATCACATTTTTACTACCTCCCCATTTTTGACACCACATTTTAAATATTTTTCTTTTATGTATCCCTAACTACTTATTGTAGTTATAATTGATTTTGCTGCTTCTTTCTTTTAAACTTCATACTAGCCTCTTATGTGGCTGACCCACTGCCTGTACTATGTATTTGCCTTTATCAAAAGTGAGATTCACTTTCATATGTGTTCTTGTTATTAGTTCGGTTTCTTTTCAACTTAAAGAAGTTTATTTCACATTTCTTGTAAATCCAATTTAATGGTGATGAACACCTTTAGTTTTTGTTTATCTGGGAAATGCTTTATCTCTCCTTCAATTCTGAATGATAACCTTGCTGGGTAGGACATTCCAGTGTGTAAGTTCTTTCCTTTCAGCACTATAAATATATCCTGCAACTCCCTTCTGGCCAGCAACGTTACTGCTGATAAATTGGCTGACAGACAAACAGTTTCCCTTGTATGTGACTAGTAGTTTTCCTTTTGCTGCCTTCAAGATTCTTTAACTTTTGCCATTTTAATTGTATATCTTGGTGTGGATCTCTTTAGGTTCATCTTGTTTGGGACTCTCTGTGCCTGGATGTCTGTTTTCTTCCCCAGATTAGAAAGTTTTCAGCCATTATTTCTTCAAACAAGTTTTCTGTCCTTTACTATCTCTCTTCTCCTTGGAGCCCTATAATGTGAATGTTAGTAGGCTTAATGTAGTCCAAGACGTCTCTTAAACTATTCTCACTTTTCAAAATTTGTTTCACTCTTTGCTGTTTTGATTGGGTGATCGCTACAAATCTGTCTTCCAGGTCACTAATCCATTCTTCTGTATTATCTAATCTGCTATTGATTCCCTCTAGTGTATTTTTCTTTTCAGTTATTGTATTGTATTCATGATATTGTATTCATGATCTCTGATTGGTTCTTTATTTATTTATTCTCTTTGCTGCAGTTCTCACTGTGTTCCTCTATTCTTCTCCCAAGTTCAGTGAGCATCCATATGACCATTAGTTGTAATTCTTTATCAGGCAAATTACCTATTTCCATTTCATTAGGGTTTTTTCCCCTGGGGATTTGTTTTCTTGCTTTTCCATTTGGAACATATTCCTCTATCTTCTCATTTTGTTTGACTTTTTGTGCTTGTTTCTATGAATTAGACAAAACAGCTACCTCTCCCAATTTGAAGGAATGGTTTTCTGTAGGAATGACTTCTGTGGAGATTATTCCAGGTGGCTTTGGCAGGCTGGCTGGAGCTGTAGCAGGCACACACAGTGTCAGGGGTGCCCTAGCAGGCCAACGGCTGAAGCTGGGCAGGCCTAGATGTCCCGGGGTGTGCAGCTCTGTAGTGCCATAACAAGCTGGCTGGTCAGGGCTGGAGCAGGTATAGGTTAAGATATCACGTGGTTTGGGGGTGGGGGGAGGGAGATGAGGGTAATGGGGTCAAATATATGGTGATGGAAGGTGAACTGACTCTGGGTGGTGAACACACAATGGGATTTATAGATGATGTAATACAGAATTGTACGCCTGAAATCTATGTAATTTCACTAACAATTGTCACCCCAATAAATTTTTTTAAAAAGATATCACGTGGTGTGCAGCTGCGAGGGCACCTTGGCTAGCTGGCTGGCTGGGACTGTAATGGGCATAAGTCGAGGTGTCCTGGGGCACTCTGTGGCAGCCTTGCAGGAAGGCTAGAGTGCTTGAACCAAGCTCCCACCTGAGCTACCTGGCTGGAAGCGGAATGTAAACAATGGCGCTCACCAGTGCCTCTGATCCCAGAGAATTCCTGCAATTTGCCTCCTGTTTGGCAGGTGCCTTGGAGTTAGTAAACAGACTTTTTTTTCACAGTTTAGGTACCCTTTAAATTGCTGTTTTAACACTGTGCCCCAGGCAAGTCTGTGCACAGGCCTCTCAGTGACATCCCTCCCCACTACAGATTGCTGCATTAGGGAAGGATTCCCGTGGTTACATCTCCATCTCTCCTACCCTTTTCTGTGTGGTCCCTCTCTTGCTTCTTGCGCATAAACTGTTCAATCAGCCCCCAGTTCTCCCTCAAGAGGAACTGCTGTACATGTGTATAACGGGTGTGTCCATGGGAGGAGGTGAGTTCTGCATCTTCCTAAGCCACCTTCTCTGACCCAATCCACTCTCTCAATTTTAACCAATGTTTTAACTGAGAAGGACCCTGCTTCCTAATGTAATGCAACACAGTACATTACAAGATAAAACAGAAACTGGCATCTGCAAAATGGTGTCTAGTGACCTCTGAGAAAAAGAGCAGAGCGAGTAAAACTGTCCTTTCCACCTCCAGTTCATAGAAGTCACCAGACAGTGGTACAATCCTCTGGTCCCAGGTACCACTCAGTGTGGCTCCCACACAAGTACACCTTCCCCCCACAAGTGCTTGAGGCTCTAAAATTATCTTAGTCGCTTCTTCTCCACCCCCCATCCCAAACCAAAACTTCCCCTCCCAGTCAGTTCAGTTAGGAAATGGATAATCTAAGGTGTGAAAGACTCAAAGGCTTCTCCCACACTAGAAGTTGAAAAATAGTTCAAGACCATATACAGGATGTTAAAATATCTCCCAAGTACTCACTCATCCATAAGGTATTGCAATAATTGATTTAAAGATAAGGATGGCACTAAAAACATGCATTAAACACATAGTCATCAATCAATTAAGCTTTATATGAACCTCAAATTAAGGCCCCTTAGGCCCAAACTGTTTTATTGTATTTACATACATTTTTTAAAAATATAAGCTATTTAGCACAAATATTGCTAACTGCTATTTCACATCAGAAACTGGAACTGGGTTATTCTTCAGTGACACAATGCTGCAAGAGAGCAGTAGAAACTCTTTACAAAATGACCCAGAGGACCCTTTGCATTTTCAAACCCATGAAAATAACTATGAATCAAAGCTGAGTCTGAAATCTCTTTCACTTCCAACTTTCCTCTTACCCAAGGAAAGGAAGCACGTGTTAAGTTCAAAAGACCCAAACAAGGTATCAAAAAGCTGCCTATGAGCACTAAACAATAGATAGTTATATAATTTAACTACAAATGCAAAAATATGCAATTCCCTGCAATTATACCTCTGACTACAGACCATTGTGTTCTGCCATAAGTATTTTTAAATGCTGCAGTCTAAGCAAAATGCCTATTTTTCCTAGCTAATATAAGGACGAGGAAAAGAGAAAACAAAATTTTGGTGATTATCTACTTACCATGGGTATCAAACTTAGATACAATAAGCATTTGAGATTGCTAAATGTACTGTAATATCCAGTCTCCCATTCTTCCTTAATAACAGAACCCCCACTTTTTAAACTGGCACCCAGAATAAGAGGTGCAACTCTCAAGATACTTTTGCAGCTAGGTGTGACCACGTGGCTATGTTCTAGCCGAGAAGTTCTCAAAGTGGGAATCCCTAACACCCTTTTAGGTAGTCCATGAAGCCAAAACCATTTTCATAATAATACTGAGATGATACTGGCCTTGTAATTCTCACTCTCTTGTGAGTGTACAGGGGAGTTTTTCAGAGGCTACATGCACATGATACCACAACAGACTGAATGCAGGAGCCCATTCGAGAATGCACCTGTCTTCTATTGACCCAGACGTTAAGGAGAGTTACAAACATGTATAGCAGTGGTAGTCTTCTCATTACTAGTTGGGAAATAGTTATTTCCCCCCAAAAGTAATTTATGGTAAGTAATGGTTTATTATTTTTATATGAATTATTATTTTTAATTTCTTACTTTTAATTTCTAACACAGAAAATGTTTGCATTACTTTCCCATTGAGGCAGGTTAGTTAGTACGAAATCAGGCAGTTAGAAATTCCTTCTGAGCAGACTGAGCAAGAATAGAACGGTACCAGGACAACCGGACCGGGGCAAAAATACCATCAATCATGCTCTGGGGCAACTGAGTTATTTCAAAGGTCTCCCCCAGGCTGAACAGTAGAGCGAGTGTGGGAAACGTTGTATCCATAGGCATCCACATCCCAACATCCCCCTCCCAGGTAGAAATAAAGGTGTATAAAGACAAGCGTTTTGCCTTAGCTAGTGGGCATCCCAGTTTCGGGTACTCCCTCCCACTCTGGAGCTATAACTCTTTGCTTGCTGTGATAAACTATCTTCCTGTGCAATTCTGTGCCTCTCTCTGGTCCGTGTATCCATTCTTCAGCTCCAGAAGACTACGAACCCGGCATACATTAAGAAACATCCTACATCACTATTGCTGCTGTAACAAATTACGACACACATGGTGGCTTAAAATAACATGAACTATATCTGGAAGTCAGAAGTCTGAAAATGGGTCTTATGGAGCTAAAATGAAGGTGTTGGCAGGACCGAGTTCCTCCTGGAGCTAGGGGAGATTATGTCCCTCGCCTTTGCCAGCTTCTGTAGGCTGCCTGTACTCCTTGGCTCAAGGTGTCCCTTTCAGCAATGGCATCGCTTCAACCTCTGCTTCCATCCTCGTAATTCCTTCTCTGACTCTGACACCCCTGCCTCCCTCTTATTAAGGTCTTTTTGATTGTACTGACCCCATCTGGATAATCCAGGATAATCTCCACCATCTCAAGATCCTTAATATAATCGCATCCATAGTCTGTTTTGCCATAGAAAGTAACATATTCACAAATTCTGGGGGTTGGGGTGCCATTCCTCTGCCTACACAAATTGCTAACTATAACCCATGTAAGGAAAGTTCTTCGGGTCCTCGGTAATTTTTCAGAGAAACACTACTCTACCATATGAACAGAGTAAGGTAGTTATTAGGTGGGAAAGCTCAGAAAAGCCAAAGTCATACAGACTTAGTAGAACTTTACCTTGAAGCCATGTCATCTGGCTACTGATGAACCTACTATGGCTGCAAGCTTTGCGGCCAATTCCCAAACACCCTGACTGAGGCAAAGACAAATAAAAATCATTCTCTGGGCACTTTGCAGGTATCAAATAGAGAATATGACAAGAAGCATGCAGAGGTGAATCTGGTGAGCAGGAGGGGGGACACGTTGGACAAGAAGGTGTCTAAAATAATCTTACTTTTCAAAACATTATTTAGAAACATACAAATTCATTACCTCGTGAGAAAGGAGGAAAATGTCAGAAACGGCCAGGTGTTCCAGTACTGAGTCAGAGAGAGGTAAGTGACCGCTCTCGGTCTAGAGGAGCATGGCTGGGACGAAAGCCCAGGAGGCTCGGGGAGCACGTACAGGAACGCAGCACTCTGAGTCAGACGATGGGGCCTGGTGACCAAACTCAGATTTATGGTCACTCGTCTTGACAATGACTGTCAAGCCCCAGTTTTTAACACTCTAACTGAAAAGGACATCTGAAAGATTGCATTCTTAAACTGTCTCTCTGCATTATTTTGACATGACAAGAGCCACAATTTTGCAGCAGAAAAGAAACTGCACTCAGGTGAACTTGTTAAAATCATGCTAATGATCCAAATCATAACTTTCAGAGACATATATTTACAGTAAAAGAGGGGAAATGGGAGGCCCAAATGGACAGTTACTGCTCTACCAAATAAATTGCCAGGCCCAGGCCAACAGAACTGGGAGCAGTGGCAGTTAAGATTCCTTTCCCTACAATGTGCATTTGGGAATGACGGCACCCCAGCCCAGAAGGCCGGGCAGGGCTTCCTTGGGAAGCACTGGCCATTCCTGACAAGTTTCTCCAGTTCGACTTCATCTCTTTCCCAGTTCTCCAGGTAAAGCTTCTAGAGTGTTCAGCTAACCAAACCAAAAACCTGCAGGAGTGTGTGAACTGACAGCCAACAATAACCCAAGACTATGAAGTAATTACTTGTTAGAACTTGCTATCCAAGGGAGAAAAAGCCACAGAATTGCCTGATATTTATACTTTCCACGTGAAAGTATAAAGTATGGAGTCACAAAAACAGGCAGTCCCTCCAGGAATCTCTAGCCACAGAGCACAGCGTTTCCTAGGACTGTTTTCAGGGCCCGCCTTTCCGATGACTGCACGCACATTCCAAGAATGCTACCTGTAACCTACAAAGTGTAAAGATTTTTGCAGATGAGGAACACGCCTGACACATCACTGTCATCATAAAGTCCTAACCCACACATAGCTGTCAGGTCTGTGTAGCCTCTGAAAAGGTCTGGTGCCGACAGGTGATTGTTCTCCCGCAGGATGAAGAAACTAGGAAATCAGCAACCTCAGTTGACATCCATTTTAAATTGTTTTTCATGCGCCAAAGCCAAAGTCCACTTAACATTTTATAGCTCACAAACTTCATGCTGCTTTCTAGGCCGATGTAGGGGAATGGAGAATGTGAGGACCTGGAGGGTACAGAGATGATGCCTCGAATTCACAAGAGCAAACGTGAATTTTCGGTACTCCACGTGAAAAAGAAAGGCACCCGTAGGCATAGATCCACAACCAAACCGTTTAGACCTAGTGCGCTGGATAGAAAGAAAAACGACATTTTAAAGGAAAATAGATTGGAAGGTATAAAGAAGGAGTGCTGAGTAAGAACTCTGTTCTTAGGAGTTATTCCCAAAGTAGTGATTCCAACTTCCAAGTACGGAAATATTCAAGAGATTAACTAGGAAAAAGGAAAAAAAGGCAAACGTGTAAGGATACAGAGTCACGTGAGTACAGATGTGGTTCAGCTAGCTTTCAAAGAAACCACTGCTTCAATATTTTCCTATCCCTAGGTGAAATAAATTAATTTATCATGTAAACTTTAAAAGGTTTAAGAACATTGATAAAGGGCATGTACAGAAAAAAATTCACTTTAAAATATCGCTTGAACACTACTAATTTAGGAATTGTGGTGGGCTAGAGTTTTGCAGGGCCCTTCAGTTATACTATAATTAGATTTGGGATAAAACAGAATTTTATTTAGTATTAAAAATTAATTTACTACCATAGCATGCAACAAATGAAGTTTAACAACGTAACTGAATGAAACAAATGGAAGTTGTAGAATACATAGTAATTATGTGCCAGAATGAAAATTAACTACCGACACTAAGAACGCTGTTTAGTTCAGCTGATCTTTACTTTTGGCACGAGATTTCCTGCCATGTCCTGGTCCCAGTTCTAGAGCAAGCTCTTCATCTCAACTTAGACTGACACATTGAGCAGTACTGACCGAAACTGCAACTCGGAGAAGAGAGCAGACCTGGGAACCGTCAACTTCCAAGATAAAGAGCCTCAATCCAAAGCAATTCCAGATTAAAGGAAAAGGCCTGGCCCCAAATGACTCTCCCAGGCCGCCCTAGAACCTTTCCTAGTAATTTCTTCTATAAACATTCAATTATTGTTAATAGTTTTGGTTAAACATGAAAAATGGTGTAGACTGAGGTAGAAGTTTTCCTCAATTCAGGTAGGCCTTTTTCCTTTTAAATGTCAAGTTTAAATGTTAGACTTTTAAATGCCCTGGTTTATGTGACTGCAGATCCTGCAGTGCCCTTTTCTGTCATTTCCAGGGACTCAGGCAGACATCACTTCCTGTGCCCTTTGTTATACACATTTCTACCACCGTGGCCCAAGCTGCCTTCCTCTCCCACCAGAAGCTGGCTTCTTCAATCATTTTTCCTTCCTTCCTCTGACCATGCTGGCCTTTCCTTGGCTGAATCTGACGTGGTGCATCTCCAAGGCCTGGAACAGCCCTCCATCCATCAGAGCCTCGCACACAGTCTCAGAGCAAAGCAAAAGCTGTTCTGAGGAACTTCAGATCCATGAGATGTTTGGGAATGGATAAAACGCAGAGACTGACTTACACGTGTTGTCTTTCATACACCCTCTGCTACGCTCCTACGTCACTGTTCTTGAAATCCACAACTTCTTCAGTCACTGAAGCTTTGCCTGGAACGATAAAGGCAGGAAATGAGAGAAGAGGCAACCAAAAGGAACCACAGGGTCTGCGGGGGAAAGAAACTCTCTTATAGAATTAATCTTGACATTTAAAAGAAAACGGGGCCACCTGAATTAAGGAAAATCTCTACCTTAGTCTAAGTCATTTTTCATCTTTTACCACAACTATTACCAGTAATTTAATGTTTATACAAGAAATCATTATTATTTACAAAGCGCTTTCACATGCCTTTTCTTATTTGAGCTGAAAGATCTTGAGAATAAGCAAATATTATTTTCTTTTATTTATTAGTTTCAGGTGTACAAAACAATGTAATATTTTGACATTTATCATTTATATCCCTCACACAGTGATAACCCCCTGCCCCATCTACTACCCCTCATCTCATTAGGGAGACCATCTCAGGGATGATGTAGATGCTGGATCACAGCAAATATTATTTTAAAATGCAGCAGCTTTCCCACGACCATTCAGCCAGCAGGTATGAAAGGAAGAATTAGAACCACCACTATGAATCCTCACTCCAGGCTCTTCTATGGGACAAAATATGATGGTTTCAACTCGAAAAACAGTCTTATTATTTCTTCTTGCACCAGATATATTTTCTTAGTCAACAGGTATAGAAATGGCTTTGCCTCCTGGGTGACACAGACATTGTCATAGGATTAAATGTTTATTTACCAAAGACAACCCACAAGGTAGAAAACCCACACCAAGATAGTTAAGAAATGCATGTGTATTTTTCACATACTTGCACTATCCTTTTTTCTTAGTTGTAATTGATGGGCTTTTTTTTTTTAACTTGCAAATAACTTCAAGCTTATGGAAAAGTTGTAGAATAACAATAGTACAAAGAATACTGTGTATTCTTTACCCAGATTCACCTACTATTAACATTTAACCCATATACTTACTATTTACCCTCTCTCTACAGACACACACATTCACTCAATTTTTTTTCCTGAGCCAGGTAGAGATAAGTTTCACAGGTTATGGCTTTCTACCTCTAAATACTTGAGAATTTATTTCTTTAAAATAGGGATATTCTCACATAGCCATAATGTTGCTATCAATATTAGCAGATTTAATATTGATACAGTACTTTAATCTACGACCACTTTCAGTTAACCCAGTAATGCACTTTAGAGCATCTCTTTTCCTACAACTCAGGATCCAGTTAAGGGTTAGGTACTGCATTTAACGGCCATCAGTCTGAAACACACGGGATTCCTTTGTCTTTTATTACGCTAATGCTTTAGAAAAATAAAGTCCTCCTCGTTTTTTTATATGAATAAAACATTTCCTTTTGACTTGTCTGACATTTCCTCATGAGTCAGTTCAGGTCATGCATTATCAGCCAGGAAACTATGGAGATGATGTTTCTTTTTCCAGGTGTCCTGTCTGAAAGCACACAAAGTCCATCTGACCCTTCTTGGCAATGTTAATTTTGATCACCCAGCCAAGGTTTTGTCTAATTTCTCCAATGGAAAATTATTATTTTTTTCCCCTGGCAACTAATAAGTAATCTGTGGGGAAATACTTTTGAGACCATGAAAATATTTTGTCCCTCAGCAAAACTTCCCCCTAGATTTAATATCCATTGGTGATCTTTGCCTGATCTAAAATTCACAGCAATGGCTGCAACATGCTGCCTGTTCCAGCTCCAGCATTCCCTCCAAATTGTCAGTCATCACTCAGCATTGTACATTATTTGTTTGTCTATTTATCTACTTATGATCAGTATGGATACATGAAGTCCTGCTTTTTCAACGGTTTATCATTCATCACTGGACTTAATTATTTTGGTGCTTAAACCATCTCAGATTTAGCAAGTAGACGCCTCTTTAAGCTGGCTCGTTTATCTTTGCAACATGCCCACATAATTTTTTTTTTTTTACTTTTATTATATTTCCTTACTTTCTGACTTTTTTTTTTTTTTTTAAGTTCTGGGCTCATCTTATACCTACCCTACCTCTGCTCTGGACATAGCCATTTCTCCAAAAAGCCCTGGTTCCCTTCAGTGGAGAATGGTACTAGAGACCGGCATCTAGGATAATACTATTTTAAAGGCATTGTCTGTTTCTATTGATTACTTTCCATTTTAAACATGAGTCACATTTTCCTGTTTCTTTGCATGCTTCTTTTCTGTTATAAGGTAAACAATTAGAAGGTATTCAGTTTGATTCTAACGGCCTCTAAATTACTGGCAGATCCTCTGTATCCTGCCAGGCTTGGTTTTGTAGTTGGTTAAAACAGGTCTATTTCAGTTATGTCCTTGGTCCTACCTAGTGCATGGCACTTACTCTGCAGTATGGCACTTACTCCTAAGATGTAGTCTTTCTGGTGTCTCAGTGGAACGGCTAAGGTGCTCAGGGAGGCCTCTCCACCCTCCCTCGGCCAGCACTCTCCGCATCTCTCAGTACTGCATGATCTCTGGTATGGCCATTCTCTTCGGAACCTGGTAGTAGCTGCTCTCTGCTACGTCTCACCCTGTATGTCTACAAACATCCCAGCTTCTGAGTTCCCTTCACATAGCTCTACAGTACCCTGCCAAACACATCCTCGCCTCTTGGGCAGCCCTGCCATCCGTGAGACCACCATCCTCCCAGTATGAAGGCAGGAAACGTGTTCAAGCAGAACACCAGAGCCAATGTGGGTCTCACCTCATGTGATTCTCTTCTCTTAAGGACCAGTGTCGGTTGCCTGTTGTCCAGTGACTAATAACAACTGCCTCCTATGTTGCTCAGTTTTCTAGTTTACCACGGGAGGCGAGTCTAGCACCAGATCCCTCTTTTCTTCTCTATGCCTTCCACACCACTGATGCTAGGGAACACGGGGCTGCTCTCTTGGAGGGTGAAGAATCAAACACTTTGAGCATATAATAAGTGTTCTTGATTTAAACATCTCAAGGACTCTCTAACAATCTGTTTCTTGGAAATGTATGTGTTTATTTTTATTGCAACGCTGTGGCAAGAGAAATACTCTCTAGCAATCAGACAATTCCAAACAAAGTGACAGGAAAATGTCTCTATTCCTTCCAGAAAGCTGATACTCACTTCAGATAGCCAGCTGGCTATCACTTTGACACATAATTACATTTATTTCTACTACTCTTCCTCCAAATGTCATAACAAAACACTATGGGAAGTGTATCCAAGGAAATGAAAGTTAGTTGCTAGTCTTCCTTTTTCTTGTTTATGCACATATACTTAAGGGTAGGGAGAAGACTCCTTTTCATATAAATCCTTTTCTGATGTATTTCTATTTCCACTTCTAACCACTGAAGAGAAAATAATTAGAAAAAAACAGTCAAAAAGAAAACTTGCAATCCCAGACACAAAGTTTATCGAAAGGAAATTGGTAAACAAGAAGAGTATTTTCATTGCATACTGTGATAAAAGAGAATTTTGCAATCACAGGAAAATGGAGAAGAGGTCTTTCCCTGCACAAGCCAACAGACTTATGTGCACAGTGCATGTGCACACACACACGTGCAGCCTTCCAAACAGTGTGCCAGGCAGAAATTTGGGACTACCTCTTTACTTTGTGAGCAGGTTTTCTCCATATTAAAAATGTACACTGCAGCCCATTTAATTCATTTACTCAAAGGAAATTAATGTATGGAAGTTATAACTTTCTTTGGTTTTACTTCAAGTCCCCTAGAACCTAAAGGCAAGATCTGATGTAAACATAGTTTCTATTTGCCCCTTGGCGCTCCTCACGGACCAGGCCCTCCCTATCCTATGGGGCTCTTAGATCAGTCTTCTCACAGGTCTCAGTTGAATTCGCGTCAGCATGTGCCTGGTACTCTAATTAAATACAGTTCTTCTGTGGTTCCCCATACCATCAGAGCCCCTGAACTTGCTAAAACAAGCCCTCCAAGATCTGCTTTCTACTCACCTTTCTATTTCATCTCCCGACATTTTTTGCCTCTTCACTAGTAAAAACCTTATAGCCATTTCCCTTCAGAAACACCCTTTCCTCCCTTTCTTCTCTTGACTAACTCACTGAAGCTTGACAACCTCTGGGGAATATTTCATGATCACTATTTGAACCCAACCTTATTCTCACAGCAGCTAAGCTCACCTGTATAATAAATAATCGTTTACTGAGCACTTATGACGTGGCGAGCACTCTGGGCATTTAACATGCATTGTCTCACTGAGTGCTCGCTCACGTGAACTCTGAACAGTAGGTGCTGTTATCAGCCCACTCTACAGATGAGCAAATGAGCAGAGAGGCTCAGCGGCTTCACAGTGTCACACAGCTAGTGAGTGGGGGAGCCAAAGAGCTTACAGGCTTTCCATAAACAGCACTCAATATATCTGAGGGAAAAATTAACAGTATAACTGGTGTTTCCAGGTAAAGGCCCAGAATGGGAACAAATGGTGACCCCATGACAACACTAAAAAGGTAAAATAAGATGTAAAAAACTCATCAGAATATTTCAGAAGAGGATGTCATAAAGATAGTCATAAACTAACATCCACTATGATACCCATCATAAAGACCAAAATATTTCACCCAGATGGGGTGACTAGCAGTTTCAAGAATCCAGGAATACACACAGGCTCAAGCAAAAAAACTGTATAAAAGTAGTGGGGAGATGGGGAAGCATGTTCTTACTAGAAACAAACAAGAAAATGTATTCTAGATCAAAGATTAAAAGAACCTCTCAGAGGGAATAATCTGGAATATTTATATAATTAAATCAATTCCATTCTCAAGAAATTCATATATTGTGCAACCAATAGGATCAATCTTCTATTTGGGGTAGCGTTACTTCCTACACAAATTGAGTAAGTGAGGATTAGTAAATAGGCAAAAATCCACCTAGGCCCTGTATGCCATGATCTAACATGCCCATTTCTGGCCCCAGATTGCGGAGTTGGAGAGCTGAAGAAGGAGGCATGAAAAGGAATGTCAATGACCTGCCTTACAAATGCCACACTGATAAGTCTCATGAAGAAAAGTCAGAGAAGATGAATATTTCAGTACAGCATATCAGTTCATACACGTTACCCTTCTCCACACTGTAGACTAAGAACTAGAGCGAGAATAGACTATGATAAGGGCCTGGCAGGAACATAAACAGCACACGTGCTCAGGGGTGACTGTGCGATCTTTAAATCCAACAGCAGGAATCCTCTAACTACAGTATAACCTGTTAATGGTCCCAACCCAGCCTGAAAAGTCATCCACAAAACGCTTGCGTCTGCCACTCTGAAGGGCCATCTTCCCAGGGATTTCACACATGCTGAGGGAAAGAGACGGGCTAAGAACCTGGGCTTAAAAGTCAGACGTGCCTGGCTTTCAATCACAGGTCCTCCAATGTAGCCTTGAAAACAATTAACCTTTTTCTGTGCTTCAATGTCCTCACTGCAAGGACTAACAGAGATAATTTATGTAAAGAGCTTAGTTCCAGTATCTGGCACTAAGGACTACACAAATGAAATACTAATAATAATAACAATAACAATAAATAATAACACACGGAATTGCTGCTGCTATTTCACATTGAGACTCAGCCCTGAGCCATGCGCGAAAACATCAACAAGTAGACAACATCGGCCTACAGACCAAGAATGCAATCTACAAATTTTGAAATACACTGTGAATTCACTAAAATATCAGTAAATATCTACTATAACTCAAAAAGTATTATAACCTGTATTTCAAAATGCTTAGAAGTAAAAAGTCTTCCATTTTAAGAAGTAAGAGTAGTTGCTGTGTACTGAGGGCCGACTCTGTTCCTAGTCTTATTTACAACAGGCACTTCACAGGTGTCATTCAATCTTCAAAACCACTCAGAGGTTCGTCAAATGATCCCAGTTTTACGGATGAGGATTCTGAGCCTCTTGGGATTAAGGGATGGGCTCCCTGTCACACTACAGTAACAGCAGAGACTGTTGCTTAACACTGAAAGCCTCACCAGTGAGACAAGCAGGGACATAATCTCTGGGTGACACTGCCACTCTACAAAGCATTTCCTTGGCAGCAATTGGAATTTCATTGAGCAACATTCAATACAATCCATGTCTCATCCACAAGATGTGCATTAAAGAAGCCCAAATCATTGAAAGGTCATGATATGTCACCCATTAAAGTGACATATTAGTATAAATCGCATTCTATCATCCAGTTTAATTATAATGTCCGTTGGGAACACTGTCAGAGAGGACTAATCTACAAACAGCTATGGTTGTCCAAAAGTGACTAGATTTACAATAAAACAAATTGGGTTCTAGAGATGGGACACTGGTGAAAAGGAAGTAACATCAACGGCACAACACAAAATAAGTGTTCAGGGCTAGCGTGGATAGAGGAAGAAAACGTAAATCAAAAAATCCTCGTCTAATTTTGCTTATAGCAGAGTATCCTTATCACAAACAGCCAATCTATGACTCTCAAATTTTCTTATTCCTGATTTTCTATGTGTCGCCCACCCTTAAGAAAAAAAGAAGGCAGCAAGAACATCTATATAAATGCTAAGACTTGGGCCTGCTGCTCAGACTTCAGAATATGAATTCCACCTCTGAAGGGAGAATCCACGTGTTAGGTCACCACTGTGTCCTCAATACAATACACCACAAGTAAGGGTGCATGTTCACGCCCAGCACAATTCGGAAATGTAGAGGAGAAAAAGTGTGAAGGGCTGCCCGAGGAAGGGTTACCCACCCCATTCCAGCAGGTCTCAGCACCTAACTGCTCTTTGGAACCTAAGAGTCATAGAAATGCGAGATTACAGGAGATTTTGTTTGCTTGTTTGGAATGAACAAATTACACTTTGGAGGCAAAAATTCCGCCCAACCCTTTGACTATTCAGTTTTTGGAATGAATACATATTATGCTTTGGGGGTGAAAAATGCCTCCCGTCTCCTTTTGACTATTCAAAATGTTTGCCAATATCTTGAAAGACTTACTGGCCTAAAATATGCCTCCTAATCTGCTGTTTCAGAGATATGAATCATTCATGCAAAAAACTCACTGCTAGCATTGTGCTAGATATGACCAACACAAAGAAGAACAAGGCTGGGCCAACTTCAGTTTAACAGAGACACAGACCATAACCAAAGAATCACAATGCCACACAACTACTGCTTTCGGCAAAGTCAGATGAAGTGCGGGAGGACGCAGGGGAGGGAATGACTACCCCTGCTGCACATTTCAATCCCACATTGTGAAAAAGAACCTTTGAGATTTCCTTGTCCAATCCTCACTGTCTTCTTTAAAATGAAAAGCAGCACAGTCATCTATATACTAAATACTTTAAACAGTCCCCATGCTCCTCTGCCATCATCCCACCCCCATGAAAAACTGTGCATTGCTTTAATGTGGATTAGCTAAATAAAAGTTCTGAAATTCATGATCAGCCACCCTGTAATGCTGGCTGCTAAAACACACACACAATTTAAGTGTTTAAGCTGTGTCAGAATTTTTTGGCCTTACTATATACCCTCCAAAATCGCTGGCCTTCTTTATAGTTGATAAAAATTGTATGTCATATTCTGTCCGAAAATCTTCAAGATACAAGCCAAATGAATGGTTTATCTAAAATCATGATGTCATCAGCAGCAGTTTTGCTTTATTCAATTATTTAAGTGCTGTCCATCTCGAAGAGAGATTTAAGGCAACATACAATAAAAGGAATAGTCACAAACGTGAAGTCATGACACGGAGAAAGATGTCGATTTTCCAAGCACCAGATGACGCTGTCGGTGTGCTGGAACATGAAAATGATTTCTCACGTTCTGATAGCCACAGCCAAAAGGAAAACGGAGCAGGCCACATTAATTCTGAACAAAGGAAGAATATACAAGGGATTTTCCCGCTACGTGCTGAAAAACAGTCATCTTTTTTCACAGTGGCTTGTGCAATACATGTAGAAGCATCATCAGGTTTCTTACATTTTTACTAAATAAAAGCTATGAGCGTAATATTAAAGTGTGCCTCAGTGAAGGGACTCGGGGAGGCACTGATAATGTAGAAATAAATACCTTTTGTGTACGTCCAGTTTAAAAGTACTACATAAGATGACGAAAAACACACATGGGGCGGGAAGGTGTCACGGAGAGGTTGGTCCCCAAAACAAGACCGTCCAGGAAAAACTATTCAGATGTGGTCTTTTCAGAAATAACTGAAATAAAAGGTTTTCAGAAATGTCAACAACTATTTCAGTATTCAGAAGGCTATCAACTCATGTGGCTGGAGCGGGCACTGTTTACGTGTCAGCTCCCTCACCTACAACCTGCTGCCCCTTAATTTATCACTGAGGACCCCCTTATAACCCACCTAACTGGAAGGGGAAGAGCAATCCCAAAGCGTACTCATGGCTTTATTTCATATTTTAAAGGAACGTACACAGGCTGCCTACTTGTGCCTTAGTTTCTTTACTCAAGTTTTTACTTTTCTTAATGGTAACAAGCTCTTCTGTTTGGGCAAGTGCCACACTTTGTATATCTGTTTATCATTATATTGGGTTGGTGCCAAAGTAATTGCGGTATTGCGGTTTTTGCAATTATCTTTAACCATTTAAACTGCAATTACTTTTGCATCAACCTAATAAATTCCTTTATTCTTGTATTCCAAGTGGATCCTATTCATTACAAAGAACCTTCTGGAGCCTTATGACACTAAATGTGAGACGCGAATGTGGGCATAGAAGCTGGTGGACATGCTGACCCATCTCCTGTCACTAACTTATTTGTCCTACCCCTTTTTTGGTGTTTCCCCGTGGAGCCTTCACATAAGAATAGTGACCCATAGAGTATATTCTGAGAAATGCTGTTGAAAAGTATTTCCTTGAAACAAGATCTAAATTCTTAATGGGCTGATTCACTGATAAGCTCTGTGGCCTCATCTTGGAGAATTAGAAGCCTACCACGAACTAGGCTTTCGGCTGGAAACCTGACGCTTTTGAAAGTCAGCTCTAGCCCCTGAGATGCACTCACATTTCTGATTCAGACACTTTTAGGGCAAGAGAACAAGCCTCGGCTTAGTGGGTATTCCTTAGGCAGTCAAGAGGCATGAATATATGATGTTTCAGTAGGAAATTTCCTAGGCAGAATTTCAAACTATGTTCTTAGTGGTAATATATTAGACTTAGTGTTTAATACATCGCTTAACTATGTTGATATCCCTTCTTTCTTTCCACCCTTTAATTGACTCAAGTTTTCCCCCTGCTCACACTCATTCCTTGCAATCAGAACCCTATTTCCTCTGTGCAAATGATCAACCAATTCAAAATATGGTGTGAGGGACTAATAGTTTCTTCAAACTACCAGGAACATTTGGGTTTAAAAATGATTAAATATTGAAATATTTGGACAAAAGGTTGACAAAACACTTTGCAATACATTAGATCACGTTTTTATTTACTGTATTAAACTTTTGTTTTAATTAAAAAAATAATTATATGTTACATTAAACATTTTAAGTGCTAAAGCCCTAAGAAAGAATTCCAGGTACTTTGAATCCTACGACTTAAAGGTAATCCAAGGGAACATTTTGATTAATGCCTTTCCAGACTTTCCCCCATGCTCCATAGTTTCTTCATTGAAATGTTAACTTTATATATTCTATCTTCGCCTATGTGTCGTCCCACATCAATATTTTTCTTCAACATCTTTGTCATGGTTACACAATACTCCATTTTATTGATGAATTATAATGTACCCATCCATCACCTTATGGGGGGGCCGCATGGGTTGCTTCCAATGTTTAGTTTCAAACAGTGCTCACTAAGCATTCTCAGAGCTAAATATCTGAACACAGCTCTTATCATTTAGTTAGAAGTTACTTCCAGAAGTAGGCTCACTGCGTCAAAGGATCGACAACACATTGTTTGCTGAGTCACAGGAGACCTTGTAGGGAAAAGAGCCCTATGAATCATTTCGGTTTGCATTTCTCTCCCCCTCTTGTGGCTGAATTTTCCCAGTCTGTTCCTGTTGCCTTTACTGTGAGTTCAATTATTACCTGGTTTTCAAGATAGGCAAATTTTGTAGTCTACTGGACATCCTTAATCCTTAATTCAACAAGCTATCTGGCTTAGCATAACCTCTGAGTCCTTTAAAATAAAATCGAAAGTCATTCTGTCTGTTCGCCCTTCTGTGTTCCTAATTTTTTATCCATCTGTCATTTCTGTGATATTTCTAACTGAATAACTGATATGAATCACCACATATTCCAGGGCCCTGTACTGACTCAGCTAATACTTACTTCAAACCTTCTTTTCTCCCCACAGTAACTTTCTAAACCACAGGCAAAGTAAGGTTTGGGAGCTCGGAACAAGTGCCTCCATATTTCAAACCCTCCTACTGCTAGGCACGTTGACACAGCAGCATTTCTCAGAATACATCCAGTGGGGCACTATTCTTATGAGAAGACTCACCTGGGATGGTGTCAATGATAAAACATTGGGTTCTCCGCCCCCACTCCCTCTCATAGTATAGCAGTTTATTTACTTAGCATCTCCCTGTTTATCTTTGAGGGGCCAAGGTGTCAGTGGGAAATACATGCAGCAGTGTTTGTTAAAATCAGAGTACTTCCTGAGTGGAACAGCAGCAGCAGCTCAGGATTATTTCCTTGCTCATAAGTCTCGTCTACATCGTACCATCAGGAAGGGTGAAGCTGCAAAGCCAAATCCAAGAAGAGCAATAGTTCCACTGTCAGAGCATTAACTGCCATCCAAGAAGATGGCTTCGACCACTTGTGGATTTTCCCGGCACATAATGAAGCTCATACTGCATCTATTAAGCCACACAGATTTAAAACCTGGACTATTAATTAAATGCCTGGACTACTCTCAGGGAAACACTAGACAAGATGCAGACAAACCCAAAGAGCTCCAGTGTTTCCCAGGGGCATGCCATTAGCATTGTGGACAGGACAATTCTTCACTGGGTGGGACTGTCCCAAAGACTGAGGGACATTTAGTATCCCATACCCTCAGGATGTTAAATGATAATATACACACCCCTCACCACCATCATTACAACCACAAATGCCCCCACAGGTTTCTAAACAAGAGGGCAGGAGTGAGGGGTGGGAGGTGTAACACTACCCCACATTGAGAACCTGTGTTTCTGTTACTTGGTGAGATGGAATTAACAGTCAGGAAATGACAGAAAACAATATCAATCTGGATATGGAATTGTGCGGTACAAGCTGTAAGTACCATAAAGGATCAAAAGAGACCGAGGGAGGCTAACAGCACAGAACAAGAGATGGAGAACTCTCACCTCTTTCAAGAAGAGTCCAGTCCAGGGTTAACAATTGCTGTGAAATGTTTTTCCATAGACATCCTGGATTTCCCCTGCTTTAAGCTGATGACATGACCTACTACAGTAAAGCACCATCGACACATTTGGCAATGCCACCTTTTAAAAATACTGTTATTGTTTCTGTCTTCCTGTTCAGGGAAAGTTTTCTCCTTGCATCCTAGGTATCCAAGGAGGACAGGAAAACAGTGAGCGTCTTGGTGAAGGTGAAGGTGAAGGTGAAGGTGAAGGTGAAGGTGAAGGTGAAGGTGAAGGTGAAGGGCACTGTGGGTCTGGCCCTGCTGGGCTGCTCCAGAGAACTAAACCAGAAGGACCGGTCCCCTCACTGCAGGACTGACCCTTCCTCGGCACCGAGGAGACCAGAACCTTGTCTGGTTCCTTCCGCCCATGTGAGCCATGGTCAAAGGGCCATTGTTCCCAGAAGACCAGTGTGTTTAAGCCTCTGGAAACAATGCCCCTTGTTGATCTTCTGTGCACCGGCTGAATAAGTCAGTCACTGACTGTTTTCAGCCTCAGCCACAGCCACTATCTTTGCCTTTTACTGTACAGAGGCGGCAGTGGTATGTTTTCTGATGGCATCATGATGGTGAGACCGAAAAAGTCAGTGAATGATCCATCTTGTATGGATCCTGTTCAGAACTTACTAATGACGCACGATACACTAGGTATTATATGGGCGTGGTTCTCAAACTTCTGGAGCTTATTTAAAACGAAAGTTTCTAGGCCTCAAAAAGTCTGATTTCAGTAAGTTGTGGGGTCAGGAACCTACAATTTAGCCACCCCCAGGTGTCCGATACAGGTGATCCATGGACACACTTGTGAAAACCTGCCACAGAAGGACAGTAAACTACACAAAAAACTAGCACCTTCTTCACATTTTCTATTCTAATCTTGAAATGAATTCTTCCCTAGCAAAATAAAAATTAAACATCTGTAAATATAGAAACAAGAAATCCAACTTAATTCTGAAAGAAAAATAGAGCCCTTGTTGTAAGGCTGATATAGATATGGTAAGCCTGCAATTAAAACTCCTATTTATGTCTACAAAGACTTTATATTTTTGTCTCCACATAAGAGTGGCTGATCACAGGATGAGTATTTGTTAAATCAAAGCACATTCAAAGTAACTATACAACCTTGTATTTGGATACGCTTTGCTAATTTTTTTCAACATTTATTACTTTATCCTCATAAAAGAATATCTTACCTTCCCATCTGATCACTTGCATCAGCCTGGTGTGCAAACTAAGGCATAAAGAGTTTCCACAACATGTCTAAAGACCTGCGGCGAGATTAGAAAGATCTGCGGCAAGAGATTACTTGCCATTTCAGATAGACCAGTAGTTCAGAAACAGCTGCCTAGAGTGCAACACTAAGAAAGCTAGCCTGGTGGGAGGCAGTGGTGATAGATTAGCAACGTCTGATACAAGCACAGGGCAAGAGGAATGGTGGTATCTCAGCACACAAGACCAGACATGCCACCTCTCAAAGTATTTAGAAGCACTGAAAATATTTCTAAATACCACTACTTGCCTCCCTTCACTCAACAAATACAATCAAGTATCTCCTACATGCCAGACACTATACAAGGTACGAGGGAGATATCAACCAAGCGTTAAGTACTACCAAAAGGATGGACATGATGCAATAAGGTGGTCTCTAACCTGACAAAATGGTATTGAAGGGGAGAACTGAAAAAAGAATAAAAAGTAACAAAACGTTAAAAAGGAAGGAGGAAAGTGGAAGTGAATGCTTCCTGTTTCTGAGAAACAGAAACCAAGTCACCATGGCTGGATCGCAGAGAGGGAGACAGGAATGGGGAGGGCTGGGCAGGCAACAGTCAGGTCACGTGGGACTTGGAGATTTCAACTGAAGATTGTGGGAAGTTATGGAAAAACGGGGTGATGTACATTTGTTTGGTTTTTTATGGGAGCGGGTATGAATTCCAAGATTTGCATTTCATAAAGAAAATGGAAGAGTCACAGTGAAAAGAGAATGACTGCAGTCACCCAAGTGACCAGACCAGGAGTGGGAGGTAGGGAGAAGCGGGTGGATTTGAGATCCTTTCTGGAGGCAGAATCGACAGTGAGTTGGGAAAGCATTTAGGGGATGACAGAAAGGGAGAAGACCAAGATGCAGCTCTGATTAAAGTGCTTAGGATAAACCCAAGTGGAAACTACCAGGTATATTCATAGCTGGACCAACTAGGGTTCGACACCGTAAGAAACGTTTAAGATTTGAAAAATCTGGAGACTGCAAGCACAGAATATAAGACCAAAAACACTATTCCTATATCTTCTGCTTTCCAATCTAGTTAAATTTTATAATAGTTATATTACTACACTTATAAAGACTTAATCCAGCAGACACATTATCATGTAAGTCTCTGATTTTCTAAGTTACAGCACTTACTACATTTTTTTTACCTCTCATAACAACTTAATTCAAGTAACAAGACAACTCCTGCTATTGAAAATTTTGTAAAGCTTTTGCACTTTCCTGCCTTGTTAAATATGGCACACCAACATAATTTCATCTTTCTTTAGAGATTTAATATCTTACTTTAATTTTACCATTCAGAGACTTATATAATGATCTCAAGCCCCTCTCTGAATGTCCTATGCTGTGTGAATGGGGAATACCTAGACTGGCTTGCTAAGTCATCTGTCATACTTTAAGTGCCCAGGGCTATTGTAAATTGCCCTACTTGCGATAAGACCAGGAGGTGGGGCAACGATCATTGAAACTGTAACATAAAGATGCTGGCCTCTGGCTGAGCCACCTACTCTGGAGATTTGGGGGAGGAGGGGAAAGGCTTGTTTCAAATTCAACAAGAGAACCACGGTGGAGCCTCCAAATTCATGACTAGAGCCAAACTCTAGGACTCATCCACCTAAAAAGGAGACTGATTCCTGGAGCTGATGTTTTCTTTTCTGATAAAACACCTATCTTAGGACAAGGCACTAAAACTGACAGCTATTTCACTTCAAGAAGAGTTTCTGCTTTTATCCTGCCAACAGGTTTTAATAGGAAAAGCTCAAGATGCTGGCATCCACAGATGTTAGAGTCTGTGTGTCTCACACCTGTGCCTAAAATCACTGTGGCGAAAACTGTTAATTTATTTTTTGTTCTTAAAATCTTCCCAAGGCCACCGCTACTAACACCAGATTGAGACCCACCCTATAACTTCCACTTTTTATTCTTCAAAGACTTGTGCGACATACAAGAAAAGTATGTAAACAAAATTTCCAGGTTCTGTGTGTCTCAAAATGGCCGGAAGTACATTTATTATTCTCCTTAATATTATTTTTAAAAATTCAAAAAGATCTGACGCACATATGTATTTACTTACAAATCACTGTTTTGAAGTGATGCCATTCATTGAATTCTTAGACATCTGTTTAAGAACAGATTATGAGATACCAAAAAGATTGAACTAAAGAAGAAAAATAGAATTTCTCTGACACCACCAATCTGGGTTTAGAGCAAAAAATATGCACATGCATGCTTGTTCATTAAAAAAAAAGAGGTCAAAGGAGTGAGAATTTATGAATAACATGAGTCAAAGTAAAAACAAAGTGCCATAAAGAAAAGTTTGTGAAAAAATAGAAAAGCTATATATGTAAATATAGAAAATATAGAAAACCATATATCATATATATATATTATGCATAATATATATATTATGCATAATATATATATGTTACATAGTATATATAAAATATAAATTATCTATAAATGATACACATATAACAATGATATATATTATTCAGAAAGTCCCAATTTTTCTTTGTTAGTTGGTTTTTATTTTTTAGCAACCATTCATGCAGTTTTTTTTTTGGTTATTGAAACGTAATGACAATTGCAAAAGGAAAATTTTTTCAAATATCCCAGCTTTTATTGTTTTTAAACATGAAACTTACCTGCTTTTCAGACCAAAGGAAGCCATCATTGCTAGACTTGGAACCACTTCCCTGACACATACAGTCCTATATGACCACTATCAGGCCAATTTTAACAAGTGACATTAGGCAACCACGTCTGGTCTGCCACAATCCAGACAGCACTGGTGAGTATCATGAGCACCCAAACTATCTTGGAGAAAAAGGTTGACTCTCTGCAGAGCAGTGGATATTTTAAGACAAACTTAGATTTTCCGTTACAGTATGCTCAGCTGGAAAAACTGACTGTAGCAAGGCTGGCAATTTGACTTACAAGTGACGCTAAAGTCTGAGGCTGATTTTCACCTCTCTGGAACCATGGGAGGGAAAGAGGACAGCAGGGACGTGAGGCAGTGCATTTCAGGCCTGGGGCTGGCCCTCACTCAAGTTTTTTTAAAAAGCCAAGGTGAATAAATGTACGTATATCTAGTTGTAAAAAAAGTATTAAGTATTAGAACAAAAGGGTTTGTGGTGAAAAACAAATCTGCAAGTACAACAGAAAACAACCCCACTGACTCTAGTGGGGAAAGGAGTTTCTGTATGGCTGGTGACCTGCATTCAGGTGAACCCCTGAAACTAAGCGTTGCTGATGTTCTACTTATAGAGGAGGAAGGTTGGATAATGGGGTTTTAAGGACAAAACAACTAACCATGAAGTAGTCAAGTCACTTCAGCAGAAGTACGTTCTTTCCCCAAAAGTAAGACCTAGCCAGACCATCAGCTCTAATGCATCTTTTGGAGCAAAAATTAATATAAGACCCAGTCTTATTTTACTATAAGATCGGGTATAATATAATATAATATAATATAACATAACATAACATAACATAACATAACATAACATAACATAATATAATATAATAAATATAATACCAGGTCTTATTTTACTATACAACCGGGTATAATATAATATAATATAATATAATATAATACCAGGTCTTATATTAATTTTTGTCCAACTAGGTCTTATTTTCGGGGAAACACGGTAGATAGTAATTATTGACTCCCAAAAGCCAAAAACCCAAAAGAGTCCGCATGTTGAAACCAAAAACGTGGCTTAGTTTGGCCCGATGACCATACTTGTGAGTGAACTTTACAGGCAGTTTTTAATCCAAAACATTTTTTCACTTGACTTAATTCCAAACGTCTTTTAGCTTTAAACAAAACAAAACAAAAACAGAAAAAATTCAAACCCTCATTCACTCAAGTGACAGAAAATTGACCACGGCAGGAGCCATTTAAAGAATGTAGTTACACAGCCTTCAAAGGCAATCCCAGGGGAGGCATTCCCGAAACAGCCTGTATGGGCCGCTCTACCAAAATCAGTACTTATTTGCCGTAAGAGACCATTCTGAGGAAGAAAATACTCTGTCGGATATGGAGGTTCTGATACATTTATTTCTCAAATGTCTGCTATACTTACACGTGCTGATACAACCTGTAGGAATATGACAACAATTTCAGGCAACAGCTATTGAATGCCAGGGGTGTCTAAAGTGCTTTTTGAGTTAACCCACTAATCCGTGCAATAACTCTGAGATACTTTTCTTGTCTCCATTTCACAGGCAAGGAAACTGAAGCACAGCCAAGTGAAGTAAGTGCCCCTGTCACACAGGGAGGCACAGAGGAGATGAACCAGAGCGCAAACCCATCGCCAACACAGGAAGCCAGAGCTCTAAATAAAGGAATCCTACACCTATACATATCTGAATGTCTATTAACCGTGACACAACCTCACGTCAGGGAAGGAAAGCAGGCTTACGGGCCTTCTGCACTTCATTTGCATGGGTTTCTACCTATAAGATAGATTTTCAATTGCAACTAACAGTTTACTTTTTGCTCCCATTCAGTATTTTCCTTAACAGAAAATTTGAATCAAAAGCTTTTGCTGAAAATCTAAGACAAACAATGAATGTATCTATCAGGTCTAACTGCAAAGCTCAAGAGAAATAAAACTGAAATAGATCCTTTACCTAACAATCAACTAAAATGCTACCTTGCAGTTTTAGAAGGTGAAAGATTTTGAAGATGTGAAATGAACATGGCAAAACAGGAAGTTACACAGAGTCCAGGCTGATGCTAAGAGTGCTTGCAGCCCACAGCCTCTTGTTCTACAAGCTCAGTCTAAACGTCACGAACCCCAGGGATCATCGGGATGCGCTTGCCCCCAAAAGAAACGTGAAATGTGTGCCATTTATTTCATTGATAAGTTCAGTCTACTGACATTACCCTCAACTTTGATTTGTAGGTGGAAAATAATTTGGTTAAACGAGTCATAGTTTCTGTCTAAAAGAGGAAAAAGAAAAGCAAAATAAACTCAGCCCTGGTGGCTGTGGCGGCTCTAAGGAGGAAATGGCAGCACTTGTGCAATACCAATAAAATCAAGAAAAGGGAATGGGACTAGCTTTGAGGGTGGCAAGGCAGGTCTTCCACTGAAGCACGTGTAGAACATCACTAGCCTACCTCAACAGGAGAAGCGCTGTGATATTAAAGGGACTCACTGCCCCTGGCACACCTGAAATTCCTCGTGTGAGAGGAGCACGAAGTGACCATCCTCAACACTGCTTGTGAAAATGTCTTCTCCTTCCAAGTTTCTACAGGCAGGGAATTCAGAAAGAGGTGTTGGTGTTGGCCCCTGGTCGGTGATTCTGTTGGTTGGATGGTGTGGGAGGAGCCCAAATGATTTCCTTTCCTTGGTTCTGCTTCAGAAAAGGTTTTCTTGCTAAAAAAGAAAAAAAAAAGAAAAAAAAGAAAAAAAATTGCAATCAGTAGCAAACATATAAGGCACAGTCACTGTAGTAAAATCCATAGAGATGCAGTTTTTATAAGCTGATTCTAACAAGAGACACTGCTTAGAAGATACAGCACTTAATTTTCACCCCTTATACCAACTAAGAACCTCGTGAGATAGGTATTTTTGTCCTCACTTTACAGATTAAAACAAAACAAAACAAAACAAAACAAAACCCTTGGAATTTCTTTAATGAAATATTGTTTCCATCCCAAAGTGGGAATCGCTGCTCAGAAATGAGCCTATCAGAGACTCCTTGATAGGAAAGTGCCAGTGGACTCACAGATGAGGACACTCTGGTTTAATAAATTAATTCAATTTCACTTAAACAAGACTGATACGGAAACAAGGCATAAGAGGGCTATTCACTGTTTCTATTGAACCAAACACACAAATCACAACATTTGAGGCTGGCTGGATTAAATAATGAAACTGGACTCTACTTCAGAACCAGTGATTTGTGTCCAAAAATATTTCAGGAGTAAAAGGGTGATTTTTAAAAAGTGAAGGTCATACCACTGATTTTGTGAATATGCTTCCCTTTTCATAAAACATGTAAGATTAAAGCATAGAATTTATCTCCTCGTCGTATGCAAAAGAAATGACAAGTTCAAATACCAGCAACCAATGAAAAACAAGGAAGCATTCCCAGGATTATTTTCATCACACAACTTTGGCTCAGTGAGTGTCTCTGCCATCAATTACCTCAGAAGCACCACAACTTTTAAAATAAAACTACTATCAAAAGAGGATAAAGCAGAAAGTTCAACAGGAAATAAATTTGAATTGACTGGGAAAAGCCTATGAAAACTAAATTAAAAATTCATATTCCATTAACTTGGATTGTGTGACATTCCAGCTGGGTGGAGCTCAAGTTCACCTTTGACTTTTCTCCAAGAAAAGGAAACCCTACACACATTAGTAATTACAAGGCGGCAGAGATATTTTAACACCTCTTTTTTTTATTGTTTAAGTTTATTGTTTATAAGCGAACAGATTGCTTAATCCCTAATGTTTCTCTATTTTTTTCCCTGATTATGAAAAAACCTAGTATATACAGAAGTCTTAGGTGAGCTGACAATGGTCCCTTAAGGGTCCCGCCTTTCTTCACTATTCCTCTAGGCACCAGTGAAGCAACTACAAGTTCTGATCCCTCTATCTAATCTGTGTGTGGCTGACAAACTAATTAACTGAAAGCACTGCTTTTATCAGCTTTTATATATCCCTGCTGCCAGTCAGAAAGACCTAGCCTGGTTTTCAAGGCCAACACATCTGGCCCCAACCTATTTCCTACTGCCCTTCCTTCCCAGGCCTAAACTCCAGCCAGATTCATATACTACCTAACCCTAAACATTGTTCTCTCTGACGTACAAAGGCACACTGACCACTCTCACACCTGAAATGCTCATAAACCTGGGAGGTCGGAATACCGCACCACTCTGGTTGGCCACCTGCTTATCTCACCCGTCCTCCTCAGGCTCTTTGGACAACATTCACCTTTGCCTAACCCCTAAATAGACCCCCATTTCCCAGGACCCTGCCCATTTTCCCTTCGTCATCCAAGTAGAAGGAGTTTGTGAGGAAGCGATGGAGGCAGTCCTGTCTAAGCCAGAAATTTCCAAAGTATCTTTGGCCACGGCTCCTTGGAGAACTGGCTGGTTCCATAGCTGAAGCAGGAAATACATAAGATGAGCTTGACATATCCTGTAGGGCCAGAAAGAGTACTAAAATGCACATGTGTGTGCACACACGTACACACACATACGACAATGGGAGCATGCCACAGGGCACAGGAGCCAACAGAAAGAGTTCCCAATGGCCAAAGCTGGAACAATTTGAGCAACTAAATAAATAATGTGTATTAGATAATAACCCAAAGCATAAATTAAATAGCCATGAATCCATCCATGCTGATATAACTGATTGAATGAATGAATGAATTAATGAATGAGAATATACAAATATATGCAGAAGAATGCAAAATAATTTATGTAGATATTCCACACTCAAGACGGTAGAGCGTAACTCCCTACTCCTTACATGTAGGCTGTACAGTGACTTACTTCCAGAGAGTAGAGAATGGAAAGGGAAAAAAAGAAACTTTACAGTGGAGAAACTTGACAAACACAATCTCGCAAGATGACAAGGTCAGTATCAAAAGTGATAAGTCATGTTAACACTATGTACTGTAGATATGATTAAAATGGGGCTTCATTTCTGAGGTCTTCCTCATAAAAACCAGTAACTTCAATCTAATCATGAAAAAAACATCAGATAAATCCCAATTGAGGGAAATTCTACAAAATACCTGAATAGTATTCCTCAAAACTATCAAGGTCATCAAAAGCAAGTAATATCTGAGTCTAATAGTCCAGGAGTCTAAGGAGACATGACAACGAGATGTAAATACGACATCCTGGATGGGATCCTGAAGCAGAAAAGGGTATTTGGGAAAAACTAAGGAAATCTGAATAAAATACGGCTTTAGGTACTGTAACAATGTATCGATATTGGATCATTAATTATGACAAATGTACTATACTAATATAAGATGTTTACGTAACAGTAGGGGAAACTGGGAATATAGAAAGTCTCTGTACTACCTTTGTAACTTTTCCCTCAATCTAAAACTATTCTAAAATTGAGTTTAGTTTAAAAAATTATCCTTGGCTCTCCTATTTCCCATACCCCACACCCAGACTGTAGTCCAAAATACCTCTTTCTGTTCCCTCCTCTCCCATACCCTCGTCCACTGCTCTCCCTCGTCTTTGTATTCTCCAATCAGTCCTCCACACAGTTGCCAGAGTAAGCTTTCTAACATACACGTCTGATCAAACCCTTCAACAGCTCCCTTATCTAGATCAGCGCTGGCAGATTTTTTTCTGTATAGGCCCAATCAGTATATATTTTAAGCCCTGCAAGCCTAATCTACTCTGCCATTCTAGTGCTAAAACTGCCGTGTATTAATATGTAAATGGCTGCAGCTGTGTTCTAATAAAACTTTATTTATAAAAACAAGCAGAGGACTGGATTTGGCCCACAAGCCATAGTGTACCAGCTGCTGACCTAGAGAATCAAGTCTAAACTCCTTCAACTGACATTCAAGGCATGATCCACAGTAGCCCTGCACCCTCTATCCGGAGGAGCCCTGCCTCCTTTGGCTAAGTCATTTGCTCCCACATGGGTATGCTCCCTGCTTCCCCTTCACTTAGAGGAGGTGAGGCATCTCCTCTGTGAAGTGTCTTCAGATCATTTCACATCGGAATAACTTCTCCTTTATCACAAATCATAGTATATCTGGACCCCGATAACTCATCTGGCAGAACATCAGCTAAAATATTAAATATCATCATACATTATTTAATTTTGTATATTTGTCTTGGATTTGTTCTCTCCAATGAATTGCAAGCATGTTTAAGGTATTAAGTAACGTGAAGTTAGTTAAGACATACCTGACGCCTTCAAAAGACTAGTAGGTGATAAGTAACTGAACTAGTACATCCTAAGACATGTTCTAAGTTCTTCATGATGTGTTAATAGGTAGAGCTTTTAAAATGAAGTGTTTTATAATCAACTAAGTCTGAGGAATTCTGGGTTCAACTAAGTTATGCAGCTTTCTTTGTCACAGGAATTTTCAAAGCCTTCTTTGTACATTGTCAATCCCTTAAAGAGGAACATATTATACAATAATCCTCAAATCTGTTTGGCCATGGAAGTTTTTTCACATTTTTAGCATCTGTGTCCTGCTGAACAGTTAAGGAATTGTTGAAATTAAGCATATGCCTACAAGGAAGACTGAAACTTCTAGTTCTTTCTAGTTGTCACTGAAGCAGGCTGAATAATGGTCTCCCAGCAGATATCCATGTCCTAATCTCTAGAATCTGTAAATGTTACCTTACATGGAAAAGAAAAGGACTTTGCATATGTGATTAAGGATCTTGAGATGGGGAAATTATCAGGATGGGTCCTCAATACAATCAAAGGTATCCTTATAAGAGGTAGGCAGCGGGCGATCTGACACCAGACAGTAGAGAAGGCAGTGTGACCAGGAGGCAGAGACTGGAGTAACGCAGCCGTAAACCAAGGAATGTGGGCATCCGCCATAAACCGGAAGAGGCCAGGAAGAGCTTCTCTCCCAGAACCTCCAGAGGGAGCACAGCCCTGCCAACACCTTGATTTCAGCCAAGTGAAACTGACTTTGGATTTCTGTCCGCCAGAACTGACAGAAAATAAGTTTATGCTGTTTAAGTCACCAAGTTTGTAATAATTTGTTATATAGCACCCATAGGAAACTAATACAGCCACAGTGCCAATCACAGTGCAGTGCTCTTTGCCGACATTAAATATTCTTAAATAAAGTCAAATTAGCCTTGTCCACAAATTAGGTCATAATTAGCCTTGGCTAGTGAGGTTTCATCAGCCACTTATAGGGCACAGTATAAGTCTCTGAACCTGGGCTAAAACACTTGGGTTCATATACCAGCTCTAACATTTACTAGTTAATGATATGATTTTGGTCAAGGTGTTTATCCTCTTTGTGACTCAGTTAACCTCACCTGTAAAATGTGGCTATATTCATAGAGCTGCTTTGTCGATTAGATGAAATCATATGCAAAAAGCTTAGTACAGTTCCTGACATACAATAGCACTCAGTAAATAAAAACTATTTATTATTAAATTATAGTATTATTGCTACTTAGAGGGGGGAAAAAATCCACTTTCACCCCAAGCTAAATCTCATGTTTTCTTATTCTCAGTTTGATAAACTATACCCAATTTCTAGATTAGGACATTTAACATGACCTCGACAGAGTAAGGCAGGTGGAAAAGTCCATGATTTCCTCTCTGAATCATAGCTTTGGGGTATCTGACTTGTTTAATTATGACAACTAATAGCTGTGCTTAATGTCACGTGTTAAATTCATGCCTCTCAGTAAAAGGCCAAAAGCTATTCTTCTATATTAATTAGGTAAAAGTGCCAACAAAGGCCTCTTTTCTTAATTATTAAGCTACTGATGCTCCATTTGCTAGTTTTTATCTTAATGTTTGTTTATGCTTAGAGCAACAGATGAAAGTTTTCTGATAGGTCCCAATATCGGAATGGCACAAGGACATCAGCCAAGGAGACAAACAGTCTTGGTATAATGTGCAAACGTCCTCCCGGCATGTCTGCCATATCTTCGTCTCTCCCCTTCTACCACTGTTCTCCATGGACAACCTAAGTGCCACTTGCTACCACATCCTACAGCATAAACAGCCTACATGGGTGATTGAGGAGCTACCATACAATGTACCTGGTCATAAATATTGGGCACTATTGGTCACAAGGTGCTTAAGACTCAGAGCTCTGATTCCTTAAGCCTTCTACTAAAATGGAGATATTTTTAGGAAAGTTAATATTTTAATTCTTCATCATACTGCAATAGTCATTAGTATGAAAAAGCCAAAGGGTAGGGTTGACATAAGAAGGCAGCAGGATTCTAAAAAAGGATATGGGGAAAAGCATGACATCCTTCACTATTCTTTTGGGTGTCACAGTCAAGAATTGTTAAGAAAATCATGGCTCAAGTAACCTAATCTATATATTCTCCAGAATCCTGGTGAAGTGGGATGGGCCAAGAAGACTAGCATTTGCATGAGATTCCAATAGATACCACAAGAAAAATGATCAAGGCCTCCTTAGGACACTGGAACTAAGAACCTCCAACAAAAGCGAAAGGGCCACCTCAACTTCTGGGGGCTGCCCCAAGTAGACAGAGCGTAAAAGACAGACGACAGATCAAGGTGTCCCTTACTTTAGCAAGAGACCCAACCACAAGAGTTGCGAGGTCACATAAGGCGAAGATAAAAAAAGTGATGTCAGCACAACCAACACATTTCCGACCCCACCTGAGCCCTAAATGCCAGGCCGAGTCAGTCTGCCCTGTGAGCAGTGGCCAAGAAGCAACCGCTAAGGCCCGGAGACAGACAGACAGAGATCAGTTCTAGGGACTAGGATTAAAAGAACTTGAAAGGGCTTGAGCTATCCTTGGAGCCTGCAGAGAAAAGCAGGGACTTGGCAAGAAGTACAGACGGCAGGGGTCTCATAGCACAGCTGGGGGGAGGTCCAAATCTCCACACTGATTACTACTCCCTTGGCTCTACAACCCCAGGCAACTGAGGAGCTGTAGAGGCACAAGTCACACTAACAAGTTACGGTACAAACAACCCCAATTAAGGGGCTGTGGAGGAAAACAAAAGTAAGTCACAGCTCTGGCCACATTCAAGAAACAGAGAGGGACTAGCACTCCCTTGGTAATGACAACCAGATGCACACACAGCACACATGTCATAAACACACGGCCAAACTGTCCTCGTCTGTCAGCCGGGGAAAGACCGGGCTGGGACAGTGCAAAACCTCACAAAGTCCTGCTAATTCAGGAAAGCAAGCTGAAACTAAGGAAAAGTTAAAATGTTAGCGATTTTTAAGAAGCACTTCCTTTATTTTTAAATTTTAAAATCGAGGTTATAAATCCAAATGTCAATGGAGCTGGGCCTGGAGGGCAATGGTTATGGCTGGTGGGTATGAAGAACCTGAAGGTGTGTGCCGCATCCAAGAGGGCCCAAACCAACTGCCGTCATGGGAAGCGTGGGACAGGAGTGGGCAGCTACAGCCCCCAGGGCCGACGGACACCTGAGATGGTTCGGGGGCTGCACCCAGCAGAGCCCGTGTAGAGAATCACAGAACCACTGACTCTCTGGTTGCTTGTCTTTCAACATGAAAGTCAGATGAGTGAATAAAATTTAGTTCCAAGGAATATGAAATGAGAAGTGAAAGTCCTTCCCTTCTACTCCCCCAACTGTTAACAGATTAGATCACTACATGTCCTTCTTTTCCTAGACATACAAGATGTTTTACAAGTTGCTTTTTTCACTCAACAATATGTCATGGGATCCTTCCATGTCAGTACATTCAGATCTACCGCATTCTTCTTACCAAGGCAGAGTGAGAAGACAGAATTGCAATGCTGGGAGATGACTGACGAGCCTCTAGGCCAATTCTTTCCACGTACCAGGTGGGGTCCCCAGAGGTCCTGGCATCCTCTAACCACACAGGAAAGAAGCCTGAGCCCCACCCGACCTCCCCCTCCGCCCACCATGCTGCCACGCCAGCAGGTGTCACCAGGATCACGCCAGCCTCCTTACTTTCCAAAGGAGCCAAGCAAAAAGGCCAAGCCTCCCACATGGTAGGTGAGAAGCACTAAGGGAGACAAGATTACCTTAGAACAAAGCAGTGGATTGTAATCAGTTGAAGAAATTTATATACATAAACTTCGTTTTTTTGTTTGTTTGTTTGTTTTGTTTTAATAGCACATATCTAGAACCACTCAAAATACACCCAAGTTACTAAGTTAGAACTCCCTTAGCAGTCATAGTCTAGCTATTTCTGAAACACACTTGAAGTGAAGTTAACCGAGATTTTTGTGACGTTCAACATCTTCCTGATTCTAAGCCTTAAAGAAACAGGGTAGGACCTGAGTCATAAATAAACTGTTTATCCCAGCCAGCTAGCAGATGCCATTACTGGGCCTCCTGGTAAATCCAGACCTGCACTAATGGAATAAAGGATGGGGTCGAGGCCTCTGCTTCAAAGACCACCCTTAGCTAAGAAAACATTACAAGAAGAACTGTAAAATTCATATTTAAAATATTAATTCTGTTAGTGACTCAAGGTACTAAAGAGCTAATTGAGTATTCAGACCTTCAGAAACTCCAGTTTGGATCCCAGATATAGAAAAAGCTCTCTATCTAAAGATATAAGCTCCCTGGACGCCAAAGCCTCCCTGCATGGCTAGCTTTCAAAACATTTTAGGAAACTTGACCTCAAATTAAAATCGGCATTTCAGCAAGGGTTACTCAAAGCCTTTGGAGAAACTATATTTCAGATAAACACAAATTGGAGAAATGAGTTATTCTCATATCCTATTAATACAATTTGCTAGAAACCGGGAATATTCCAGATTGCTCTCCTTTTCCCCTCTTCCATTCCCAAATGAGAATCATCAAGCGCAGGCCCTAGTCTTGACTCCTTTCTCCTCTCCAAACACGTGGTTTAGGTTCTCACCAAATCTTCGGTAACAGCCTCCTCATTCGTTCTCAGTCACCAATCTTGCCCCTCTCCCATCTGTTCCCTACAAAACTGCCTGAGTACTCTCATTCACTCATTCAACAAATATGTACAGAGCGACTGCTACTCGACAGACACTGAGGATAAACAGGGTGCACAACTGAGTCCTTGCCCCCAGGACCACCCCAAGGTGGTGTCAGATAAGTGATCAGTGCCATGGAGAATAAGAAGGCAGGGAGGGGGGCAGGGAGATCTTGGGGGCTGGGTTATTTTATCTAAGTGGTGGGCAAAGGCCTCGCTCCTAAGGGGATGTGAGCATGTCCTGAGGAAGGCGAGTGGACAAACACATCAGGAAAGAGTATTCCAGGTGGAGAGGGCAGCAGGTTCATCCCCGGAGCACGTGCCTGGTGCATCTGAGGACAGCAAGGGGGCCAGCAGAGTGGCTGGAGCACAGTGATAGAGAGGCAGTCCGCAGGGGTGCGATCAGGAGCCGTGGGGCACACAAGCAACAACAGGGAGCTGGTCTGCAGTGAAATGGGAACTGTTTCTGTGCAGAAACTCCTTCCCAGAAATTACAGCTTTTCAGAATCCTAAGAAAAATCAGTCAAGAAATGAGAGGAAAGTATTATTCTGCTTGCTTAGCAATCAACATATTATAGAATACACGGACATTAAGTCCAAAGCAAGACCAAGAAATTCTGACATACAGAGGGGAAGGTGAAGGCCCACATTTTTGAGAATTGGGTCAGAAGCATGTAGAAGTGAAGCTGCCCGAATCTACTCAGTCTTGCTTGTAGTTGTTACCATGTTCTAAGTGTGTTTATGGTCCTGTCTGCTGCCAATGCTGAGTCAATCATACAAATAAAGTTAATATAAATAAGCTATGCATAGTATGCCTCATACAAATCCTGATTCTATATAGTGCTTTTAATCTTGTTAAAAGATCCCAATGTTGATATTATTCAAACACTCCCAGATAATGTTCAGAGCATTTTCCAGTGTTTGAATACACAGCATCGGATACAGTTCCTTGTAAATAGTACTAAACTTAGTATTTATTTACTAAACAATTTTTTAGATATCCATAATAATGAGTAAAGACTAACAAGAATGTTGGAAGTATTTTAAGAATGATAAAATAAATCAATTAGCTTTTTACTAGGTATGTTTTAAATGTTACAAAAATTTTAATAATAAGAAGAAAATGTGCTTTAACAGAAGAAATGCAAAGAAAATGTTGTAGAAATCAGACCTTGATCTAAAATCTGAACTAGAAAAAGAAAATCAATTTCAACAGTGAAACCAAATCAGGGCAATCAGAAAAATAATTTTATCATTATAAAGGAAAATGCGTTTATATGAGCTTAGGGAACCCAAATATTTTATAACAAGCAGTAAGCATGCCCACTGTTTGCTCCAGAGACACTCTCTCTCTCTCCCAAGGCTATTCGCTGCACAAACAAGTGCCTCTACTCACGAGAGAAACCCACGGGGAACTACTTCTCAGTTGTAGGTAGGTTAATAACAGGGAAAGACAGGCCTAGGGAGAAAGTGGAACCTACGATTTCAGAGTGTGATTGGCAGTTTCATGTGCTAATGGTTCCATGAACTCTCAGTAACATAATCGTCCTCTTCCCTCCTCCTCATCATGACTATTTATTTGCTTATTTTCTTAAAATTACAAGGACATTTTATTTAAAGGTACCACACACATTTCACCCCAATGTGCTGAATCTAATTCACAGCCTAGAAGCTTCCTGTTTTAAAAAACAAACAAGTTACTCCTGGCTGCTTAAACTTCATGCCTGAAATATCCCAGATAAGCAAGATCGAATGAACCAAACACCATGATGAAAAACGATACCTGGCATCTTCTCCTGAAGTAGAGAACTGGATTCCATCATTGTTTAAGGACATGAAATTTCAAGGCCTGGGACCACTTTAGTGTAAGTACATATTGGTCTGGAAGCTATTGAGGACTGCTTTGTAATGATCCATTCACACAACACCTGGAAAAGAGAATTCTGAACTAAAACCGACCATGATGCTAAGGAAAACTGGTAAATATGCAGCAGCAGCAACATACACATAACATATCAAAGACCTGTTACTAAAACTACAAGGGTCAGCCAAGGACGACCCCTAGTGTTGTTTTATTTGCCATAATCTTTTATTTCAACTTGCTTTTGCTTCTTTAAGCAATATTAATATCCAAAACACCAGCCATACAACCCTACAGCCTGCCCCAATCCAGCTGCCAGAACTACAACCAGAATTGCCATTCCAAGTCATCTGCAATCACTCATCTTCTGTGTGTGCTGCCACATCTGTTATCCTATCCACAAAGGCAGACACACACAGTGGATACCCAGCCTGCTTTTGGAGTGAAGGAGAAAAAGAGAAAGGATTAAATATAGCTATCTTGGCCAAATCTCTGAATATGGAAGTTCTAACCATCAGATGTATATTAGAATTAAACCCTTTTTACTGGTAAGGAAACTGAGCCCTAAAGAAGTTAAGCAACTTGTCCGAGGTCATACATGTCTGTCTGAGTATAAACTGCTACCCTGTACTCACCATGTATTATCAATAGAATTTTAGCAGGTTTTCTCAACAGTCTGAGCCTGCCCAAAGGGCAAAGGCAATATTTTCACCCGCAGAGAAGAATTAAGTTTCTCACATAGTGAGCTCACACGGTGGAGAGGGTGTTGACTAGTCACGTGGTGGAATAGATTCAGTGTGTGTCCCAGCACTTAGAAGTTCCTAAAAACAAAATCCATTCTCTCTTATGTAAAACTATAAGGAATTTCAATTCAACTATGTGAACAGGAAGAAGCATCTGACACCTCTTCTTTAAACAGAGGAAAGTTTAAGACAGAACAAAGGAAATACGCAGGTATAAATAGCTCAGCAAAAATGTGGTTTCTCGTAGGAACTTTCAAAATTTGTCCTTCAATTTGTTACATGTGTGTATATTCATACATATACATTTGTACAGATGTGTGCAATACAACTGCCAGGTCTTAATGCCTGGCACTGAGAAAACAGATTATCAGTGACAAGTATAAATCGAATCGATGGAATGAAAGGCTTTTTCCACACATTCCTGGTGGCCCAACCCTTTCAGTAAGACCTGACAACAACCATAAAGGTATCATACCCTTTGATGCAGTAGTTCCATTCCCCTGACACACCCCGACCATTTTAGTGAATTTCCTTCCACTCCTCATAAAGTTTTTACCCAGCTATGATCACGGGCCACATACAGTTTCTGCATCTTGCCACAGTTTTCCTGACAGCCATTTCTAAAGGCTGCATTACTTGGCAAGGGACCACAATCACTGGGATAGGAGTCCTGCTGTGCCCGGTAATTGTTTTATGTTATAATCACACCATGTTAGTCCAGAATAGTCTCTGAGCCGTGAGGCTAAACAGAGCTGCTTACATTTTACTGATTATATCAGGCAAATATAACATTCTAAGTCCATAGTTTAAGAACCAGTCAACTGGTACAGTCGACAGGTACAAAATAAGACTAGGGGTTAAAGGGCCTGGTTTCTGAACCTTGAACTAGTGATACTGATACGAAACGGCTTCTCACTAAAGAAACTCTAAGTTTTCTTTTCCCTAGTGTTTTATCTCTGTAATCCCTGGTTATAATCCTTTTTCTAATCAGTTTCTTGATCATAAACGACAGATTGTTGGGTGTCCGTGGTTGGGTGCTCAGTGGTTAGAGCCCCATGCTCCTAACCCCAAGGTCGCTGATTCGATCCCCACACGGGCCAGTGGGCTGCGCCCTCCACAACTAGCCTGAAAATGATGACTTGACTTGGAGCTGATGGGTCCTGGAAAAACTGTTCCCCAATATTCCCCAATAAAAAAATTTTTAAAATAGATTGTTTTTAATCTGAATCATAGAACTCTCCTACCCCCTGCTTTAGGTAATTACCCTAAAGCTTGTGATTAATGTCTGTGGACTATGGTCATTGTATCACAGCATTTTTTCCAGGCCTAGCTCCTAGGTGAACAATAACTGAATGACCGGTTAAACCAGAAGAAAGGCCAGGCTCCATGAAGCAAATTTTTCATCATGCAGTCACTCTGTCAATGGCTTTGAATCCTGCTTCTTGGGCCAATTAACTCTATTAACTAAAATCTGTCTCTCCTTCTCTAGGGGCCGTTAGGATACAAGTGATGTTCCACCATGACTTCCAGTACATCCTGACCACAGAGGTCAACATGGTCCTCCAGGCAGCTCTCATGACCCCTTCCCCTCATCTAAGATCAGACAGGGCGAGAGTCCCATGAATCCCCAATAGGTATGGACAAGGGCCACGTTCAGCAGGGAGCAGATACAGAAGAAGAGACCTCCTGTCCCTCAACTTCCCATAGAGACTTATGGGGATCACGTCTCTCAAGGGGGACATATGGCAGGCAGTGAGAGACAGGAATGGGTCTCCAAAACACCTGGATACATCAGGTAATATTCCTGCACGTCCGACATAGTCTATGGGAAATGACCGCCCAAAAGATCTCCCCTCTCCGCCCAAACTTGCCCTTGTTTACCATCACCATCAGCCATTATCAATCACAGGTATCAACCAAGCAGCCCCACAATTAGAGAGGAGTAGCCCATTCTAGAAGAGGAGGAAATAAAAACTGCAAGTCCTCAGCAGTCAGCACCTTTTGAGCCTTACTTTTGCTCGGGGGCCTGCTCCAAACCCTTTGGAGTTTGGCCTGCTCCAAACCCTTTGGAATGAGCTGTGCTTATTTGGTCACATTAATGCCAGTTGTTTGTAGTTGTTCAATACCCCTCACAAATAACAAATTCTTTATCTTCAAACGCTGAAAGATGTAAAGCAGTCATCAAAGACAGGACTTTCCGCATTCACTCTAATGACAGGCCACCCTAAAATGATCCAGAAACCCATGTGGCGTTTCAAATGCTTCTTAACCATTCCACTCTCAGTTGATGCGGGAAGAACTGAATTATTAGCTAAATTGAAAGACAGAAAGATACAAGACAGAGAAACATTTTACTTTTGGAGTAAATGAGATGGAAAATAAAACCACAACCAGTTTCAAGGCTCACTAACTGGTCTCTATTCATTAATATTTCAGATAGGCCTCTCCCCACTGAGGACTCCAGAGGTCTATCCACTGCTCCACAACCAGATAAAGCAAAAGGGAGAGCTTGCAGTGACATCTCCAAGCCACCAGAGAGCATACCTTATCTGGCTTCAGGACACTTCACAGAAAAGGCGACTTAAAAGTTGAGACTCCTGGCAATGAGAGTGTGAAAACACCACCCTAGTTTACCTGCATTTCTTTTATTCAGATCAACCAAGAAGTCTGAGACCCACCCTTTCTTTTCTTTCTTCTTTCAAGTCCCAGTTTCTCCCCAGTCTAACTCACCCTCATCCAAATGAATGAATGAAACTACCACTTTTTTAGATCAGAGACTCTAGGACTCTGCTGTGCACAGAAGTCAAGGTGTCAGATTAAAATGCAGATTCTCAGCCGCTACACCCAGAGATGATGTTTTGCTGGGTCTCGTACGGGGCTCAGAAATCTACCTGCTGACAAACACGGTCTACAGGAGCCTAAACGCTATCTCCATACTGTCTAGGAACAGGAGGGTTTTTCTCTATGTCCCCCTTTCCCTGTGCATCTGCCCGGTGACTGATTGCCGGTGCTCCACCTTCAAAAGAGACTTCCCCACAAAGATCTGGTCATTACTGTGGCCCTTACTAGGTCAGCTCTAGCACTTCCTGTCGAGAGAAAACCTCAGCGGCAAAGTTCCTGGAAGCTTCAGCAACTCATTCCCAGCTTGATCATCTGCATCAGAACAATAATTTCACTCCTGAACTATAAGCAGCTCAGCAGACACTAACTTCCAAGTAGGTAGCTGGGGCCTCTCGGAGCATGACAGCGGTATGTCACAGGCCCCCGTGGTCGGCCCCTGATTATCACTGCTTTGGAACCATCGTTCTCTGACCAGGTACATGAAGCTGGACTTGCCATGCTCCCAGACTGTGGCAACAGGAGGGGCCTTCTGTAACGCACAGGGCAAGCAGCCTTGTGGCTACTGAAATAACACAATGATAGGCTGCTAATTCAATTAACGGAATGCACTAGACCACGGTTAAAATGAAGTTTTCTAAAACACTATGATACTGAAAACCACATTAAATCCCCTTACATAAGAGACTTGGTCTATGGAGTTCATTTCCTATGCAATCAGTCCCATAGTGACTGGGGTTTAAGTTCCAAGGATCCTCAGGTGCAGGGTTTCGGATTACACTTGTGTATGCTTCGGAATGAAGGAACTGACAACCTCCCTCTACGTGCCAAAGGCAGCAGGGATGACGGTGCCCAGGGCTCTCAGGCAGCCCTTATACCGGACCTTGCCACAGAAAGTACCACGGGAGGCTCAAGGGGCTTGGCCTGAAAGAGAAGTAGGCACCACTCAGGGTCTTGTGAGACACCAGGCCTCAGGCCAAGAACAATAACCTATCATCCAACCTGATATGAAATGCAGAAAGCAACGCCCTGGCACCCAAACATGTTCCTGCTCCAGTCACATAAGCAAGAACTTGAAGCATTTACAACAACTTGGGAGACTGGGTATTAGAGCACTGGCTTCTGAGCCCCTTGAACAAGACAGTTAGAGACTTGTACAGGTAGAAAGAATTCGGCACAGAGTGAAATAGAAAACACATGCTACAAGGCAGTGACTACCATGTTTCCCTGAAAATAAGCCCCGGTTAAGATCGTCAGCCAGACGGAGGCATTTAGGACATTATGACGATGTTCCAGAAGAAGATGACATGACTGTATTTAAATAAATGTAGATTGTTGTACATGAAAAAATAAGACATCCCCTGAAAATACACCCTAATGCATCTTTTAGAGCAAAAATTAATATAAGACCCGGTCTTATTTTCGGGGAAACACAGTAGCGTAAATCCAGATTGTGGTTACCTTTAGGGGGAAGGGAGAGAGTCATGATTAGGAAGGGCACAGGTGGGCTTCTGGAAAATGTCCGTTCTTGGCCTGGGTGGTGACAACTCATGTTCACATTGTGATCATGAATTTGACTTTACTGCAAGACTAGCTAGTGCTCTAGGTCTTGGGATCACACATCCCTTACAGCCTCTGGGCTGATCAGACCACAAGCACGCATGACAATCAGAACACAGCAAATGCTCCCACTGGAGCCACACACCCAGTAGCGGGGTCATTTGTCTACAGAGCTCTCAAAATTCTCCAACTCTAATGCAGCACTGGCCAGTGTGGCACTTCATGAGCAGAAGAGAACATCTGAGAATGAGAATTACCCACAGGTACTGGATTACAACAACGTTTTACCCAGTGTAGAAATGTCACAGAGCAGAGAACAAGACAAGGGCAGATATGCAGATCAGTAAGCAAGGCTACTTCATGTGGGATGTGCCCCGAGCGCCCTTTCTGGTCCTGTGCCTCTCGCCTGTTCTGGGCTGACTGCGTTTGGCCCACTTCCTGGCACCCACTCTCTCTATCCCTGGATTATAAGTAACATGAGCACTGGGGGAAGGGTTAGCATTAAGTTATTTTCTTGTTTTCGTAGATGGACTTTCAAGATTTCTTTACCCTCTAAAGTTTTCCCTTTGTCAGCTTTTTATTATATAAGCAAGGGTGTTTATGTATTGCTGCCTACCCTTTCTTCTCTCTACAGTAAGTACAGAAGGGGCAGAAATGGTCTTACTCAACTCAGTAGCCCTGAGCTTGGTACTGTGTCTAGAACCCACTATATAGAAGAGATATTTATAGAATGAACCAAAATAAATCATTGTCTAAAAACTATGCTATAAGATGCTGGCACAAAACCGTATGTGTCGAAAACCACCTATTCTCACACTGAGCATTCCCTGCTGCTGCAAAGCAGATTGCAATGTAAACTACATCAGAGCAGCTCTGACTTCTACTACATCTGCTTGGAATAGAAAGTTCCAGCACCCTTCAGGCTGGAGATTGGGAAAGGATTCTTAAGCGCTGCCATTTATGTTACATGAAATATACAGCTGGATAAGTAGTAGGAAAGGGCATGAGTTTGAGAGTCAGGTACAAATGGGTTACAATCCCCTCTAACATTCAATGCCCCGGGCAAGTCACTTCACCTCCCTGAATCCTCCATTAGCCACAAGGTGCCAAGTCCTAGGAATGACATGACATCTGATTCCTTTGCCTCCATTCAGCCTCAGTGCTTCCATCTTCTTCCTCTGGGAATAATCTAAAAGTTAACATATGCGTGTAGGTGCCCAGCCTGTGTCTCCTATGGGCGTGTCCTCCTCCAGGGGTGAGTACTGGTGGGAGGGGAGCCCACCCTATCAGAGATGCTGAGAAGGAGGAAGGCCATCGTTTCCTCCTGTCTGCCACCCAGTGTGTGCACATGTCGTCAAGGCTTGGATAATCAGATGCTCCCACCCAAGACTGAATCTGGAGCAAGTGACACAGGAGACAAGGTAAGAGAAGAATGCAGCTGAGTGGCATGCACATAACTCCATATCCAGGGCCTGGCTGGAGCCAGCAGGGGCGACCTCCCTGGGATGTCCATGGCACCACGGTGGCTCACTGTAGCAGTGGTTCTGGCAACCTAACTCCCTTTAGTAACTGCTGGATATTCTTTCAATAAATGTTTTTTCTGTTTAAGTTCTTATTTGCAACCAAGAATACAAGGACAGGGTGAGAAAATTGTGACAACCTTTGGCTTTCAGAAGTGCTAGTGGATGACAAAAATAAAACATCAAAGGAAGCCAAACCAGAGAAGTAACAGCTTAGAAAATGAGCCTGAGCAAAGATTCACACGGCAAAAGTGGTATTCAATGAGTTTGCCCTCCTCTCTTTTTTACCATAACCTTTCTGTAGCTCCTTCATTGTTAAAAATAGAGGCTGTCTCTATTTGCTTGACACACTGGAGGACACTACAACCAGAAAACATATTGATTTTCTTTGTTTTATTCTGTTGACAGCTTCTTCTGTTCTCAAATTTCTCTCTGATTCTTGTAAACTGGAAGGCTATGGATTATTAAGCTCCTTAGCATTCAGTTCCATTTAACAAGTCTTTATTAAAGGCCTACTTAATTTTGTAATTAATGCTTGAAAATTTTATATTTAAACGTAAAAGACCAAGGTAATCATTTTTGACCACTCTGGGTTCTACACTATATGTTAGTGGTACAAAACCAAAAGGTTTCACAGTGACAATCTGTGAGCCACATGCAAACCACAGGGAGGTTTTGTTTGACCTACATGGCACTGGTGTGGTTTAAGGTTTTCAGTCAGTTATGTAAAACTCTGGATTTCTATGAAAATTGGAAGGTCTGGCCTCCACCCCCCACTTGGGCCACCATCTGGCAACGTAGAGCGGGTTCGAGCAGCACCTGCTCCTGTGAAAACAGCACTTGGCCCTCCAGTGTGTCCCAGGGCCCAGCCTCTGCTATTATTTCACATTCAACCCACTTCACGAATTTATGCTACCTGCCTGGCCCTAAGAGTCATTCGAGTTTGGGATTGTTCTTTTAGATATATCATAAAATGGGCTTTAGAAAAAATACACACACACACTTCATTCAAACGCTTCAAAATGTCCTTTTTCCACAAGGAAAACAGGGAAAACATTTTTTCCCATTTCAATTAAACATCCCTTGGATTTTAGACTTTGCAGAAATGTTAAATGTATTAACTATTATATCTCTTATTTCATCACTATATTTTGTATTTAAATGTTTGTTTTCAGGAAATGATGAAATGTTATGCCTCCCCATTTTATTCGCACTGCCACCACCAGAACTCCCATCACTTCCATCTAGTTCCTAGCTCTTAGATTCCTCTTCCTAAACCTTTCCTAAAAGTGAAGACTGGTGTAAAATCAATAGCGCACACAAACTGCTATTTACATTCTTGTGATCCCTTTCCCCTACATAACTAAGGGAAAGCAATCTACAATGCACTGAGGTGGGATTCCTTTGTCCAAAAGAAGTGAGGGCTGCCAGTGCTGCCTGGGACACCTATAGATGTAGTAAATGGTGTGGATTGGAAGTTTGGGGTTTTTTTGGAAGGGGTGAACAGTCAGGATGCCAGGAAATAGGGGCAACATGACACAGCGGAAAAGCACACATTTTGGAGTCAGTGGTGTTTTGTTTTTTTTCTAGCTGGGTGGCAACAGACGGTGGTAGTTAAAATTGTGCACTTTGGAGTCAAACGGATCCGGGGTCAATGCTGACTCGGCCACTGTTATGCAGTCTGGACAGGCAGCTTAACCTCCCAGTCTTCGTGTTCCTCCAAAGAAGCTACCGGGATCCCCCCCATGGGAGGCTGGTGGGAGAGCCTGTGACCAGGCCCCCAGATGGCGACGGCACCAAGTGTGCCACAACAGCAGCAGGGCTGGCTAATCTTCTCCGTGGTTCTTCTCAAGGTCTTCTGCTGACCTTCTAGGGATTTATGGTTACACTTCTTAAAACAATTTTATGCTGGCAAAGCAGTGCAAACTGTGGTCCCTCCAGGGGGAAAAAAATGCCACGGAAACTAAAGGAAAACTTGTCTAGGCTTCCTGGCTGCTCATTCTCAGAAAGAAGTTGAAGAACAATGGAAGGTATTGTTTTAGTTGTCTGTATTATTTGAACCAGCCTGCCTCACTTGCAGAAAAAGTCACGCGACAAACATCTCAGTCTTGGTCCCTCAATGGCAAAGGTAATAAAGGACTAGAGCTCGATTATAAAGGATCATTGAGCATAACAGAAACCCTCTTCAAGTAAATCTGTTATTAAGTCTTAGGGTAATCCTTACAATGTTAATGACTCAAAGGGAATGGGCATTCCTTGCAGACCTCATCTATTGTGAGTATGTGTTGTAATAAACCTGAACAAATCAACAAATCTGGACTCTTATGAGTATAGCTAGTGCCACATGAAATTTTACATATGAAATTCTTTTAAAAAGTGTAAATAAAAACCCAATGAGGGAAACGAAAGACACTCGAGGTCTATGTGCTACTGCTCTGTATCTATAGTTCCCAGTTAAGGTCCTAATAATAACATTGTACTGCTATTTCACAGTCTCTGCTATTTCAGGAAAGGGTAAAAGAAACAGCTTCTGCCCGCAATCCTTCTGCCCGCAAGTCTAGACAAGCTAACTGCCGAAACAGTCTTTGCATCTAGCAAGAATTTTATCAAGTTCAACTACAAACACCAGTTATCTCTTGCCAACCAAGGCTCTGATCAAATTACTACCAAAAAGTAGAAAATACTAATAGCTGCCGAATAAATTCGGTTTGTTTTATGAACAAATCCTTTCTCCCTTAATGTCCATGAAAGAAAAAGTAACCTTAAAAAGTAAAAGATTAAGAAACACACCTTGATGAGGCCACTTTGCCAGTGCCCAGAGAGCCCACATGCCCTGCTCCAGAGAAATGTCATGTCTATTTTAATAGTTAAGACTTTAAGAGAACATGGTGGACATGAGAAAAAACAAAGGCTTAAGAGTTAGAAGAACAGGAACTAAGGAAAGCAAATTACAATCGCAATGTAATTCAAACAAAGCCTGGCATCTTTTACAACTTCCCTCCAGTAAGCACTGTCGCACCTGGAGGGTAGCACAGAGAGAGGCACCATACATTGCCTCACATATCCCGATACTTGAGTGCAATTATAGCATAATAATATAAATAGTATGATAATAACATCTGCTCTGTACTTGGCACTTACTAAGTGCCAGTTACTGTACTAAGCACAATACGTATATAGTGCACATGTATATATGTACATATATATAACAGAGGCATAAAAATCAACATATTAACATAGATATAAAATGTACATGTATATATACATAATACGTACTAAATTTCATTTAATCCTTAACATAACCCTGAAGCAAACAACACCCCCATTTTACAGATGAGAAACTAAGGTTAAGAAGTTTAAGTAACTTTCTCATGATCACAGCCAAGAAGCTGGGATTTACATCCAGATCTGTGTTGCCTGATTCAAAACTTGGGCTCCTACACACCACATCACCAAGGAAAGTTTTTCCAACAACTGAAGAGCCACACAGGAAAATGAGAGAGCACCTACCACCACACACTTTGTAAAGTTCTGATCAGAGGACCAGTCAACCATTTCTTCAACTAGGAACAGAGCTGCAGTGGGCATTCGCTGCCAGATGACCACATTTTGTTCTGTAAATCCAGGTGTACTGGCAAAGACCACCTCTTCTAGGGCTCAGATCCTTTCTTCTAGGCGAAAAAGCAACTCCTGACACTACCACCATGGGATTAGGTTTATATGTTTCCCAAATAATTGAAAAATCACAGTCTGTGCAGCCTCCTTTTGTGGGTGGGGGAAAGGGTGGTGAAGAGGTGAGACCCCCCACTGCTCATGCCCCAACATTCTCATTTGCCAAAACAAAAGGGAAAAAATTCACAATTTCTTGCCGAGAAAAGTGACAGAATCCACCTGCTTCAAGTGTGCTCTGTGGCATTCGAAAGGTCTCTTCGTACGTGGGTAGGGGTAGGAGGAGAGAGGTGACAGGTGGGACCCTTCACCAGAGCAGAATCACAGTCATCCACTTTTCATAATGTGTTTTTGGGAAAAAAAGTATTTAAAGAACTGGTTCCATTGCTAAAATTATGACTCTGACCTTGCAAAATTTAATAAGAAACACAGTACTTCAAAGATGCCTAGTTTATTAATTTTTTAAATTAAATATAAATAATGAATGTCTTTCAGTTAGAGATTCTTTTTGTTTTCCTTTTAACTTCTCTACTTTGTCTATAATCTTTTTTCCTATACCCTCCTCATTTTCCTTTTCTCTTTAATATATACAGTTGTGACATAAACTATAGGACTGACCTCCATTATTCAAAGAGAACACAGACCAGAGTTTTGAACACTAAGAGAGAAGCCTCCAGAAGACCTAGCATCCAGACTAGCTTTCCTGAGAGCTCCCTCCACCATTAGCACTACTGCTGACAGCACCAGGCTGGGGGGCTCTAGGGCACACATTTCACCTTGAAAGTTAGCTCAAGCATGGGCAAAAACATGTCCAATACCTTCTGAAAGCCTCTTCTAAGTTCTACAGGAAACCAAAAGAAAAATACATAAAGCAAAGAAGCATAACCATTCATCTAAAAAAACTACATGCTTATGATCTTCCCAGAGCTATTTTGTTCCTAGGGTCCCAGCCCCATTCCACACCTGGCTTCAGATGTCTCCGTTAGAGCAGCACCCTCAAAGCCATCAGGTCTCCTCTCTTTCCTTCCTTCCTGCATCACACTTTCCATGTTGGGGAAGGTGGGACCCTCCCCACTCTTCAGTCACTTTCCTAACCAAAGCCAAGTGGGAGATGGAAACCTCAACCACCTAACACTCTGATTCAGTCCCAGCTTTTGATCCAAGAGATGCTCCCCAAGAAGGTGGGCGATGGACATGCTAAAGCAGCCCACCCTGCAGGTGATACCCAATAAACAGAAACAGGGCTAGTTTGTCCTCGTTATGGACCCAAGAGTAAATCTCTCAATGTTCTAACTGTGGCCTCCACAAAAGGCATCAAATCCTGGGGTCTCACGTGAAAAGCCAGCAATCTCTGAAACCCCTCACCAAGTACTGTACACTGATCTCAGAGCCATTTGTCCCCATTCTCCTTCCAGCAGACACCACAGCTGCAGCTAGAGGAACACACCCCTTTCCGCAGAATAGCCAAATTCCATAAATGCCACCCTTTCTTCTCATTCTCTTCCAAGAACAGGGGGAGTCCCACAATGGAAAGAATATTTCATTCACACTCTGTCTGAAGAGCAATTTTTCCATAGATAAATTGGATAGTTAAAATTCTCAACCAGATGAGGGGCCTATTCATAACAATCTCAGATCACAAATGACAAAGCTGTAGTCTGTATCATACATTTTTTGAATCACAAAGTCATCTAGCTAATAAATTTAACCTTTTATTGCCCGAAAGCATTTTTTGATACCATCACCCATTACACTATAATGTATGTATGTGATAAACTTCTCCCAGTAGAAGTTTGTTATAGAATACAAAATTGTAATTACTACCTGCTGATGCCAACATCATGTTGGCAACAGAACGGAATTTTAAATAATAGTTGCCCTGTGGGAAGACAATCTAAATCACTTGGAAATTATAGGTATTTGGTTCTTCCTTGATTCTTTATCCAGTAATCTATACATACTGCAGAGTTTGGGCTATAAACCCTGGGAGCGAAGTAGCTCTAGCAAGATCAGAAACTGGTCGTTTCTGTAAAGAACCATTATAGTTCTTCTAATTAAAAAGAAAGGTTTATTTTCCTTTGCTGACACTCAGAATTTAGAAAAGTCTTTCAAAAGACTCAGGCTTAACTTCAGTTAAGCTGAGGGTAACCAAGGAAATATTTTGCTCGTGCTTGGGCGAGAGCTTTAAAAGTTTAAGTGTGGCACAGGCATTGATAATCAACGAGGATCACAAAACTCAGGAAGCCCAGGCTGGGCAGTGATGAGCTAACCTGTCACCATCGGCAGGGCTCCCTCTTAGCGCAAAAAACGCTGGTCTCTGCCTTCTAAGGAACAAACACAGCTCCAAGAGTTCACTTCACTACCTTATATATGGAGACAGACTTGGAAGGCACAGGGAAGACAAAAGTATAGAGGAGAGGAGTTGCATATTTAACAAAAAGGAGCCCTTCCTAACCTACAAGAATTCAGAATTTGTATTTAATTAAAAAACAACAACAACAACCAGGCATTTCTGCAATACTGTGCTTCCTATTAGTTTTAATTCAACCTCAAGACAATTACCCCTAGATTGTCAGTGTCTTTAATAATAAGAGTGAATAAGTGACTTTCTAAACTTAGGAAACCTATGAACCGATTTCCTCGAAGGTTTATAGAGTAATAATAGGCCAATGCTTGTAAGTGGAAAGCAATTTCTCGGTTTTGCACACAGCCCGGCACGAAAAGAAGTACTTTGGGCAAACTTCCATAGCAATCAGCATGGAAGAGGAGAGGTTTTCCCTTTCTTTCCCAGTGGTGAAGTTATAGCTATTGAAGAGCTGCTACTGTGCCGAGCTACAAATCTTCCCAAGACAACTTCTGGTATCTAATCACCACCAGGGCCAGGAACCCCCAGCACGGTAATCAGGCAAAGACCAAGGCATTTCTCTGAGAGGCTGTGCTCCAGCAAGGGGGAAGGGAGCGTGGATATGGACAGAGGACACATCCAGCATTCAGAGGACAGCAAGCAACTGAATTTATTACCACAAGAAGCACATCATGAAACAATTTCAAGGTCCATTGGCCTATATTACAAGAACTACACTGCCCTCCTAAAAACTGCTTAATTTTTACAGAAACCTGCTATCAGCATTAAGGTTAACTTTTTTATAATTTTTTTTTTTTTTTTTTTTTACCTACTCTCTGCCGATCTCAGCGTGACTGCTTTGTTGAGGCATTTACTAGGGATCAAAATCACAAATACAGCTCACTCCCTATGCTGTATTTATGTCCAGTCTCTCTGGCCTGCAAATGCCCTTTGTGGGTGGTCAAGGACAAATGGCATTAAAGCCTATTATTCAGCTTTCCATGTAAGAAGGCTTAATGTGTCAGCTGCATTTTAATCTAAGGATTACACACTTACCCTCAGAAAATTCCTTTTAGAAACATCAATAGGAATCTTTTTTTTAAGGATTCTTATTTTTTATCTCAAAGCCAAATTATTTATAAATTTAGTGGTATTTTATATCTGAAATAAAAGTGTTTAAGGAAGAAAAGAGGCAGCTGCTGCAGAGTTAACAAGAAAATCAAGTTCTCCGCTGAAACAATCTAAATATATATCACTCCTTAAAAATAAAAGAATGCCAGCTAAGGCTTACCACTTCAGGGATGTATCTGACCAAATATCAAATCTACAAATCCTGACCTGGATTTATTTTTTAAAATTTCTACATTGATTTCCAGTTAAAGACAGTATATAAACACACATATTTAGTTCCTTTCCCTCCTAAAACCCCAGTATAACAATTATTGCTTTTTAGGGACCTAAATCTACAAGGACAAAGATAATAGGAGAGACTAAAATGTTAAACGTTTTAAAGCTGGAAATCAAACAGATGATGGCAACTGACTTAGCAGACCCAACGAAGCCAAGCCATGTCTTCCAATTTGTGAAGTCACATTCTTAAACAGGAACAGACATTCAAGGATCATCAGACATATAAAGTATCTAACATGAAAGAAACAAACAATAATAAAAAAAGGAACTTAAAAATTATGTAGGAAAAGCTTCAAAAAGAAACAAAAGGTATCATTAACATCTTCAGAGAGCTAAGAGAAAATACTGTCAAGAAATAACTATAAAACAGGAGCATTCAGAGACATAAAAAATGAGCTGTCAGAAAATAAAAACATGACAACAAACAGCAAAATTTTAATAGGATTAGAATGTAAAGAAAATATTCTAACAACTTAAAAACCGAGGTGGGAAACAGGAGAAAAGAAAAACATATGGGATGAGGGCAACAGAGAGGCCAATATGGGAGCAAGATGAAAGAAATCCCCCACAATGGTGTGTAAGGAAGAGTCCATGTCAAGATGCGGTGCATAGCAGGCCTGGAGAGGCCTGGAGAGGAAGTGGTCTAGACTGGGTCAGGGCGTAAGAGTCCAGGTGAGATTTCTGTGAAGAAGATAAAACTGGCAAAATACCTAAATGTCTTAAGCTACTGGGAGGAGATTCACATGGAATGGTGTTTGTGGCTAATAGTGATTACTGCATACATTTTTAAAAACAAGACAATTATTAAATCCAAGAAAAACAAAATTTCTGTGAAGTTAATCAAATTACTATATAGCATATTGGTGAATCCTGTTTATACAGTATAAGATAAACACTAAATAAGAAATTGGGGAAGAGGGTAGAACAACAGCAAAAAGGGAACAAGAGACCTTGTGGAATTATACAACCCTTAGATAGTAAGCTTATATAACTTGAATAAAGACAAAAACTAAACTTAAAAAAGAAATGAGTATGACTGACAATCTGTACTTAGAATTTCATTAGTATACCACCTGACCGTTTACAAAATACTTTCACATGCATGTATCTAATCATTTAACTTTTACCAAATTGCAAATTAGGTTACCCGCTTCATGCAGATGAGGGAAACTAAGGAACTTGATTAATGTGACACAGAACAACAAAGTGGCAGGAGGCAGGACTAGAAACAGGGTGGCACCCACGGGGTGCGTTTGAGATTTACAACGTAGGTGATATTGAGGGTGTGGGTAGGAGTCTGGAGGGAGACGAGCCACAGCAAATTCAGGAGCTCAGTGGTTCGTAAGCTTGAATGTGCATAAGAATCACCCGGAATTCCTCTTGCGTGAGGTATCTAAAGTAGTTAAATTCATAGAAGCAGAAAGTAGACTAGTGGTTGCCAGGGGCTGGGGGGAGGGGGAAAGGGAAAGTTGCGGTTCAATGGATACAGAGCTTCCGATCTGCAAGAGGAAAAGTTCTAGGAACCTGTTTCACGACAATGTGAATACACTGACCATTACTGAACTGTAAACTCAAAAACGGTGAAGACGCGAATTTAATGTTATGTGTTCTTTACAATTAAAAAGAACAGTCACCTGGGGGGCTTAGTAAAGCACTGATTGCCAGACCTCTCCTGCAGAGTTTCAGTTCAGTAGGTTTGGATGGGACCCAAGAATTTCTCCTTCTAACAAGTTACCGAGTGACGCTGATGCGCTGCTCCAAGGGGCTGGTTTTGGGAACCGCTTCTAGTTCCAAGGTGCTCGGTGGTTCTTCTAGTTCCAAGGTGCTCGGTGCTAAATGCACAGTCCGCTCCCCAGAGACCCTAGACCAAGTGAAGAACACAAGGGGAGGAGGCAGGGGGAGGGCCTAGACCGGCACATGGCGTGCTTTCTGAAAGCCCTCGGGATGATCCCCGTGTGCGGGCAGTCTGAGAGCCTGGACAGCGGCCACACCAACGGGCAGGACAGTGTGTGTGAGTGCTGTGACTGGCCTGTCGCCACTCAGCCACGTCTTGGCTGCGCCTCAGCTTCACCATCTATAAAATAATGCTCCTAGAGTTGTGGACGGTACTAAATAGGATAAGCAACAAAGGAACTCAAGAAAGCTCATCACAAAGGGATAGTGATGTTATTGCTTTTGTTGCTGACATTACAAGAAATAAGGTTGACCCTGTTTTTCCAGCTATCAAATGGGGTCAGGTTAAAGACAGTGAAGAAACTATTAATATTCAATCCCAGAGTACTCAGGAAGGTGAAACGCTTCCAAGGAGCTAAGAATAAAGCAAGTGGGATTACATCTAAGAACCTATTAACGAGTCCCACATGCACCTGACAAACCAAGGGTGGTTTCTACAGGATTAGTAGCGAATCCTTTTACTCTCTCAATAGGTGTTGTTATTTAGAATATAAATATCATTGCAAAACCAGGTGGTAGCATTCATACTCAAAACACCATCCCTTTCATCTAAAGAAACAACACAATGTGGTGTGTTCAGATGCAGAAGCTAATGTAAGACTCAGAGCTGAAATTCCTAAAGATGTCTACATGGTACATGATTTCTTGTCAAAAGAAATTGAAAATGAAGACGAAGGCACAGTGCAGATAGGGTTGTTTATGCAAGAACTACCTGAGTGCCTCTGACATCCCCACACAGTTGTCGCAGAGGAGGGCACGCCACAGCTGGGCAGTTTTTCATGCAGTGAACTGGATGGGTCTGCAGATGCAGCGGGCTTTGGAAACACTGAATAGCCCCGTTTTTCCTCAAAATCACTACAGGGAGAGCCAAAACATGGTTTCTGCTAAGTTTTTCCTTGCGGGCATAGCTGCATATTTTAGGGGGTGTATCACGGATCACCACCAGGGATACTTTAAGTTTCCAGTGTCCTGAGTCCACAGTGAGTACAAAGAAACCATTGTCTTTGTCTCCAGAAAGCAGCATGAGCCTCCTTAGATGTCTGGGTCAGACCGAAGCCTGAGTCCCTAGGGCAAGGCTCCTTCACTGAGTCATTGGAATGATTTCCCCACAAAACATTCTTAACGTTGTGGGAAAATAATTCTTAATGAGGAAAACGGTGTCTATTTCTAGATAGAACTGGCTAAGGGCCTTGAAAGCAGCATTGTGGGGTGGTCCAAGCCTCTCTCTTGTCAGAAATTACATCCTCACACCATACTGATAGGTTCAAACCACCTCCTGACCACAAAAATCTTAGATTCCTCTAACACTCAGAATACTGGATCTGATTAAACAATCAGCAAACATTTCCCAAGTGAGTGCCAACCCTGGATATGGCTGATGGCTCTGAGCATGTGCCCACCAGGGTGGAACAATGCCAGTGTGAATTTCTTCACAGTCATGTTGTCTAAATACACCTGGGGGCACTCTGCATATAGGAAGCTAAAAAACCCACTTGTAAGTATAAGATACGGTACTGCTGCTTTCTGTACACTTAGGTACTTCCAAACAGTAGGCTTACCGTAGGCTTAATTTTTTCCCCTCTCTGCTGTTTTGATTTATTATAATCCCCCACATTATAAATGCCCCACAATCATTATATAAACGCAAGTGTGGGGACTGCGAAGAAGTCGGGAAACCCAACTGCGGTTGGCTCCCCCTCACGGTCCACGTGACTTGGCTTCTTCATCCCTGCCTGTGAAATGAAGAGGACACTGCTGGCAGGGCTATTTTAAAGATTAATGGCAATAACAAGGGATAGAGAGACTAGCGTACATCAGGCGCTAAGTGCCTTACAATTATCCATTAATTGAATCCTTCTGGAATCCTGTAAGGTAGATACCTTTATTCCCATTGAACAGTCGAGGGAACTGGGGCACAGTGACATTAAGTAATTTGTCAAAATCTTATATGGCTACAATCTGAACCCATGCAGTCTAGCTCCAGGACCCACATTCTTAATCACTTCTTTATCCTGCTTCCCTGATGCTTCTTTCAGGTCAAACAAGAGCCTACACCTGAAAATGCTTTGCAAACCATAAGGATACATTTATTTTTATTGTTATTATTGTTGTTATTGTTGTTGTTGTTGTTATATTATTATTATTATTATTATTATTATTATTATTATTATTTTGCCTCCCAGCATCCACTCACCCTCTAGGTAACTGCCCTGATTTAGTACAGGAGAGAACCATTCCCCACTGCCATCAATCAATGCTTTATCTTCAGCTAAAGATGTGCTGACCTCAGGCTCCAGGGGTGAAGCAACATGCCATGGGCACCCCAGTCAGGACAGGCCAATGTCGTCAGGACAGGCCAATGTCCCCGGCCTCGGTGACTGGCCGGGCGCGAGGCACAAGACCAAGGATGTTGTTGGCTCAGGATCGCAGGCGATCACTAGTGAGACGAGCCTGCAGCTGCTGGACGCCTCCACGGGCCGCCCAAGAGCAAGGAGCTAGGAAGGCTCCTCCTGACAGCACGTGGTTCCCCTCGAGCCCTTCCTGAAGTCAGCTCCACCTTCTAGACTTCCAATTACCTAAGCCGATACACTTTTTCACCTAAGATCGTTTGAAACTGGGTTTTCTGTCACTGGTAACCAAGAGAATCATCATAATACTCTTCCTGAAACATATTTTGTTCTATCAAGCTATATTCATCTGTACTTCAGTACTTTCCCCTCCACGCAATAAAACTTGAGAGACTGAGAAAGTACATTTTTATTAGCTAGCCTTGACAAATTAAACACTCCTGAGGCTGGAGTTCTTGACAAAAGAACTCCATATTATACAGAACAAAAGATCCAGTTTTCCTAATGCCACAGATCAAGTGATTTGGCCTATCATCAAATTTATTTCAGAAACTTTATTTTTAACCAAAGAAGTTAAGCCCACAGTTTCCAGCTTTGTAAGGAAAATAACTGTGGTATTTATTTTCTCAGTCCTTTCCAGTCTAATTTTTCATTTACTCCTAAATCCAAACCACCATAAAAAAATTACTAAAATGAAGAACAGAACTGAATTTTTAAAAACATTTTAAACACAAGCAGCAGAAAGTATGAATGGACATATGTCATTTTCTTTCCCATAAAGAAGAGGGGCTAAACCTTAACTTTATTTATTAATTTTGGCAACACAGCACAAAAAAAACCATTAAGGAGTTTTAACCACATTCATTAAACTATTCATTACACCAGCTAACATTCCTTCTTCGTAGCTCCTTCAAACAAATCTTCACAAGAGTCTTAAATTTCACAGGAGAGCACTATTGGTCACCCAGATCACTACCTCAAAAGGTGGCAAGTATTAGGTTGGTGCAAAAGTAATTGCAGTTTAAAAGGTTAAAAATAATTGCAAAAACCGCAATGACTTTTGTTGGTGCAATTACTTTTCTCCAACCTAACATTCCATAGAATTCCATTTGATGTCAGACGGCTCTTAAAACAATGTGCAAACATTACCAGAACTTCATGCCTTTTCACATCTTCAAATTATTACACACAGCTAAATAACTGTAACTATAACATCCAGACAAATGTCCAATCTCATTTCCTAAAAGACTTCTCCGGCTAGAAGAAGGAAATGCAGCCATTTTGGCTTATGACGGTTTACTGAGCTAAGTCGACTGCACTTCCTTTTTATCTGAAGGACAAATTGGGGGCGGTGAAGGGGCAGTCAGTCATATAGCCTGAGTATCCACCCATAAAACATGAGCATAAATGAAAATACTGAGTTAAAACTACGTTAAAAAAGAGTTCTATGCTCATTATAATGCCCTCAGTACCCTCCTATTAAGAAGAAACAAACTTTTATGACCTCAAGTAAGCAACGAATAAGCATACCAACAAAGATTCATTTGTTATACTACATTTAAAACTTTATTACCTTGTGTGCTGTTCTTTCTGTTGAGGTTTATTATTTATTATTAAAGTGGCCTTAAATTGAGGGTCCACTTGGCTTGTTTTGATAAGCACTTGAAAGTTTACAGCCCTATCCAGATACGCTACCTTCCAAACAGCACATAAACAGTTAGGAACTTTAAACAAACACAAAGTCATTTCTATGTATGCCATACTACATACTCCTTATAACTAAAGTAACCATTAGATTATGTAGGATAAGTGTCAATCATATTTATAAAATTAATAAATATAGCCAATACTCTAGTTTATAATTGAGGATTCGGTAATTCTTGTTCCATATCACACTTTTGTTTTGATTCATAGAAAGCACAATCCTAGAATGGAACTTGACGTTCACAAGAGCTACTTGTAAATTCCTCAAGGGCAAGAACCAGATCTGCCTATCACCATTTTATGCCTGACATACAACAGGTACTCTGTACATGTTTGTGGAATAAATAAAGGTATTAACACTAAGATTATTGTGCTTAGACTATTTCATGACTACAGAGGTTACAATTACTGTGTTCTTGCTTTTATGGAGTAAAGCAAGAGTTGGCAAAGTTTTTATAAAGGGCCAGATGGTAATTATTTAGGTAGGTATTATGGGTAGTGTTGCAACTATTCAACCCTGGTCTCTTTCACAATCAAACTTTTCCGTTATAGCACAAATGTGGACATAGACAATATATAAACAAATGAGCACAACTGTGTTTGAATAAAACTTTATTTGCAGAAACATCCATAAAAACTATTAAAACATCCAAATCCCATGGGAACCACTTTCTTACAATGAACACTCTTTTCCCTAAAAGTTGGAAATTGGTGAACTTGCTAAATTCAGCCAGACATGTTTTGTCAGGTCAAAAATTGGGCAGAACATAGATGCTCATTTTCTGCAGTGCCCATGACTCCTTACTGGGCAACCCCCAGCTAATTTCCGTCATGTTTCAAGCCTGGCCCATGCAAGCCTTTGAGCTTACTTCCTGAAATCTCCAGTACATCTGATTTCCAGGGATGTGGCCTATATCCGTACTTGTGAATCTGTAACCACATCGCAGGCTCCTCAGAGCAAGCCATTGATATTCAATTCTTTACCCTTCGTCTAACACTTAGTATCAATACCTAATGAACTTTAAATATTCACTGATTGCCCATGGTTTGATAGATTCTGCATGGTCTCCTCGGAGGGGCTATTCAAAAATAATAACGGCAGAAAAGAAGATGGAAAAACCATGTGCCAGCAGGGACATGGTGAGTCACAGGAAAAGCAGCAAGAATCACTACAGGACTAAAAAACCACACACATTTCTCCCAACTGTGTCTCAGTCTTCTCTCTGCTACCTGGATTCCTCCTTCATATCACAGCAGAAGTTGGACAGAGGTTGGACAACCCGGGACTACCTCCACTGTAAGCAGAAGGAGGATGAAACCTTGTCTAATCTTCATTTCTGCCACAGTGTGCTCTGGGTGGGTGAACACAAAAAAATTAACCTGCATCTAATAGAATGAATAAACTGTTGTATTCTCACACGATGGAATGCTCGACAGCAATGAAAATGAACAATCTCTAACGATATGCAACAATATGGAGGAATCTCTCTAATACACTGTTGAATGACAAAAGCCAGACACAGAAAAGTGCAATCTGCATTATATAACTCAGAGAGAGAAAGAGAGAGAGAGAGAGAGAGAGAGAGAGAGAGAGAGAGAGAGAGAGAGAGAGAGCAAGCAAAACGTATTTATGCTGCTAGGAATCAAGAGAATACCATGTTTCCCCGAAAATAAGACCGGGTCTTATATTAATTTTTGCTCCAAAAGACGCCTTAGAGCTTATGTTCAGGGAATGTCATCCTGAAAACTCATGCTAGGGCTTATTTTCCGGGGAACATGGCAGTTGCCATGGAACAGGGTAGTTAGTGTCTAGTGTCCAGGAGGCATGAGGTTGTGGTGGTAATTTTGTTTCTTGATCTGGGTGCTGGTTACATGGATGAGTTCAGTTTGTAAAATTATATTGAGCCATACACTTACAATACGTATATTTTTTGTATGTATGTCCTATTTCAGTACAAAGTAAGAAAATCATTCCCCCATATCTAAGTGGCCCAGGGCCAGAGAGCCAGTTGAAGGCCCCATACAGGGCCCCATACGCCTTCCCTTCGACCATCCCTTCAAGCCTTTTGCTTCATGTGGAGCCCCATTCACTCCTCCTCATGTTTTCAAAGCATTACCAGACAGAGGCCAAAGAGCGAAAAGAAAAAAAACCAGTTCGTTCTGAGATACCTATAGTTCCAGTCACAGCTCCTTCAGAATGTCAGTATCTTTAGAAGAAACTTTACTGCTACCCCTAACTTTTCGTAAGAAACCTCTGCTGCCCTAAACGGCTCAATAAATAGACTTCTTTTAAAATAATGCTCCAGAGGTACAAGTCCAGTTTATAAACATCTATGAAGAAATGCCTAAGCATATCTAATACTCAGGGATCACCCAAGAAAGATACCATAAATAAAATTAGAATGTAGAACACTTGACAGCTACCCTGGAAGAACCGCGAAGTTATACAACTGATTGTGTAATTGGCCATATGTATAATAATCTACAATTATAATCATAGCTGAACATATCTTTAAGATTTTATGTAAAGTTTCAATTCAGGTAGTCAAATCATGGGCTGAGAATCATTTTGAATCACTCTAAAGTTGCCTTTAATATAGTAACCTGAATGTGACATTACCACTCCTATTCTTTACATGTTTTAATAAATTCAGATTAAAAAAGTCAATTAAGACGTTTGATCACATGAAATCACAGAAACTGGTCTACTTGTGAATACTGATCAAGAAGAAGGCAAGAGAGTAATTAGATCCACTGACCTAACAATAAACATAAGCCACAGTGGGGCAGACGGGCAGGCTAGAAGGAATGAAGAAAGCACAGTAATCCTTCTTACACACGGCCCATGTGTGGTGCAAATTTCAATCTTTTACAGTCGGATGTTTCTCATATCAAACAAATTCATACTGCATATTTATTAAATAAACCACTGTTGATTTTTTTTAATCTGACTTCACATCAGCTATGAAAGGAGTATAAAGTCAAATTACACCTTTTAATAGGAAATTATAACTGCATTTAATTAAATGATTCTACGTCGCATAATTCATGAATGTTCTAAAGTACCTCTCAGGGAAGAACATCCTTATTTTTAAGAGCTGCATCCCCAAGAACTTAAGATAAAATGTCAATGAGGTCTGTAACTGACTTGCACAGGTTTCAGCAGAAAAATACACACACACACACACACACACACACACACACACACACACACAACGTGGCAAAATGCCAACTATTAAGTAGGTAGTGGATGCAGAGGAATTCACGGCACACTCTTTTAACCAGCTAGTATGTTTGAAAATTTTTATAATAAAAAGTTGCATAGAAACCTTTACTCACCTTTCAAGTAGATAGATGGTCGTCTTCTTTCTCCTAATCAAAAACCAATGGCTAAATACGCCCAGAGGCCTATTCAGGGATCATTCATGCTGCCCTCACCCTGCAAGAATAAGCAAAATAATATGTTATCACTCAAGGATTTTTATTATGTTAGTGATACTTCACTTGAGAAAATGTTCTCAATGTGACAAGATTCTAGATTAAAATATTGGTGTAACTCTTTGTTTTCTAAGTAAGGAAAAAAGTGAAAAGAGGAAAAAAAAAATCCCATCACGTATGATATGTGGGGAACAACTATTAACGTCACCCACCCTGGGAACGTCCAGAACAAAGGAATTCCTCAGTAAGTTTCTTTTAATTCACATCAATTTCAGGGCAGTGACGTAGCCCAAACTTCCACTCAAACTGCAGCTTCAAGGATCTGAGCTTCACTCTGATTGGATTTCTGAGACCACACCTAGAAAACATCAACGTACACTCTCAGAACCACACCAGAACTGCTGATTCCCCTGAAGTCCTTTCAGCAAAGGTATTCGGACCTGATCTCCTAACAGCTACAGTTGTACCGTGGCCTACAGGTCATACTGCTGCCGCCTCCACCCCACCTTACACTTTGGCATTATCGATTCCATTTGATGCTCCCCACAACCCTGTGAGGTAAGCAGTGACGATTCCATTTTCCAGAGGAGGCAGCTGAGTGCCAGAGGTGATGCATTAGAAAACACCAGAGATGAAACTCCAACTTAGGTCTTCTGACCCCCAGCTTAGGGCGTGTCTCACATTACAGCCATCCCCACTCCTCCCTAGGCCCCAAGGTGACGCTCTCCTGAAAACTAACCTCAGAGCAAAATGGCCAACAACACATTCACACACCATTGGGAGAGCGGGGGTACACTCCAGTGTGTTCCCTGAGTATATATTGTCAGTCTTAATAGTACTATTAATACTATAAGTACGATTACCAATTACTATATAGTTACTATTAGCAATTATGCTTCCCTTTTCCACACAATAACCCTTAATGTATTTTTGACATTTTATATATGTACACGTACACACACACACACACACACACACACACACACACACACACTTTTCTTTTCAGTTTTCTCCCTTCTTTCTCAAGAGAGCACACTGTTGGCCAAGGGAAATAAAACCTGATGATTTTATTTTTGTCACAACAAAAGGCATTATTCACTTGCTTTTGAGGATTTTCCGTTCATTTTTATAAAATGGAAAATACAATAGAATATAATGACACAGATACTGCTCCACCAATAAAGATGGAAGTAGCATCAAAAAAACTACAGTTGGGCAGAACGCAGTGTCTCTATACAATGACCTAACGTGGCCCTTCATCTGAAAGTCACCAAAATTCCGCAAGCACAGAGGTTTAGAGGTATCAATGTGTGGAGGTGCTGCCACACAAAAGCCTAAGAAAAGCTAGTTAGGGACCCCCTGCACCTGGCTTTCAGTCCTGTCTCCTCCATTGTTAGCTTGATTAAAAATCCAGAGAACCTCTCCAAGCTGCCTCCTCTCCTGAAGGCTGGAACACCTGTTCACCAGGGAATTGCAAGCCACCAAGGAGGTAGGATGTGACTCAGTTCCTCATAAACTGGAGCGCTGAGACCTGAGGAACACTCACCAAGAGGTTAAGCCAAGAGCTACACCAAACCAAGGAAAAATTATGATGTACCTTTGGAGACATCAATTTTACTCAAAGATTTTGGAGCAGATAAGCAAATGAATCAGCAATTTATAAGCTGTTGATAATAAAACAAATATGCATTGTGGAGTAGAATGCAATCATCGCATGCATTTTTTAGCTAAAAGTTCTATCCTTACTTGCCTAATTCATTTCCAGCTATACCCTTACATGTCGGGGGAGTGAGGGATGGACTCTTTCCTTTTTCATTCAAAATGATCTTGGGAGTACATGTGAAGTTGGTAGGGATGTTATATCATAGTGAGCCCGGGAAGCTATCAATGGCCCTTGGTCTGGAGAATTCTCTTCAAAAGCAGGAATCCCAGATCTAGGTCAGGTACACTGAAGTCTAGACACACATAGTTCCAACTCTATACCACACCTCCTGGTGGATTACTGACGTTCTTCGCTTCACGGTCCTCCCCACCAGCTTCGCGGCCACAGGCACACTCCTGTCGGATGGGCTCGTGCCACTCAGTTACCCAGTTACCACCACTTCCTTTTCTTCAACCCCATACTGATTGGTAACACATTCAGCACTTCCAGTAAGGATGTCTGCATCATAGCTAAAGAAAAATAATCTTAGCAATTTAGTGTGTCCCTAAAAACTCTGTACTGTGAAATATATTAAAAAGTGCATAACCGCAGCAGCCAGCCTCCAAGATGGTCTCCAATGATCCCTACCTCCAATATTCATGCTTTTATGTAGTCCCTTCCCACACTGAATGGCGCTGGCATGTATAACCCCTACGCTATTAGGGAAGTGGCGGAGTGTGACTTCAAAGGCTAGTCAAAGAGCAGCTTCCCTCTCACTCACTTGGGAGAGAAGCTGGCTGCCATGTCATGAGGACACTCAAATGCTCTAAAGACAAGCTCACTTGATAAGGAACTAAGGCCTCCTGCAACAGTTAAGGGAGTAAGCCTTCACAGAAGCAGATCCTCTGGCCCAGTCAAGCCTTCAGGTGATAGTGGCTTCAGTTGATATCTCGACTGCAACGCTATGGGAGACCCCAAGTTAAAACCACCCAGCTAAGCTGCTCCTGGTTTCCTGCCCTACACAAAAACTGTGTGAGATCATAAATGTTTATCAGTGACGTAGCTGCTGAGTGTTGAGATAACTTGTTATGCAGTGGTAAAAATAGTAACATCAGATTAAAGAATAATAACATAAATCCCATGTACCTAATACCCAACTGAGACTTCTGGAGGGTGGGGGAAGGCCTGTGTGCCCCTTCCTGATTACCTCTCCCCGTCCATTCTCCCACTCCCTCCTCCCCGCACAGATAACCACCAGCCTGAATTCTAACTTAATTATTCCTTTGCTCCTCTTTATGGTTTTATCACACATGTATTCTCAATACGTTGTTGCATTTTGCCTGGTTTTAAGTCTAATACAAATGAAACCAACTGTATTGGCAAGTCTTTTAAGACTTGCCTCTTAAGATTCTGAGATTCACCCCTATTGACTCATGTGGCTGTAGCAGATTTTTCACCGCTGTTGAGCTCTCATTGTGTATGAACATTGCCACAATTCATCGCCCTTTTCTGCTGTTGAGGATCATCTGGAGATTTTTCCGATTTCTGCTTAGAAAAATGCTGCCATTCACATTCATCCCCTGGAGGACCCAGCAAGTTTCTCCAGGGCACAGACCTAGGAGAGGAGAGCTGGGCTGGGGTTTACGCATGTTCAACTCTCCTAAGGAATGCCAAACTGTTTTCCCAAGTGGTTGTGTACAACTGACTCTTGAGTCGCTTCTCCAGTCTCTCTCCAAATAAGAGGCACGCTTGTTTTGCTAATTACCAGAAAAGCTTCCAACCCACAAAAGGGAAAGCTTTTCCTATTTGCAGCATCACTGCTGCAAATAAATAGTACTCCAAAGTAGTGCCCCAGACAGCTGGAACGTATTAGTCACCGGACATCAGCACAGACTTCAGAATAATGACGCAGACCCAGTCAGCACCACAGACTGCCCACAGGGAGAAGTCAAATTGGATTTCTAAACCAACGTTAAATTCACAGACTTTTCCTCCTGATAGACTCACACCCACAGTCCCATCTTACTGCTGTCATCTGAAAGAAGAAACAAAATTACCACATGCAACCCGGCCAAATTCAAGATTAAAGCAGGAGAGGCAAATCATTACAATGAAATCGTATTTTAGGTTGTTGTTTTTTGTTTGTTTGTTTTTAACAGAGAGCTGGTTATGTTTTTCTATATTTTGACCAATGAGATGAGATTATTTACCTTATTTTATACGTAGTAATTCTACAAAAAAGCTTATGTATTCTCTGTACAAAAAGGTGTTCCTTTTACATTTAATCAATTTTTTAAGTGGCAACAGTAATTTTTATAATTTATCTGTATTTTGTGTAAAAACACAATATCAAACATTTCTGCTGGCGTTAAATACAAAGACAAGAAATTCTTTCCATTTGAGCAGGAAGGAGAGAATAAGAGTTATTGTAAATTTCAAGGAGGCTCTTATTATGTCACTAAAAAAAAGTCTTATCATGTCACTGAAAAAAACAATGGCACCAGATGACCAACATGAGGTCATTTCAACCTTATTTGTCTCTTTATTTGTCTTTTTACAATTGTTTTTCCCTATAAGACAGGATTTATTATTACAACCTTTTTACAGATGGAGGAAACTGAAGCACAGAAAGCAATTAAGTTGTGCCCAATCACACAGCTATTAAAGGTAAAACAAGGATTTGAACCCAGGCAGTTTACCCCAGAATCCAAATTCTTAACCACTCTTCTGGGCAGCTTCTTCAGCCCCCCCAAGACCATCCAGAAGGCCCTGCAATGGTGACAATGAAAATGGCTACCAGTTACTAAGCACATGCAAGTGTGCCAAGCACTTGCTAAGTGCTCTATTGCATTATTTCTAATCCTCCTCACATCTCTGCCAGACATGTATTATTCCCATTTTATAAGAAACTTAGGCACCGGGAGTTTAAGTAACTTGTCCAAAATCACATAGGTAATAAAAAAAAATTACGGCGATATCACTGGAACCTTATCTCTGACTTCAAAGTTCATGTTCTTTCTACAATGGACCTTCAGGACAAAATAAAACTACCTAGTCCCAAGATCTGTGGTAGGTAAGTTTGATCTCAGCTCCTAGAAAGGCCCCCAGGAAGGAAACAGATGCCATACCGTGTTTCCCCAAAAATAAGACCTAGCCGGACAATCAGCTCTAATGCATCTTTTGGAGCAAAAATTAATATAAGACCCGGTCTTATTTTACTATGAGACTATAAGACTTATAGTAAAATAAGATCGGGTCTTATAACATAATATAAATATAATAGAATATAAATATAATAGAATACTGGGTCTTATATATACTCTATTCTACTCTACTATACTATAATACCGGGTCTTATATTAATTTTTCTGGTGAGCAATGGGCAGAAGTTGCCATACCTCAATGGCAGACAGACTGAGGTGAAGCGGGCACCAATCAGAGCAGAAGGCACTCTCAGAAAACCTGGGCCCAACACTACCTCCTTTACCCTGGGCAGTTCAATAGCCTCTCCACACAATGGGTTCGTCTGTAAAATGGGACTCTTTTATTTCAAAGCCATGTTGTGAGGATTAAAGAGAGTAGCACATAAAAGGGACCTGGCAACAGGCAGGTATCAGGTATATGCTTAACAACTGAAGAAGTAAATATATGCTCTAGCTACCTAACAGGGAAAAGAAAGAAACCAATCTTAACAACATCCTTGCTTCCACATGCAAAGCCTCACATACTCCATGATGGATGATTTGACAATTTGTGAAAGGCCATCTTTGTATCATGATTTTTATTTTTTTAGTAATATTATGGTTTCCGCTTCTGTCCTACCCTAAACAGAATAACCTTGCCAACTAGATCAACCCTCCATGATATTAGTAAAAGTTACACATTCTTTACATAAACATGAGTGCTGGAATGAACTCAAAGTAAAACATTTGGCTCATTTAACTTTCCTGTGACTGACTTCAGAATATCTTAAGCTCTCATTTCAAATAGCAACATCTCTTCAAAGTATATCCAGCTTCTTGGAAATCATCTCAAATCATCTGGCCAATAACATAGAAACTTGATTAAATAACTAGCTAAACGACAAAAAGAATTTTAGCAACGCTACATATACTATTGCAATGAAGGTAAGGTTCCTCTGTAGTACCCCTTTTGCCACCCCTAAGATTAGGTATCTAAAGTATAAGATGTGAATTTAGAAACAGAACGCTCAGGTTAACTACCAGCAAGGTCCACAGCAGCTGGTCCTTTTCGCATTTAGGGGAGGGGTGGGAAGCAGTAGGAACTGCAGCATTGTAGATCTGCTTTGCAAAATTGGTCCAAACTCATCTTTCTTGACCAAATGATGCAATCAATCAGTGATCTAACACAGAGGAAACAGAGAAGCACATTCCTTAAATAAAAAAGGCTGAATCTTGTATTGATTTTAATATGTAATCCAGAGTGAAACAGGCGTCCCACCAAAGGACAATTATCCAGAGGGAAATAGCCAGTGAGTGGCAGAAACAGACTCAGTACAGTAGGAAGTTATGAAGACAACAGGAACAGCCAATGCTGATGGTTTCACAGCGTATACCACAGGCCAGACCTTCCGCTGAGTATGTTTCCTACATTCTTTTTTAAAACCCTCACTCAATAACCCTGACAGAAAACACCGTAATATAGATCCCTATTTAACAGATAAGAAAATTGACTTGGAGATAAAATGACTTGCCCAAAGTCACAGAACTAGTACATGGGTATAATAACTGGCTCTTGGTATATGGTATGCACTCAATAAATATCTGTTGAACATGGGGTTTTTATTTCTCCTCCATAAAAATAAAAAACACTACTTATTTCCTGAGGATTTTGTAAAGGTAAAATAAGATTCTGTATATAAAGTTCCTACCTCAGTGCCTTGACCTCTGGAATGTACTGTGGTACACGGGCAACAACATTGATATAAAAATCTAGACACAACAGCCACCTGGAATAGGTTATGATAATGAAAATGGATATAACAAACATCATAATGTATAGAAGATATGCAAACATATATAACAGGCAGAAGAATGGCAAATAACACATGAAAAGGTGTTCAACATCATTAATCATTAGGGAAATGAAAATTAAAATCACAATGAGATACTATTTCACACCAACCAGAATGGCTAAATTTTAACAATTGGTAATATCAAATGCTGACAAAGATGCAGAGCAACTAGGACTCGCACACATTGCCGGTGGGAATGCAATGGGTGAACAAGTAAGCAACCTGTGGTACATCCATTCAATGGAATACTACTTAGTAAGAAAAAGGGGACAAATTATAGATACACACAACATGAATGAAAGAATGCAAATGAAAGAAGCTATTTCAAACAGATATAGTACAGTGCTCACTTCAGCAGCATATATACTAAAATTGGAACAATACAGAAAAGATTATCATGGCCCCTATACAAGGGTGACCCACAAATTCATGACGCATTCCATGTTTTTTTTTTTAAAAAGGAGTACAGTGCATATAATCCCACTTACATGATATTCTGGAAAAGGTAAAACTATAGCGACAGAGAAAAGATCACTTGCCAGGAGTTTGGGATGGGGGAGGGTTTGACTACAAAGACACGGCACCATGAAGAGTCAGTATGTGAAAAGAAGCCAACACAGAGGGTCAAGAACCTTGGTTTCTAGACTGATTTCACCAAATGGTGATTGTGTGAAATTACACAGGCTGTATCACCCCACTGAGCCAGAGTTTACCTATTTCTAAAATGAGACAATGATGATCTTGAAAGTCCTTCCTTACTACAAACATTCTAAGGTCAATTTGTTTTTAAGCAATAGAGTCTGCGAAGATAGCAGGACAAATAAGTAGAAGTACCATGATATGGAAGAATAGCTATGTATCCAAACAAATGCCATCAAGGAACAAAAGTGAAAACCACTGACGTGCATGGATGATAGAGTGATGGGGGAAGTAGCCAATAGCAGGGGAAAAGACAAGAGGAGACTCACAATAATACTTCTTTGCATTATACAAGTCAAGAAAACAGAGGTTTCATTGGGGCAGGCAGCAGAGGGCTGAAATGTCAAAGGTCAAATGCTAAAAGAGTTGAGTCGAATGAGGACTGATAAAACAAGAAGACTACCATATGACCCAGCAATTCCACTTTTGGATATTTATCCGGAGAAAGCCAAAACACTAATTCAAAATGACATAAGCATTCCTATGTTCACTACAGCATTATTTGCAATCCAGATATGGAATCAACCTTAGTGTCCATCGACAGACAAATGGATAAAAAAAGATGCAGTGCATATGTACAATGGAATAATACTGAGATATAAAAAAGAATGAAATCTTGCCATTTGTGAGAACATAGATAGACCTAAAAAATATGCTAAGTGAAATAAGTCAGATGGAGAAAGACAAATACCATATGATTTCACTTATATGTGGACTCTAAAAAAACAAACAAAACAGAAATAAACTTATAGATACAGAGAACAAAATGATGGCTGCCAGATGAGAGGGGTTTGGCGGATGGTTAAAATAGGGGAAGGCATTAAGAAGTACGAATTGGCAGTTACCAAAACAATCATGGGGATGTAAAGTACAGCATAGGGAATATAGTCAATAATACTGTAATAACTATGTATGGTGTCAGGTTGGCACTAGACTTATTGGAGTAATCACCTCGTAAGTTATATAACTGTCTCATCACTATACTGTACACCTGAAACTAATATAATATGGTATGTCAACTGTAACTGAAAAAAAATTTACACAAACAATACTATGCAGATATTTTAGAGATCAACAGTGAGTGATTGCCAAAAAGAATAACAAAAAGACTACCACCAAAACTCACATGCTGTCTGAATATCTCTTGGTTGTGCCCGAATTGTTTTGTCCTTGCATTTTCAATCTCACTGCCTTCATCTTTGCTGTTAGAAGCCTAGAATTTAATAAAACATATAGGCATAGTTTCCTACAACAGCTTACCTCAGAGGTTGCAATTTTCAAAATTTAGAAATTCCTGGAAATTAAGAATATGACTGTTGAGTTCTGGTGAGCCATATATGCAGATTCCAGAATTCTAGAATGGAATACAACATTTCATTTTTAAAGGATTTAATTGAATGTAAACAATACAACTTAAGAAGGACTTAAGATTTTATTGTTGTCACCTTATTAGTTTGTAAAGCAGGAAAACAGTGTGAAGTTAATATTCCCAAACTGACCAACTGAAATGTGACAAATCCTTCACCTCTGTTCAGAGCAGCCCCCAGAACACCACTTAATGGACCTCAGCTCTTTCAGCCAAATGCACGCAGTGAGACACACCACTCCAAGCACTTAACCAGAACTGAAGGAAGATTAGGGAAATTAACATGTAAAAAGTATACCCATGTGGATCCGGAGAAACAAAATACCTACCAAGAAGGACTCCTGGTGGCTAACTGAGCTCAAATTTAAAAGCAGAGCCTAACAGGCGTTCCTAAACAGGGACAAACCACACTTCAGGGAAAAGCCTGAACTGAACTGCTGCCTTCTGCACTGTACTGCCTGCCTGCACTGTGTTCCTGCCATCTGAATCAACCCTTATAAAGGAGCTCCTGCAACTGTATTTCAACCAATAGCACTGAGGCTTTCCCCCATCTAATCAGAGCTATGTAACTACTATCCCCATCAGCATCTTCACCAACCAATCAGAGCAGCTCCATTCTGACCAATCATGACAGTGCCTTTTGGAGTTCTCATTTGCATGAGGATGGGCCAATCAGGGACCAGGCGCAGGGACTTGTCTCTATATAAGTCAGCTCCCCTCTGGCAGGAGGAGCACCCTTTCCCCTTCCACCAAAGGCAGGACTACATTTCTTCAGCTGGAACAGAAACACCAAAGACACTTGCTGGACAGAGCAGGGAAGAACAGGTGGAGCAGAGCAGTGCAAGGCAGAGCAAGAGCTGTCTAGCCAGCTCTTGGGAGGGGACTCACCCAAGGCCTACCTTGCCCCAGGGTCACCTCACCCCAGAGCTGCTTCACAGCCATTCTGCCCACAGCCGTGTGGCTTCATAATTGAGCTGTAATACTACTGAGCTGTTCCACAGCCATGCTGTATCACAGCTAGGCTGTTTGCACTGAATACAGTTTCCTTCTTCACCGCACCCCACATTGGGGATTCCTGTTGGCATTGAATTGGCGCCAACGACCACTGGTTGACACCTGCAAGCAAAGTTAATACACAGAAAACTTTTCCAATACCACTTCTTCGACAGTTTCCTTTTCTGATGATTAAATGTGAAAACATCAACCTGATGTAACCTGGTTCTGCCAGTCATGAAAGAGGAGAAAGAGCAGACGACTTCAGCTCAAAGCCTGGTCTCTTCACCACTGACAACTCCCTCACTTTGGGCAAACATCTTCACTCCTTATCTTCCTTTCCACATCTGTAAAAGGGAGATAATCATGTGCTCCCATCTAGCACTCAGGCTATCAGTGCCCCACACTGAATGACATCATGTCTGTAGAGGCATTTAAACAGAATACAAATAAAAAGACATATACAAGACGTCATTTCTGCTATTCTGTGGGGGGTGGGGAGAGTGAATATATTTCAAACACATATAAATCACATCCCAACTGCCCCTTTCAAGTCAACCATATGCTTGTCTTCCATCACAGCTGGGCTGTTGAGCAGATGCTGGAATGGATACAGAGAGAAAGGTGGTGAGAAAGAACATGTCTGTCCTCCTGATTTGGAAATGATAAAAAAAGTAATTTCTATTCTACTGATCTTTTTTGAGAGCTTCCTTGTATGTGTCATGCTAGGCACTAAACAGGCTCTCAAGTGTATTCACTCTGGAAACAGCTCAGTGTGCTTGGTGGAATTACTGAGGCAAAAGGAGGGAAAACACTCAACCCAGACTGCTGGGTGGGTTAGGGCGGCCAGACGCCTCAGAGGAGGAGATGCTTGAGTTGAGTCTTGAAAGATGAGAACAGATTAGATGAGTGAAGCAGGGGAAAGGCATTCTAAACGGGCGGAAGCCATGGAAGCAAGGAGCCAGTAAGGAAGGGAAAGGGTAGATGAGAGGGATGACATGGGAGAAATAAATGATGGACACTCACGTCTTCCACTGAGATGCTCAGGCCTTCTCCTGGGGGCCACAGGAACCACAGACACATTTCAGTAGGGACCAACAGGATCAGCCTTGCGATTTCGAAAGAGAACTGTGACAGCTGGGAGAACAGGATGAAGACAGGCCAGAAATGGATAGCTAAGTAGAAATCCAGGTAGGAAGTAAGGAGGGCTTATGAACATGAATGCAAGAGATAGTAAAAAGGTGAAATGACCTTGCTTTGGGGACTGGAAGGACACGGGGTAGAGGAAAAGGAACTGTGGATGACTCCCTGGTTCTGTCTTGATGACTGAGAAGAGGATGACCATTTTAAAAGATACTAAAAAGGTACAGACTTAGCAGGTAAGATCAGTTCACTTTGACTGAGCCACTTTGTACATGACTTCATGTATATGAGGTCATTCTATACATCTGTGACCAACCACAAAAAAAATCACATTTCTCATCGTTTAGCTGCCTATTTTGAATTTTCAACGGCAAAAGGGCCTCTTAAAATAGAATAGGATGTCGAGACAAGAACTCAATTCCATGCTTAACTTCTCAGTAGCCAAGTCAGAACGGCCCTTACATCAGAGAGGGTAAGTGGATTACGCCAGGCTACACAGTCAAACAAAGAAGGAATAAACTTGAATCCAGGATGGTATGTTTCCAAAAGATCAGCTTTTCATCTAGTATGCTATAGTGCTCCATTAAAGGCCTAGGATTATTACTTACATGTCTTAAGAGCTCAATAGTCTTGGTCTCTGGCCATTTAGTCTTCTTTTGTAACTCCCTTCTGATAACAGAGTCCCAGATACCCTGAACTATCTATCTTCAATCCCTAGAAACATTGTTCCCACTGCTGAGCTATGGCTCAATTGTACTGGCACCATAGAAAGCCCTGACCCATGTCTGCTTTCATTCCAATGGCTGCTATGTCTGATAACCAGTCACTCTGGCTCTGCAAATGCAAGGAGAATATTCTGGTTTCTATAGAAGTTATTTCCGAATTCAATTGTCCTACCTTATATTATGGCTGACTCTAGCATGACACTTCTCCCTCCTCAATCGCTTGCTCTCCGTAATAGTATTACCTCTGAGGAAACAGAAGGAGAAGGCAACTGAAGCTGGAGAAGCACACACAGTGTTTATTTGGCGCCTGCCACTCACCAAGCACTGTCCTAAGCATGAGAGAACAGGGAACCAGACAGCAAGGTCTCCAAATGTACAGTCCAGTGAAGGTGGGATAGTTGTTTTAAAAAAATAATGTATATAACAAAACACCTCAACCACACCTCAAACACACAAAATATCTGATAAAGTTGAGAGCTGGTTATATATGTTCATCATATTAGTCTCTATTTTTCTATATGTTTAAAATGTTGTCATAATAAAAATGAGAAAAAAACATAAATGTAGAGCTTCTACTCTCTGGGAAAAGGACTCACTAGTCAAACTGATTCCACTTGTAAAGGTTCTAGAGAGAGAAAAATCTTACTGGAATCTGTTTTGTTTTTAACATCATACTCCACAGCTGAAAAAGCCATCAGGAGAAAAGATGGAAATGCACTCATTTGGACAAAATAAATTCAATCGAACAATAAAATGAGGCTCTTGGTCAGTCTAGACTTTCCTCATCTACCTCCATAGCTTCTGTAATGGTAAATGATAAAAGAAAATAACAAAAACATAACCACTTTCTAATATAGTGTGTTCTGAGGAAGCTCTAGTACTCACCATCACCATGTACTGTACACCTACAGTGTGCTGGGGATTTACAGACGTGATCCCATAACAAAACTGTAAGGTGAGCATTACTATCCCCATGTTAGAAAATTAAGATTCAAACAACTCAAGTAATTTGATCAATATCCCATTGCCAGTGCTTGGCAGAGTGAGGCACCCAAACCCATCTCTGCCACGAGTCAAAAGCCTTGGTTGTATTTTCATTACACCATGATATAAGCCTCTCAATATCTGATATTCCCTCTCTCGTTTTTCATAAACTACTGGCTCCACAAATGAGTGAATCTGATAAAGAAAATTTCCACCAGGCAGTTCAGTAAATCACACACACACACACACACACACACACACAGACACACACACAAATCCAAGAAATCAGTCTTGAGATATCAGAAACACTACCTCCAAATGTTAACTCAAAGCAATAAATAAAACTGAGTGTAAACTGTACAATCGTCTACAGTCATGAAAGAAATATTATGTAACTATTTTAAATTGAATAGCCATTAACACTTGAAAGCATTCTAAAAAATGAAAGAATTATTAAAGTCAATTTCCAGTACTATTTATCTTTAAAAATTTGTTACTGTGAAGAGTATATAAAATTTGTCTTCAACATACAGAGAGAGGAATGGGACAAACCAGAGTGTAGGTGAGCAGGTTGAGGTTTTATTATTTACTAAATTTTCAAAACATTAAGAACAGCATACAACTTGAAATGTATGCCATCGTTTATTCCAGTAGGACTCACAGTAACTACCCTGGAAATGAAGTACAGATAATAAAATCACAAAGGTCAAATGTAATCTATACATCGATATTTCTGACCCCAAGAGTTTATTCCTAAAATAGAGGCTCAGTGCCCAAAGGGCTCTCTACTTTCTCCATCACTTTGCCACACAGTCTAAGTTGAAGGCTGACCCTCGGACATTTACAGGTCCCAGTCATGTCCAACCCAGGCAGAGGGGCCACGGAAGAAGTCACAGAAGAAACCACTAGGCAGATGAAAGGACCAGAAGTGTGGAGAGCCTCAAAGACCCAGAGAGGGGAAGGGAAATTGAAAGAAGGGTGTGCCACAGCTGTGGAAGAGGAGGAGGACAAAGCAGCAGTCAGTGACATAGGGTCAGAAACAATGCTAGATCAGCAATCTCAGTGGAGCAGGATGGGAAGATTCCGAGTAAAAGGGGCTGAGCAGAAGATGGAAGATATAAGGGGGAGAGGGAGGGAGCACGGCGGGGGGGGGGGGGGGGGCAAAAAAATGTATACACATGACTTGTATTCATCTTTTGTTATCGGTATATATTATTACAATTTTAAAAATTTGAATAGTTTTTTTCTTCCTTAAAATGTGTGTACATTTTTTTGGCACCCTCTGTAGACACTGTGAGCATAAACAGTCTAGAGAAATTTGTTCGTGTTCCTCTTGATCATGACTTCCTGGAGAGCGGCGCCTAGTTTCCCCTCACACAGCCAGCAGCAGGAAAAACACAGAGCACTGGTCCATCAGGGAGCATGTGGGTAGGAGCCCTGCAGCTCTGCCACACTCTCACCACCACCCGCTATGGCGCAACCAGAACCACAATTACGACTTGCCAGAGAACCACAATGCAGCAGGTCCCACACCTCCAAAGCCACACTTTCAGCCACCAAACACGTAACACAAAAGACTTCAACTATAAACTGGCAATTGTTTGCACAGGTGTCTGTCTGATGCAGTGCCAGGTTAGTCAGCTACACTCAAAAAATCATAATGGGACAAAGGGACCCCAATCATCATTTTTCCCAGAGACACATCTCTGATTATATCTTTCATATTAAACTAAAAAATTTATTCAGGCAGTATTACATTATTAGATTATTATTCTTTGAAGTAGTAGAATATTTGCCTGGTTGACAAAGTGATTAAATATATAAATTATATATATTTTTATAATTTATGCACCCCTACATCACATGGAGGGATTTGGTCATGTACTTAACTTACATAAGATGTTCAAAGACAGGATGGGATGGCCAGTTATTACATATTGGAAAAGGCGGCTTGAATGCAATGGAATTCGACCACTGTACTTTGCAGGTAACAGTATCAACACAGCCAGCTTACTCACAATATCAAAGAGCACGCTTACTAACGACTAACGGTTGCTTGCAGAGAAAGTAGTCAAGTATCAAACACATGTTATTTTGTTCTATGTTATTTTGTCACCTATTTAAATTAAGCACTTTTTAAAGTCCACTCCAGAACTCTACAAATCCGCACAGATACCTATCAGTAAAAAGACCAAGACAGATGCCAAAAAACAATTAAACGAAAAGAAAGATCACACAGCAAGAAAACAGACTTTTAATATAAAAAAATATAATCTGCAACGCTGTCAGGAAACTCAGAAAGGGGCCTCACTCTTCAGATATATCATGTGCCTTTAGGAAGTGTTGGCACCATAAACAGACCACTGGCATTATTTAAACCACAGTCAATCATATCTGATTCTTACCTACCATGTAAAAGTACGAAACATTTCACTTCTCTTACCACAAAACAGGAGGCTAACCTCATTTCCCACATGTCTGCAAAAAAGCACCTAAATCATGTCGTTGCAAGATGACTGTGCACCGAGCCAGCAGACCACCAACAGGCGTCGGTGGAGAATGTGTTGCTCTACATTCCCCATCACGTTTCTCCTACCACACAGATTTGCAATATTTTACATCAAGAGTGCTTGCTATGTGTACATAGCTTGCAGCCCAGAACCTCAGATCCCCTCCCAAACAGACTGGCATCCCTACACAGAAATTCCTGAGCTGCCACAGTGAGACCAGGTCACAGACGAGCAAACCACTTAAATTAATCATATCTGCATATCCAGAAAGAGTTCTGATGACAATTTTACCAGCTAAGACTGATTTGAGAAACCAACACTATTGCCAGATTTTCCCTCTTGAGATACTGACCAGCAAGAGCTATCAGAGAAAAAGATATGAAAACACCAGGCTGTTTTCCAAGAACCCTGACAGGCCTCATTCAAGGTTGCTGCCAAGTTCACTGGTGAGACTGCCCTGAAATACTGTGAAACTGCTTTCTTGACCTCAGGCAAATACTAATGCTTTCAATTGAATATTGCTAAAAGTGCTTGGGTGTTTTCATGTCCGTGAAATAGGCATTGCCTTGGTCAAATTTGGATATGGCCTCCCTCTAGTAAAACTGAAGAAAAGAAGGTATATATTTTTCTCATTAAAAAAAAAAAAAGCCTATTTAAAGATGTTTGATTTGAACAGATTCACAGCAGCATTATTCACAACAGCCAAAAAGACAGAAGCAACCCAAGTGTCCACTAAAAATTGAATGAAGGTTCAACATTCACAAATCCATCAATGTGATACATCACATAAACAAAATAAAGGACAAAAATCATATGATTCTATCAATTGATGCAGAAAAAGCAAGATACAACATCCATTTATGACTAAAACACTTACTAAAATTGGTATAGAAGGAAAATACCTCAACATAATAAAGGCCATATACGACAAGCCCTCAGCTAATCTCATAATTAATGGTGAAAAGCTGAAGCCCTTTGCTCTACGTTCAGGAACACGACAAGGTTGTCCCCTATCACCTCTGCTTTTCAACATAGTGTTGGAAGTCCTCACCAGAGCTATCAGGCAAGAGAAAGAAATAAAAGGCATCCAAATTGGGAATGAAGAAGTTAAATTGTCACTCTTTGCAGATGACATGATGCTATATATAGAAAACCCTAAAGACTCCACCAAAAAGCTATTAGAAACAATCAATGAATACAGTAAAGTTGCTGGCTACAAAATCAACGTACAAAAGTCCATTGCTTTCCTATATACCAACAATGAAATCTCAGAAAAAGAGATAGAAAAAAACAATTCCTTTTGCAATTGCAGCAAAAAGAATAAAATACCTAGGAATAAACTTAACCAAGGATGTAAAGGACCTATCTGCTGAAAACTATAAGACATTTTTGAAAGAAATTGAAGAAGATACAAAGAAATGGAAAGACATTCCGTGCTCATGGATTGGAAGAATCAACATAGTTAAAATGGCCATATTACCCAAAGCCATATACAGATTTAATGCAATCCCCATCAAAATCCCAATGGCATTTTTTAAAGAAATAGAACAAAAAATCATCAGATTTGTTTGGAACCACAAAAGACCCCGAATAGCCAAAGCAATATTTAAAAAAAAGAACAATACTGGAGGTATCACACTCCCTGATTTTTGCTTGTACTACAATAATCAAAACAGCTTGGTATTGGCAGAAAAACAGACACATAGACCAATGGAATAGAATTGAGAACCCAGAAATAAAACCACATAAATATGGACAGATAATTTTTGACAAAGAAGCTAAAAACATACAATGGAGGAAAGACAGCCTCTTCAATAAATGGTGCTGGCAGAATTGGATAGCTACGTGCAAAAGAATGAAACTGGACTGCTATCTGTCACCATGTACCAAAATTAATTCAAAATGGATCAAAGACTTAAGCATAAGACCTGACACAATAAACTGCATTGAAGAAAACATAGGTACTAAACTTATGGACCTTGGGTTCAAAGAGCATTTTATAAATTTGACTCCAAAGGCAATGGAAGTAAAAACTAAAATAAACAAATGGGATTATATGAAACTGAAAAGCTTCTGCACAGCAAAAGAAACTATTGACAAAATAATGAGGCAACCAACTGAATGGGAGAAGATTTTCGCAAACAGTGCCTCTGATAAGGGGCTAATATCCAAAATATACAAGGAACTCATGAAACTCAACAACAAAAAAACAAACAACCCAATTGAAAAATGGACAGAGGACCTGAAGAGACACTTCTCCAAAGAGGATATACAAATGGCAAATAGACATATGAAAAAATGCTCAACATCGCTAATCATCAGAGAAATGCAAATGAAAACCACAATGAGATATCACCTCACCCCAGTCAGAATGGCTTTCATCAACAAGACAAATAGTAACAAGTGTTGGAGAGGCTGTGGAGAAAAAGGAACTCTCATACACTGTTGGTGGGAATGCAGACTGGTGCAGCCGCTATGGAAGGCAGTGTGGAGGTTCCTCAAGAAATTACGAATAGAATTACCATACGACACAGCAATCGCTCTCCTGGGTATCTACCCAAAAAATCTGAAAGCATTTCTCTATAGAGACACTTGTACTCCAATGTTCATTGCAGCTTTGTTTACGGTGGCCAAGACATGGAAACAACCAAAATGTCCTTCGATAGATGAATGGATAAAGAAGTTGTGGTACATATACACAATGGAATACTATTTGGCGTTAAGGAAAGATGATATAGGAGCATTTGTGACAACATGGATGGATCTTGAGAGTATAATGCTAAGTGAAATAAGTCAGACAGAAAAAGCAGAGAACCCTATGATTTCACTGACATGTGGTATATAAACCAAAAACAACAAAAGAACAAGACAAACAAATGAGAAACAAAAACTCATGGACACAGACAGTAATTTAGTGGTTACCAGAGGGTAAGGGGGTTGGGGGTGGGTGATGAGGGTAAGGGCGATCAAATATATGGTGATGGAAGGAGAACTGACTCTGGGTGGTGAACACACAATGGGATTTATAGATGATATAATACAGAATTGTACACCTGAAATCTATGTAAATTTACTAACAATTGTCACCCCAATAAATCTAATTAATTAAAAAAAAATTGAATGAATAAGATGCGATACATACATACAATGGAATACTATTAAGCCTTAAAAAGGAAGAAAATTCTGTTATATGCTATCAGATGGATGAACCTTGAAAACATTACGCTAAGTGAAATAAGCCAGACATAAAAGGAAAATATTGTATGATTCCATTTATATGACGTATCTAAATAATCAAATTCATAGACAAAGAAAGTAGCATGGTTGGTTGCCAGGGGCTGGGGAAAGAGAGAAAGAATAGAGAGTTATTATTATACTTAATGGGTATAAAGTTTCAGCTTGAGATGATAAAAAAATTCTGAAGATGGACGGTGGCTGATGATTATATATCAATGTGAATGTACTTAATGCCACTGAATTATACTCTTAAAAATGGTTTAAAAGATAAACTTTGTTATGAATATTTTACTAATTAAAATAAAATGTATTTTTTAAAAGCATATTAGATTCAAAACATTCTCAGTCACATCTTAGAAATATTATATTTTAAACCTATACAAATAAAATATATGTCTATTTCTATGTATATTTAAGGATCCACCAAAACTTTTCATCTTCCAAACTTAGCCAAACTCTGATCTTTGGTTTCGATCGGAAAGGCCAAAGAGCAGAACGCTTTCTTCAAATGTCATTTCTGGCATCCTCGAACTGGTGTATGACCAATGATTAGATTACCATGTGGGTTATACCACAATAGCATGGCAACATCAGCAATCTGAACTGTTTACTGGTCATAGCCGAAAATTCATTTCCAAAAGTTGGTGAGCATTCCAGATGCATCTCAGAATAAAAGTCTCCTCCACCCAAAGACAATCAAGAGTGGCACCCCTACATCACATGGAGGGATTTGGTCATGTACTTAACTTACATAAGATGTTCAAAGACGGGATGGGATGGCCAGTTATTACATATTGGAAAAGGCGGCTTGAATGCAATGGAATTCGACCACTGTACTTTGCAGGTAACAGTATCAACACAGCCAGCTTACTCACAATATCAAAGAGCACACTTACTAATGACTAACGGTTTCTTGCAGGGAAAGTAGTCAATTATTAGAAACTGAGATGCCTTGAGAGAGCAAAATTTCTCACAGATGACTTCTGTAAAGATTCTTCTGTCATTCTTCTCCAGGGAAGGTGCTGAAATTGGTGTGCAGGCAGTGAACGCTGAGATGCAGATGGAGATTTGGAAAACAGCTTTGTTATCTTGAAAGCCAATTATGCTGCTCCACTGCCACACTCCCAGAGCCAAGGCTTAAGGATGAATTTTCCTCTCAACTGGTTGTGTGAAGCAGCAATTGCATGCAAAAATGTCAGGGGAAAAAAAACTGTATAAGGGCAATTAACTTACTTTTATTTCTGAGATCATTCAGACATATACCTCCTGTGAGCACTGCACAAAGCTGCCCTGAGTGAGTTTAATGAAACTGCATCACCATCACCAAGAAAATCTTTAGTTCCAGGAGTTAAAGAGGAAAGAAGTCAGTCATCTGACAAAAGTTTAACAAACTGGAGACAAAGTATCACTCATGATGGTTTATATTGACAGCTAGCTAAAATAATAATAATAATAATAATAATAATAATAACTCAAAAACCAAAATAAATAAGAGCTTTGCTCTTCCCTCGTCCACCTCAGCTGAGAGTCAATTTCTACCCAATATCACAAATGTTCACTGCACTGATCATATATGCTAAGAAATTAAGTTCCGGGACCACAATGCCCGACTCTAATTTAATAATACTGTAATAATTTTTGTAAAATCTCACATTTATGCTTGTATCCCAAAAGTCAATTCTAGAATAGTGAGATTTAGCTTTGGCAAATCGTATTCCTTTTACCATTCCATCTTTCAGCATTTGGTCAAAATGTTTATTCGGTGCACATCTAATATTTATAGAAAAACAACTGGAGGATTATATGCCAAAATAATAGTAATTATCTATGGGTGATAGGATTATGACATTCTTTTTGCTTGCATATTTTCTAAATGGTGGGAAAGGAATAGGGGAAGAAAGGGAGGGGGAAAGGTGAGGGGAGGAGGAGATGGAAAAAAAAAGAAGTTTTTCTAAAAGGAGAACTTAACGGAGGTTAAAAGGTAAATGCTGAGCAGCTGGAGCAGTCAGCGCAGACCCCAAGGATGCCTTCACAGACGGCCAGCAGTGCCCTGGCTATCCCAGCCCTTCTCAATGTCCACTCACACCTGCCCTCCCCAGTGAAAGCCTTCCAGAACTCATTAGCCAAAGTTCCTTGAGTCCTGATCACTAGTACACACAGCATTTAATCGCATCGCATTGTTGTTAGGTTCATCTCTTGGCTGCCCTCTGTGGAGTTCTTGAAAGCAGACCCCCCACTGCTCCTTCGTCTGTGGACCCTGAGAGCCTGACACAGCCTGGCACACAGCGAAGCTCACCAAGTTTGGCAAAGACGCAGCACTTGTACAAACTTGACAACATCACCAACAGCAATTCTACTTGATCTCAATACTGTGACAAGTGGCCACAGTACCAAAGACAGTGGTTAATTTCTTCTTCCTCAAGAAATCTGCCTTGACTTTGAAGGAATTGATCTTTATTGCACCTTTGTGGGGTCACCGATTTGAAATGTCTACTTTTAAAGCAGATCTGCCTGGAAGAGTCATCCCTTAGGTGACTGGGAGGGGTCACAGCTGTTGCCCAGTGGAAAAGATGCTCAGGGAAAATCAGGACACCCAGATTCCAATCCAGGCCTCGCCAGGCTGCAAGAAGGGATTTAAACCAGATGATTTCTAAGAATAAAGTACCACTCCATGCAGCTGCAAACACCACAGAGGATAGTAAATCAGAGGCCCAAGACTTCCGATCGAAACCAAAGATCAGAGTTTGGCTAAGTTTGGAAGCTGAAAAGTTTTGGTGAATCCTTAAATATACATAGAAATAGACATATATTTTATTTGTATAGGTTTAAAACATGAGGCCCAAGCAAGGTGACAGTGAACAAGAGGCAATTACAGTTGAGCTGGTGATGAGGCTTGTGACAACTACAGCACAAGGAACAGAAACCAGGAAGTAGGCAGGAATACCCCCCACTTCTAAGATGACTATGCCACCACCACTGCATCCTTCTACCCACAGAGCCTTGCACCATGCTGGGGATAAAGGAAGACTGCAGGGAGATAGTTCAACAATAAGACATCTTAATGACTTCAGGCTTTCTAGAACATCAGTGATTTCAGTCAGTGATGTAATTAATAACAGGTATACAGAGGTACCTGATCAGACTTCACAGGGGGTCACACTGCCTATTAAGGAGTCATTCTTTCTGTAGTCCTCCTCTGAGTATTTATAAAATGTTTTTATGAGAAAGTCAATATGGCTTCACTATTTCCCTAGCAGAATATAATCAGCTTGTTGAGGGCAGGAACCATATCTGCCTAGTTCATCACTATGTCACCAGTACCCAGCAAGTCCCTGGCTCATAGCAGGCACCTAACCAGTGTTTAAGAATTTTCTGTATGATCATTCTTCTAGACATTATTTTTAAGGGTTGCCTAATATTCCATTATGCAGGTATTTGTTTAATTAATCCCCTATTGCTGGATATTTAGGTTTCCAACTTTTCACTATGATTAACAGTTATGGGATGAACAATGGTCTTAAAATAAACTCCCAGAAGTAGAACCGTTGGATCAAATAGTGTGTAAGTACCTATGCCATCCCTCTTAAAAGCTATCCTCTATACCGTTACCTTGAAGGACAACTGCCATTAGCTTTATTATTTAGGTAAACTACTGTGGATTTCTCAAGCAGAGGAATTCCTAAAACAGGTGTCTTTGACATCAACAGCCAAAATCCTACACTGTTCTCTTCAGACCTATTTTTGGTGCCCATCAGACCCAGAAATCTGAGAAGCAGTGCCTGCTCAAGTGGTCCTCTGCTCTCCTGCAATGCTCAACCTCCTGTCTTGCTTCATAGAAAACAAAACCACATTGTCCATCACACCCGCCTCTCTCCCTTTTCTCCCACTAAGTTAGCTCGTGTTCCCACTTAGTGGGTGTTCTCCCACTAAGTTAGCTGTATCATTTTGCTTCTCATTTTTTCAGAGGAATAACTAAACCTGCCCCACTGGTGAGACACAGAAATGTCAAGTTCCACATAACTGCGGTGAGGCTGTATGTATATGTCTATCTCCCGCCTGGAGGCAATCACTTATCATTAGTTCCTGTAAAAAGGCAAAAGACAGCAATAAAGATCCTCAATGGCACAATTTTAACTGTCTATCCACTTTCATAAAAATGGACCTTTCCGAGATCTTCCAGGTGAATTTAATGAAAAGTTTAGACACTCTCCCCAGAAAAATGCACATACCTAAAATGATACATTTGATTTCAGTGGCTTTGTGAAACCCATCCAGGACCCCTGATAGAGCCCTCAAACAAATGGGCAAAAGGAGGCCTGAGAAGTTCCTGAGACTGTTCTCACCACCCTGTCTTTATTTCTAAAATCAAAGGGAGGGGGAAAGCCAGCGATGCTCAGCGCCCTATGGAAAGTTGGACTGCTGCCCAGCACAACTGCTGGTAACTTTGTAGAGCCTTTCAGAGTAACTCAGGTGTCACTACTCCAACAACAGTGGTAAGGCAAATGTCAAATTACCGACCTCGTGAATGGGGGCAGAGCTCTTAGGCGGCACAGGGGACTTTGCCTTCTGACCACCTGGCATGCGACCTATTCACTGTCTTGATTATTGTGTCTGCCCCATTACCAAGAAAACTCCAGGCAGACAGAGACTTGGCGTTGTTCACAACTATATTGTACCCTTAGCCTCGTCCAAGTCAAAGCTGCTGGTCCCAATGGTTCAGAAGGCTTAGGTGAGAGACAGCTCACCTAGGAAAAGACTTCCCCCAGAGCAACGACACACACAGGACATTTCATGCATTTGGGATCTTAGGGTGAGGAGAATGAATAGCCAGGGGGAACAGGGACAGGCTCCAGGATAACATCAGGTAGAAACGCAAGAGGAGCGACCACAGTCCACATGGTGAAAATCTCAACAACACACAGCCACAGAGCCGAGTACGGATGGACATTCCCAGTGCACTCAGGCTAAGTCTCACTCATGGCCATCGAGGCAAGTGAATGGTCAACATGCCCGAGTGAGCAGAGAGGGAACCAGCAGTCCCTCCACCTCGGGCGAAGAATCTCTGGGTCACACGCTGCTGCCACTTTCCAAGGTCGCCTCAACAACTGGGAATGCTGCCCTGTACCACTGCAGGCATCTGCCAAGGGCTTCAAACTGACAACACTGTGATCGAATGGTTGTTATTCCCATCTCACATGAGAGAACGCCAGTGCTCCAAAAGGGCAGTCACACCTGTCCCGACTTGCTCTCTCTCCAGCTCAGATGACCAGGGCAGCCTGACTCGGGAGGAAGGCCGTGGATTATCCCACGTGAGGTGTTTCTTTTCCAACACCCTTTCGGTCCCGTGGCTTTTCCTCATGCATGTGAGGCAAGGCAGCTTTCCTCTTCCACCTGTCTGAGCAGCTTCACCACTCACCGCCCTGCCGGTCCTCACACATTTCCCTCCCCCTCTGAGTTTCCTCAGGAGAAATAAACTGCTCTGCTCTTTGGGCCTCACGCACATCTGCACACCCCCACCCCCTTTTCAGACATCTGCCCTCAACTGGCAGCCTGTGTCTGTCAGGAAGGTAAAAAGTTCTCGGCAAAGCACTTCCCTTCCCATCCGCCGCTGTTTCTCTCCCCTTCCTGACTTCTCCAGCCTCTGCTACCACAGTGAGGGGGGCATCACCTTTAGCCAACCTCCCTATCTCCTTAGGGGATAGTGTTCTGAGGTCTGTTCTCTACCACCCTGCCCCAGGACCTTTTTCTTCTATCCCCCAAATGGAAGCTCCATTTCCAACTTGAGTATCATCCACTCTCCCAGCTTAGCTGCAGAGCCCCCATTCCATAACCTGAGATTAATCATCACATCCCTTATAATTTGTCCTCATATAACTTTAGTTAAAATGTCCATCATGGATTCACATAGTGTGCTTGCACGAAACTTTTAAAATACTAAATAGTCCACATTTTACACAAAAATAAGACCTAGACGGACCATCAGCTCTAATGCATCTTTTGGAGCAAAAATTAATGTAAGACATGGTCTGATATTACATTATATTATATTATATTATATTATATTATATTAACCCGGTCTTATGTTATAGTAAAATAAGACCAGGTTTTATGTAAATTTTTGCTCCAAAAGACGCATTAGAGCTGATGGTCCGGCTAGGTCTTATTTTCGGGGAAACACAGTACCTTGCCAGGAGGGGAATCAATCACCACCTGGAAATACAAACAGTGAAGAATCTACCACTTATTGTTCTTTCTACAAAGTGGTTTGGACACGCAACTAAATAGGACTGGGAATGGCAGTTCTAAAATAAGATTCTTTTTTATGAACGGGATAATAAAGGACTGATGTGTCCCCAAATCACAGGACTTACGAGTCTGGAGACCAGATGGCTAGGGGTTAACTAATCCAAACTCTCCAATTACAGATAAGGAAGCAGAGGCCCAAGTATGCCCAGGTCATAGCTTGGCACGTATGACTTAGCTTACACGTTGTTTGTAAGGGTATTAAGGAAGGAAGGGGGAAAGAGGAAAAGAGAGAAAGAGGAGAAGGAAAATGGAGGACAAAGAAAATGAGAAAAGCAAACCACTGAAAACAAAATTGAAAGTGGAATTTTGCACTTTGCCAAAGTTGAGGGGCAATAAAATAAAACTTTGTTTTTAATAAAGTCTTTCTTTAAAAGGCTGATTTACCTTAAATATAGAAAGACATTAATATTCCAGATTTTGCATTCCTAGAAGATAGCTAAAATTTAGCCACATTTTTTAAAGACAAAAAATGTACACTGTCAAGTGTTCCCTATGACTTCCTAAGTGGTTCTGAAGTACACTTCCAGTTCCCTATTCTCCTCTGCTGGCTGACCACTTAGAGCAGGCATCTTCCTAGTCTCCGCTCTGTTGTCAGAGTTATCTCACTAAAAATGGAAACCGCAAAAACAAACAAACAAAAAAACCCACTTCCAGTTTCATCTACACTAACCTATGGTATCAGTTACCTTCTCCCGTGTTCTGTTCCATAGGGAACCTGGAGCAGGTAAACTTCTCTATCCAGCCCACCCCTGCCCCCAGGGGCTTCATGTGTAGCTGCACTCACTACACGGTGATGGCATTTACCTGTGAACGTGTCTGTCTGCCCGGCTAAGCCTTCAAGGACCTAGACTCCATTTCACTCATATCTGTATCTCAAGGCTTAACACGCGGTCTAGCCCACAACAGACCCTTAGCACATGTTTATTGCCGTTGTAAACCTCAGGTTATAAAAAGGCCAGACTTGAGGCCTCTCACATATGTGAACAGGCCTCTTTGGCCTCCCCCATTTTTCCTTAGCAATCCTCCCATCCCCTCTTGCCCCTCCACATCCTTGCCAAAGTCACAGGAGAATCCCGACAACTAGCACAGGGAAATCTGCACCAAAGTTTCTTCCCAAATCTAACTTACTTGTATGTTGTCCTCTGAGTGAATTCTAAGTCCCAATTTCCCACAAAATCTTTCAACTCTAAAAATTTCTCATTCCACAGTTTTGTGTGTAACATTGTTCAGATGGGAAAAATGCAACCTCAATGGCAAAACAGAAAACTTTTGCTGTAATGACAGCAATTCACACTCTTGAGGGCTTCCTATGTGTAGGCCCTGTACTAAGCTTGGGCACATAGTGGCTATTTTATCTTTTTTATTTTCTTCGTTTAAGTGCCTTCCTACAAACGTACAGTTTTCGATTACAATTAACCCAGTCAAGTAAGATTATCTTCTACCTCTCCATTGTCAGGCTATCTTCATACACTTGTAATTTCTCTGTGCCTAAAGAAGGGATAAATGGTGAACACAAACTTTTTTTGTGCCTTGTGGCAGCGGGTGGGGAGGATAGAAAATAAAATGAAAACAAATCAGGACATCTTCCTAAGATGAAATGCATTAGATGGCACTTCATACTTCTAATGAGTTTTGACTTGCATTGCCAAATTTTCTCTCCACCCTGGGTTATTACCCATCGTAGCCAAATCAGAAACAATGGGAGGGATGGAAAGCAAATTTCTACTCTGCACTAGCTCAGACATTCCTCTGCTGGCCCTGATAAACAGGGCCGTGTGAGTTCAGTTTTTATTTCATGAGGTGAAAGTATTTTACATTTGAGTCTGAAATCATCTTACCTGACTGTAACCAGAAGTAGGAACCACCGGCTCCTCACTAATGCATCACTTATGGCCGCGGTTCTCCAAGAGTGATCTCTAGACCAGCAGCATCAGCAGCGTCTGGGAACATGTTAGATGAGTAAACTGCCAGGCCCCACCCCAAGCTACTCGCCTCAGAAAGTCTGGTGGGGGTGGGCCATTTCAAGGAGCCACCACGTGATTCTGATACATGCTGAAATTTGTGAAATGTGAGAAACATCTGCGTAGGCTGATAAACCTCCAAGGTCGTGGGAATGCCCTGCTGGGCTACCCTGTTTCACAACTCTTTATGTAATGATGATGGCTCTCCACCAACAGCACCTACTCTGGTCATTTTTGCCAACTGGCAAAGGCCCCAAACACTACTTTCCTTCAGGGCACTCCTTCTACTGTGTTGGGCAAATCACTTGTGCCCCACTCTCCTCAGCTCTAAAAAAGGAGATAATAATAATAATAATAATACCCATCTCCTAAGACTGTCGCAAGGGTCAAGAGCTTAGACACCGTCTGGCTGCATGCAGATAGCCTTCAACAAATGTGAATCCCCGTGGTTTACTACATCGTTGTCAAAAGGTCGACTCAAAACCAGGAATAAAGCAAAATAAAACTTGCTTCCTGCATGCTCACCACCTGACCTCTTCTCTCCACTGAGGACACTCAGGACTGACAGAGATGGCACCTGGTCCTGTGTCTGTCAAGCATGTACGGTGTTTAGTCTACAATGTGAGCGCCCACCACAGGCCAGGCAAGGTGCAAAGAAAGCCCACTTCACAGGACTGTGCCTCCAACAGATCTCTCAGGACGAAAGCCATCCAACTCTGGGGCATAAGACCGAAGGAGATGCAGGAGAAACACAATGAATATTAGCAAAAGCAGTCATAAGAAAAGCTAACATTTATATTGTGATTCCCTTGTGCCAGGAACTAAGTGTCCGACAAATGTTAATTTAGGTCGTCCTCACCACAACCCTGTGTGGACCTGCTGTTACTACACCTACCCATAAGGTTAGGGAATTAAGGCACAGAAGGTTTACAGAATTTGTGTATGATCCCACAGCTCCTAAATGGTAAAGCCTAGATCTGAATCCCGGCACTCCAGCTCGAGTCAGTGCTCTTACCCACTTTACTATATGACAGAGACCTACTACCGTGTTTCCCCAAACATAAGACCTAACAGGAAAATAAGCCCTACCATGATTTTTCAGGATGACATCCCCTACACATAAGCCCTAATGCGTCTTTTGGAGCAAAAATTAATATAAGACCCGGTCTTATTTTCGGGGAAACACAGTAGTTATCTAAGCATCTACTAGCCATTTGTTATTACTGATCCCAAAGCAATGATTTTTACGGCACTTAAATTTAGGCACAAAATCCACTGGCACGGGGTTCAATACTAGGCCCCCAAACCCCTGGAAGAAATGCTAATTATACTTGGTTTCTCCATCCCCTCCATTCCCCCTAATCTAATTCTACCTAAGTCAAGCCAAATCTCTCACAGAGCAGCCTTTCTTTCTTATAACTCCCCTGACATTGCACCACTTAACCCCTAATTATATACCATCTGTCACATAGACTTCTCTAATTGTTCCTTGTATATTAGCCTGTTCTTCCCCACTGGACTGTAAAATTCTTTGGAATTATCCATACTTTGTGAAGCCCCACAGAACTAGGTAGAAGCATAGGCTTGCATATGTAGGCGCAGAGAGTGTTACACGGTTAATTGGTTGGCTTATTCACTTTGCTTTTCTCACACTTCTTAGTGATCAATCCCTAAGAAGCAGAACAAAAGTATGAAGTTTATGCTATTTAAAGCCAGCACTCGGATATTATTACACCAACATTCACTGAACAGGAGCTCTATTTCAAGATCTATACTACCTGACTCGCCTACATTATCTCCTTGAAACCCCTCAGCAGCCTCCCAGGGGAGGCTCTTGGTATCCCATTTGAGTGAGGAAGGACCAGGGCTATAAAAAGTGAATAACTTGCCTCATTCACCAAGGATAGTGAACAGAGAACCAAGATTGAAACAAGATCTGTCCCCAAAGCCCCCACTCTGCCTTCCTCTAAGGTTCAGACTAAGAAGCCCAGACTCAAATTCTCCTCAAAGTAACTTTGTAAAAACTGTTACCATGAGACAGAAAATTTTAAACTCTATTAAAAGTCATTTTTAAAAGATGGAATGATAACCATGTTCATAGATAGGATTCCAATATTAGACTATACATTCAGTGCAATGCCAATCACATTTCCAGGACTTTTTTGAGAACTTGACAAGCATTCCAAAATGTATATGGAAGAACAGAGATCCACAAAGAACTAAGATCTGAAAAAGAAAAGTAAATGAGGGGCTCACCCTGCCATATAAGACACACAGCAGAGCTATAATAAAAATATTTTGGCATAGAAACAGACAGATGACTGGAGCAGAACAGAGACTTCAAAAACAGACCCCCATGAAGAATCTCAAAATCATTATGTTGAATTTGATGTGGACAGTTTCAGTTTGGGGTGGGGGGAAAGAAAGTTCTGGAGCTTAACAGTGGTGATGGTTGCACAACAATGGGAATGTACTTAATGGGGCTGAATTGCACATTTAAAATGATTGAATGATAAATATATGTTATGTCTATTTTACCACAATTTAAAAAAAGATTCAAAAAGTCTGTATGTTGAACGAAAGGAATCAGACACAAAAAAATACCATACTGAATGGTTTCATTTATATAAAATTATAGAAAATGCAAACTAATCTATAGTGGCAGAAAGCAGATCAGTGGTTACCTGAGCGTGGGGACAAAGAGAAGGATGGAAGGCAGAGGGGCCCACGGAAGTTTGGGGGTGATGAAAACACTTTATATCTTGGTTGCAGTGGTTTCATAGGTATGTACATCTGTCAAAATTCACCAAATTGTATATTTTTAAATGCATGTAGTTTACCACACGTAAATTATAATTCTTAATAAAACTGAATAGACTCAGAGTGCACATGTGGGAACCCGATGTAAGATAAAGAATGCTGCCCAAAAATATGTATTAGAAAAAGAACACATTTAATAGATAATTTGGGGAAAATTGGCTCACAAAATGGAAAGAAAAAAATAAAGCTAGATTCCTTCTTTATGTTATATATGAAAATCCTCAAAGAGATGAAAGCCCTCATGGGGAGAGATAATTAGAAAGCTGTTAGAACAAAACATAGAGTATCTTTGTAATCTTGGAGTAAAGAAGAATATCTTAAGACTCCTAAAGTGCAACATAAGGCAAAAAGTAATGGACTTGGACTATATCAAAACTGAAAACTCCTGAAAGTTACCATTGACAAACTTGACAGATGGCCGAATAAGATTAGTATAGAGAATATGCAAGAAACATCTGCAAATCAATACATTAGAAAAACAGACTAAAGCTGGGCAAAGATATTGTAACACCTAACAAATACATTAAAAGATGCTCAAATTCACTAATAAACTCACATTTAAAAAGTGAGATGCCACTTTATAGCCATCAAATATTGGTAAAATTAGAAAGATGTTTAATACCAACCCTAGCGAGGATGGGGGACTCAGGAATCCTCAGGCACTGATGTGGGAGCGTCAACCCAATCGGCAACACTGGAGAGTAACCTGGTAATGTTTAGTAAACACCGCTGTGCTTGTTCTCTTTTACGCAGCCATTCTGGGTGTATATCCTTAGAGCAGTGGTTCTCAAACTTTGCCATGGTTCAGAATTTCCAGGTTGCCCACGTTAAAACACAGATTGATGTGGTCTGCCCCCGGGGTTTCTGACTGGGGAGGTCTAGGTCGGGGCCTGAGAATCTGCATTTCTAACGGCTCCAGGTGATACCGATGCTGCTGCCAAGTATGGACCACTGTGAGAACCACCACCCCAGACAGAATTCTCACACAAACTAAGAGAATGCTACAGGATATTCATCACAGCTCTGCTCATGGTAGCAGTAGTGGAGGTGAGCTAAGTGTCCACCACTACAGAAAGGGGAAAGTACAAGTAGTGGGTGCACAGCAGGCCAGCTGTACAAAGCGGTCACAGCAATGCACTAGATAAATCTACACTAACATAGATCTCACAAAAATAGAAGTCTTTCGACTTTTATGAATATCCGAAAATTTCCATAATAAAATATTTTAATGTTGAATGAAAAGGAAACTGAATGAAAGCTGCAGCACAGCACCACTTATGTAAACTGAAAACATGCACAAAATAACATGACATCTTTTACATGGATACGGACATACCAAAGAACACATCCAATACAGCAGAGAAGGTGCCTCTGGCAGAGAAGGGAGTGGGAGTGGGGGGAAAAGGAGAAAAAAATAAAACAAGAAAGAAGTATTGTACAAGGAGAGGATTTTGTGCCAAAAACTAAGTAATGTTAACTTAATCTCCAGTACCAGAAGTCTACAAGCTAAAAACTACTAACGCTATCTCTAAATGTCCACTCTACTGTATACAATGGTTACTTCAGGTAAAGCCCGAGCAGGTTTGCAGGCAAGGGAAAAGGTGAGGGGGAAGGATCTTTCTTAAATATAAGCTTGGGGTGATTTCAAACCCCCAGAATCCAACTTGCTACTGAACTCTGAATTTTCCCTCTTTGACATACTAATATTTAAAAAGAAGCTAGGGTTCTCGGCTTTTAGCAACGGGGGCTGTGTGTCCACGTCTGTGTCTGTGTCTGCGTCTCTTTTTAGTATGTTTGTGTGGATCTGTGTGTTTACGTTCTTTCCATTGTAATCAAAAAATACAGTGAATGCTGCTGCAGAGTACTATGCAACGGAAAGGCAGGAATCTTCAAGATGGAAAGCTGCACGTTGAACCTTAGTAACAGTGTGTGACAAGTTTCAGCTTGTTAGGTGCAATCAGTTGAGTGTGAGCTACGGTTGAGAAGGTGTGTTTTAAAGTGTGCTGTAAATCACCCTCCATCATGACAACACTCTGTGTCACACATCGCTTCTGGTATGCGGCAATTTCTGTCAAATAAAAACATGGATGAGTGTGTCCTCATTCACCTTATTCACCAGATCTGGCAATGTGTGACTTACGGCTCTTCCCCAAAGTCAAAATGATTCAGGACATTGAGGCAGCCACAACAGCTCAACTAAAGACACTCACAAAAGAGGACTTCCAGAACTGCTTCAAAAAGTGGCAAGAATGATGGGATAAGTGTGTTTGAAGTGAGGGGGAGTGTTTCGAGGGGGAATTGATGGCAATGTGTCTTTTACTGTAATAATTTTTATTTAAACATTCACCATATTTTTTGATCACATCTCATAAGTGTGTTTATTTGTGGACGTTAAGAGGACTGGGGAGGGAAGCAGAGCACTTGAGTGGAGACTGAGCCCCAGTCGATCAGCCATTCGATTCCATTTTATTGAAACCAGAAGTCACAGTTACAAAACCAGGCCACCTTCCAATCCCCACTAGCCCTTCCCCTTTCTTCACTCTTCCATCCCCACATCCAACACTGCTTCCCAACTCCTCCATCCAAACAGGCTGATCTGAAATATGGTCCTATGGTGATTACATAGCTGATTACAGTTATACACTTTACAGCCAAAATTCTTGGTAGGTGATAGATGATAAATTACCATTTATATTCCTGACCATTTATATCAGAAATTTCAAAATTCTTAAGACCAGGCATGCCATAACAGGTCTTCCAGAAGAGACTGCTGTGGCTGTAGCTACCATCCAAAACAATAATCTGTCATGTCCCCACAAATGCACAGATGGCCACAGCTTTTTCCAAGGGCCATCAAACAGCGGGAAAGTGTACGGGACAGTCAGAAAAGCAAAATTTCCATTGATTAAATTTATGTAAGAAAATGCAACAGATCTTTCTAGCAGCAGCATTAAATAAGCAAGCCCATGCCAGGAAAGCATGTCTTTAGGGAAGAAGAAACAGCTCAACAACTGGAGAAAGGAGCAGAATAGCTAAGGTAAAATGCAGACGAATGAGCTGGCCAAACTCATGCATCCCCAAACACTGGGGAGATTATCCCCCTATGCAAACATTCCAGAATTTTTAATTCCCAAAACATTATTTAGCCAAAAAGTGCTGGTTTTCTACACCAGCACTTTTCATTGGATGGTAAAGTTTTGGGAATTCTAGAGCTTTCCTGAAATGTTTCATATAAAATTAAGTTTTGTAAATAAAATATATTTGCTATGCAGCAGGCGCCCTTTTGTAAAAAAAATTTTAAAACAGTTTTTTTTAAAAATGTATGACAGCTATATATAGGAATCCTTTAGATTTTCATATGTCATAAAAGCATACACATGATTTTCCAGCTGAAGTGCAGGATCTGCCACAATTTGGAAATTAAGAGACTTAACCAGGGGGGGAAAAAGTAAAAGGGTTGAGTTTTTGAGCTAAAATCTAATATTTATGGCCAACACAGGCAATTCTGGCTTATAAAACCATACAAAGTTATTTAAGTGTCAAAACTTACTGACAATCTTGTGACAAAAACATTTTTAAATTTCAGCTAAATAAACATTTACCGAGTCTACAAGTTAGGCAACGTGAAGATGTTAGGGAGCTGCCAATGAATGAGAGATTTTTAATAACTATGTCCCTCAATGTCAGTTTAATCCATCCCTTGAATTAATTTTTTTAAAGAAATGCTTTCTTGTATTTGAAATAGCTCACTAAATAATTGCAGAGACACATCTTACTGTTTTATTAAAAATGTAAATTTGTAATCTCTGATGCAGAAATAAATGGAAAAGACTTTCTCTGCTTTACATATCGCTAGCATTTTCTGCAAAATAACTAACTACTTAAACTGTACATGGTGGCAGCTGCCACCTCCTGCTAATCCAGCAGGTCCCAGAGCTGGAGAGACTAAACAACCGTGCTACATAGTTTAAGAGAAGAAGTGAAGAAATCCAAAAGACCAGGGCCTCCAACCTAAATAGAATGCAAGAGAAGGCAAGGGAGCGGCTCCAGGCAGAAGGCAGCTAGCTCCTGGAGGTTCCCTCCAAGCTGGAGCCTCCAACAACAGGCACAAGCTGCTGCTGCTGCTGCTGCTGCTGGCTTGCGTGGCCAAGGCATGGCTTCAGAGCTGGAAGGCTGCCACCTGCTGAATCACCAAACATCCCTGGGCTTCCCTTGGAGCACTGACCAGACAGAGACCCATCCCCCGCCTGGCTTCTTCTGTGGATATCTTACAGCCCGACCGAAGAAACACCCTTCCGCACAGGCCAAAACAGCCGCCGGCCCGTTACCCCTGGGCGGCCCTAGACAACTCCCATCCCGTTGGTACGTCACCAGTCCCACTCCTCTCTTTCTGCCCACTCAGCCCCCCTGAATGTTCAACCCCCAGTACCAGGAAGCGTGGGGGAATTCACAGCGCACCATGACAGGCACTTAACACTTCTACATCGGGGCAGCCAATCAGAAACACACACACTCCCTCCCCCAAATCTGAAAGCAAAATAACCTGTCCAAACGGCTTTAAAGGTCCACGAAGATAAATGTCAAGAGAGGCAGGCCCCATAACAGGAAATAAACTTCCCTTTCAGAGAACAGTCTTCACTCTTGGTTTCAAAGCATGTACAGCTTAAGTCTGTACTGTTTGAAGGCGAAAAGAAAAATCTGAGAAGCACCTGCATGGATGCTTATCACTCCTTGGGGTCATGGCAACCCTTGTCCTGATATTTACTCGTGTCCCCCAAGAGGGAAACAAGCGTTAATCAGAACGTGCCAGGCTGAATCCGTTAGCTGGACTAGGTCACTTACTCGGCCCACCAGAAGCTTCAAACCCCAGCCTGGGTTAATACGGTGGGGGAGACACACAGCCGCGTCTACCGCAGCTCTGCCCTTGACAAGTCGCCTCGGAACCGAGGGGACCCCTCACTCACGGAGAGAGCGGCGTGCTGGAGAGCCTGTTCAGTTCCTGGCTGCGCCCGTGCCTCCTCCAGGCCTTACCTCTAAACACCCTCATCCGGCAGGAGCAGCCCCGAGGGATCTCAGAGCCTCTCCTTACCTGGAGACTCATTCGCATTCTGGGGAAGGGAACTTGCTCCTTCGGGAAAGGGGGTCCTATCAGCACTGTTATTGACTGGAAACGGGGATCCCTAAACCCTGGGCGCCTGGCCGGCTGCCATCTGGCACCGAGGGACCAACTGTCACGCCACCGCCCGGGACGTGGGGGTGGGGCCGTGATTTGGGGTCGGTCCCTGCGGGTCTTCGGACCCCGGCAGGGCTAGTGCTTGAAGGCGGCTCGTCTCCCGGTTCTTTGGCCCCATCACAGTCCGCTCGCCCCAATCTGACTCTAGGCAGCCTTCCAGCCCGCACGCAGCACCTCTGAAAAGGTGCCCACCGACGCCTCCGCCATCTCACCCCAACTTGATCAGGGAGCCCCGCGGGCGGCCTGTCCCCTCCAAGCCCTGGTTTCGGCCGCCAGACCGCCCCTGCGCCTACCCCCCTTGAAGCGGCGGGGCGGGGGGAGTGCCCGCCAGGTACGCGGGCGACACCGCGCGGGCTGCGCTCACGCCCCCTCGCCTCCCGGCTGCCCGCACTCCGCTCCCCGGCGTCAGTCCAGGCCCGTGGGGCGCGTGTCCTATGTCCTATCGGCCCCTCGAGATCGGCTTTCTCCCCCGGCCCCACGACTCACTTGCACCGGAGTCGCGGCAGCCGCCGGAATTCCGCTCGCCGAGCCCCCCGCCGCGGAATGAAATCCGGGGCAGGGCAGCGTCAAGGCTTCGTAACCGGATCGCGCTCTCTGGCCGGCTCGCCGGGCGCCAGCGGAGAGCAGCCTTCCCTGGCCACCCCTTCCCACTCCCGTCCTGCCCGCCGCCGCCGCCGCTGCCCCGGCAGCTGCCTCCCTGGTGCGAACGCTTCCGACTTGCCACCGAGAGCCTCCCGGGCTGCGGAGCATGCCCAGTCCGCTGCCCGAACCGGCCCGGCTTCCCGCGCGACCCGAATCCGCTCCTCCGGGTGTTCTCCGCGGCCGGGAAGGCGGGGCGGGTAGGCGGGGTCCGCGGGGGGCTCATCCCGGGACCTAGGGGGACCCGGACCGGGCTATGCACCAAGGGGCAACCGGGGTTTGGGCCCTTTGATTTTACTTTCAAGTAATTGGAAGCTCGGGAGGCGAGCGTTTGCCCCAACGACCAGAAAAGCCCCGCTTGCACATTTTTAGAGGGCCGTTTATGGAGGCCAGACGGGAGCCGTTTTACGATCAGAGGCGGTGTGCCATTTGGGGCCGAGCGGGAGAGTTGGAGAGCTGCAGCTGGTCCGAACGGAGAACGCAAACTCGGCCAGCTGGGGTCCGGGCTCTTGGGCTCGAGTTTGGCGAGCTACCCAAGGATTCTCTCCCCTACCAAACCTAAGAACTGCGACACTTGTAATTCATTCCCGACTGATCGTTTATTAAAAGGGGGGGACCTAAGACTCTACAGACTTCCATACCAAAAGCAAAAACGCCGCCTTGCGGGACCAGCCCCGCGAAGCCAGTCACGGCGGGGAAGGCCGGACCAGCTGTAATCTGTGCGGTTAAGACTGAGGCCGCGTCAGGGCCGCCCCGCCCCCTCCGGGCCCCACCTCACACCCGCCCCTCCAGGTTGCCGGGAAAACCCGGAGAGCGGTCGCGGTTGAACGGAAACACTGCGCATGCCCAGCAGCCCGACCTGGTGCAGGTTGCCCGAAGGAAGGTTTTCCTCGACTCCCAGTGCCGGACCCCCGCACCGGAGTTAGGGGTAGCCGGCGGGAAAGCTGGCCTTCCGTCGCGGCGCCCTGCCTCCCTGGCCTGACTGCGCGGCACCCGAGTGGCGGAGGCAGCCCGGAGCTGTGCCTCCCACGGGAAAAGGGACTCGACGAGCGGGGGAGGGGGCGCGGGGCGGTATCGCCGTGACACGTGACTGTCCACGGCGCTCCGGGCAGCCATCTTCCGCCCCGCCTTGGGGCCGCGAGAAATCGGAACAGACTTGAGAGCTGGTGCTACTGGAGCAGAGCGCCTTTCCCCCCGCCACGCCCTCCCTCGGGGCTCTAGCTCAGCTCGGTACCTGCCTCGACCCCGCTGGGGCGCTGGAGTCGCTGCACTGGCCCTGGGCGTGCCAGCAGGACAGGCTCCCTCCAGGCAAGGAGCAAAGGGCTGTGAAATGCGGAAGGCACACTCCGGGGGCGGATGGCCACTGCTTTTCCTTAGAAGTGGAAGTTGCAGAAGGGGGTCCGCTGCTCCAGCTGCCTCGTTTTTCTAACCTATTCCCTGCACAAGAGGCGTAATGTGATGGCAGAAACATCTGGACAGAGTCCGACGCTCTTCCCTGCGGTGCAATGTCCCACAGCCCCTTCCGGTGGACAGTTTGGATGGTGATATTAATAGTTAATATTTACTTATGGAGCTCCTGCCACTGAAGCACTGAGGTCCCTCTAGGACCAGCCATGCCACCATCACAGGAGAATTTGTTAGAAATGCAAAATTCCAGACTTATAGAATGGGAACGAAGGGTGGGATCCTGTGTTCTCTTTAACAAGCCCTCTAAGTGGTTCTGGTAGACATTTTACTTTATTTCAACTATGCCTCAGAGCGGCCCACTATAAATGAGGCATTGAAGTTTTACGTATCTGACCCTAAAAGACAGTAAGCAGTGGGGAAGTCAGAACAAGGCAGTCTGCCTCAGTGTAGGCTTTTTATCGTGCCCTCCACTCAGGCTTTTCTGGCTTCATCAGCCCATGACACTACACTGCTGAGGCAGATTGAGAACGTGCATTTGTCACACCAGGCTGTAAACTAATAACTGAAATTCAATTCAACTACGGGTTTTGAGTGTGTACTGAAGGTAAGGCTCTGTGAATCATAGTACCCCTACTATTTTCCTCAGTTTGCACAAAAGAGGTCAAAGAGGCTTGCTTTCTTATAACGTAAATTTTTCTAACTAAGGGAGTGCCAGAAAACTGTTGGTTTCTCTGGAATACTATTTATACACTGTCCAGTAAATTTTGGATGTCCTAAAAAAAAAAAAAAGCCGTTGAAGTATCTGGTGTCGACTTGTGTCAAGGAGTCTTTAAATTTACTTTAAAATGCCCCCCCAAAAATATAAAGGTGAACTAAGTTTTTCAAAGTATTAATAGTTCTTGATTGTAAGTAATTTTTCTAGGGTGCTCGTAATGTATTTTTCTAATTTTCTGTTTGAAAATTCATAATAAACTTTTTAAATTGTTTTCCATGAGTAAATTTAAGACTATACATATTACTCAGGAAAAATGCAAAGTATAAACCTATTTCTATTTTATTCCAGTTTCATAAAATAACTCCTGAAGAGCAATATAGTGTTAAAGAAACAATAGGCCCAGAATTAAATTACTATGCTAAGCCCCACATCAGCAAACCAAAGCTTAATACCTTAGTTGCAGTTTCAGCCTCTCCCAGGAATGTGTCTTTTAACCAGTTAATCTGGAATTACCTGATCAGCACTAATGAAGTAATCTGCATGATAGACCCCCATCCTTCTCCCAAAGAAAGATGACCTTGCCTGAAACAATCCTCTCTTTGTTAGAAATTTTCTTTTCCCACCTCCATCTGCCTATAAAAGCCTTCCATTTTGTACAGTTCATCAGAGTTCCTTTCTGTTTGCTACCTCGATGGGATGCTGCCCGATTAATGAATTGTTGAATAAAGCCAATTTGATCTTTAAATTCATTCTGCTGAATTTTGTTGTTTAACAGATTTGGTGGCAGTGGTGAGATCCGAAACAAACTGACAACATTTGGGGACAATGAGAAACACAGTCATAGCACCCACAGACCCCTTTTGAGTTCTCTGTCTTTCTCACCATTTCCAAGGGCCATGGATTAGTTCCTCTCAATTCCAAGTTCTGCTTTCTTCGCATTGACCTCCCAATCTAATTTGCTTTCCAGTACAAGGCAAGTCAGCTTGAGCCGGCAGGTGGTTCTGCCCAGAGCCCAAGCCCCTAGCCTTTATTCAGACCACAGTTCTCATTTAGTTGGTGGAAACCCCCAGACCTTGATTCTATCCCAAGATCCACTTAGGGATTATTAGTGGCCATTTGCAGTTTCTCATTTATGTGGAGCCACCGGTCTGTAGTCCCCATTTGTTAAGGTCTGTTGGTTCAATCCTTTCCCCAGTCCAAGAATCCACCTTGGGAATTGTTGGTGAGCACAGGATATTCTCTTGACCAGGACGAAGTTACTGGTCATACAAGGTTACTGCTGATACAAGATACACATGTTTGTTTGTCTTATTTTGTGTAGATAAAGGCTACTGATAATAGGAATCTCGGAGGCAGCTGCAAAATTGGTAGGTATAGGTCAAGCACTTAAGAGCTGTTAGAATGTTTGCCCCCTAACTCAGAGACTCCTATATTAGGATAAGTTGGTCATGGAACAAATTAGAGTAACTCGAGGTCACCCATCAACCTCAAGAAGATTTCTGTGCAACAAGGTACACTATAAAACACCATAACTCCAACTCAGAGGCACATATCCCCAAGGTATTAGTTGGAATATGAGAGACCCAAAGTCTTGCCTAAAATAAATAAACAAATAAATACATAAATAAATAATAAAAATGGGAACCTTAAAATCTAAGGAGTTAAGCACACCACTTTCTGGCACACTTGCTTATTTTATATCTAAGAGCTGCAGTCCCAGAAGCTATAAATGGCAAAATTTTACTAAAAACAACCTACAATTACAGTGGCAATTATGGGGAACATTCCAATTAGACAAGATCATTTAAGAACTTCACTTAAAGCAAGTGCTTCCAAATCAAACAGAATGGCATACCTATTTTTTTTTTTTGGCATACCTATTTTGATTGGTGTGCAGAGCCCTCCAAAAGGCTTAAAAATTCCAAAATAACTTCATTGAAAGATTTGTTGTAAAAGGCTAATGGAAAATTATATAAGAGATACCTGAAACAGAAGACTGTAAGACTGACGTAACTCCTACTGTTCCCCTCTGTCCTGTTATATGATTACGCATTCTAGTAATCCGCTATCTGAATTACCTTTTCACTCTGAAAAGACTGTTAAGCAATTACTTTTAAAAATAAGACCACATGAGACTAACGGTGATCCTCTTCAGGTATCTTTCACTCTTTGGTCAATAGATGAACTAAGGGCCATAGTTTAAATTTTTTCCTAAACTCAGGTAGTATCCTCAAACATTTTTGTAAATGGATTACCGCCTCAGCTTGATGGATTGCTGAAAAGGCAGAAAATAGGATTGGAGGTTGCCATTATGACTAAACTCATGACCATCACTGAGCACTTTGAAAGGACTTTGGAACAAAACTAAAAAAAGTCTACCAAGTTCATGGTCTTACAGAGACCCCCATATCTACCTTCAAAGGAGGGCCACCATATGGGCCCTTCACAGAGTTGAGACTGAGGGATTTTTCTGGTAAACTTCTACATTATTCCCTTAAACACCCAAGGGAAAACTAAAAATTAATGAAAAACTTAGCCAAATCCTGGTAGTTTCTGGAACTACACCCTCTACTTTAAACTCCACTTGGAGCCTACAGATGGGATCCTGGGAAAACTGGCAGCAGCTGGCTAGCTGTGAGAATTCTTCCCAGAGTCCTCTCTCCCTAACGTCAGTAGTACCCAATAAAGAGAGGGGCAAATAAAATATCTCTTGCACTCTCTTCGAGGAAACCTCTGAGTACAAGGTTGTTCAGTACTGCCTGAAATATTTACCACTTGTCCTGGCTGAAACCTGATATTAAAAGGATTTAATAACTCAATAATCAGAAATCTGCCCAAATTGGAAGCTGATATTCAGAGCCTAACGGGATTTTCCCCCCAGTAAGCTAAATGTTCTCAGAGGGAAATAAAAACTTTCTAAAGCATAGTAAAAGGATTTATGAGTTGATCAACCTATGATGTTACTTAGGTTATGACCCAATTATGTGAGGAATTAAAAGTAACTGTCCTTATCTTATAAATCTTTGCAAAACCAGAAATGCAGCTCCAGACACAGTTTAAAGTCCACCGACTCCTTTTACCAATCTCCAAACCTCCCCTTTTTATCTCAAAAGGCTTGTATAAGTATTGTAAAAAATTCCAGCCTTAGGAAACAAAAGTCCTTCTTGGAGAAATTGGCATTCTTTCCCTATGCCTTTGAAACTTAAGCGTTCTACAAACTTCAGGGAGGTAATTCTTATCAGAAATATAATGAAAGGGGGCAAGGTCATTTGAAATTTAAGTGAATGAAAAATCATGTGTCTTCTATACAAATATTAGTAAAAAGCTTTAGCTATCGGAACAGGTAAACTTATTTCAACTGTCAAAAGAAAGTTTGGAATCAACTATTCTTTTATAAACCAGTGAGTATTAGTCTAAAAATGTGTTATTCTAAAAATGAGTAATATTTTAGAATGAAAGCTATACGATTTCTGTTTGCATCTGACTATTTTTGTACACACACACACACACACACACACACGGTGACAATTAAGTTCGTGAACCTGCCACTGTGCACTTACACTGGCAGCACTGTACAAACAGCTCGGTAAGGTTTCATAACCTTGGTACATCAGTGTCTCACAGCTGTGTTCGTGATGACGTGTGGTGGTATCTTGCTAAGTGGCAGTCGTTGTTGCGTGTTGTGTGCCATGGCAAGAATGTCTGAGTTTGAATTAGAGCAACGAACAAACATTAAATTTGTTTTTAAACTTGTCAAGAGTGGAAGTGAAGTCAGGGACGTGGTAATTCAGATAAATTTAATCCAGATTAAGTTTCAAAGGTAATTCAGATAAGTTTACGGGGATAATGCCATGAACAAAACAGCAGTGTACAAATGGATGGAATGCTTTTCTGAGGGGAGAGCAGGCGTCACTGATGGAGAGAGGTCAGGGTGGCCAGTAACAAGCAGAACTGAAGAAAATTTTGCAAACATTCGTTGAATTGTGCGTCAAAATCATGGGCTGACTATGAGAAGCATAGCAGACCAAGTAAAAACGTAGATAGAGAAGCAGGAAAATCTTAACTGAAAATCTTGGCATGAGAAAGGTGTGCCAAAAATGATCCCAAAGGAACTCACCAATGAAAAAAAGCAAAGGAGAGTCGAAGTTTGCCAAGATCTTCTGGAGAGGCAACACGATGTTTTTGGCCGTGTTATCACTGGTGATGAAACATGAGTGTACCAATACGACCCTGAAACAAAGTGTCAAAGTACACAGTGGAAGTCAGCCAATTCTCCACAATTCCCTCAGTCCAAATCAGGAGTCAAAATAATGTTGCAAACCTTTTTTGATATCAGAGGGATTATTCATGATGAATTTGTATCAACTGGACAAACAGTTAACCAAGTTTACTGTTTGGAAGTGCTGAAAAGGCTGTGTGAAATAGTTAGATGACCTGAACTTTTCTCCAGCAATTCATGGCTCTTGCATCACGACAATGCACCAGCTCATAGGGCACTGTCTGTGAGGGAGTTTTTAGCCAGTAAACAAATACCTGTATTGGAACACTCCCTCCCTACTCACCTGATCTGGCCCCCAATGACTTCTTTCTTTACCTAAAGATAAAGGAAATATTGAAAGGAAGGCATTTTGATGACATTCAGGACATCAAGGGTAATACAATGAAGCTCTAATGGCCATTCCAGAAAAAGAGTTCCAAACTTGCTTTGAAGGGTAGACTAGGTGCTGGCATTGGGGCATAGCTTCCCAAGGGGAGTACTTCGAAGGTGACCGTAGATATTCAGCAATGAGCTATGTAACACTTTTTCTAGGATGAGTTCACAAACTTAATTGTCAGAACTCATATGTTGTATGGTATTTTTCTACCTCCAGATGGTATTGCCAAAATTAATTTGTAAAAGAGCTCTATTTGATTAGCTCAAAGAAAATTAAGTGCTTATATAAATAAAACTCTCAGAAATATAATAGAAACTAAGCCTAATATTTTTCAAGTTCACACAATCTAAAATATTTAGTAAATAAAAGCTAGTTTAAGTTTGTTGATTTAATTAAAACAGGTACATCTTTAGAGTTATCAGCATTAAGCATTAAAAATAATGCAGACATACAAAACTTTTATTCTACCTAGGTTTACTAAAAGTCCAGTAAGTTTATGTTATCTCCGTTATGAAATTTGTCAGCAAGAAAAAAAGCTTGAGATGATGAATGATTTTGTCTAATATCTCATGAAGATTTTGTGGCCAGTCTAAACATAATCATTAAGAATAAGTAAATTAAATAAATGTAAGTGAGGTGAAGTTTTCAAATAGTTTCCCCAGGGGCGGCCGGTTAGCTCAGTTGGTTACAGCTCTGTGCTTTTCACAACAAAGTTGCCAGTTCGATTCCCCACAAGGGCCACTGTAAGCTGTGCCCTCCACAACTAGATTGAAAGAACTACTTGACTTGGAGCTGATGGGTCCTGGAAAAACAAAGTTAAATAAATAAAAGTTTAAAAACAAAACAGGGTGGCTGGATGGCTCAGTTGGTTAGAGCACAGGTTCTGAGCAACAGGGTTGCTGGTTGGATTCCCACATGGGCCAGTGAGCTGCGCCCTCCACAACTGGAATGAAGACAAGGAACTGCTGCTGAGCTTCCGGAGAGGTGGATGGGTGGCTGGATGGCTCAGTTGGTTAGAGCGCAAGCTCTCAACAAGGTTGCCAATTCAATTCCCGCATAGGATGGTGGCTGCCCTCCTACAACTAAGATTGGAAACGGACTGGACTTGGAGCTGAGCTGCGCCCTCCACAACTAGACTGAATGACAGCGACTTGGAGCTGATGGGCCCTGGAGAACACACTGTTCCCCGATATTCTACAATAAAAAAAAAAATTAAACAAACAAACAAACAAACACAGTTTCCCCAAATCTTTCTAGTAACCTGAAGCATTCAAGTTTGGCTTAGTTAAGTTAAATGATAAAAATTCGTTGAATAACTAGATCATTTCTAAATAAGATAAAATACTGAAACATTAATTACTGAACATAGGCTTATTGATTTTGACTTCTTGTTACCAAAAAATTTAAGATATTTGAGTTTGTTAATAAACATATCTTGTGCCACATTGGAAAAGTTAATATGAAAAAGGTATGTGTTTCTAAATGTATATATAAAATGTATTTTTAAATGTGTTTATTGGCCTTTGAGACTCTTCTTTTGCTTGGCCTGCTCCAAACTCTTTGGAGTGTAGTTTTTCTTCTAATAATGCCACCTTGGGCCCTTGAGCCATTCTCTACTGCTCAGGTCCCACTCCTATTTCTTTGGAGTGTACTATCTCTTCTAATAAACTACTCTTTCACTACTTAAAAAAAAATGTGTTTATTAAGTGAATGAGTTTTAATATCAAACGTAAGCTGGTAAAAAATTAAAATTTGGCTTTCTCTCTGATAAAAGGACAAAGTTTTCTTGGACTATTGGTCTGCTCTTGATAAGAGATTGTAAAACATTTTCCTTTGCCTTTGAAAATGATCTACCTAGGAAATAAAGATTCTGTGTTTTGTCAAAATAATTTTCTGTGTTGTCTTTATCAGGTCTTTGATTACTTAAGAAAGCTGAATCTTCTCTATTAAAAAAAGCTAAGGGTTTTTTTTTTTTTTTTACATCTATTTAACTTTTCGTATTTGTCTGCGAACTCTTTGTCACTATGTTTAAATAGATAACTAAGTATTGTTTTACAGTGACTTATGATCCTATTTGACCAAGCGTTTTTAAATCTTTTGATATTTTTAACAAACTTCCCCAAATCAGATTCTCAGTAAGTCTTTTTTGACCTCAAACTAACTTTGGGGTTTTCCTGTAACATCTCAAAAAATTTGCTCTCTTTCCTTATGAAAAAGGAGATGTTAAGCTAATTAGGCTTATTTGATACGTTAAATTACATGGGAAGCATTATCATATAAGAAGTAATATGAAGCCTTCTTTACATTGTATTTGTATAGGTACATCATGTTATTAGTATTCCAGAAATTTCATGACATTGCTAACGACTGATTTGTCCTGGTATAATGTTATCATCATAATTCCAGTTATTATTTTTAAATGTTGTGTGTCACAGAAATAACCTAATTTTCTAGTCAATTGCATTATAATGAACTCTTGTATCTTTAACAATGAGCATCTTTAAGTCTTTTTAGAGGCAGTTATTGTTTTACTCTGAGGCTTTTACAAAAGCGTTTCTGTGAAAGTGCTTCATCTTCAAGGATTCATAGAAATAATTTCGATGAGTACAGGTTTCTGATAACTAAGATCCTAACTTAAACTGAACTGAGTAAGAATTTCTGGAACTAGTGGATAAACTGGATTCAAGAAGAACAAGAGTTAACATGGGAGTGAATGAACTGAGGAGGATGATTATAGTTTTTATGGCTTCTTGTTTGAAACATTGCTGGTTCTCTAATCGTTTTTTTTTCAGGTTTGACGAAACTTTTTCTCTTAAGTTATAGAAGACTTACAACAATTGGTAAAATTTACCTTTGTAAACAAAGATGAAACATTTACCTTTTCTTCCTACCCGATCCCTCCAGAATTTGGAAACTCTTAAGTATTCTTCCCATAGTAATATAGTTAGTTATTTGCTTAGGTTCAGTGAGAACCTGTTCTCTTTGTAACAGGACACGATTCAAAATATTGGCTTTGTTACTGAGGCATTGAATAGATTATCATATCTGAGAGAGATCTGTGTAGACTCAAATATGACTCAACTGTCTGAAGGAACCAAGGTTGACTTAATGGAGCCAATAAAGCCCCATGAAAAACTCAGCCTGGTACCTTGCTTACAAGTTTCTAGTGAAACAGCCTTTAAAAAAACTCTTATGGTCAATCACTATTCATGTTGTACTTATGTAAATAATCAGGCCAAGTTTAATGGAAATGAATGTGTTTTACTGTGATTATCTTTGGAAAAAATGGAGGTATTTATAGAGATAAAAATTGGTTATGCCTTTGTAGATATTAGATTCTAATTGTATTAATTGTCTTTGAGGTTTTGTTATATACCTGCAAACTGGACTGCATCCTGAATTCTTCTAGTTTCCTCAAATATCTAGCTACGGATATCCAAATTAACAATTCCACCTTTCTGATTTGGAATCACTAAGAACAAAGACTGCCCTTGAATCTTGTTGGAAAGGACTGCACCAGGCCTTCCTCACTACCTAGATGGCAGCCAAACTTCAGGGACTTCAACCTTGGATATACTTCTCATAGCTGAAGAAGGTTCCACCTGACATTTAGTCCTGTACATACGCTAGAGACCACCAAACCTAATTGACTAGGAAGGGAAGTAGCTAACATAAATGGACTGCTTCCTTCCATGACAGATGAAGACTCCATACTTTAACTAAACATGAGACTTTTTTTCTTCCCTTTCTGTTACTGTGACCTTGTCTGAAAGATAATGCTATCATCCATATCTCCCAGGCCATTGCTAAGGGTGGTAACATTTCAGACTGCCAAATGTGTCATCAGAAACTGTGATCTGTCTATTAACAGTACCACCTTAGGAGGAGTGGTTTGTGCCCCAACAGGATTCATCTTTGGCTGTGGTGGCTATCATTCTCCTTAGGCCTATGAATGCCTAGATAGCTGGCACATAACCAGGCAATGCCTCTTAGGTTATTTAACTATGCACCTAACTGTCCACAGAGAGAGACATCTCATTGGTCAACTCTCCTGAATTTACATTGTTGAGTTAGAAAGGAACTACCAATAGGCATTCATGACACAGGATTTGCTTCCTTTTGGCAGTGCCCTACTTCACTAGTTAAGAGTAAATGTAAGTAGGGCTATGATCAGGAACTTTTCCTTAACTCTTGAAAATATTGCAGAATTCACTGCTAAGGCAATAGCTTCCAAAGAAAAATCCTTAGGCTCTCTGGCCAAAGTTGATATTGATTATAGGATAGCACTTGATTATCTCTTAACTAAGCAAGGAGATATCTATGGGGTGGGCAATACCACCTGCTATACCTGGATTAACACATCTGGGGAAGTTGAAACTCAATTACATAAATTATATAAAACCACTGAGCAATCCACTTGGCTTAAAAAGGTGATTCTTTCAACAGGGTCTTTCTGTGACTTACTTGATTTTGATCGCTTATTTGGGTCTTGGGGACCATGGCTCTGAGGTACACTCCAGATATTGGGAATTACCCTGCTTATAATGATCATAGTAGTGTTCCTGCTACACTGTATTCTCTCAAGAGCTTTAAATGCATCTTCAGATCCACTAAACACCAAGCAAATGATCTCCTTAAGACTGGAATGTCAGAAAAGGAACAAAGAGACCAACGTAAATTTGTGAACCTGAGTTGCAGCCTGTGACTATCACAGAGATTAAGACCACACAGGATCAATAAGAACTGTGAGAACAACACAGCGGTAGCTAAGAATGACACTAATGCCTTAAAATTTCGTCATAGCTCTCAGTTGAGAGTCTGATCAAAAGTGGGGAATTGTTAGAGAAAAAAAGACACAACAGACCCGTAATAGAGTCACTGTGCTAAGCTCCACATCAGCAAACCAAGACTCAATATCTAAACTAACTGCAATTTCAGCCTTTCCCAGTTATACGACCTTTAACCAGTCAATCTGGAATTACCTGATTAGCACTAGTGAGGTAAACTGCATGCTAGACCCCACCCTTTCCCCACCTTCCCCCAAAGACAGGTGACCTTGCCTAAAACAATCTGCTCTTTGTTAGAAATTTCCTTTTCTCCGCCCCTTTCTGCGATGAAAACCTCCCATTTTATATAGCTTCTCAGAGCACCTTTCTATTTGCTAGATGAGATGCTACCCAGTTCTTAAATTGCTGAATAAAGCCAATTTGATCTTTAAATGTAGTCAGTTGAATTTTGTTTTTTAACAACTTAAACAGAAAAAAAAATTGAAAAATAAACTGTAAAGGCAGTACAAGTAAATTCTGGGTAAAGTCATTCTGAAAGAAACTTGAGTTGGGTCTCCCTGAAATGAAATTTAGTCATAGTATTCAAGTCACTACTGTTTGTGACCCCAAAAAAATGTTTTTGTGAAAATAATTATCCCTCTCCTCTTCATCCAATGCTACAGAATTTCACCGGTACATTTTTTTATCAAAATTTTAATAAACAAAAAAATGTTTGATAAGCATAGTATTGCTTGATTGTAAAAATTCAAGATTCTCAACTACATAGAATATCAAAATTATATTGTTGTCAAGACAACTATGAAATAAAAATGAATCACCTCCAAATCACAATCTGTCATTGGAATACATTAGAAATAATACCAAGAACAATTACTGGGGCAAACAGTTCTCTTGCCAAAATAGCTCTTCTGAAGTAGATGGCTTACTTCCAGGTGAATGACTCTTCCACCTTTAGAAGGTAACCTACCTGACAAAAAATGTGTTTTAACCACTTGTCCTGTAAGCAGAAGCCATCACTCACCAATCCATAGTCAAAGTGAAATAATGTTGGAGAAGCGAGGAGTTTTCTGTGTAGCCATGGCAGTTTGTCTCAGTGAAAGAATGTGGAGCCACATAGACTGAGTAGCAGGAATAAGACCTCATGAGCCCCCTTCGCCCTTTAAACTCATCTGGCCAACCCACAACTGGGTTTCCAAACCAGTGCTGGCCAGAAAAGCCAGCTGCATCCAGCAGGGCTGTATCTCAGTGCTTGCCCCAGGGCTTAGATCCGGTAACACTCAACCAACCCTCTGGGCTCATTCCTATGCCCGAGCCTAGGATTCCTGGCTTCAAAAACAACTTGGGTTCTCCTGTTGATCAACAAAAAACTGAAAATTATTTGAAGATACGTAGATCAGGGATATAGCTGAGGCTCACGCAGAAATTGGAACCAGAAACTGGAGTATTGATAGGAAGCCAGGAAGTCTCCCACTGTTTCCTCTGCACTTCCGTTTATTCTCTCCCCCAAAAAGCGTATGGCTTTTTCTGCCTTCAGTTCACATAACAGGGCATAACCACTAGAAAACTCCCAAGTTTCTCTTCCAAGACAGTAGCAAGAATAACCCCACTCATATTCATTAACCCGTTGGTCTAATTGAATTCTATTTCCTCAGATTCCTCCTGACCACTGAACCAGTCCTACTAATATTTCAAGGCCCATCTCCAATTCCACCTTTTTCAGAAAACCTTTTCTGTCTTTAAGGACACAGAAGCTTCCTATGCAAACATTTTGGCACATATTTATGTTACATTATGTCTTTTATAGTTCTCTGGATATTTTTTGCAGGTAAGTCTTGAGTCTCCAACTTACATATTAAATGACATATTGAGGATATATATTTTTTCCTTCATCTTCCACAATACTTAGCATAGGACTTGTACCAAGTAGCCCTAGGCAATAGTAAATATTTATTGAACTGTAATTTATACTTTTCTTTTTTCCTTTTTCCTTTGCTGTTGCTATGTTTTTGTTTTAAAAGGGTAAACCACTAAGGATGGAAATGTCCTTGCTTTGTTGTCCTTCTCTAATTAGCAACCACCCTTCACAATCTGCTGTGTACATTTAAAAAGGATTTTGAAATTAGGCAATTATAACTGGGTGCTACCCAGGGTCTGATGAATCAGTGTCATCTGGGGAACGCTGTACTGACTGACAGACACAGTGAAAATTTGCAATGTACTCCTAGCTCTTCAAATAGTCAATGTGTAACTCCAGGCAAGACTTAATTATCATCTCTTAAAATGGGAATACTATAACCCACCCCCTCTTTGCTTCTCACAGGTATCACGGGAATTAATTAGGTCTTTAATAAAAATATGTGTCTATAAAATGTTTTATACTTAGCTAGAGGTAAATACAATGAAAACATGAGGTGTTGTCAAGTCATTATGAATGTTTATTGTATTTAGCAACCAGCTTTCTTCTAAACACAAGTATTATAGCAACAGCTGTAGTCCACAATGAATAATGAATGCGTTTTGGGTCTGTGTCCTCCAACTACTATTTGCAAACATATCCTGGATGGCCAGAACTAATTAGAGGGTTGAGACAAAACTTATGTTTTCCAGACATTCTCTCCCCTAAATTGACACCTGGAAGAATAAAACATCAATATACTCCAGGAGATGACTGGAAGAATTTGACAAAATAGTTGTTAAATCCTGTGCACTAGGATCCAGACCATGGTTTCTTAACTTCAGCTCTGTGAACATTTGGGGCCAGATAATCTTTTACTGTGTGGGGGGGAGGAAAAACATTCTGGTACATTGCAGGATGTTTAGTAGCATCTCTGGCCTCAAACAACTACATGTCTGTAGCACTGCCCCTCCCAGTTGCAACAGATGAAAATGTCTCCAGACATTGCCAAGTGTACCCTTGGGGGGAGGGAGGGTTGCCCTCAGTTGAGAAACACTGATTTAGATAATGAACAAAATGGGGTAAGCGAATCAAAAGAAACTGGGATCTTGAGTTATCAAGCACTCTTCTTTGAAGTCATTCAGCAATCTTTATGTATTGTATTTATATATTAGGTATCCATATTGCATCAATTCAGCCAGTAATTATTGAGCACTTAAGATCTTAAGTCTCAAGATCAAGTACATCTGTGTATCCATAAAGAGAAATGGATGGGGTGTATTCTATTTCTCCACATCAGGTACATATGTCATTCCAATCCTAACATTTTACTCCACATCAAGATTTTCATATGTTGCATTGTACTTTTTATATTAAAAATTATTCATCATTTATCTGAAATTCAAATTTAACTGGGTTCCTAATTTTGTTTTGCTAAGTCTGGCAACCCTGTCTTAATAGACCCAAAGATTTATCCCTATCTCTTGAGTTCTGGCTCCATAAACTTTATAATTTGACTTCATTAAAAATAACAAGAGTTATTGAAAAGACTTTAAAAGAAAAAGAAATGCTGATAGAAGGAGTGGCACAACTAAATTTGAGAAAGGTAAATTTCCTTTGAAAAATGTTTATTTTCCTACTGAATATTATAGTAAGCTCCTTAGTCCATTCAAAACCTAAAGGGATCTATTGCCTGCTTTATTTCAAAACATTGCTGACACTCACAGGCTGTTTAGCATGTCATGCTAGTATTCTTGTTGGGTGAGAGTCATCAGCATAAGGGAAGTCATAGAAGTGACTAAGGCATAAACCCCTCATAACCTCATAGGCAGGAAGAAGAGCAAGTGAAGCTCAGTTCAGCTTTACTTTCCCTCAGCTCACTTTCCCAGTCATCTGGGAACTTATTACAAATGCATATCCTTGGACCCCATCCAGACCTTCTGAATCAGAAACTCTAGGGGTGGGTCCCGACAATCAGCATTTTATCAAGTCTTTCCGGTAAATCTGGTGCATGTTCAAATTTGAGAACCGCTGTTTTGGAGCCTTGGTTCTCGACTGTGGCTGCCAAGGAGAAACACCTAGGGAATTTTTTTAAAATACTGATATCTGGGTCCCACCCCTCAGAGAGTCTGATTTAAATAGTATGGGATGCCACTCAGGCATGAAGGTTTTTAAAAGCTCCCCAGTGCACACTGCTACTCTACTGAATTATTCTCAATTGCCAAAGGGAAGAGAAACTCCTAATATCGCAAATATTAATATAATGCTTTTTCCTCTTGCCCCAGGTCAACCTGACACAAAGGCAGAAGACACAGGGATTACATGTTTTAATTTGAACAATATCAAAAAGCCAAGCAATCCATATATGTAATGTCTTCTTCAAATCTTTCAGTTCATTCTTTAAGGGCCTACTAGAGTCAATATGATATAGCAGAAAGAAAAATAATTTCCTGGCCCCTAGGCCTTGCCTAAATGTTCATTACCCTATCGGGGCCACGTTTTCTCATGTCTACTCTAGGGATGATGTTAACTCTCCACAGGGTTTTGGGAATGTTTAAAAGGGAACATGTAGGTAAAGAAGGCAGGAGATCAATAATCAGTAATCACATCTGGACCCGAGGGGTCTTAATGGGAGAGGAAATTTAAAAGGATAAAACTCAGTAAATTCACAAATTTCAATGCGTCTTTCTATTTCTATTATAACTATTTTAATTATTTTCTCTTTTTATATCCCCTCATGTGTGTGTGTGTGTGTGTGTGTGTGTGTGTGTGTGTGTGTGTGCCCCCACCACGTTTTTCTTGTTTTTAGTGTGGGAACTTTGGTGACCCATTTACGTTTTTGGCTAGGCTACCTCAGTGATACTAAAAATGACAGTTTTAAAGACAACTGGTAGTAGTTCCACACTGATCAATTATTCCTGGGGCTATAACAAGGTTAACGAGATTGGTTTTTGTTTTTACTATTTTTTAACATGCTTGACTGTCTGGCAACCAATCATTTTAAGCTCCTTGTTCATCTCAAGATACATGTAATGGGCTTCCCTGTGACCTAAAAATGTTCAATGTTATGGGGCTGCCCTGCCTGACTGCATACATGGCTCACATTCTACCATTAAATGGGACAGTTTTTTATGTGGCTTCTTACTATAGAATCTTGCAATATAGGCACACACTCAAGTTACCTGTAGCAACATGGGATGGTGGTCTGCTCCCAGGGTACTGCTGAGATCTAAGAGTTGAAATAGTCACCAAGTGACCTTGCAGGGCTATGCATGGGGGCACCTGGGAGCTGGGAAAGGACATCAGAGAACATTCCAGGGAAACCTGGCTGGCAAAAATAAAGGGACCCACATGGGTCATTGGCATGAACTATACTTAATGTCTACACGTTAGGCCTCAGGGGCAACTGCAAGATTGAAGCAGAAATTCATTCTGTGAAGTACGTCCGTCATGAACCAGAAGCCGGAAACTGGAGCAAGGCCAGAGGCAATGGGCTTTGAAACCAGAAGCTGGATTTGAGTTCCAGTCCTGCCACTTACTAGTGGGGTGACACTGGTCAAGTGACTAAACCTCCTGGGGACAGAGTTTCTTCAACTATAAAATGTGTGTAATAATGATAACTTATTTCTGGTTTGTGAGGATTACTTGATAATCCATATAAAGCACTTACAACAGCACATGGCACACTGTGCAAGCACGTAATAAATGTTAGCTGTTATTCCAAGATAACATTTTGAGATACTCTATTATTTTCCACCACTGTACATCTCCCTTTCCTTCCTTTTCATCTGTCTCAAACCAACCCCCATTTGAGCACATGGTTTGTCCTGTGTTCACAGCCTCTGGTGAGGAAGGGACCTGTTAGCCTTCCTGACTTCTGTTTCCAAAAGTTTGAGACCTGGTAAACTGAGACAAAGCTTCTTGGCCAGAAATGGGGGTAGGGATGGAGTGAGTAAAGGGGAGGGGGGCTAATTTCACTCCAAACTAGAAAGAGATTTTTGTTTGGATGGAGGGAGGAGAGAAGGAAAGAAAGGGGTGCTTTATCAGCTTTCCAGAAGAGCTGTCGGGGAGAAAGCAGGACCAGAGAGGGAAGGGCTGCAGAGACATCTGGGCAGATGTGAAGATAAGCAGCCTAACAAACATTCCCAAGCCTGAAGCATGGGTCCAAGCCGTGGAGCTGCTGGACACAAAGGGCCTTGCTTCCTTCCACCTGAATGGAACGGGGACTTAAGGGCCAATACCTTCCCAACCCCCACAATGGTTCCAAGGAACACTTGAAAAATACTGCCCCACCAAAAATTGAAAAAAAAATAAAATAAAAAGGTAAGTTTCCCACCAGCTAGGTAGAATGAGCAGTGGTGGTCACGGTGGTAGTGTAGAAATGGAAATTAAGTGGAGTTACTAAAAATAAAGTTGTATTTCGCACACACTGGTGTTGTTGGATTTGTGGACTGAGCTTCATATAAAATTCCAGAACTTGCCAGGTCTCAAGGTAATTGTTTAAAACATTAATTATTGTGCTCATACTACAAATGTAGTATAATGCTGGCGGCGGGGGTGGGGCAACAGGATAGAATCGGTACAGCTCCAGGACTACCTTGGGATTTGGTGAGTTCAGTGGCTGATGGCATTATTTAGCTCACACATTAATCGTAAGTGAACAGCTCTGACTTAATGAGCAACACACAAGGATAACTTTCTGTAAACGTGATTACTGGATCAAAAGCTGGGAGCCTCCTTCCCCCTGGCTTTTCTCCTTCCCAAAAACCTTTTCTCATTTCTTTGTCAGTGCCTTTAATTTTTTTTGGCGGCATTTAAAATGTTTTCTATTATTCTGCATGAGTAAGATTATGTGTCAGTTCAGCCTCCTTGTCAGCTTCTGTTTCGCTTTCGTTACATTTGCTGATTGAGTGTGAAGACACAGACACTGCCATCATTGCTAGATCTCATGCTTATGGGTCAGATTGCTCTTGGAGCAAAGCTGTCATCCCCACTACGATTGTGTGATGATGCTCTGGAGAGATGGGGATGAGGCCAGGGAAGAACCTTATTCCTTCCTCATCTCCTTTCATGGGTTTAGGGAGGCAGCAAGAGAGGGGAGGAGGAGACTTCTATTTCCCATTCATTCATTCATTCATTCATTCACTCATTTCACATGTACATACTGAGAGCTTCCTAAGTGGCTGACATTGATTTAAGAGCTGGAGATACATTAGAAAGAGAAAACAGGAAAGAGAAAAAGGCATCCTGCCTTTGTGGAGCCTATGGTCTGGCAGTGAGACAAAGTTTAATCAAATAAAACACTAACTAATATCTAGTTACCCCCAGAGATTGTGATCTAATTGAGTGGGAGTAGGGCCCAGGTACCAATATTTCTAACAGGCTGCCAAGCCTGGGAATCATTGGACGAGTCCATACAAGTTCTAATCAAGCACCGTGAAGCATTTTGAATTTAGCTTACAATGGTGAAGTTACTGAAGACAGTAAGATTTAGGCTATTTTATTATTATTATTTCATTTTCTTATTCTGAAATCGTTGTAGGTTCACATGAAGTTAGTTGTAAGAAATAATCCAGAGAGATCCTGTCATGTGGGGCGGCAGGTAGAGTCTCTGGTCCCGCTCCCCACATAAGAACGCAGGACATGGTGAGGCCAAAAAGGAACACCCACGGAGCCATGGATAGGGGAATCATACCACTATAGTCTTGCTGGAGGCTGGATTCACATGACGTGCGACCTGCTGTCCACTTTTCTGCCAACCAACCAACTCCCCTCGCTAGCTGCAATCCTCCGTGCTAACTGCAATCCGCGCTTGCTAGCTGAGACACCATCTTCTTGCTAGCCCCCATTTTCTCTGCTAGCCTAGCCACAGCAATTATACAAGCGGCCAATGGCTCACTGGTTACAACTGACGGCCAACTAGCCACAGCTGATGGCCATCCAGTCACAGTAAATGGCCATTTACTACCTGAGCCAGCACCTTTCTCTGTGAGGCTGAGAGCCTGAAAACTGCTCTCTGGGGCTCTGTCCCCACAGATCCCATATACCCTTCATCTAGTTTTCCCCAATGGTAACACCTTGTAAAACTATAATGCAATATCATAACCAGGATATTGACATTGATACAGTCAAGATACAGAATACTTTCAACACTACAAGGATCCTATTGCCGTTTTATAACCATGCCACTTCCCTCTTTTCTGCCCAACTCCCTAACTCGTGGTGACCGCTAATATATTCTCCATTTCTGTAATTTTGTTATTTCAACAATATTACATTAATGGAATATAGCACTTAACCATTTTGGGATTGCCTTTTTTCATTCAGCATAATTGTTTGAAGATTCATGCATGTTGGTGCATGTATCAATAGTTTGTTCCCCTTTTTGCTGCAATGTAGGATTCTATGATATGGATGTGCCACAGTTTGTTTAACCATTCATACGCTGAAGGACATCTAAGATGTTTCTAGTGTTTGGAGATTATGAATAGAGATGCTATAAACATTTGTGTACAGGCTTCTGTGTGAACATAAGTCTTCACGTCTCTGGGGTAAATGCCCAATGGTATCATTGCTGGGTTATATGGTAGCAATATGTAGAAACCGCTATCAAGAAACTATCAAAGTGTCTCCAGAATGATTGCACCATTTTATATTCCCAACAGTGATATATGAGTGATACAGTTTCTCCTCATTCTCATCAGATTAATGTCACTCTTTTTTTATTTAAACCATTCTGATACGAGTGTAGCAATATCTTGTTGTGGTTTTAATTTGCATTTCCCTATTGGCTAATGATGCCAAACATCTTTTTGTGTGCTTTTTTTGCCATTTGTATATCCGCTTTAGTGAAGTGTTTCTTCATGGCTTTTGCTTATTTCTAATTAGATTGTTAGATTTTAATGTTGAGTTTTGAGAGTTCATTTTTATATCCTAGATACTACTCCTTTTTGTTGGATATATGGTTTGCAAATATTTTTTCCACTCTTTCACATGTCTTTTCATCTTCTTAATAGAGTCATTCGCAGAGCAAAAGTTTTTCATTGTAATGAAATACAATTTATCAATTTCTCCGTTTATGAATCATGGTTTTGGTGTCAAGTCTAAGAACTCTGCCTATTCCTAGGTCATGTGGACTTTCTCCTATGTGTGTTACCAAAAGTTTTATGTTTTGCATTTAAATCCATGATTCATTTTGAGTTAATTTTTGTATAAAGTGTAAGTCTTAGGTCAAGGTTCATTTTTCTTTTCTTTTTGTCTATAGATTACTCAACACCATTTTTTGGAAAAATTGGAGAAATATCTTTTCTCCAATGAATTTCTTTTGCACCTATGTTAAAACACCAGTTGTATTTGTGTGAGCCAAACTCTGGGATTTCTGTCTGTTCCATCAATCTACACGTCTATTCCTCTGCCAATAATCATACAGTCTTGGTATCAGTTACTACATAATCAGTTTTGAAACCAGTGAGACTGGTTCCTTTTACTTTATTCTTCCATTTCAAAATGTTTTTCTATTTTATTTCCTTAGCTTTTCCATATAAGTTTTAGAATAATTTTGTCTATATCTTAAAACTTGCTGGGATTTTGATAGAAACTGCATTAAAATTGTATATTAATTATTGATATCATTACTATATTGCGTCTTCTAATCCACCAACTCTCTCCATTTGTTTAGATGCTTGGTATCTTTCATTAGCATTATTTAATTACCAGCATACAAGTCCTGTAGATGTTTTATATATAGATATTTATATTTAAGTATTACTTTTTTTTTAGCAATTGTAAAAGGCATTACATTTTGATTCCAGTTGCCATGGGTTCATTGCTAGTATATAGAAATACAATTGATTTTTGTATGTTTATCTGGTATCCTGGTATCTGGCTCTTTTTTTTTTTTTTTAAACTCACTTATTAGTTCTAAGAGTTTTTTTTGTTGTTGTTCCTTGGGGTTTTCTATATAGACAATCATGTCATCTACAAAAAGGTGTCATTTTATTTCTCCCTTTCTAATGTATATGCCTTCTGTATATTTTCTTCTTGTCTTATTGAACAGACTAGAACTCTCAATAGTATGCTGAATAAGAATGGTGAGAGTAGACACACTTGCCAAGTTCCTGATCTTACCATTAAGTGTAATGTTAACTGCAGCATTTTTGTAGATGCTCTTTACCAAATTGATGAAATTCCCATTTATTCCTATTTTTCTGACAGTTTTTTAAATCATAACATGGGTATAAAATTTTATCAAAATTTTTCTGCATCCATTGATTGATATAACCATATGATTTTTTTTCTTTAGGTTGTTAATATGGTAAATTGCATAGCTTGATTTCCAAATACTGAACCAGCCTTGTATCCTTGGAATAAACCCCACTTGGTCATGGTATATGACTATCATATATATTACTGAATTTTATTTGCCCCTTTTCTGGTCTTTTGGCTAAAGAGAGCAGGCTTTTGTTGGGGCTTTATTTTTCTGTACTCATTGGCATTTGTGGGTTGCCAGCTTCTTCATCTCTAAGTCTGGAATATACAGGGGGGAAAATAATCCAGGCAACCCACCACCTTGTTGTGCCGTGGGTTCCACGTTTCCTGGCTAGTCTGCCTTCTTCTTTCCACTTTTCAGAGTGTTACGTTTATTTGATATATACTATTCAGAGTTTTTAGTTGTCCTTAGTGGCAGAAATAGGGAAAAATAGTCTACTCCATCTTCTCCAAAACAGAAGTTTGGATTTATGTTTTTAAAAAGCATTGAAAAATAACAAGTGTGGGTGAGGATGTGGAGAAAAGGGAACCCTTGTGCACTGTTGATGGGATTGTAAATTAATGCAGAAACTATGGAAAACAGTATGGAGGTTCCTCAAAGAATTAAAAATAGAACTATCCTATGATCCAGAAATTTCACTTTTGGGTATTTATCCAAAGAAAATAAAAACACTAATTTACAAGATATATGCACCCCTATGTTCACTGCAGCATCATTTACAATAGATATGGAAGCAACTTAGGTGTCAATTGATAGATGAATGGATAAAGATGTGATGCGCGCGCGCACACACACACACAGGAATATTACTCAGCCATAAAAAGGAATGAAATCTTTCCATTTGCAACAACATGGATGGACCTAGAGTGTATCATGCGAACTGAAATAAGTCAGACAGAAAAAAATAAATACCATATCATTTCACTTATATGTGAAATGTAAAAAAACAACACAAGCAAACAAAACAAAACAGAAACAGACTCACAGATAAAGAGAACAAAATGCTGATTGCTGGAGGTGAGGAGCGGGGAGGAGCATGGGTGGAAAAGATGAAGATAAATAAAAGGTACAAACCTCAAGGTATGTAAAAAATGCACAAAACAGTATGGCACAGGGATGTAACATACAGCATAGGAAAAACAGTCAATAATAGTGCAATAACTGTATGATGACAGATGGTTACTAGACTGACAATGGTGATCACATCGTAAGGAATATAAATGTTGAATCACTATGTTGTACACCTGAAACTAATATGATATGTATGTTAAACATGCTTTCATAAAAACAACTTTTTTAAAAAAATATACAAGCCATTAGGGAGGAAGGTAAAGGGAAGGAAGGTAAAACGCTATTACAGTGGCCCAAAGGAAGGGAGATAGTCCGGCAGGAGGCTGTCACATCCCCCCTATTCTCCTCAAATTCCTCTGCCCTGTTTGCACAGAACTAGGGTTCTACCATTCCAGTGGGGCAGCAATCTCTCCTAGCATCACCCTATGACAAAGGTGTACCACTGCCCTGCAGATAATAGCTGTTCCTCTCTGGAGCTTTTAAATGTTCTCCTTCAGTAGAAAAGAAATAAGTCACTTCTAAAAGCATTCCACCACTATGTGCTTACCCCAAATTCCCTTAACAGTTCATATTTAACATGACTTCAAATATAAGCAACATTAAACAAGTCTTATCTCATATTACAACTTGAGTGAAACTTGAATGATTGCTCAACTTGCTAATTCACTCTTGTCTAATATAATATTTCCTATTTATAATTCCCTTGTGGCTAAGAACACAAATCAGTGGAAAACACTGACAGACTGAACAATGGCAACAGTAGTTCTGGACAGAAATAGCTTTGGTATGTACAGATAATTCCATGTTCCTAAGACAATATTTAACATAAAGTTAAATGTGATAGATAAAAATTAATAAAGGTGACAGTTTCTATGCATCAAAGATTTTATTTTTTGAGACGCCTATATTTTAGCAGTCAGTCTGTCCTCATTCTGCTCAAGGGCACTCGATCCACTTTAGATGGTGTCACCTACAGCAGGAATGATTCACAGTGTAGACTTTGTTTGCTAGTTATGTTTGCAAAAGGAACTTCACAAAATTGTCCGGCAACCTTATGGCCAGTTGTGTTCTTTTCTTGAACATAACAATTCTTCTAATGCTTTACCTTTCACACTGCCATTTTTCAGAAAATAGTTGTGATTCACATCATTGAATTCAACTCATTTAAAAAAATTATACTGGCTTTGGAATGAACAGTGGTCCCCAAATGGGACCTTTTTCTCGTGTCTCTGAAAACATCTATGAAAACATCTGTTCCTAATGTTCCGATGTCAGTACCTCTGTAGTGGGACATTTTGAAGGTGCCACTAGGCACCTGCACAAGAGACCAGGAGGTCTTTCTGAGCCTTGATATCATCCAACCAGGAGGTGGCCATTTTCCACCACTTTATCTCCTTGCTTTGCATTTTGTCATTCAGTCATTCAAACAACCCATTGGTCCTCTACTCATTAGACATACATAACCCAAGACATGATCCTTCTAGTCAAGTTAGACTGTGTCTTATTCACTTTTGACCCCCAACATCTAGATCTGTTGCACATTGTAGCAAGTTCTTATAAAATGTCTGATGAAAGAAATATAAAAAGAAAGAATATTGAACAACTAGATAATATAATGTAGCCTAATGTATGTAGAAATTTACGATCTTGGAATAAATAATTGGCCTTAAATAATTGCTATTTATTCGTTAAACAGTATATATTACATGCAAGGTTCTTTGCCCCAAACTATTGTGAATACCAAAAAAAGGTCCTTATCTTTAGCAGTGAGCAACCCTTTGAGCAATTAATGTTTTTCAATGTGTGGTTTGCAAATCATCTACATGAGAAGCATCTGGGAACTTGTTTAGGAATGAGGATATTTAGTCTGAAATCCTTAAATAAAAAATAATTGTTTTAACCAAGGGCAGACGATAAATTAAATTGAGCCACAAATCAAAAGGGGGTTACATGAAAAAGAAGTCCTTATGCAGGTGAGTCAGACAGTGAAAACTATCAGAGGCTCCTGCCTCACCACAGAAAGAATACTTGGGACCAAAGGCACAGAAGAGCATGCAAGGTATGGCCACACTTGAGAGAAAATAAAAACTTTTCTAGTAGGGGAGACAATAAGCAGGGCCTTCTTAGTGTTAACAAGGGGTGGATTTTAACAATGGAAATAACACTTTCTCTCAGATGAGCAGCCTGAAGTAAACTGCAATAAATAGTAGACACCCAACAGCCATCAAAAAAATTCTGGTATTGGCAACTGGGTGATAGACTTTCGGTGTTTAGGTAACAAAGTTGTTAAATCAAAATGTATTCATAATGCCACTTTCCTCTCACCTAGGTACAATTTGCCCAGGAACTAGGATTTACCTCCCAGGTCCTGTAAGTTAGATCAAGAAGCTTATTCTAACCAGAGCGTATTATATGTGTAATATTAACAATAATAAAATTGTTATTAAACAAAATTCCATTTTAAAATAAAATGCTCTAATGAATAATCATGTGTGGTTTCTTAGTTATGCACATTACAAGAGTGTCCCATGGCTGGGTCTGGACAACTACAAAGCAGGAATATGCAATATTGGCTGTACATTACATCCATCTGGAGAGATATAAAAAGTATTCATGCCAGGGTACCACTCTCAGAAATTCTTATTCAATGAGTCCAAGGAAGGCTCAAATTTAGGTATATATTTTCTAGACATACATCACCATTCACTGGCTACCTGAAATGGAATCATTAGGCACAAGAGGAAATTATCAGCTGTCGTGGATTGCCACCAAACCTTTTAAGCTATAAACCTTTAAAGTTCACAATGTTGGCAGCTTCTTTCAACTATTTGAGAGCTTGTAAAAAATAATATTGTATGTCAAGTATAATTTAATATATATAGTCACAGGATATAAAGTACAGCATATGGAACAGAGTTAATGTGATTGTTATAGATAGATACGATGCCAGAGGGGCAATACATTGGGGGAGGGAGGTTATCACTTTGTGATACATGAAATGTCTAACTATTACATTGCTTTACACCTGAAACTAATAAAATAAAAAAAATCCTGAGGTCCAGGCTGCATCCCAGACCAATTAAACCAAACCTTCAGTGGGATCTCAACATAATAAAGGCTATATATGATAAACCCATAGCTAACATCATACTCAATGGTGAAAAGCTAAAACCATTCCCCTTAAGGTCAGAAACAAGACAAGGTTGCCCACTTTCTCCACTTTTATTCAACACAATTCTGGAAGTTGTAGCCACAGCAATTGGACACGGAAAAGAAATAAAAGGCATCCAAATTGGTAAGGAGGAAGTAAAACTGTCATTATATGCAGATGACATGATACTATATTCAGAGAACCCCAAAGACTCCTCCAAAAACCATTAGAACTGATAAACAAATTTAGTAAAGTAGAAGGATACAAAATTAATATTCAGAAATCAGTTGCATTTATATATTCCAATAATAAACTATCAGAAGGAGAAATTAAAAAAACAGTCCCATTTACAATTGCTTCAAAAACTATAAAATACTTAGGAATAAATTTAAACAAAGAAGTAAAAGACCTGCACTCAAAAAATTATAAGACACTGAAGAGAGAAATTGAAGAAGATACAAATAAATGGAAACACATACCATGCTCATGGATAGGAAGAATTAATATAGTTAAAATGTCCATACTGCCTAAGGCAATATACAGATTCAATGCAATTCCTATCAAACTACCAAGAACATTTTTTACAGAAATAGAACATATAATCCTAACATTTATATGGAACCATAAAAGACCCTCAATAGCTACGGCAATCTTGAGAAATAAGAACAAAGTAGGATGTATCATCAGATTCCTGACATCAAATTATACTACAAGGCTATAGTAATCAAAACAGAATGGTACTGGCATAAAAACAAACACATAGATCAATGGAACAGAATAGAGAGCCCAGAAATAAATCCATGCCTATATGGTCATTTAATCTACGACAATGGAAGCAAGAATTTACATTGGGATAAAGACAGTCTATTCAATAAATGGTTCTAGGAAACCTGGGCAGACATATGCAAAAAAATGAAGCTGGACCACCTCCTTACACCATATACAAGAATAAATTCAAAATGGATTAAAGACTTAAATGTGAGATCTGAAACCATAAAACTCCTTGAAGAAAATATAGAAAAAAGATTTGCAGACATTACCCTCAGTAATATTTTTACTGATTTTAAATTTATATCCCCTCGGGCAAGGGAAGTAAGAAAAAAACAATCATATGGGATTACATCAAACTAAAAAGTTTTTTCACAGCAAAGGAAACCATCAATAAAATAAAAAGGCATCCCACTGAATGGGAGAAGATATTTGTCAATGGTACATCTGATAAACTATCCAAAATTTATATTAAAAAAAACTCATTTAACTCAACACCAAAAAAAATACAACCCAATTAAAAAGTGGGCAGAGGACATAAAGAGACATTTTTCTAAAGAGGACATACAGAGGGCAAACAGACATATGAAAAAAAGCTCAATCTCACTAATCATTAGAGAAATGCAAATAAAAACCACAATGAGATACCACCTCATCCCAGTGAGAATGGCTATCATCAATAAATCAACAAACAACAAGTGATGGCGAGGTTGTGGAGAAAAGGGATCCCTTGTGCACTGCTGTTGGGATGCAGACTGGTGCAGCCACTATGGAAAACAGTATGGAGGTATCGCAAAAAACTGAAAATAGAACTATCCTATGACCCAGCAATTCCACTCTTAGGTATCTATTCAGAGAAATCCAAAATATTAATTCAAAAAAATTTATGCACCCCTATGTTATTGCAGCACTATTCACAATAGCCAAGACATGGAAACAACCAAAATGACCATCGGTAGGTGACTGGATTAAGAAACTGTGGTACATTTATACAATGGAGTATTACTTGGCCATAAAGAAAAATGACATCTTACCATTTGCAATGATATGTATGGACCAAGAGAACAATATGCTAAGTGAAATAAGTCAGATGGGGAAAGACAAATATCATATGATCTCATATGTGGAATAAAGTATAGAATAAATGAACAAACTAATCAGAAACAGTCTCAGAGGTAGAGAGAAAAAAACTAAGGGTTGCTAGATGGGAGGGAGGTGGGGGTGAGGGAGAAGGTGAGGGGTCTACAAAGCACGATTGGTAACCACAAAATCACCACGGAGATATGAAAGACAGTTTGGGGAATATAATCAACAATGTTGTAAAGATTTTGTATGGTATTTGATGGATACTTGTCTTATTAGGGAGACCACTTCATGGATGATGCACTGTACACCTGAAGCTGAAGCTGAATAATAATGAATGTCAACTATAATTTAATATGTATATGGTCACAGGGTGTGGAGTACAGCATAGGGAATAGTGTCAATGGAATTGTAACAGCTATCTACAATGTCAGAGGGGTAGTAGATTGGGGGTGGGGGGTTATCACTTTGTGAGGGGTGTAAATGTCTAACTATTACATTGTTTTGTACACCTGAAACTAATAAAAAAAAAAGGGAAAGGAACCCTTCAGGGGAGAAATTTAGGCATCAGCTTTGAAGTATCTGTAGCCAAGGTCCAGAAGCAGGCTTTAAATGGCTTTACTATTAGAGGTCGCACAGAATTAGAATAGCAAGTGTTTAGATCTTTGGTTCTTAATGGAAACTGATCAATCAAAACTTCTCTAAACTCCTGCCGAGCATCATTGCTTCAGTTCTATTAGTTGTCACTCTTCACCTAGGGTTTGTGAAAAGATACTGTTTGCCTAAAGGTACGGGTCATTTCTATACCTATCATCTGAGAACATCTCATATGTAAGGAATCTCTGTTACAAATTCATCAAGATTCTGTTGTGACTAAGTTGTAAAGCATTATTATCTCGGCATTGACCTCTCTGGCAGGGAATTTCAAGACTATAATTTACTGCATGCTTGTTGAATTAAAGGACAGAATCGTCTATCTTACGAAATAGGCAGTAATGAATGGAAGAATCTCATTTTAAACAGATACTGCTATACACATAACCCTAATTAACGAATTTGCTAACAGTTCCCTATTTTTAGGAACAACTAGCTGTGCATAGCACTAAATCTGTGATAGTTTCCATTTTCTAAAAAAAACATTTCTTTGTACACAAGCAATTTTTTAATAGTATAAAACAAATTTCCATGGGCATTGTTCAGAGTTGCTTTTGTTTTTTTCAAAGCAGTCAACATATTTTATAATATCCCTGAAAATCATTTTAAATTCATTTTATTCCAGTTCACTGCCAGACCATAAATACAGCTTTGTCCACGTACAACACTGAAAACAAAAGAGCATCCCATTTACCATGTTTCCCCGAAAATAAGACCGAGTTGGAAAATAAGCCCCAGCATGATTTTTCAGGATGACATCCCCTGAACATAAGCCCTAATGAGTCTTTTGGAGCAACCATTAATAATATAAAACCCGGTTTTATTTTCGGGGAAACACAGTAGCAAAAATATTCAGTAACTTAGATTTTAAATTTACAGAAAGGAAAACAAGGATAGAAATGCACTCAGTTTTAATGTTACCTTTAACACGGATGGCCCCAAGCAAAACTGGGAAGTAAATCTTGTTTGGTTTGTCGTTTTGCTATCCTTGTGGGAGCCTACTCAAGTGCTCAGGAGCTTTAAGCTTCCATTTCTGCTCCTCCTTTCCTTTCCAGAGCTGACTCCTCCCCTCTCAACTCTTACCTTTGAAAAGGTCTATGTGAAACTGAAGCTGAATAATCTTGAATAATTACATATATATATATATACATATATATATATATATATATAGTCACGGGATGTGGAGTACAGCATCTGGAATAGTCACTGGAATTGTAACAGTTATATGCAATGTCAGAGGGTAGTAGATTGGGGGATTATCACTTTGTGAGGGGTGTAAATATCTAACTATTGCATTGTTTTGTACATCTGAAACTAACTTTTTTTAAAAAGGGATCAATTAGATACTGTTTGTTTGTTCCTTAATAGGAATATTTATTTTTTAATGAATTGCCTCCAAAGGATACTTACATTTTAAAACTTATTTGCATTATTCTTATAATAGTAATAGTGGTTGTTATAAAGGGACAGTAATAACCTGAAGGAAGTGAGTTAGAGTAATGGTGAGTAATACCCATACCTAAAGTGGATTTGTTTGAACTCCCAGCCAGAGTTGCCTGGAAGAAAAATACCCATTACATATACTTAAATCTTAAAGAGCAATAAAGACCTATTATACAAATGCCTTATTGTGCCAAGATGAAAAAAAAATTAGAATATTAAAAAAAAAAGACTGGTCTACATATTTTTTTTTTTAAAGAGAGAAAGATAACAGTCAAGCTACCATCCAGAATGAATGACTCAGAAATCAGAGCTCTGGGGGCTCTGAGAGGCAGCAGTTATTATGAATTCACAAGGGTGGTGATGATTCTATGGAGATGGTAGGACACAAATTAGACATTGATGGGATGGAAAATTTCATTTAACAATTCAGTCCATCTGCACACTTGATTTCATACAGCTTGAACATCTAGATGATTGACTTACTCAACTTATGACAAAATGGATTTTATGTTTTTGCTGGTTTTGCTTTGAGAACATGCCATCTTGGAAAAAAATTGAGGAAAGATTACCCCAGAGGCAGAGACTTTTTGATGTGAGGAGATATTAAAGAAGTTATAATTCTGAGTAGCTTCAATCTATTTAGACAAGACGATCTTTTTAACCTGAGCATTTAATAAATTTCAACTCTTGCCCCCTTCTCCCTTAGTACATGAATTACCTCCTTCTAGCACCCATGGCTTCACTCCCTCTTATGGACTTCACTTCCTCCAGGACTGCTGACCTCAGGATTAGTTAAAGGCCTGCCATTTTCTCTTCTCCTTTCCCTGACAGTTACTGCCTCTGCTTCTGAGACACCTTCTTACACTCTGTGATTTGGCCACTGCTACCACTGTCCTGATTATTGCCCTTTGTCAGAGAATGTTCAGGGCCACTTCCCCAGAAATGTGAGCTAAAACCAAAGGATTAAGAGACATTGTCAAGATACTTGTATGTAATGAAGGGAAGTTGGGGGAGAAGAGGAAGGCAACAGACACAGTTCTGGCAGAGGATGGAGGCCCACCAAGAGACGGAGCTGACAAAACACACATGGTGGGACAATCACGAGGCAGCCGTTGACTGAAGGACTATCCTGTTACAGCAGCCAATGAAGGAGCGACGATAAAGGATTTCTCCTTTCGGTCCCACCCAAGCTCAGAACTTCACTGCTTTTCCTAGTCCCAGAATTTCCCCGGGACACTGGAGGTACACACTGAGCAAACTTCCTGAGGTCCTGGCTGTCATCATTTTACACTGTCATCCCGTTGTACATTTCTGATATTTTCTTTTGATTTCCTCCTGGAATTCTGGCTGAAGAAAACAACTTTCTGCCCCCCAAACATGGCCATATCTTCCCATCTTTAAGTCTCTGCTCACTATTGACTCCACTTAGAATGTCCGGCCCCATCCTCTCCACCTATGAAAATCCTACCCATCCTTCCAGTCCAGCTCAACTCTTTCATGGGTAAAACAATTATTGAATGAAGGCCCCAAGACAAAACTGATCACAGTTACACAGCCTGGGTTCTCAGTGTGGCCTGAAGTCCTCCAGTAGTGCTGCCCTTTGAACAGGTCTGCATTATACCATTTAAATCAACACCCACAGAAATTCCTGCAGGTTAGCCTATCAAAAGTCAAAAGGAAAATATGTACCTAAAGTTTCCATACCCAAATCATAAATTTCTTTTGCACATATAGCAGTTATCAAAAAGTGGCCAAGACTTTTCTCCTGAGCTACAAAAACTACTGTCTGGCCTGCCTCCTGCCCTTAGCTCTATATTGTCAACTCTTTCTCCTCTCTCTCATTGATTGATTTTATTACCTTTCCTGTGCCTGGTTTACATGACATAATCACGTAGGGAATCAAGTAGATGCTTCCAATTAGATTCATTACAAGTTCCCTTAAGAAGAGATTAGGAAAGTAGAATCCCAAATGGCCAATCCCCTCAGTAACCCCGGCAGCATGTTTAGGGTGCTTGCCAACATCAGACCAGGTTTGAAGTGCCACATTGACTACTCTGTCACCAAGGGATCATTGGAACCTTGCAACACTGTGGGTGCAACTGAGTATAAAGTTGGGCTTTACTTAACGCCTACACATGGCAATAACGAGAAAATCAGCAATATGAAAGGCTCATCGAAAGGTAGTTCAGGGTGGTGATTAATTAGTGTGTGGTCTCTGTAGTCATATGGTGCTGTGTTTAAACTCCAGTGACGCCACTCACCAGCTGTAAGACCTAGGGCACTTCTCCGACCCTCAGTTTTCACATCTGTAAAATGAGGGCAATGACAGGCAATTCTTTTGGAAGAATTAAATGAAGTCAGCACAATACTTGGCATTGAGCAGGAGTGTCCAAACTTTTTTCAATGTTTTTTACCAAAGGCCATATGCGGTAAAATACACAAACAGCCGGGCCACTCACTCGAGGTGGAGTACGTATTGCCTCACCTGGTTTATTTAAGTAAACTAAATATATTTTTGGAAGTTGCTGCGGGGCAATTAACAATGGATTGCAGACTGCAGTTGGCCCGCGGGCCGCAGTTTTGACACCCCTGGCATAGAGTGTTCAAATAAATGGCAACTATTACCATTACCATGGAAACTGACATTCTAGTGAATCATGAACTGCCTCCCATTTCCAAAACCATGAACTTGCAGTTGCTAAGCTATTTGTGAGGTCTTTTGGATATAAGGAAAATGGAAAGAAGGGTAAGGAAGATGGGACAGGAAGAAATTTTCCTATTCTCCAGGCTCTCATTGTTGCCCAACTTTATAAAGCATGATAGAGATAATATTTTTGAAATATTTTTCTTTCCCTTCCTTTATAAACCTGGCTCCTTGCAGCCCTTTTGCTAGTATAGCATGAGGAAATTCTTAGTGAGGTTAGAGGACGACCAGATTAGGACAGAGGATAATAAATGAAGTCCTTTCTCAGGCCTGGTGGGTCATGGGGAGAATAACAGAAGGCAAAAGGACAAGCAAGTGGCCTGCCCCCTCCAGGTCACAATCTGGAAGAGGGTACAAGGAGAATGATATGTAAACTGAAGGAGAGGCGAACACAGAAGCAGAAATGATTTGTGCCCCAGTCCTTGTTCAGGATTCTGAGAGGAGAAGACCACGCAGATGGCCAACACCATAGCACAGTGAAGATGGCGGGGAGGTATGGTTCAGCAGAGGGAGGGCCTGTGTACTCTCCCCCAAGCCTGCCATGGCTCATAAAAGGCATGGAAAGGAACAGAATTGGCAGCCTCAGGACCTGCTATGGTCTGACCTCTGTGGTTAAGTGTGAGGTCACATGCCGAGGGCCATAGACAGGCTCTGGCTGAGAGTTGGTTTTGTCTGCAAGTCCCAGCAGATGTCAGGTGGGCGGGTCTAAGTCAGCCAAGGAGCAACACTGTACTTGGGGAAGCACCATCTCAAGGCTCCCGGAGCCTGACTGCATCAGCCACCCTACAGCAGAGGCATGGGACAGGACAGGACCTGCACTCAGATCAAGGCTCATCTCTCTTGTCACAATGGGGTTCACATGCCCAGACACCAGGCTGGCAAAGAAGTGCTGACAGAGGAGTGGGAAAAGGTCATGGAGGAAGCTTGCGAGATGACTCCTCTGCCCTGTGTGGACAGAATTCTTTTGGCCCAAAGAGAAATCTGGCCTTTGCCCTGAGAGGTAATCTTTAAACACTTGAAAGTCCTGCCTGTTTAGCTGGGAGCCTTAGGGCATATCAGGCAAGCTATGCTAACAATATGATTTATTGTTAGGGGGCTTTGGGCCACCCCTATCGACTCAACCTCTGGAGGGGCTAGAAGCTAAGGCCATGCAGGTGGTCAACCATGTCTGCATGACCAAGCCCCAATAGAAACGCTCAGGTGAGCTTCCCTGGCTGGCAACACTTCATGCATGTTGCCACACATCATTGCTGGGAGCAGTTAGTGCTGTCAGAGACTGTACTGGGAGAGGATGACTGGAAGCTTTGTGCTTGGAACTCTCCTGGGCTCTGCCCCAGGCATCGCTTCCCTTGTCTAATTTAATCTGTAACCTTTTGCTATAGTAAACTGTAATTGTGAGTGTAATAGCATTCAGTGAGTTCTGTAGATCTTCTAGAGAATTATTAAACCTGAGGATGGTCTTGGGGATTCTCAATCTCTGCATACCCCAAAGAGACCAAGTCACCTGTCATGGACAGTGGGGAAACATATCCATTAGAGAAGATAAAGAAAACTCATTGTCTTATCAACTTTGAATGACACTGTAAATTTGTGAACCTACCACGCAAGCAAGTAAGGACTCCTTACCACTCCAAATAAGGCATGTATGATGGAATCAGGGCAGGTAAGACGTTCTTCCCTTAGAGAAAGCAAGAGGACATGAGAACTGCTTTCAAATATTTTAAAGCTGTCATGTGAGAAAGGCACCAGAATTAGTTTGTCTGAGAGAAATTATGGAAGGCCAAATTTCATTTTATTTTAAGTATAGACTTAGTGACAACCAGAGGCCTCTAAAAAAGGAAGGGGCTTAAAAAAAAAAAAACCAAACAAATAAAACCCCAACAAACAAAAAAAGGGGCTGGCTCAAAGATAGTTGAGTTCCCCATCACCAGAGCTCTAGAAGTAGAGGCTGAATGACCTGTTGGACTGAGTTTGTGTGTGAGGTGAGAGTTGACTCAATTGTCTAAGTTACGTTCCAAGCTGAGAGGTTATGACGGCAATATAAGAGAATGTGACAAAATGGTGAGCCTATATATGGCTTAGTTTTCTTTCAGCTTTGATGTACATTTCACCTGATGAAACTATGTGATGGTGCTTGCATTTTGCTGTTACCAGCTACTTTGCTATTACATCTAGGTATTTAGTCCTTTTATATTTAGTAATTGCTATGGACTAAATTGTGGCTCTCCAAAATTTATATGTTAAAGCCGTAATCAAGGTGATTATACTTGGAGATATGGCCTTTAGGAGGACATAAAGGTTAAATTAGGTCATAAGGTTGGTACCCTAATTCAATAGGATTGGTGGCCTTATAAGAAGAGGAAGAGAGAGAAAAACTTATCTCTATCTCCTCTATGTGAGGACACAGAGAGAAAGCAGCTGTCTACAATCCTGGAATAGAGCTCTCACCAGGAACAGAATCCTGCTGGACCTTCATCTTGGGCTTTCCAGCCTCCAGAATATAAGAAAATAAATGTCTATTGTTAAAGTCACCCGGTCTATAAGTCTGTGGTATTTTGTTACAGAAGCCTACCAGACTAAAACAGTGATAGTTTAGTGATTTACTGACTTATTTTCTGCCTGTGTAGTATTATTCATATTACTATAGCCTTTATATACAATAAAGTATATAAATATACCTTGGTTTATTTACAGAGGCAGACAAAGCATTAACAGCGGCATTTTTAGAGAGAGACGGAGGTAGGTGACCATTGATGAAACTAAGATTAGGATTTGCTGTAAACACTAGCTTCTGTATATATATTAATATCTGAGGACATAGGGAATTTTACTATGGCAGGAATCACCTCAGTTCAAAGTTGTAAACAGTATAGATTGCATCTGGGGAAACTAAATTGTTCTGCTCTTTACCAGAGCAGCACCATCTACTGGACTGTCTCAAAACACAAATTCTCCAACACTGAAGGAACCCAGCAAAGTCACAGGACCCCTGTCGCGGTTCCTTTTCTGGGCCCTTTTCTTGTTTCCTGTCATTGGCTGACACTTCCTTCCTGTGCTCATAAATATACATGTCCTATTTATATTTCATGTTTCCGTTGAGTTTCCTGGAGATTTGTTACCCATATGTAATGTATGTTATGGAGAATGAATGAATGCAAGGAATCTATCAGAGAATTTTTAATATGAAAGTTCATCTCTAATTTTGCAGAATAATGGCTTGAAAAGGTAAGCTAATTCAAATGTATAGTGTTCCTTAAGCTCAGTTCTTTCCCCAAAAGCAGCGAGTGTGTGTGTGTGTGTGTGTGTGTGTGTGTGTGAGAATGTGTGTAACCTGCCTAATTTCCTGTCTCTATATCCAACCCACTGACCAGCCCTCTAGACCAGCCTTCAAATCTTCTTCCTCCTGCTACCTCACACTTTTATCCCTTTCTATCTCCCCAAACTTCGAGATTAATTCTGAACCTAGCCAGAGGAAGTTTAATAATCTCCACAATCAATGTTAAATCTATTGATATTTCAACCCTTACCTTTACCACAATTCCAGTAGATAGACTTCTGCCTTATGGTTGAGAGCTCAGTCTTAGTTCCCATACTGAACTTTGCCTTTTGTCCCCCATAGGCCTATCTCTCTTTTTTGATTATCTTTCCCAGATCCTCCATTTTCTGGAAATTGTTGGGAGAAATATCTGAATGAAGGACATGACAGGCTTGTTAAGAGATAGTTGAAAAGTAAAATTGGGGAAGCTATAAAACAGCATAATACAGTGCTGAGTTCCCTGGAGAGCTAACTCTGAGATACAGATTTGTATGTGGGAAGGGAAGGGGGAGGAAGAGAGCCGGTGGGGCAGAGAGAGAAGTCCAATTGTGATTCAGTTTCAAACAAAGCCTCAGCTGATCCTGTGGGGAGTTCAAAACACGGGATGAGCTTTTTTTTTTTTTCATTAGTTTCAGGTGTACAAAACAATGTAATAGTTAGACATTTACACCCCTCACAAAGTGATAACCCCCCTCTCCCAATCTACTACCCCTCTGACATCGTATAGAGCTGTTACAATTCCATTGACTCTATTCCCTATGCTGTACTCCACATCCTGTGACCACATACATATTAAATTATAGTTGACATTCATTATTATTCAGCTTCAGCCTCAGGTGTACAGCACAGTGGTCAGGCATCTACATTGTCCCTTAAGTGGTGTCCTAATAAGACAAATGTCCATCTGGCACCCTGCAAAATCTTTACATTATTGATTATATTCCCCAAATTGTCTTTTCTACTTTCTGTCTCCATGCTTTTGCCTATTCTATGTAAATACCTTATACACTTATAGGAGGTATAAGTCCATTACCTACTATAACAACTATAACACTTAATACCTCCTTTAAGTGGAATCATACAGTATATTTGCCCTTTTGTGTCTGGCTTATTTTGCTTAGCATCAAAAGTAGAGTTTTAAAGAGACTTTGGATTTTGAGTGCACCTTTCTTCATTTTTACAGATGAGGATAATGAGGTCCAGCGACAGGAAAACCTCAACAAAAGTGCTACTGTGAGTAAGAGACTGACCTGGGACCCAACAAGAGATCCTAGCAAGTCATAGCACGTGACTTTCAAGCCTTTTGGACTTCATCCCACAATAAAGAATGTGATCTGGGTATACTGACACATACAACAAAACCGAAATAGCACAAAACAACTTCTATTACTATGTGCGATGCAAACTGACTCCTCTTTCCTCTTTCCTTTTTTTAATGCTGATTTAGACCCTTTATATTGGTTTCATAAACAAGCAACTTGAATAACACTACTGTAGAAGATGCTTTATAAAATGACACCTGCTACTGAACAGAGTGTAAAGAATTTTGACGTGGGCATGACTAGTGCCCCAGTAAGGACAATAAAACCCATTGTGTGGACTATAAGGTATGTGGTCCAGCAATGCTGCTTCCCAGACTTCGTCACTGCAAATATTCACACAAAGCTCACTATAGATGGAGACTAGCTGAACATTCCAGCACATGATAATTTGGGTTACTAAAAGCGAAAATTAAGTATATGTCAAGTATAATAATAGTTAGTACATAATAGTGTTTACTACCGTGTTTCCCCCAAAAAAAGACCTAGATGGACAATCAGCTGTAATGCGTTTTTTGGAACAAAAATTAATATAAGACCTGGTCTTAGTAGACTATAAGACTTGGTCTTAGATAAGATGATAAGATAAGGTAAGGTAAAGTAAGGTAAGGTAAGATAAAATAAGATAACATAATACCGGGTCTTATATTAATTTTTGCTCCAAAAGACACATTAGAGCTGATTGTCCGGCTAGGTCTTATTTTCAGGGAAACACGGTATATACAGGCATTATATACTGGGGGTGCCAAAAAATGTACACAAGGGGACACTTTAGTCAATGTTGCTCAAGCAGCAGTTCGCCGTAATCAGAAGTGTCTGGACGCTTATGGTAACCACTTTGAGCACCTCATGTAATTGCAGAAGTCAAACGTGACTTGTATTCATCTTTTGTTATCAGTATATATTATTACAATTTTAATACAGTTTTCCTTTCTTAAAATGTGTATACATTTTTGTGGCACACTCTGTATATATACCTTTATCCTCACTAAATCTCTATGAGGTAGATACTATCATTATCCCCATTTCACAGATGAAGAAATCAGTAAGTAATGTAGTATATAGTCAATGTAAAATTTTAAGAATGTTGCAAGCAATTTGTTTCCAGAAGCATAAAGAGAAAGAGTTTGGTGTACCCCGAGATCTCTGGTTACAGCTCTGACAGAGGTTAAGAATTAAATGGCCCTAGTACCTCTGGTTACCTTGCTCCATCCAAGACACTGAGGAAAGCTGTCTCAAGAGCAAACACATTCCAATTGGCCCCCAGTGAGTGAGGGGTTATTGTTCTCCTCACAGGAGAGTGTAGAATCAAGGGAAGTTGGACAATACATCTCTGTCCTACTTCCTGCTTCCTTTTCCACCAACGACAAGCCCTTTGGATTCTGCACACCAGCTCCCTCATTCCACTGGTCAAAGTGGGTAGCCCTATCCACTGTGGCCCAGGTTAATTGCACCACACCCTTCTGCTGTCACATCCATTAGATTTCACCTTTTGTTTCCCTAATAATTTTTTTTCATACTTGACTATGAGGGTAAGGGTAAGGAACATAATATTACTTATTGGGTCTTCTGTGTGTAGTTCAGAGGCTGAGATTGCAATATTTGAAAGAAATAAGATGTCCATCTGCTGGGACAGGCTAAAGGTAAATCACGAAAAATACTCCCCTAAAACCCTGCATTCAGGGGACTCTACTGTTTGTGTACAATGGTCTCTTAAAATACAGTGGTAGAGGGAGAATTGGGCTGGCAGTGTGATTATTTGTTAGGAATTTGCCCACATTTATGAGATGTTAAACTATCAACTCAAATAATAAAATCAAATCCAAATATGATTATTTGGTATATTTGTTCTTCACTTCTTACTGGAAAGCGGGGTGAGGAGTATAGGGAAAATATCCTTTATCTCCCCTCTATAACAATGGTATAATTCTGAATCTAATAGGCCATCACACAATTCTATTTAATGATTATTTTACATCGATTCTACCCAGCCAGGAGGCAAATAACTTCTTGAAACTTTGTTTTTCTGTCCTGGGAGTTTTTACAAATAAAATGTCAAGTGTTGAGACAAATTACATGCTTAAAAATCTGTCAGCAACATCAGTTTTGCATAAAAAAGTACTTAGCAACTGTTACAGTGTCATTTCTTCCTTGGTGGTAGAAATAATGTGTGAACAGCTATGCTAATTTAGAGGCAATTTTCAAGTTTCATGACTAGTACATGTAAAAGCTACAAGTAGTTCAATAGGGAATGTTTGTGGCGGAGTTGTTGGTAGACATTCTTGTTGATTTATTATATCTTGACAGACTAGTATGATTGAAATGAATTAAATATTAGACATGCTTACTATTTTATATGCTACATGTCATCACAATAGCAAAGTCAATAGATCACGTTACTTACTGCCTTTGGATTTCAAAAATAAAGATTGCTATTCAGATGAATCCTATTTCATTATTGCCTGCCTTGCTCTGTCAAATTAAAAAATATAATAGCTATCTTTATTCCCATTTTAAAGCATGGCAGTCATCAAAATGTTGAAGTCTGTAACAGTACATTAAAAAGAAGTCATTTTTGTTAGGTAGTTTAGAATATAACAAGGGCCTCCGGTGAGAAAGTCAATACTTTCATGGAGATCTCAGGGCCTTATGTGACACAACTCAGCAGTGATGCTTCAGCCATTCCCACCTCTATATTTGTTGACAGACTCTCCTCACCCCAAACTTCTGCAGATTTCAAGAATTTGGGAAGGGGGTGCAAAAGGCATCTCCTTGTCTTCAACAAGTTACTTTAGCTTGGAAGCAACTGAAACCTACTTAAACTAGCTTACGTGAACTATATGTATATATTATGTATATATATATATAATGTATATATATATATACATATATACATATATATATATATATACATATATATATATATATATATATGAAGATACACGTGTGCTAGAGCTTTCAAGCCATGAAAAGACATAGAGGAAATTTAAATGCATATTACTAAGTGAAAGAAGACAATCTGAAAAGGCTACATACTATACGATTTCAACTATATGACATTGTGGAAAAGGCAAAACCATGGAGACAGTAAAAAGATCAGGAGTTGGTGGGGAGGAATGAATATGTGGAGTGGAGGACAGAGGATTTTTAGGGCAGTGAAAATACTCTGTATGATACCATGATGGTGGATACATGTCATCCACATTTGTCCAAATTCACAGAATGTACAACACCAAGAGTCAACCCTAATATAAACTACGGGCTTTAGGTGATTATGATTTCTCAATGTAGATTCATCAATTGTAACTAATGGATCATTCTGGTGAGTGATGATAATGGGAAAGCTATGCATGTGTATGCGGCAGGGGATATATGGGAAATCTCTGTACCTTTCTCTCAATTTTTGTTGTGAACTTAAAACTGCTCTAAAAAATTAAGTCTTTAAAAAATACAGGGGGGTTTCTTGGACACCAAGAATTGGAAGTTCAGTTTGGTCTCATGAGGGATTAAAATCTGGAGCTCTAATTCAAACCCAGTCCGAAATGGCATCATTCTCACTCTGGAAAACAGGCTCATTTTCGCCTAAAGCAGAAAGTAGCCTTACTCTGTTCCACCAAGCAACAGAGCCTGACCAGCACTTCTGTATATGGGGTCGTCTTCTCAGTCAAAATTGTTCTTAACCTGGAGTCCATGGGGTGCCTGTGAATTTGGATGGGATAAAAAACATTACGTGTTCATTTCCACTAACCTCTAACTGAAATGCATTATATTTTCCAATTATGAATGTAAGCAACAACGCATAGTGGAACTTTGTCCCTGTAGTGGATGTTAAGATGTGCCACTCATATTCTCATTCAGGAATGAGGACTTCTAGCTGCTGGGAAAACTGTTGGCAGAGGGCCTGTAGCTGTCAGCTCCTGCAAAGATGGCCTTAGCTGCACAGAGTGGCCTCACGCTGGGTCATCATCTTCCTGGGGCTGCTCACATACAACAATAAATTATTGCCGGGATATGCAGGCTTGGTCCTCTCCTCTGATTCAGGACAGCTCTGAGCTTGCTTTTCTTCCTTTCCCTTCTCTCCTTTCCCTTCCCTTCCCCTCCCCAGGTGCACTCCCTAGTACACCCCCTGATTGTCAATCTCCAGCTTAGATTCTGCTTTCTAGGGAATTCGATCTGTGGCAATCACCAAGAGAAAGCACCAATACCTTCATATCACATCACAGCTGCTGCAGATATCTTTAAATATTATATATGCTTATCCCAGCTTCAACATTACAGTAGATATCAGGCTGCTGAATCTTGTTACTTAATAATAAACATATTTTACTATGTTAAAATTGGTTTTAATATTTTTATAACTGTACTTCAATATATTGGTTTTCTTTGTCATCCCATAAATTTTATTTTATGTACACAAAGAAGGGTAGAATATGCCACCCCAAAATATACCACTTCGGTGTGAGGATTATTAGGCACTTGAAAAACAGCAGGTGTAAGAAGGGCTCCCTGACTTCCCTCTTTTTCTTCCATCTTCCATATGAAAGATGTCCTCCCTACTCCAGGAGAAAAGTAACATTTTTGTCACCAGAGATGGGGAGTCAAGGTTGAGAGAAATTTGTACAAACAAACCTTGTAAACTAACCCTTATCTTCCCAGTCACTTCTCCACTATTAACTACCCTAGCCCAAGCCTCCTTGCCTTGTCACATTGTCACAATTTACTACTCTTTGTCCCACTCATTACATAAGTATGCAACACTAAATGCTTCTTTGGGTCCTCGTTTCCTTAGGAATGCGCCTGTGTCACATAAAATTTATATTAAATAAATGTGTCTACTTTTCTCCTGTTAATCTGTCTTATGTCTGTTTATTCTCAGGTCCAGCAGAAAACCCTAAGAGAATAGAGGTAAAATTTTGCCTCCCCTACACATGAATGAGATTTTGAGAAGGAGTCCATAGGCTTCACAGGACTACCAAAGGGGTCCATGGCAAGAAAAGAAAAGAGAAAAGAAAAAAGAGAAGAGAAGAGAAGAGAAGAGAAGAGAAGAGAAGAGAAGAGAAGAGAAGAGAAGAGAAGAGAAGAGAAGAGAAGAGAAGAGAAGAGAAGAGAAGAGAAGAGAAGAGAAGAAAGAAGCAGTGGGATCAAAAACCTCTGAGAACTCTCTCAGGAAGTCCTGTTCTTTCACGGGGTTTTAAGCACCACCCCACACCAATGACTCCCTGATTTTTATCTGCAGCCCAGACTTCACTTCTCCACTGCTGCCACTCAAGTGGCCACCCAACAATATAGCCCTTAAGCGATCTTCTCACATCACCTTTCTTCTCTCTCATCCATTCCCCACACAGACACCAAGACGAATTTTTAAAAACAATCTATCAATATTTCTACACTAAATAATACTAAAATCATAGTTAACATTTCCAAGTGTTGACTATGAACCAGACTCTCTATTATGCACTTAATCTTTTTAATAAGCCTATGAAGTAGGTACTATCATTATTACTATTCTACACTTGTGGAAACTAAAGATTATAGAAGAAAAGTAACTTTTCCAAAATCACACAGCTAATGGTAAGTGGCAGAACGGGGACTATGATCTTAGAGCCAAAGATCCCGCTTTATAATTTTGTGAAATAAATCGTGAAAAATTTCAAACATACCCCAAAATACAGAGAAACATATAATAAAATCCCATGTACCTATCATCCAGATTCAACAATTTTCAACGTAGTGACAATTTCATGTCATCTATCATCACCCCCTTGCTCCCCCCACTTTTCTCCCCTTTTTATCTTTATAATTTAAAGCAAACCTCAGACATCATAAAATATTACCCAGTAGAATGGTAGAACCAGTAGAGCCCAGTAGGACACTTTAGCAGAATGATGTTTTTTAAATGTTAATCTAGTCATATCTGCTTAAAATACACTAGCAGATTCCTATTCTACTTTGGATAAATCCTTAGCATGCATGATCTATACACTCCTGAGTCACATGGCCCAGGCTTACCATGCCCACATCATTTTATGACTGTCTATACCTTGTTCAAGAAAATTCTAGGCCGACTCGCCTTCTTTCAGTACCTCCAGCTCTTTGTCCTTGAGTCATGGACTTACTACATCTTTTCTTAAGCTGGGAAGCTTTTCCTTCTGCCCATCCTCTTGTTTGAATGTCCCTTCCTCAGACCGTTCTGTGCTAATTTAGATAGTAAGTTCTTCCCAGTCTAATTTTTTCTCAGCCTAATTCTTTCTTATAGCAACCTGTTCTTTGCTTTCATCTCACTTCTCATAGTGGATAATTTTGCATTTATTTGCATGTTTGTCTGTCTCTGCCACTGGGCTGTAACAGATTTGTCAGTCTTGGTCACTAACATATACCTAGTTTCAACATAGAGCCTGGCCCACAGTAAGCACTCACTGAAATGTATGTACAATGTATAATTTACAAAGTTAAACATATAAGTATAAAAGGAGCAATTATATTAAACTTTGAAAAGTTTAATATATACCTACTTTAAATATTTAATTTTGCATTGTTTGTAACTATATTAACAGATGTGACTGTTCATCAACACCGACTGATGAAGGATCGATAAGTTATTTCAGATCATCCAATAAAAAAAAGACGCCTCCTTTCCAGCACATAAAACTTCTCCCCATTGTCCTCAAGAGCTAGAATTTCATAATGTACTTTTCTGTTGGTCCTAAATATGATAATTTTTTCCAAAATACTTTGCAGGTACTTGGGATCATAAATAAGAAATGCAGGTGGTTTTCTTGGAAATGTTATGGGTCAGGTCCTAGAAACCTGTCTCTAAGACAGTCAGTATAAAACAGTTGGTTTCTTATTCTATGAAGCACGAACAATTGGGCATCTATTTTATCTGAACCAGTCCTGCTTCAGACTGCTGTCTTGAAATATCATTCTGGGCTGAATCTCTATTGCAGTATGTATAAAATGGAATTACAGCCCGTTGCTACATTTGCGGCAGTTACTGACATGATGGATTACAGTTACTCAACCAAAATGCATTTAGCATTATAATTTACTAAAGTGGCTGAAACGGGGACACTTGTTCTCTTTTTGTTTTACAATAATGTTTTTATTGGAAAAGTAACTTATGTACATTGTTGAAAAATTGGAAAATACTGAAAAGTATAAGAAAGGGCATTAAAATTGCTGATGATCCCACCAAGAAATAATCACTATTAATGTTTTGACTTATTTGCTTTCAAAAAAAAATTTTTTTCCATTATGAAATTGCTGACATTTGATTCTTTTCACCTACAAAACTGTTAATTTCATATGGTTTACCCTGATTTATCTAATGTCATATGCATATTATTTTACATACTTAAGAACAAACTAAAAAGATTGTTTGCTAGCTTGTTTTTCTCATTTAATATAAGTGTTTGTTCATAATATAATTTACCTAATGATTTCTCTATTAGACATATCAGTTGCCTCCATATACCACCATTACAAATAGTGCTCTATGTATAATTATTTGTATCTGTTTCAGATTATTTTTATTTTCAGAAATTGTGTTCTTTGTTATAGGTTATAGATATTTTAAAGTCTATCGATACATATTGCCAAGAATTTAAGAAGAAACATATGTCCTATGAGTGTAAGGGCCATGTTTGTTTGCTTACCTGTTTCTCCAGTGGCTAAGTGTCACTTTGAAGGTACTTAATAAAACATTTGTTCAATGGATTAACATATGGCATCAGGCAATGAAAATAAAGGAAGTTTCAGAAAATAGCACTTACTTTTCAGCCTCTCTCATGTGTCAGAGATATTTTATAGTGGTTGAGAGTTTGAACTCTCAGATTAGATATATTTTAAACAGAGTCCTCTACTTACGAGCTGCATAAACTTGGGAGTCACTAACTTCTCTGGGCCACACTTTTCTCCTCTGTAAAACAGGAAGATTGACAGCATCAAACTCACTAAGATGTTATAAGGATTAAATGAGATAATTTGTAGACAGTTGCATTATGGTGCCAAGCATGTAGGTATTGTGAAATGAATGTTTTCTATTACTATTTACATAACTGAGAAATTCTGGACATATTTTTTTTTCTCCAAAAGGAGGTGCATAAGGAAAAGTGATGATTCCATGGAAACATCTCAAAAATTAATCAAGAAATACATATGAGAGAACAGAACTCATATGTGAACATATGTTATGAACATTATAGAAAATTTCAAAAGCTTTTAAATTCCTTGTTGGTTGTTTTTATTATCCCAGGTCTGTTTTCCTCTAGTGATTGGCATAAAAATCTTCACAGGAAAAAGAGCTGTTCTTGCAGGGGAGGACAGAGTGGTCGCTGGGGAGACTGGCACCCTACCCTATGGCCAGTCTTCCCAGGGAAGGATTGCCGATTGAAAGAGAGGAGGACATCTTCAGTGACGCGGACAGGAGCGAGACTACAGGGAGCAGGCATGGACTGAAAAAGGCGGTTGACACTTGAAGAATTTCAGACCTGGACAAGCTGCTGACATTGTGTGGCTGGCTTGACTCCTGGGCAGCAGTGAGTGAGAACTGAACAGGTACTCGGATCAAGGCCAGGCACTGTCACAGTGAGGACGGACGGCCAGCAGGACAGCAGTGCTGAAGAGGGTTGGCTGTGGGTGGGAATGCTGGTGTTGACAGCAGGGATCATACCAAGCTTTAGTTTTCTCAGATGTGTGATGTTCGTTTACTTAATCTACAACTGTTATTGCAAGCCTATTATGTGCCAGGCACTGTTGTAGGCCTGGAGGAATCAATGATGAACAAACAAAAAGGCAAGCTCTCTGCCTTTTGTGGAACTGTATTCTAGTGGAGGATATAGATAATAAGCAATAAATATAATACATACCGTGCTTCCCCGAAAATAAGACCGGGTCTTATATTAATTTTTGCTCCAAAAGACACAGTAGGGTGTATTTTCAGGGGATGTGTTATTTTTTCATGTACAACAATCTACATATATTCAAATATAGTCATGTCATCTTCTTCTGGAACATCGTCATAACGTCCTAAATGTGTCTGTCTGGCTGACGATCTTAACTGGGGCTTATTTTCGGGATAGGTCTTATTTTCGGGGAAACACAGTATGTATAGGATATTACATATTAGAAGGTATAAATGCTTTGAAAAAAACAGAGCTGGATAACGGGGATGACAAGTGTGGATGGTGGGGAACTTAGCAATATTAAAAGGGGTTAACATGAGTCGGCATTGTTCAAAAAGTGATGTTGGAGCCAAGCCTTAAAAGAGGGAAGGGAGCAAGCTGCACAGATACAGAAAGAGAATGACCCAGGCAGGGGACCAGCAAAGGTGAAGTCCCCGAGGTAAAATGTGTCTGTTTTTGAGGAAAAACAGGGAGGCCAGAGTCGCTGGGGCAGAGTGAACCAGGGAGACAATAGAAGGAAACAAGGGAGGGAGACTAATGGGGAGCCCAGTAGTGTAGAGCCCAGGAGGCGACTGTAGTGTTGGGCAGTCCTGGATCAATTGCTCGGTTATGCTCTATAAATGATGCACGTTCTGCAAGACAGGCTTCCTTGGCCCATGCCCAGTCTGCTCAGATGGAATGAACGTACAAAGTATTTACTCCTAAAATTTGCCATTCAATCATTCTCCAAAGTCCTTTCTCCTTGTAATGGGTAGAGGTGCTTGTAAGTAAGTAGGAGATGAAGGTGATGATGCCCGGATAAGTTCTCCCTGGGTATTTGCTCTGGGAAATTCCAGATATGATGTCAGATTCTGGTCGCTGGGTCCAGCCCTTCAAGCGTATAACTGGGGAACCCCTCAATTCTCCAGAAAATATGACGCTCACTGCAGACCTGAATTCAGAAAGAGATTGCTAAAGTGGGCAGGCCCCATTCCCCAAAAGGAAACTGAAGCTATGGCACCCTTTCCACTAAAAGAATCTTTTTCATGATTAACAAAAGCAATGACAGTAATGAAGAGGAGGAGGGTATGATTAAGGGCTATGATTATTCAGGATCTCTATGAGTAAATGTATTACTCCGAAATTCTTCAAAATGCCCCAAATTCTCCAGCTTTTGAGTCAAAAGCTAAAGCATTTATCTACATTTTAAGATTTGGGGGACTGAAAATATTATGCTTTTAAGAGTTGTTTACAGCTTTGCCATTTTTAAACCATCTCAGACTTCTTATTTTTAAACATGTGTGCTCTCTCTATGAAAACCCAAGGCTTTATTTACTTAAATTTCAGGGATGTTGAAACATTAAAATAAATATTTAGAATCCAAGTAATGTATGTGTTTTTTATTTATGTGATATATATAAATAAATATATATATATATATATATATATATATATATATATTTTTTTTTTTTTTTTAATATAACTCTAAATAGTTTTTAAAAAATCAGAAAGCTCTGCCAAGAGGTAGGGATAAAATGAGTGACAACTACCTGGTTGGAATTAAGGAACTTTGAGGAACTACTCTTTCTGGATGCTTCTGTATCAATCACCTTAATAGACACTTCTTTGTTGGTGTGACAGGTTGTGACCTTAGATCCTGAACCCAGCTTACTCAGGTACAATGGTTGCCAGCCCAAGCACACGTTTCCAGCCAGCAGCGGCAGAGGGATAAGCCTGACGTCACCCAAAGCCTTGGTTAGTAGGCCCATATATTCAACACCAATGCCCCCATCCCCAAATGTGCTCTCCTCAGTCTTCTCATCTCAGGAAATGGAACCACTACCATAACTGTTGTTCAAACTAAAAAGCTAAGAGTTCTCCTTGGACTCAGAAACCCCCACCCCCAGCCCTGCCTCTGTGTACATCTAATAAATCAACTAATCCCAACAGCTCCATCTCCAAAAGATATAGTGACTCTGTCCCTCTCCACTGCTACAATCCTGGTCCGTATGTTCATCTCCTCTGGCCTTGATTGCTGTGATAGCTGCCTAAATGCTCTCCATGCTGCCAAGCTGGCCCTCCTAATGGCAGTCAGAGTGGTTTTTAAAAACCCGTTCACTCCTCTAAATGCTCCACATCTCTCACTGCACCAAAATAAAATTTAAATTCCTTGCCTTGGCCTATAGGACTGTTACGTGACCAGACTCACCTACCTTTCTGACTCCATCTTCGTCCCTTGCTGCTCCAGCATCTCTTGCCTGCTTTTCTTTCCTGAACCCATTTAATTTGTTCCAGCCTTTGTGTTTCTTTTCCCTGGAACTCTTCTTCAACCCTCTCACCTTCTCAAGGCTAGTTCCTTATCACTCAGATCTCAGCTTAAATACCACCTCCTAAAAGAGGCCTTCACTGACTCCCTAATAAAAAGTCGCCCCCACAAGTCAGTCTCTATCCTATATTAATTCTCAAGAGGATCCTCTCCCTATTTGTTTTCCTTCTGTAGCTATGTCTCATCCATGCTCAGCACGTGAACTCTACAAGAGCGGAATTTTGTTTGTGCAATTCTCTACTAGCACCTGGACCAGTGATTGACAAGTAGAGGGCACTCTATAAATATTTGGTGAATGAATGAAGTTTTCTTCTGGAGGGGTGGGTTTCCATCTAAGAATCTGGCACGTGTTGGTTATCTTTGTATCCAACCCATAACTCTGGTCACCGTTTTTCCCTGGCCACACATCTGATAGCTCTGCATGCCCCCTTTATCACTTGGGGGCAGGTCACAGGGAGAGAAAGGGTGAACAAGCCAAAGTCAAATAGCCCAACTCAAAAGACTCAAAACCCACGACTTTATGTGTATAAATAGTAGCATTATCTTTTCACCTATTAGAATACTTTGCATGTATATATAGATGTTCTTCTAAGAACTAAGACTAATAGCCACCTATTTAGTTCTCTGCTATCTCTGAACAATAGAGAGGGTAGAAGCATTACTCTTAGTTTTCTCTGAGAAACTTAGAGGATACTACTGAAATGATTTTAGAAGCTTTAAAAATAGGTGGTCAATGCTATTTTAATTATGGAAAATTAAAATCAAAAGCCAAATAGTGTAGCAACCTAACTAAAGGACACATAACTTTGGCCTTTTACTATAAGAAAAGTTAACAGAGAAAGCAATGGTCTAGAAAGAAGACTGCAAATAGAGGCTATTTTTATATTTTAGGCAATGCCCTCTATAAGTGAGTATCTTGTTTAGTGTTTACATAACTCCCTGATTTCTTTAGCTTATTAGTAATTTATAATTATTTCCAATCATATAAGTAGTGCATACTTATTGACTATTTGGAAAATATGGGTACAGTGGTAATTTGGCTGAGTTAGAGCTGAGAGTGGGTGAAATTACAGTTGGACCAAGATGTAGTATGAAACAACACTTACCCCGAGAGGTCTGTGGTATGCTGTCAGAGAATACCCTGCAGCTTCTTTCCAGTCTTGGAGATTTGCAGCTACAGAAGTATGTATGGTGATTTCAGCAGGGGATAAGGAGTCCTGTGAGAGGGAATTTATTCCTGGTCCAAAGTGGGCTTTACTCATGAAAGACCTCCCTGATAATCTTAGGCTACTCCAGGAAGCTGTAAGGGTAGGAGAGTAATTGGCCCCTGAGAGAAAACACTATGCGTGAGGCTCAAGTCTGTAGTGTCTACAAGACAGTAGTCTGAGGGAACAGTGTAAGATTGTTCCCTTCCCACCTGTGCCTCATCTCTTCATGCCTGTGAATCACAGAAAGAAAGGTGTCAGCAGGAGCCACCAGAGTAGCAGCAGGAGCTCTCCTGGTGGTCAAGTAAAAGAGAACACCAAAGGTCAGTGGTTCTGAGGAAGTTTCCAGAAGCATGGCCTTCCAATTGGGGTAGCACAGCACAATGGGCAACAGAGGGGTAGGAAGTAGAACCCTCAGACATCACAGTAGAGGAGCTTCAGAGATGCACAAAGCTAATCTGACTTCATGGCACCACTCCTACAAGAAAAAACTAGAGAGAGGGTTCTCTGGACAAGACTAGATGTTTACAGTTAATAGAAGGAGTGGGACTTCTGAGCATGAGGATTTGTGTAACTCACGTAAATTTAATATATTTTACTCATTCCTTGGTGATGTCAGGAGCCAGAGAGTCTACACAGAAAAGAAAAAAAGCCTACCTATAATCCAAACACCCCAAGAAGACTACTTTCAATCATTTTGATATATTTCCTTCCAGTTTTCTTCCTATGTATATTTTTATACTGTATATATCATTTTACTTCTTTCTCATTTATAACATAGCACTCTTTCTTATTATTAAAAATGCTTTTAACTCTTGAAAACAATTTGACAATTTCTGACAAAGTTAACATTTACCACATGACCCAGCAATCCCACTCCCATGTATTTACCCAAAAGAAATAAAAACATATGTTCACATAAAATCATGTACGTGAATGTGTACAGCAGCTCTATTCATCACCAAACAGTGGGAAAAACCCAAATGTCCTCCAATGGGTAAATGGATAAACTGTGGTACATCAATGCAATGGAATACTACTCAGCAATAAAAAAGAACTATTGATACACATAATGATGTTCATGAACCTCACACTCATGCTGAAAGAAGCCGGTCTCAGAAGTTTGAAGTGCATATTGATGATTTCATTTATACCACATTCCTGAAACGACAAAACTATAAGTGCAGAAAACAGTCCTGGTTGTCAGAACTGGGAGAAGTGGACAGGGTGTGACTGCAAATGTATAGCACAAGGAGTTTTTGGAGATGATGAAACTCATCTTGATTTTGGTGGTGGTTACGTAAATCTATATAAATATTAATATTCACAGAAGTGTGCACACAAAAAAAGGCAATTTTATTGTATGCTAATTTAAAAAATAAAAACAGGCTGAATTGCCTTTAAAACATAATTAATATGACATTTTAATAAACATTCAAGGAAGGGGCTTGTGTCATAATTTATTCACCTTTTCCCCTGCTGCAGGATTGTTGGATTGTTCCTAGTTCTGTATAAATAAAGCTGTATTGAAAACTTTAGGGGCATACAGCTTGGTTCAGATTTAGAATGTTCTCATTAGAATGAGTCCCAGAAGTGGAATCACTGAGAGCTGGGTAGGACTATTTTTAGAACTCTTGGTATCTGCTGCCAAATTGCTTTCCATTTAGAGTTATGTGAATTGACCCTCCCAGCAGCAGAGTCTGAGACTAAGTGGTTTGGACATTCTTAAGTATGTGGAATTAGAAGACTTATTCAGGGTTGTTTGCAGAATCGTTGTAGGGAAGAAAAAGAAGTCAGAGAAGCAGAGGTGGCTGAGTGTCTAGACCACAAGAGAAACTAGACTTTCAGACCTGAGGATTATCTGCTTCCTATTTTTGTGCTTTTCAGATAATGGGAACTTTGCTCCACACCTTTCTTTGCCCCATAGCTTTCAGGATTGATTTTTATTTTCTTATTTCTTCTTCCTCCTCTCTTTCAGCCTGAATGCAAGAGCAAAGTTAAGCTAACAAAGCATCAAGGCTATTTCACATAATCTACTAAGCAATCTTTTTAAAACACCAACTGTGGGACAGGCATTGTGCTAGCCATTGCAAGGGTGTCAAAGAGTGATAAATATGGTCTGTGCCCTCATGGAACTTACAGTACGACAAGGAGATTTCCAGATAATATCACTTCCTTGCCCAATACCACCTTTCCCTCTTCTACATTGCTAATGATGACGATGAAAATAACATCAACAGACACTGTTTAGCCATTTGAAAAACAGAACTATCACTCTCAGGTGGGTTCATCAGTTTCGCAAAAGATGTGAAACTAAGCTATGCTTTGCAAGATGGGTGCATCCAATTAAATGCATTCCAGGTAAGGAAAGGACATGTGTAGAGGTGAGAGTATGGAACTGTGACTGCTTCCCCTTGATGTTCTTGTATGAAAATAAACAAACAGCATTTGAAAGCCTCTTTTCCTGAGGCGAATACAAGTTGACTCCACAGTCCGTTTCCATGCATCAGCTTGCTGGGGGAAATGGCAAGTTCTATTCTCCAAAGTAGTGTCCCTCTCACAGAGATAGAGATATCATGTATAATTAATTGGGAAAACTTGCTAAATGAAACATCTGTTCTGCATGCTTAAGCACCGAGGCACTCTCAAGATATGAATTTCCACTCTAAATTCTAGGTGATGTGACGAGCCGAAAATGAGCTTGGAAGATTCATCTCTTTCCAATAAAAATATTTCATTGTCTCTTTCCAACTCTTATAATTATTTTGGAACATTTTAAGATAGGGAATTGAAAGAAACAGGAGGAAAGGAATGAAGACAGAACTGAAGAATTGATGAAAGTGTCATAAAGCTAAGAAATACGGAGAAACGAATTTTAATGAAGTCAACAATGCTTTCAGCTAATTTAACCAAGTCAGCAAAGCCATTATATTGTCATATGGTGTTTATTTTGCTACAAATCTGTGTAGACTAAAAGGTACATTATGAAATATACAAGCTTCCTAAATTTAAGATCTGAACAATTGCATAGATGTTTGAGAAAATAAAATGTGAATATTCTTTTATTGTATGATTTTAGAACAGAATAGCTTTTCTTCCTGTAATAAACATTTTATTCTTTCTGGATGCCCTCAATTTCCCCTACCGGGTATCACTTTCCGTTGGCTCTCAATCTAGATGTACTGTTGGTTTTCGATCTGGATCACTCTCCAAGTTTACTCTTGACCTTGCAATATACAATACCAACTCATGGGTTCTGCCAGGTGGCTGGGTGTGACAATTTTTGAGGCCAGTTTTGAGTACAGATAATCTCTTTTCTTATTGATGCTGCTTATTATTGGTACTAATATTCACCTTATAGGTTTCAAAACCCCTTTCCCAATAGTATCTCATTGAACTTGACCACAACTTGGAGACAGGTGGTATACATATTTTTACCCATCATTCTATAAAGGTGAAAAATTGAGAGGCTGAAAGTGACTTTTTCAAAGTCACACAGGGGAACTAGGACAAAACGTTATCTTCTAACTCCTACTACTCTGCTTTCCTATTATATTATATACTCCATTCTTAAATATAACCAGGAGGGCCTTTTTCCTGGGACACTCTCAGGAGAAACGTTCCCTAGTCCCAAACTTCTTTGCCCTTGCCTACTTTTTGCGGAAGACGATATCCTCTCCCATTTCCCCTTCTTGGCAGATATGTGGTATCGGCAGTATGGAGAAGGATGGAGAAGCCAGCCCAGAGAAGAGAAAGTGCAAAAGCACTTCTAGTGGTGGCCCAAAACACTGCACTGCATTACCTGAGGATACCAGCAACTAAGTGGGCAGAGAGACACATGACTTAGATTGTCCTTGTAAAGCTCCACAAGGCAATCAAAAGCCGTGAGAGTGACAGCCAAGGTCCAAGGTGGACTGGTCTAACAATGAGGGCAGTGGTCAGAGGGAAGTTTTGAACAGCAGTGGGCCAGGGTCAGCCACATCAGTTAGGTTGGCACCAGAGCAAAATGGCCATTAGGAAATGGCCACGAGGAATAGTAATGCCTGTGTCCCAGGATAAAGAGGCGGGAGAGTATGCATGCTGCTTTGTGTGGTGGTATCTATCATTGCACATGAGGTCACAATCATTTCTCCTAACCCTGGGATGCTGAGTCTCCCTCCTGACTCTTCTCAAAATTCTGAGGTAAGAGAGGAGAGGCATGTGAGGGATAGGAAGGAACAGAAAACAAATGGGCAGAGATTACAAAAAAGGCATATTCAATGAGAGACTGCAAGGATGAAAAAAATGAATCCCTCTCCACTTTCTTGGACATAATTTTAAAATAATCAAAGACCATTTTTTTCCCCTTGGGGATGTTGAGGGAGAAGTAAAGCCAGCACCCCAGTACTGAGTCTACACTTACAGATATCCCTGTGGAGACACTGGGTATGTGTTTGGAGGGAGGCTGTGGTCTTGGTTTAGGTCTGAGAGTGCTAATGAACTCTGGTTCAGATTTTAACAATGGCGACCAGATGCTACTTCCTAAGTCGATAAGGCCTGGACAATGCTTCTCAGACTTCGATTCACCTAAAAATCACCCAAGGATTCTGATTCAGTGGGTTTGGAGTGAAGCCTAAGAGTCTGATTTTCTAATAAGCTCTAGGGGATGGCTATGATCCCAGTCCATAGATTACTCAAAGGAGCAAGAAGCTAGGGGACATTCAAATAGCACTGTACATGTGGTTTTGCATTCTGATTTGTTCTCTTAAATCTTTTTTACTTAACATTTTACATGAGCATATTCCCCATGATATTGATTATTCTTTAGACTCATGGTTTTTAATACCTATGTAATATTTAGTTACTTGAACACCGTGTTTCCCCAAAAATAAAGACCTAACCGGAAAATAAGCCCTAGCATGATTTTTCAGGATGACATTCCCTGAACATAAGCTCTAACGCGTCTTTTGGAGCAAACCTGAATATGAGACCCGGTCTTATTTTCGGGGAAACATGGTATGTAGCGATTTATTTGACTATTCACCTTTTGTTTGAAATCTAAAATGCTGCCTGTTTTTAGCTATCATAAATTATGCTGCCATAAGCACCCCTTTTCATAAATCTTTGTATCTTCTCTGCACCAAAACTTGCAACCATGTCAGAGCATGTTTTTGTCTTTCTCCTTATCACCTCCACCTACATCCAATCCACCAACAATCTTGTCAGCTCTACATCCATGTTAGATTTGTATGTTATTCCTTCTCTTAGTTCTACTGTCATCACCCAAGTCTAAGCCACCATCATTTCTTGCCAGTTTCCTAAATGGTCTCCCTGTCTTTTGTCTTGCTATCTTATAATCTTTTCTGCATACAGTAGCCAGAGTTATCCCCTTTAAATTTAATTTTTATTTTACTAAAATATATACATGCAGGCAAAGTATTCAACAAGCAGTATCACCAACAACAAACAAATCCAAGCCCTAAATTCTCCCCACTAACATTTTCCAGAGAAACTATTTTTCAGTGCTTCAACTCAGAGTTGTCTTATTTTGGCGGTTAGGTTTATGAAGGTATAATTTACATAAAGTAAATCTCACCAATTCACCGCTTTTTAGGTATACAATTCAATGACTTTGACAAGTGCATACAGTCATGTAACCACCACAGTCAAGATACAGAATATTTCCTTTACCCATAAAGTTACACAGTATTTTAAAACATAAACTGAATCCTGTTAAACCTTTCGGTAAAAGGCCTTCACTGACTCTCTTCTGAATTTGAATAAAATCCATACTCCTTCTCAAAGTCCTCCAGGCCCTACAAAACCCACCTCTGTGTGCTTCTTGGAACTTCCCTAATAACAGGTCCCTTCACTCAGCACGGCCCCGGTATCTAGGTTTTCATCCTACTTTATGGATGTCCAGCTTGCTGTTCCCTTGTCTAACATGGTCTTCCCCTGATGCTCCATCTCATTAGCTCATCCTTTCTAACTTTATCCAAAGTAGCTTTTACCTCACCCCAAGTGGCCACCAATCATTTCATCCTATTTGTTTCTTGTTACAGTTTGGAATGATTTTGTTCATTTATCTCTTTGCATATTCATGTCTGGACCACTAGAATGTAGGCAAGATGAAGGCAGGGACCTTGGTCCATCTTATACAACACTATATTCCCAGCTCCCAGAATATTACTGAAGCACACAGAAGGTGCGTTATATTAGGCCGAACAATTTATGAGTAGAATTGCTGATATATGCCGACGTTTGACCCACAACAATGGCAGTTTCAAGTGGTTCAACATAATGTGTATTTGCTGTATGAATAAACAAGCTGAAATTTAAAGTTGCTGCCACTAGGAGACTGTAGAGAGTTAACATTTGTGTGTAGTTAGAGTTTGCTCTACCTGAATTCGCTTGACCACTCTTTATCCTAAATTACCTCCAGAAGTACCACTGTAGTTTTCCAAATAATAATTTTCTATTATGAAGATATTCTGCTTTACTAAAACAGATAACACTGATAACTTAAATGCAAAACTTAAAGGTAACATCTCTTCAAGGAAATTTACTAAAAGAAATAAACTTTTTTTTGGTTAGTTTTATTGAGACATAATTTACACACAATAAAATTCACGCATTTCAGATGTACAATTTGATGAGTTTTGCCACACTCAATATAGAATATTTCCATCCTGCTAAAAAATTCTTTCTTACCCCTTTGCATTCAGTCCCCTTGCCCCCTCCCAGCCCCAGACAACCAGTGATATGCTTTCTATCATTATAATGTTGTTTTCTCTAGAATTTGCCTTTCAAGGATTTCACATAAATAGAATAATATGTGTAGTCGTTTGTGTCTGGCTTCTTTTACTTAGCATAATACTTTGAGATTAATCCACTTTGTGTATCAGTAGTTAATTCCTTTTATTTCTGGCTAATTTTTAACTTTCATGCTTTTTGCTGGCAGGTATCTCATGGACAATCCTGAGCTTCTCAGAAGGCAGATGGCTTCCTTTTGAAGCAAACTGATAGCTCGAAGGGATGGCAAGACACAGTGAGTAAGAGAGCCACCAAGGTGTCAGAAAAGCCTGCACACATGGTGTTTAAGCCGCTAACCTGCTAGGAGGCCCCAGCAAGCTGCCTGGCATCCTTCACCTGCAAGTGCGATCCCTCCTTATCCCCTGAGCTATAATTAGGATGACGAGACCACCTACCTCAGGGTTGCTGTGAGGACCACGTCACTTAATGATGTCAAATGTTGGCACAGTGCTTGACAGAGAAAATGCCGAATAAATAGTACCTCAACTAGTCTTTTGGAACCTGCCTCTCCAACATGTCTCTAGCTTTCCTATTCATTTTCTAACCAATGTCTTACTCAACTCAGCTTCTCAATCCCTAAATGACAAAGCTTTGGAAAGGAAAAAAAAGACATGCACTGAGGCTTCCATTTGCTTCTTTGAGAATTAAACCTTATGTTAAACCTCGTTCTAATTAGGTCGACTTGCAAGGTCTCTTTCAATGTTTTGTTTTGTTTTGTTTCACTCCTTGATAAATGACTCTAGTCTTTTCTCTAATCTAATTGCTGATCTACATACACTTCTTTGTGGGTAATTAATTTAGTGGCTCCTAGCAATCGGCCTTCAGTATCAAGTTTAAAGTCAAGGCATCCTGTTAAGCAGAACAGCAAGTTGAACAGAGAATGAACTGGTTTCACCATACTATATTGGAATTAGATGCAAGAATAGGAAAAGCAGATACTTCAAGTGCTGATACAATTAGTATAGCATTGGGTAGCTTCTCTTTGTACTTAACTCCCCCAGGCTGTTCTGGATGCATAGTTGATAACATTTGAGGAAATCTCACCTTTCTTATTTCTATGATGCTAACTTCATCTCGCAGTCCTCCATCTCACTGACCACTGTTCAATTGCTTCCTTAGCTGGCTTCCTGTCCCCTCTCCTACATTAAACCACAGGTAATGGCCAAGGCTCAAGCCAACCAAAACCAACACTTGCTTTGGTGTAGATAATTCCCAAATCTAACTCTGAATTCTCCATGGGCCTATAGTAACTATCTCACTCAAATTTTTAATTCCAAATATTCCAAACTTGTTCCATCACCTTCTCCTACATACCAGCTCCCTAGCCTGTTCTATTTTGGCTTGAGTACCCTCCTTCTGAACTCTGAGGTGAGAAAAAATGAAGGTCTATTTGGCACTCTTATTTCCATTTGGGGACCCAGACTGTTAACAGGTTTACCGTTCTTTCTTTTGGACACTGTTTGGGATCCATCTCCATTCTCTATTCTCACTGTCACTCACCATCATCATGACAGCTGATACTTCCTGAGCATCTTTCATCCAGACATGATGCCATGCATATCACTTCACTTAATTCTTACAGCTACCAGATGAGCAAGCTAGTATCATCCTGTTTCACAAACGGTCCAGTTCTAATTGCTACTGTACAAGTTTTTTCTCCTAGAATGTTATCCCTCCACATTCTTAGGGAATCTTACCTTTCCTTCTAAGTAGTCAGGGAGACCTACATTGCTTCTGGAAGCCTCCTCCATGTGTCACCACCTTACCCCAGTCTCTCTTTTCCCTAAGTGTCCATTACACTGTGTATCAGTGCCCCAAAGTTAGTAAAGAATTGTCTTTTGGCTATTATACATGTTAAAATCACTAAAAGCTTCTTTTTCTCTATGGGAAAGATAAATGCTCATAATAGTAAATTTAAAAGGCTGAAAAAATTATAATTATCTAGACTGTTTTTCATTAAGTCTTTATGCATAGCTCTGAGCCTGCTTGTTTTTTAACTTGTTTGTAACTTACTATTATAAAATATGCATATCCATGTTCATCATTCACATCTATCGAAATTACTGAATAACACACCATCCAGTGAACCTATACATTTTCTGTAGGTTTGGATTAAATAAGCTGAGTATGTGAAGTGAAATGAGTTACCTGACACATAATGGGCAATAAAAAGATTATCACATTATCAATTGATTTATCTTATTTGTCTAATTTGTCTTATTGAAAGCTTCAAAAGGGAAGTCTGTTGTTTTTTTATTTATTCCTCAAATTATTTAGTGCAATACTGTGCTCATTTGAAGTGCTCAGTCTTTTTGGGTGAAGTAACTGTTTTCATTATAAAGGAAGGTGTATGCACACTGCAAAAAATCCAGAAAATAAAGAGGAACTTACTGAAGGAAAGAACATTCACATATAATCCCAGTTCTCAGAAATAAGCACTTTAAATATTGCTGGTGCATTTTCTTTGAATCTAGATAATTTTCTGTTTTCTATATGCACTCAGACACACATATGCAAAGCTAAATACATATGTGAAACAAATTTCAGACACAAATTTTCTCCCCAACACATTATAAAATCTTGCACAATAGCTCCCTCTACAGTGAAAATGTCTTTATCTTTTTAAAAAGGGGTAGTAGGCAAAAGGGTCTGGGTCTCCGACATAATAAACTTGGTTAAATATTCTCAATATGAGAAAATAAAAAGACTTTCTGTCCCAGCAAATTTAGACCCAAATGAAAATTTATGCACAATAATTTTTAACAAATTTTTCCTAGAGCTACTGGCTCAGCAAGTTCAAGGTTAAGGAGCAGATTGGGGATTTCCACTCTTAAATTTTTTAAATTTTAAAGCAAATGGTTTCTTGGCTCCAAGTGAAGTGAAATAGAATATCTAAGGGCATGTGCAGTATGGCAAAATCTTATGTGCAGCATAGAGCTAGAAAGGGAGAGTAAGAGCATGAGGGAAAAACCAGGTACATTTATGAGGGAAAACCAGGTAAATTTAGTCTTTCATTTAACACTGACTAAAATGAGTGGCACTCCTATTTCCTGTCTGTAAAACAGACAATTGCTATTAATAACTGACATAGCTTTTAATGTCATACATTACTTTGTTTTCATATAGATCTTGAAAAAGTCACAGATAAAAGCCACATTCATTTTCTAATGCTTAACAATAACTAAAGAAGCCTAATATCTTTTCATATTTTTATCTTCCTCTGGTCTTATGATTTCCCAAAATAGATATATTATAGAAAGGAAGAGTTCATGAGCAAACGTCACACTTTTCTTGATTCAGCTAATTATATTTCTGCTTTTGCTTAGGATAAGATTAATTTTCCTATTCTGCTAATAAACCATGTGATAGCGAAATGCCTTTAGCATTTTTATGCTAGGAAAAGAGGCTTTTGACATTTTAAAGGATTGGGAAGCTATTTCAGATAAGTCATCATGTTCATAAAGATTCATTTATTCATATGACATGCTCAATAACCAGAACAAACTGATTTAAATAAAACTAGCTCACAATTATTTTTGGTTATGGACATTGATTTCTTTTAAGAAATAAAGTGCCTTTCTACGTGAAGGGAAAAACTAAAATAATGGTAAACAAATATTGATAGAGTCCAGCCAAGTAAGGTGTATCTTTTGTTTTACAGATGTTGTTAACTTGTCGTTAACTATATTTAACTGCTTATAATGAAACCTTGCAATTAGAGTAATAGCTTTGTTCCTGAGTCTCATATTTTTCATCTCCTTTATTCTAAATTCTCTGCCTTATAATCACCCTTTTCAAGGAAGAAGGAACATAGTAAGTGATAAATCAATACTAAAACATTATTTTAATCTGAAGATTTCACACACCCATCTACTTCTAGTAAATTTGGAAACCGTAGGGAAAATCGGAGGCATTAAAACCTTTTAATAAGGAAATCAATGGCAATGTATCTAGGCTATTGTTATATTTTATAAAGATTTCCTTTCGTATCACCATGTCATTTTTATTTTATTTTATTTTATTGTTATTTCCCACAACTGAGCTAATTACTTATGGGATTGTTTCACATCAATCTTCCCATTTAGACCATAAGCCTCAGGAGAGCAGGGACTGAGTTTTTCCCCAGTGGTTATCACATAGTCTGCACTAAATATATATTTCTAGCCTGCACTACTAGTTGGATTAAGGAATTTCTTAAATTTACTGCTGTAATTGTATTTACTCAATTAAAAAAAAAAACTTTTAGGGATGCTCCTTCATCCTATCATTCTCGGGTTTGGTGAGCAGAAGGTATGGCTTCTTGTCTACTTCCTTTCAAAACTGTCTAGATTTAAAACACCCTCAGATCTCTACCTTTCACATCAGTAAGTCCCAATGTACAGGCTGCCCCCAAAGTAAGGTCCTACTCCCTCATCAGTTTGCTTGAAGAACGGTGGCCACTATGTCCTTCTCAGAATGCTTGGGGATATGATTAAACAAAGATTGTGATAATAATCCTCTAATTGTAGTCACTCATGCTGCACCCACCCTAAGTAAGTTTCTACCCACTGGCTGGAATAGAGGGTGGGGGTATTGAGGCGGTACAGGGCCTGGTGGGATGTTGGCTTGGAGTTCTCCAAACTTCTGGAACATAATCTTTTGTTTCACCTCTCCTTCAGAATCTTCTTCCATAAAAGATTCCTTTAAGTGCAGAATGAAAGCTATTTTGAGTGTGAAAATTATTGTACTGAAGTTGTCTTGGTGGAAACCCTCAGTGAGCTCTTACTGTGGGCATCTATCTGATGCTAATAACTCCCTGAAGCTCTGCTCTTAACTCCAGTGCTTATTACTTAATGCAAATCCCAGCAAGCAACCAAAGATCCCCAAACTTTAAGACTTCCATTTTCCCTTTAATGTTGTGAATCTCATATCCTCAAGAGACCAGCCCAGAAGCCACAACATACCATGGTCCAGAATACAAATATAGCACTATAATTATAAACATTATCTCACTTTTCATTTTAGCTTGGTGAAAATTACTACTACTTATTCAGATAGTTTATAAGTATGACTCTCAATTTTAGTTCGTCTATCTGATCCATCCTTACTTCTACATTTAATCTAATTCTAGAGCTGTGTCTCTCAGCTCCTTTGAGATAAAAGACAATAGGTCCCAAGTCTTCCCCTTGGTTTCATAATCAAATGATTCTCTCCAGAGCTAAGCTTTCTTATTCCAGATTCTCTCTAGAGCAACTTCGTTGTCCTGGATAGATATATTTTCTGTCTTGGATATTTGTCAAGCAAGGTACTTAATTCATGTCTGTTCTCATCTTCTATTTGAGATGTTTCCTATGTTTTCAAGTCATGGTATCTCTAAAACAATTCATGTTTCTTTTCATTATTAAATTCCTTTTTCCAGAGTTATCATCTGCAGCCTATAACCTTCCTCCTCATGTCTTTAAATTCCTCTAGGAGGTATTAGATGCCAACCACACATCTTCCTTCATCACTTCTCATTACCAAATTTAGAATGACAGAATATTTTATTTTTCACATTATAGTCTTTTGTTCTTTCAAGAAGAGGCATTCTCAAGTACTCACAGGTACCTAGAGCTGTTCAGAGTATTCCTAGTAAGTGCACATAATAAGTAGATTAAGACATTGTTTGGCAATTGATTTTTACAATCCTTCCTGATAATGCTGGTCCAGTTTCAAAAAAAAAAAAACACAACAAACTGGTTTGATTTAAAAACCAAAAGCAAAACCCAATTAATAACACAAAAATAATACATAGTCATTCTAGATTATTTAGAAAACATAATTAATCTCACCATCCAGAGAGATTTTACCTTTTTCTTTTTAATCTTTTTTTGTACACATATATTTAAACTTATCTATTAAAATGTGATCAATAATACACATAGAGAGTTGAAATAATCCAATATTTCTACTAAACCTGTAAGTAAAAATAGCAATTAGAACTATTTTAAATTTTCAGTTGTTTATTCTGTTGTGTCCTTTCCTTATATTTGAATAGTTGTTTGGTTTTCCAGACTGGCCAGCAAAAATGTATGTCATCTATAAAGTTACTGAAATACTCTCCATCTTTAAAAATGGTAGAATAATATCACAATTTTAGTGACTAAACAAACTGAAAAGTAATCAAATAGAATAAAACTATCTTGAATGTAGGAAATTGAAAACAAGCATATATTTGATGTTCAAGTGAATGGATATCAAGAGGTAGTTGGAAAATTTTATAGATGTCTGGTGCTTTTACAGATATTTTCGAATGGTGGCATTGGTTATTAGGTTTATTTCACTCCAGAATTCCTTTTGCTCAATGGAGGCATCTCATTTGTACTAGTTAAGTATTGGTTGAGATACTGAATCTTGAAACGTTGGATGATGTATTGAATACTGAAATGTATGTAATTCTCGAGTTATGAATACTCAGCTAAAAAAGATCCATATGTGTGAATGGTTCATTCACAGTGTTGCTTCTCTGGGGTGCAAACCTGCTGAGTTGTACCCAGGGCCCACGCTGAGGAATTTTCTTACCACCTTCCCTTTTTCTCGGCCATCATGGCCCTTTAGTGCTGTGGTCCTTCTTATCTTTCACTGCTGGGATCAGTTTATTTGACTGAGGACTGTCACATATATCTACACATTCTTTTTGACCCCTTTCCTCTTAAACCTGTCTTCCAAGGCTTGCCTGATTAGATTTAATTATTTCACTTTCTTTAATTACCATGTGTCTGCTTCGCTTCTTCTAGTCTCCTTTCCTGTTTTGTAAAAGATCGATCAAGTTTTTTTTTTTTCTTTTTTCCTCTAATACTGCTTTAGAAGTTATATATTGTTTCCACTCTTTCAGTAGTTGCCATTAAAATGTTTTTAACTGAATGTTCTATTTTGTTACCATTCTACTAATATCTATCTTCCTATTTAGTTCTTCCTTTTTTTGTTATGGTAAAATATACATAATAACTTTACTTTTTAACCATTCTAAAGTGTATAATTCAGTAGCATTAAGTATATTCACGATGTTGCAAACTGTCACCACTAGCAATTTCTAGAACTTTTTCATCTCCCAAATTGAAATTCTGTATCCATTAAACAATAACGCCCCTCCCTACAGCCCCTGGTAACCTTTATTCTCCTACTTCCTATCTCTGCCAATTTGCCTATTCTAGGTACATCCTATAAATGGAATATTTGTCCTTTGCATCTGGCTGACTTCACGTATTATAATGCTTTCAATGTTCATCCACATTGTAGTACGTATCAGAACTTCATTCCTTTTGAAGGCTGAATAAAATTCCATTAAATATATTTGTACCACTTTGCATTTATCCATTCATCTGTTGATGAACATTTCAGTTGTTTCTAGATTTTTGCTATTGTGACTATTGCTGCTATGAACATTGGTATACAAGTTTCTATTTGAGTACCTGCTTTCAGTTCTTTTGGGTTTATTCCTAGAAGTTTAATTGCTGGATCATATGGTACTTCTATGTTTAACTTTTAGAGAAATAACCAAAATTTTCCACAATAACTTCCTTATTTACATTCCCAACAGCGATGCACAAGGATTCCAATTTCTCCACATCCTCAGCAACACTACTTATTTTCTATTTTTTTAAAAAAATAATAGCTATCCTAGTGGGTGTTAAGTGGTTAGACTTTGTTTGTATCAAAATTTTAAAAAGCATATAGTTTAAAATGTCGGATACTTTCTTATGGTTTATTAGGAAAAACATTAGTCTTGTATCCCTTCTCCTTTCCCCCGATGCAATCATTTTTATTTCTATTTCTGGTCATGTTGGTATCTATTTCTATATCTCTAAAGAATATGCATTTACCTATATTTCTTGATTTTCATTTTTTTGTTATTATCCATTGACTTCCCATGATGGAATTCAACTATTCCCACCACACATGGACTCTCTTTCCTTTATCACACTCTCACAATATGATAGCAATTTTTCTTTTGATTATATCCATCAATATGTTTACATTAACATGACTATACAAAAACTACTCACAGATGAACCATATAGGAAATTATGATTAATTTTTCTTTTCTGAACAGCTTTCTATTTGCATTAGAGCTAAATGTCTTGTTTTATCATTTGTTTAGTTTTCTATGCACTTATCCACAGTTTAATCCCCAATTTTTTTTAACACTTCTCTAAATCTTAAGATATTCAGACGCATTGATTTCATGTTCCTGATGAAGTATCATTCAGATTCTTCTAACAGGCTTTCATTCAGTCATTATGCCTGATATATGGCTGTCACCTTGGGATTTTCACCAGTGGGATTTTCACCAGTGGGATTGTCACCAGTGGGATTTTCCCACCGTCATTCTGGGCTTACTTCCTCCACTCTCCTGGATTCATCTTCTGTCCTGTCCTTGGTCTTCCAAGTCTTTGGTTTAATATCTTGTTTTAGTGAGGTTAGTAAGTATCACTGTAGAGTTATCTGGCTGGGCAGTTTAGGTAGGCAAACTCTGATGTCACTACTTTTAGTTTTTTTCCTCCTGGGCTGGTCAGATAAGACTCGTCCAATCTTCTGTCTGAAGAATGAAACTCTAGCTTCTAGTATCATGGAGCTGGACAGAACAAGATAGTTGTGTGGAGAGGACTCCAGTGTGGATACATTCTTTTAATCTCACTGTTCTCCATGAGGTTCCCCAATTTCAACTCTGCTTGGGATCCCCCAGCCAGAAACTTATTTTGCTCTCTCCTGAGAACATGCCTCCAATGAAGGAAGAGTGGTACTGCAGCTCTCGTGATTGGAAGGATCTAGTGATCTGACCATTCCTTAAACTTTAAATGAATCATCCTTATTTCAGTCTTTCTTTTTCACCTCGTTTCCAGAAGAATCTGATGCTACCAATCTGAAGACTTTGAGGATTTTTAGTGTGAAACAAATTTCTCTTTGGCTTTTCTGCTTCTGGCAAAGTAATTTAATTGTGGAAAGTCTGCTAAGTGCTTTACTACTCATCCAGCATCTTTCAAGTTTCCAAAATTTAGTTCTTGTTGTTTCTTCTCCCATTTCTCCTATCCTGTAGCCTTAAAAGAATTCATTGTCATTTTAATTGGATTTGGGGAGAACAAAATTTGATATATGTGTTTAATTACCCTCTGTATCAGGGAGTTTCATTAAATTTCTAACAAACATAATTTGACATAATAAATTCCAAATATAATCAACATGTTTACCCTTCACTTCAAAAATACAAGAACTTTTAATACTGATCACTCCATATTCCTTATTAAGGCTTATTGTTGTTGTTTTTTTAATTGGGAAAGGGACAAGATTTTATTGGGGAACAGTGTGTATTTCCAGGACTTTTTTTCCAAGTCAAGTTGTTGTCCTTTCAATCTTAGTTATGGAGGACGCAGCTCAGTTCCAGGTCCAGTTGACGTTGCTAGTTGCAGGGGGCGCGGCCCACCATCCCTTGCGAGACTCGAGGAATTGAACCGGCAACCGTGTGGTTGAGAGCCCACTGGCCCATGTGGGAATTGAACTAGCAGCCTTCGAGTTAGGAGAATGGAGCTCCAACTGCCTGAGCCACTAAGTGCCTGAGCCAATGCTTATTGTTTTAATTCCACCTTTTAGTTACACCTTCAACCCAAAAATTAACCGTCATTACTCCTGTTATTTTTGTTTATAAAAGTGCTTATTTAGATATACCCAGATATTTACAAATTTCTTGGCTCACCATTTCTTCTTGTATCTGACTCTTTTCTTCTGGGTTCAATGTTCTTCCTATCAAAGTAATATTTGTCTAAGACACTGTTGGTGCCCTGCTCAGAACCCCTTCACTGGGGTGGTGAATGGATACCCTTGCTGCTCAGTGCTAGTGGCTAATAGCTCACCTCCCTCTCCTGAGGATTTCCTTCAAGCCAGCAATTCCAGGAAATTCCTAGAAGTTTACACCCTTCCATCAGGGTTAGCTCATAGCCAATGACTGACGGTTCTGTGGGCACAAATCCTCCAGAACCGCAGTGCCATTCATCCTCCAAAACTCTCTGGGGGATCAGAATGAAGGTAGACTTCGGCTGAACTCACATCTTTGCCAGCTCTTTTCCTATCCTACTCTGCTTTCCTCGCTCTCCTTTAGAAGAGCATTCCCTCAGTAAATCACTTAGACAGGAATCTAGGTCTCTGGTCCGCTTCAAAGGCCCAACCTGAGACAGTTAATACCAGTAGTCCTATAAATCTGAGTGTAAAAATGAGATTCTGGACTTTGCTCATTCCCCAGCTGGTACAATAAGGACCTCTTCACTGACGATAAGTCTCTGGCATATTGCTGTATTGCAATAGCTAACACTTTTACAGGTGGTTAACCGAGACAAGCTATAGATAGAAGGGAATGCATTAACCTGTATGATATATCTAGTATATAAGAGTACAGTAGAAAGAGTAACTTCAAAGACTGTAGAATTGGGAGGCTGTTGCTAAGCACCACTGATGTACAGAAGTCCCCCCTTACTGTTGGGGGATACCTTCCAAGTTTGCAGATAGTACCAAACCCTATGTATATACTATGTTTTTTCTGATGCATACATGCCTATGATAAAAGTTTAATTTATAAATTAGGCACAGTATGAGATTAACAATAACTAATGATGAAATAGAACAATTATAACAATATACTGGGTAAAGTTATGTGAACATGGCCTCTCTCTCAAAATATTTTATTGTATGGTGCTCACATTTTCACTTAAAGGAAGCACTTTATGGCTTCTCTTTGGCATATCGAATTGCCAGCATCACTACACTTGCACTTTGGGGGCATTATTAAATAAAATAAGGGTTATGTGAACACAGGCACTATGATACCGCAACAATTGATCTGATCACGAAAACAGCTACTAACAGCTACTAACTGATAGGGGGTAGTGCATATAGCATGGATGCGCTGAACAAAGGGATGATTCAGGTTCAGGCAGAATGGAGTGGGATTTTATCATGCTACTCAGAACAGCGCACAATTTAAAATGTATGAATCGTTTATTTCTGGAATTTTCCATTTAATATTTTGGACTGCGGTTGACCAAAGGTCAACTGGAACCATGGGAAGTTAAACCATGAATAAGGGGTACTTGTATACTAAGCAGTGTAAATGACAGGAACAGAGCTATTAAGTGCTAATTGAAACCCAAATGTGAGTCAAAGAGCCTCATTGGTAGCTCTTAAAGGGCCCTCATCACTGGCAAACAGAAGGCAGACTGAGCTGAAGACCAGACAGAAGCCTTAATTAAGAGTGGCAAAACTTCTGAGAAAGTGATTTCTCATCGTAGGCAAGTCCCTTTGAGAGAGTCAGGGCCATCGTAGGAAAGGAGTGGGACCGTCACATGTGGGGTGCAGGTACCTATCAGATACCCTTGAAGACCTTGATCACCCAGCTTTCCCTAAACACTCTGGACCTACAGGGTGGCCCGCTCCCTTGTTGGAAGAGAGAAAACCTTCTCCTTGGTTGGAAACTATATAGAAGCTTCAAATGAGTTAAGGACCTTACAAAACAATGCTGGCCCTGCTCAGAATTTGCACCACTTTTCTCCTGGCCACTAGCCACTTCTAGGATCAAAGTTTAGTATGACTCAGCTGGGGAAATGCAAGGTCTGGTAAGGAAAGAGAGAAATAAATGGCAAAGGAGCTGCAGAATCTGGCCGATTTATACCAGCTATAACCCAGAGATTAAGCCTGAAAGTGGATCCTAAGGGTGGTGTATCACGAGAGTGGAAGATGAATTTGGAAAAAGGAGAGCTTATTGATGTGATGGTAGCACTGTCCAGTGACACAGGATTTAACATACTGGCAAGGGCTCTGGAGTGACTCTTGGAAGCTTGGGTTTTCTACTACTTCTGTGACATTAGTCACATTTTAAACTCAATTTCCTCTTCTATAAAATGAAGGACTTGAAAATGTTTATTAACCAATTGTTTCAACAAATATTTATTGGCCATTTGACATGTACTACTGCGTTTCCCCCAAAATAAGCCCCAGTTAAGATTGTCAGCCAGACGGACACATTTAGCACATTATGATGACGTTCCAGAAAAAGAAGACATGACTGTATTTGAATAAATGTAGATTATTGTTCATGAAAAAAATAGGACATCCCCTGAAAATATGCCCTAATGTGTCTCTTGGAGCAAAAATTAATATACAACTCAGTCTTATTTTCGGGGAAATACGGTAGACAGTAGTTCTTCAATGGTCCCCAAGATAGACATGGCCTCTTACCTTGTGGAGCTTAGAGGGAAAGGCTGATAATAAAGAAGTAAACAAAAAAATGATAATAATAAAGTAATTTGGGTTGCAACAACCCCTCTGAAGGAAATAAACAGAGTGCTGTAACAGCGACTAGTGGAAAGCAGGACCTAATTTAGCTAAAATGATCAGGAAGAGCCTCTCTTAGGAGGTGACTTTAAGCTTACAGCTAAAAGATAAGAAGTCAGCCATGTGAACAGCTTGAGTGAGAGCGTTCCAGGCCAAAGGCCTTGAGGTGAGAAGGAGACTGGGTATCTTCCAGGGACTGGTAAAGGGTCAGAGTTACACTGATATGTTCCCTTGCTGCTGTTTTGCTGCTTAGGTTTTAGAACTCAGTATTAGAAGCTTTGTGCTTATTAAAGGCAAAACTGCCTTTGATTTATAGTATATAGATACAATGGTTCTAAACAGTTATGAACTCACACATTGTTATTTTTGGATATAAACAATAGCATTAGCTTCCATGTATTTATCCTGCTAAATGTCACATACTTTACAAATATTCCTTATCTCATTTAATTCTTCCAATGATTCTGAAAGAGACCTAATGTTACCCTATTTTGCCAATGAGGAAATCAAGGCTTAGAGAGGTTAAATAACTTGCCCAAGGTCATTCAGTACCAGCAAGAGGATTTTTCCATCATTCATCCCCCAAAACCTACCACAGCAGACCTAGTTATTTCCAAATGGAAAACTCCACTGGCTTTATTTTATTTTACTTTAATGCTTTGGCCCTGAAATGTAGCTTTTAAAAATCTGTGTCTAACAATTCTCTTCTTAAGCCAATAGGACACTATTTCAACAAATTAGCCCAAGTTTGATTTGGATGAGAAAGCTGAAAAAATAAAACAAACAAAAAAACCCAACCAGTTGAGCTTAAAAGCTAAATTCAGTAAATTAAAGGAGCAAGAACTACACAACAAAAACAACAAAGATAAGTAGCCAACAGCATATTAAACGTTTACATTTTTAATGATTATATCTAAAGAAGCTCCTCAGTTTTTTAATATTACAAAGGGATGCTGCCAGTGATTTATTAGGTAGTTCTGGAGACCACTAGAAAAGAACTTACAAATTAAACTTTTACTTTAAGGTCCAATCCAAAGACTACAAATATAGTAATTAAAATTCAGTTGTGTATAAACACATAAACAAGCGAACTTCGTATTGTTGCTAGCTTCAGTTTCTTATATAGAATAGAAAGTCAATGTTACCTTCTCAAAATCCCTGGGGCAATTACAAAGGACTAAATGAAGGCAAATTTTCTTGGCCTAGAAAGACAATTGCCAAGTTAGTATAGGATCAAATTCAAAGGCTTTTACCTACGTGTACCCCCTAGGCAAGGGTAACAAAGAGGTACCAAAGTGGTGAAAGAGATATTGGCTGTTTCAGCATAATAATGAAGAGAAGAAATGCTAACAGGAGTTCTGTCTAATCTTGTCTCATCAAATGAGAAAACTGATAGTTTTGAAACTACTCCATTCTAAATTTTCAATGACTCTCACTCCACCCAGAGTGGAACCTGATGAAATTAAGCAAGGTTAACTGAACAAAGTGGGACCCTGAGTGAGAGGAGCAGAGGAGTGCATGTGGTAGCGGTTCTCAATCCAGATTTTGCATGGCCCTGGGGGAATTTGAAAAAAATCATGCCCAACTCACCCCAGACCAAACTAATCAGACCCTCTTCGAGTGGGACCTATGTATTAGTATATTTGAAAAACTCCTTAGGAGATTCAAATGTATGTATTGAGAATCACTGGGTTAAAGGAATTTAGGAGCTGTGAAGCAGAATGATGGGAGGAGAGAAAGGGTACAACGGGAGGGGTGCCTTGGGCCACACCATTTGAAGGGCTGTGAGACACATTGAAGAGAATGAAAGAGCCACTCCCCAACCCCTGAGTTCCCTGTGAACTTTGTGTGGTTTGGAAGATATGATTCAAACATCAGTTAAAGAACCGTAGCTTCTTCTGGACTGTTCACATGTGACTGACTGAGATAACAAAGTTTAAGGCGGAATTACCCCTCCCATTCACTTTTTAGCACATAATACTGAGGTTTCATTATTTTACAGGGTTGTTCTTAAAATGGATATAGGAAAATTCCAAATGGATTCACTTTCTCTGCCATCTAACATTGGAGTGTTTACACTGGATTTACATGTGTGCTACTATGTATGGTGGGTGAGAAACGAGTACAGGAGGCTTCATCATTGCTACTAGTGCTCAGAAAAAGAAATTGTGAGGAAACGGAAAGTTTCTCTTCAGGCCCTTAGTTGATGCAAATTTCAGGCAAGACCAGACTAAAGAGCAGACTAGGAAGCCAAGATTTTAAGGATCAAAGGACAGCTTACCCCTTTGCCCAACAAAAATGTCTCTACTGGTTCTGGTATGTCCCACGTTAATCACTTAATGGACCTCAGTACAAGTACAAATGTTATCTCAGATAAATAACAGCATTAGCTCAATTTATACATTAGCCAGTCAGCTGGCAGAACCCTGAGAAAACTGTAGAAATCAGTAAGTTCTAATGAATGAAAAGAAAGATCTGAGGTTTGGACTGGTGGCAAGACTAAATTGGGAGACTCTAGACTCAAGCAAGTCCTGTGAATTCTGGATATATGTGGGTGCTAAAGAAGGAGCACTGAAAAGGCATAAAGAAATCTGAATACGTATATTGTTTTCTTTGTTCAAAAAAATTCAACTGAGTAAATGTTACAGGCTTTATTCAGTAATTCATGGACAGGGCAGCACCCCATCTAGCAGATAGAAAGGAGGTCTGAGTTGCTGTACAAAATGAAAACTTTCACAGGCAGAAAGTATCAGGAACAAGGAAGTTATACCAGGCAAAAAGGCAGATTAGTTATTGCAAGGTGACTTTTCCTGTAAGGGATGGCAGGGGCTTACCAAGTAGATTACCTAACTAAGCTGATAAGGTAATTCCTGATTAGCCGGTTTAAGAATCCATTTATGGGAGAGCAGAAACTGTAATTAAGTCTCAGTTTGGTGATGTGGCATCTCTATTTGAGTGCATGAGCAACTCTATTTGGGGCCTGTTAGCTTGTCTTTAACATACTCCTTAATCTAGAGACTGTTTGAACATGATGAAGCTTGCTCAACTAAGAGGAAAGCATAGGGTGAGGATGAAGTCTCTTAAGTTCTGTTCCCCGAGGTTCATCGTAAATCTGAGTTTATTCCAAGAAATGTGCTAGATACTCACTTTGGATCAGTCTTTGAACTGCTCTTTGTAAATTATATATTGCGTTGGAGACTTGGCTAATGGATAGTAAGATGATTATAGATTATACTTTCTTTCCCCCTTGACAGAGAAGAATATATTTTAATTACACCTACCAAGACATTCAAATATTCAAACAACCTCTTTATGCTAGGGCCGGAAGGTACAAGTTTAGACAATATTAATGACCAATCTTTAAGGAGTTCTAACTCCATGGGCAATAGACTCTGTTGTGGAAACAAGATATTATATACCTAATATTCCATTTGTTAAACACCTATCCTGCTCCTTACTTTGCGATACTGTTAAGTTTTAAGATTCTCAAGTCTACTCTATTCTAATTAATCAAATAGCTTTGAGCATGCATCCATAATAACAATCTCAGAAAGAGAAGAAGAAATATTTCCTTAGAGCTGCAGAAGAGCAGACATTATCCCATATTGTATATCCAGTTCTGATAGCGAATTTAGGACATTTATGAAAGTCCCACTCCTACTCTTTTATCCAGTGTGAAGATGTGTGAAAACTACATAATCTTATTCTAATTTTTTTTTCTTCTGTTTAACAGAAAAATCTGTTAAGACACCTGGATTTCTAAGTGTATTGCTATGTCCTCTGAAAAGAAATTTATAATTGCTAGAAGTCTGTAATTTTGATTGGTGAACTTACGTAATTTTTTTTCCTCAAGTAATAACATTTAAATTGACCTCTTTGTTCAGAAAAGTATAATACTTTTCTGCAGGATTTCTTCACTGAGCATGAGGAACTTCCTAATGCCCTTCTTTTCCCTTTATATATAAAAGGGTAATAAACCCATGATTTGGCTGCATTCCTATTCAAACCAAGAGTTTGAGTCTTCATCTCATTTAAATTCACACTGCTAAGTGCTATGATAGAGGTTAAACTAAGAGTCATAGCTGTCAAGAGAAAATAACAGTTCTGTTTCAGGATGGGGACCTGAGAAAGCTTCACACAGGAGATGACACTTCATATGCTGTGACGGAACAGTAAAATCTCTGCAAACAACAAAGTGCGGAAAACGTTGGGGAGAAAGAATTTCTGGTGGAAAAAGTTGTAATGCTTTGAAGACATAAAGTACCATATGTTTAAACAATGTTGCATGTTTCTTTAAAAAAAATGTTTTCTGATTTTTCAACTATAGTTGACATTCAATGTTATATTAGTTTCAGGTGTACAGCATAGTGGTTAGATATTTATACAGCTTACAACGTGACCCTTCGATGAATCTAGTGCCCACCTGACACCATACATAGTTATTATAATATTATTTCCCTATGCTGTGATTTACACCCCAGTGACTATTTTGTAACTGCCTATTTGTACTTCTTACTCTTTACCTTTTTCACCCATCCTCCAACCCATTTCTCACCTAGCAACCATCAGTTTGTTCTCTGTATCTGTAAGTTTGTTTCTGTTTTATTTGTTCATTTATTTTGTTTTTTAGATTCCACATGTAAGTGAAATCATACGGTATTTGTCTTTGTTGGACTTATTTCACTTAGCATAATACCGTTTCCCCGAAAATAAGACCTAGCTGGACCATCAGCTTTAATGTATCTTTTGGAGCAAAAGTTAACATAAGACCCAGTATTATATTACATTACATTACATTACATTATATTATATAAGACCCGGTCTTATGTTATAGTAAAATAAGACCGGGTCTTATTTTAATTTTTGCTCCAAAAGAAGCATTAGAGCTGATTGTCCGGGTAGGTCTTATTTTCAGGGAAGCACAGTATACTCTAGGCCAATCGATGTTGTTGTAAATGGTAAGATTTCATTCTTTTTTATGGCAGAATAATATTCCATTGTATATATGTATCCCATCTTCTTTATTCAATTGTCTATCAATGGTTGTTAGATATGTTGCTTCCATATCGTGGCTATTGTAAATAATGCTGCAATGAATATAGGGATGCATATATCTTTCAAGTTAGTGTTTTGAATTTCTTTGGATAATACCCAGAAGTGGAATTGCTGGGTAATATGGTAGTTCTATTTTTTAATTTTTGGGGGAACCTCCATACTGTTTTCCATAGTGGCTACACCAATTTGCAATCCCACCAACAGAGCAGGAGGGTTCCCTTTTCTACACATCTTCGTCAACACTTGTTATTGGTTGATTTATTGATGATAGCCATTCTGACAGTTGTGAGGTGGTATCTCATTGCGGTTTTAATTTGCATTTCTCTGATGATTAGTGATGTTGAGCATCTTTTCTTATGTCTGTTAGCCATGTTAATATCTTCTTTGGAGAAATGTCTGTTCAGGTCCTCTGCCCATTTTCTAATTGGATTGTTTGTCTTTTTGTGTTAAGTTTTATGAATTCCTTATAAATTTTGAATATTAATCCCTTATTGGATGTATCATTGGTAAAAATATTCTCCTGTTCAGTTGGTTGTCTTTTCATTTCGTTGATGGTTTCCTTTGCTGTACAGAAACTCTTTAGTTTGATGTAGACCCATTTGTTTATTTTTTTCTTTTTTTTTCCTTGTCCCAGGAGACATATACAAGAAAATATTAGTAAGAGCAATGTCAGAGAGTTTACTGCCTATGTTTTCTCCTAGGAGTTTTTAGTTTTGGGTCTTACAGTTAAATCTTTAATCCATTTTCAGTTTATTTTTGTATATGGTATAAGATAGTGGTCTAGTTTCATTTTTTGTATGCATCTGTCCAGTTTTCCCAACACCACTGGTCAAATAGACTGTCTTTACCCCACTGTATATTCTTGCCACCTTTGTCATAGATTAATTGACCATATAGGCATGGGTTTATTTCTAAGCTCTCTATTCTGTTTTGTTGATCTATGTATATGTTTTTATGCCAGTACCATGCTGTTTTGATTACTATAGTTTGATATCAGGTAGCATGATACCACCAACTGTTTCTCTTTCTCAAGATTGTTTTGGCTATTTGGGGTCTTTTGTGGTTCCATATAAATTTTAGGATTATTTTTTTCTAGTTCTGTGAAAAATGCCATTGGTATTTTGATGGGGATTGCATTGAATCTATATATTGCTTTAGGTAGTATAAACATTATAATTGTGTTCATTCTTCCTATCAATGACCACAGTATATGCTTCCATTTATTGTATCTTCTTCAATTTCTTTCTTCAATATCTTATCATTTTCTGAGTACAGATCATTTACCTCCTTGGTTAAATTTATTCCTAGGCATTTTATTTTATTTTATTTTATTTTATTTTATTTTTTATCAAATCGGGGTGACAATGGTTAGTAAAATTATATAGGTTTCAAGTGTACATTTCTATAATACATCATCTATATATCACATGTGTGCTCAGCACCCAGACTCAGTTCTCCTTGTATCACCATATATTTGACCCCGTTTACCTTCTTCTATCACCCCCCCCCACCTCTTAACCTGTGGTAACCACTAAACTGTTGTCTGTTTTTGTTTTTTATGCAATTGTAAATTTTTAAATTTCTCTTTCTGGTAGTTCATTATTGGTGCATAAAACATGCAACTGATTTCTCAGTATTAATTTTGTATCTTGCTACTTTACTAAATTTATTTATCAGATCTAATAGTTTTTTGGTGGACTATTTATGGTTCTCTATATGTAGTATCATGAAAGAGGCAGAATATTGCCTGTTTCAATGTGGTAAAGGGTAGGAGTTGATTACTGAGTGAATCTGGAAGAGTTGATTGGGTCAGATCAAATGTTATATTAAGTATTTTGGAACTTTAAAAAATATAGGTTGTGGTGTGCCATCAAATGTCTGTGAGTAGAGGAGTAACATGATTAGCTTTTACTTAGAAATGTAAAGAGCAGCAGGATGGAAGATATATTGAAGAGGGGAAGACAAGGATACAGAGATACCATTTAGGAAACTACCTAAACAGTTTTCTTGCAAGATGACAAGGGCAGTGGCAATGAAAAGATGAAAAGAGTAAGAATTCAGTGATTTCTGGTCAAGATGGAGGAGGAGGTAAATGCTGTGCTTGCCTCCTTTCATGACCACATCACAATCACAACTAAACTACAGAACAACTATCATTGAGAATCACTTGATGTTTAGCTGGACAGAAATCCTACAACTAAGGACATAAAGAAGAAGCCACCTCGCGACTGGTTAAAGGGGCAGAGATGAAGGATGGTCTGGTTCTATACCTGTGTATCGCAGTTAAATATATGGAGGTATATCTCAACTGCAGAGGTCTCTCCTGGAAAAGCAAGGGGTCCCAGCCCCACACCAGGATCCCCAGCCCAGGGTTCCAGTGCTGGGAAGAGAAGTCCCCATAAATTCTGGCTGTGAAAACCAGTGGAGGTTATGGCTGAGTGAGAAGGAGGACAGCTGAAGTCCCAGATGTTCTTCTTAAAGAGTCTGTACATAGGCTTACTCACTGATGGACTCACTAGTTTTGAGTTCCAGCTCTGGGGAAGCAGCTGGAAAGGCACCAGGGAAATATGGGGATGAATTTAATTGTCTGACTTCAGGGTGAGGGATGGAGGGGCAGCTTTCTTCCAGACAGAAGTGCTGACAGAAGGCATTATTCATTTGTTGAGCCCTCCCGCCTCCCAGTGTGCAGATTCAGGTGGCCACCATATCTGAGTTTCCATCAACATGGGTGACACTGTTCTCCCTGTCCTGGTGATTCCCTGAGACCACTCCCCACCCAAACTGCAGGCACAGCCAAGCCACTTTCAGTGGCTGTCCATACAAACAGCCTGTCTTGGCTCATTCTGTGGACTTTCTTAAAATCTCTCAAAGTTTCACAAAATCCAAACAAACAGCATCTGCCCTCGGCATGCCCTATACCTCTTGTTGAGCCTGGCACTAGTGGCAGCCAGCCTCGGTTCAGAACTTGGCCTCTCCCAGGCACCTCCAAGCGCAGCCCAGGTGGCTGCCATCTGCAGATTGCTTTGTGGCTCATGCCAGATGGCCCTGGGCAGGGCACAGGCTAAGACTGAACTTGGCTTGTGGTGGGGTCCCTTCCAGGAGGTGCTGGGATTGGCATACCGGGTAGCCAGCTTTGGACCCAGCTGGAGCACCACCTGGCTGCCTTCGTGGGCAACACACCCAAAGGGCAGAATGGATATGCACCAGAATCCTACTAAAGTGAATCCTGCTCCATTGGGTCAGCCCCTGCACAACAGCTCCTCCACAGTAGTCATGGCCAGTCCTCACAAACAATCAGCCTGTTGGTCAACCCCTCCCACTGATGTGCAAACAGCAACCAAGGCTCAGCTACAACAGGAGTGCACAACCCACACAAGGGTCATACCTGGAGCACCCAGCTGAGGGGACCAGGGAGATTGTGTCACTGCGCTCCACAGGACACCTACTACATAAAACCACTCTATTAATACCAGGAGAGATAGCAGCTCTACCTAATACATAGAAACAAACACAAGGAGGCAGCCAAAATGGGGAGACAAAAAAAACACGTCCCAAATGAAAGAACAAAGCAAAGTTCTAGAAAAAGAACTAAACAAAATGGAGTAAAGCAATCTATCAAACGCAGAGTTCAAAACACTGGTTATAAGGATGCTCAATGAACTTAGAGGAAGCATAGATAAACTTAGTGAGACTTTTAACAAAGAGATAGAAAACATTAAAATGGGGATAGGAAATATAAAAAAGAACCAGTCAGAAATGAAGAATACAGTAACTGAAATAAAGAATAAAAAATTAGAGGGAATCAACAGATTAGACAAAGCAGCAGACTGAATCAGTGATTTAGGAGACAAGGTAGCAAAAACACCAAATCAGAACAACAAAAAGTAAAAAAGAATCCAAAAAACTGAATATAGTTTAAGGGACCTCTGGGACAAGAGTAAGTGTATCAACATTCTCATTATTGGGATACCAGAAGCAGAAGAGAGAGAGCAAGGAATTGAAAATGTATTTGAAGAAATAATGACAGAAAATTTTCCTAACCAGGTAAAGGAAATAGACCTACAAGCCCAGGAAGTACAGAGAATCCCAAATCAGATGAACCCAAAGAAGCCCACACCAAGAAATATAAAATGCTTAAAGTTAAATACAAAGAGAGAAACTTAAAAGCAGCAACAGAAAAGCTCCCATAAGACCGTCAGCTGATTTCTCAACAGAAACTTTGCAGGCCAGAAGGGATTAGCACGGAATTTTCAAAGTGATGAAAAGCAACACTTAAAACCAAGATTACCCAGCAAAGCTATCATTTAGAATCAAAGGATAGGGGGAGGTCCAAGAGGGTGGAGTAGATAAACACTGTATCTGCATCCTGCTGTGAACACATTAAAATTACAACAAAATTATGGAACAACGAACTTGGAGAACCATCTGAAGGCTAGCTAAAACAGAAACCCTATAACTGAAAATATAAAGAAGCCACATTGAGACTGGGAGGAGGGGTGGAGATGCAGATGGGCCCTGAACCTCCCTGTGGTGGTTGAGAATCAGGAGGGATATCTTGGCCACAGAGGTTCTCCTCAGGGGAGCAAGGGACCACAGCCCCCACACCAGGCTCCCCAGCTGGGAGTCCTGGTGCCAAGAAGAGGAGTCCCCACAACATCTGGCTATGAAAAATGGGGAATTTTGACTGTTCGGTGGGACAGAAGGCAGCAGGAAACACAAACGTCCTCTTAAATGGCCTGCACACAAACTCACTTGCTCGCAGGCATTCACCTTGGGCTCCAATTTTGGGAAGGTGCCTTGGGGGGCCTCGGAGACATACAGGGGGCAGACTGAGGAGTGTGACTTCAGGGGGAAAATTGAAGGACAGTCAGCATTTTCCCGGTGAGGGGGGTCTTTCTCCCATGCAGCCAGCAGGTAGGCGCCATCCTTCCTAAGTTGAGCCTGCCCCCACAGGCCAAATCTGAAACTGATTGGCCTGGTGAGCTCTGATGCGCCACCCTGCTGACTCAGCTGGGACTGCACCCCACCCAACTGACGTACAGCTGGAGGCACCTTCTCCGAGAGCAGCCAGCCCCTCCTGAATTGCACTCTTTTTTGGAAAACTATCAGAGTCCATGGGCCCCAGGCAGGTGGTGACTGGCCTTGGTGTGCTCTGAAACTTTTGCTGAGTTGCTCCAGGCTCACTCAGCACTGGCACCAAATCAGAATCTACATTAACCTGGTGACCACAGCTTTTCCCACTCTAGTGACTCCCTGAGACGCTGCCTCATCCAACCCGAGTACCACACAAGGCTTTATCAGTGGCTGAACCTTAAGGGAGCTGGCAGGTGGCAACAGGCCTCTGGGTGTCTTGGCTTTTTGTGGAGTTACCCCAGGCCTGGTACTGGTGGCAGCCATCTTCAGTTTGCAGCATGGCCTCTCCCACACACCTCCAGGTTTATCACAGGCAGTGAACAATTAGGGATTGCTTTGTAGCTCCCACCAGGTATTCCCCAGCCAGTCACTGGCAGTGGCTATCCTGATCCTGCACTGGAGCTCCTCCCAAGAGGCCCCAGAACCAACATACTTGGAGGTTGGCTTCAGACCACAGCAGAGCACTGCCTAATCAGCCCCACAAATGGCACACAAAAAGGGTGGTCTCAACAGGCAACAGAGCCTGCTGGGGCAAATCCTACTCAGTGGGGTAAGCCTCGTACACAGCAGCCTGTAAGCTTTGGATGTGGCCAAACCCCACAGCCAGTCAGCTTAAAGGCCAATCCCACCCAATAACATTCCAATAGTAACCAAGGCTCAACTACAACTGGAGGGCACACACAAGGGACAGTCCTGGTGTACCCAGTGCAGGTGACCAGGGAGACTGTGCCACTGGGCCCCATAGGACACCTACTATATACGGCCACCTGGCCAAGACTGGAAGATATAGCAGATCTACCTAATACATAGAAACAAACACAAAGAGGCAGCCAAAATGAGGAAACAAAGAAATGCATCCCAAATGAAAGGAGAAAAATCCAGAAAATGAACTAAATGAAATGGAGGCAAGGAACATACCAGAGACAGCGTTCAAAACAACGCTTATAAGGATGCTCATGGAACTAAGTGAGAACTTCAATAAACAGATTGCAAGCATAAAAATAACAAAGAAACCATAAAAAAGAACCAGTCAGAAGTGAAGAATACAATACCTGAAATGAAGAATGCACCAGAAGGAATCACCAGCAGACTAGGTGAAGCAGAGGATCAAATCAGCAATTTGGAAGACAACGTTGTAGAAAACACCCAATTGGAACAGCAAAACAAAAAAATCATGTTTAAAAAAAATGAGGATAGTTTTTTTCCCCCCATTAAATTTATTGGGCTGACAATGGTTAGTAAAATTACATAGGTTTCAAGTGTACCAATTCTATAATACATCATCTATAATGCTGTATTACATATCATATTGTGTTCTTACCACCCAGAGTCACTTCTCCACATATTTGAAAAATTAGGATAGTTTAAGAGACCTCTAAGACAACATCAAGCATAACAACATTTGCATCCTAGGAGTACCAGACGGGGAAGAGAGACAGCAAGAGACTGAGAAATTATTTGAAGAAATAATGACTGAAAAGGACCTATAACCAATACTACTCTCCTCAGCATGGCTATCATTTAAAATTGAAGGATAGATAAAGAGCTTCCCAGACAAGAAAAAGCTAAAGGAGTTCATCACCACCAGTATTACAAAGAATGTTAGAGGGACTTCTTTAAGATGTAAAACAAAAAAAAAATCAAAATTATGAATAATAAAATGGCAATAGCTATATATCAATCAAAATTACTTGTAATGTAAATGGATTAAATGCTCCAATAAAAAGACATAAGAGAGCTGAATGGACAAGGAAAAAAAACTCTTACATATGCCTACAAGAGACTCACTTCAGACTGAAAGACACACCCAGTCAGAAAGCAAAGGGATGGAAAATGATATTTCATAAAAGTGGAAATGAAAAGAAAAAGAAAATCTGGGGTAGCAATACTTAAAAAATCTGGGGTAGCAAGACAAAATAAACTTTAAAATAAAGGCTATACAAGAGACAAAGGACCCAGTAATCCCACTTCTGAGTACTTATCTGAATCTACGCAAAACACTACTTCAAAGGGACATGTGCTTCCATATGTTCATTGCAGCATTATTTCTAATAGCCAAGACAGGAAGGTAACCTGGGTGACCATCAATGGATGAACAGATAAACAAGAAGTGGTACATAACATGAACAATTCTATATTACATAACAGCCATAAAATACTCAGCCATAAAAAAAGAACGAAATCTTGCCATCTGCAACAATATGGATGAACCTAGAGGGTATTGTGCTGGGTGGTGTAAGTCAGACAGAGAAAGATAAATGCCATGTTATTTCACTTATATGTGGAATCTAAATAACAAAATAAACAAACAGAACGGAAAGAAACTCATAGATACAGAGAACATTTTGATGGTTGCCAGCCTTGGGGGGAAGGCAGTAGGGGACAGGGTGTAAAAGGGGAAGATTTTAAGAAGTACAAATTAGTAGTTACAAAATAGTCATGGGGATGTAAAGCATAGCACAAGGAATATAGTCAATAATATGGTAATAACTATGTATGGTTTCAGGTGGGTACTAGGTTTATCAGGGTGAACACTTCCTAAGTTATGTAAATGTGTAATCACTATGTTGTACACCTGAAACTAATATAATATAGTGTGTCAACCGTAAGAAACCAGTGGGTAATCCTTGAATTATTATAAACTTAACATTTTTAAAAAGGGGATGTAAAGAAATTTGCTTTGACACAAGTGTCTGATCAATGACACAACTTGAGAGCTAATAATGTGTATAACCCAGCATATACACTACATGGCATCTATATTGTGCTGCTCAATATTTTGCTTAACTATTCTGGAAAATGACATTTTCACATGCTGAATGACGATACATCTTGTTTTTGTGGCTTTACAAGCCAAAATGTTATTTGCTACAAATCAATATCTTGATTGTCAAAGAGAGAAAGAGAGAGAAAAAAGGAATTCAAAAGAATTTTAGAAATGTAGTCCTTTAGAAATAGAGAACGAAGAAGAGAAAAGGGTTGGATACACCTAAAAGATTGGTTACTACACAGGTTATAACATCTCTCTCTTTTGAAATTCATACTCATAATATATGAACTGTATACCTATGGAATGTTTCAGACGTGAAAGGGGCATGAATTGAATAATCACTTGAGGTTTTCTGCCTAATTCTATGATTTATAATTAATAACCTAGGATCACAAATGCAGCCTATTCAGTGGAAGTCATCAACAATGATTAAAATATCCTATATTTCTTCTCTATGAGACCATCCCAACATTTCTACTCTAGAGGACTTAATAGTCTTGCCCTGGAATGCCCATGTTCCTCCATAGTAACTTCCAACTTTGCTCATTTCCCAGAATATATCTATGTGAATAATGCAACCAGTTTTTTACACATGCAAAATGAGTTTTGGCTTTACCAAGATTCAATAACTGAACATTATACAATTCTTTTATAACTCCTTCATTCATTCTTTTTGAACCAATGGCTCCCATTCTCCAAGTAATTTCTCTTTATTATTTCTCTTCGCCTTTAAGTTTCACCCAGTTTTATGGTAAATGCTGTTGGTAATACTTTTTATGAAGGATGAATTATGGAAATAAATGATACAAATAAATGCCATTTATGTGTTACATCATTGCGATAAATAATGCTAAGCAATTTTAGAGTTCCAGTTTGATAGAAGGGCCTCAGCCAACCGATAAGGCTAAACATTAAGTGTTGCAAATTGTTATATATTCAGATGCAAGTTTAGAAAGTTATGATCATGGAAGATGCATCAACCAAATGAAATGATAAATTATCTTCATTTCCAGTGAACCATATTATATCATTTTCCAAGAGATGAATTTTAATGTAATACAGGGAAGCTTTATTCTCTGAGTTATCTGTTACTAGAGCCAAAAACCTTGCCAGCATTTTCATTATAAATTCCAAACTATCAATAAAAATTAAACATCAACACCAATTTACAAAAGAAGGATAGAATTAGCACAATTCCCGAAACTTAATACATAATTTCAAAATTCAGTAGAAAACCTTTAAAAAAAACACTACAGAAAAAAATGAATTATCTGGAAGATCAATAAAGGAAAGATCTTACAACAGAGTCAAGATATAAAAAAATTAAAATGAATGAAAAGTTTTTAAAAAATGAAAGATAGATTCAGGGACTTTATGTGCATGGACTTTCATGAGGTGAGAAAGAGACAACTGGAGATCTTTGATTAAAAGGATAATAAGATAAAACTTCCCTGAGCTGAAGAAAGACTTAAAGTTTTAAAATAAAAGTTCTCCCTGTGAGCCAGACAGCTGTTGAGATATCTGAATTCCAAAGATGAGAAGAGTGTCTTATAAGAATCAATTACTACAGAATTGTTTCAAAGCCTCTGGGAATAGACCATGTCTTCTGTTAGTGATTTTACCAACAACTTTGTGTGGAAACAGTTAAAAATCTAAAAATGCCATTAGAGGCTGTCCAAAAGAACACAGTGGAAAATTAAAATTTGTGCAGAGAATGAATGGAAGGGAGCCTACAGATAACTTACAATTAGCATGTTTAGGGAATTTGTGGCCACATTGTAAAAAAGGAAAAAAGAAACACATTAGCATAAGACTTCCAGTCTGCAACTTTGGAAACTAAAAGATAACGCAACAATACTTATAGATCTTTGAGAGAAAAGAATTACAATCCAAGAACGTAAAATGAAATTCAGATTATCGTTTATGTGCAAGGGCAAAAGAAAATTTTTTAATATTTGAGAATTCACAAATATATCCTCCACATATCCTCTTAATGAAAATAAATGTAGGACCAGATATTAAAAATCAAAATAGGAAAAGATGACTTGTCAAGAAAAGAGATGAGATGAATCTTATCGAGGATACAATGAAAACTAAAACAACCTAAAGCCACGCAGCTTAATAAGATTCGAACTGTGCATTATATGACTTTACCAGGAAATTCTTGGCCAAGAAGGTAAAGTACAAATAATTTTTTGTTTGTTTGTTTTAGCAACTTCCTGAACAAAAGATTATTCATGTAAGGCCTCATCAGTGTAAACAGCCTCTGTTTCAGAACAATAGATCAATCAAACTTACCTTTTCAAACGATGGTTTACCCTTCACGGCTGGCTCCAGAATCCTTGCCTCACCACATCCAACAATCCTAAAGTTTGCCCTATCCTGAACTTTGCCCAATCCCAATCTAGTCCTCCTACTTCACATTGAAAAACCTACTCTAAAACCAGTCGAGGGCATCAGAACATACCATCCTGAAATATGCCACTGCAGCATACTGATTATTTTGAACTGAAGGCTTGAGAAACATGCTGAAAGGGTTCTCTGATGTCCTCCTTTCTACCTAAAAGTAGGTCACAAAATTTCCCATAAGAAATGTACCTTCCTTGTACCAGGAAGAGGAGAATATTCTTATCACCAGAGATGGAGAGCTGATGTCAAGGTGAATCTGTACAAACAAACCCACTAAAATAACCCTACCTTTAATTAGTTTTTCTCTTACATCTCTTAGTCACTTTCCCAAAATTTACTGCCCCAAACCCTTTTTTTCATTTGTCTTATCACATCTCCACAATTAATTATTCTTTGTTGAAAGAGTATATAAGCTCCCAGGCTTATTTGCTTACTTGGGTCAACATTTCTTTTCTACAAAGGGTCTGGTGCCACATAAAAATATTAACATCAAATAAAATTTGTATGCTTTTCTCCTGTTAAACAATCTTTTGTCTGTTTAACTCTCAGGCCCAGCCACAGAACCTAAGAGGGTATAGAAAAAGTCTTTCCTCCCCTATACCAGATGTTTCAACTCTATTCATCTAAGAAATTGATGACAAGTAAAACTGAGGTAACACCAAACATCAAACTGAGGTTTTCATAAATGAATTTGGCTATTTTCATGGTGCCTGATCTTCCTGACTAGCTCTTCTCATTCTACTTCTGGATTTGGTATTTCTTCTTGTCCTAGATCCCCTCCCTAACTTCTATTTAAAAAAATCATGTTACTTTCTTTTTCTATGGCATCAAATATACACTTATGACTCCATATTTATCAACAACTCAAACCTCTCTTCACCTACAGAGGCTGCCAAAACAATGTATATACGTTTTAAGAAAGAAAAAAACTATTAAAATTGTAATACTCAATATATCCTGATAACAAAAGATGAATACAAGTCATGTGTATACATTTTTTTGGTACCCCTGGTATTTAAGTACATTCATTCCATCCTGAATTGAATGTCACACAAATTTAAAAAGTTTAAAACTGTACTCTTGTTCTGTCCCATCAATCCTGTATCGCCTCCAGTCTTGTATATCTTAGCTAATGACACCACCCCCTACTGGAATGTTCAAGCCAGAATCTGGAAATTAATCCTAACTCTTCCCTCTTCTGCATTCTACACATTCACATGTGTAGGGATAGGTCTTTTGGTTCTATCCCAAATCTTGAATTTAGCTATTTCTGTCCTTTATTGGTCATTCTAATAAAAAAATACCATCTTCCCTTGCAACAGTCCAGCTTCCAATATTGTCCCAACAATCCACATTAGTATAGTACATCAAGATTGGAGAATTCCTCTGATTAGAACCCTTTAGTGACTTCTCTTTGCTCTTTGATAAAATGCAAAATCCTTATTAAGGCTAACAGCTTTCTGCAAGATCTGACCCCTGCCTATCTCTCCCATCTCATTTTGAATCATTTGCTGTCTGTGTTACTGTTTCTATTGGCTTTTAGGTTATTGAACGTGTCAAGATCTTTCCCAGTTCACAACCCTCAAACTTTGTGGGTTTTTTTTCTGCCTGGGAATTTCTTTTCCACTCTTTTGGCTGGTTATCTCTTTTGGGCTAAGCATTAGCTGGGACTTAGAAAGTAAAAAATCTGCTCCGTCACTCATCAGGCTGGAATAATAAACATGGATGAAGCCAACTGCAAAGTTTATAGGAAGCTATTTCTGCCAAGGACATGCTATAAAGAGTCATAACAACCCCCTTCTTTCAGTGATTATTGTCTTCTTGCTGAGGAACTTTGTTCTCTAAAACCACAGACTCTCAGAAGCTTTATTGTCTGAAAGTGTATCATTAAAAATAAAACATCCCACTCTTGTCTGGAGATTTTAAGACACTGACACAGAGAATCAGCCTCAATTTCCAACCAGGTACAGAGCTTAAGATAAGGAGCTTCTGAACAAAACACTCCATATCTATCTTAACTTTGTAGTTTCCAAGGAAACAAGGTCCTGGATCCCTCCCAGACCTGATGTTGATCTCTGATTTACTTTGAGTCTATCCAAACACTGCTTCATTTAAATTTCACCCAAACTCCACTCTTACCAAAAATCCTATAATTACTTTATCTTTTCATTGTTTGGTCAGATGTCTCAGTTCTATGTATGATCTCCCTCATTGCAATGAGTCAATCATCTGACTTTGTCAGACTATAGGTTAATCCCTTGTACTGTGTTTCCCTGAAAATAAGACCTAGCCAGACCATCAACTCTAATGCGTCTTTTACAGCAAAAAGTAATATAAGACCCGGTATATTATATACTGTATTATATTATGTTATGTTATATTATAAATAAGACCGGGTCTTATATTGATTTTTGCTCCAAAAGACGCATTAGAGCTGATGGTCTGGCTAGGTCTTATTTTGGGGGGAAACACGGTACCTGTAGGCTGATTAGGCAAGGACAAATGACCAACGACACTGCTTCAGAGGGGCTTTTCTAAGATAAAACAGGTGCTCCTAATCCTCTTTATGATAACCACCTTCTGCTTTTCCTTCATTGTATATTATATCCTTCAAGACCCTGAAGCAATGCAATAACTTAGTCAAAATAACTGGCTAAAAATATTAACTAATTATATTTGTTCTACTCTACTGTAACTTGTAAAGTTGAGAGCACCCTAACTGTCCAATAAAGTTTGAAATAACTTAAAATGTTCATTGTCTTAATCCACACCTCATGATGTCTGCATGATGCATAAAAATTATACAAGTCTGTAGTAATTGGAAACATTAATTTTGACCATTTTGAAAAAGTTTTTAAACAAGTTAGAGAACATTGCCAAACAAGTAAAGCAGGACTGCTGGACTGAAAATGAATTAGGAAAAAAAAAAAAAAACGGAAATGGTAAAATAAAATTTTAACACATTCTTTTTGTTGTTTCTTTTCTTATATGTACTTTATTTTTTCTTATTATGAGAAGGCATTACAATAGAAAAGCAAAAAGAAAATAAAGGACATAATTCTACCTATCCATAGGTAATAGTTCTGCTGCTTTCCTAAACATGCACTCTTTCTGCTCTTCTGAATACAACCATCTTTTATCCTAAACAGCCCAGTCACTCCCTTCACTGGAGCTTTAACTTTGTTTCTAAGCTTCAAAGCCTGATGATGGAGAAGAGGAAAATCTGAAGGCTCAAAAAAGAGCATAGTGGAAAGAGGTGAAATGACTGAAATGAAACTTTCTACTTTACAATTTTGCCTTGGGTTAATTCTGAGGCCTAAAAATTACCAAGGAGACACCCAGTAACTGTCAAATAAATGAACATATTTGTCAATAAGCAGAATTGGTTTAATACATGTCTATTTAATGTTCAATTTCTCGTAAGGATGCTATTTGTATCTTCAGAATAAAAATTTAAAATAGTGTCTTCAGCTCTTGACATTAGATAATGGGGGCACATATTTTTTATCTCCTGCCTGGCACCTTTCTGACAAGTTTCTACTTTGTTATATCACAGTAAAACAACTATTCTGAGCTAACGAGCACCTTATCACTTTATACTTTCCTCACCTCCTCTGTCTTGTGACATTTAATATTTTGTTTAATCCTAAGTACTCCAGTAATATTGCTCATGTCAAGAACAGATACCTTATCACTGGGTTTTGATCTGAGGGCAGAAATTCCGCTGTCGTCATCAGTCCAAACATTAAGAATCAAGAAAGACTTTTTTTTTCTGGGGGGTGGAAATGCCAGCCATTCCTCATTTACAATGTGAATCATCAAATACTTTTAGCCACTCTCCTTAAAAATTTTGAAGTCTTAAAACATGTTTTAATGTATTCATATGTAAGAGAGGATAAATAACAGTAGCCCAGTATTAAACACCACAGCTTTTTGCTTCAAAGAATATCCTCTAGATTTGCTGTTGTCTGAAAACCACATATACATTAAATATTCAAGTTGCATGAATAACATTTATAAAAAACTTTAATAATATTTGTGCCTAATGTACAACGTAGCAATGTTCTTATGAATAAGTTTTAATATAGAGAAATTTTAAAAAAATGGATTCCAGAAATTTAAAAAAAAGGATTCTTCTTTTAAGAACATCTAAGGTTCATTATGAATGTTCTACTTTAAAATACCCAACATAGAAATGGCTCATTGCCAAATGGTTTCCTAAATTCATGTCTGAACTACATCCAAGCTATCCTGAATAAACAATCCTAAAATCCTGAATATAGGGAATTGTCCAATCCAACAATTTTTTAAATCTTTTTTCTTTTCTCCGACTTTCATGTTCTTACTGATAACAATTACCCTTAATCTATCACAGAAAATATAAAAATAACTCCTGATTTGTCCATTCTTTCTGCACAATTACACCACGACTGTGTGAATTCAAATATATTATTTAACCTCAAATAGCCTGTTTTCTCATCTGTAAAAGGGGATAATGGTACCTACCTAAAAAGGTTGTAAGGATTTTTGAAATAAAGTATGTATAGCTTTTAGCACAATCCTTTGAATTTGGCAAATGCATTGTAAATGGTAGTATTATTCTACATTATTACTTTCATCAAAGTAAATGACTCTTCCCAAACCCATAATCTTAACTGAGGAATATAAAAATAGTGTTTGTGATAAAACTGTTTTAAGGAAAAGAAACAGTGAGTTTGGAAGTAAATTTAGTCATTGCATTAGTGTTGTTTTGCTGCTATAACAAATTATGACAAACTTAATGGCTTAAAATAACAAATTGATTATCTACAGGTCTGGAGATCAGAAGTTTAAAATGGGTTGTCAGGGCTGCTTTCCTTCTGGAGGCTCTACAAGGAGAATCCAGAGTCTTGTATGTTTCAGCTTCTAGATGTTGCCCATATTCCTTGACTTGTGGTCCCTGCATCCCTCTGACCTCTGATTCTGTCCTCACATCACTCTCTCTCCCTCCACTTTAGTCATCACCTTTTTTCACTCTGACCATCTCGCCTCCTCTTATAATATAGGACACTTGTGATTACATTGGGACTACCAGATAACCCAGAATAATATTTCCATCTCAAGATCCTTAACTTAATCACATTTTCAAAGCCTTTTTTCCCATATAAGTTTACATACCTATGAACAGGTTCCAAGGATTTGGACATGGACATAATTGGGGCCATTATTTAGCCTATCACAGCCTTTAAAAATTAATCAGGCTATTCAACCTTCTAGAAACTGCCCTGAAATTTCCTCAGAATCTATAGAAAACTTTCTATTTTCTCATTTTCCACTAATGAAATTTGTTTTTCTCCAGGTGTCAGCACTTGGTAAAAATAACACTATTTATGATTCAATATGTTGTTTTTCTGTTTTGGTTAATTATCAATGTTTTGACAAAACTGTTTATTACAGTTTCATGGTATATGTGTATTGTGTGTTAAACAGTCTAAATTGAGAAGCAAACAACTGTTTATAATATTAGTTATATCTAAGGAGATGAGATTTTCCTGTTAGTCTCAATAGATGACTTCAGCAAAATCAGAAAAGCATGAAAAAACATCCTAGGAGGTTCAGTGGAGTGATTTGGTACTTATCTCAATGAGGAAGTTTTCTACAGAAAATAATAAAACACTGGTTTAAACAGTAAAGACATTTATTACCTTAGATGATAGGAAGCTCATAGTAGATATACTCCAGGTTTAATTCATCCACTCAATAGCATCATCAAGGACTCAGGTTCTTTCCACTTTCTGCTGTGTAATCTCATTGGGTTGGCTTTGTTGTTAAGATGTCTCCTCTCTGGTTGCAAGATGGCTGTAGCAGACCTACTCATTACATTTGTACTTGCTAATGTCTTGGGCAGTTGCTTCTTCCTTGTGTGTATCTTCCTCTCATATTTTAAGAATGAGGTTTTTTAGGGTTATATTTAAAATCATTGGCATCTGTGCTGTCAATCTCTTCTTTCCAAACCATTAGTGACATCTATTAAAAACAAAATGTCTCTGTAAAATAATTTATTTTAATAAAATTCATGGAATGTTTGCTAAGTGAGCTGGGGATTTTTTAGTTCTGGGCTGGGGAGAGAGATCCATAGACTAGTGGAAGGTGAGAAGCTACTGGGGATTAAGTCCAGTAGGAACAGAAGTTTAGAGCCAAGAGCAAACATTTTGAGGCAGGATTTCTTGGCCTCTTAGTTTTTCTTTTCCTTTCTTTCTTCTCTTTCTTTCTTTCTTTCTTTCTTTCTTTCTTTCTTTCTTTCTTTCTTTCTTTCTTTCTTTCTTTCTTTCTTTCTTTCTCTCTCTCTCTCTCTCTCTCTCTCTCTCTCTCTCTCTCTCTCTCTCTCTCTCTCTCTCTCCTTTTCTTTTCTTTCCTTTCTTTTCCTTTCCTTCTGTTTTTCTTCCTTTCCTTTCTCTCTGTCTCTCTCTGTCTCTCTCTTTCTAACTCCTTACTTCTAAAAGATTTGTATTCTATAATTTGCCATGGCTAAACTTTCTTAATGTCATATACTAAATTGCCTCATTTAATCAATAATGATTACTGCACCACCTTCACGATATCCATTTTAAGCATTTCATTTACTGAATACCATCTCCTTTCCTTCCAGAATATTTTATGGCTCAAGCTGTAATATTCCTTTGATTCGATAGGATTTCCAACTCATTGACCCTATAAAATATTGATTGTTCATCATCCCATCATTTGTCTTTTTTTTAGAAACAAAAAACTCCCCAGAACTGTCCAGTAGACTGACCTTAATATCTCAGTGGCCAGAGTTGAGTTACATGCTCTTTCCTAAACCAAAACTGGTAAGAAAAATACTTACTAGGGACTGGTTTAAACCAATCAAGACTTTTTCCTGCGATGGGGATTGAGAGATCTTCCTGACAGGTGAATACATATTCCAAGGAAAAAGGAAGAATAAATGTTGGATGGTTAACCAATAGTAATTGCTATAGTATTATGTATAAAATTTATCCTTTTAGCTTCAGCCACAAGTGACAATTTTTGAAGTTACTGATAATTTGTCAATAGTAGGGTAGGTATCAGGAAAAGAAACACACAAAAAAACTATGTTTCTATCAATCACATTCTAGAACTGGTTTTACTAAACCTTTATTGAATTTCTTTTGGTAAGGCATCTAATCTCTGTCTCGATTTCTACATCCACAACGTAATATAAATATTGTTCTTCATATGTCATGGGAGAGCTGGAAAGATAATTACACTGCAATAAATGCAAAGCAATACCATTTCCATATTTTAGGTACCTACACTGCCTCTTTGTTCTATTTTCATTTATTCATTTATTCATACACCTTTTCAACAAATAGATGCTGACAGTCTACTTATTGGATGAATATTTGGGAATCAAAAAAGTTTCACAGTGGCTGCTATATCTAAGGTATTAACCAATGAATGAATTAACAGCAACTGCTTTATCTCTTGGAGTGTAGAATCAGACAAGGCAGTGTAAGATGTAAGACAAGAAAGGTAAAGTTAGGTAATGAGGGGTGTTGTTTGTGGAACCATAATGGTTGCTTCAAGTGGAATGTGAATTGTCCTGTTTATTAAAATGTCTGCAGCCAGGTGTGTGAGTCCCCAGGTGCCTACATTGCTTTTCTACCTTAGGTGTTGTTGGGTTTTAATATTTACTCATATATAATATAGGCAAAGCAACCAGATGGATTTATACTAAAACAAAACAGTGAACAAAAACTGAAAGAAGATTGGTTCATGCAACTGAGACAATACGAAATTAGCATTAATGGACTAATGCTTTCTTGACAAAGAACCAATAAAGAAAGAACTTTTGTTCTGAAAGTTCTCCATTCTTTGGAATTATAAGGAAATATTTATGGCTTTAAACTCAGCTAACCAATTGTCGTAAAGATCCAATAGCTCAAAGACATTTTTCAATTTTGGAATAAGATTTTAAACACAATTGCTATTTTCCAAGCTTGTTCTTGAGAAATACAGGGGAGAAGAGAGATTTTTACCAGGATGTGGAACGCATTATTTATGTTTGTGATGGGATAACAATATGTTTTAGATTGAGGGGACTTCTGGAGGACATTATGTTTCTGAGCAACAAAGTTGGTTTGTGCAGAAAAATCATCAAGGAACAGGACTAGAAAGTGAATAGCTATAGTTTCCCCCTGTTTTAATGCGGGTAACACAGCATAGAAAAATATTAGTAATATAAACTTACCATAGTCTTGTATCTGGTTTCTCAAACAGTTCTGTGGATTTGGAACCAACATTTGATGGGAAGGAAGAATTCACAAAATCAAAGTCCTGGGATGTGTCAGGCCACTAGAAGAGAAGTTTTGTCATTGCAAAATAAGTCCCTTAGCAGAATGTAATAGAAAAGGTGAAATAGCAGGTCACCTCCATTGCTTTTGTATGGTTCAATGAAGGTCTATTCATCAACTGAAACACAATTTAAACAATTCAGCTTAGCTTTGATATGTCAGGGAACAACGTAGTTGTTAGCTGTCAGTGATGGTGTGGTTCCTTTTGAGCAAAAGTTATCTTGTAGTCTGTGGAGCTTGTGATCTATGCCGCCTCCACATTCAAGCGAGGTTGAAGGGACTACTGTTGAAGCATGGATCACTCCAGCCCTGTCCATACATATGGACCATCCCTGTGTTGGCTTCTTCTTCTGCAATAAAAACAAATATGTACTAAATCAATAACCGGCAAAGCCAAGATGAAACATTAGGGCAGTAAAATACTAGAGTTCAAAACTTCTTGGCATAGGCACAAACTTAGTTGCTTAATGTAGTTGTGAGATAATAGATATCTACGAAAAACTGGCCACTTATTAGTTTACTTGATTAAAAGGGAAGCGATACTAAGAAGCATTTTAGTTCTGCATAAGAAAGGTAACTGATATTTATTTAGGGCCAGGAATTTTAGAAAGTCTTTATGTAAACTGTCTCGTTTAATCCTCTCAACAATCCAATGACATTATCCCCACTCTACAGAAGAAAACAAATTGAGGCAAAAGAGTTTACCTTGCTCAAGATCTCACAGATCTTGATAATCAGTGATGAAGCTAGAATTCAAATACCATGAAGCATTAACTTCAGCATTAACTTCAGAAAGCAAATTCTTAATAGAGAGCTTACCCTTTCCCCCACAGAATTTAGCTTTTTCCTTTATTGTTTCTTCACCTAAAAACCATCTTCTTTAATAACCTCTTTAAAAGTATAGTAGATAACTGTAACTTAAAATACTGTATGTGACATCATGAAATCTTAAGAGTGGAATGCCTATTTTAGAAGTCCTGTGAATAATTTGGCAAAAAATAATCTACCCTATTCTTTTAGGCAGTGGATTGATCAGAAAAGAAATTCTACTTAAGACAAATTAGAATAATGTAGAATAGAATTCAACTTTTTTCTTTTCTACTCTGAAAGACACAACAGATTCAAGTCTTCCATTCTCAGTTGGACCCTCCGAGCTATCCATCCAACCTTTTACTTATTTGCTATTCCTCTCAGTTGCAAATCTAAGCCATTTCCACATTCCATAAGACTTAACTCTCATTCTCCCCATCTCTTCAATTTTGCCTCCTATGTCACTGAGAAAACTGAGGCCTCCAGGCTTGAAATCCATGAATTCTCTCCTGCTAGACTAACAAATGTACACATACGTGCACCCCATCCCTTCCAATCTTCCCTCAGAAGATAAGGTCTCCTCTCCATCTGGTTCAAATTCTTTATCAGTGCTCTTGGTTCCATTCCATGCCATGCATCTTTAAGGAACTTGAACCATTAATTTTCTATCATATCTCTTGTGTTGTGGCAGATTTTTCAAATACATTGCTGCCATGCCCACGACTTTTTATAAGGGAAGGCAACCCACCCATGATCTTTGCGAAGGGGCAGCCATGTTTGCACCATGTAAATTCCTGTGTGTTGATTGGACAACGTGGGCACCTATTTCAAAGGCTGGCCAGAGAATTAAGACATGGCCTGGCCTCTTTTCAAAAGTGCTCACTACTTTAGGAATAAAAGACTCATTTATAAGTGAGATGAATGTATTTTTATTATTAGAAAAGTTTTGAAGTGATCTTTGATGCATGTTTTGCCGGTGAACATCATTCACATCAATGTGCAAGTTAAGTTTATACTGTATAGTTGCTAGAGAGCAAAGCATGTTCATACAGGAGTAACAAAACATTGAACATTACTAATGATAAAAATACTACTCATAGCAGCCTATTATATGAGTTTTAAATGCATTATCTTTGATTCTCATAATAATCCTGCAATGTAGGATTTTCAGATAAGGAAACTAAAGGTCAGAGAACTTGGTAATAGTAACTTTACAAGGTCACTCAGTTAATGTGTGGCTGAGCTTAGTCTAGAGCCAAAGCTTATGCATTTTTTGTCCTCTTTATACTGTATCTGGCTTTTTCCTAGCAAAAACATGAAGACGTTGGTCAACTTTATCATTTGTCACCTCAACTTGACATCAAAATGATTGAAGTTGGTTTATGTAAGTATATGAACAACTTCAAATAAACAACTCCTAAGATATTTGTGGAATTCTGGTTTCTAATATTGTCCCATTTAAGTACAATGTAGTCCTAGAAAAAAAATTTCATTTTCTTATCCTTGGAATTTTTTATTCCTAAAATTTAGTAATTTCCCCAAGATATGTCAGAATTTCAATTATTCTAGATCAAGGTTGTTGTTGTTATTTTCTTCCTAGGATAAACTATGTCTTCTTATTTGCAATTTCATGTTTTTATTTAGTTCAAGCAAGTTGTGTTTTATGTTTTTATACAATACTTTTTACCCTATTAAAGGAAGGAAAACCAAGCCAGGGGCAAATTTAGTGTATAAGAACGTGTGCCATAGGTCTTGTAAGTAGACAGGTTTCTAAAGATTGCTTCATTAGGACAGAGTGATGTCTTTAGGAAGACTTGGGAGCTGCAAGACGTGGTACCTTCTTCATCGGTTAATATTTAGAGGTACACGTTTGGACCAGAGAAGCGCTTAGGGAGAAAAAAGGGCCAAGAGGGAGATGACTTACGAAGAGCAATTTAACAGTGTCTTTGAAGGAAAACCTACACTTACAAAAACATGATCCGAGCTTCCTCAAATGTGGATCACCATATGACTCAAGACGGATACTTCTCCCAACTGGCTTATAAAATGGGTTTCAAGTGGAGAAACCAAGGTGTTGTTCAGTTATGATTTGAGGGGTCAAAGACTCCGAGCAGTAAACAACCTATGAAAAACCTAGCTGCCGATTTGAGTATGTAATTACATGGGAGGCGAGGTTGGACTTGGGAGTGGTGGTAGAGAGCACGTTTGCCTCACACAGCACATTAACTCGTATTTAACAGTGGAGTACATCTGTTGGGCCATGACTCAACGTGCCCGAGTTATCAGGATCGCTGTGTCTCCTCCCCACGCCTCGGGCATCAACAAGCACAAAGCTTCTGGGATGGTCTCGCTGATGTCAGCTTTGCTCGGTCAGGTCCAGAGACGACCCAAGGTTCAGGAAGAACTGGGCCTCTTTCCGAGCTCTTCTCTATGTTATGGTATACTGTTTGTTTTCAAACACTGATGGGCAAAGAGCCTTGGGCTACAGGCGGCGAGCTGGCGCAGGGCCCCGGGACGTGCATGTCCAACAACCGCCTGAAGTGCACTTCATGGGGATGCCTCAGAGACGACATTTTGAAAAAGGTGGTAAGATTGGTGCTACAAGAGCCACCTGTTAACAGGTGTCCTCTCTGTGCTGCTTGTTGTCTGAGGCTTATCCGGGCTTATTCACACCCTATAAAATTTAAGAAGCCGAAAGGCGTTGAGTCAGTCCCTGAGGCGCCTGCGATGAGGAAACTCGCCCACGCTCCGGGACAGCAGAAGCCGGCTCCACCTCAGCCACAGGTCTCCGAAGCTCCGCGGGTGTTTCTGCCAGCTTCACCTTAGCCACACGTCCACAGGGCTCCTGCGAGTTTCCCGCGGGCACCCAGGACCCTCCGCCATTCCCTGCGGCCTCCTCGCAGCCCAGCGCCAGCGACGCGCGGAGAATACCGGGAACGGGCCGGAAGCGCCCTCCGTTCCCGCCCCCTGCCCGCCGGAGCCGGAAGTCGGCTACTCCAGCGGGTACGCCGCCCTCCGGGGGCCGCTCCGCACCATGCTTCGGGGTCCGGGCAGCCTTCTCCGGGTCTCTGTAGCACCCGCCGCGGCCCTGGCTGTGGCTCTGCTCTCGTCGGTCTCGCACTGCTCCCACCCGGAGCAGAAAGACCGTGAAGTCTCGCCGCTCAGCTCTTACTTCGGCACCAAGACTCGCTACGAGGATGCCATCTACAAGGATGGCAACTCCGAGGAGCCGCGGCAGGACCTGTACCTGCCGGAGGAGGCCTGCACCCCGGTGCAGCTGGTCGCTCTCATCCGCCATGGCACCCGCTACCCTACTGCCAAACAGATCCGCAAGCTGCGGCAGCTGCACGACCTGCTGCAGCCTCGCCGGGCCGGAAATCACGGGGCCGACGCCGGCGGCGGCAGAGACCTAGGCGCCGCGCTGGCCGACTGGCCGCTGTGGTACGAGGACTGGGTGGACGGGCAGCTGGTGGAGAAGGGACGGCAGGATATGAGACGGCTGGCACGACGCCTGGCCTCCCTTTTCCCGACCCTCTTTAGCCGCGAGAACTACGGCCGCCTGCAGCTTATCACCAGCTCCAAGCACCGCTGCGTGGAGAGCGGCGTCGCCTTCCTGAACGCGTTGTGGCAGCACTGCTACCCTGAGTTGCCGCTACCCGACGTCAAAGGTGACCGACCCGGTCGCTGGGCAAGTGCCCTGGCGTGGTCCTAAGTCCCCCGTCCCCCTAAATCCTCACTCCCCCACTCTGGCCCTCAGTCCTCCCCCAGATCCCGGACTTCTCCAATCCAGCCTTTCCTGACTTCCCTATGTGCCCAGTCCCCCAGCCCTCGAGCCCCCATCCCGTAGGATGTTCGGGACTTGGCTGTCTCCCTTCTCGTTCATTCATTCATTCATTCATGAATATGGCACCTTCTACGAGCAGGACTTGGTAGTAGACTTTGGGAGATCCAATAGGAAAGGGGACAGACGAGGGCAGTTTTTCATCGTTCCCCAATTGAATTGCCCCTTCTGAGCAACAAAACCTCCGTTTCCTCCCTCCGCGGCAGCTAGTTCTACAACTTGGCACACTTTTAAATACAATCTGGGACTTGATTTCTCAGGCTTTGCCTCTGATCCTATTTGGGTTTTCCTACTTAAGGGATTTTTTTCAGATGTTGGTTGTAGACCTTCCTCCTCTATTTTAGGAAGCTACTCCCAAAATGTTCTGCTTTTCTCTGTTTTACTACAGGTACTATAGAGTGACCCTTGTAGCTGTGGTCCATGGTCACACGCAGTACTTGACTATTTTATCCCATTACTTACTCTTTTGCAGAATTTGAGAGGTCATCTGGTTAGGGCCCATTTGTTTTACAGGTGGAGCAGCCAAGCCCAAGAATATGCCTTGCTGATTTGCCCTTTATTTGAGGAGCAGAGTCAGGCCCAGAATCCAGGTCTTCTTGTTTTTCCCCAGATGGTGCTTCCCCCTGCCCCCTTAGAAAATATTTAATAGACACAGATAATAATAATAGCAAACACTTAGTACCTACTATGTGCCAGGCATGCCGTACATTTATTTCACCAAAGCCTTACAACAGCTCTCTGAGGTTAATAGTATTTTCCCTCTAACCGATAAAAAAACTGAGACACAGAAATACTAGATTGTCTGATTTCTTATAGGTGTGTATCCAGCTCTCTTAACCATTACACTGTGTAGCGTCCATTTGTCCTGTAACTTAAGGATAACGATAACAGCATGTAACATTTTTGTGCCAGAGAAATGATCAAGTGTTAAATACTTTCTTGATCAGTTTTAAGGTCAGAGTCCAGGTGAGACATCATTTAGCCCAATGAAAAATGGGCTAAAATGAAAAATGGCTAAAATGAAAAAGGAAGTAGCCGGTTTGTCATTTCTCCAAAAGCATCCTTAAGCAGTTCAACCATCTCCAAGGTTCTTTCTTCCATTGATTGTGTGTCATGTCACTGCTCTGTGGGTAATTCAGTTGATTGTTGGCTGACTTGTGTTTTCTCACTTGTTGAATTGTGCTTTTTAATCATAGCTAGGCTTTTTCCATCAATGTGAGTGAAAATTCCCCACGAATCTGTTAAATTAACTGAATGTTGAAAGTAGAACATGCTTCATTAGCACAATATATATAGTGTATACTTAAAAGGATCTACTGAACCACCTGGGGTGAATGACAGTTTGCCCTCAGATGGCATTGTGGGGATTTCCATTTGTCTGGAAGTACAAAGCCAGGGATCAGGATAATTCAGGATAAACCCGCCATTTTCAGTCTCAGATTAAACCCTTTGCCTAGCTACTTCATTATTATCTATAGACAACTGTTCTGCCTGTTGTGTACATCTGGGCTTTTGAGGGAGGCCACTGAATTAGATTTTGTATTCTTACAGAAATAGAACAATGCCTTTGTTTTCTGTTTAAAGAGCAGCAGTAATTAGATAATAGCAAGGATAAAACAGATCCACTTGGGAAATCATATCTTGAGACCACAAAAAGATGGTAGATGACAAAACTTGCTTATTTTCCTAGTTAAGATGTTTTCTTAAGAACTATAATCAGCAATTAAAGTGGGCAGAATTATCCATTGAAATGGATACACACAGACACACACACTTACATATTTTTCCACACACATCCAAAGCAAAATGGTATAGCTAGACTTAATTTTCTCATATACAGAAATAGTATACTTGGTGTTCTTTTCATGGTAAATTATTGGAGAAATGGTTGAAAGTTGTGTGTTTTAAATATAACTGAAAAAACGTAAAAGACACTCCTATAGTGGAAGCATGATTATGAATGATGTTCCAGTACCTATTGCCACATTGGGGAAGTAATGTAACTTAATTAAATTCTAAATGGAAATTGTCTGAGAGCTTCAGTTAGAAAAATAAACCAAATCAGAAATACCTAACACAATAAAATACAAAAGTGTTAATGTATTTTGTGCTGTTGTCAGTAGTTTTTGTCCAAAGCAGAGTCTTTTGTAAAGTAACACGGGATTGGGAAAGTTAATTGAAAAAATAAAATAGTCTATTTAGACTTTGGCTTAGCGTAGTAAAACAGATTCGATCTGTTGAATTATCTCTCACCTTGTAATTAGAAACTTTGCTGATTTTTAGTTGGTTTTTCAAGTTTTTGTGCCTGACAGAAGCAGTACTCACATATTTTTGTACCTTTTATGACATATCTAATTTTTTTATCATTATATATGTATTATATATTATATTATAAATTATATGTTATATATAACATAAATATATATTATATAATAATTTTTAAATTTATTATAAAATTATTTTAAGAAAGCATTCATTTACCTTTATTATGTAATATTGCTGTAACACATTTTATTTTATCTTTGATATTCAGTTTCTTTAGTCTTGTGGCATATACTCATGAATTACAATTACATATGGGGAATAATTTTGTCTTATGTCTTTCTGGAATAATCTGTGCTTATTTCAAACATGCCAGTGAATAAATAGATTTGTAGTGTTCCTTTTCACACTTGAAACAAAATTTTCAATAATTTTAAACTCATTTATGTCAATTATATATATAATATACTATATATGTATATATGTATGTATATATATATATGCACACACACACATATGTGCAATTTTTTTCCTTTCAGAGATGGAGTGTGGACCACCGAGAATTAATGATAAACTAATGAGGTTTTTTGATCATTGTGAGAAGTTTTCAAGTGAAGTGGAAAACAATGATACAGCTCTTTATCATGTAGAAGCCTTCAAAACTGGACCAGAAATGCAGAACATTTTAAAAAAAGTTGCAGCCACTTTGCAAGTGCCAGTCAACAGTTTAAATGCAGGTAATGTGCTATTATCTTTCATTTGAACTCTGAACTAGTTTTTGAACTCTGAAAATGAAAAAATATGGAAGCATAAAGTTATTCCTTTTAAAAGCCCACAGTTGATTTTACATTAAGAAAATAATATGTTCTAGGTTAAAATTGTACACCTAGTGCTTACTATTTTTATGTTCATATCTTCTTTGAGTTTTATGTAAATTAATGCACAAGAATCTTGCTATATCCTAGAATTTTTTTTTGAGGACAGAGGTATATAGAGCTTCAACTCTAAGCATTTACAGAACAAAATGGATCTTTTCTGTGTTATCTCCTCATAAAGTAACACAAATAGAGAGTCATAAATTCTTTAGCTTTTGAAACAGTTCAGAAGTACACGTTAATGTTTTGAAAGTGATAAATTTTAGAAAGTGAAAAGCAACGTAATGTGGGTTTTTCTGAGGCTTTAATCCTAGAGATGCTGAGAAAATGAGTTGTCGTGTCTGTCATAAGGTGTTGCAGTGGAGACAGGCTGACTTCAGTCTAGCATGCATCCTGAGACACTTGAGGGTGAAAGTGGCACTATTATGCTGGGAAAACATGTGGTCACCTAGAAGTGGGAAATCAAAAATAAGAATTTTTTCCTGTTTTCTAGGAATTATAATGCATAGAGTTGATATTGACAGATCAATGTACAAAGATTATGGATTTCATTATATTGTAAATAAATTTACAAAACACTAGAAGTAGGGGATGTTAAGAGGAAAAAAAGTAGACTGGAATCTGTCAAGCATAGAGCCTGAATACTTTATGAGGATTAAAAAAATGAAGATGCCTAGACTAGCATTTAAAATGGAATTTTTTCTCTTTCCCCAAACTGGTTGTACATTGGGGTCACCTGAGAAGCTTTAAAAATTATTTATTGTTTTGGGAAATAACTCAAGCATATAGATAATAAAGGTTAATACAATGAATATCAGTATACCCACAACTCAGTTTTATCAAATTTTAACATTATGCTTCAATCAGTTGCTTTTAATATACGTATTGAGGTATCTTGGTCCTTTTGTAGAATCATTTATCTTCTCCCCAGAAGTAATTATTGTCATGAACTGAGCATTTAAATCATCCCATGCCAACTTTTATGTTTCTGTTTCTGTATATAAATGGGATATTGTTTTGAAGATTTTTAAACATTTAGCAATGGTATGAAACTGTATGATACCAGTCTGAAATTTTATTATAATTTTGTGTTTTTTATTTAATGTGTGTAATTTTAGTACTACATTTTAAATTTATGTAATAATTTCATAATTATATCAGTATCTAGCCATTATTCTGTTAGTGGGCATTTAGATTGTTGAAGACTTTTTTTAAAACTATTTTTCGTCTTTAAATGAACAAGGCTTATTTGTATTTTACTGATGGGGTAATTGAGAGCAACTTCTTTTTGGAGGCAATATAAGCATAGTGGTTAAAATCGTGGGTTCTGGAACTGGAGTATTTGTATTTACTATTGATTAACGGTGATCTTTGGCAAGTTCCTAACATCTCTTTGCCGTAGTTCCCTTCTCTGTAAAATGAGTATAGGAATTGTACCTACCTTATAAGATTATTGCAAAGATTATATGAGATTAATTTATGCAAAGCATTGGCACAGTACCTGGCACACAGTAACTGCCCCAAAATAGTTTAGCTATTTAAATACCTTTATTTATTTTTTAAACATAGAGAGGTGATGCTGTATGTATTTTCTGTAACTTTTTATTTAGCAATATATCTGTCTCTTAAATTCTACGTTATTTCTTAGGATGTATGATTTAATTTCAAGGTCAATGCTAGTTAACTTATTTAACCCATCGTCAAATTTTACTGGTGAGGGGGCCATCCCAGTGGCTCAGGCGGTTGGAGCTCTGTGCTCCTGTCTCCAAAGGCTGCCGGTTCGACTCCCACATGGGCCAGTGGGCTCTCAACCACAAGGTTGCCGGTTCAACTCCTCAAGTCCCGCAAGGGATGGTGGGCTTCACCCCCTGCAACTAAGATTGAAAGGGCAACAACTTGACTTGGAAAAAAGTCCTGGAAGTACACACTGTTCCCCAATAAAGTCGTGTTCCCCTTCCCCAATAAAATCTTAAAAAAAAAAAATTTTTACTGGTAAAAGGGGCTGGAGCTGTTATAGTCCAAATTATTTTTATAGGAAATCATTTTACTGCTGAGGTTTTTCTTAGTTTCTAACTCTTTCAAATAATAGTACAAGGAACATTCTTATAGTCTGGTTTTTGCATCTAAGAGTTTATAAGATAAATAACTATAGGTGGGAGTTGTTGGGTTAAGGAGGGTGAATATTTTACATCTTAACATGCTTCCAAATGGTTCTTTGAAAATGTAGAAAAATTTATATCAATAATGTTCATTTACCCCTATTTTATCCAACAGTGGATATTATTAGTCATTTTAATTTTTGCCAATTTGATTAATGAAAAATAGTATCTAGCTTTAATTTGCATTTCTTCGATACTTGTGAAGGTGAACATCTTTTCATGTTTATTAACTATTTTCATTCCTTCTGAGAATTGCCTCTTTGTAACCTTGTCCATTTTTATTGTATTATTTTTTTTAATTGCTCATAGGTATCCTTTATGTGTCATGTATATATTAATTATATATTCTTTAATTTTGCTTGACAAAGGATAAATCCTTTGCCTATTACATTTTGCTAACATTTTCTCTGAATTTATTGTGATTTTTTTTAAGTCTCTATTAGGTGCCTTTACTTGTACAGAAGCTTATATCTCATATAGCCACATTTGTCTTTCCGTTATGGCTTCCCAGTGTTGTATTTTGCCAGGAATCCTCTCTTACCCCAAGATTGTAGTATTTTCCTATGTCTTTATTGTTTAATTTTTAAATCTCTAAATCATATAAATATTTTTGAGGCTCCAGAAATTGACCAGGTGTCAGAATGGTCTAACAGATGCATCAGAGCCATAACTCATCATAAAAGATTGTCTAAACTCCCGATTTTGCAGGTGGGAAAATTGAGACCCAGATTACCTAGGTGACTTGCCCAGGATAATTAGCAGATTCAGGTCTCATAGCTTCACTTGTCATCTTACACTTTTTCTTTATTAGTACTTCAGAGAGTTTTTTGGTGAAATTTTTTTCAGTCAACTCCCGTCCAGTAAAGAATATACCATATGAACTGACTTTTCATAGTTTCAGAACTAGAATTTCAAGTGTGAGAAGCCAGGACCTTTCATCAAACATACATGGTACTTTGATATTAGGATTATAAGCCCTTTCATTTATATAAGCACAGTTTTTAAGTGGCTTGCTTTTATGTATATTCCCAATTAAATATCCTATTTGTACAGCTTCAGGGAAGTTCTTCAAACTCAAAACTAGTGCCAAAAATACATAAAATCAATTATTTTTTTGCCCTGTTTTTATTGGGAAAGATGAAAGACAGTGATGTTAAAAACCAAAGCAATGAAGGCAACCCCTGCAGTTTGACTTTTCTTCTTTCTCTGTAGCATTAAATATCACCCACTTGCCCTTGACTGGAGAGCAGTAATTTTATTTGGTACTGACAGAGGCTTCCTTTTATAGCCTAAGTACTCATTCCCTTATCCCTTCTCTTCAAAACCCACATGTATTTAAAAGTAATGTAATCAGCTAATGAGCAATGTAAAAATCCCAAATAATTTATTCTGAAATCCACTCCTGATTGGGTAGCCAAGTTTGAGAAACTGATGCTGTTATCTCTCCCTTCTTCAGTGTGTGATTTTGTTTGTGTGTTCCTCTCCTTGACCCTTTGTTTCTCCTTTCTCCTGACCCTCACTTACTCTAATCTCTATACGCTCTCTACCTTCTATAGTCTTCTCCCCTTTTATATCCTTCTTTTTGTACTTGCTTCTTAATAGTTATAATACGAATTGTTATGTAGCTAAAAGAATGTTCAATAAATGTATTTTATTATTTCTAATTTTCAAGTTGAGGGCTAAAACCTTACATACTTTTTACCTCTCCTCCAAACCCTCTAAAATTAACAAAATCAAATTATTTATATAGTAAGCCCTTGCATTAAACTTTTTAAGGGATTGGTAGGCAGAGGTACTCACAACAAACATACTACTTTTAAAAACAAAAAAACTTACCGTTTTATTACCGTTTTTCAGAGAGAAAATTTTTTAGTTCATTGGACTGAAATTTATACCTCATGGTTTCGTCCTGATAGTTGCACTTCTTCCCTTTTGGGATGTAGAGAGTAAGTCTTAATTCTTTGATAGCCAAGAAGAAACTGAATAGTCTTCTCTCCAAACTAAATACTGGGGGTCCCGAAAAATGTATGCAAGTAGACACTTTGGTCAACGTTGCTCAAGCAGTAGTTCTCTGTAATCAGAAGTATCTGGGCACTGATGGTAACCACTTTGAGCACCTCTTGTAATTGCAGAAGTCAAGCATGACTTGTATTCATCTTTTGTTATTGGTATATATTGAGTATTACAATTTTAATACAGTTTTCCTTTCTTAAAATGTGTATATATATATATTTATATATATACATTTTGTCATCCTCTGTGTATCCATTTCTTCAACTGCTGCCATGACATTCTGTAGATATTTAGCCTTTGGAAAATTGCAGTAAATAGTAACCCACAAATTTTACCTTTTTTTCAGATTTAATTCAGGTAGCTTTTTTTACCTGTTCATTTGACCTGGCAATTAAAGGTGTGAAATCTCCTTGGTGTGATGTTTTTGACACAGATGATGGAAAGGTGAGTATTACTTTTCCAGTTTCTTTGCTTTTCTTGTGTGATTTTTTTTGTTGTTACTCGAAGCAGCTACTCAAAAAATCAGCAGAGTAGGGAACGTTAACTGTCTTTGAATAACTCATAATTTTCCTTCTGTGAATGGAGATTGACTGTTAAGATAGGGCCTGCCTACTTGTGACTAATAGGGGTTCATAAAACTCTAGAAAACATTCTTCCATTGTGATTTGATTTCTAGGTCCACCCAGTTAAAAACCTTTTTAACTTAACATCAGATTTTGCTGCTGGAAAGGATTATAAATCTAATATAATCCAAATTCTTCTTTTTTATAGGAAGCCAAAGCTCAGAGAGAATGAATACCTATTTCTTTTAGAGCAGTGTTCATGATAAATTGAGTTCTATGTTCTACCTGGTGATGGCAATAATTCTTCTACAGTTTCTGTCTGCCTACTTCATATGTTTTCTTCTTTATTAATATGGCTTCTCTGTAGACTTTTAGACTCTAAAAAGAGAAGGGCAGACAGCCCTCTGGTGACTTTGAGAGAGGCAAATTCTGCTCAATTCTGGCATGTTGGGAGCCAGAGAGATGGGGTAGGAGGGTGTTGTTTCCTTAAGCCTTGAGGATCATAGCATTGGAGAGAATTCTGGTGGATGATAGTAGGATGTTTCTGTATGTACGGATCATTTAGGAATATGGGCTTTTGAAACTTTAGTCATCCCTTGCATACATGTGAAACCTTCAATTTTCCATATGAAAATCAATTATTAACCTCAAAATTTAACTTCAAATTTTGAAAAGCAGTGTATTATTTGCCAGATAGAAAGAAGCAGGCTTTTAAGCTGTGAACTAATGTACAAGGTCGGACAATTAAGTTTGCGAACTAATCCTAGAAAAATTGCTACATACCTCCTTGCTGAATATCACTACGGTCACCTGCAAAGTACTCCCCTTGGGAAGCTATGCACCGATGCCAGCGCCTAGTCTACCTTTCAAAACAAGTTTGGAACTCTTTTTCTAGAATGGCCATCAGAGCTGTTGTATTGCCCTTGGTGTCCTAAATGTCATCAAAATGTCTTGCTTTCAATATTTCTTTTCTCTTCATGTAAAAAAAGAAGTCATTGGGGGCCAGGTCAAGTGAGTAGGGAGGGTGTTCCAATACAGTTATTTGTTGACTGGCTAAAAACTCCCTCACAGACAGTGCCCTGTGAGCTGGTGCACTGTCGTGATGTAAGAGCAATAAACAGTTGGCAAAAAGTTGAGGTTGTCTAACTTTTTTACTCAGCCTTTTCAGCCCTACCAAACAGGAAACTTGGTTAACTGTCCAGTTGGTACAAATTCAAAATGAATAATCCCTCTGATATCAAAAATGTTTAGCAACATCATTGCAACAAGTTCACAAACTTAATTGTTAGACCTTGTACATTTGGAGTTAAACAAGTGGTTTATTTTATTACTCAAAGACATAAGTGGCCAGCAACCGGATGAAAAGTGATTTCACTTGGGTATTGTGCCAGTAGGGGACTAGGGCTTAGCGGGTGAGTTGGAAGAAGGGGAAAGGACTTTCAATGGATGATTGCTCTAGGGCGCAGAGTACCAGCAGTAATAGATATATTGTATTTCCTCTCTGTGATCCTTCCTGAGGATCTACTTTTTCTCTGTCCCAAGTATCCAACACCCTTCTCATCTCTTCTAAGTGTCCATAAGTCATCATTTCAGAAACTTCCTTGCTTACCCTCTTTTGAAATGCCCTGTGCTTAGAATGATCAAAGTGAAGTGGGCACAATGAATTATGCCAGTATAGGTGTAAACTGAGACTTATGGTCACTATTCACATTCGTGTCAAAAGACCTCACCTCTTTTTTCTCGCTACCCAGATTGCTGTAGGGAAGAAAGCCAATAAACAAAATTGAAGTGATTTTCAGTATTGTAATAAATAATTTCTGGGTGTTGGCAAAAGGGAAATTTACCTTTTAACAGAAGAACAACCTATTTGCCCAAGTTCCTGTAGTTGTTGGACTATTTGGAGTATTTGGCTCACCTGGTCACCTGCTATCTGCCCATTTACTATTCTGAGTAGCTATATCCATGTGATGTGGTCCCTTACTTCTGAATACTGACAACTTCTGGTTCAAGCCATTTACCCTGAAGTAAGGGTACAGATCTCAGATCATAACCAGCTCTCTTTATTCATCTTCTCCTCGCCTACTTGTACTTCCTTCCCTTTCACTATATGAATCCCTGTCCTTTCAAAACATGTACGCTCATTTTTGTCTTTTTCTCTTCTTGGAGGCAGTTTGATATACCACAAAAACTCTGGAAATCATGATCTGGGTTAGAGTAATACTTAAACTTTCTGTGCCTTGATTTTCTTTTCTGTTAAAAGATGGAACTATTAGGTGACACAGGGACACCCCTGTAACTGTAAGATTCTATACTACTTGTCATTTTCTTTTCCTCCCCTTTCTGTGTCAGAATATCCTTTTATCCCTTTATTGCTTATGAATGCCTCTTTTTCCCCCACAACTTATTTTGAAAATTTTCAAACTAACAGAAGCTGTTAAGAATAACATAATGAACATTCATGTCCTTCACCTGTGTTCACCAGTGGTTAACCTTTTCTGCCACATTTGCTTTTTGCTATACATATTACTTTCCTATTGGTGCTGTAATGAATTCCGACTTAGTGGCTTAAAACATCACAAATTTATTATCTCACAGTTCCAGAACTCAGAAGTCCAAAATGAATCTTCCAGGGCTAAAACCAAGATAGCAGCAAGACTGTCTTCTTTCTGGAGGCTTTAGGGGAAAATCCATTCTTTGCCTTCTCCAGCCTTCAGAGGCCACGTGCATTTCGGGTATCACTTCGACCTCTGCTTCATGGTTATATCTTCTCTGACTGTGCTTCCTGCCTACTTCTTATGAGGGTCCTTGTGATTACACTGGACACACATGGATAATCCAGGGTAATCTTCCCATCTTAAGATCCTTCACATCAGAAGGAATGATGTCAGTTTGTCACATCATTGATGATGATGATATCTTTGATCATTTGATTAAAGTGATACCTGCCATATTTCTCCATTGTGGAGGTATCTTTGCAAATAAAGAACTTCTCATTTAATTTACCATGATTTGAAAATTTGAAATACATATTTATTAAATTAATTTCATATGAGTTTCCTTTTTATATATAAGATGCAAATAAGCTAGATTCTTCGTTTGACAATATGAAGTCGTCTTTGATTTATATATTTCCTGTGGTTATTTTCTTTCTTTTCCAGTGATTTAATAGAAAATAATTTTTCTCTGCTTAGGACTTTTCACTGTGAAATGGGTTTGCATACTGAAATATTTACAGATGAAATAAAATGATGTCTGGAATTTGCTTCAGAATAATCCATTGGTGGTTGTAGGGGCGTAACTGAAGCAGGCTTGGCCAAACGTTGATTATTGTTGAAGTTGGTTGATGGGTACACAGGGTTCATCATACTACTGTCCTCTATTTTTCATGTTTGAAATTCTTTATTAAAAATGTTTAAGGAGCATTTGAGATGTTGCTCCCCGGCATATGTTAATCAATTTTGCTCAAATAAATTGTTATAAAATTTCAAAAAAAATGTAAAAAAACCTGAAAATGAATAGACACAAGAAATTTTGAGAATTGTGGCGATATTAGATATTCAAGACCTTGTGAGATGCTGGACCATGTGTGCTTCATTCAGCAAATACTGTTTGAGTGCCTGCTCTGTGCCAGGCACTTGGTTAGAACTGAAGGCATTGTCTTCAAATAATGCCACAAAGAGTGAAAGATACAAATAAACCATTTCAAGACAATGGGATGGCTATAATAGAGGTATAGTGATATACCAAGGACAAAGCTGATTTAATGGCAGTCGTCAGGTAAATCTTAACAGAAGAAATGACACATAAACTAAATACTTCTCTATGGGATAGCTTTTTGCAACTTTGTATATATCTTCTGTAATGAATGTATCTAGATTTTCGTCTTTTCTGGGGTCAGTTTTGATATTAATATTACCTTATAAAAGTCATCCATATCATCCATGCTTTCAGAATTATTTGTCGAGTTTGGCAAATTTTATATCAATTTTTAATTTTTGTTTTTTTTTGTTTATATCTTGTGATTTTTCCCCCCTACCCTCCAACCAACTGAGCCATCCTGGGGGGCAGCTCAGCTCAAGGTGCTGTGTTCAATCTTAGTTGTAGGGGGCGCTGCCCACCATCCCTTGCGGGACTCGAATTGTTGAACCAGCACCCTTGTGGTTGAGAGCCCACTGGCCCATGTGGGAATCCAACCGGCTGCCTTCGGAGTTAGGAGTTCAGAGCTCCAACCACCTGAGCCACTGGGCCGTCCCTCTTGTGATTTTTTTTTTAAAACAATGCTTCCTCTGTTTCTGAGATTATTTCCCCATTAATATTTTCATTGCTGTGTAGTATTTCATGAGCGGAATTACCAGTTTTTTAATCCATTTTCTTGTTGGTAGACATGTAGGTTGTTTTCAGTTTGGGGCTCTTTCGTCCCATTTTCTGATTGTTTATGTCAGGAGGATATGACTGGTATCAGTTATTCTATCATGGCAGAGAATACGTCCATTTAACGTACTGCTGAATTTTATTTGGTAATGTTTTATTTCAAATTCATTAAATAATGTTTATAATGAGGTTGGTTATGGCAGTGGCTCTCATTTTTGAGTGATACTACAGGCCTGACCCTATTCTTCTCCCTTTGTAGGGGTTAGAAATGTAAGGTGGGGGGGTTGTTTGTAACAATGACTAGGAGTCACATTTGGCATTTAGTGGATGAGAGCACAATGCTAACTATCTTGCAATGCAATTGTCTGAATTTTCTCCCCTCACTTTTTTGGGGGCGTCCAAGAGCTTTCTTTGTCCAATTTTGGTTAAAGGCTTCTATCAGCCTCCTAAAATGAGTTGAGAAGTTCTGTATCTTTTGTCGTACTCTAGAATAATTTAACTAACTCATCTTGAAGGTTTGGTAGACCTGGTTAAAACCAACTATGCTTGTTATCTTTTAGACCTTTGATTCTATAGTTCTTTTGTACAGTTAGTTTGGGTAACTTACATTTTTCTAGCAAAAGCACCCATTTCATTTGCATTTTAAAGTCTTTTTGATGTAAAGTTTTAATAGTGTGCACATATGATTTTTTTAAAAAAATCTCCTTACATCTCCTTTTTCACTTCTGATAGGATTTTTGTTTTATTTCTTGAATAGATTTGGCAGGACTTTATCTAATTTTTAAATTTTAATTCCTGTTTTACGTTTTTTTAAATGTCTACTTTGTCCTCTTTGCTAATTTCTTGATTTAAATGCCTCATTAATATATATCTTTCACTTTCTTTTTGGTATATAGCACTGGCCCACCATTGCTCTGGCTCTTATACTTACTTATGGCTTGCACTTAGTTTCTCTAGGGGCTCTTTTGGGAAGAATGGCTCATAACTACTGAATAGGCTTCTCTTGTACCTCTATTGGGCTGCAGGTTTTAGTTCTCTAGTTTTGGAGTTTTTCTGATCACAAGATACATGAGTACAAAGTTTAACATTTAGATAAAGGCTACCGTAGTCACCAACTCCAATTCAAGACCACTCCGCAGAGATTGCTGCTATTTATGATCTGCATCAGTCTTAGAAATGTGAACCATATTGTGTGTGTGTGTGTGTGTGTGTGTGTGTTTTGATAACAAGTGGTATTTTACTGTATTTATTATTCTTAACTTGCTCTTCTCATTCAGTGGTGTATTTTGGAGATCTTTCCGTGTCTACAATATAGAATTTTTAAATAACTGCATAGTGTTCCATAGTATGTGCATACCATAGTTTATTTAGCCACTTGCCTATCAATGATATTTAGATATTTCCAGGAATTTATTTTTTTTGAGTCCTACAAGCAGTGCTGCTGTAAGACATTGTTGTACATTCTTGTGTTCCTCTGTGAATACTACTCTATGCAAATGTAATTAAATGGGAGATAGAGATGTATGTTTTTACAGATTTTGCCCATTTGCCCTTTGGAACGTGTACACCAATACACATTCTTTTCAGCAGCACCAGTTTTCCATATCTTTAGTCTACTTTTATTACTATTTTTGCAAAACTGGTATATGAACCAAAGGAACTCATTTTCTATCTGGTTTCTACCTTCCTAAAATTCTTAAAAACTCCTAATCCACTGTTGGCATCTTTCTGTGCTATATGAATAGTCTTCTATGTGTATGTTTCATTTTTCTGTATGTATCTTTGCTATCATAATATAATTTTAGAAGAAAGGAAAGGTGAGCACATGCGTTTAACCCACTATTCTGAACTGTCACAAATGCTGGAGTTTTGGCCGTGAGTACTAACTTGCTTTTGCGTGCCAGCCTCTACATTCCCACAATTTAAATTTGTGTATCAACATAAATCTCTATGTGTCATGGATCTTTGGGGCCAACGATTAAATGCTTGAAACAACAAATGTAAATGTAAACTATGAATGCTAAGATTCTACTATACTTTGTTCAGAAGAGTATTTTAAAAATGTAACCTTTACTGAATCATTATTAGGGAATCCGTCACATTAATAAAAATGTAACAATAATCAGTTTTGAAATTTTCATTTTTAGGTATTAGAATATTTAAATGATCTGAAACAATATTGGAAAAGAGGATATGGATATGCTATTAATAGTCGATCCAGCTGCGGCCTGTTTCAGGATATCTTCCAGCATTTGGACAAAGCAGTTGAACAGAAAAAAAGGTAAACACTTAAAAAAAATTTTGATATATATTCTGAGTGCCCAATTAAGCTTCTGGAAAATGTTTTATAATGGGTGGTTTTAAAAATTAGATTTTGCTTATGTATTTTAAAAAAAGTTTAATAAATTATACTGACAAAATAATTAGATGACATATTTGTTATAAAGCATATAAACCCTCCATTCAACCCAAGAACTAGAACATTATCAATAATTTACATTTTTTGTTTATGAATATTCCTTTATGTATATCTTTCCAACTTCCTGCTTCCCCTTGCCTCCTCTACTCCCTATCCTCTATAACTGCTATTCTGATTTGGTGGATATCATTCCTTTGGCTCTCTAAAAATAGTTTTTATTATGAATGTATGTGTGCCCAAACAATATGTTTAGTTTTGCTTAGAGTCATATGCTTGTTGTCTTCTGGGACTTTCCTTCCCTCCCCTCAATATTAATATTTATAATATTGATCGTGTTGTATAGTCTGGTTTATTCATTTTTATTACAGTATAATATTTAAAAGGTGCAATACTCAGTGAATAAATACCACAATTTATACCATTTTCTCTTGTCAGTGGGCATTTGCGTAGTTTCTATTTTTTGTTATTACAATGTAGTTATACATGGCTCCTGGTAGGAATTGCAAAATGTTTTTATTTTAAATGAGAGTTTCTCATCATGAAGCCTTTGTTGACGTTGATAATTTTCAAGGTTTTTAAAAAACTTTTTATAATTTGAACCTTTGATATAGTCTAAACCCCATTTTATTTGACTCATGCTTTCATGAAAGCTTATTTGTTCACAGTTGGAGACAAAACTCATGCTGTAAAGATTGAGAAACACTGAAGATGGTGTATCTGATTGTGTCTCTGATTAAGTTTTATATACATATATAGAGAGAAAGAGCGGAACTTTTCTGTGTGTCAATACGACTCTGGTTTATGAAATTTTCTTGGGTTTGATGGGAGTTTAGGTAAGAAAACCAGATTTTTTAGTTTCTGCTAACCACTTTTGTGGGGGGAGGAACAGCCAAGGCAAGTTCCGTCTTTGAGATAGGCATCAACTTTTCTACTTAGTTTTATGAATGGTTTAAAAACCCTTAGACTTTATGAGATAACAAAGCTTTACTATTTGTTCATTGTTTGTCCTATTGTTGAATGACAATTTAAAATGTATCAGAAAGATTCTTAAATAACTTTTGCTATTACAATTTTATACCAGACTTAAAGCTTAAATAAGAAGTTTATCGTTGGTGTTTTAAAATAAGTATTTGTGTATACTGAAAACTACAAAACATTACAGAAAGAAATTAAAGATGACCCAAATAAATGCAGAGCTGTGCTATCTTTATGGATTGGAAGACTTTGATCTTCTGTTGACTGAGTGCAATCTCTATCACAATCCCAGTAGATCTCTGTGTAGAAATTGAGACGCTTATTCTAAAATTTACGGAGAAATGCGAAAGATCTAGAAGAGCTAAAGCAATTTTGAAAAAGGAGAACAAAAGGACTTATACATACCTGACTTCAAAACTTATTATAAAACTGTAGCCACAGGCAATTTGATCAATGGAATAGAATAAAGTCAAGAAATAAACTCATATATGGTCAGTTTTGACAAAGATGCCAACGTAATGCATTGGAGAAAAGGACAGTCTTGTTAACAAATGTTGCTGGAACAATCAGATATTCGTATGGTAGAAAATGACACATAAATCCTTACTTTACACTATACAGAAAAATGGATCATAGATTTAAATGTAAAATTGAAAAACTTCTAGAAGAAATTATAGGACCAACAACCTAAATATAAGAGCTAAAACGGTGAAACTCTTAAAAGGAAACATAGGAGTAAATCTTCATGATCTTGATTTGGCAAAGATTTCTTAAATACAACAAAAGCACGAGCCATAAAAAAATTGATAAAATGGACTTTGTCAAAATGAAAAACCTTTGAGCTTCAAAAGGCATTAGTTGGAAAAGGAGAAAACAAAGAATAGACTTGGAGAAAATATTTGTAAGACAGAGAGAGAGAGAGAGAGAGAGAGAGAGAGAATTAAGGATTTGAATCCAGAGTATACAGAGAAGTTACATCTCACTAATAAGGAGACAATCCAATTTTTCAAAAGGGCGAAAGATTTGAACAGACACTTCACTAAAGAAGATATATGGATGGGAGTTAAGTACATGAAGGATGGTCAACATCATTTGATGTTAAAACTACAGTGAAATGCCACTAACATACCCCCTAAACTGTCTGTGAAATAATAGAAAAAATATATACTGATTCCTGACATGGGCCTCCTAAAATGCTTGTCATTTCCTTGGTTATAGGAGTGTCTTTTTTCCTAGTGCGGCAATTAGGTGGGCTCCTAAATGGCTCCATGATGAAGACTGGTCCCTGGAAAGACTAACTCATGTTTAGAAGCTTGCAACCTTCAGCCCTAACCCCCATCCTCTTGAGAAAGAAGGGCTGGAAATGGAGTTAATGACCAATTATGTGTTATGTGATGAAGCCACCGTAAAAATCCAAAGAAGTATGGGGTTTAGGGAGCTTCTGGGCTGCTAAGAGAGTGATGTGCTTGGAGAGGGCATGGAAACTCTTGCCCCTTCCCATGTACCTTGCCCTGTGTTTCTGTCCCATCTAGATGTTTGTCTGTATCCTTTGTCATATTTTTTTTAATAAGAAACTGGAAAATGTGTTTTTCCTGAGGTCTGTGAGTTGCTCTAGCAAATTAATTGAACTGAGGAGGGGGTTGTAGGAACCACTGATTTGTAGCCACGGTGGACAAAAGTTGTGGGTAACCTGGGGACATACTACTTGAAATTGACACCTGATGTAGAGGGCAGTCTTGTAGTACTGAGCCCTTAACCTGAGGGATTTTACTCTATCTCCAAGTAAATAGTGTCGGAATTGAGTTCAATTGTAGGTGGTGTCACAGAGAATTGCTTGATGTGGGGAAAAACCCAGACATTTGGTGACCAGAAGTGTTGTGAGTGTGGTAGAGTGTGAGAGGAAAGGAGAAACACAGGAGGAAAAGACTGGCTATTTTTCTTATTCACTGGCTAAAATTTTAAAAGGTATTGTCGTAAGTGTTGATGAGATTTGGAGAAACTGGGAACCTCATACATTTCTAGAGGGAATTTGTACAGCTACTTTGGTAAAATTTGGCAGCTCATTAGAAAGTTAAATGTATATTTACTATATATGATTTAGCAAATCCAGTATTAAGTACCCGAAAGAAGTGAAAATATGTCTATACAAACTTCTGTGTGAATGTTTACAACAGTATTATTCATAGTGGCTAAAAACTGTAAACAACTCATATGTCCATCAACTGATAAATGCATATATACAATGTGGTTTTCCATATGATAGAATATACTCAGCAATAAAAAAGAATGAACTATTGATAGATGGCAACAAAATGAATGACTTCGAAAACACACTAACTAAAAGAAGCCACTTTCATGAGATGATATATTAAATGATTCTGTTTATTACAAATTTCTAGAAAAGGTAAAACTTGACAGATGATAGTAGGTCAGTGGTTGCCTGTATCTGGACATAGGAACAGAAATTGACTGCAAATGGGTCCAAGGGAATTTTTTAAGATTATAGAAGTGTTCCCAAGCTGGATTGTGAAGATTGCATACACAGTTGTTACATTTACTAAAATTCATCTAACTTAATAATTAAAACAGGTGCATTTTATGGTAGTTAACAATATACACCAATAAAACTTTTAAATCAATATGAGTATTTAATAAAAGGAAAAGTAGGGGAGAAAAGAAATGAAATATTTTTTTAAAGTAGAAATAATTTTTTTAAAAAGTAGAAATAATTTTTAAAGAATTTACTAACTCAAAAAAAATTCTCTTTCCTTAGAGATTTTTACATGATACCAAAATGGTTATGACATGTAATTGTTAAAAATGTGTTTTTAAATTATTAGTTCACTTCTCTGGCTTAATAAAATATATTGGAAAATAATTGAATTTTTTTTTTTAATTAGGACTCTTCCAATCCCAAAGAGCAATTACTTTTTTAAAAAAAAAAAATCGATGTTATTTTTTAGAACACTTTTAGGTTCACAGAAAAATTGAGTGGAAAGTAAAGAGATTTCCAATACCCCCCCAGCCCCTCCGACATATACACAGCCTTCCTCACTATCAGAATCCCATACCAGAATTATTTTTATTTTTCTTCAGTTTTATTGAGAAAATAGTTCATATGCAATGTAATTCACCCATTTAAAGTGTACGATTCAATAGCTTTTAGTATATTCACAGAATTGTGCAACCATCTCCGCTGTTTAACTTTAGAATATTTTCATTACCTCAAAAAGAAACCCCATGCCCAGTAGCAGTCCCTCCCCATTTACACTAGCCCTCTTATCACTAGGCAACAATTAATCTACTTTCTTTCTCTATGGATTTACCTTTTCTGGACATTTCATATAAGTGGAGTCATGTACGTTGTTCTTTGTGACTGGCTTCTTTGACTTAACATAATGTTTTCAAGGTTCATCCATGTTGTAGCATGTATCACTACTTCATTCTTTTTTTTTATTAAAAAAATTATGGAACGCTCCACGAATTTGCGTGTCACCCTTGCACAGGGGCCATGCTAATCTTCTCTGTATCGTTCCAGTTTTAGTATATGTGCTGCTGAAGCAAGCACTACTTCATTCTGTTTTTATGGCTGAATAATATTCCATTGTATGAATGAAGGTGCCGTATTTTGTTTATCCTTTCATTAGTTGATGGGTATTTGGGTTATGTCCACTTTTTGACTGTTGTAGTGCTACTGTGAACATTTGTGCACAGATTTTTGAGTGGACATCCTTTCATTTTGCTTGGGTATGTGCTTAGGAATGGAATTTCTATAGAGTCATTAATTTCAACAGAGATTGCTAAGGAATATTAAAACTGTAGATGTGTAGTCTATCCCTGACATGCACTGCTTCCTGGGTGTGATCTGAAGATAAAACATTCCAAGTTGAGGTGAGCCTGTTTATAGTAATCTGGATCATCTGCTGGGAGGTTTTATTTGTTTTGTTTTTATCTTAAAATTAAATTTCAATTTTTGGTTTATTTTCTTATAATTTGCTTGTCCCACCCACAAGTGAAGTCCAGAGGGGAAAGTGCAACTGAGTACCCCATTATGTTAGGTAGTAATTGATAACTGATTGTGTTGTTATATACTTAGAAGCTAATGGTAGGCTAATTTTCACGCATGTTTTGTGGAATCAGATACAGTAATGTAGAGGCAATGTGATATAGTTGGCAGATTCTTGGATTTAGTTTGAGCCTTGGTTCTGCTTTACTGATGCTGCAGATTCTTGACTTCGAAAAAGGGACTATCTCACCTGACTGATGGGTTGTTGTGATAATCAAGTGAGGTGAGTCTGTTAAAGCACTTAGTGTAATGCGATATACAAATATGGTATTATTGTATATGAGAGTTCTTTGGTTAAAGCATGTCCTCAATGTCTTTTGTCAGACTCTCTTCATATTTGCATGGTCTTGAGCTCATTTATTAGACTAATTTCCTTTTCTTCGGCAAGATGGAGAAAATCTTTATTCCTTTTGTATGATTACTCTTTTATTGTGAATTGAAAAGAAGTCATTCATCAGTGTTTTAAATACCTACTATGATATATGTCAGGCAGTATTTTAGGAGCTGGACACAGTGATAAGACAGTCATTATACTTTGTGACTTACAATCTAGAGAAAATAGAAATGCATATAAAGGCCATGGGTCATGGTGTAATTCTTTATGTAAGATTGTGAAACAGTGTAAAAAGTTAAAGGACAGAGAGTTTGACCTTATGAGACAGGAAATCATTTTGGCCACAGCCTCCTTTTCTGAGGGAGGGGAGTCAGCAGTGATTGTGAAGAAACTTGTCAGGTCCTTTTCAGGGACTGGTTATCTCTATGTTAAAAGACTGATTAGGGTTTCAAAAAAAAATACCTATTTAACTGAATCAAGATTAAGTTTTTTTAAATAGGTAAAGGGAAGGAAGTATATTTAGAGACATAAGGTTTCTCTCAAAAACAGATTGACACCAATTTTATGAGCAGTGCCAAAATTCAGAGTATGTCTAAAGAAAACCAACATGTGCTCAGCACAGAGAGAATAATAGGGTTTAAAAAAAATTAATAAACTTTATTTTTTAGAGTGGTGTTAGGTTCACAGCAAAATTGGATGGAAATTACAGAGAGTTCCACATACCACTCCCTTCTTCACATATGCAGCCTGCCCCACCATTAGTATTGCGCACTAGTATGGTAGAATAATATTTTAATAGAGTACTTTATCTTTGTATTTTTTCAGATCTATTCTATCAAAACGTTAACCTCTTTTCTTCACTCTTAAAATTTTTTTTTGGATTTGGATTTAGAGTTTATAAGTATGTTTATATGTGTGTATATATATCAGCAATATTTTGTTGTTAATGTTTTCTGTGAAAATCTTTTTCTTAGTTCCAAAGCTCCCAGGCTACTTTTTGCCTTCTGCATCTCTCCTCTACCCCACGTTGAGATTGTTCAAATACACAGGTTATCTTTTTATTAGCATTAAATTTAATTAACATTAAATCAGATGTTCTCCAATGTTTCTGAATAGCTTTCAACATAATTTTAATAGCATAATTTTACTTCACAGAAAAATAAAAGATTTCAAATAATATTGACAACTGTCAACATTTCTGTTAACTATAACCAGCCCTCCAAATTCAAGGTCCTTGACTTCCACCAGGATCTTGACTTTGATTTTCCCTCTTGTGCTGTCACTACAGTGATGGGATTAAAGTGAAAACCATTAAGTTTGCTATTTAACCAGCTATTGCTATTTAAGCAGCTGTGATTAGAAAAGTAGATTGAATTTACTAAAGAAATGAGATATACGTGGATTTTATTCTTCTTTCCTCCCCCATTATTTCTGTTACATAATTTCATCTTTTTAGATTGGGGAATTTATAAGTCATTTCTCAAAGACTTTTCAAAGTAAGGTTTCTATCATGGACTGTAATTGGTCCTCATGAGATACTCCATTTTGTCAGGGATACTCTCAGACACCAAAATTAATTGCCTGTATATTTGTTACTGTCATTAAATAATTCTCATTGAGTTTTTTCTACCTTTTCACTGACTCTCAAGTCTGTAATATAGTCATATTTCATTGAGCAACAGTAAGGCTTTTTAAGGTTGTGTAGTTCCACATTTTAACATAAGATGGCAGCATTGAAATAAATGAGTAAAATAGCTATTTTGGTCAATTAGCCCATTGTAATAGGAGAGCTGTGTCTTTTCCAGTTCTTAGAAATGTATGCAGATTCTAACAGGTCCTCAGAACCTGTTCTTGTTTGTCTTTTTGATAACTTCCTGAAGTCAGTGTTCCATAGAGTTTAACTCAGTGTACCTAGAGTCTCTTTTGGTGCCAGTTACTGAAAGATGCTGGCTATATAAGGTAAAAATTAGTATAACTAGCCTGTCTGTGCTCTGAATTCAGATTCAAATGTCCAGCTGCCTTTTGGAAAGACACTTTTTGATGCTCAGTGCCTAAGAACAAGCCTGGGATGCAGTTGGTGCTCAATATGTATTTGAAAGAATGTCCACAATCCTTTTTCTCCTGTGGTCCCTATTTTAGTGCCGTCATCACCCTCCCAGGCATCCAGGGCGCAAACCTCTGCATCGTTCTTGGCTGTCTGCCTCATTTTCTACATCTACTCACCTTGTGGTGGTATTTTTTTCTTTTGTGTTTGTTGTTTTGCTTCTAGTTTTATATCAGTTCCTTCAACTTTTCTTCGCACTGTTTTTACCGCCTTAATTCACACTATCTTCTCTCTCCTAGATTTTAGCAGCTGCTTACTAAGAGCTTTCCTGATTTCAGTGTTAACTCCCATTCCACTCCAAAACATCTTATTATGTAGGCAATAGAAGGTGTACAGAAGGGAATGCAGTTATTTACTGTCTCAAAGAACTCATGTCCTAGTTTGGAGGATATTTGTATAACTGCAATAAAACAAAAATGTGCTGAAGGAAAACTAATTTGAACTGTGAGATTTGGTAAAGGCTTTAGGGAAGGGAGGAGTCTCTGAGATTGTTTACTGAAGACTTTTACTAACCTCGGCATTCACTCCTTAATACTTGTTTGCTTGTTTGTTTGTTTTTTAAATAGCTTTATTGAAGTATATTTGATGTAAAGTAAACAGCACATATTTAAAGTGTACAATTTAATGAATTTTTGTGTATGTGTATACCCATGAAATCATCACCACAATTAAGGTAATGAAATATCCATCACATGCAAAAATTTCTTTGTGAGTCTTTCTAATTTACTTCCTACCCCCATTCCACCCAGGCCAACCACCGATCTGTTTTCTATCACTATAGATTAATTTGTATTTTCTAGAATTTTATATAATGGAACCACATAATGTGTACATTTTTTTGGTACGGCTTCTTTCACTCAGCATAATGGTTATGAGATTTAACCCTGTTGTTCTGGATATCAGTGGTTCATTCCTTTTTTAAGGCTGAGCAGTATTCCTTATATGGATACACCACAATTTGTTTATTCATTCTCCCTATGATGGATATTTGGGTCATTTCCAGTTTGAAGAGATTACAAATAAGCTGCTGTGAACATTTCTGGTCTTTATGTGAACATATGCTTTCATTTCTCTTGGATAATACCTAGAGATGGAATAGCTGAGTCACATAAGTGGATGTTTAACTTTTTAAGAAACTTCCAAATTCTTCCCACCAGTGTGTAAGAGTTCCAATTATTCTACGTCGTAGCCAACACTTGGTATGGTACGTAGGTCTTTTCATTTTAGCCATTATGATGGGTGTTTAGTTGCATCTCATTGTGATTTTAGTTTGTATTTCCCTAAAAACTAGTGATATTGAGCATTTTTTCATGTGCTTTTTATCATCCATATGTTTGCTTTGGTGACATGTCTGTTGAAATCTTTTGCCAATTTTTAATTGGGTTGTTTATCATCTTACTGTTGGTAAGAGTTCTTTTTATATGTTCTAGGTACAAGTCCTTTCTGAGATTTATGCTTTACAGATATCGTCTCCGTTTTGTTTTTGTAATAATGTCTTCTATGGGCTGATTTTACCCCACTATTGAGGCAATTCCTTCTGAACATCTATTTGGTACCCTATGTATTTTGAGGTTTTCCTAGTCTAGCTTGTGGGAACATACTGGTCCTGTTTTAGCTTTGGGAATTTTTTTAACTGTTTCTTTTCAATGTTTTTTCCCCTCTGGCTATGGCTAGCTTTCTCACATGCATGTGCTTGTTATTACTAGCTGAAAACTTGAGGGGAGTCCCTGCAGATCCTTCTTCTCTATACTTTATCCTGTGAATTCCAGCCGTGGGACCCACCCCCATCCCCCACCCTCAAATCTCAATCCATTCTCATTTACTCAGGAAGAGAGCCCTGCTTTTTTTGGGTCCCCTTCCCTGTGCTGCATCCTGGAAACTCTAGGCAGTAAGCTCCGGCAGTTGTTGGGGTTCACCACATTTGACTTCTCTGCTCTTATTCTATTGTTGAATGTCTGAAAGTTTCTGTTTCATATATTTTGTATGGCTTTATAGTAGTTTAAGGCAAGAAGGTAAATCCGGTCCCTGTTATTTCATCTTGGATGGAAGCAGAAGTTATTTCTGTTTTTTTTGCTTAAGAAAAAACTTTATGCTTGAGTCATTTTAGTTCCACATTTCTATTAAGCTGTCAAATAGATGCTTCTCAAAATGCCTCATTAGAGCTGATGTTTCAATCAGATGTATTATTTTTTTCCTGGTAATTTTCTTCCCAAAGCATCTCATATCTCTGTCAGTTCATGTTGCTTATTTGTACATTTATGTAAGTATGGGGATTATGTGGATCATGTTTAAAAACACTTTACTTAACATTGGTTGAGTGTGAAACATGAATTAAGAGCTTAGAAAGTACATTTAGGGGAAGAGCATGCAATTATTAGTCGTTTTTCTGGTTGAGTTTTTTGAATGACTTGAAGTATTTTTTTGAGGTGTTTTATCTACTGTGAACACACACAGTCATCAACCCTTACTTAACAACATAATTTTAGACTTCAAATTAAATTTAGTTTTTATGATGATTTAATAAACTCTCCTTACCAACTTATATAAGTAAAAGAGGGATGTAATTTGGAGAATGGCATTTTATTTTGCTACATAACATTAGGTAATTCATTTGTCTTTTCCGTATTGCTAAAGAGAGGGTTTGACCAGATCTCAACCCTAAAGCATTGATTGCTTCTGTGTTTCTATATATACGTTCATATGTATTACTCGTTTGTTTTCTTGTATTTATATGCTTATATTTATTTTTATACTTTACATTTTCTAGGTTTTTGTTTTTAAAGCTAAAATGTAGCTCTTTTAAAGTGGTTTTGTCACTTCTCAGAAAATGTGACATACCAAGTTTAATACATTTTTTATAAGAGGGAGAGAGCAGGGTTAAAGATGTCTTGTTCCTTGCCTTTTTTGTTCTTTGGGAGATTATTCTGTTAAGAATTATAAAGAAAGAATAATCATTACAATTAGGGGATATAAGTTAATTTGAGAAATGTGACCGATAGAAATCTGTGTTTGTTCATGGATCAAAAGATGGAGTCAGAATACAGAAGAAACAGAAAGATTTTAAAAAATAGGGAAAAAACCAAAACGAGACAATAAAGAAAAAAGTAAAGAAAGTCCAAAGCAAATTATAGAATGTCTGCTTCTTAATTCGATGTTAAGTATGTAAATATAAAATGTAAATTTAATTCATCTGTTGACATTTTAAATATAAGACTCATTAGAATAAAGTTATTAGATGTCTCTGGAGTACACATGATATAGGAGACATAATCCAAGGTGGAACAGAATTGTTGGTGCACTATTCCTCAGGATGTCAGATTGTAATATAATATATAGCACAAGGATTCTTGGGGTGTAGAGAGTCTGAATTCCCAAAACTGTATTCAGGTTTTTATTGTTATGTCCATTTCTCTGGGATGAAGTCCCATTCCTTTAGTCAGATTCTCAAATGGTTTTATGTCCTCCAAAGTTAAAAACTACAGGTGCAGTGGGTATTGAATATGCTTATTTACTGATTGCCTTGGCAGCCTCCTTTAAAAAATCTTCCTGCCAAAATACTGTATTCTTTTGTTAAAGATAAAAACATAGTCCTTTCTGTTACAGAATCCTGAACCTCACAACTCTGTTGAATGTTCATGACAAAGAAAGACACATGGGACCATAGATAGAATGGAATGTAGCAACCTTTTTGCTCTCAGCAATCTCATGAAAAAATTACATGCAGTGGCCTTATATTAGGTATAGAGTAAAGTAAGTGACCTTTTTACGCATTCTTTCCCCTTTTGTCCTCTCATACATTATTTTCTTTCTTGTTCTCAGCAATTTTAGGTTTGTAGCAAAATAGACAGTATAGAGAATTCCCATAAACTACCTGCCTCCCCACCTCCTTTACTATTGACATTTCACACGCCAGTGGTACATTTGTTATAATTGATAACCCCACATCGAAGTATGATTATCACCAAAGTTCATAGTTTACATTAGGGTTCACTGTTGGCGGTGTACATTCCCTGGGTTTGAACAAATGCATGATGACATGTATCCGCTATTGTAGTATCATACAGAATAGTTTCTCTGCCCTAAAAATGCTCTGTTCTTTGCCTGTTAATCCTTCCCTCCCCAACAACCCCAGGTAGCCACTGGTCTTTTTATAGTCTTTATAAAAGTTTTACCTTTTCCAGAATGTCATGTAGTTGAAATCATACACCATGTAGCCTTTTCAGATTGGCTTTTTTCACTTAGTGATATGCATTTAAGTTTCCTCCATGTCTTTTCATGGCTTGATAGCTCATTTCTTTTTAGCACTGAAGAATATTTCATTGTCCGGATGTACTACCATTATTTACCCATTCACCTACTAAAGGATATCATCTTGGTCCACTTCTAAGTTTTGACAGTTTTGAAAAAAGATGCTATAAACATCTATGTTCAGGATTTTATGTGGTCATAAGTTTTTAATTCCTTTGCGTAAATACCAAGGGGTGCAATTGCTGGATTGTGTGGTAAGAGTATGTTTAGTTTTCTAAGAAACTGCCTGACTGACTTCCACAGTGGCTGTATCATTTTGCATTCCCACCGCAGCGACTGAATGAAATCTCGTTGTCAGCAATTGGTGCTGTCAATATTCTGGGTGTTGGCCATTCTAAAAGGTATATAGTAGTATCTCGTTGGTTTAATTTGCAGTTCCCTAATGACATGATGTTGAGCAACTTTTCATGTGCTTACTTGCCACCAGTATATCTTCTTTGGTGAGCTGTCCAGGTCTTTTGTCCATTTTTTAAATTGGATTGTTTGTTTATCATTGTTGAGTCTCAGGGGTTCTTGGTATATTTTAGATAACAGTCCTTTATCAAATGTGTCTTTTGCAAATATTTTCTCACAATGTGTGACTTGTCTTCTCATTCTCTTGGCATTGACTTTAGTAGAGCAGAGTTTTTGATTTGAGTGAAGTCCAGCTTATCAGTTATTTTTTTCTTGGATTGTGCCTTCAGTGTTGTATCTGAAAAGTCATTGCCATACCCAAGGTCATCTAGGTTTTCTCCTTTGTTATCTTCTAGGAGTTTTTATTGTATTGAGTTTTACATTTAAGTCCATGATTTTTTTTTGAGTTAATTTTTGTGAAGGGGTAAGGTCTGTGTCTATATTCATTGTTTTGCACGTGGATGTCTAGTGTTCCAGCACCATTTGTGAAAAGACTGTCTTTGCTCCATTGTTTTGTCATTGATCCTTTGTCAAAAATCAGTTGACTGTATTTGTGGGCATCTATTTCGGGCTTTTTAGTCTGTTCTATTGAACTGTTTGTCTATTCTTTTCACCAGTACCACACTGTCTTGATTACTGTAGCTTCTGTAATCGAGATTGATCTGTATAAGAAGATAATATTCATGGCATTTATTTAAAAATTGCACTTTCTCTTCCTATTGAAAATTGCCTGGAATTCTAAAATGAAAAGGTTTTTTTAAATTTAGATGTGTCAAATGAACAGTTGCTTTTTTGATATTGATATGGCTTCCTGTGTAAACTAACATATAAACTTACTTGATTTCCCATAAAACTCCCAATAAACATTTTTAAACACAATTTTCTTTAACTTCTCAAAAATAGCTGATTTTAACATGTGGCTGACAGTAAGGCAGTCAAAAGGAAAAAAAACATGGAGTTTATTGCTTTTATATAAACCTAAGGAACCTTCAGATTTAAAACTTAAATTTGGGTCACAACCTAGATTTGATTTCTTCTATAGCTTGGATGTAATTTTTGGGAATTTGAACTCTTATTACTTTTTTTTTTGAACTCTTATTATTTGTACATAGACTTGTTGGTCTCTTTCCTTCCCCCAGCACACTTTGTTTTTTATGTATGTTTATTTGTCTTAACTCTCTTTTTGTATTTCTATTTATTTAATTGACTTTTGAATCCAAGTATGTAAGGCTGTCCACACCACTGTCTGCCCTGTGCTGTCCGATGCAATAGAACAGCCACTAGCCACCTGTGGTCATTCAGCACCTGAAAATGGCGCTGCTCTAAATTGAGATGTGCTGTAAGTGTAAGGTACACACTGCATTTTGAAGACTGGTAGAAAAAAGAATGTCAAATACATAGTAATTTTTATGTTAATGTTGAAACTGGAATATTTTGTATTATGTATTTCTTCTATCTTGTCCCCAGTTTATTGGAGTTCTTCAGTGAGGAAAAGAGGAGCAAGTTACAGACCATTAAGTCTTTCAGTGAGAAAATAGGGGTATTGCTGCCTTCTTCCTGACACCTTGTATGTCCTGGTAGATCTCACAGAGAGCAATAAGGGAGCATTGATTTTAGGGTGGTTCCTGGCTTTAAAGTTACTACCTCATGGCTAGAGGACTTAAACTGTAAATCAGTATTTTCACTGCTTGTTTTTCTTTAATTTGTATCACTATTAATTTCCATTATATTTCCTTTATGGCAGTGGTATTAGCTTTGACTTGCATATATTCAAACGTATAAAGGGGCCTGGCAAGTAACGAATGAATGAATCCATCCTACATTAGACATCGTGAAGTGACATATGTTCTGTGCAACAGGTATATGTCCTTTCTGGAGAAAGCCCGCATTCCTGTTAAGCAGATATTATTGCCTTATGGGAATGTATGTTGCCAGAGCTTTCAGTTTTTCAAGAGGAGCCAAAAGTCTGGATTATTAAGAATCTGAAATCTCCCAATTTTGAAATACTGACACATAATGCAAAATTGAAAAATATCTGTACAGGTCAAACCAAATATAGGTGTGGTCTGAATGGTACTGCTTTGTAACTTCAGACCTAAGGGGATGCTTCTTGGAAATAAATGGCGGTTTTAGATACTTTAGGTGACCTAATTAATGTATATCAGTTAAGAGGCTTACAATCACCTGTTGATGAATAGTTTTTAAATTTCACACCTTTTAACGAATAGGAATCTCGAAATAGTGAATAATTGTGAAATAGTATGTTACACTTTCTGTTTTTTTGTGGGGGTTTTTTGAGTATGTGTGTCTAGTATAATTGTATTTTCTATAGGGATGTTTTTCTACTCTTTATTCTCTTACTTTTCTGTTGCTCATTTTAATGTGAATTTGTTTTTCAGAATTTAGAAGAAGGCTCATGTCAGATTGCTTTACTAACTCACAGAGCTCGTGTGTGTATGTGTGTGTGTGTGTGTGTGTGTGTGTGTTGTGTACTGTTCAGAAATATGGTAGGTTGCTTTCTGAGATTACCTGGTTTTAGTACCCTCCCCCCACTTTTATCTGGACCTACTCTTTCCTTTATCTCTGCTGTTCTTCTCCTGCTTAGTCTTGACCCCACTCTCAGCAGTTTCTCCTTAGCATGGACTCTGTCCTGGCATAGAGCCTTGGATGGCTTTTTAGAGCGTTCACGGGGCTAGATTTCTTCAGCCCCAGAAGAGGACTATTGGTTATCCTCCCTGGCACTCTCCAAATACTAGTATGGGCTAAACCCTTCCCAAGTTCAGCTGCTAAGTCGCACCATCTGTTTTTATGTGGAAAGTGAGGAAGGTTCAAAAACTGCTGTAAATGCTGCTCTCTCCCAGAAAATCCAGAGGCACTAAATTTGTAAACTAATGTGTGGGGTCATGGCAAGAAGTCAGATGGTTACTTGTGTTTTGAATAGGTTTACAAATTACATTTAAGAACAATAGTCGTATTCTTTCTATAAAAGTTGGGAAAAGGCTAAGCAGTCATTTGCTGCTATTTATTTTTTAAAAGGCTTTACCAGAAAAAAATCATAGAAAGCTTGAGAAAAAAAGAAAACAAAACCAAGATGACTTAGCTCATGGCGTTGAAAACTGTTGTGTTTCCCACCACAGACACAGACACAGTATAGCAGCTAGAACAGGTTGTCCCTCTATCCTTTTGTGATTCTATTTAGGTTTGGTGTCAAAGTCAGGCCTTTGTAAGACATTGAAGGATTCATGAATTACTATTTACTTTTCTGGTTTGGTTTTAACTGAATAATTAACTGACTGTTGCTCATCTTTATTCCCTAGATATAAATAAAATAACATTTGAAGTTCAGAAGAGCTCCATGGAGTGATCAGTGTTCACTCAGGGCCAGTTGGCTCAATTTCATTCACAGAATGGCAGTACAGTTTTGAAATACATATCTGCTTCAAGTTCCTTAATCTACAAGTAAAGACTCTACTGTCTCTTTAAACTTGAAGAATAATATGTATGCACACTGTTTTAGATGGATTTGCAATACTGCAATGATCTGAATTTTGGAACTTACCTTTTAGTATAAAAAAGTTCAGTTCTCCACCACACAGAATTTCAGCCATGTTGTTATGTATAAAAAGATGAGAAAGTTGTACACTACTTCTAAGTATAGGTATTATGTTCTGTGACATGAATATATGTACATTTTTTTTCTTGTTTAAGGTCTCAGCCGGTTTCCTCTCCAGTCATCCTTCAGTTTGGTCATGCAGAGACCCTTCTTCCACTGCTTTCTCTCATGGGCTACTTCAAAGACAAGGAGCCTCTAACAGCTTACAATTACAAGGAACAAATAAATCGGAAATTCCGAAGTGGTCTCATTGTACCCTATGCCTCAAACCTAATATTTGTACTTTACCATTGTAAAAATGCTCGGACTCCTAAAGAAGAATTCCAAGTGCAGATGTTATTGAATGAAAAGGTGTTACCATTGGCTCACTCACAAGAAACTATTTCTTTGTACGAGGATCTGAAGAACTACTACAAGGACATCCTTCAGAGTTGTCATACCAGTCAAGAATGTAAATTACCAAAGGTGAACAACACATCCGACGAGCTGTGAATAACTGGAGAACATTTTAATTTCATTAAGAATCTATAGGGAGTGATTACATACTTGGGATAAGTAGGCAATCCCTGGTTACAAAAAGCTTTCACATTGCTTGGGTATTTCTGTCTTTTCACAGAAAAATACTGGGTTTCTTTTTGAGTCTGGACATGGATGTGTAAGATGATTCTTCACTGGAGCTGGTCTCTTAAGGGGGAAAAATGTATTCAAAGAAATAGCTGGCACTGCTAATGTTTACAGCAATTATATTCTTCCTATTTATACAAGAAACTCACACTGAGAATATGTCTTCAAAATGATGCTTGAAAGTACTGGAGTAACAAAATATGCCATTTGGATGATCCATAAATTGATTGAAGTAAGTCTAGGAACTTTATCAGTTGTGCTGCAATTCTCTCTTTTTCATCTGGCAGCACAGTTCTAATGTTGTGTTAATGCAAAATATTGTGATACATTGGGAGTACCACTTTGGAAGAAAGCTGACCTCTCTTTTTGAGAGTTTGAAACAATATTAAAAACACTCTGATTTCAAAGGACACTTTCACTGAAGGAAGACAAAAAGTATAATAAAATAAATATTTTTGTTAATGGTATTTATGAAGAATTTGAATACTTTGCCAGTAATTCCTTTTAACCTCCTACTAAGTCCTACATGCCATTCTTTAATTATTATCATACCTGTTTTACATATGTAACAATGAAGGGACAAAGAGGACCATTAGCAACAAGTCAGATGGATGGAATCAAAGTTTCTTAAATTCATTGCTTAACAAGTCTTAACATTTTGCTTCTATTTTTATATTTTGCTATTATGTGAAATACCTTTTGGTTGCTTAATTTCTTTCATTCATTCTTTCTTTCTTTTTAAAATAAAGACTTCATCCTGGCTAGCTTAGTTTCATAGATACGAACCCATTTCAAAGAAATAGTTCTGAGTTCTGTCAAATGCCACGAAAGTGTTTGCTATAATAATAAACAGAATTCTTGTGACTTTACTAGCCACCTCTTTTCTGCTCTTCATGTTGATATACAATTAGTGATTGATGGTAAAAAATTGGAATTTCAAGCAGCTTTGACTAAATCAGGCAATAAAAGGCAATTTATTTCTATAGAAATTTTCTCTAATAAATTTTAACTTCTTAAAGAAAAATGGAAATCCATTTTATTAAAAATCTAAATAAGAAATACCACAACTGTATATTGAAATTATAAAAGAAAATGCATAGATCATCGATCTTTAAATGAATGATGTTCATGAAAAATAGATAATTAGCTGGTAAATACTTTTGATTCATCAATTGTTCCTGCAAAAAGGTCTGATTTTTTTTTTTAAATTTTGAAAATAGGCCGACAAGAGAACAATATAATGAACATTCGTGCCCATTGTCCTGTTTTATCAAAATTAACATTAAAACATTTGGTTTAGATCCAAATAAGAACACTTGAGGACTTTTATATGCCTCCCTGATACTCACTCCCTGCCTAGAGGTAACCGCCAATCAGTAGTCACCATTTCATTGCATGCTTGACTCTGCAAACCTGTAGTACTGTTGTAGGAGTTTTAAAATAGTCTATAAAAGGACATACTGTGCATATCATTCTTGAATTAGTGATTTATTTTAGCTGCTATATTTGTTTTTCAAGACTCCTTGATCCTGATGTGTCACAAATTAATGCCATCAATTCATCAATACCTGTTGAGTACTTTTCATGTACAAAAACTAGATTCTGTGTATGGGCATATAACACTGAATGAACCTAGTTCCTTTTTCAAGGAGAGTCTCTTTAAAAAAAAACCCTTAAAACAAATTTACTTAGTGTCTTGACACATTAAGTAATTTTTGATTCATAAACTTTATAGACTATGAAAGTTTTATAGGAATTGTTTAATTTCATTGTTAAATAGAACAATGTTGTCATCTTTGTAGTCATTGGTATGTAAAATATTTCAGGGTGGAGTATAATTGTGGTCCATTTTTGCTAATGTTACAGAGATGGTGATATTATTCTGGTGCTATTATTTTCATTTCAGAAATGCCTGAAACTGAAGAATGTCGTGATAAAAAACGAAATCTTATCTAGGGTAGGACCTCAATGTTCAGCCTAAAATGTTGAACATCAAAAAATAAACTTTAGGGGTGGCCGGTCAGCTCAGTTAGTTAGAGCATGGTGCTAATCATACCAAGGTTGCTGGTTCGATCCCCACATGGGCCACTGTGAGCTGCGCCCTCCTTAAAAACATAAAAAATAAAAATAATAATCTTTGGATATCAAGGGTTCATTCATAAAAGGTGACCAAATTATTCACTTAAGCCAAAATTTAATCACTATTGGTTCTGATAGTTTGGTCAATTAGTAAATAGCCTATGACATTAGTAATTTTTCTGTCTAATCCTAAACTTAATGCGTAGAGTCCATGGTACTTACGGTTTTTTATAGTCATCATTTTGAAGTTTCTGCTCTCCAAGACATAATCATTCACTTGATACTGTTTTCATATATAATCTTGGTCTTAATTTTAATACTGAAAGCAAAACTTAACTTGTAAAGAAAAAAAGAGCTTCATTTTTTCCAGGCATAATCAACTTTCATATCTTTATCTGAGTGCTTTGCTTTTGTAAACTGCAAAACGGATGCAGGCCCTTAAACGTTTGGGAGTTACGTACAACCAAATCAAAATACATTGTGTAAATTTTTGAAATATTATTTCTCTGTTATTTCATGTGGTTCCTTAATGATACTTGGAATTTGGACTGTCTGCCAAATGTAAGCTGGAAATAAATATTTGCATTACCATATCATTTGCCTATACCTAACTCTTCTGAACTTAGTTCACAGATCCCTCAGTTCTCTCCTAACCATTCTTTTTCCCTTCCTTAAACATTTCCTTCCACTTACCTGGCAGCTCAATTCACTTTTAAGCACCTGCACATTAATATATTAAGCTATTTTTTAAGTGTGTGTGTGTGAGAGAGAGAGAGAGAGTATTTTTGAGAAAATTTCACGGCAAGAAAAAAGGTGTCATATTCTTCCAACTAAAAGATTTGTAGTTTGAGCTTCATGCCTGCCAACTTAGGAGGTTAACTTTTGAAAGTTTCACTGTCGTTACTGAAGTAATATATTTTAAGATAGAAGGGTTCTTAATTTTACCATTTCTAAAACTAATTTATAATTCATTATCTTCCATGTACTATTCTCAGATTTTAAGCCATTATTTAGACTCAGGTAGTCCATGTTCACACTTTTGTTTGTTGTGCTGAGAGAACAAATATTTGTTCATGAAATGATAGCCTTCCAAATTGAAAAGTACTCAATATAATGAGAAAGTTTCATTAGAATATTTTATATTATTTCTGAAATAGCTAATTTGGAAAATTAAGTTAGGATGACAATCTGTAGTTTCTCTGCTTTTTTCCGTAGAGCTTATTCTACCAGGCTTGGTTCTGATTGACTTTTGACTGAATATTAACAGTTGGGTGCTTTTGGAAAACTTTTCAACAAATATTCTCATTCTGGATGAAAATACAGTGGTACCTCGGTTTTCAAACATAATCCATTCCGGAAGACCGCATGAGTTCTGAAATGTTCGAAAACTGTGGCATGGTTTCTCCATAGAAAGTAATGCAGAATGGATTAATCTGTTCCAGACTTTTAAAATCAACTCCTAAAACTGCAAAATTAGCATGAATTTTACTATCTAATGATACCATAGATCCATAAAATTTACAGCCTTCATAAACTGAAATGTTCATCAATGGAGGCATTCGAAAACCGAGGTACCACTGTAATCCAGTCTGGATATAAATTATATGAAAATATACTGGTAAAATATATCTTTGGGTACATACAGATGAGAAACTTGTGTTTATAAAGAAACATTTTTAATTGGAAATAGGAAGAACGCTAATTTTGCTCTCGCCATGGTTGTTCTTCCTTTGAGGGACCCTTAGTTTCTTTCCCTTACAATTTTTTTCTTTCCCTTGCCTTTCTGAGGAGGTGAGAAGACTAGTCTTGGTGAAACAAGATAGTGCTTTTTTTCCTTCTGTTTGCAGTGTTGCTCCCTGAAACTTGTTGCTTTTTGCAATATGGAGATTAAGACGAGAGCCTGGTTTTTAAAATTTGATTATTTTAGATAGTTACAGTGTTGTAGTCTTTTTGAGGCATGCTACAAGTGCTGTCCATGGTGGGGGATAAAACAATTGAGTTTTACATCTTTTCTTGCTACTTTAGAACTAGATAACTGAAAAGAGTCTGAGGGAAGATACTGAGATTCTTAGGGCAAAAGATTGAAGGAATGGTATAGAAACAATCCCGTGCCTTTTCCTTACTGAGAAATGAACAATGTGTGAAACTTCCAGATGTAGATAAGGAATCAGAAGTCACTGGGATTCTGCATTCACTTTGGTTTGGTTGCAAGGTTTCAGGTCTTTCTATGTATACTTTGTTTTCCCGTACATAACCTTTTCACTTAAAGGAAGTGCTTTATGGCTTCTCTTTGGCATATCTGAATCGCCAGCATCACTACTCTGTGCTTTGCGGCCATTATTAAATAAAATGGGGGTTACTTGAATACAAACACTGCGATACAGCTGATCTGATGACGGAGATGGCTGCTACGCGACTAACAGGCAGGGATGTGATGCACAAAGGGGTGATTCCCATCTGGTTGGGACAGTAGGATGGTGCGAGATTTCATCAGACTACTCAGAATGGTGCACAATTTAAAACTTAAGAATTGTTTCTTTCTGGAATGTTCCACGTGCTGTTTTGCAACCTAGGCTGTTTCAGACAACCTAGTGGGTATCTGAAACCACGGAAAGCAAAACCATGGGTAAGGGGGCCTACTATACTTGCTTTTCAAGCCTAGCTGCTATAAGCCTGGCTCTTGAAAAAATAGAAGCATCACTGAAAGACTTTCCTCCAACGCATGAGCCTATATGAGCTTCAAAGAACAGCTTTCTTTAACACGTCTAAAATCTTTTTGGTTACTAAGTAGTTTGTAAGCGTTTTTGTAGATATGGGTACATGTATTTGATAGTATTTGCTCAAACACAGATTGTGATGTCTAGTTTTAAGGGAAAGATCATCTTGTGTTACAGCCACAGTGTAAGAGGTACATTTATAATTCTCAATACTTAGCAATGTACCTGATGTAAACTAGGTTAGCTATAAAATAAATCATGTGTGTGAAATAATAGTTACCATTGGGTAAGTAAAATATCTGCATCTGCCAAATACTATAGAAGGTAATTTACCTGTTATTCAGTTAATCTTTCTTCATTATAGTTGATAATGTAAAACCCATTTTGCAGATAAGGAAATTGAGTTTGAGAATGACAGTGCATTTTTTTTTTTTTTTTTACACTTTAGGTTCTATTCAAATTTGTCATCAGTGGAAAAAGTGGAATTTGGACCTAGTTCATTTGGGGCACTTCGGTTAGTAGATTGAGTAATGTACACTGATTGTAAACCATTCAAATCTCTTGATTCTGCTCACCATTGTAATTAAAAAGCTTTTGAAGACGCAGCCACCCTTTGTCCATCTCCGTAGCTGTTGGCTGTAATTGCTGAGGCCAAGAAGTTGCACGCTGAGCAGGAAATGCAAGGGAGACAGGCAATCAGAACCTCATATATGATGTTTTCCCAAAACTGACACATCAGTTCCTTCTCTCTCCCCAGGCTTAGCTGACTCTGCCATGTACCTGTTGTAGAAAGCTTTCTGAGTTAATCAGGAGGGTGGGCCAGGTTAATTGATTGTTGTATTATATACCGTCCCTTAGAATTTTATTTGCAGTATTTCAAAGCAAAACACCATTCAGACCTTTTTGGAGATTCTAGAGTGTTTGAATTCCAGAATAATGGGAACTGTAGTTATATTGTGTGCTTATTTTCTCTTCCATTGCTTCATTCAGTGAAATGGCTCCTTATGGCATAGCCTCACTCCCGTAAGTTATCCTTAGGTTCCATAAAGCCAGGCTCATTGAACGCACAGCAATGGCAGAGGCAGATGCTTTAGCATATATTCATATGCAGAATTCTAAGGGGGATGAAAAAGACAAGATTTGCTGCAAGTTGCATATGTTACACCATGTCAGTGATCTCTGCTCCACTCCATCATATAAATAGAGTGTGCCCCTTGCAATAACAGTGTGTGTTACAGCAAACACGACATGACCACACCACCAATGGTTAGCTTTTTTGTTTTGGGTTTTGGGGTTTTTTTAAAGGTAAAATTGGCATATAACACTATATTAGCTTCAGGTGTGCAACATAATTCAATCTGTAGATACTACAAAATGATCGCTATGACACCATCACCGATTTCACCCATCCCCCAACCCTCTTCCCCTCTGATAACTACTAATCTATTCTCTGTACCTCTGAGTTTTGTTTTCGTTTTTAGATTTCACATATAAGTGAAATCATACAGTATTTGTCTTTCTTTTTCTGACTTACTTCACTTAGCATATGACCATTAAGGTCCATCCATGTTATTGAGAGTGGGTATCCTTCTCTTGTTCCTGATCTTAGAGGAAAAGCTTTTGGCTTTTTTGAGTATGCTGTTAGCTGTGGGTTTACTCTATATGGCCTTTGTTATGTTGAGGTGCGTTCCCTCTGTACCCACTTTGTTCAGAGTTTTAATAATTGGATGCTGAATTTTGTCAAATGCTTGTTCTGCATCTATTGAGATGATCATATAATTTTTATCTTCATTTTGACTATGTGGTGTGTTATGCTGATCGATTTGCAAATGTTGAACCATCCTTGCATCCCTGGAGTAAATCTCACTTGATCCTGGTGTAGCAACCTTTTAATGTATTGTTGAATTTGGTTTGTTAATATTTTGTTGAGGATTTTTGCATCTGTGTTCATCAGGGATATTGACCTTAAAGAATTTAAGTAGGATAGATATTCAGTTTTCTTTGAATGTTTAGTAGAATTCACCAGTGAAGCCATCTGTCTCATGGAATGTGTAGCCTGTTTTTGAATCCCTTCCTGTTGAGGATTTCTCCAGTTTTTTTTTTTTTTTTTTTTCCAGGCAGAGCTGGCTCTTATACCACTTTCTGGGAATTCCAAACAAAAGGTTGGATAAGGTTTCAAAAGTAGAACCTCTCTGACGCACAAGTTGATTCTTATGCAAATAGCAAAGGGCAGCCATTGGAAAAGAAGCTTTATAGCGTGATTATTACAATCTCAGAAAATTGGGAGCAATAAGCCTGATGAAGAATGGGAAGAGATGACCATTAGATCATAAAAATTACCGTTACCACATCATCAAGGAAGTAGGGCCTGGCAACAAACAAACAAACACCTGTTGTTTTTTATTTACTAACTAAACCAACTAAAGAAATGGTTTTTAAAAGCCACAAGACATGAAACTTTCTTTTTTTCAGCCAGTTAAAGAAATTCAAGTTCCTGTTCTGACAGCTAACATCTTAAAGTAGTTCATGACACCAATCTATAGACGACAGGCAGTCTGTACTGTATTTGAGAACAAAACAAACATGGGGTATAGTATGACTTCTGCAAATAATTAGCTGTGTGACTTGAGGAAGGTGACTTACCTTCTTCGTATCTCACCTTTTTATTTTCATCTGGAAAATGAAGAGTGTCAGAGAGTATGTTAGTGACAGAACAAGCAAGGAAACACTTGTATCATGCGGGCTGCAGTTCTTCTTTCCTCTTTGAATTCTATTCTTTGTTTTTAAACACAAAAGGTCCTGGTTGATTGAATTAGTTCAGTTTCCAAATCCCAAACTAAAAATACAAGCCGGTTAATATAAGTTGATTTAATTTTTAAAGATCACAGGGTTGGGTGAGCGGGAATGTAAATTAACAGCTCAAAAAAATCAAGCTCTGCTATGATTTAGAAATGCCTATGGTGAGCTCTCTCTTTACTGCCTCCAGTTCCGTTTTGGGACCTGTGTTGGCAGAACCGATGATCTGGATTGGCCGGAAAGCAAGTGTCTGGTGGAGCTTTTTCATTCTCTCTAGCATTTGGCCTCACCTCAGCTCATGACACTTGAGTGGATTGTTACTTCTCTTGGCTAATCCTGTGCTAAAATCTTCCTGCTTGTGATGTAAGGCAGACAGTTTCCTAGAGCAAACAAGTACGGGCTCTCTACCTGCATCTCTTCAGCCTTGTGCCACCTTTTCCCCCAATCCAGGTCAGATGCTAATTTTCTATTTTGGGCCAAATGACAGTCAAGTGACAGAAATAGGTGGTTCATAATGACTTGGAACTAAGAGAGAGAGGCTGAGGCTTTTGTACCTTGAGTTAAAATCTAAAGAGGCTTTGTGGGAGCAGTCCCCACCTGAGTCAGCGGGACCACTGTGGCTTTCTGCCCCAGCGCTAAAGAAAAGTAAACCAGGGAAAACCACCAAAAACATCTCTCTTACTAGTTCAGGAAGCTTCAACCTCCCTTCTGCTCTCTCCCTCCCCTCTGTCACACCCAGCCCTCAGGATGGGTATGGGTAAAGGGCAAAGCCATTAGCCTGAAGGGAAGGACTTCAGCCCTGAGAGAGTAGACGGCAGCTGTGAGACGCACAGGGTCAGGCCTTGAAGTCTCCTTATGGTTGTGACTAATTGACTTCTAATGGTGTGGGTGGGGTTTCCGTATCTAGACCAAGTGCAAGCCATACTAGGGGCTAAATAAAATGCATATTGAATGAGTTAAAGGTCCGAGCCAAGTATGTAGGGTGGTTGCCTTTGACCCCTCTGACTTTTTCTCTCCCTCCGATGGGCTTAAGTAGGCCAGGCATCTTGGGGCCCACACTGTCTTCTGAGAAAGCCTGAAGCTGAGCAATCGGTGAGGGGCAGATGCTCTTTTGAATGTGTTGCTTCTTTGCTATTAGGTTGGTGCAAAAGTAATTGCACTTTAAAAGGTTAAAAATAATTGCAAAAACCACAATTACTTTTGCACCAACCTGGTAACTTGCCAGTTCTTCCCTGCACTCCCTTTTCTGCGTTGTTACAGTAATCAGATCCCGAGAACCTGGCTATGGACTTTGGAGGAAAAGGCTTCAGGAGCTTTTTTGCTCTTAGGCCCTCGACTTGCCTCTAGCCATGTGAAAGAGATCTCCCACAAGGACCAGCCCAGTTTACTGCAGTTTCCCTGGGGAAGCGGAAGGGGGCAGGATTAAGTGTTATAACACGCATTTGCCTGGTCATGTCTTCTGTACTTTTGTCTTTGTTTCCCTCTAGAATAGGGGTGCCCAGACTTTTTTCAACGGTTTTCACCAAGGGTCATATGCGGTAAAATACAAAAACAACCAGGCCACTCACTCGAGGTGAAGTACGTATTGCCTCTCCTCGTTTATTTAAGTAAACTAAATATACTTTTGGAATTTGCTGTGGGCCAATTAACAATCGATCATGGGCCCCAGTTGGCCCGCGGGCTGCAGTTTGGACACCTCTGCTCTAGAACCTAAGGTGGGAAGGGGGCCAAGGGCATAGAAGGGAAAGAAGAGAAGCATTTGAAACCTGACTTCTGGCCCTCCCTCCCTCTCTATGTAAATCTCTGCTCCTTGTAAATATGACTAACATAATTCATGGAAATCTGGAGGAAGCTGTGGTCAGAAGCTGAAACATCCATCTTAATGCCAACTCACTGTTCCACTGATTTCAGACATGCTGATAAGCAAGAAAGAATAGTAAGAGGAACTAAGAGATTATGGGCTCACTGTGCAAGGCCCTGGACTAAATCATGCACCTACAGTCTCCCTGATCCTCACAGTAACCCATGAGGTGATATTATTTCCATTTTACTAACGAGGAAAATGCGGCTCAGAGAGAAGTGCCTTGTCCAAGGTCAGGCAGGGTTAGGTCTAGGAGAAAAATTCCAGTAATGTGACTGGAGCCAGTGTTCGTACATGTTATGTGTCTCCCTCCTGCCCCCCTGCATACTGAAAAACAGCCAACAGTGTCCTTATCACTGCCCAGCCTGGCTGATGAGCAAGAAGAATTTGCTTCTGAGGGGGAAGGAAGTTCCTCTGCCTCCAGGACCACAACCACTCACACTGCATGGTTGGTGTTTAGGATTCCACTGTTAGGTAGATTTCCTTTTTACGTAAATCTCTGTCCAGTACACTAAGTGACACACCAGATTGAATCAGTCATTTCCCAGCATGAAAAAATAAATTAGATGTTTTCCTGAGTGGATTGTTTATATCTTTGTGCTTCTGCCAAAGGAGAGTCACCATTTGGATCTAATCATAATTTGTCTTAATAGAAATTATCTAAATCTGAGCCTGTCAATCATTCCTAAAACATTTATTGACTAATGTAGATACAGAGGGTGCCCAAAAAAAAGTATATACATTTTAAGAAAGGAAAAAAACTGTAATAAAATTGTAATAATATATACCAATAACAAAAGACGAATACAAGTCATGTTTATACATTTTTTGGCACCCTCGGTAACACTTGTAGCATTTATGTTATTTTGGAAAGAGCATTGACCCATAATTATTCTTATCTGGGATATTTCAGCAAAATTGCTGAATAATCTGGATGTGGTAGGACGACACAAAACCAGAGAGAATGAGTGTATTTCTGTTCTCAGTGAAATAGTGCTTTGTTGGTCCTAAAAAATGAGTTTTGGTTCAGGATGACGAGCAGGTCAGCCAAGGGACAAGAGTACCATATTTCTTTTCAATAATCTAATTGGGCGCCCTTGGAAATCACTAGGTCTCTCCAATGAGGGAGGAAAGACAGAGAGAAACCCTGTATTTACCAGAATTATAATTTACTTTTAGATGATAAAAAAAAGTCTCTGGAATATATTCAAGGAAATACTTTAAGGTATAACATCCTTATGTGCCATGCACATGTATCTTTAGCATATAAAATTGAGACAGGTTAGTTAGCATGTTGTTAGATAGACAGGAATGTCCCTGGTGGAATAAACAAAGGCAGCCATACCCTAAAATTCCAGGTTCTGAAATGCCTCATTCACTCCAGGACAAAATGTAACTGGCGCCTTGAGGTTAATAAATTATCTCATAAATCCCTTTTGGCTGGACAAAACAGATCCCATAGATAGAAATGGGTTCGTTAATCCCTTTAGGGTGAACAAACAGAACAAACCTGAGAGACAATTCCATTATAAGACTCTAGTTCCCTTCTCCAAGCAGGCAAGGGAAGATATAAAAATAAGAGTTTTTGCCTCAGCTTTTGCATCCCATTTGGGACCCCCTCCCACTCGGGAGCTGTAACCCTTTATTTTTAATAAACTATCCTCTTTTACAACTCCTCTCCTCTCCTTGGTCCGTGCTTCCACTCTTTGGTTTCACGAGACACGATTCTGACACAGAAATTTCCTTCATCAAAATGACTTTGTGGGGCTGGCCCAGTAGCTCAGGCGGTTGGAGCTCCATGCTTCTAACACTGAAGGCTGCTGGTTCGATTCCCACGTAAGCCAGTGGGCTCTCAACCACAAGGTTGCCTGTTCAACTTCCACAAGGGATGGTGGGCTGTACCCCCTGCAACTAACAACAGCAACTAGACCTGGAGCTGAGCTGAGTTGTGGAAGGCTCCACAACTAAGATTGAAAGGACAACAACTTGACTTGGAAAAAGTCCTGGAAGTACACACTGTTCCCCAATAAAGTCCTATTCTCCTTCCCCAATAAAATCTTTTTAAAAAAAGATTATTGTACAATAAGTTACTACTATGTGAAAGGTCACAGCAAAACAGAATCTTAAGAAAAGGTAATTGGTAGGGCTGTTCCCAAGTTAAGTAGTAAAGTAGTATGGTTTTCTTGCCCATTTCTAGATAGAGGTTAGTTTCTAGTTATCTATTCTTTGAAGATATTTTTCAAAGAGAGCCAAGAGATCCGTTGTGTCCTAGTTGGTAATCCCATACATACGTATTTTAGCAGAGTTCATTTAAATCTGATGCCTGGAATTTGAGCTTTACCCTTCAAACATTTATTGAACATTTCCTGAGCCTCCTCTCCCATGCTAGGCACTGGAAAAATGGCATGGTCCCTATCTCAGGAAACTCATGGTCTTCTGAGGGACAGACCCGTAAGATAATTGAAATACACTGTGCAAGTGCTAAAATAGAGGCGTAGAATGATCAGCTCTTCCTGGGATGGTCAGAGAAGCTTCCTTGGTAAGGTAACCTGTGAGCTGAGTTCTGAAGGCCGAGTAGCACTCTCATGGTGAGAAGAGGCAGATGGTCCCAGGTCACAGCATGGTAGAGAACTGCAAGAGCGTATCCATTCATCTCACAATTATAAAACTGTAATATTCTTGATCTCGCTCTGAACAAAACAATTATAGCAATTACTGGTTTTCTTGAAACATATGAAAATAGTCTTTGTGTTTGACAGATCTAGCTTCAAATCCTGATTTGAAGCATATATCAACTGTAATCTTGAAGATATTACTATCTTTCTCTCAGCCTCAGTTTCCTTATTTGTAAATTAGCATTATTCTTATTTTTTGTGGTTTTGTAGGGGTTACGAGAGATAGCATAAAGACCGATAACAAGTAGGATTGCTAGATTTGGCAAATAAAAGTACATGACATCGAGTTCGATTAGTATTTCATAAAATAAAGAATTTTTTAGGGTATGTCCCAAAGATTGCATGGGACATATTTACACTAAATAATTATTTGTTGTTTATCTGAAATTCAAACTTAACTGGGCATCCTATATTATTTTATCTAATAAACCCTAATAAAAAGAGAACTGTAATGCAATAACTTGTGGCATAGTAAATGTTTTTTTTTATGCTGGAAAGCACTGACTTGGAAGAAACAGCAGTTTTGAAACAAAACTATAGATAAGGAGGGAGAGGCAGGGCTCTCTCTGCCGAAAGGCAGCCTGTGCTCTGCCTATGGAGTAGATTTTTATTCACTAAACTACTTTCGCTTTAAAAAAAAAAAAAGAAACAAAAGTGTAGACTCTACATAGTATTTGGATGTGGATGTACAGATGAATGTGGGGTTAGGGGAAACAGTGGGAAAGGTGAAGGTGTTAGTTAATGTTAGGAAGCCAAAAGCCTCTCCAGGATTGATAAACATATTCTCCTAAGAAGAATGTTTTTCAAATTGGTTAGCAACAATAACAATAACAACAAAATCAACAAGTTTGTAAGAAACGTTTGTTTAAAGGCCATGCCAACAGGATCTGAGTTTTGGCACTTTGCATCTTCAAACATTACAGCAGACTGGAATGGTATAATTTTGATGCCTTTTTTTCAAGGCATAAAAATAGCTTTTGGGCCCTTCATGTGTCAGAATCTACATGTATTTTCATCTCCCCTAAAGCACTGCCAGGTCTCAGATCCTTGTCCAATGGGTGGGTGAGGCACACTGGACCAGGTAAAAGATCACTAAGGCTGTCACTTTACAGAAGACTCAGTTTATGCCAGGAACTGTGGGGAGGGATTCCAAAAAGGATAAGTGCCCTGCCCTCCAAGAGTTTATCATCCTATTGAATCCGGAAAAGAAAGATAGGTAAGTGCTAAATTGAGTCCTCTCCTGTAACATGTTCTGTGAAGGCCAAGTTGGCTTTATCAGTGTGTCCCCAGAGCCCAGAACAGTACCTGACAAACAGTAAAGGCCCCATAAACATTTGGTGAATAAATTTATTGCTGCGGGCTGAATTCACTGAGGAAGGTTTAATGGAGTAGTTTAGCCCGAAATGGGCCTTAAAGGAAGATCTGGCTGAGCAGAAAATTGTTTTCATCATCATCATAACAGCTGCATTTATTGTGAACCAGGCACTGGGCAAAATATTTTGTAAATTCTGCTGAGATGTTTTCAATAGTCCTTAAAAGTTTAGGTCTACTAGCCCAAAAGCCTGTTTTTCTTCCGTAAATCACCTTGACAGTTACTTCTCAGGGAGACCTTCCCAGGCCATCCCATCAAAAAGCACTCCATGTTACTCTCTACCTCTGCCCTCTGTTGTTTCATGGCTCTTATTGATGTAGAATATTTTCTTTGTGCCAGTATTGTGTCTCATGAAACCGAAGAATAGAAGCACAGTCCAAGGAGAGGCAAGAAGTTGTAAAAGAGGATAGTTTATTAAAAGTGAAGAGTAAAGAGTAGCAGCTCCCAGAATGAGAGGGTGTCCCGACCAGGTTGCCCAACGTGGGGCAAAGGCTCTAGTTTTTATATCTTCCCTTGACTTCTTGGAGAAGGGACCCCTTCTAATGGAATTCGTCTATCAGGTTTGTCCTGTTTGCCCACCCTAAAGGGATTAACGAACCCATTCCTATCTATCAGATCTGTTCCTTTTTTCTGACCAAAAGGGCAAAGGCTCTAGTTTTTATATCTTCCCTTGACTTCTTGGAGAAGGGACCCCTTCTAATGGAATTCGTCTATCAGGTTTGTCCTGTTTGCCCACCCTAAAGGGATTAACGAACCCATTCCTATCTATCAGATCTGTTCCTTTTTTCTGACCAAAAGAGATTTATGAGATAATTTATTAATCTCAAGGCGTGTTTTTATGTCTTTGTCCTGGAGTGAAGGAGCCATTCCAGAACCTGGAGTTTCAGGATATGGCTGCCTTTTGTTTATTCTACCAGGGACCTCCCTGTCTACCTACAACATGCTAACTAACCTGTCTCATTATGGCAGTTTAATTTATTCAGTATTTTTGGTCTGTCTCTCTACAGTCTATGAGGGCAGGGGCTGTTTCTGTTTTATCACTGCTGTGGTCTTAGCACCCACCAGCTAACTCATTCCCTGACACTCAATAAATATTTATTGAACAAGTACATTTTTTTTTCAGTTCTGTCTACATAGAATCATCTCCTCAGCTTAAAACAAAATAAACCCTAAAGACAAAAAAGCATAGCTGATAAGGATTCACTCGAGTTTGTAGTTCCAAATACTCGGTGGAGGGCCCAGATATCTTCCTCGTCTCCTCCCCTTCCCTCCCCTCCCCTCCCCTCCCTCCCCTCCCCTTTCCTCCCCTCTACTCCCCTCCTCTCCTTCCCTTCCCTCCCCTTCCCTTCTCTTTCTTTCCCTTCCCTTTCCCATATTCCATGTGAACCTGATTCATAGCCAAAGATGAGAGCTTCAGTGAGGGTACAAGTTACTGTAAGGGAAACTATATGGAGTCATGTTAAAATCTGATGGATAAAATTTTCTCCATGCAGTCTTTCAAATAAAGCTTCATAGAACTTTTTCTGCCCTAAGAAATACATTGACCATAACCTTTGCCTCCACATAACCTCGCTTCATACCTAATCACACCCTTCCTTTTCTCTCCAACTTTAAAAGTGAGAAAATACCAGCATAACCAAAAAATATATTTGAAATAAAGCATATTTTCCAAGATCCTTAAACATTGAAGAGATCCTCAACCTCATTCAAAAGAAGAGACATGGCAATTATAACTATACTGATAACACTTCTCATCTATCAGATGACAGAAATGCAAAAGTGTGACAACATATTTTATTGGCAAGGCTACAGGGAGATAGCCACCCTGAAATATTGCTGGTAGAATGCAAAATATCCCAGTGAGGGACGTTTGTCAGTATCTCCAGTATTAGTACATGATATATACCCTTTGTCCCAGCAGTCCTACTTCTAGGAATTTATCCCAAAGGTGCACTGATAAAATATAGTGACATACATTCAAGATTTTCACTGCAGCATTATTTATAATAGCAAAAGAGAAGAAGTAACACAAATATCTATCAGTAGCGGATTGGTTGAATAAACTGTGGGACATACATGTGATGGTATATCCAGCCATAAAATAAAATTAAAAAATGGAGAAGCCCATCTACATACAGATGTGGAATAAACTCCAGGGTATTTTTTTTAAGTAAAAATTTTAAAATCACAGTGCAATATAGTTTTTATAGTATAATACTTTTTGTATAAAAGAGGGAGGGAAATACGAATATCTGTAAGTAGTTTATGTTTTTTAAAAATAATGGAAGGACAAACCAAAATTAATAAAAATAATTAGCTATGAAGAAGAGAAAATAGACTTTTCTAAATCTACCTCATTTAAATGTTTTATTTTTGACTAGGAATATGTTATGATTAAAAAAAAATTAAGTCAAAAAGAAGAATACCCTATCACTAAAACTAAAAAATAAACACTGAAAAAAACCCCTACTGAATATCAAAGTTGTGACCTACTTACACTAAGAAGAATTATTTCACAATTATTTAAAACACAATATTTTAGGATGTATTATAAGGGCAAAAGAACTTTAAAGAAACTTAAATTATATTTAGTAGTTTTATTGTTAGTGGTTATATTGATTTTCAAATTTTTGATAGTATTGTTTATTTGTATGATTTATTGTGTTGTTAGGAATCAAATTTTTTAGCCTAAGAGAGGTGCAGATATAAAATCAAAGATAGTAAGTAAAATCTTTGCAATCTTAAATTTGAATTGAACTTATTAATATGATCTTGTGATTTACTTTTCTGTCTTTAAAAAACAAAAACACATGTTTAATAGTTCTGTCCACTGAGGCCTAAGAGCAACCACAACCCAATAGCAAAGACCAGATTGTGTTCTCCAAACACTATTTCCCACTAGAAAGAACCAGGGCACCTTGGAGAAATGGCTGATCCTGGTCTGGGGCAGGAATTTACAAGATGAGCCTGGCATATATCTTTTGTGCCCAAAGCAAGGAAGTGCTCAAAGACTGATGGGGTCATGTCCAAAGGTTGAGAACCAAATCGGCAGGGGCTTCTATCTGGCTAGAGATCAGACAATTTGATCATCAAAAAGAATAACTGCAATTGATTTGAAACACATTGAATATGGAAAAATCTGAATTCATAATGATACTTTTTTAAATCTAAATAAGGAAACAAACCATTCACTATTGAAGGTAGCTAGCACGCTAACACTATACTTTAAAAATCGGTAATTAAAAGGAAAGAATTAAACATTTACATTGTACAAACTAGTTTTATTCGCAGAGTTGCCAAAAAGGCTTGGAACTGCCTATTTTTTAAAATTCTTTTACTTGCAAGAGAAGCCCTTGTGTGTTTAACTCTATTAACTCTGTTATGTACAACCAAACTTAATTGTAACTGATACAACATGTATAGCTACAACATTAACTACAACATTTTCTTTTCTTTTTTATAGTTTCAAGTGTACAAAACAATAGCTAAGACATTTACACCCCTCACAAAGTGATAACCCCTCTCCCCCAACCTATTGCCCCTCTGACATCGTACAGAGCTGTTACAATTCCATTGACTATTCCCTGTGCTGTACTCCACATCCTGTGACTATATATATATATTAAATTATAGTTGACATTCAATATTATTCAGCTTCAGGTGTACAGCACAGTGGTCAGGTATCTATATCGTCCATGAAGTGGTCTCCCTAATACGACAAGTGTCTATCTGACACCCTACAAAATCTTTACAACATTATTGATTATACTCCCCAAAATTTTCTTAATTAATGAGGTGCTCTCTTCCCAAATAGCTAGACTCCTTCAATCTTTGCTCACTGTACGGTTTCCTCTGTCAATCCCTTCATTAAAATAATGATTATAAATCAGCGATGCACAATTTCAGCTCAGAAGAGGAATTACACAGACTCTTGGTTCATAACAATAAAACAATATCCATGGCAGCCTTTTCATGCTGAAGGTGTCCAGAGGAGACATGAAAACTATTTTAAGGATGATGGGAGGAGGAGAGAAAAATGGTAGTGGGAATTTTGTGAAGTAGTGACATTTTTTGTGCAAAAATAGATGAAAGACCAGTCTTGTAGCCATGCTCTGAAAGACCTGAGATATCAATTTTGGATTCCATTAATATTTAATCAAGGGTGCTCTGGGTGAAGCCTTGGGGTAGAGGATTTTACAAACACTTTAAAAATATTGATTATCCTTGAAAAGGGATGGCTGTATTCAGCTCTGGTGAATGTCTGTAATAGTGGGGAAATGCTCAGTGTTAGAATCCTCCATTTCCATCTTAGACTAGAGGACTGGATATGCAAACCACCTAACCCATGTTTCTGTTAGCTTGCTTATTTGTTTTTATTCTGAATCTGTTCACTCTAAGGCAGGGGTGTCAAAACTGCAGCTGTGGGTCAACTGCGGTCCACAATCCATTGTTAATTGGATTGTGCAATTCCGCAGCAAATTCCAAAAATATATTTAGTTTACTTAAATAAACCAGGTGAGGCAATAATACTTCACCTCGAGTGAGTGCCCATTCCTGGCTGTTTGTATATTTTACCGCATATATGGCCCTTGGTAAAAAACGTTGAAAAAAGTTTTGACACCCCTGCTCTCAGGGATAGAACACTGGCCCCTTCTGAGATAAGGCTTCTGATCAAAATTGATCCTCCTTCCCTCCACCTGCCCACAAGGGAAGAATACTCTCTAGCAGTCTGTAGTTCTGCCCATATTTACCCTTCCTGCCTTCCCCCACTTAGAGCCCCTCAGTTATGTCTCTGGGCTCCTCATTCCAGGCTTTGATAGTCGAAGGTTTTCCTGACATCTGGCAGATGGCTGAGCTGAATTTCTAGTTTCAAATTCCACTGTAAATTTTTCATCTCTTCTCTTTGGGTTCATGAGTATTTTCATAGGAAGTGGAAGGGTAATCAGTGTTTCTTGGTTTCTGCCCTCTGGAAGGTGTGGTTGAGAATCAATGGAGACTTTGCTACTGAATGTTCAGAAATGTTCCCCCACTTTCTCATTTGCCCCTACTCCCAAATATGAGCCCTCTGCGACAACTGTCCTGCTTTCTTCCCCTCCTCTCTGAAATGCCATTCTCATTCCATAGTCACTCTCTTCATAGTAGTTTCCCAGGTTAGGTTCCTGCAAAGCTGACTCTGAGATGGAAATTAGGGTGCAGGGGGTTAGTGGGGAGTGCTTGAGATCAGCACCTGTGGAAGGGACAGGCAGGAAGCAGAACTGGGCAGAACCTGAACTGAGGTGCAGTCCCAGTAAAGGCCTCGGGCATCCCCCAGGCACTGGCTTGGCTCCTTTAGATGTCCTCCGATGGAGTCAGGGGCCAAGATTTTATATCCTCATATGGTCGTTCTTTGGATGTGGGCTCTTTGGAGGAGGCATCACCCGGATGAGGCATTTTAACAGGGCTGACAGCTAGAAACCATCGTTAGCTCCCAGCACTCCCAGCAGCTGAGGGAATAACTCCTTTCCTGAAGGGAGATCTGAGTGGGGCAGCACATCTGCCTCAGGCAGTCATTGGATAAAACAGCCCAGTACTTTGGCCTCTAGAGGGTTTAAGGAACTGCGTTGAAATATCACTGAATGCCACCCTTCATTTGGATTGATTAAGGGACAAGGGTAAGATTATAAACTTCTTACAATCCGAATAAGATGATAACCAGACGGCCTGAGCTTGGAACCAGAATTGTTTTGAGTACTTAAAGCTAAAAACATTTTTGATGACAACTGGTGAAGAAACTGCAAAATAGCATCCATATAATCCTCCAGTCGTGACTGGTTAAAACAAATTAGGAGTTACCTGCTTTGAGAGGAGATCAAGAGAATTAATACAGAGACTTCTGGATTTTCCAAGAGAATTGATGTTGTCTTTATAGCATCCCTATGTGTTATACAAGAGCCTGAAAGTAAAATGATCATATATTTTAAGTGCCCACGGAAGAGATTTTTGTTTCATTCAACTGTGAAGTGAATTCTCCATGTCCTATCGCTGTGTAGGTCAGCCAGGCCACATGAATGGAAACCATGGTTTCGTTACTTGGTATGTGCTTCCTCAGAGACAATTAATGTCTAGTGATTGAAATAATTCAGACCAGAGGTTAGAGACTCACTTGCCTACAGAGGTCTGGGAGCAGACTGGTAGTTAGTGCCTGTGAACTGGAACATGAACACTGATTATGTTAACAATGCCTCCTCCGCACCAGCTTCTCGCTGTGTCTGTATGGGGATCCAGGCCCGGTGCTGCCAAAGAGTTTAATTTTTCAAAAGAATGTGGATGAAAAAAAGAGTTCTGTGGGAAGTAACCTCACAGGGTGATCTGATCATAAATTCCTAACTGGGCAGGTCATGGTGGGTAGTTATGCCCCAGGCATATAACTTTTTAGTAAAAGGTTTATCTTTGCTTTAAGCAAGCTCTGTCCATTGTTCTTATGCATCTAGATTAATATACCTTTGAAACACGTGAAATAATACCCCTCAAAGGGAGTATTAACCCTCAAGAGAGTACATAATCTTGTTAACTATCCTGTAATCCAATCCCTACTTTGCTTTCTCCAGTCTTCTTACTTTCCGCCTTAATTTCAAATGCATAAAACAAGCTGCAAAACTATTATTCTGTGGAGCATTTGAGATCTAGCTCCCTAGCATATGTTGTCAGTTTGGCTCAGATAAACTCGTATACCAATTCTCTACGGGTTTGGACTTCTCTTACATTGACATGAATTAATCTCCCTCTTCCCATTCCAGCCCTGTGGTTCCATCGGCAGCTGCCATGTTTTTACCTTACCTTGATTTCCTGTTCCCTGTTGGCTGGTCTGGCCCTGAGTACCTGACCCGAGGAAGATAAATCAGAGCTCCATAAGAAAGGGAGTCAGGCCCTCTCTGGTGTCAGGAGCTGGCAATGGCTATGTGGATGAAGTTAGTCTACAATGAGAGAAGGAAGCTTAGCTCACCTATAGAGAGAAGCAGAGCTAGTGATGGGAAGAGAGAGGGGTGAGGAGCCCTGGCTGCATTTGTGATCCCAGTTCTACTTATTTCTGAGGACTTGCTGCATCTCCGCACTACCTTCAGTTGGATTGTTTATGAAAAGATGCTCAACAGCACTAGTCATTAGCAAAATGCAAATCAAAACCACAGGGAAATAAATACCACTTTACAAACACCAAGATGGCTATGATTAAAAATACAGACAATAGCAAGTTTAGGTGAGGATGTGCAGAAATTGGAATCCTCGTGGCTGGCTGGATTGTAAAATGGTGCAGCCACTTTGGAAAACAATTTGGAAATTCCCTAAAAAGTTAAACATAGAGTTATCATATGGCCCAGCAATTCCACTCCTAGGTGTGTACCCAAGAGAATTAGAAACATATGTCTACATAAAACTGGTACATAAATGTTCATAGCAGCATTATTCATAATAGCCAAAAGGTGGGGGAAAAAACAAATATCTATCAACTGGTGAATGAACAAATAAAATGTGGTAAATTCATACACTGGACTATTATTCAGCCTTAAAAGAAATGAAGTACTTAAATATACTGCAATGTTTATTAATCTTGAAATCATTATACTAAGTGAAAGGGGCTAGTCACAAAAGATCACATGTTGTATGATTGCATTTATCTGAAATATCCAGAAGACAAATCCATAGAGAAAAATTCAGAAAGATTAATGGTTGTCAGAGACTGGAAGGAGAGGGGAGGGAGAGTGAATATTAATGAGTATGGGGTTTCATTTGGGGTAGAAAATATTCTAAAGTTCTGATGGTAATGGTTTCATAACTATGAATATACTAAAAATCACTGTGTTGTACACTTTCAAAGGGTGAATTTTATGGTATGTGAATTATATCTCAGTAAAGCTGTTATGAAAAGCAGTTAGGCATACTTGCTTCACAATAATTTTGTCTATGATGTTGAGATAATTTCAGTATTTCATTTAACAATCCTACTTTACAGAAACCTAACAACTAGCAAGTATCGGCAAATTAATGTAATAACCAGCAGCTACAACAACATTTATCACGTAGTAGAGAATGTGGTAGATGAAAGGCTGGGAATGTAAAAAGGGGTTAAAACAAAAGAAAGCAAATTTAACAGGTGGGGAGGGGAAGTGTCAAACAAAGTCTCTGCCTGGAGTGTGGTCTGGTTCAGGAAGGAGGCTCTGTCTCAGGGCCTCCTTGGCTTTGCACTTGGTTCACTGCACAAGAACACAAAGCTACCGGGATGAATAAGGGCTGAGATTAATCTGTTTTCTGCCCCCAAAGCCATGTGCCCTGGTGCACGTCAGGGTGCATCTGCCCAGAGAGGGCACCTTTTTCTAATCTCACAAAAGTGCCATATAGCCTAGTGATAGGCCTTGGAAAAAAGAAAAATAATACAGTAAGAGATAAATGGTGACAGACACCAAAGAAGAGAGTTGTCACTAAGCGGTGGAGCAGTTAAGTCTTCCTGAAAAAAGTATAACTGGAATTGGGCCTTGAAGAAAGGGTCCAAGTTGGACATGGAAGTAAGTACAGGGGGAGTGAAGAGGACAGTTGAGGTATTAAGAGAGGTAAGGAGGCTGGAGTTCATGGGGGTGTATTTAGGAAAAAGTATGTGTTTACTGAGCAATCATTGAGGGCCAGGCTCTGAGCTAAGCACTGAGACTAAAACATCACTAACTCAAAGACTGGCCAAAAGGGCCAAAAATCTAATAGGAGAAAGAAACTAGCAGTTATATCACAGTGATTTAAATACTGAGGGTGGAATGTTTGAAAGCCTTATTTTCTCTATAAAGAAAGAGTGATTCATGTAGGCATTATTTTTCATTCTCCAGATGGTCAGGAGATAATCCTGACTGGTGAGCGCAGCAGAAAGAAAATGTGGCTGGAAGTGTTTTCCTATGTAAATAAAATAGATTAGGGAATTCTCTGCTTGGAAATCTTACAGATGTTAGACCTGGAAAATAGGTTCTCTGAGGCTGATTTAGTTCATGGGTATTTAAATTGTCCCTGAGCTATTATCTCAGATCAAACTGGATGTGAAAAACACTGTGTAAATGTCATATCCTTGTTTCATTTTTGCTTTAATTTTGTATCCTCAAAGTAAAATGTCAAAAAATTTCTTCTTATTATTTCAATAAAAAACAAGAGCGATAGCTTATTTCCCAATCATTTGGTACAGAACAGCTAAACGGGACTCAAATTTATTCTTGGAGAATCATTAGTTACTTAGTGATGAGAAGAAATTAATGGAACTTTCATAAAATTTAACTATGTTGATGTGTGGAGAGGGGCCTGCTCAGAGACCGGTATAATTGAAGCATCAAGTGCATTACCAACCCAAATTTATACTAATATTTTCTGGAAAAGTTGGTCTGTCACTTTGGATAATATTAATGGCTTCAGGATTCAAATGAACTGAACATTGAAGGGACCCAGTTCAAAATCATGAATTCCACCCACGCTAGAAATGATCAAATAAAGTATATTTGACAGGTCAAAAGTTTAATCTTCTAAACGAATTTCATCCAACTCTAGGTTGTATCTTACAGCTCATAGTCTTTTCTACAGATAACCAAGAAGCTTTAAATCCAGCTTCAAGTACCAGCTTCATATTATTATAAGGGTGACATAATAACACAGGATAGTGTAAATTAAAAAAGAGCTCTGTAACAAATCTGACAAATTCAGTAATGGAAAATAACTACACAGGCTGTTGACCATAAATTCCTAACTGGGTGGGTCATGTTGTGGTGGGTAGTCAAGACCCAGGCTTGTAAAAGGTTCGTCTTTGCCTTATGCCAGACTTGTCCCTTGCTCTTATGCATTTTAGGCACCTCTGAAATGCCATAAGCAACCTCCTTTTTCAGACCTCTCAGAGGTGTAACCACCCTCAAGGGAGCCCATAATCTTGTTAACTCATGTAATTCAGTCATAGAGATTTCTCCACCTTGCTTTCTCCCACCTTCCTATAATCTTCCTTAGAGTGCCTCCTTAATTCCAAATATATAAAAAGAATTGCAGAACTATCACTTTCAGAGCATTCGAGATCTTGCTTCCTGCTGTGTCACCAGTTTGGCTCAAACAAATCCTTTTGAAAATTCTCCACAGGTCTGAATGTTTCTTACACTGACAATAGAGAAGCGAACGAATCAGAATGAACATGTGGCACTGTCAGCTAGTTTGTAGAATGCTGGAGGCCCTGGTATTTCCTGGTTCTCATTTCCTGGGGAATGAGAGAGGCTGAGATGAAAGGACCGAAAATTGCTAGGACAATGTAGTGATTATAAGAAGAAGAAGGACTTCGGCCTTCCCTGGTCCCAGACTCCCCCATAGCCTGGCTGAAGCCAGTGGTCATGCACAGTCCACATGGGGATGCCCCTTGAGTACCTGGCTCTGGTGGCTGGGGGGACTGTTGCTGGGCTCCACTGCAATGAAGCAATCAGAGAGACAGTTCTTGGAAGGCTACCATCCCCAGGGCATGGCTCAGACAGCGACTAAAATGACTAAAACGTATTCCCTACTCTTCCTGTGTAAAAGACCTATTTACTTGTCAGTGAGCCTCCGCCTGAGGGGCAGACTTCAAGTTTACCACACTTAGAGGCTACAGAAGTGCTCTCAGGGAGTGTAAGTAGGAGTGGGTTGCCATCTTTGCATTCTCCCTTGGCCTCACTACAGCTTACTGGTTCCTTCCAGAAGGAAGCTTATACACTCATCTAGAGCCCTGATTTTTTGCAACCATCACCAAGGGGACGCCTCCAAATCTTCTGGTCTGGAGGCCAGCAGGGGTCACGACTGTGGTTCCAGAGGACTATGTATATTTGCATACTTTAAAAGCTGCTGCCCAGATGTCTGGCTTCCAATTACCTTGAAAGTCGGTGCTGACTGATATCCCACACTTTGTAACACTGACAAGGCTTGGCACAACCTCAGCAATTAGGGCCTATCAAGGATAAATCACGCTGCTTATACAATCACAAGGGTTCCAGAAACAAGGTAGAGTTAGGGAAAGGTTGAACCATAAGGCTCATTGCTTATGCAAGGCCACTCCTTCAAGACTGGGAGAGGTAGCTGTTTTGCCTGATAACAAAGAATCAAACACAGAAAGACAAGCAAAATGAGAAAATAGAAGAAGGAATATGTTCCAAAGGAAAGAACAAGGTAAAACCCCAACAAAAGGACAATAAGAATGGATGAACACAGTAAGTCTTCCTGGCATTGTCCTAGTTCTCTTCCATCATTAGTTCCATTTAACCTAAAAGTCTGCAGTTGATCTGCCTGTAGGACAACTCTCTTGAGCATTCCCTTTCCTGTTGGTTGTTTATCTCACTCACCTTTTCAGGTTGTAACTTCAGTACTTAACTTTAAAGCACTCATGTGTATATTCATATCCTGGCACCCCTATATGTTCTGGTCATTATTTTCAGGGGTACTTGGGGTTTTAGGGAAGAGTCTCCTGGTTTTTTGTTGTTGTTGTTAACCTTTTCCCAGACATGTTTAGGTTTACCTGGCCTGTTCGGCAGCCCCGAAGATGGCACCAGTTTCAGTAATAAAGAGGCTTGTTGGAGTATACCCCAGCATACTCCTGATTTTCATGCCTTTGTGTAATCATTTCCCCATGAATGCACACTAGACCTAGTGAGTTACCTCTGCCAAAAGAATATGGCAGAAATAATGAGATATCATTCCTGAGATTAGCTTATAAAAAGACTGTGACTTCAGTCTTTTGGTGTCTCTCTGTCTCTCTCCCTCTAATTTCTCACTCTGGGGGAAGCCAGCTGCCATATTGTCTGCAGCCCTGTGGAGAGGCCCACGTGGTAAGGAACTAATACAACAGCCAACAAGAACCCGAGGATCGCCATCAAGCACATGAGTGAGCTTAGAAATAGAACTTACCCCCGTTGAGCATTAAGATCACTGCAGCTCCAGCAGACTATAGCCTGTGAGAGAGCCTGAGCCAAAAGCATCCAGATTCCTGACACAAAGAAGTTATGAGAAAATTGAAGGTTTCTGTTTTAAGTTGCTAAGGTTTGGAGTCATGTATTATGCAGCAATAGATAATGAATAGCCCTAGCAAACAAGTGTTTGGATCTGTAAGAAGTCCTGACAGGCCAAAAGGATGCAGGACACTAAAGATTTTACATTAATGGGAGGGGCCAAGAACGATGTCATTTTATAGATGTAAATCTAAGTTTCGCAGATGCTAAGCAACTCGTGAAACCAAAACTCAGAGTCCACACATTTATGCCATGTGTGAATCCAGTAGGAACAGATCAAGAAGGTCAAATTGCATGAATTTGTTGTGGAAGCAATTGACTTATTTTGTGATTTCCCCCCCACCCCCCCAATAAGTAACTTGTGGCCCAAACAATGACGTGGAAAATAGACAGCATCTCTATACGGAGCTGGGGAATGGCAAAGTTAGAATGTTGAAAAGCCAGCGAAGTGAGGGAACTAGCAAGGCAGTGAATGGTTGTTTTTTGTTTTTTGTTTTCATCATTTATATCCTGGAAATTTTCCAAAATTGGTTTCCAAAAACCAATTTTAACACGTTATAGAAATGCATGAGCATTTAAGTCAGCATGGAAATAAAGGGAAGTGATGCAAAAACATGGGTGATGAAAATGAAAGCTGAATTAGTTAAGATGCTTTGGGATGCATGTGGTGAAATCCAATCATTTCTAACTTTAGCCAAAAAGATAATTTACTGCCTCAAGTAGATAAGAAGTCCAGAAATGCATTTAGCTTCAAGCAAGGCTGAATCCAGGGTCTCAGACAATTTTACTAGGGCGATGTCTTTTTTTCTTTTGGCTTTTTTTCCCTTTCTTCTTATCTAGTCCTGCTTATTATTGTATTGACTACATTTTCTCTTCTCCACATTTCCCTCCTCTACTGTTTTATATAGGTATGTGGATATGTGTGTGGAGAAGTGATTACTTTTAAATATTTAAAAACATAATTAAACTTAGACTTTCAGCAAAGTCTAAAGGTAATCAGTCTCACTCTTCAAACAAAAAAGGTAAGACACTTAGCTTTCTTTTACTTCTTTCCACACTCTTCCTCCCAACTCCCATGTTACTACTCGCTGAAATTTTAGTTCCAGCTTGTTTTTAAACACATAGTTTTTTTTAATTTATTTATTTTTTATTGGGGTGACAATTGTTAGTGAAATTACATAGATTTCAGGTGTACAATTCTGTATTACATCATCTATAAATCCCATTGTGTGTTCACCACCCAGAGTCAGTTCTCCCTCCATCACCATATATTTGATCCCCCTTACCGTCATCTCCCTACCCCCAACCCCCTTACCCTCTGGTAACCACTAAACTATTGTCTGTGTCTATGAGTTTTTGTTTCTCATTTGTTTGTCTTGCTCTTTTGTTGTTTTTAGTTTATATACCACATATCAGTGAAATCATAGGATTCTCTGCTTTTTCTGTCTGACTTATTTCACTTAGCATTATACTCTCAAGATCCATCCATTTTGTCACAAATGTTCCTATATAACCTTTCCTTACCGCTGAATAGTATTCCATTAAACACATAATTTTAAAAACTTATTTATTTTGATTAACTACCATACTTTTAATGATTTATTTGCTCACTGTGACTTTGTATCCTTCCTTTAGATTCACTCTTTTTCTTGCTGGAATACAATTTAGTGTAGTTCTTTCAGAGAGAATCTTTGGATAGTAAACTTTCTAAATATTTGTGTCTGAAAATGTCTTTATTTTGCCTTTACAACTGGATATTAATTTGACTAGATATAGAATTCTAGGTCCAAAATTACTTCCCTTTAGCACATTGACTTCTGGCCTCCTATGTTGCTGATAATCTCATTCTCATTCCTTGTAGATATTATGTCTTTTCCCTCTGAAAGCTTTTAGAATGTTACCTTTATCTCTGATGCTGTGGAATTTTACATGATATATCTAAAAGTGTGTCCTCAATTTATTCTGCTATACAGTTAGTGGGAATTTTCCATTTGAGGACTCATTTTTTCCCCTTTAGTTTTGGGACGTTCTTGCTAGTATCCCTTCAATATTACTTTTTCACTATTCCTTCCATTCTCTGCTTCTGACATTGTTAAATATATATTGAAGGGTCTGAATGTGTCCTCTTAGAAGTTTTCTTTAATATTTTCATTCTTTTTCTCTATAAGTTGTGTTCTGCATCCTGATAGATACATTTTATTTGGCCTTCCAGTTTACTCATTTGCTCTTCAGCACTAAAGAAGCTGCTGTGAAGCATATCTATTAGATTTTTTTATTTCTTTTTCCCCCTACTTCCGCCCCCCCCCCTCCGGTTCAAGCCCCACCCCCACTCCGGTTCAAGCCGTTGTTTTGCAGTCTAGTTGTGTAGGACACAGCTCCCTGGCCCATGCTGGTGTTATGAGCCTGGCGCTCCCCTGGCTGAGGGAGTCCGTCGCTGAGCCGCTCACACCAGCTCATGGCAGCTCTTGCCGGCTGCACACAGCAGCCAACAGCAGCCCACAGCAGCCCACAGCAGCCAACAGCAGCCCTCAATAGCTCACTGGCAGCTCATGCTGACCTACAGATGCTCACAGCAGCCCAGCTCCAGGGAGAGCCATTGTTCACAATCCTAGCTGTAGAGGGCGCAGTTTACTGGCCCATGTGGGAATTGAACCAGCGACCTTGGCGTTAGGAGCACAGCCCTCCAACCGCCTGAGCCGGCTGGCTTGATTTTTTTAATCATTTTAACATTTCTAGTTGCAAGTTCTGGATTCAAAATTTTTCTTGCTTTGTGGCTTTTATTCCCACCTGAATTTATTTCTTTGAGGATTTTGAGAATATCCTCATTGGAGAGCTCACCCTGTACCCCAGTATTCAAAGGTACTGAACAATGAAAGTTTCTTTATAAATGGATTCAGTTGAAATCTCCCAAGAGCTAAAAGCATCTAAGGGAGGGAGAACTAAGAATACTCTCCTTGCCTCTCTTTTTATTTTCTATTTTCTGAAAGGGTAGCACATGGATATGAAATAGAGAGGTTTCTAACATGCATTTGACCCACTTAGGAAGTTATAAGAAATTTTATTCCTCCAGTGAAGAACTAGGAAGTTATTTGTCTTTTTCTCCCCATCAAACCTTGATAAAAAGCCCAAGGACAAATAAGACAAGGACTGCTTGTTAAGATAAACAGTGGATGAACTGTTATAATGAGGCAGACCAAGAGAACAAACACAGAACATCACAATGGCCAGGACTCTTGGCATCCACTAGTTTCCAATCTGAAGCTTAAAGAGCGACACAAAACCAGTTTCGATAAGTGAGAGTTAACTCTGTCTTTAACATTTGAAATCTGAGATCAATAATCAGGGAAAGTGGTAATTTGGATTTGGAAGAGATTTAGCTTTGCCCCCATAATCCTTGTAGTTTGAAAGTTGAGCTCTGGGAACGTTAAGTAATTTGAGTTTCTTGAGGCTGCTTTGAGAAGCCTCGAGTTTTGCTTATTGTTGCTCAATATAGAACAAAACAAAACATGAAACAACTGGTTCTGATTAGGTGCAATGAACATTTTGGCCTTCTAACGTGGAAGCATCCTATTACAGGCCAATTTCACAAAACTAAAATGAACTGTTGGTTGCTAGATGGGAGGGGGGTGGGGTTGAAGGAGAAGTGGAGGGGATTAGAAAGCACAAATTGGTAACTACAGTATTGCCATGGGATATGAAAACCAGTTTGGGGAATATAATCAATAATGTTGTAAAGATTTTGTAGGGTCTCAGATGGGCATATGTCTTATTAGGGAGACCACTTCATGGACGGTGTAAATGCCTGACCATATATGTAGTCATGAAGTATGGAGTACAGCATAGGGAATAGAGTCAATAGAATTGTAATAGATATATATGATGTCAGAGGGGCAACAGGTTGGGGGAGGGGGTTATCACTGTGAGGGGTGAAATGTCTAACTAGTACATTGTTTTGTACACCTGAAACTAATTTTTTAAAAAATGAACTGTTGCTTTGATAATCTCATCATTGCTAATTACATTACCTATTTCTCCTTATGCTGCCAAATCGTATTTTAGTCTATAAAATTTGTTTTCCTCCTGGTTTGATTTGTTCCTTCTTTTAGAGATAGGACATTTTGAAATAATCATTGATCAATTAGAACGTTGACAAGTTGGAAATATCATGGAACAAGACTGAAAAGTACTGAACTGTTTACTTTGCTAGAAATTTCTTAGAGTATGTACTGTTTGAGTAACTTACATCCTGAATCACTCCAAAAGAGTGAGTGATGCATTGGCTAACAATAAATTGGTATTGTTGAATGACAGCCTTAGGTAGTTTTTTGTTTTCCTGTGTGTCTTTTGGAAGAATTGTTCTGTCACTACATCATAACAGAGAAAATAAATTCATTAGGAAGCCCGGAACTTGCTTTGCATTATAACTAGAGCCATTATCAAAATGTTTGTTCATAGGAAAATCTGTTTTGCAAGATTTTAATTGTGTGTTGGGGAAACCTTTTGTGCCAAATGAATCAGCAAAAACATCTTCTCGATCCTATTGGAATAAAAAATTAAACATACAATGCAATGTATACATGCTGTGTTATACATTTGAAACCTATATAATTTTATTAACCAATGTTACCTCAATAAATTTAATATAATTTTTAAAAAATTAAGTTACTAATGATATTTCAAAATTACATTCTGTTAGAAAAATTTTTGTGCAGTAAAAATCATGGATATATGTTAAATATATGTATGTTTTTCATCTATTTAAGGGAACCACTGTGCCAAACAAACCATTGGCCTTATGCATAAGGTTAGAGCACAGCTTTTCAAAAGTTTATTTTGAACCCTGAGAAAAATCAAACTTACCCATTACCCAAATCTCTCCTTCCCTGTCTGTGATGTGAATTGCTTCATTGAAACCTAACAAATTCCCTTGTTATACATTAGCTCTAAATGGTGAGTCAGTTTTAGAATTTTCCAGAAGTGATCTGACTCAAGCTTTGTGAGTATATTGGGCTAGGGGGGTTTTGTGGTTTGGCTCACAATCCTGAGGTTGCATCAGTCTTGACTGGAACCACCAGGTTTGCCCTGGCAAATTTAAATATTCATTCAGTTTTTCAAACATTGTGGCAGGCACTGTGCTAGAGGAAAATGGGAGAGAGATGGTAGGAATAGTCCCTCCCCAACGTCCACAGTAACTTGCTTAAAACAGTGTCCTGATTTTGGCAATGTGATGGACTAAGCTAATGCCAGTAAAAAACAAACATTCTGGTATGAAATAAATTTCCCAGTTACCATTTACACAGTATAGTCAGACGAAGCTGTGCCCCTTTAACATAACGCAGGTAGAGAGGGGCCACATTATTTTTAAAACAAACAAACAGATAAACAATCAATCATCTGAATGGTTCTATGAATCATCTGAATGGTTCTTCTGCTTGCAGCTGGATGCACTCATATATTTGCAGTCAGCTATGGTACATTTGTAGGCAGCTCCTCTGATTTTTGGCTGGGCTCGTTGATAGGTTTGGGGTCAGCTGTGTGCTGCTTTAGGATGGACCTGACTGCAGTGAATTCATGTGGTCTTTCATCCTTCAGCAAGTTAGCCTGAGCCTGTTCACATGGCAGCCACAGGGTTCCAGGAGATAGACTGGAAGCAGGCAAACCTCTTGAGGCCCAGGCTTGGAACAGATGCGTCATTACTTTTATCACATTCCGTTGTCCAGAGCAAATCACAAGGCCAACCTATATGCAAGGGAATCAGGAAATAGACTCCATCTTTTGGTGAGATGTGCTACAAAGTTATATTGCAGAGTGCATGGATACCCAGAAGGGAAGATTATTGGGACCAGTTTTACAATCAGGTTACTACTATATAGGCCCTCGATTAATGTGAAAGAATACATGAAAATAAAGGAGTCAATTTTTCAGCAGCTGATAATGATGTTTATGTTTGGGGCTTCCATTTTCTTTATATTTTAGGTTTGAAATGTGGGTTCTTTGATTCTTTGGTGGTATGCAGTAGAAATTGTGGCTAATAGACCATATATATATGATATATATGATATGGGATGGCTCACAGAATCTAATGATGAGCTTCACCAAGGACAGGAACCATGGACTACCCAGAATCTAGACTGCAAGAATTCATCCATTCAGGGCACTGCCGCTGGGATTCAAATTTCCTGGAGAGAGAGTCCAATTGGCCTCTGGGTTAGTTGCCAACCTTTGTGAAGGGGGGGGCCAGGCACCTTAACTCTAAAGTCTTACCAAGATTGGAAACAAAGAGGCTGGATAGTTCTCCAAAGTAAAAGGAATCTCATACCAGATAAAGGGAATTCAGGGCAGACAATTACAACAATGTCCTCTACAAAATTTAAACTGCTCAGTCTTAAAAAAGAAGACCTGCTGAGGCTTAAGTCTCCACTGGTGTGGGCATGGAGAAACCCAATGTCATTTCTCTTCTTACCACCCTTCCCAGTGAGTGAAAGTTGAGAAGTAGCCAGAAGCAAAGAGAGGGAATGTAAATTAGAGATAATTTACCCAGTCTTCTACCCAGTCAATGGCAAGTGACCACTTACTTCTTTAATTTAATTCTTTGTCTACCCTTCCTTGATCAAAGCATAGTTTATATATAGTAACCTTTGCTCTGTTTCAAAGAACATAGGAAATAAGGGGCCAAAGAGAGAAGATACTTCTTTAAGAGTTCTATAAATTAGGAAGGTTTCTGACTATTGGTGACTTTACCCATAGGACATTATAGTTACTGAAGAGGAAGTCCCAAAGTAGTATTCCCAGGGTGGGCCCAGAAGCTCACCAACGTTCTCAAGGCCCCTATCCTCAATGGGGCAGCAGTGTCTCCTCCTCTAGCTGCAGGATGGCCGCTGCAGCTCCCAGCATCATGTCCTTCCAGGACAGAATCTCCAGCAGAAAGGAGACAGGAAAGAGCAAAACAGGTTTTGCTTTGCTTGCCTCCCTTTGCCCCTTCAGTGTTATCCTTTAATACCCTTACATCTTTTTGGCTATCCTTAAACCAATCACTGTAATGGGCTTAGACCAATTTTAGTTTAGTCTCTCAGGTTGGGAACATTGCCACCTGCATCTGATGTCTAAGGTGCCCCATTCAGATTTTCTTGGCTTTGTCTCTAATTCTAGCCCCAGCTGGGGTCAGAGCTGGCTTCAGGGGCATGCGGCCTGTGTAATTATATAGGGTCCCTTGTTTAGAAGGCCTGTATGTTTGGTTTAATGCTCTTCTGTTTCTGTCTTGAAATTCTTAGTAATCCTTTTTTTAACAAAGAACCCTGCCTTTTCATTTTTCACTGGGTCCTGCAAATTATCTAGCCAGTCCTAGCTATGGTGGGCAGTTCCACATAGACCTTGATAGTTCCTTGCTTCAAGCACACAACCTTGCTTTCCTTTCTAGGCTTCTCTGAAACTACAGGCACCAATGGGTGTGTTCAATCAGCTGGAGGACATGTATAGCTTGGAAAGGTGGGGAGAGAGGCTAACACCCGCAATCTTGAACCAGTGCAGGACGGGATCAATGGAGAAATCCTTCTTCACCCATCTTTCAAGAGCATTCTGCATGCGTTTTAAAAGATCCTGGTGGAATCCAACTCCACTGCCCAGAGCAGTGACCTTGATAATATAACTTTCAATTGGGTTTTCTTCCTTTTCTGTCCCGCTCTTACCAGCCCCTCATTCCTGATCTCTGGAATCACCTTCCAAATAAACACCTGCACACTAGTCTTGTCTCAGAATCTGCCTTCAGGAGAATCCAAACTCAAGCATCATCCAAACAAAATTAGGATTTCCTGCCAAGAGGAAGGGTGTAAGGCTATTTATTTGTTGGTTAAGCAACACCAACAGTGTCAGTCACAGTACTTGTGAGATAATAAAGAGAAACCACCCCAAATCCTATACCCCTGACTTGGAAAACAGAAATCTAACATTCGCTGAGTACCTACTGTGTGCCAGATTCTGTGCTGTTTTTTAGACATCTTCTTTCAGCCTCACAACAGCCATAAGAAATGCTTATCATTATCTCCATTTTATAAAAGAGAATGCCAGAGATCAGAGAAGTCAAATTGATTTCCCCAAGACCAGTAAAAGGAAGACCTGGAAATCAAACACAGTAATCTAGGTGTTCTTCCCACAGTGACACCCTGCTGAAAGGAAGGACATTTCATCAAAAGGCCAACTAGTTGGCCCGGGGGTGGGTGTGGGGTGTAGCCTCTGAGCTTTGTGACCAGTTAGGAAGTATAAAGCACTTCCTGAAGAACTGCTAATGGGCAGGCATGCCAGCAAAGGGGCAAGCTTCCCTCTCACTTTTTGGTTCTTCTATAAAAAGTGTTCACAGCAGGGTTTCAGGCACAGAGGTCCATGGCCAGCACATGGCTCATGTGCTTTTTTTTAAACCAATAGCAACCTGGCAACTGTATTTTCCAAGCCTGGCTAGACAGATTATTCTGTTTTGCTTTGTCACTTTCAAGGGAGTGTCCTTCTCCTTCACAAACTCAGTGCTGTGTGGTTGACTACATTTATAGAGTGTTCTGGATAATGAGGTCAGGCAAACATTTGAAGAGACCCATCACAGACTACAGGGACACCACTGTCTTTTTCCAGGGCAAGCTGGGAAAAGAAATCAGACGATGGACCAGACAACGTCTGCGGTACCAGCTGAATTGGTAAAGCATGCCAATGCCTGGCTAGCAGTCAGGGACATGATTGAAGAAAGAACTGTAATGTTATTATTCTCGAAGGATGTATTTTTAGTACACGGTCTATAAGGTGTGACCCTGTTCTGTAGAGCAACACAGAATGGAAATTTGCTTAGTAGCAAGTTGCCACCACTGGATGAAGAATTTAAGTTAGTTACAATTCATAAATCATGTATACATAACTTCAGAGAATTTTCCAGAAGAGACCCTCAGATTTGTTTTTAATTCTATGCACAAATTTCCTCAATATTCTTAATAGGAACTGAAATTTGATAAGTTAGTACTTCTTGCTGATTTTCTTATATCAATTTCCCTGAGTTTATTTTTTTCCTGACTGTCATCTAACAAGACATCAAAGCCGTGGTCTCTAACCTTTGTTGATTTTGTCTTATCAATAATAACACTTGTGCATTAGACTCAAATATGTGTGTGTGTGTATTTAGAAATTGCTGTACTGCTGCATTAATAGTTTATGTTAATATAACACAGGCAGAATTAAATTTTAAAGGACAGTAAAGTTTATCTTAAAAGTACTTTTGAATTATGTTTTATTTAGTAACAGTACAAAAACCACTGCTTTTGCTAATGAGAACAATATGATTAAATATATTTCTTTTTTTAAAAAAAAAACATGATTTGTGACTGTGACACTGCAGTACAAAATTTAGGACTAGTTCAGTTTATTACAATACTTGTCTTCTTTTACTCTTTTTGAAATTGAGATATACTTTACATAATGTAAAATTCACCCCTTTAAAGTATACAATTCGGTGTTTCTTAGTATATTCACAAAGTTGTGCAACAATCACCACTATCTAATTTAAGAATATTTTTATCACCTCCAAAAGAAACCCCATACTTATAAGCAGTCACCCTCATTCCCTCCTGCCCTTAGCCTCTGGCAACCACTAATAGGTTTTCTGATTTATGAATTGGCCTACTCTGGACATTTCACATAAATGGAATCATACAATATGTGGCTTTTTGTGCCTGGCTTCTTTTCCTTAGCATAATGTCTTCCATGTAGTTGTCTAAGTTGTATCAGTACTTCATTCCTTTTGATGGCCAAATAATATTCTACTTTCTATCACGTACACCAGTTATGCAAATGTATGGCTGAAGATCTGGTTAGTGAGTTTCTATCTTTTCTGATGTCTGAGTTGTTCTGGGCCTGGCAAACCAATAGTTAGGTATTGCATTTCTTTCCCCTTTTAACACACAGATAAAACTTCACTAAAACTCTTCATTTAGAAGATTTTGTAAACAAGTTAACAAATTTTTCCCATGTTTTCAGAAATACAACCATGAGTGTTTTTAGAAGGTGTCATTACACTTTTGTAATTTTAGCAACAAAAACTGTGGGACAATGAAAACATTTTGAAAGATTCATTTACAAAATGATCTCATAGCTCAAGTTTGTTAGCTTATTATTTAAGAGGACCTCAGTTCTTTCTGTGAAGCATGTACTAGGAAGTATGAGAAATGTTAGCTCTTCAATTTTCATTGTTAGTATCCTCTTCAACCCATAGTTTCTTTACAGTAAATATTTTGAAGTTAAGTATCCATTTAAAAAGAGTATGTTAGTTAAAACTACATAATATAATCTGTTGGGTATTTTTATTTTTATTAATTTATCTGTCTACCTTTATTATTTCTTTCTTCCTACATTTTTAGGGATATGTCTGGTATTCTTTTTCAAATCTCCTGACTTAGGTGTTACTAATTTTCAGCTTTTCTTTTTTTCCCCCTTAATGTGTTTAAATTTTCCTCTAAGAGCTGCTTTAGTTGCATCTACAAGTTTCGGTAGTAATTTTATTATCATTGATTTTTCCAGAATTTTCAAAGTTCCATGTAATGTCTATGTTGATCCATAAGCTATATGTGATTTAAAAATTCCCGATATGTGGGGCGAGGGTCTTTATTTTTTTGTTTTTAAGTCATGCTTTGTTGTCAGAAAAAGTAATCTGCATACTCCTGATTCTTAAACTTTGTTGAGACATGTTCTGTAGCTAATACCTGGTGGATATTTGTAAAATTGCCCAGAGTTAGTCAAACTGCTAAGTTTGAGGGCATATCCTCCACACAAGACTACCTTCACTTCTGATACCAACTATAAGGTGATTCAGCCAACTGCAGTATTAAAAGGAAGAGTCCCCAAGATTTCCCCCACTTCCAACACCAACTGCAAATTCAGCGTATGCCCCAAACCAGCCCCAGCTTTATAATTTGCCTAGAGAACTCACTGGCAGCTCTTATATTCATTGTTATGGTTTATTACAAGGAAAGGATACAGATTAAAATAAGCCAAAGAAGAGACCCTTGGGGCAGAGTTTGGTGGTGTTGGGGGATGGGGAGGGTGTACCAAATGCAAAGCTTCCATAGTTCTCTCCAGTGGAGTCAGGAAATTACCATCCTGGCATCCATGTGTCACAGTGCGCACAGAATATTTCCAACCAAATATGCTCATCTGAGCCTCAGTGTTCAGTTTTTTAAATTTAATTTTAAAAATTGAAGTTTAAGGTATACATGTTGGTTTAATAAATGTTCAGAGTTTGTAGTGGGGTTCCATTATGCAGACATGATCGCGTGATTATTGACTGCCCACATGTTTGAACTCAGGCTGACTCATACTGTGTGACCCAAAGCCCTCACTGTACACGTTCTCTGAAACAATGAAGTAAAGCTTATGAGTTAAGTCTTAGAATTTTCTCATTAATAGAAACCTCTCTTTAGTCAACTGAATCTAGCCCAAATTTCCATGGCTCAGGTCTCATTGTACTCAGTGGGTAAAAAGTCTCTTGAATTCTTAACTACCTCTCAGTTTGAGGGCAGATCGCTTTTGCAGGCCCGATCAATAAGGGAACTGAAAACAGGAAAACGAATCCTGTCAAATTCTTCTTCGCTTCCCAGGAAACCTAAAATGATATTTTCCCCTGTGACCCTTTCCTTGACCCTCAGTTTCCCTCCTTCTTTTATGATTTGTAAATCTTTGTTGCTGGGTTAGAGCACTTATCAAAGTTTGTTTTCCTTCTGATAGTTTATTTACTCTTCATTAAAAGGTGAGCTTCTTCTTTATGCATCTTTGTATCTCCAGTATGTCCTAATCCAGAGCAAGAACTACTATATTGCATGAACTGGAGCTTTGAAATATAGATGACTGGCAGGAAGAAGAAAAAGACACGGTAACAAATTTCATATAGACCCAATTATTGCTGTTTCTATAAAAATCTGGACTCTAAGACAACACAGGAAAACTATCTTTAAATGTGGGACACAATTTAAAGAAATATTTGGGAAGAGACAGAAGATTGTCCAAATTCTTGAGGCTTAACTCATAATTTCTGCAATCCATGTCTATAAAATGTGTGTGTGTGTATTTACAGCTAAAAAAATATATATAGACATTTAAATTTACTTTCCATTCTACCAAAGGGGACCATAAATTCTATAATATTTGTTAAAATGTATTTGCCATATATTATGATCACTTTTTATATGTTAAGGAGTAATTTTTTTCAGTTGTTCAGGCATTTAGAAGATACCGATCAAATAGTCAATGTCTGACTACATATTCAGTTTGAAATGTTACTAATACATTTGATTTTTAAATTTGCACACAGACAGTGACATAGGATTTCACACGCATGCAGTGCTCTCTAAAGGGAGTAGGTGCACATGCCACAATGTGAAGAGAAAAACTCCCAAGGAGAACTTCTGTGAGTGCCTGGCATTAAGCTTTTTGATTGTAGTATAATTGTCTGACATTAAGCTTCTGATTGCCAAGATACTCATTTCAATGACATCCATCTTATATAAACATATTACCAGCTTTATGACACAGTTACTAGTAAAACAACTTGATAAGGAACCACGTCCCCCCAACCCATGCACGAAGTTTCCCTTTTAGAAAGTCCTGGGTAACCTAGATAACTGACCACTTGAGTGACCCAATTTCCCTGGTTTCACACCCTAATTCCCACCCTTAAGCTTTAAATTCACCAATAAAAAGTGAATCCATGATACCCGAGGCACCCCAGCCTCAAACCCTAATAAAGGGCAGAGCCCCAAGTCCGTACCTTCTCCCTATCTCTCTCCCCACAACCTTGCTGCGTATTCCTTGGGCATGCCGTGCCTTGTATGCCCTCTAGGACCTGTGAGTAATGAATCTTGCTCTTCCAAGTTCCCTAACAGCTTTGCTGAGGTGTGTCCTGCAGTCATAATGAGAACCACAAGGGTCAGTCCAGCTACAACATCAGTCCATGGTAGGGGGGATGTCTGCAAGGCTCAGTAAGAGTCAATACATCCTAGGTGAGTTCCTCAGGCCACAGCATCACTATCGGTGGGCTGAGACTGACACAACAACTTTATTTAAGTGACTATGGATGTTCCCATGCACCAGAAGAAGGAAACACAAATGTTTTCCTAGAGAGTGAGCCCTCAGGTAACTCTCACAGAAAGCACAACATGTTTGGGCTCATAATAATTTTTAAAAAAATCAAGGAACATTCAAGAAAATGAGCTACCATGAATGAGAGACAGCAGAAACAACAAATGATAAAAGCAGCCCTGTAAGGACTTTAGATATTAGAATCACTGGATAAAACATTTAATATGCTGACAGAAATAGAAGAGGAGGCAAAAGAACAAGAGGATATAAAAAGTGACCAGGCGGTTTTGAACAAGAATCAAATGGAATTTCTAAAATTGAAAAAACATGAAAACTGAAATGAGAAAGCAAGTGGAAGCCTCAAACATCAGAGTAGCCTTATTTGGTGCTGAAACAAAGACCAGCCAAATGAAAACAGGCCATTGCTTCAGAGCTTGCTAAAGCAAGGGAGTCAGCCATTATCGCTTGAGTTTGGCAGAGACTCAAAGGCAGGCAAGGAATCGATAAGATTTATAAAGACAAAAAGGGAAGGATTCAAGTATCCTCTTATTAGTTGTTGGCACAGGGAACCTAAAGGTAGTCAAACTAGAAGTGGTCATTTTATGTAACTGCTTTGGAGCATATTTGGCCTCCTCTGGTTGGTCCTCAGTTGGAATCCAAAGAGAAAAAATAGGAAAGTTGGCAGTTACAATTCAGGTCTTGACTGTTCTTGGACCAGTCACTGCAAAGATTGTCATTTGGCTTTCTGGGCTTCTCCTATGATTAGAGTTGTGAACGACAAAGGTGCTGTGTAATAAACCTGACAAGTTGGGGTGGGGAGAGGGAGGGAGGGCACATGGCAGCCCTGACAAGTTCAGTGACCAAAAGTAACTACATAAGGCGATCTGATTACAAACTCCTAACTGGGCAGGTCATAGCAGGTAGGCAGGGCTATGGCTTCCTTAGCAAAGGTCAGGCTTTACTTTAAGTGAGCCCTGTCCATTGTTCTTATGCATCTAGGATAACATACTTTTGAAATGTCTAGACCCCTTTTTTTTCTAGGCCTCTCTAACCGGAGGTACCAGAGCACAAAAACCTCAGAGCATGAGACCACAGAACCCTCATTGTTATCTTGTTCCCTGCATACCATTTCTCCGTGCTGTAAATGTTAATTATTAACTACCCTGCACCCATCAATGTAAAAGACTTATGTGTTTTTCCATTTTGTGATTTATTCAATCCTAGAGATTTCCCCACTTTGCTTTCTCCTGCCTTCTTAATCGACCACCAATAGATTTCATGTATCTTCCTTACGTTTGCATAAAAGGAACTGGAAAACTGCCATTCTCCTGATCATTTTCTCAATCTGTTGAGATTTTGCGTCTGGGAATGTCCTCAAACTTTGGCTCAAAGAAACTGTTGTAAGACTTTTCTATAGGATGGATGCTCTTTCCTCGAAAGGTCTCATTATGATGTACAGTGTGGCCATTGTCCTTTGTGTATTTAATCTTTCTTGTGAAAACTGAAGAACTAGAAGATGATCTGAAAAAATATTCTGAATGCAGCCCAGAGAAACAAAGACAACATGTAGAAAAGAAAGGTTGAGATGTGAGAAGTACCATGGAAGGGTCAATTTATGTCTTATCAGATTACAAGAATGAAATAAGGAACAGAATGAGGGACAGGAAGTATGCAAAGAAATAAAGGCTGAAACTTTGTCAAGGTTCACGAACAACTCAATTTACAATGTTCAATAAATCCCTAGCAACAGAAATTCATGTGGATAAATATAAATAAACATTACCTATAGTGAATATAAATTGGTATATCACTTAGAGTAAAAATAGCAAGAGAGAAATAAAAGGCTGGACAACAATGGTGTGTAACCTGGAGGCTACTTTAAGCCAGGCATTCTAAATTACTTTTTAAAGAGAAATATATTGATTAAATGTATACAGAGGGTGCCAAAAAATGTATACACATTTTAAGAAAGGAAAAGCATGTATTAAAATTGTAATACTCAATATATACCGATAACTAAAGGTGAATACAAGTCACATTTGACTCATGCAATTATAAGAGGTGCTCAAAGTGTTTACCGTCAGCATAATTTTAATAGTTTTTTTTTCTTTCTTTCTTAAAATGTGTATACATGTTTTGGCACCCTCTGCATTTTAAGTATTTATGTTAAAATTCTAAGGGAAACCACCAAAATAACAGAAATTAAATGTATATGGTCTAAACTGATAAAGGGCAGAAAAATGGAATAAGAAAAACTTTAATCAATTCAAAAGAAGACAAGAAAAAGGAAGAAAAACATGAAAAAAAGCAAGGCAAATACCCTATACTATGTGCAAATAAGAGGGAAAAAAACAAATCCAAATAAATCAGTAATCACACACAAAAAAAGATCTATGACAAACTTTTCAGTTACATGTCTTGGACTTTTAGACCATAAAAAATGAAATCCAGACATGTGCTGTTTTCAAATACATAAAAACCCAGCAGAATAGAGAAAAGTAGAAAGTAAAAGAATGGATAAAAAACAAGCAGACAAATACTAAGCAGGAGAAACATTGTATAGCTTTGTAAATGGCAGTCAAAATATGGTACAATTTTAAAACATTGCTAGTAAGTCATCCTTTCATAACAAAAGGTTTATTCATTAAAATAAATGTTGCCTCAACCTTCATAATGTTAATAATTTAGCCACTTGGTTAAAATAATTTCATTTTATATTTTCTCTATCTTTACTCTTTCTCAGATCTAAATATCTTTTAGAGTTATCTTCTTGGCTGTGACATATATTAAAAACCAAAACCAAGCACTGAGATGTGTAGATCAATGGAATAGAATTGAGAGTCCAAAAAAAACCAAAAAACAAACAAAAAAATGTATACATTTATGGTCAGTTGACTTTTTTTTCTTTAAACTTTAATTTATTTTTAAGTGTGTTTTTCCAGAACGCATCAGCTCCAAGTCAAGTAGTTGTTTCAATCTAGTTGTGGAGGGCGCAGCTCACAGTGGCCCACGTGGAGATCGAACCAGCAACCTTGTTGTTAAGAGCACCGTGCTCTAACCAACTGAGCTAACTGGCCTCCCCAGTGGTCAGTTGATTTTTGACAAGGCTGCCATGACAATTCAACAGGAGCAAGAATAGTATTTTCAGTAAATGTGGTGGGACAACTGGCTATCCACAGTCAAAGAATAAAGTTGAACCCCTACTACATACCACATACAAAATTAACTCAAAATGGATCAAAGACCTAAATGAAAGCGATAAAGTTATAAAACAGAGACGTAAAGCTTCATCACCTTGGATTAGGCAATGAATTTTTAGATATGACAAAATACAAAAGTGACCAAAATACAAGTGACCAAAGCAAGGGCTCTGGAAACAGATCTGGCTTTGAATCCTGTGCCACTTGTAGGGTTTACAATCTTAGGCATATTGCCTTCTCTCTTTAACTCAACTTTTTCACCTGTAAAATGAGGACAATAATAACTTTCTCACAGTGTCTTATTAGAATTAATTGAAGTAATGTTTTTAAAGCATTTAGTGTAGTGCCTGCACATAGTAAGCACTCAGTTATAATTGTCATCATCATTATCATCCATATTATAAGGTAAGACTGTAAGAATCAAAGGGTTCTAAGAGTGTGTTCTAGATTCTAGAGGACACCCTCTCTGGGTTATCTGATTCTGAATCTATAGAAGCAGTTTTAGCAACTCTAATTTGTAGCTAACTGATCTCAGTACAACGTAATTCTTATCTATAGCTATACAAATTCTGTCGTGTCTTTTTGAGATTCAGTAGACTTTGTGCTCCATCGCTTGTGGAATGACCAGTTTTGCCTCTATTTGCACATTAATTTCAATATTCCTGATCTATAGGCAAGAGTGTTCCTGGAATATGCAGGGCAAATATCTATATACACAGGTATATATATACACACACGCACACACATATATATATATATATATATATTTAAAGATTTTATTGAGGAAGGAGAACAGGACTTTATTGGGGAACAGTGTGTACTTCCAGGACTTTTTTTCCAAGTCAAGTTGTTGTCCTTTCAGTCTTAGTTGTGGAGGGCGCAGCTCAGCTCCAGATCCAGTTGCCGTTGCTAGTTGCAGGGGGCACAGCCCACCATCCCTTGCGGGAGTCAAACCGGCAACCTTGTGGTTGAGAGGACGCGCTCCAACCTACTGAGCCATTCGGGAGCTCAGCAGCAGCTCAGTTCAAGGTGCCATGTTCTATCTTATTTGAAGGGGCGCAGGGCAAATATTTTTTGTGTAAACTGTTTGTTGCACACTTTAAATGGGTGAATTGTGTGGTATATGAATTATATCTCAATAAAGCCATTAAAATTTTTTGTTTTTTAGTCACCCACCACTATTCTGGTGGGTGTAGGTCCAGTCCAATGTGATCCCTCCCATGAGAGATCCCAGACAGCACTGGAGTCAGACCACAACAGGCCCATGGGAGGACCCCATAGATATGAATCCCAGAGCTACTAGGGGCATATGGTTGTTCCCAAAGGCATGCGTCACAAGGTCAGAGAAGACTCCACAGAAGAGAAAATAGATTCATGGTCAAGTGGGTCCAGTCAGGGCCTTTGACCAAAAGAAACTTGGAAACTTTCAAGGAAGGTACTTCAAAATGTCGGGGCCTGAAGGGGCTAGGCCGAAGTAGAGGTCTCTTGCCCTAGTGTTAAGGGAAAGGACCACTACCAAAAAATGTTTCTTTCAAAAACGCTTCCCTTTAGTGTTAGTTGAGCTTGAATAGCATCATTCCTCCCCCTTAGAGTTTCTGTGAATGTATGCTAATTAAATTGGAAAGCTGAGTACAGCAAAAATTTTAGAAAGATTTTTAAAGTCTGTGCTATAAAAACCTCATCTTCTCTAATCCTTTGAGTTGTTAACCTCTACATAGCTTTCAAACTTTCAGTTGTATGCTCTAGGGTCTTTCACATCTGCAAATCCTCTCCTTAGAATCTTTTACATGCTAAACAGATCAAATTTCCCTGGAAGATATTCTTCCTTGCCTGTGTTATTTCCATTTCCAGTAAGTCTTTACATCTGCATCGTAAAGTAGCAGTCATGCTTCCTTTTCACTTACCAGCCTGGGTACATGTTATTTTCTTGACAAGCAGTTTGGATGCCTTCCAACCCACAAGGCCCTGTTCATCAGTCTCTGTGGAAATCCTTTTCTTTCTGGACAAGATTGTCTTCTGCAGTACAAAGTGGATTTTGTACTCTTTTGCCCTAACTCTAACTGCTTTCCCCCACTACTCTTCAGAGGGCCAATTCTTGCAAGGAAGTTGAGTAAACCATCTCTGACGTGCCACACTCATCTTCTCCCACACCCATCCTGGATTAATATTTCTCTTGTCTTCCTGCTTCCGTGCCTTTAATCGTGATTTTTGCCTATACCTAGAATTTCCTCTTCATCACTCTCCTTCCCCTCACGTCACCTCAAAGAAAGTGGGGCATTAGTTTAATCATAAGGCGGAGTTAAAGTACCAGCCTTTTGAAAGTCTGATTGTAGCCATTTGCCTTCCAGGAGCAGTTAAGAAAAGAATCACAAGTTACTCCAAGTGTCAGTAAATATTTCCAGCTTTAATCAGTACACATGCTCCAGGCTGACAGACAGGAGTTGAAAGGGACATAGTTTTGCACCCAGTCAGCAGCTGAGCTTGGCGTCAAGCTATTAAAAAAAATAAAAAGGTAGAGATTATACAGGGAAGGAGAAGGAAGGGAAAGAAATAAAATATCGTCTTTGTCAAAGAAATGTGTTTTGAAAATTCCTGCAGGTAGAACTGTCAGGGCCACATATGGACTTTCATGGACCCTATGCATTTTACCTCCAGGGGCCTTCTCCCACCAAAATGGATTTTCATGGGTCCTAAAATTTTCTTTTTATTTTCATGGGCCCTACACTTTTCATTTCTTCAATCCTACATCCATTTTCCTTTTTACTCCTAATTTTGGTGGGCCTCTAAAAGTATTATGGGGTTCTAGGAATTGTGCCTAATGGATAGTCAGTCCTGAGACTGCATCTTATAATGTAGCATAAAGTGGTTAAGAGTGGCAATCCTGGATCCAGGCTGTCTGAGTTTGAGTCGTGGCTCTGCCCTTCTCTAGCTATGTGACCTCAGTGAAGTTATTTAATGTCTCTGTGACTCAGTTTCCTCATCTGCAAAATAGGGATAACACCACCCCATAGTCATTGGGGTGTAGCTAGGGTTAAATGGGCTAATACGTGGGAAGACCAATGACTGATACATAGCACTATATGTTTTAACTATTGTCACGAATTATTGTCGGTTGGTGGTTAATTAATATATTGAATGAAACTATGAATATTCTTCTTATGCCAAAATGTTATTTTCAGTAACATCAAACAACCTGAAAAGAAAGATGTTAAATCTGGACACAATTATTCCTATTTTTGAGAAAGAGGAAACAAAACCTTCTGGGAGATGAGATAAACTGTTGATAATATGTGAATGAATCTTATGAAAATACATATTATGAAAACCAGGAACCCTTCTCAGCTGGAAGCATGTCAAAGGCCTTCAAGCCCAGCCCTCCACACAGTAAAAGACTCCTTTTTATGACACAGCTCCTTAAACACTGTCAGGAACATGGAGTTGAATCTTCCATCAAGCATCTCATTCCACCATGAATCAGATCAAGTCTGAGAACATTCTTCCGTATATGCTGACTAAAATATTGCCTCCCTGCACCTTCCATCCATTGATCCTGCTTTCTGCCTCTTGGAAACTATTTAGAACAAGGTCATTCTCTTTCAGACAACAAGCTCTCAAGTACTTTTAGATGGAGTTCAAGTATTCCTTTGTCTTCTGTATTCCAGGTAGTATCCATTTTTTTCATCCATGCTCTAGGGGTCATTACTTACAAACTCTGTGCCAACTTGATCTTTCTCCACAGGTCACAATCTAATGCCACCCTTAATACTTGGCTCCCCAACATGACCATGGCACCCCAGCTCTGCTCTCATGCAGAGAACCCTACTTTGTTGTGGATGCCTTTCTGTATTCACAGAAATATAGATTACAGTCGCTTGAAATGTTTTGGTAGTTGCATTATACTGTTGGTTTATATTAAATTAGTGTATAATTAAACTCTCGAAGTTCTTTGTGTATAAAAAATTATCAAGCCAGGTTTTCTCCATCCTTTACTTCTACAATCCATTTTATAACCCCAATTGTAGGACTTACCTTTATTATGAATACTGCTTTTATCTCAGTGTCTTAGCCTATTAATTCTTGATTTTCTTTTAGTAATCATATTAGTTTCCCACCCAGCCTTTTACCATCTAAAAATTGATAAGCATATTTTTTCTGATTTCATGTAAGTCATGACTGCCTCTGGGTTGACATATTTTTTGGATGTACCATGTTTCCCTGAAAATAAAACCTAGTGGAACAATCAGCTCTAATGTGTCTTTTGGAGCAAAAATTAATATAAGACCCAGTCGTATTTTACTATAAGACTGGTTATAATATAATGTAATACAATACAATACAATACAATACAATACAACACAACACAACACAACACAACACCAGGTCTTATATATTATAATGTAAGACTGGGTCTTATATTAATTTTTGCTCCAAAAGATGTATTATAGCTGATTGTTGAGCGAGGTCTTATTTTCGGGGAAACATGGTAGTTATTCAAGCAATTTTGAATGTCCTAATTACCACCATTTAACTCATATGTCTCGATCTTAGGTAGAATATGATCAGGAAAGACTTTGTAATAGGCCAGTTCAAATCAACACCACCAGAACCTAGGAATAGACAAGGGAGGATTTCTCTACAGGTTTTAGAGGGAACATGGCCCTCCCAACATCTTGGGTTCGGATTTCTAGCCTCCAGAACTGTGAGAATAAATTTCTGTTGTTTTAAGCCACCCAGTTTGTGGTACTTTGTTACAACAGCCTTAGGAAAGTAACACAGTACAGGCATACCTTGGAGATATTGCAGGTTTAGTTCCAGACCACTGAAATAAAGTGAGTATTGCAATAATCTTTTTGCTGGTGGAGGGTTTTGCCTTAATACAATAAAAGACTGAGGTCTCCCAAGGAGGAGGGAATTCTGTTTCCAGACTGCCTTTAGACTCAAAATTGCAACAACTTTTCCCCAGTCTCCAGCCTGCCAGCCTGTTCTGCATATTTTGGACTTGCCACTCCCCACAATGCATGAGGCTATTCCTTAAAGTCTCTCCCATACATATACATGATATATATATACATATATAGATCTATACATGTATGCAGATATTTATACATATATAAAGCTATATACATATATAATTACATACGTGCACACATATATGTATATATAAGTACATATACACACATATCCTATTGGTTCTGTCTCTCTGGAGAACCCTGAGTAACACAACACCTAATGGCTCAGCCTACTCCTTGGTTTCCTGCCAGTGCCTGCCAAAAGCCCATTGCAAGCAAGCTGGGAGAAAGGATGCCGTGGATGCTGTCTGCAGAGGTCAATCTCCTGGGGTACAGAGTAAGGAGGAGAGGATGGAGCTGGAGGGGCAAATCAAGAGTATCCAACAGCGACGGTTACTTTCCCACAGAGAGGCATTTTAAAATATAAATCTGGCCTTTCACAGTCTCTGCATCACTGTTGGAAAAAGCTGAAGCTCCTGGCCCATCTGGCTGGCTGCATCTTTTGTGACCTCAGCCCTTCCTTTCTCACCAGCCTCACCTCCTGCCTCTCCCCACCATCCATTCCACTTTATGTTTCCGTGGTAATTCCCTGAAACGCTTGTAATTCCTGACACCGAGCGGGTTTGTTCATGCTGCTGGGCCTCTCTGTACACACCTCTCCATCTGGCTGGCCTGCCCTTTGTCCCCCATCCGTTTGCAAAGTCTTGCTTATCCTGCCAGATCCAGCTCACATGTCACATGCCTGATGAAGTCGGTGAAGTCTATTCTATTTGCTCAGCCCCAGGGTTCCCCCAGCTCTCTTCTCTGTTACCTCTGTGTGACACATAGAATTCACTGATGACACAGAATTAAGTTATTTATTATAGAGCTCTGTCTTCTCTAATGCACTGTTCGCTCCATGAGGATGGGGATGGTTGTGACCCCTCTCCATGTCCCAGCATCCAGCTCTAAGCCTGAACTGACAAGAGGTGGTGAGCATAAGTGATGTGTGAAAGGTGTATTTGGGCTTTTCATTGAGATGTAGATAGATACTCTTTTTAGGACAGTTTCAAACGACAGCTCTAGTTTTTTAAAACCCATGCATTGTGAACGTACCTGCATTTCTACACATTGAACACATTGAGACAGGCTAGGGACTGACTGGAGATTTATTTATTGGCAAGTATCTGATGTCAACCTCACTTGTACCAGCTACCCACAGTGTGTAATGAAACACACTGAGCAAACATTCTTTAGCTGCTTCTGGCAGAGTGAAGTGCATAAAAAGCAATTTAACAGTTGGACAACGCTCTCTTGGTTCATCTCGTCCTGAAGTCTCAGCACCAAGTCAAGCTGTTCTAAAGCCCTTTTGAAAGTTGTTTCGTCAGTTGTACACTAGAGATTCATTTCATGGACTTCTGTTACAGGAAGGATCATGCTTGATACACAGATTTCTGTATGTGTTGGGGGAACAGGAGGGGAAACCATAAACATGTTTATTTAGTTCAATTTTTTTAGTACAACCCTTATTCTTGTTTCCTTGAAACGAACTATAATGTCCAATTTCAAATCAGTTTCCAGAATCTCTCTAAACATATCGTAATCCCACACTGCCAGTAAATGCTGAAAGGTTGTATTTCAAGCTGAAGTTTATGGCAGACACCATCCTACCCTCCAAGAATGAGCCTCTTTTTGATTGCTTAGGAAGGCTGGGATCAAGGACAGAGTGGCTGTAATACACTCATCCCCTCTCATCTGTGGGATATAGTTTCCAGGACCCCCAGTGGTAGCCTGAAACCTCAGATAGTGCTGAACCCTATGTTTACTATGTTTTTTTTCTATATACAGAGGGTGCCAAATAAAGGTATACACATTTTAAGAAAGGAAACAACTTATTAAAATTACTCTGATGGTAACCACTTTGAGCACCTCTTGTAATTGCAGAAGTCAAATGTGACTTGTATTCAACTTTTGTTTTCGGTATATACTGAGTATTACAATTTTAACACAGTTTTTCCCTCTTAAAATGTGTATGCCCGTACATTTTTTGGCACCCTCTGTATACATATCCATGATAAAGTTTCATTTATAAATTAGGCACAGTAAGAGATTAACAACAATAACTAATAATAAAATAGAACAATTATCACAAACATACTACAAGTTATGTGAATGTGGTCTCAAAATATTATACTGTAATCACCCTTTTTGTGATGATGTCACATGATGCAGTGCCTATGTGATGAGATGAAGTGAGGTGAATGAGACATTTTTAAGTAAAATAACTTGAACCCGAGCACCGTGATATCGCGATGGTCGATCTGATGACTGAGATGGCTACGAGGTGACTAACAGGCTGGTAGTGTATGCAGCTTGGATACACTGGACAAAGGGATGATTCACGTCTCAGGCAACACAGAGCAGGATGGCTGGAGATTCCATCATGCTACTGCGAATAGTGTGCAATTTAAAACTTATGAACTGTTTATTTCTGGAATTTTACATTTAATATTTTTGGACTGCCGTTGAGTGTGGGTAACTGAAACCACAGAAAGCGAAACTGCGGATAAGGGGGGACTGCTGTATAATAACATAATGAAGGAGAATAACTCCATTAAACACAGTCCTGCTAGATGAGTAAACTTTGTGCCATTTCACATCAGTTTAATGCCTGAAAAATACTATTGCACAAACATTTGATTGGTGACGTATATGTGCAAGGCACAGAGCCAGTTGATGAGAGGAAGCTCAGTGAGACGTGTCTCTGCCTTTAGGGAGCCCACAGGGGCATCTGGCACCTCACAGTCAACTCTAACTTAAACCAGAGAGATTTGCTGGGGTAAGCTTCGACACCTTTGCAGAGAGATTGGCATTTGAACCTTGAAATATGGTAGGGTTTCAACAGGTAGAGGTGGGGAGAATGTCATTCTTGAAAATGGGAACAATGTGGGCCGAGGCACAGAGTAGATCCCATGTGGGGTCCCCTCAGTGAATGGTGGCCACGTCTACAGCATTAGATGCAGTAGGACAGGTGACTAGGGGGAATTAAGGCTTGAAATATGGCCCAGGAGTCATATCTTAAGGGACTTGAATGCCTCCATAAAGAATTGTAGTCAGGAGGCAGTAGTAACGAGTCACGAGAAGGTTTGGGCAAGGACATGGCATGATCTGGTTTGTGCTTGAGGTCAGTGACTCTAGGGGCAGGCAGTATAATGGATGGATTTAAAGAAGGAAAGGTTGAAGACCTTTCTTCATGGTTAACAGCTTTTCTTCTTAGTACCTTACCGCTTAGACTTTATAGCATGATACGCATTAACAAGTACAAGTCATTCATCCATGCCCATCTCCTTCTTTCAGAAGACAGGCTTTCTGGCTCAGTGAAATTATTCCCTTCCCCTCTCATTAGGAAGTTAATCCCTACAATTATAATACACAACGCTGCTTGTATGCAACCGACTTGGGATTTTTGCCCCTTCTAGTAAAGGTTAAGAGTGTGCTGTAAAATATTTACCTATTTGGTTTAAAATTGAAACGTGAGCTTTTATTTTAAGATATGTGAACACTTTGATCTAGCAATTTCATGGGTGGGAATTTGTCCTAAGGAAATCATTAGGACGGCCATAAAGATTTATCTGTAAGGAATTCATCTCATGTTGCTTATAACAATAAAAAATTGGAAGCAACCTAAGCATCCAAAAAGAGATTGGCTAAATAAGTATATGCGACCAATCAAATATTTTTGAAGAATGTCTAGTAATATGGGTAAATGTTATAATGTAGTGTTGAGTTTAAGAAGCATTGTACAAAAGAACATGATTCCCTTTTTAAAAAATTAAGGAATTCATAGAGAAAGAAACAATCTTGTAACAGTGGATATCTTGGGTTGATGAGTGAGCATTATGGGTGACTTTTATTTTATTCTTTGGCCTTTTGCATATTTTCTAAATTTCCTAAAATGAATATGTGTGATTTTTGGTTATCAGGAAAAAAATGCTATTTAAAAATTGCTTTTACACTAGAGGGGTGGAGTACAGTTCAGAATCATTCTTAGCTACTACTTTTCATCTCTTGGATGAGTCTGGGCTTCAGAATCTCTATTTGAATTAGAGGATTAGTTCAGATAAATTAACTCAAAGATCCTTTATAACTCTAAAATTGTCTGCACATTTCCTGTCCCCACTGCACCAGGTACATGCCTTGTCACAGCACCCATCATAAGGTAACATTCTCATTAATGTGTCTGCCTCTCCCCAAAGAACTGGAGCACCTTAGAGGAAGGAACAACCTTTAATCTCCTCTATTTGTCAGAAGCATTCTGGCTTCAATTAACAAACATACATATTACTCAAACTGACTTAAACAAAAAAAACAAATAAAAGGAAATTATTATTAGTTCCTAGCACTAAAAAGTCCAGGGGAAGATCTGTTTCAGGGGTAGCGGGGCCCAATATTCAAACGATGGTACCCAGAACCTGTCTCTCTCAGCTCTACTTTTGTTTCTGTTGGCCCCCTTGTCAGGCGACTGACAGCATCACATTCTCACAATTCCAGCCTCCATGGGAGGGAGAACTTCATCTTGGGAACAGTTCCACAGGAGTCCGAGATTGCTTTTCTTTTCGTCCCATGCACAACACTGTGGCCAGGAGCTTAGAATATTCCTAGTTCCCCTCCGATATCTGTGCTTGGTGGTGGTAGTGAGGGACGGAACGAGGCTTGCCTCTCCTGAAGGAACCACATGAACCAAGAGCAGGGAATGCGTGGCTTCCCACAGGATAATCAAGATGTTGGCACCAGGAAAGGGGGAGATGGATTCTGGGCAAGGAAAAATGACAGCTATACCTCCATTTGTACCTCTGGCACTTTGCACTGTGCCTGCCATCGCCTGAGAAGGGACTCGGTAAAGCTCAATAGAATGGATGAAGGATGGATGTAAACTGTCACTTATTTTTCCCCAGAGAGAAACAATTCTGATCACCCAGGTCTTGTTTTCTCTCATTGCATATTCTGGCTCCTACAGTTTTTCAAATCATTGGCTTAATCTTAGCTATTAATAGAAATTTAAAACTGTTTTTATGAAGTCATTTTCCTCTTTAGCCTTTATTACACATTCATTTTCTTAGACTCAAGTGAAACTTTCTATTGGATTAATATAACATGAGCATGACCGTTGTAACTCTTTCAAATATCAACCCAGGCATTATCATTAACTGATTTATACTTCGTCTTTGAAAGACTGTTAGAACATTTCTTGCACTAGTATGTGGGAAATAGTCCAATTCAAGAACTACTTTACTTAATGACTTGCCAGAAAAGAAAAAAAAGCAGTAGGAATTCTATTTCCTCACCACTCTGATTTAATACGAGTGAGATACAGGGTTATTTTAATTTCCTAGTGATTGGACTTCCATATTATTGTTATTTTTTAAGTTTAATACAAGCATCCGTAAAAAATAATTCAAACCATACAAAAGAACATGCAATGAAAGCAAGTCTTCCTCTATCTCTGATTCCTCTTTACAGAGGCAACTGCTGCTAATAGTTTTTTTATGTATCTTTTCAGAGAGATGCAATACGAACACAAGCCTATCTATATGTATTTATTACTACAGCTCCTCCTTCCCTTTTCACAAGTGGTAGGATTAATGTTACTGTTATGCAGCTTTTTTTTTTCTTCACGTAAGGTGTCTCAAAGGGAGTTCCATATTAGAACACATAACTCCACCTTGTTCTTTTAAATGCATGTATTCTAATATAAGGACATACCATAATTTTCTTAACCACTTCTTTACCGATGGGCACTTAAGTTGTTACAGTTTTTTGCTGCCTCACCAATAAGGGATTTCTGCTTCACTTGACACGAGGTTTTCGCCTTTTATTAAAAGGCACTGCTGGGGACCATCCCAAAGAGTAAATAAAAATAATAAAAAATATAAAGCCATGGCATTGGCAAGGTACTACTTTGTAATGCCAGGTAAAGTTCCGAATGCCTTAGTCTTCCCGAAATGGTACCTCTGTCCTCACACTCTATTCCTACCTACTCCTTTTGGATGGTAAGGGGAGGGGAATTAGATTCTTCCCTTACTTCATTACCAACCTCAAGTTCTGGAGCCCTGCTACTCCCCAGAGCAGAGCTAGACACCCTAGATCCATCCAGACTGAGTTGCACTGTTCTTCTGGGCACCCAGCTGACCTCTGGCATACCAGTCATGGTTTGCGTATGAAATGATAGGCCAGACCCTCAGGTTACTCCTACAGTGATGCCTGCCGGTCCCACCGATACCACTGCAGCTCCTCCCTTTTGTTCCTCGGCCGCGCAATGGGCACCCACGGCAAGGAGTACGACTACCTCTTCAAAGTTGTCCTTATTGGAGATTCCGGTGTTGGAAAAAGTAATCTCCCGTCTCAATTTACTCAAAATGAGTTTAATTTTGGAAACAAGAGCACCGCTGGAGTAGAATTTGCAATAAGAAGCATTAGATTGATGGAAAAACAATAAAGTCACAGATATGGGACACAGCAGGGCAAGAGCCATACTGAGCTATAACATCAGCATACTGTCGTGGAGCTGGAGGTGCCTTCCTGGTTTATGAGATTGCTAATCCTCTCACATGTGAAAATGTAGAGCGATGGCTAAAAGAACTGAGAGATCATGCTGATAGTAACATAATGCTTGTGGGCAGTAAGAGTGATTTCTGTCATCTCAGGGCAGTTCCTACAGATGAAGTAAGAGCTTTTGTAGAAAAGAATGGTTTGTCATTGATTGAGACACCTGCTCTAGACTCTACAAATGTAGAAGCTGCTTTTCAGGTAATTCTGACAGCGATGTACCGCATTGTTTCCCAGAAGCAAATGTCAGACAGACATGCAAATGACATGTCTCCAAGCAACAGTGTGGTTCCTATTCATGTTCCACCAACCACAGAAAACAACCCAAATGTGCAGTGATATCAGAACATATAAGGCATTTCTCTTCTCCCCTAGAAGGCTGTGCATAGTCCATTCCCAGGTCTGAGATTTAAATATATTTGTAATTCTTGTGGTCACTTTTGTGTTTTATTACTTCCTCATACTTATGAATTTTCCATGTCTTAAGTCTTTTGATTTTAGCTTTATGAAATTATCCAGTTGTCCTGAATAATGGCAGCTTTTTTTTCATGCTATGACTTCACTAGCCTTAGTTTAACAAACTGAATGTTTGGATGAGAGAGAGAGAGAGAGAGAGAATGGAAAAAAGGAAGAAAGAAAAAGAAATGATAGGCCAGGTGAGGCACACTTGGGCAGACTTCAAAACAATGACTATAAGAGAGTTATCAAAATGGCACAATTTCCTGAACTGTGATCTGGGCTATGAACTCTCATGACACTACTCTTCTCTCGGGAGGGGAAACTTGGGAACTGCCACCTCAATGACAAACATATTTGGGGAGCTTTGACTTTGACACGTCTGAGGGTCTTTCTCCTGAGGGCTTACTCAGCCCTCTGCTAAGTGGTTTATATACTTTGCAGTGGAGTCACATCATACAAATATTTACCTTTCAAGAATTCTATTATGTGTCTTTAGCAAAAAGAGAAAGATAATTCAAATAATACGGGGAATGGCTCTGCTAGTCTGTTGGATGAGCATGTTGTGTCTGAAACCAGCAACGCGTTTTGGCTGAAAACTTTGGAAAGACTTTGAGTGACTCTAAGGGTTTGATCCAAAAAGTGAAACCATTCTTCTCAGTGGCAGGTATAAGAGTGGTGATAGAAGAAAGTGAGGAATTCATTGAGAGTAATTAATGAAGAGTTAGAGAATCTGATAAAATGATCTTCAACATTGGCCACAACAATACATGTACTGGAACTGTACTTGGGTTTGTATTTGAAGGATTTTCAAGGTTGCTTTTGACCAGATATGAACTGCACCCTTAATGTGGTTGAACTTAAACCATGTTAGATATGACCCCACCGTATATCAGCTGAACTTCCCTGCGGCTCACAGAGGGAAAGTAGTACTATGCCAGAATTCACAAGCCAATCGATAAGTAGCAGAGCCAGAATTCAAACCCATGCTGCCAGAAAGCCCTACGGATGTAGCCTCTGCTCTTTATTGCATCGTCATTTATAATTCTATTGCCAATTTAACTAGGAGAATGACAATGACTCTGGGCTGATGAACCGACGGGGCTTACTCAGGAAGGGTTTCCCTGGACTTCTCACTTTTAAAATGGGGACTGTCCCAGGCAAATTGTGGTGGCCAGTTACCCTATTCGAGATTTGAAAGGTTCTGGGTCACATAATGTGACCATCTTATTTCATTGATCTTTCTATTTGGAGTGCTTCTGTGACTGAACTTTGTTTTGAGAAATAATCTCAAGAATAATGCCTTGAAGGTTAAAATGGGGCATTTGGATGAGGTAAGTCTATTAGACCTAAGAGAAATCCATTGGCAATGGACTTTGAGTTCTCCATTTGTGTCTTTATTGAAGTCTCAAGTTCAAGTAAAATCAATACTTTGATAATGTAAGTAATCACTGGCTGATTTATGTGCTTTCTACATCTGTTTTCATGATTTGCTAGAGGTTGTGTATTGTAACAAGGTGAACAAAGCCAGAGATAGAATGTCTTGTTGCAATACCTTTCCCCATGAGAGAGGAAACCTAGCAGATGAGAAATATGTGATGAATAGGAAGTTCTCCAACAAAGTTGTACAAATGGCCAATAAGCACATGAAAAGATGTTCAACATCATCAGTCATCAGGAAAATGCAAAGCAAAACCATAATAAGATACCACTTCACATCCACTAGGATGGCTGTAATAAAAAAGATGGACAATAACAAGTGTTGACGAGGATGTAGAGAAGTTGGAACCTTTGTACATTGCTGGCTGGAATGTCAAACAATGCTGCCACACAGAAAAAAGTTGGGCAGTTTCTTAAATGGTTAAGCATAGAGTTAGTAAATGACCCAGCAATGCCACTCCTGGTATATACCCAAGAGAAATGGAAAAATATGTCTACATAAAAACTCACACATGAATGTTTATAGCAGCACTATATGTAATAGCCGAAAGGTGGAAACAACCCAAATGTCCATCAAAAATAGATAAAGAAAAGGTGGTATTTCCATACAATGGAATATTATTGGCTATAAATAGAAATAAACTACTGATGCATGCCACAGCATGCATGAGCCTTGAAATGTTATGCTAAGTGAAAGAAGCCAGACACAAAAGGCCACACATATTGTATGACTCCATTTGTATGAAATATCCAGAACAGGTAAATCTATAGAGACACAGAAATTAGTGGTTGCTAGGGGCTGGAGGATGGGGGAATTGTGGGGTGATGGCCAAGGAGTGTGGGATTTCTTTTGGGGGTAATGAAAATATTCTAAATTTGATTTTAGTGATGAATGTACAGCATACCTCTATGAATACACTAAAGCCCATTGCACTGTACACTTTGAATGGGTGGATTTTATGCTATGTGAATTATATTTAAATAAAGCTTGAAGAAGGCGAAAGAGAAGGAGGAGGAGGGGGAGGAGAAGGAAAAGAAGAAAGAGAAGAAGAAAAGATGAAGCAGAGATGGTTTTAAGCCTTGCTTTTGTCTCACAGCACCACGTTTCAAACCCCCTGACTCAACAAGGTTGCATCAGACCCATCTTATCAGCTCCTCCCTTCATGTCAGCTAGAGAAGTTCCAGGGATTTGAAGTTCCTTTTACTGTGGAATAAAAATAAATGACTGGATCACCTATCAGGCAATGGCAATGCTAAAAAGGACTTGTGTTTACTGAGCTTTTACTGTTTTCCAGAGTTTTGGTTGGATCTGTAGGAATCTAAAGAACTCCATCCCGTCCTATAAGAAGGAGAGTTTATTTATGATTTTAAAATAATGCTTAGTTTATTTCCTATGCTCTGGAAGCTAGCAAGGCAGAAAGCGTGGTCAATAAAATGCTCTGATGCCTGCTTTTTTATAGAAGTCAAGTTCCTACCTTTGGACTTAGCTGCTATGAAATGTCTGATTATTCAACCTGGGTAGGGCTCAAGATATAACTGTGAAAACATTAACTTCAGTAAAGAGTTTGCTAAGCAACTTGACTTTGTGAATACATTTTCATGCACTCATTAAACCTACGTAAGAGAATAAGTTGTTTTTAAAGTTCACCAGATGAACACATATAAACAAAGCTAGTAAATACAACTGCCCCTTCCCTAGCAAGGTCTCTATCTGGAAACATAGTTCAGGGGCTGGGAGTTAGTTCTGCTGTTGGAAATATTTGAAAAAAATTATAAAACAATTTCTTTTAAAGCATTAAAATAAAAAATATTGATATAGTCTCTAAAACCATTTAAGCTACTTTTTTCACTTATGCAGAATGAGTTTTCTACTAAAAATTGCAAGTTAATGAACATTATTTAGTTTAATGCATTTAAAAAAATATTGCATGCACTGGCACAGGAGGGATTACATGCATAATTGTTACAAATGTGGACTGTGGAGCCAGACTTTCCAGGTTTGTATCCTGGCTTTGCCATCTACTTAGGTACTTGACCTCTTTGTGCCTCATTTCCTCTTCTATAAAAACGGGCATAGTAATATTACCTGCTTCATAGGTTGTTGTGAAAGTTAAGTAACTTAATATATGTAAGGCACTTAGAATAGTGTCAAGTGCTATGTGCATTTGCTTTATTGTCATGACATCGCCAACTACTCATTGGGCCTAAAACAACAAATTAATGTTGTTAACTCAACCTCACTTTGTTGCCCTACCTTGGGAACTTGTTTTAGTAAAATAACCCTATCATTAGGCCATGGATGGGTTAAGCTAATGCTTTCTCAGCAGAATTCTAAAATTAAGAAAGGTGTTCATGGCCAAGTGGATTAAGGAATGGAATAGATAATTAGGACTAAGTTTGAAAATATTTTTTTAGGCAGAGACAAGTTTACAGAATCCCACAGATGATTTTTTTCTCCCATACTTACTTGAAAAGAGTACTATGTATTAGTTTGAGAGACTTTTATATCTCCATCATTTTCTTTTTGGAGTAGTAGAGACTTTACGGCAAACCATGGTGTATCAACATAATGGAATATTAATAACTACTTCAAAAGTTAACATACATGTCTTCTATATCAATTTTTGGAAATTGGTATATATGTGTGACAAAAAGGAACACAAAATAGTTGGCACAAAATTACAATTGTATGAAATGCATTTACATATTCTTTTTTTTTTGGCAATATGATATTCTTCAATCCAACCCTCTCGATAATCGCATTAAATGTAAACAGATTAAACACTCCAATTTAAAGGCAGAGGTTGTCAGTCTGGCTAAAACAATGCAAGACCCAATTTTGTGCTGTTTACAAGAGACACATCCTACATATAAAGACATGGGTAGAATGAACGTAAAACTATAAAAATACAAAAGAGATACACTGCAACCAATCCAAAGAAAACAACCTTGCCCGTGAAGTGTGCTGTTTAACTTTTGAAAATATCTCCATCATTTTTGAGGATGTTTGTATCTCGTGTGAATCTACTACCTAAGTCAACATCGTTTGGCTTGTGACAGATGAATTAAAATAATTCCTTCCTATTAGAATACCTTTTTAAGGTTTTTATATGCTGTATAATTTCACAACTCCTTTTAGACATAAATGCTTTTTTATGACGCAAGTGCATATATATTCAACTTATTAGCATTTTATTTTCAGTTCTGCTGAAAAAGAATGTTCCCAATGTGGCTGACTCCTTTTAATAGAGACAAAAATTTCACATACCAGCATGAACAGAGAAGTGAGTAGTGACTATGGACTGAAAACATTTGATAATTCATTTAGATAGAATTTTTAGGATCTCATTTTATTAAAGCCCTCTGTGTACTTCATAATGCAGTCACATTTCAGGATGGAATGATATTGTCAATATCACAACTCCTACAAGTGCTCTCACTTCTTCTGTTTATTCTATAAGTTTTTCTCATACTGAGTATCGGGTGTGCCAGTTATTCATGCTGCAAGGTTGAAATAATACTCCTTTCAACTACTTAAAAATATGGAAATATCTTTGATTCATAATTCAGAATATGTGAGTGTGATGTATTTCTTCTAGAAAGAAAAAAAATCAGGGCTCTAATCCTCACCTTTGAAAAATCTGGTTGTATAATAAAGGCCATATATGACAAACCTTTAGCTAATATACTCAATGGTGAAACACTGAAAGCTTTTCCTCTAAGATCAGGAACAAGTCAAGGAGGCCCACTCTCACCACTGTTATTTAATGTAGTACTGGAAGTCCTTGCCAGAGCAATCAGAAAGAAAAAGAAATAAAAGTCATCCAAACTGGAAATGAAGAAGTAAAATAGTCACTTTTTGCAGATTACATGATTCCTTGTCTAGAAAACCCTAAAGACTCTACCACAAAACTATTAGAAATGATAAACAAACACTATAAAGTTGCAGGATACAAAATCAGTGTGCAAAAAAACCATTGCATTCCAATATACTAACAATGAAATTTCAGGAAAAAAGAGAAAAAAATTATTTTCTAATACCAACAAAAAGAATAAAATACCTAGGAATGAACGTCACAAAGAATGTGAATGACCTATATTTGTACACTGAAATCCCAATGGTATTTTTAAAAGAAATAGAACAAAACATCATTAGATTTGTATGGAACCACAAAAGACCTCAAATAGCCAAAGCAATTCGGAGGAAAAAGAACAAAGCTGGAGGTATCACTCCCCGACTTTAAATTATACTACAAAGTAACAATAATCAAAACAGCATGGTATTGGCAGAAAAACAGAACAATGTAACATAATTGAGAGCCCAGAAATAAACCCATGTGTATGGGCAAATAATTTTCAGTGAAGGAGCCAAAAACATACAATGGGAAAAGAAACCTCTTCAATAAATTGTGCTGAAAAAATGGTGAAGCCACATGGGAAATAATGAAACTAGAGTGTTATTTGACACTATACACAAAAATTAACTCAATATGGATCAAAGATCTAAATATAAGTCCTGAAACAAAATACATAGAAGAAAATATATGTACTAAACATATGGACGTTGGTCTTAGAGAAAATTTTATGAATTTGACCTCACAGGCAAGGAAAATAAAAGCAAAAAGAAATGAATGGTACCATATCAAACTAAAAAAGCTTCTGCACAGCAAAAGAAACTATCAACAAAATAAAAGGCAGCTGACCAAATGGGAGAAGATATTTGCAAACAACGCCTCCAATGAGGGGCTAATATTCAAAATACATAAGGAACTCATACAAATCAACAACAAAAAAACAAACAATCAGTTAAAAAATGGGCACAGGACTTAAACAGACAGTTCTCCCAACAAGACATACAAATGCCCAACAGATATATGAAAATATGCTCAACTTTACTAGCTATTAGGAAAATGCAAATCAAAACCACAATGAGATACCGTGTTTCGCTGAAAATAAGACCTAGCCGGACAATCAGCTCTAATGCGTCTTTTGGAGCAAAAATTAATGTAAGACCTGGTCTTATTTTACTATAATATAAGACTGGGATATAATATAATATAATATAATATAATATAATATAATATAATATAATATAATATAATATAATATAATATAATATAATATAATATAATATAATAATACCAGGTCTTATATTAACTTTTACTCCAAATGATGCATTAGAGCCGATTGTCTTATTTTTAGGAAAACAGGGTACCACCTCACACCTGTTAGAATGACTATTATTAATAAAATAAGAAATAACAAGTGTTGGAGAGGTTGTGGAGAAAAAGGGACCCTCATACACTGCTAGTAGTGATGTAAATTGGTACAGCCACTATGGAAAACAGCATGACATTCCCTCAAAAATTAAGAATATCGGGCCAGCCTGGTGGCGCAGGCGGTTAGAGCTCCGTGCTCCTAACTCCGAAGGCTGCGGGTTCGATTCCCATATGGGCCAGTGGGCTCTCAACAAAAAAATAAATAAAATAAAAAATGTATAAAAAAAAATTTAAAAAAAAATTAAGAATAGAGTTACCACATCACCCAGTATTCCCTCTTCAAGAATTTTGAAAATATTTATTTGAAAAGATATATGTACCCCTATGTTCATTGCAGCATTATTTATGGTGGCCAAGACATGGAAACTACCAGTGTCCTTTGATAGATGATTGGATAAAGAAGATATGGTACATTTATACAGTGGAATATTACTCAGCCATAAGAAAAGATGAAATACTGCCATTTGCAACAACATGGATGAATCTTAAGATTATCATGCTGAGCGAAATAAGTAAGAGAAAAAGTCAAAACCATATGATTTCACCCATGTGGGATATAAAACTGAAAGCAACAAATGAACAGACAGACAAAAACTCATAGGCAAAGACAACAGTTTAGTTGTTACCAGACGCTAAGGGGGGAGAAAGGGTGATAGAAGAGGGGAAAGGGGGTCAAATATATGATGATGAAAGGACAACTGACTCTGAGTGGTAAATACACAATTCAATATATAGATGATGTATTATATAAATGTACACTTGAAACCTATATAACTTTTCTAACCAATGTCACCCTAATAAATTTAATAGAAATTTAAAAACAAGAATATCCAGGATTGGTGTCTCCCCAACACACCAATTTCTTCTCTTTCCACTTTACTTATTTTCTAAATTTTCTATTAAAAACATAAAAGGCATGGGTGATTGAAAGACCTATATCTAAGGCAATGATTTGCAGAACGTGGTTCGTGAAACAGCAGCATCAGCATAATCTGGGAACTTATTAGAAATACATATTCTGTGTCATACCCTACACCTCCTGCATGAGAGACGTGTGGAGGAGGGATAGGAATCTATAATTTAACAGGTAATCTTGATGCTCTCTCACTTTCCAGAACCAATGATTTTTCTTGAAGAGAGACTTTAAAGCTACTGATACTTTGGACCCAGCCCCAGATTTTCATTTAATTAGTCAGGTGTGTGATTCTTCAGATGTTTGTAATATACAGTGAAGACTGAGAACTTTTGAGGCTTTAAAAGAACTTGCCCCTGTCCAGAATGGAATTGTCTTTCTAAACTAAAACTTGAAAACTAAACTGTCTTTCTAAACTAATTGTCTTTCTAGACTAAAGAAAAACAAGTGTGTGGGGTTTTTAAATGAAGAAAAGACACTTTCAAAAACAAACTAACATGAATTCCAAGGTTCAAGCATAAGTTTGTTTTTATAGTACTTATAACAATTTTGGCCAATATTTATTATTGTATTATAATGGCAATATTTCCCCATTTATCTTTAGACTAAGATTACCCTTGTGATTGTAGTTGTATTTCTAGTGTTTGATGATTGAAAATATTATAGAAAATCAGGAAATGAATTTGATAACATTTTAAATGACTATGCATTTTATTCTTTTATTCTTTAAATATTTCTTTGAGGGAGGGGATACCACACTTCTACTCATTTTAAGAAAAATACATATTTTTTAAGATTTTGTTTTTAAATTTTATTGGGGAATATTGGGGAACAGTGTGTTTCTCCAGGGCCCATCAGCTCCAAGTCATTGTCCTTCAATCTAGTTGTGGAGGGCGCAGCTCAGCTCCAAGTTCAGTCACCATTTTTCAATCTTAGTTGCAGGGGACATAGCCCACCATCCCACGCAGGAATTGAACCAGCAACCCTGTTGTTAAGAGCTTGCGCTCTTACCAACTGAGCCATTTGGCCACCCCAATCATTGAACATTCTTATAATCAGTGTTTGGAACTCTGCATCTGATAGATTGCTTATCTCCGTTTCATTTAGTTCTTTTTTTGGGCCTTTGTTTTGTTCTTTCATTTGGGACATGTTTCTTTGTCTCCCCATTTTGGCTGCCTTCCTGTATTTGTTTCTATGTATTAGGTAGGGCTGCTATGTCTTCCGGTCTTAGTAGAGTGGCCTTATGCAGTAGGTGTGCTGTGGGGTTCGGAGGTGCAGTCTTTTTGGTCACCTGAGCCACGTACTCCAGGTGTGTCCCTTATGTGGGTTGTGTGTGCCCTCCTCTTGTAGTTGAGCCTTGGTTGGTAATTGCACATCAGTGTGAGGGACTGACCCTTGGGCTCACTTGTTGTGAAGACTGGCCTTGACTACAGTGGAAGGGTAGTTGTGCAGGGGCTGACCCTACAGAGCAGGATCTGTCTCAGCAGGACTCTAGAGCTTGTCCAATCCGCCCCTTGGGTGTGTTGTACTTGGAGGCAGCTGGATGATTCTCCAGCTTGTTTTGAAGCTGGCCACTGGGGATGCCAGCCACAAGACCACCTTGGAGGGGATCTGCTGTAGGTCTACTTCAGCCACAGCCTGAGCACCACCCGGGGCCACCTAGCAGGAGACAGAAAGAAATCTGCAGATGTCTGCCGCCCATGCTGTGCTAGGAAGCGCCTTGAAAGGCCAAGCTGTGAACCAAGGCCAGCTGCCACTAGTGCCGGCTTAGGGCTGCTCAGCCAGAGATACAGAACATGCTCAAGCCAGATGCTGCTTGTCTGGGTTCCATGAAATTTCAGAGACCCTTGGAAAGCCTGCAGCTTTAGCCAAGACAAGTGGTCTGCATTAAAAAGCCACCGGAAGCGGCCTGGGTGTGCCCGAAAGTTGGGCGGGGCAAACAAATGTCGGTAACTCAGAAATGGCGGCTGCCTGTGTTCACTCACCAGGAGGGGGGAGGGCTCAACAAAAACAGTGGCCTCCACCAGCTCCCCCCTTCAGGAGAAAGCCGCCTCTCCAGCCCCCGTCCCAAGCCAGACAACTCAATTCCCCATTATTTGTCCCTGCTGCCTTTCCTGCTGATGCCCCAGCGCTGGAGCTCAGAGCGAGTGATTCCACTGGTGGGTAAGTCCGCACATAGTCCATTTAAGAGGAGCACCTGTGAATGCACTCACACTGTCTCACTCAGTCACAATCTCTGCTGTTTTTCACAACAAAAAGTTATGGGGACTTCTCTTCCCAGCACTGAAACCCTGGGCTGGGGTGGGGCTGGTATCTTTTGCTCCTTTAGGGGATGGGGGAGGATCCCCACAGCAGAAATAACCCTCCAGATCTGTAATGATCACACACAGGTGTGGGACCAGCTTGTTCAGCATCTCTGACCTTCCTACCCATCTGAAGGTGGTTTCTTCTGCAAGTCCTTAGTTGAAAGGATTCAGTTCAGCTTGATTTTAGGTGATTCTCAATAATGGTTGTTTTGTAGATTAGTTGTCATTTTAATGTGATTGTGAGTGAAGGTAACCACAATGTTTGCCTACTGTGCCATCTTGGTTGTCTCTCCTGCATTTTATTCTTTACTGCTGCACATAAATACATCTGAAAAATAATATGTATGCAGAACTATTACTATTTCAGAAAATGCTTAGTATTGATAAATACTCTTTTATAGTATTTTCAGGATGCCTGAGGCCCATAAGTTAAGGACTGTTAAGGATCTTTATACTTTTATCTAAGAGATGGACATTGATAGAGACAGAGACAGAGAGAAGTATTTTATTGATTTTTTTTTACTGCTTATCATTCCATGATGTGACTACCCAAATTGATAAAATCCTTCCTGAAAGTTTGGGACCTACAAATAAATTATGCTCAACATATTGTATTCCAATTTTTTGCAAATTCACCATCCATTTATGTTATCTCTGATGTTCTCTAATAATTATAATATTAATTTTATTATATCACCACATTTCTCAGTTATGTTGAAAAAGAGAACACTTACTTTGTAACCCCATATAAGTTGTGGGGACAAAACCCCAAAAAACAGTTTCCAGGCTCTCGGCCTCACATAGAAAGGTGCTGGCTCGGGTAGTAAATGGCCATCAACTGTGATCAGATGCCAGCAGCTGTGGCTAGTTGGCCGTCAGCTGTAACCCGTAAGCCATTGGCCACTAATATAACGGCTGTGGCTACGCTAGCAGGAGAGGAATGGGGGCTAGCAAGAAGATGGTGGCTGGCAAACGCGGACTGCTGTTAGGCAGATTATGTAGATCCTGCTTCCTGTGTCTCCAGCCCAGCCGCCAGCGAGAATATATTGGTTTGACTCCCCTATCTATGGCTCCGTGGGTGTTCCTTTTTGGCCTTACCGTGTCCTGCGTTCTTGGGCGGGGAGTGGGAGCTGAGACCCTGCACGACAAATGGCGCAGCGAGCAGGGTCCCCTGTGCGACATAAGTTATTTGAAAATGAAATATTTCTGTCCTTCCATAATTTAAGACAAATTTCTCTAATTATAACTCTTATTTCTCTGAATATATCGTTTTGTGATATTTTCTCAACTTTAAGCCAAATATCACAATATCACCCCTTTGTTCTTTCCCTTTCTTCCTTCCTTCCTTCCTTCCTTCCTTCCTTCCTTCCTTCCTTCCTTCCTTCCTTCCTTCCTTCTCTCCTTCCTTCTTTCTTCCTATAAAATATGTCTTAAAATCTAGCTAAGTTCATGTAGATATTTTTCCAATAACATAAAGCCTCTAAGTGACATGGATTAAGTTATCTTCCACTTAGCTAAACATCTTTTAAAAGAAATCTGTTGAAGGCTGAAAATTCAATCAATTAATTGGCTGAAATAATTGATTTGCTTGACATTAAAGAAATGTAACTGTTTTCATTGAGCTTTGTTGAATTTGGGAGGGAATTTCCCTAAATATCCTAATTATTTCTACTTTGCATAATGTGTGATATACTAATTGTACTTCGTTTTAAACTAGTAAAAAGAGTAGACCAAAGCTTTGGACTGGATTCCACCCAGAAATGGCAGAAGACCATTAATTTTGTCTGGAAGCATGGGCTTTTCCTCTAGCTGCCTAAGCTCTGTGGGCAGTCTTTTGGTGATACAGTCAGTGTTGCTGTGCAGTCTAGTGGTCAGCAGCCTATCTCTGCTCGACCTGGGTCTTTAGTGACAGGCTGGGGCACTTCAGGAAGGAGGCACAGGGAATGGCAGGGTAGGGAGTGAACACTTCATGTAACCAGAACCAACAGCCCCGACAGCCTAGGCCATCAGTATGGTCCATAGTGTATGGACAAATCGCCTTCCTATCTAGCTCTCTTTTATCCTTGAAACTCAGGTTAAATTATTACCACCCATTGGGATTTCTTCATAGTCCAGCAGTCATTGCCTGTGTGTGTGTGTGTGTGTGCTTTCCCTATTGCTTCAAATATCCCTTTATTCCAGCATTTATCACATTCCCTTGGAATTATTTGTGTGTGTGTGTCCATCTCTCTCACCAGACCAAGGACACCTCAGGACACTGACTTCTCATCCTTGGACACGAGAAGTGTCCCATAATGACTAATGAACAAATGGAAGGCCAGCCACGTGGTTAATGCACTCTGATGAGCATGAGGAAGACAGCATGCAAAATCATGTTGCTGCCTGATTGCACATGGCAGGTCCTGAATTACATCCTTCTCCCACTCTTCTATTATATCTCCTAAACTCAGCAATACAGATACTTATAATTCTCTGAACATACCAGGTTATTTCATGCGGCTCTCTGCCTTTAAATTTTCGAATTTACACACCCCTCTTCTTTTGGGGAGGGGAGGGCTGGGCAAAACCCTACTCTTTTTTCAAGTCACAGTTTATGTACCATCTTCCCCCAAAAATCTTACCTCTCTGTCCATTGCCCCTTCTTCCAAAATTGAACTGGATATCCCTCCTGTGTGCTCCCAATATCATTTATTTTCACTGACTGGCCACTTTAATCCATGTTCTCCATTTCTTCTGGAACAGATAATGACTGATGCCCACAGCAAACTGAATGTTCTTTGACACTGGAATGCCCGCACACTTCTGCATGCACCCCCACTCCCTAAGCAGGATGCTTACTGAGGTCCATTGTGTTTGTTCCCAAACCTATTGTTGCGAGTTGTACCTGTTAATGTAATGAAGTCATTTAGTTACATGTGACTTAAGTGAATAGCATATGAGTGAAAAAAAGAGTTATGTTTCCTATACGAGCAGATGCATGCTTTGGAAAGATGAGCTGCTAAAAAAATTGTACTGTTGAATTAGGTGTAGGCAAGAGAACAAAGATGTAAAAAATCTTGAAGGAATCTCCTCTCAGATTGTGTAAGTGCCCTTCATTTTTAACTCCATTTTATAAAACCCCAAACTAGAAGTTGTCAAAGATGCCTTATGAGAGTGGTTTTTGGAACTCCCATCAGCATACCCATACCAAACAGAAGTCCTTAGCCCTATATCAAAGATTAGGGAAGTGCATGTGTTTTAAGTCAAAATAAAACGTCTAAGGCATGCATGTGTCATTTTCACCTGTCCCTGACACGTGTTGTATTGAAATAATTGGGGGGAGAGTGGAGAGACAAAGTCTGTCTCGTTCACTAGATTTTGAGTTTCTTGAAGACAGGGACCACATCTTGCTCATCTTGGTAGTACCTGTGCCTGGGAAAAGTGTTTGGATCCTAGCCGACTTTCTCTTAGGGCTTCTTGACCCAAGGATACTAACTACAGCACTTATTTCATTCAGTACAGGGGGTTTCAACAATTAGGTCTCTTTTATGCACCACAGACACTAGGGGGCAATATAGCTGCATTTCTTTGGAATGGTCATCCAGGGGAGGTGCCTCCAAGCTAGATCCCCTAAAATGTGATGAGCCCCACCCCCCAGCCAAAAAATAATGTGTCGGAGAACTTGTGGCCTAAACATCTCACCAACACTGGTATTCTTTGAATATGTGTTTCCCTTGTTTATTTGGAGGAGCTAATTCCATCTTTTCTAAACAATAAAAGGACCAAGTTGTAATAACCACCTTATTATGTTAATTGTTAACGCAAAGTCAATTCCTGGAAGGAAGAAAATAGGAAGAAGAAAAAAAATACCTGATACAAACGATGTGAGTAGTACCAAGGATTATAAACTGGTACAATGAAGACCACAAGGTTTCACAGTGGAGTCTTTCAGGGAACACTACTAAGAAAGTTATGGAAAGTGTATCCATATGAAAGGACAGACCTCACCCCCCTTCCCCTCCCCTGCCTGAGTCTTTTCCCAGTTCTGATGTGCTGGAATCATAGACTCCAAAAATTAAGCTGCTAGTTGCTCCTATCTTTTGAGAAGGAATATCCTTTCCTAGTAGCAGGAGGGTAGTGAGATGAGAAAGACTTCAAGACATTGCCTTTAAAAGAAAGACCCTCAGAAAAAAAGTATGATTATTTTACTTTGAAGTGAGTTGCCTCTAAACTGATTATCTGTGACGTTAAAGGATCTTAAACAACGCAGCTTGTGTCCAAGGTAGCTGAGGCCTCCTATTTCACAAGTCTTTGGGAATAGTAAAAGAATATCTGTTCCAAAATACTATTTGAGAATTAATTAACTCTAAAACAAGATAAACAGTCTAGTTTACAATTATCATAGGGTCTTGAAATAGTTGACCTAGAGGGTGAGTGATTCAGAGCCCAGAGCATTTGGGGAGTCAGCTGACCTGGGGTTGAGTCTTTGGCTCTGCCCAACTAGCGACCAGGGTCAGATTACCTCCCTTCTCTAAGCACCAGTTTTATGTTGCCCATCTGCGAAATACAGGGAAGTAGCCCTAGGGATTTGCCTTGAACTTCCTTCTGTGTCAAGAACACAGCTTTTTTAAAGGCAAGATGAAAAAAAATTATGCAAATTGGTATTTCTCCATCCTCACCTTTTCTCTTAATGCAGTATCTGGCAAGGTCCAAGATATCGTTGGAACTGATACAAAAGGATTATTCCAATGAAATTAGAATGGGATGTTACTGTTTAAACCACTTAAATTCAACATGTGCTAGTTCATGTGCAATACAGAAACTCAAACCCAGTATTTGTCCTCTAGCAGCTCCCAGTTGAAGGGAGTGGTGGCAGCTTACTCAAAATGAGTAAGAAAATAAACATAACTGGAGAAGAGCAGTCAAATGAATACTCAGATCTTCAGGTGTCTGTCTAAACAGCTGGCAATCTTCCAGCAATACAATTAGATATGATAGAAAAGTCCCATCCCTCATCCCTTAGCGTATAACTTCTACAGCCCTTTCACAGAAGGAAGACCAGAGTTGGAGAGAGGAGGGTGGGCCTTGTGCATCTTCAGCATTCTTTGGCCTGTACTGTCCTATTGCTCTGTTTGTGGCATTTTGCAAGGTGTTAAGGTACTAAGAGGTGTGAGACCTAGTGATTGCCCTCAAGGTGCTTGTCACTAATTATAGCTTCTCTCCTCCATTCTTCAGCTCGTCCCAGGTCCCAGACGTTTGGGTTCTTTAAGAGAGTTGCCTCATTCTGTCCTCTGATAAAACCTTGGAGCCCTGGGGTCTAGCCATAAGCCTTCTCAATGTGGGTCTCCTTTTACTCTTTCCCCACGGGACTCATCCTAGTTGCTGAACAGACAGAATTAGTATGGGAATACTTTGGGGGATGGACTGAAACTAGTCGCTAGGCTACCACCATGGGCCATTTTCTGGGATTGGCCTTGCTTACTTGGCTTTGTGAGAAGGAACAGTGCCTCAGCTGGCCCATTGTTACATGAGGAAAATATTGTGCTCTCCAAAGGAGTGAATGCATGTAAACCCCTTAGTACCACACCTGGCACCTAATGCTCAGGCAAGCAACGCCTCGATTTTATCATCATCATATACGATGGTGCTGGTACAGAAAGCCTGAACCTTCTCGAGGCTCACAGCCTGGTTCTGAATCCCCACACTTGGAATATAACCTTGAGATAGTCTGAAAGCCTCAATTGCTCCATCTGTAAAATAAGGAGAAAGTAGGACTCCATGCCTGGGCCGGGGGCGCATGAGACTTAAGGCAAAAGTCAGGAGAGAGTAGAGTGAGGATCAGTAAATGTCATCTGTCACTCGCTGTTATTACCGCAAATGAAGGCGAGCTGGGGCATCAGTGCCCGCGGAGGACCATGCCAACAAGTCCGGCGGTGTCAAGCATCCTTGCCTTTAACCAAATAACGAAGCTCTCAGGTCCCCGAGGAAGGAAGGTTTCCTTGAAGAGGCGCAGGGTAGGATGGGAAGTAGGGGACACTCTGGGACCGGCTGCTGGGAGGGTAGACAGGGTGAATTTGACCCCGGGCTGCGGGCCCGCTCGCGAGTCTGCCCGTCGGGCGGCCAGGTCCTGCCTCTGGCCGCAGCGGGCCTCGCCGCTCCCGCGAGTGGGGAGCCGGGCCGGACCCCGCCCAGGCGGCGGCCGGGTCCCCTGGGTTGGGCGCTGCTGGCGGAGCCGACGGGGCGGAGAGGAGCGACGGGAGGAGGAGTAGGAGGAGGGGGCTGGTCAAGGGAAGTGCGACGTGTCTGAGGAGCATTTTTATACCTCCTTCCCGGGAGTCGGGCAGCACTCGCCGCCGCCGCTGCCGCCCTCCGCGCGTCCCAGTGTCCCCGCTCCCGGAGCCAGGTTCCGAGTCGCCGCGCGGCGCCGCCACTGCCAGCCAGCATGTCCGGGATCAAGAAGCAGAAGACGGTGAGCTTTGGGTTGCCTGCCTTCCTGCTCTCCTCCCGCCGCGCGCCGCCGAACCCCCGTGGCGCTTGGACCCCCTCCTCGGGAGGAGGCGAGGGCGAGGGCGAGGGCCCAGCGCAGCGCAGCGCGGGGGCGCGGGGAGGGGGAGGAGGAGGGGGGCGCGGAGGGGGGAACGCTGCAGGCGAGGCGAGGCGAGGCGAGGCGAGGCGAGGCGGGGTCCCCGGGGCAGCCCTCGCCCGCCGCCGGTCCGCTCTGCCCCGCGCCTCCAGGAACCGACGCCCGGGCTAGAGCTCCGAGCTTGCAGAGTAGGTCCCGATCCAGAGCAGGGACCAGAGACCGGGATGTTTCCTTGTCGTCCCCAAGAGCGTTTTCAGACCCGCCTCTTCTTCTATGGGGATCTTCTATGATCCCCACGCGGGTGGAGTGGGGGCCGGGGTGGGGGGCAGAGCTGACTCTGGTTCTGCGAGGTCCGGTCTCTGGGTACATGTCAGCGACAGTCATTGGAACTTTGTCCATTGAACTTCCTTGTAGCGGACTTGAATGGCAGACTTTCGTAGAGGAAACTGCAATTATCCAGACTTACTGGAGGAAATTACATTTCTACCCTGGCAAGAGTTCACCCTGTCGCTTAATTCAGCTTCCTATTGGTATCTGGTGGCACCTCATGGGAGTTCCATGGGAGACCCCTTGGCTTGGTGGAGTAAGAGGAGGGGACTGTTTCGAGAAGGTTCAGGTTTTTTTTTCCCAGAATTGATCTTCATGGGAAATAGAGGGCTTGCCCAAACCTAAGTTCCTTTTCCATTTAGCAATAGGAGGTTTTATAAATTTTGCATCCTTCGATATGGCAGCAGGAATCATAGACCCGTAAGGGTTGGACGAAGCCTGTGGACAGCATTTGGGCCACCCCAGTGGTGGTCTGCAAGCCTTGTTAAGATCCCATCCAGCGGTCTGACTGAGCTCTCATCTTTAATGACCACACTGCAAGCCTCAGATGATCATGGTGGTTACTCAATGGGTTGACCTCTCTCAAATAGTTAAACTTGAGCACGGCACGTAGTCCATGCGCAATGAATGTTCATTACTTTGATTAGCAATGATATATTACTAATGCAATATATCAGTAATGCTTAATATTATAGTATTGTTACTATTATTATTATATAATGCTATTACTGAAATATCTTTGAGGTATATTTGTGTGGGCTAGGGGAGAAATGAAAAAAACAAGAATCGGGAAAGGAAAGTGAAGGGGCCATCCAGGGGCTAGAAGTGTGGGCTTGAACAGCAAGGGAAAGGGAGTGGGACCTCTGTGGTTTCAGGGGACCACACAGGACCAACAGGAGGGTCCCGGAGGAAGGCTGCATCGTTTTGAAAAGACAATGGTCAGGCTCTATCTGCCTTTCATAGGAGTGGCTTTAAAGTGGGGAGACTCTCAGTACTGTGATGTATTTAAAAATATTGTTAAGTGAAAATTACTTGTATTTTAGGCCTATTTAATTCGATTGATTTCTGTAAACTTCCTAATGGTACTTCTAAATGACAAGCTGCTGTGGCACTTAGTAACTTTTTATGTGAGTGAAGTTTTAATTCTTCCTCCCTGCTTGCATGAAGAATTCCTTTCCAGTTCTGATTGAGGGTGGGGGGGGCTTTTTCTAACATCAGTAATGAAGGGATAGGGAGTCTTTCCCCTTCATGCCTCTAGTCAGCAAGCGCCATCGAAGTGGAGGGTCTGAGAACAGAGCTTTACAAACTGATTGTGGGATCTGCATAGTCAGTTCTCAGACAGTGAGAAATTTGAGGGCCGGAGGGTTTGGTTTTTGTATCTACACATTTTGAACCTTCTCTTTTTTGTTTGGGGTATGTGTGTGTTCTTTACAGGATTAAATTAACACCTGACATAACTAACAGGACTTCTGAACTTTTATTTAGCCAACACAATTCTAATCCAGGCACCAGCACAAGTTTCCGAAAGGGCCAGATAGATACTATTGGGTAAAGCTAGTCAGCTCTCTATGTATGTGAAATCTCAGAAGCTTTAACTGTTCATTCAAAATGTATTTTGAAACCTTGTAGGCCAAAACAAAATCTCAACTAATCAATTATTTGATGAGTGAATCTTGCTCATCTATGAAGCTATGTTAGAAGCAAGGAATCACTGCATTATTTTCTGCATTGTCAACAGAGAACATACTGCTAGCTTCAAGTATTTGTTGAGCCCTTGCTGTGTGCCAGGTGATATACTGGGATGAATACATCTTTTCCCAGAATATTTTGCCACACTCCGACGAACATAGCCTTTTAATCCAGACTACTGTAAGAAGAGTAAGTACATAGTTTTGGTTTAAATAAGAGGATGTAGGATAATTATTCTCACAAGCTTGAGAAAAGAATACTGAAATGTTCTTTAATAAGGAAAGGTAACACATTCCTTCAGTGCTAGGCATCCTTACATGGAAACCTAGGACAGCTAGGTTTCCCTCCCACCCTTGACTTACCTTCCAATCCTGGCCACCCACCACACCCCCTAAACACACACCTAGATACCTAGGAAAAGGAATGAGGTAGACTGCCCCCAAAGGACTGGAAAGCAAAGCAAAGGCCTTGTCCTTTTTTCTTGCATCATTTCCTGGATTAGCATTTTTCAAGGCCGACAGTGTTATGTCCTGAAGACAAAAAAATCTGAAAAAGTCAACTAAGATATTAAAATATTTTCCAAAGGATTAAAGAAGCCAATGCTTGGGAAGGAGTGAAGGGGTATTGAAAGCATAAAACTCTTCATAAATGTAAGAGATTGTCTACCTATTTGAAGATGCTGCGTAAGAGAAGTCGTGAATTTTATGATGAGTAACCATTAGAAGGAAGAAGAAACCAGCACTTCGCAGAGGACCCGCATTCAGCCACACTGTATTTCACTTCACCCGGATAGCAGCCTTAACCTCAGAAAACGGTGCCTCATCCTGAGGGGAGGAGAAATGTCAGAAGCCGGGCAGGATTTGAATTCAGGTCTCTCTAACTTTGAGCACAAAACAGAGGAAATAGTGACTTACCCCTTGCAATTGTTGTGAGGAGTAAATCACTCCTAAAAAGTACCTTGCACAGTTCCAGACCCAGAATAAGTACCTCATATGCAGTATGATACATCATCATCATCATCATCATCATCATCATCATCATCATCATCATGTCATACTGTCTTGGTTTGGCAAGCAAGAAGAAAGCACAGGTCGTATCATTCCAAAGGCTCAGTAAGTGACAACCACCAGAGTATCTAATAAGAGCAAAGAAATGCAGGAGTGTAGAAGTGACGATTTGACTCTTTATTGTGAAAGCTAGATAGAAGACAAAGACTGATAATTAGTATAGATGCACTAAAGTAACCCAAATAAGCAAGATTTTGCCAACAATCTTGGCCAAGAAAGGCAATCTATACTCATATATAAGTAAATATTGAACTAACTTCTTTCCACACTTCAACTGTTTCCAGATCTACCTTAAAATGAATGCCCAATGTATGCTATTTTTCTAAGATCATCTTGAACTTTTACAGTTAAAGATAAATGCAGTTAACTCTAAATGTTAGGTCTCTGAGATAATTGTCTTTCATCACTTTTCTGTTAATGCACGTGGCTCTGTGTTTTGCTTAAGGAAACATGGAATCTTAGGGACTGAGAATGTTGGAAAGGAATCAATGATGTTAATCTCCGTCCTGGCAGATTACTGTTTATTTCAAAACCTATCACTAAATAGTAATGGGCACTTATCAGTCCTTGTGTTTGGAAGTCTTAGGAAAACAGAAACTAAAGCTAAATAAATATCATGGCAGTTCAACTAACCTTTCATCCCTTGGGTTATTTGTTCATGTGACAGCTGAAACGGCATGTATGCCCAGGAACCTGGCATAGAGCCTGGCACAGAGTACGTGCTCAATAAATATGTGTTGCCTACATGGCTACAGGATTCATTAGAGAGTAAGTTTGCTTTTAGGACCTATATTTTTCTTAGATTTCTCCCTCTCCCCTCTAATCTGTCTGTTCTTGTGTGCTTGCTTATTTTTGCCTGGGTATTTGTCATTGCCACTGAAAAATTACTTGTAGGGATTCTTAGAGGCTTGGGATGAATGGCCTTTTTTTTTCCAGAGGATTTGCTTTTGTTTCTGTCAGGTGCCTGGCGGCATTTCTAGTCTGGGACCACTTTAACCTCAATTTACCACTCAAAGTTTTTTAGACCACCCAGGTGATGTGCAGAGGTGCAGTTTGTGAATACAACGTCTTAGGGACGCCACCCTCCCCCCGCCCCCCTTACGTATGCTTTCAACACCAAGGCAACTATCCCTGCAGTCTCTTAGAGTGGGTGGTGGGTTTATTCTGGCTCACTCTTATTCTTAGGGTGTGACTCTTAGGAGCCTCAGCTTAGTGTAAGGAAAGCCTTTTTATTCTTCCCACTCGGGTAGGTTCTGGGCTCTGATGTGTTTCACACCCCCCCCTCGCCCCATGAGGTTGTCAAACTCAGTTCAGATCTGCCCCTATCAGGATAAAAGTGACTTCCTGCTTGCTTACCCTCTCAGGCTCCTGCTTTCCTGGCCGTTTCTGACTTTTTGTCCCCTATTTGATGTTTTCAATGAGATTAATTTACATTATAACCAGCATTCTTTATTTGTTTTCAATGTGTGTATACTTAGGATCAGTGTGTATACCTACATAGATCATCATTGCTAGAAATAAAAATCTCTGCCTCTTCTCGATTCCTTTGTACCATGAAGATTTTGTATCATACTTATATCCTTCTCATAAAGAACAAGCACTTTAAGAGCACTTTTAAGAACAAGCAAACTTGTCAGATTGCTAGTCAGAAATATTTAATCTAATCATTTCCCTACAAAGCACTGAGTCAGGCCTGGGGTGGTGGGCTTACCTTGTGTTGGTGGCCTCGGCCCGTGCAGGCATCCTTAGAGATGTTCATCGTCCTGTTTATTCCTTAGTGTCAGTCCAGTACAAGCACATTCCAGTCTGAAAGTCCCCTTCAGTTTTAGCATCTCTCCTTGCTTCTTCCATGCTCTGCTTGGGGACCCCGAGGTCCCTGTGCTTCTGCAGTATAACTCAGTGAGGCTTGACACTTCCTCCATACTCCCAGCCTACTGCTGTCTGCCGTGAGCACTCCGGGGCTTTTAGGGGCCATGGGGGTGCTGGAGTCTGTCCATGCTCCCTCTCCTCTGGGATCTGTCTGGGATCAGAAGCACACCCAGTGCCCCCTACTTTCAGAGCCCCCAAAGCTGTTTCGCCCCTCTCCCCAAGGCCAGCACCCGAAGCAAGAGCAATCCCTTTCTCAGACTCACATTGGTGTCTGAGTTCCCTCTGCTTCTCTTCTAATAAAGATTACATAAAGCTTTTCAGGAAGGTTATTTGGTTTATCATGAACATGGGATTTGTTAAAAAAAAATTAGGTATCTATTCTTTCTTGCCTTTTTGATCACCAAATATATATTTTTTTAATTTAGAATAAATTGGTGCACAGATGGAAATATTTTTTCTCTCTGCAAAAGAGCCACTGTAGTAAAACTTGAAATATAACTTGCCTCTAATAACACATGATGGGTAAAATGACTTCCATCAGTTGGCTAGTGTGACTTCCTTTAAAATCTTATCAGCAACTCTTTCTGCATTTCAAATTTACTCCTGAAGTTGATTGTGCTATAACTGGTACTGTGGAAACATGACTGTAACATAAACATGACAAGCTCAATCTGTTGAGCACCAAATATTAACTTTTGGCAATAAAAGTGTATATAGCCTGTGACCCATTATAAAGTTTTTCTAAAAAGTTACATAAATAGTGTCAAAAGCTATATTATTAAAGATGATCATTTCTATGCTAGTTTAGTATTTGCTTTAAATATCTAGTTAACATCTGCTTTACATATTTGGTTATGAAAAAGTATTGATTTTTATCTACTAAGCCTCTACATCCCGTCTAATACAGAGGGTACCAAAAAAATGTATACACATTTTAAAAAAGAAAAAAAACTGTATTAAAAGTGTAATACTCAGTATAACAAAAGATGAATACAAATATGTGTATGCATTTTTTTGGCACTCCCAGTATTACTACAATTACTTTTTTATCTTTTTCATTTATGCCTGGTGTGCGCTTTAAAAATCATTTGCAGACATAATATGGCGAGTTATAATCTATGACCTGCAATAGAGTCTGAGTTTTATCCCCGTTACCTCATTCATGTATGCCCCTTTCTAATCATTATTTTTGGGTAAAGCGTTTCTTGATTGTGTATGCCTTCACCCATAGTTCTCGTTTTTACTTTTTTTAAAAAACAACAACCTTGGGATGCCTTAGGACGAAATCTCTGGTTGTTGACAAATCAATTTTCCAGGGAGGGAAATGCATTTCTGTTGGTGGCACTGGGGTCCAGCCTCCTGCTTGTGGAGGAGATTAGACTAAATTTCTTGACGAGCTGTGTTTCCTTGGTCCCCCGTGATTGCCCTGCGCTTTGGCCTTCACGCTACATTCTTTTTGCCTCGTGATGTTGTTCCCAGCTTCTAGCAATATCAGCAACTCAAGACATTGGTGACGATTTTTTTTTTAATTTTTAGGGGAACAGGACTTTATTGGGGAACAGTGTGTATTTCCAGGACTTTTTATTGGGAACAGTGGTATGTTTTTCCCAGGACTCATCAGCTCCATCCAAGTCAAGTTGTTGTCTTTTCAATCTTAGTTGTGGAGGGTGCAGCCCACCATCCCTTGCGGAAGTTGAACTGGCAACCTTGTGGTTGAGAGCATGCGCTCCAACCAACTGAGCCATCTGGCCACCCAGGAGCTCAGCGGCAGCCCATTGACTTCATTCAAGTTGCGGAGGGTGCAGCTCACTGGTCCATGTGGGAATCGAACTGGCAGCCCTATTGCCCAGAGCTCACACTCAAGCCAACTGAGCCACACGTCTGCCCTAGTGATGATTTTTATTTTCATATTTTGTCTACTGCTGAAAATCTGAATTAACTTTTTGGTCGTCCCATTGTGTATTATTTTGTTTTCCTTAAGGTCTCTAAAATCCTTTCCCTTTTTCGTTTCTGTCACATCTCACTTATGTATTTGTTCACTTCATTTACTCAACACATATTTATTGAATGACCCAACCAAGAACTGTGCTTGCCATAATTAACTGTAGCTACTAAAGCCTTATATTCTTTAATTATAGTTTTTTAGTCCATCCAAACTGTCTTTATTCTAAACACAGCATTTACTTTTTCTAATTGTAACATGCCACCCACAACCTTGATATTCTTTCAACCTTTTCTGCCCCGTCAGTCTTACAGTGGCCTTGGGCCAAAAGCAATAAAATTCCCAACTGACTTTTCATGCATTTTTTAAATCCTTTTTTTCTTCTAAATTAAAAATTTTAGTTATTTACTTTTTATTCAGGCTGTTCCCACTTAAAAAAAAATGTGTTTTTTAAAGAACCCTATTATTTTACTTCCAGAAAGAAGTAAAATCTTCAAGCTCTTTATATTATAGTTGATACACAGCATTTAACAACTTTGCTAAAAGCCCATGGACGTCTTTCTGGGCAGCTAGATGGTGATACTACCACCAAGCTGAAACTCTGATCACCTAAACGTACTCCTAGCACTTTTTCTTTATTACATGACCTTTGAAAGAGGTTCCCAATTTCTACTACAGCTTTGGTTCTCCTTTTATGTACCGGGAAATAGTTTCCATAAGCTAAAAACAAAAACAAGTAAAAAAAAAACAACAACAAAAAAACACTTCCAAGTTGGTTATCAGTGAGTTACAATTATAACCCTGATTTAGCTTTAGCATTTTGTTTTGACATTCTAGAGATAGAAAATACAGACCCAAAACAGTGTTTGAAAATGTGACTTTACCATTTTGAAGTATTTTTGATTGGCCAGCCTGTTTCTCTTTAGAAAATTCAACCCCTGCCACTAATCTCACTCACTTTTCCTTAAGCCTTCTCAAATGGTTTAATCCTTTTATCAAAAAAAAAAAAGATGCCATGATTACAGAGTGTGCAATACAGATAAAACTATATTAGGTGAAAGTTAGACCAAGTTCAGTTATATACTAAAGCCTCTCAGTTCTTGTAGGTCTCAGAATATCCATTTTTCTTACATCCATCCATTTCCATTGTTTCCTAGGTTCATGAAGTATCAATAAAGTCAATTACAATAACTGGTCCTGTCAGGTAAAGCTACCTAAATTGCTGAGCCCCAGCAGAGAGTCTTTTCCTAAATTATATGGGTAATTACTATTGTTAGGCCACTGGGTCACTAATACAACAATATTTGAGTAGTTATTAAAAAGTAAAAGAAGAAATTTTTGCATTCTTTCATTGTGTTTAAGGTAGCCGTATGAATGAAAAGAGATCTAATAAAACCTAGACATTCGTATTCCAACTATGGAATATGCATATTTATCATGGGTTTTGATTTTTGGAATATGTTTTGTTAGAAAATTCCGACTTTGTTGTGACTTGTTTATCGCCAGCACTGAGCACTTACTGTGTGGCAGGCACTGCTCCAGGCGTTTCCTGTACATTAACTCATTTAGTCCTCACTATCTCATGAAACAAGTTTGTGAACAAATAGTCAGAAGGGAACGTATTTAACTGAAATAAGTCTTTAGAGATTACCCACAGGAGAAGCTAAAATCTTAACAGCTCCTTTGGGGTTAACAAGTTGTTTATTTCATTAAGGGAATGAGACTTTATGCCAAGTAGCAAATACAGTGAATTAGGTAACTAGTCATGTATTATTGCTTCATTTGTAAAATATTTTGGCAGCTGCCTATTGCTAATATATCTCAAGATAATAATAATGAATTCTATTTAGAGACATTCCCCAGCACTTCTTAAAAAAGAATAAATGGCATACACTAGCAATTGAGTGTTACCCTCACCATCACACACATTTCTTTCCTTATGGTGACATAAGTGAATAATTGGAAAATAAATTTTCTTTGTTCTTAGACTCAACAAGTATGTAACTGTTTTTATTGCTTAGCCTTACCACTATGCCAGTATTTAGCAACATGAACGGAATGATTTGTTTCCACTAAAGCTGCTAATACTAGAGCCAAGTTTTAACTGTGATTTGTAGACGATAAAAGGAAACCAGGTCACCAATTTATTTTATTTATTTATTATTTTTTTTAAAGAGGGAGATGATAGAGCAATTTCTTTCTTTTTTTTAAGATTTTTTTTTTTTAATTGAGGAACAGTGTGTACTTCTAGGACTTTTTTCCAAGTCAAGTTGTCCTTTCAATCTTAGTTATGGAGGGTGCCGTTCAGCTGCAAGTTGTTGTCCTTTCAGTCTTAGTTGTGGAGGGCACAGCTCAGCTCCAGGTCCAGTTACAGTTGCTAGTTGCAGGGGGTGCAGCCCACCATCCCTTACAGGAGTCGAACCTGCAACCTTTGTGGTTGAGAGGCCGCCTACTGAGCCATCCAGGAGCTCAGCTCAAGGTGTCATGTTCAATCTTAGTTGCAGGGGGGCGCTGCCCACCATCCCTTGCGGGACTCGAGGAATTGAACTGGCAACACTGTGGTTGAGAGACCATGCTCCAACCAACTGAGCCATCCGGGAGCCTAGCGGCAGCTCAGCTCAAGGTCCCGTGTTCAATCTTTAGTTCAATCTTTAGTTGCAGGGGACGGAGCTGACAATCTCTTGTGGGACTCAAGGAGTTAAACTGGCAACCTTGTGGTTGAGAGCCCACTGGCCCATGTGGGAATCAAACCGGCAGCCTTTGGAGTTAGGAGCACGGAGCTCCAACCACCTGAGCCACCGAGCTGGCCCACCAATTTATTTTTCACACAGTAAAAATTTGACCTACCTGGAGGTCAAGGTTTAAAAGGGTATCAGCAACCAGATAATGCTGCCATTTCACTGGGGACCAATGAGGAGTGCCTGGAGATTGTGAGATTGTAAAAGCACCTTCCATGATGTTTGGGGAGCTGTGTCATCATCACAGGTCAGTCAGGAAGTCCAAGTTTTCAGCAATCCTGGGCCACAGCCTAGGCACCTAGAAGGCCTGGATTCTGATTCTGAGGAGACTGTTGTGTAAGAGGCTAGAGCCCACACTCATATGGAGAAGAGTCACATTGGCTGGGTGTAATAATAGGGTATGAGATTGAAGTCCTTTATTGGAGAGGGGTTACATTATTTAAATGAAGAGAATAGTGGTGACAGTATATAAATTAAACCACAGAATCCATGTCTTCACAGAGCAAGACCCCTTGGATACAAAAATAATGTCAAAGGAATATGTTGTCCCTGCACAGTTAGCCACCTTTATTGAATGGAAAAATCTGGGTCATGATAAATACCTGGTTTCTTCCATTTTATCCTCAGTGTTGAGGCTGTTATTTTAGACATCAAACTATGATATTCATTCTTGATGGCATTATTAGTCACCCTTGGGGTTCAGGAAGGTACCTTGTTGATCAAACTGGGTTCCCTAAATAGGGGAAAGAAACAAGTATTTATTCAGGGACTTCCCAAACAGCATCTAACCTCACAGGTTTTTGTGAAGACAATAACCTGTGAAATAGTTGGTGTTCTTATCTCTATGTCATACTTGAGACCTGTAAGGCTTATTGAAGTTAAATAGCTTACCTTAGGGTGCAAACCGTAAGTGGCAGAACTGGAAGTGACTACCTCCTAAGTACGAATACCATGTTTACAACCATTCTTTTTTTCTTCCATGAATATGACAGATATAACTGATACTAAGACTGTCAGAATTACGATTATTCAGATCATTTACATATACAGTTTAATTTTATCTTTAAGGATGCAGATTAATGAAGTGAAAAATCTAAAAAGATGATGGGGTTGCTCTGAAAGTAATTTTCCTCAGGGGCTTTTTGGAATGTATAATCTTTAGATGTGGATTTTAGCAAATGTCATTCAAAGGCAATAAATGTTCGTTTGGATGAGGCTCTGTGGCCAGTTTTCGGCACAGTGGTGTTTGGAATCGAACCCAACATTTCACCTTAATAATACAAAGCTTCAGTGTTCTCGTGGGTGAATGCATATACTCAAGAATAAGTGTCCTCAGAAATAATTGCAGTGACTTACATGTAACTCTAGACCTTGCCTTGTTCATTATGTGAGTGCTGCACAGTCGCTCATTCATGAGTTACAAGATCCCAAAGCCCCACAAGCCACGGGCCTGTTCTCTGGATGTACTAGAGGTTTCCCTGGCATTTCCACAGATCAGCACAGAATTTTACTCTTTTCGTCGTTTAAGAAGCCTGTGTCATATACATAGCCTCATTAACAGAACCAATTGTGAAAGTATAAGAAAATGCACAGAGGTAACAACCTACAGTGGACCACTGACAGGGCTAGCATTTGGAAAGGTGGCTGAGACCTGGGTTGAACACTAGAATTGGGTGTTTTAGGGCCTCTTCTGAATGCAGTTACACATTTCTAGGAGCCTCCAGTTGATGTGTGTGTTTTTTCAGGGTAATTGTCACATCCTTGAATTATAGCGGGGTTCCTCTAGGTATGCATAATACCTTTCTTTCATCATGCTCATCAAAGCTTATTTATAAATTCTTATTAATTATCCTAGCAGCTCCCCAGAATGGGTAGTTATAAGTATTACAAATCATAGATGAGGACACTAAAATAAAGAGATGAGGTAAATTTTCTAGGGCCTTTTTGTGAACCAATGTAATAGTAAAGGCAACTCAAGTTTGCCAATTTCAGGGGCCTACTGCTTTGTTTTGTCTCAGAACAGACAGAAGCCCAGGGATATCTGAATGATATTTGCAATGAAGGGTTTCTTATTGGGATTGTATCAATTTAATTGTGGCTGCAAAACACAATATGGCCTCATTTGCATTGGGAGCTCTAGTGCTACAAATGCTACAACACATAAATTAAGGGATTCAGCCAATTATACATATTTTTATACGCTTAAAAAAAAACTAACCCATCATTTTTGAAATAGAAAAATCAGTACTTTCAAATTTTTTTTACCCTTTTTTTGTGAGTGTACATTTATTTTAATAAGGATACTGGGAACTAAACCACTTCTTTGCTGCTAATTTATCTTGGATTACCTTCTTATTTCCATGGAATGCAAAAATTCTGAAGTCTCTGTCTTCATTATCTCATTCTGGTTGACTTTGTGTAGAGTTGCTTATAAAATGTAAAGATAGGAATTACCTTTTTTTTTAATTTATTGGGGTGACAATTGTTAGTGAAATTACATAGATTTCAGGTGTACAATTCTGTATTACATCATCTATAAATCGCACTGTGTGTTCACCACCCAAAGTCAGTTCTCCTTCCATCACCATATATTTGATCCCCCTTACCTTATCTCCCTCACCCCACCCCTTTACCCTCTGGTAACCACTAAACTATTGTCTGTGTCTATGAGTTTTTCTTTCTCATTTGTTTGTCTTGTTGTTTTGTTGTTTTTGGTTTATATACCACATATCACTGAAATCATAGGGTTCTCTGCTTTTTCTGTTTGACTTACTTCGCTTAGAATTATACTCTCAAGATCCATCCATGTTGTCACAAATGTTCCTATATCATCTTTTCTTACCACCGAATAGTATTCCATGGTGTATATATACTACAACTTCTTTATCCATTCATCTTTCGAAGGACATTTTGGTTGTTTCCATGTCTTGGCCCCCGTAAACAAAGCTGCAATGAACATTGGAGCACAAGTGTCTTTATGTATAAATGTTTTCAAATTCTTTGGGTAGATACCAGGAAAGGGATTGCTGGGTCATATGGTAATTCTATTCATAATTTTTTGAGGAACCTCCACACTGCCTTCCAAAACGGCTGCACCAGTCTGCATTCCCACCAACAGTGTATGAGGGTTCCTTTTTCTCCACAGCCTCTCCAACACTTGTTACTATTTGTCTTGATGATAGTCATTCTGACTGGGGTGAGGTGATATCTCATTGTGGTTTTTATTTGCATTTCTCTGATGATTAGTGATGTTGAGCATTTTTTCCTATGTCTATTTGCCATTTGTATGTCCCCTTTGGAGAAATGTCTCTTCAGGTCCTCCGCCCATTTTTCAATTGGGTTGTTTGTTTTTTTGTTGTTGAGCTTCATGAGTTCCTTGTATATTTTGGATATTAGCCTCTTATCGGAGGCACTGTTTGCAAAAATCTTCTCCCATTCAGTCGGTTGCCTCTTTATGTTGTTGATAGTTTCTTTTGCTGTGCAGAAGCTTTTAAGTTTCATATAGTCCCATTTGTTTATTTTAGCTTTTACTTCCATTGCCTTTGGAGTCAAACTCATAAAATGCTCTGAACCCAAGGTCCATAAGTTTAGTACCTATGTTTTCTTCTATGCAGTATATTGTGGCAGGTCTTATGCTTAAGTCTCTGATCTATTTTGAATTAATTTTGGTGCACGGTGACAGATAGCAGTCCAGTTTCATTCTTTTGCACGTAGCTATCCAATTCTCCCAGCACCATTTGTTGAAGAGGCTATCTTTCCTCCATTGTATGTTTTTAGCTTCTTTGTCAAAAATTATCTGTCCATATTTATGTGGTTTTATTTCTGTGTTCTCAATTCTATTCCATTGGTCTATGTGTCTGTTTTTCTGCCAATACCATGCTGTTTTGATTATTGTAGCCCTGTAATACAAGCTAAAGTCAGGGAGTGCGATACCTCCAGTATTGTTCTTTTTTCTTAAGATTGCTTTGACTATTCGGGGTCTTTTGTGGTTCCAAACAAATCTGATGATTTTTTTGTTCTATTTCTTTAAAAAATGCCATTGGGATTTTGATGGGGATTGCATTAAATCTGTATATCGCTTTGGGTAATATGGCCATTTTAACTATGTTGATTCTTCCAATCCATGAGCATGGAATGTCTTTCCATTTCTTTGTGTCTTCTTCAATTTCTTTCAAAAATGTCTTAGTTTTCAGCATATAGGTCCTTCACATCCTTGGTTAAGTTTATTCCTAGGTATTTTATTCTTTTTGCTGCAATTGCAAAGGGAATTGTTTTTTGTATTTCTTTTTCTGAGATTTCATTGTTAGTATATAGGAATGCAATGGACTTTTGTATGTTGATTTTGTAGCCAGCAACTTTACTGTATTCATTGATTGTTTCTAACAGCTTTTTGGTGGAGTCTTTAGGGTTTTCTATATATAGCATCATGTCATCTGCAAAGAGTGATATTTTAACTTCTTCATTCCCAATTTGGATGCCTTTTATTTCTTTCTCTTGTCTGATGGCTCTGGCAAGGACTTCCAACACTATGTTGAAAAGCAGAGGTGATAGGGGACAGCCCTGTCTTGTTCCTGAATGTAGAGCAAAGGGCTTCAGCTTTCCACCATTAATTATGAGGTTATCTGAGGGCTTGTCATATATGGCCTTTATTATGTTAAGGTATTTTCCTTTTATACCTATTTTATTAAGTGTTTTAATCATAAATGGATGTTGTATCTTGTCAAATGATTTTTCTGCATCAATGGATATAATCATATGATTTTTGTCCTTTATTTTGTTTATGTGATGTATCACATTGATGGATTTGCGGATATTGAACCATCCTTGTGCTCCTGTGATGAACCCCACTTGGTCATGATGAATAATCTTTTTAATTCATTGTTGTATTCGATTTGCTAGAATTTTGTTTAGGATTTTTGCATCAGTACTCATCAGAGATATTGGTCTGTAGTTTTCTTTTTTTGTATTGTCCTTACCAGGTTTTGGTATAAGGGTAATGCTGGCCTCATAAAATGAGTTAGGGAGTATTGACTCTTCTTCAATTTTTTGGAAGAGTTTGAGCAGGATTGGTATTAGATCCTGTTTGAAGGTTTGATAGAACTCACTAGTGAAGCCATCTGGTCCTGGACTTTTGATTTTGGGAAGGTTTTGGATGACTGATTCAATTTCGTTACTGGTGATTGGTCTGTTTAGATTTTCCAGTTCTTCATGCTTCAGCCTTGGAAGGCTATATGTTTCTAAGAACTTGTCCATTTCTTCTAGGTTATTGAATTTGGTGGCATATAGTCCTTCATAGTATTCTTGCATGATCCTTTGTATTTCTGTGGTGTCCGTGATAACTTCCCCTTTTTCATTTCTGATTTTGTTAATTAGTATCTTCTCTCTTTTTATCTTAGTGAGTCTAGCCAAGGGTTTGTCGATTTTGTTAATCTTTTCAAAGAACCAGCTCTTTGTCACATTAATTTTTTGTATTGTCTTTTTGTTCTCTATTTCATTTAGTTCTGCTCTTATTTTTGTTATCTCCTTTCTTCTGCTGACCTTGGGTTTCACTTGTTCTTCTTTTTCTAGTTCTTTAAGGTGTAACATGAGGTTATTTATTTGGGATTTTTCTTGTTTCTTGAGATAGGCCTGTAATGATATAAATTTCCCTCTTAAAACTGCTTTCGCTGCATCCCCAAAATTTTGGTAGGATGTATTTTCATTGTCATTTGTTTCTATGTATCTTTTGATCTCTCCTCTAATTTCTTCTTCGACCCAGTCATTCTTTAAAAGTATGCTGTTTAATCTCCATGTATTTGTGTTTTTTCCTGCTTTCTTTTCACAGTTGATGTCTAATTTCAAAGCCTTGTGATCAGAGAATATGCTTGGTATGATTTCAATCTTCTTAAATTTGCTGAGGCTGATTTTATGTCCCAATATATGGTCTATCCTTGAGAATGTTCCATGTACACTCAAAAAGAATGTATAGTCTGATGTTTTAGGATGAAGTGCTCTATATATGTCAATTATGTCCATTTCATCTAATGTGTCATTTAGGGCTGCTATTTCGCTATTTATTTTCTGTTTGGATGATCTATCCATAGCTGTCAATGATATATTTAAGTCCCCTAGTATAATTGTGTTTGGGTCAATATCTCCCTTTAGTTCTGTTAGTAGTTGCTTGGTATATTTTGGTGCTCCCTGATTGGGGGCATAAATATTGATGACTGTTATGTCTTCTTGTTGTATAGTCCCCTTTACCATTATCAAATGTCCATCTTTGTCTCTTGTTACCTTTTTCACCCTGAAGTCTGTTTCATCTGATATCATTATGGCTACACCTGATTTTCTGTGGGTACCATTTGCTTGGAGTGTCAATTTCCACCCTTTCGTAATTATCTTTAAAAGTTGATATACACAGAGACTTGAGGAAAGAGAAGGATCCAAGAGTCAAAGAGACACCTGGTGGAAACTTGATCCTGTAGACCAGGGGTTAGTAAATTGAGGTATGTTCTGTGGGCCCAGTCCAGCCCCTTGCCTGTTTTGGTGTTGCCTGTAAGCTAAAAATGGTTTTTACATTTTTTAAATGGTTGGGTAAAAAAAAAGAAAAAATCAAAGGAAGAATTATATTTCATGACTTGAGAAAAGCATATGAAATTCAATTTTCAGTATCTATAAATAAAGCTTATTGAAACATGACGATGATCATTTATTTACACATTTTCTGTGGCTGCTTTCACAGCAGAGATGAGTTTTTGTAACAGACCTTATGGCCTGTAAAGCTGAAAATATTTACTGTCTGACCCTTTCAGAAAAGTTTGCCACCACCTGCTGTTGACAGTGGAGAGGGCGGAGCCAATGTTCAGTTCTGACTTACTTAGGTCAATGGCCGGTCAGCATGTCACTCACATTTAAATGTAGAGAGCTGAGTACCTCATTTTACTTCCTGAGCCCCCATTGAATTGTGTTTGGTATATTGCCATTGGTTTGTTTTTACAAAATGTTTTTTTTTAAAAAAGTTCTATGGAACTTATTGTTATATCTCTTGTAATGGTATTATTGAGGTTATTCATTAATTCCAACACATGATATTCTCTTGATAAAGATCCATGGGAGAAATTTCTATCTGGTCTCGGAACCAGAAGGGTAATACTTTTCTAAGTTTTTTTGTTTGTGTGTTTTTGTGTTTGTGTGGTGTAATCTTTTGGAAATTGTGAACTCTGTGGCTGTCCAAGTTTTCTCCTTCAACATGTGTGCCAGAAAATTCAGAAGCAAATTTGCGGCTCAGTTTTTGTTTGTTGTACCAGCTTCGTGCTTGGTGCCATTTCACTTTATGCCCCTATGTTGTTTTGTCTTTTATTTTTCTCATCCACTTCTAATTCATGAGCTTTTGCTAAAGTATAAGATACTTTATGTATCTTATAAGTTGCTGTACATTTTTCAGGAACTATGCAGAACATTAAAAAATATTAAATTAGAAATAAGATGTATTTGGATTTTAGTTCCAGAAATTCACACATTCCTCATAGCCCTACCTCTTTGAACCCTTAACCTTTTCCTTATTATTTTGTGACTGTTCAGGGATCTATGCCCACCGGACCTTACAGAAACCAGTCTATGAAATGTTCATTGCGTGCTTTGTCTAATATTTTACCTTTCTTGGAGGCTTATGAACAAATGTTTTCATGATGGATAAAGACACAGATCAGAGGTTCTTCATAGAATCTAGAGAACTCAGTAGAGTTGTGAACATGGATAGGGAAAATATTTTTAACATTTTCTTTCATGATGAGCATAAACAACAAAGCACAGTACTATTCACAATAGTTGTGATTATGTGACCAATAGAAATGACAGATATCTTCATATCACTATATGTTATTATTCATGTCACAAAAATATACATGTTTTATTACTACAAAATTAAGATATAGCTGTTTATCTAAACAGCTAGACATTTAATATATTGATAAAGAAGCATAATTATGACTGTGCTATAATTAAAAAAAACATTTTGATAACTATAATTTCCTTGTTTTTCTTTGCAGTCCTCTGTGTTTTATTTTATGCATTTAAAAAATTTTTCTGAGAAGGAGTACAAAGACTACCAAAGGGTTTTGACTCAAAAAAGGACAAGAAACGTCTGTGCATGGGTGTACCTATACATGCAAACAAACAGTGTTTATATGTAGTTTCAGAGGGTTCACTGCCCCCCACCCTGACTACAAGGCCCATGTCTAATATCTGCAATTTAAGAACTCATGCCCTATTAGCTAAAATTCAAGATAGCAGGCCACATGAGGGAGGAGTTTTGTTTTGTTTCCATTTTCAAGACTTCATTCGAATGAATCACTTGTAGAAATTGACCTACGACGTTTTCTTGGTCGTACTATTGGTTCTGGCTGTCATGACTTAGTATTTATCTCTTTCTTCCATAAAACAAGGAGTGTATATGTTCTCAAAAAAAAAAGTTATCTTGGCATTTGCCATACCAACTCTTGATATTTTTAAGCGAGAAGTTAAAAACTGCTTTTACACTCTTTGGTTTTTAGTTTGTATGAAAAAGATTGGCACCTTTGAATTTTAAGAGCTTGATATGGATGTATTTCATAAGTTTGGTATTGGATAAAAAAAATACAAATTCCAGCAGAGGTTAATGACATGCATGGTTTTCTTGTTGTTTTTACTAATTAAGCATATTTATTGTTTATATATAGGAAAGCCAAGATTCATTCAAGAATATCATTCTCTGCTAATACCTATGAGGTGTGATAAAAAATACGGTGAATGTTTAAATTTAAAAAATTATTGCAGTAAAAGATACATTGCCATTAATCCCCCTCAAAACTCTCCCCCTATCTTGAAACACACTTATCCTATCATTCTTGCCACTTTCTGAAGCAGTTCTGGAAGTCCTCTTTCATGAATGCCTGTAGTTGTGCTGTTGTGGCTGCCTTAACGTCCTGAATCATTTTGACTTTGGGGAAGAGACAGAGGTCGCACGATGCCAGATCCAGTGAATAAGGTGAATGAGGACACACTGTAATGTTTTTATTTGACAAAAATTACCATACTAGAAGTGATGTGTGACACAGAACATTGTCATGATGGAGGATGAAGGAAAGACACTCACAAAAGAGGACTTCCAGAACTGCTTCAGAAAGTGGCAAGAACGATGGGATAAGTGTGTTCGAAACAAGGGAGAATATTTTGAGGGAGGTTGATGGCAATATGTCTTTTACTGTAATAATTTTTTTCTTTTTTTAAACATTCGCTGTATTTTTTGATCACACCTTTATGTGTTGTAAGTCCCTAGTTAGGATTCTCTTTAAGCCTGTGTGGGTTTTATGCTGTTTTGTGTATAAAACTTTACACTATTACACTATTCTGAATACTTCCCTTAATTTACTGTGATCTGATTGGGACCTTAGAGATTATCTAGTCGTTTTTCTCAGCCATACTAAGCTTCACAAAATATTGATGCCTAATCCTCATTCCCAGCGAATCTGATTAAATTGATCTGTATTGGGTTCCTTAAAAGCCGGCTAAGAGGTTCCTTAGTTCACCCTGGCTTGAGAACCATGGCCTGGCCTAATTTCCTTCACCATACAAATGTGGAACCCTGTGATATGCCCAAGGGCTGCCAGCTAGCTCAGAACAGGCGAGTTTTCTCTACTTTAGGATGATGTTTTGCCCCTTTCAGGCCTTTTCTTTCTCTTTCTTTCTTTCTTTCTTTCTTTCTTTCTTTCTTTCTTTCTTTCTTTCTTTCTTTCTTTCTTTCTTTCTTTCTTTCTTTCTTTCTTTCCTTCCTTCCTTCCTTCCTTCCTTCCTTCCTTCCTTCCTTCCTTCCTTCCTTCTTTCCTTCTTTTCTCTTTCTTTCTTTTTCTTTTTCTTTCTTCCTCCCTCCCTCCCTCCCTTCCTCCCTCCCTCCCTCCCTCCCTTCTTTCCTTCTTTTTTTCTTCCTTCCTTCCTTCCTTCCTTCCTTCCTTCCTTCCTTCCTTCCTTCCTTCCTTCCTTCCTTCCTTCCTTCCTTCTTTTCTCCCTTTCTCCCTCCCTTCCTTCCTTCCTTTCCTCTTCTTTGCCAAAAATGTTTGGACATTTACCAGCTAATACAGGCTTCTATGATTGCTGCATTCCTTGTGGAATATTATTTAAAATATTCCAGCTGGAATGTTTAAAAGCTTGCCATTCTTGCCCCATTTTACCATTACCTAACAAGCAGACAGCTTTCTGGAAAAACCTGGAGATCATTCTTTCTTAGTCAGCTGTTCTTGGCTGTGGTGACTATATATTCCTGGAAATTTGCCCCATTCCCATAACACAATCAAGAGAGTGGCCCATTTTTGTAAGTAGCTTGTGATTCTTGATAATGTAATCTGCAGACCTCACTGTTGAGCCTGGTACATTCAAGTGGGAATAAATCTAAAAGGATTCCCTTGTCACATCTGATGGACTTGAGTATTAAGAACCTACATTGGAAGAGTCCTCCATAAATGGCCTTTCTTTTCCTTGTAAGTTGTCAGGGTAATTCTAGCATTTCTGAGGAAAATATGTAAGAACCTAATGGGCAAAAATGCTGTCCATTTATATATTTCATACCTATCATCTAAAATTACTCAGAATAAATCAAATTAAATTATGATTGTGCCTTTTCCACCCAAGCTAACAGACTTCTTGCCTTCATTTGTGTGATTATAGATTTTGATTAACTTTATGTCATTATGTTTAATAATTAATGATATGTTGTCTTATATAGCCCTTATCTTTAGAGATTATTCGTTTTAAACACAGTAAATAATAGAAAAAGCAGACATTTAATGCAGATATTTAGGCTTAAAAAGATTAGAGGACTCAAGCTAATGACAATTCTTAAATTAACAGCAGGTTTTCCAATTTACAGTTGGTTTCTTTAGGACAGCAGCATTCTTTCACTTTCTTTTTTCCTTCTGCCTTATTTTGAAATGAATTTTCTTAGAGCTATTTTGACAACTATGTGATTGTATATATTAAATCTAAAAGAAATTCAAGCGTTTTTTTCCCTCTTTTCCTATGATTTTATACATCTATCAGTTGGAAAATACATATCACCTCCAGCAGAGCAGGATACCTTGGAACCGAAAATGACAGAGAGCAAATGGCTTGGTGTTTACTAACCAGGGTAGATAAGAAAAGGGAATTCTTGCTAAGCTCTCTCATTAGCCCTGTGAGAACTGTCAAGTGAATTTGCCTTCACAAAGAAGTTCTTTGTGCCACTTCTGGACTGTCTTCATTTGCCCAGGCAATATAATTTTGAAATTTTGTGGAGTGAAATCCCTTTATCAAGTTACTACTGGAGAGCTATCCACTATCTTTTGTAGGATAGCAACATTAACTATAGAATATAAGGTTCATATTACATGTATGCATGTGTATTGTACTTTGAAACACTCTGTATTTAAAGCCATATCTAGGTCTGTACCTGCCGAAGGGTGGAGATAAAAATGTATATATATGATCACAGAGTTTAGAAAACCATCTTTCTTAAACCATCTTAAAAATATATATGCTTAGCTTTATGAATCAAGATAAACATTTGAATATGTTTCATTTGAATATTTGAAGAATTGATTTTGAAAAGAAGAGGTTTGATGGAGCAAAGATTTAAGCTGTAAAAAAAAAAGAAAAGAAGAAAAGAAAAACCTTAAAACTATAAGAAGAAAATTAAATCTTTTATAATCTCAAGGGAAAAACTTTCTACACATGACACAGACTCAGCTACCACACATACAAAAATATCATTGAATATAAGAACATTTTAAAATTACATGCCAAAATATTTTTTTAATTAAAACAGAGACAAATAACAACCTGGGGGAAATTTTGTAACTTGTAGAAGATATAGGGCTGCTTTCCAAAATACATAGAGCTCCTATAAATCAATATTTTAAAAAATAAGCAATATAATAGAAAATAAAATGTGGGAAAGGCATATGAAGTTCACAGAAAAGGAAATCCAAATGGTTCTTACACATATGAAAAATGCTTATTCTCATTGATTATAAGGAATGGAAATTAAAAGCATGAGATTTAATTTTTTCAATTGCCAGATTGGCATAGGTAAAAACTTAAGTCAACATGGTGTGTTGGCAAGAGTATAAGGAATAAACACTCTCATACATTGCTAATAGAGATGTATATTAGTACAATCTCCATAGAGATGTTAGGAAATGTCAAAATTAAATTTAAAATGAGCATATTCTTTGAGCTACCAATTCAAATTCTAAAACTTTTTTCTATAGAGATCTTGCAAATGGGTAAGATGACGTATATGCAAGGATATTCTTGGGAGCATTTTGTAACAGGGTTGGAAACAACCTAAATATCAATCAGTAGGAGGATTGTCTAAGTACATATGCTGTACTATTTTGTTATTATAATATATCTGTAGTAAGGACTAATTTGCATCTGTTAAAAAAGAATGAGGTATCTCCTAAATATACCAATATGGAAAGAACTCCAAGCATTTTGTTAAATAAAAAAAGACAAAGTGCAAAACAGTATCTATAGCATGGTGACATTTGGGAGAAAAAAGAAAAAAGATACATATATTCATAAATGCATAGACTATCTTTGGAAAGCTATATGGTAAATTAATATTATTATTGCCTCTAGCAAACAGAACTGCATAACTGGGTAGGAAGTTTACTTTTAAAAAACAGAAAACTCTATCTATCTATCTATCTATCTATCTATCTATCTATCTATCTATCTACCTACCTAACTTCCTATCTATCATCTATCTATCATCTATCTATCTATCTAAAATATGTAGTCAAGAACTGTAAAGGGTTAGCTATTTTTGTCCCACTTGCAGTCTAATAAATTAGCTTGCCATAGTTTAATGGATGCTGGCAGAAAACATGAGACAAAGGACTTTATTACTCACAGCATAGCAAGCAATAAGAACATTAGCATGTGTTTCTTTTGCCTCCATCTTCCATGAGAGTGACATGATGCATCTAGATGGATACCTATACAAGCAGTGAGTTACATTACAGGAGAGGAACTCTGAGCTTAGGGAACCTGAATCTTTTATAATGGGCAGTAGGAAGGCTGGCCCTCTGTTCTGGAGGGAGACATTATGTCTATTATCCAATGCTGTTCACTATACAAACATCCTTGAAAGATAGTCTGGAATAAATGGCAGTTAGCACCCCACCCACAGATGAGCAGAAACACAAGAGACACATGGAGAATTGTCTGTCTCTTATTTATTTGTAAACACACACACACACACACACACACACACACACACGAGGTTTGAAAGTTAATAGTAGTAACTCTTGATTATTTGAAGCTTTCAGCTAATTATGTAGAGCATGAACTCACCGGTCATTGGTCAGATTATTAGACCTGGGTGTGGAGTCACCTAACTCTGTCCAGATCAAAGGTCATTATGGCCACAAACTCCACTCTTGCCCCTGATCCACCATCTGCAAGGGCAAGTTATCAGTCAGGAGGGGCCCCAACTGAGACTGAGAATATGAATGAATAAATCAGTATAATTCATTCTCCACTACTGTAACTAATAACAGTAGTTGCCACCTTGGGCACTTGTAGTACTCTCAGATTTGGAAGCTAGACCTGTATTTTCTTTAGCACTGGAGTGAACCTTACTTTGTTTGGCTTCATTTAGCTCAGTTTCACACTGAAATCAATTTTAGTCCCATGTTTTGCAAGTGTGAATTGAAAATGGGCTGGTGGGGGGGTGGTTTCTTGGCTTTGGCACCTGGATAACAAAGTACCTCAGGAACAAGCTTTCATTCATCATTGGAACACACTGAATTTCTGTCTTACAGTTCAGGGTGGGCCAGAAGGAGCCCTGGTGGGTCTGTGGAGGAATGAATTAGCATCCTGTTAGAAAGGTGCTGAGCCCCTCCTGAATCACTTTGAATACCCTCTTTTTTGTGCAGCGGCAATGGTCTATATTTTTAAACTTTTGATTAAAGTATAAAATATACATATAAAAATATATAAATCTTAAGTGTACTGCCCAGTGAATTTTTGTAAAATGAACATACTTGTCTAACCAGCCCCCAGGTTAAGAAACAGAATACTACCTCAATCCCAGAAGCCCCTTCCAGTCACTAAAATTCTTTCCCAAGGTAAACATCCCATTAGTTTTGCCTGGTTTTGAACTTCACATAAATGGCATTGTGTATTATACACTCTTCTGTGTATGGCGTCTTTTGCCCCAGGTTGTATTTGTGAGAGTCATCCATATTGTTTGTGTGTGGTTAGAATTTGTTCCTTCTCATTGCTGCATAGCAGTGATTGTCAACCAGGAGTGATTTTGCCCCTTGGGGATGTTTGGTAATGTCTAGAGACATTTTCTGGTTGTCACAACTGGAAGTGGGAGGAAAGTTGTTGCTAACTATCCTACAATGCACAGGACAGTCCCCACAACAAAGCCCAATATATCAACAGTGTTGAGGTTGAGAAACCCTGCTATATAGTAGTATTCCATCATGTGAATATACCACAATTTATTTACTCACATATTTCTCAGAGCCTCAACTTTGTCATTCATTAGCATTACACAGCTCAGCCCTACCTTGCTTTGAAATTATTCTTGAAGCCATGCTTACCACAATCTCATCAAAATAACGAAACTACCAAACAGGATGTTCTCACATTTAGAATAAATGTTAGAGTCAAAGTGAATTATTATGTATAGTCTTGGTCATAGACAAAAACTGTATATTTTGGAACCACTACAAGAATTTGAAGAGATTCTGAGTGAGGGAATGAAACGGGCTAACGCAAGGTTTTCATTAAAGAATAAAGATGTGAAGGACTTCTTTTTTTCAATTAAAGTTTATTGGGGTGACAATTCTTAGTAAAGTTACATAGATTTCTGTACAATTCTGTAATACATTATCTATATCTCACATTGTGTGTTCACCACCCAGAGTCAGTTCTCTTTCCATCACCATATATTAGACCCCATTTACCCTCTTCTAGAGACCCCTGCCCCCCCACATGAAGGACTATTTTTAAAAACAGCTTTATTGAAGTATGATTTTCATATCACAAAATTTACTCAATTTAAGTGTATAATTCAAAGACTGCTAGTAAATTTAGAGTTGTGCAACTATCACCAAAATCTAATTTTAGAACATTTCCATCACACCCGAAAGATCCCTTGTGCCCATTTGCAGTCACTCCTGTTCTTAACCCGAGTCCCAAGAAATCAGCAGTTTATTTTCTATCTCTAAATATTTTCCTTTTCTGGGTGTTTCCTACAAATGGAATCATACAATATGTGGTTGGTTGTGTCTGGCTTCTTTTACTTAGCATAATATTTTCAAGGTTCATGCATGTTGTAGCAGGTATCATTTCTTCTTCTTCTTCTTCTTCTTCTTCTTCTTCTTCTTCTTCTTCTTCTTCTTATTATTATTATTATTATTATTATTGTAGCTGAATAGTATTCTATTGTATGGATAGAGCACATTTTGTTTACCCATTCACAAGTTTATGTCTATATCATTTTCAGGGATAATGTGAGCAATTAAAGAAAGAGAAAAGACTCAAGGATGATGTAAGGAGGGTTAGACTTACAGGGAGAGGAGACCTCTGATATTTACCCATTCAGAGCCTCGCACTTTTGAAGGCATTTTATAATCAAGAAGGCTAAGCTACAGGGCAGCACAGCTCTGCCTTAAAGGGAAGGATAATAGGTGATAGTTGTTTGGTCGCACTAACAGAAGTCATTAAACATTCCTTATGTTAGTAATCTTATGATGAAATAAATAGTGACTCCCAAGGACAGACCATTGCAAGAACAGATACATATGGGACCAATATGAGCATTACTAAAGGATGGTGTAGAGGAAGGAGCAGTCAGGGCTAATACCTCATAAGATAGTGACGATCAAATACAAAAGTTGTGTGAAAGTAGGTACTCTTGAAATCATAAGGCATTCTATACAGATGTGAATGTTTACTGTTACTTAACAGAGTAAGGTCCTGAGAACGCTCCTATGTAAATTGGACACTGAGAGCCCAAGGACTTACCTAGAAGCAGAATTGCCTCCATCGGAGGTGAATTTGTGCCAAACACCAGTAGAATGGGGTGCACCAAAAGTAGTGAACCCCAGACCCAACCCCCTTCACCTTTCACTGAGGATGTTCAAACAGTGGGAGACTTTTCTTCAGCCATGTGGGATCATGTGTCTTCATGGAATGAAAGTTGTTCATTTTATTAGACTAGAATAATTACGTTGCAGGTGTGGGGTTGGGGAAGAATGGAGAGAGTAGAAGCACTTTTAAACAAAATTCTGAACATAGTAACTAAAACCCATTTTTTTTTGCAATAGAATAAACAAGATAAGGGACTTTTCACATTACAAAAAGATATTCTCAAAGATTTGTTTATACAGCATTGCGTATATAACATATACTAGATAGGGCAAAATGAAGCTGAGGTGTTTAAAAAATTATGTTAAAGCAAATCTTCTATTGTAATAAGTTTTTCCCTCATTTCATTGGAAAGGAAACTATACCAGAAGGTCAAGCCTACATTGTTAACAACCCTGTTAGTGTTCTTCAAGCTTCTTTAGCTGATGCCCACTTTTTATCCCCCCACAGAAAACTGTATTATAGCAAGGGACAAGCTGAAAAACAGTTTGTGAAAAGTTGATACAGCTGAATTTCATCATTTACAGTTAGTTCCTTAGTCACATTATAGATTGGCCTTTCATATGCATCAAATTGGTTGTTTTAGATGAGAAATTGAGTGGTGCTTCATTCCCATTCAATGAACTATCAGATTTTTATTGTGTTTCCAATGAGGTGGGCTGGCTCTACTATTATGGAGCATAACTAATATGACGTCTGGCACACTCCTCAGCCAACTGTATGACTGCAGTGAAATGAATTATTTGTCGTGAAATCTTATCCTTAACATTTTAATTACCTAATCTTAGTTGAGTAAATATTTTTTGTCTTTAGTTTGTGTATATTCAGACTTTCTCTGGCACTCTAGCGACCAGAAAACATGAAATCTATGTAAATAAGAGAGAAAACATGAAGTGTGATACTAGAGAACATAAATGAAATTTTTGCTTTTTAAATCAGATTTTTATCATGTCGATGATAAGAAATTCAAGTTTACATTCCTATCCAGGTTCAGCAAATGTCCTATAGAAGAAAAAGAGAGAGAAGAATAGGAAGGGAGGGGAGAGGAGGTGAGGGGGGAGGAAAAGAAACAGAAAAACTAAAACTTGAGGTTACCTGATCCAGGTTTCCATTTTGATAGTCATGCCCCTGAATGATCTCTGTTTGCTTAAGTTTTGCTCTTCCTGCAGGCCTACAGAAGAGCAAAGCATAACCCTCCGCCCCCTTCCGCTAGTCTAGCTGGCATAAATGAACAAAGGGACAGCTTGTGCGGTAGGTACACAGAATCCGGTCTGCATAGCCTTGAAACTGATTTTTGCAGCTGAACCAAGAAGACCCTTGTTTTTTTTCACAGATTTAATAACTAACATTCAAACAAGGCATCTTTGTAATGTACAGTAAGAGGATTCCCCAGGACCATAAAACTACCTTAACTCAGTGGGAGTTGTTCTCCATTCTTGAGTTGGAGCTTTAAGTCCTTAAGATGGACATGATATGATGTGGACATGATGGGTATGATAATCATACACAATATCTATGTTTGAGAAAAGTTATGAAGCCTGGTGTTTAAAATATGTTTGAGAAAGAAAGAAAATATTCACTAAAAACAGGCATGAAATGATAAAGCATAGTCTCACCAATAAGAAAGAACCGTCTGCATCCAATGAAGGGAGCTATTGCTGATAGTGTAGCTATCAGAAGATACGCAGAACACTAACGTGGGGTGGCTGCAATGCTCCCATGTTAGCCTCCTCTACATAGGTAGGTGGAGGGGACTGGGCATAGTTGGAGGGAGAAGCACAGAGGAAAACCTAGTCAGACTGAGGTTCAGAGGTAGAGCTGAGTCCATTGAGATTAAAGGTGAGGCATCTGGAAGCCTCTCTTCTCTATCCAGAGAATGGGGATAGAGGGTAAGGAGGGTTGTAAGCCCTGAGATGCAATTTGTGCTTTCCCCATAGATTCTGAGGACAGTGTAAAGTATATCAAATGGTGTAGCTTCTCCCATGCAAACTAGGCCCAGAACCACATTAGTTCAACAGTGTGGGCCTTGTGTGTGTTTGTGGGAATATGCCTGCATTCACCGTTTCCATCACCTGACAAGAACCAAACCATGGTGTCAATTTGCATTAGTGTGCAAGTTTGCTGCATGACCATCCTGCATGATTGTGGTTGGAAATACTTTGTCTTCAAATGGATTCATGAAGGTTGAAATATATGGTCAGAGAATCAGGCTCACTAACAACTATTTTAAGCTCCTTCTATTTCATCAAAAGAAATGTGTTGCAAATACTACATAGTATTTTAAAAAGTAGAGAATTGATATGCCACCTGAACAGCCATTCTGAATCTATTTACAACCACACTGTATCAATACATCTTGCCTACAAAATGCAGCAAGTAGAGTTGCACAATGTCTTAGTGCTTGACCAATGAAGATTGAAGTCCTATCATCAGGTTAATCCTGTTAAAAAAAAATCCTAGTCTTTCCCCTCAAGACCTAAAGTTTTTACTTGACTAGATGGAGAAGAGTTGCAGGAGTCTGCTTCTATCTGCCTGTGTGAAAGCAGCCAGAGGTGTGTGATAGAATGTAGATCGTGTTGTCATTGCAATTGTAGTCTCAAATGTAAGCCATGTTTCTTAGGCTCTTCTCCCAGCTCACTAATGCTTTGTGTAGGTCGTCAGGGAGCAGCTCGCATGTGCTTGTGACACGTCCAGTTCATGGTGTGACATGTCAAATGTATAGTCAGCTAACTCAGGATGTCTGCCTTGTCTTTGAACACTATAGATTATTTGCTTTGTCTTTGTTGAGTTTTAGATAAATAGAATCATACAGTATGTACTCTCACGTCTGGACTGTTTCTACATTGTGTTTCTAAGACCCATTCTTGTGTGTCATAATTTGTTCATTCTCATTGCAATGTAGTGTGTAAAGACCATGGTTTATTTACAAGACTACTGTCGAATGGCAGTTGGATGTCTTTCAATATGTATAAGATCTGACAATTAAGTTTGCGAACTTGTTGCAATGATGTTGCTAACCTTTTTTGATATCATAGGGATTATTCATTATGAATTTGTACCAACTGGACAAACAGTTAACCAAGTTTACTACTTGGAAGTGCTGAAAAGGCTGCATGAAAAAGTTAGACGACCTGAACTTTTCGCCAACAGTTCATGGCTCTTGCATCACGACAATGCACCAGCTCATGGGGCACTGTCTGTGAGGGAGTTTTTAGTCAGTAAACAGATAACTGTATTGGAACACCCTCCCTACTCACCTGATCTGACCTTCCGTGACTTTTTTCTTTACCTGAAAATAAAGGAAATATTGAAAAGAAGACATTTTTATGACATTCAGGACATCAAGGGTAATATGATGACAGCTCTGATGGCCATTCCAGAAAAAGAGTTCCAAAATTGCTTTGAAGGGTAGACTAGGCGCTAGCGTCAGTGCATAGCTTCCCAGGGGAGTACCTCAAAGGTGACCGTAGTGATATTCAGCAATGAGGTATGTAGCACTTTTTCTAGGATGAGTTCAAGAACTTCATTGTCTGACCTCGAATAACAACCCTGTGAGGTAGGTGCTACTATTTCATCCACTTTGCTGATGGGAAAACTAAGGCTTTGAGCAGTTTTAGAATTCATTTACCTCAGGTCACACAGGTCATTGTGGTCTTGCCAGAGCTTGAGCCCAGATAGCTTGACTCGAGAGCCCATGCTCTCTACCCTTGCTCTACTACGCCTCAAAGCCTGACTCATTTCTTTACCGAAGCAGGCCTTTGATCTGTTTCTGCCTTTCTTTTGTCCCTTGAAAAGATTCAGTTATGAGGCTGTGAGAGCTGGACCAGAAGACAAACCTTTCTGTCACCAGGCTACATATGGACCCATCCCTCCCCTTAGGGCTAAAGTTTTGTGCCTACACCAAGTCTACTGTGCTTAGAGTAGGGGCTCGGCCAGGTGCTCCCATTAATTCATCTGTCATGTCTGAATCCTAGTAAATCCTATGTAAGCTCAAGCTGCCCACCTCCCATCCCCCCATTTTAAAAGCATATTTAAAAGCTGAATTGACTCTTGAGAGGAGAGTTTAGTACGCTATTTTGTTAGTATATCTTTGGCTTTAACTGGTTAGGTTCCATTTTTATCACGTGGAATATGAAGATACCTGAGAACTATTTGGGGTTGTTTTATTTTTTCATTTGTTTTTCCTGTACTGAGGAATTCTTTTCCCTATATTTGAGCTTTCTCTGGCTGTTTGTAAAAGAGGAAATATCAACTCACATTTTATGTTTTTCAGAAAATGTTCATGAATGCATTTTTCTTCCTGTTGCTTCCTGAAAGACATTCAAGTAGAGGCTACAGATTAACATTAAAAAGAAAGATCTATTTCCTTAATGTCATCAACCCAAGAAGCTGATGGGAGGTTATTTCTGGGCCTCTTCCTTGATGGAAATGGAGGGGCATAAATAGGGCCACCTACTTCCAAATTCCATTGTCTGTAGGAAAAGAGGTATTCTGCTCCCACATCTTTCCCTGGCCATCTCACAGCAGTGCAGAAGTTTGTGGGTCTTGAATGTGTGATGACCAGAGAGAGTAGCAAGGAGGCCCTCATCTCTGTCTCTCTGAGGCCAGAGATTTCCTACCCAAGAAAGGAAATGATTCACTTTGTTTCCTGCTCCAGAAAACGCATAACTTTGACATATTTTCAAATTCAAATGGAAGATTTTTTTTAATGACAAATTTAGTGGTATACATATGTACAGATAGGTTAAATTTTATTTTTTCTAAAAGCATTTTATAAAAGTTGAATGTGCAGGCTGTCGGACTTTATCCTTTTTTTCCAGACACTCCTTTCCACTGTGGAATCTATGAGACTTGCCAGCCAAGAGAGTGGCAGTTTTCCAACAAAAAGGCTACTTTACTCATTGGTTGCTAGAGGGGGAGGGTGCAGCTGTTTAGGAATGTCTGAGTTCAGACTTCTTCGGTTCTGAACTTTCCTTCTCTTCTCCCCAATGTCTTCATATAGTCCTGATGTCCCACCGCACACCCCTTGCCTACCCCCACCCCCCCCACACTCTAATTCTGTATTCCATCACAGCTAGCCCCTAGCCAATGAACTTGCTCAGCACTAATTTCAAGGTAAATTGTGAAAACTGCATGTTCTTAATACAGGGTATTAGGTCTTGCTGGAAAAAGTACCTAAACTTTGAAAAATTATTATGTCTGAAATTTCAGAACTGGTTGTAAAACTTTAATCTCCTGAGATGACACCTACTGGTCTCCTATAATATAGTTGTTTTTGCCAACTAATAGTTTGGAACCAACACTTTCAATCCAACTTTTTCCCTCTGATTGACACCGGAGAAGAAGGGCATTTCTTTGAAAGAATTTCTAAAGAGAGAATTTTATAAATAGAGTATAAAGAAGAATGAGGCACAGAGATAAATATCTTCAGGGTTCAAATGACTTATGTATGTAAAAATGCAAGGCTAGGCCTTATTTTCTGAGAAGTAAACCCCTAGTAGGGTGCCAGATAAAATACAAGAAGTCCAGTTAAATTTTAATTTCAGGTAAACAACAAGTAATTTTTTAGTATCACTGTGTCCCAACTATTACATGCACATACTATATTTTTGTTTGTTTAATCTGGCAACTCTAACAAGGTTTTCAATATGGCTTCAGGCCATTTCAATCAATTAATGTTTTCTGAGTGCTTTCTGCATGATGCTTAGGCCTCAGGAGCCTAAGGGCAGGCCTTGTGTGTGTCTCTTTCACTATTGTACTCACAGTTCTTAGCACAATCTTTGGCATATAGTCAGTGCTCTATAAATATTTTTTAAAAATTAATCAATGGAATTAAAGAAATATAGAATATGATGAATTTATGACACTTATCACTGAAGTGGAAACACAGGTTCACATATATAAAAAGATAATGTAACTAGTACTATCTTATTTTAGATTTTAACTGGTTAATTTACTTACTAGACTAACCCACTTCAGTAAAGGATCCAAATTCTAAATACGTGAAAGGTTACTCCCACTTCAAAAAAAAGTGATGATTGAACAGGAAATTGATCATTAGTCTTGTCTGAATTTGATGTAATCTTTTTAATTATCTGATGTAAAACTGCTCTGAGTGACCAGTTGTGTGACCTTGGACAAAATACTTAACATCTTTGAACCTCAGTTTTACCATCTGTGAAATGGATGCTATGAGTCATGCCACACTCTGCTGTACTTTGTGAGGCTCAGGCATGGCTTTCAAAACTGTTAAGTTTCTGTGACAGGTAAGGGATCGACCACTGTGGCTATTTTTGCATGATCTTTAGTCAGTAGACACAACTGTGCATTCTGCATATGGGTGAGGGGGCCATGTGCTGTGTGCTCTGTGCTGGGTTCAAAATAGCTGGGCATGAGCAAGTTTCACATCTGCAAAATAAAACAGACTGCCCTGAGTTTTGAGGCAAATCCTTAGATTTCTTTCTATACGATGTGTTTCATGGCAGGGGAAGATGAAGCAAAGGGAAGCACAAGTGCTGTCTGTCGATGGTTTCAACTATTCTCGTTCACTTAATTATTATAATGATTTTGTTAATCATACATATTTTAATTATCATTAATAACAACCATTTTTCTTATTCTAATTAACAATTAGTGAGGGCTTAACTATTGTCCAGGCCCTAGGCTATTTTGTGTACATTTTCTCATTTAATCCTCATAAAAGTTCTTAAGTTATGAAGTTCTGAAAGCCATTTTACAAATGAAGGAACTGAGAGGTCCAATAATTTGCTCAAGGGCATGCAGCCGGCAGCTGGAAGAACCAGGACATACAACCAGTCCCTCTGACTGTGGTGCTTATGCTTTTAACCCTCATACCAGCTGCTTCTTCAAGGGAACATACATCCAGTCAAGGGAGGTGGGTGGGGGCAGGAGGTCTGTCTTTCTGCACCGTGATTTTTAGTTAATATTATTGAATGCATCTGACAGTTCTAACAGATATGGCTGCCCCCTGATCGGTAACTCAGCCAAGATTTCGAAAAATCGTTTCCCGTTATCCCCCAATCTTCCCACTTTGGCTGCCATGTTCTTCCAAGTCTATTTCAGCACCTGGCTCTCTGCTTTTACCCGTAATAGACACTTGAATAACTAACCAAATTTTGTGAGCTATCATGGGCATGACAAATTGGTTTAAGTGAAAGTACTTAACATTCATTCAGTACATTTTAAGCCCTTACAATATTCCAGGCACACGGATTCCAAGACAGATGTGGGTAGAACACTCTACGCAGCTGCTAATCTGTGAAGCAGGGAGACATGTCAGCAAATAATCATAATTAACATAAATTCTTCTCTAATATAGCTTAGTGTTCCCTAGATATACCTAAGCATTCAAATCACCTAAAGCACTTTAAAATTTTTTTCCATAAGGAAATGTTTGTAGAACACCAAGCTAACGTGCCAGGAATGCTGTCAACTCCAGTATAACCATGGAATCTAAACTTCCCCTGTCCTTACTATCTTTCCGCCTGCTTCTCAGTGTGAATGTGAGTTATTCCCATCCATATCACTGAAGGAGACTTTTGGGTCCAGGTGTGAAGATTTATGAGCACCTGTGGCTGTGCACACCCCTCTCTTGAAGATCCAGAGAAGTAACTCCACATACACACTCACACACAACCCCAGCTTCCAGACACGTGATTCTCTATCCCGGGACCACTCTAGGACAGTATGCAATTTCACGATTATTTGATCCAAAAATATTCACTCTTTCACCCTACCATAAACTTCATCTAGTAGCTTCTCTTCCACTTTCCTGTTTCAGAAGCAAAAAACGTCGCCCTTTTGAGGTTCCCCCACCCCCAAAGAGTTTTAGATGTCCCTTTTCCTCCTCCTTTCTCCTTGTATACAGAAAATAAAGGGCCATAATAGGAGGTTTGGGGACATAAAGAGGGCTGAAAGAGAATTAATTCATCTTCATTTTGGAGGGACAAAAGGGGCTCAGAAGCAGGCACTGCTAGAAAAGGAAACTCATCAGTTTCCTCTCACACCAAAACTTCACTTATAATATTTTTAAATGTGGTCCATAACCAATGTGGATATGTTTACACTTATCTATGTATTTAACTGTTATCAATGTTTTGTCCTTTCTGCTTTGCTCCATGGTGTGCTTCTAGAAGGCTTTCTCAAATAACTCCCAGTGATTTTAATCCTTAAAGTAAAAGTACAATAATGCAGTCAGCTCAGAAATATGACCAGGAAGGATAAAGACCCAGCACAGAGGCTAAAGTGATTAGGACAAGTTTAGGTTTTCATGATTTTGTGTATTGCCAAATCTTAATAAAATGTACTTTTCAAAAAAAAGGCTTTATTTTTTTAGAGCAGTTTTAGATTCACAGAAAAATTGAGAAGTTGGTACAGAGTTCCATTATAGCATGCACACAATTTACTTATGTATTAACTTTTATATTAGTGTAGTATATTGGTTAACAGTTAATGAATCTAAAATATGTTATCATACTTTTTTCAGGTTTCCTGATTTGTACCTAATATCATTTTTCTGTTCCAGATTTCTTCCCGCATTACATTTATGAACATCAGGTCATGCAGGGTTCCTGCCCAATCCACCCAGGGTGTGCCCTGCCCCATTGGTGACTCCTAACAACTGTCCGCTAGTGGTGTGGGTCTCAATGTGTTCCCCTTGGGGGAGTGACAGGACCAGGGGATGGCGCTTGCACCTGGGCACCTGAGTTCACACATTCCTGCCTTTCACCACAATGGGCATTCGGCCAGTTCCCAATGCCACCTCCTGCACCCTGACAGGGCTCCTCTCCCACCCCTGGGTGATGAAGTCCCAGTTGAGCCAAATGCTGAGCCCTGACCAGGAGGGTGCTAAGGTGCAGTGGTGTGCCTGTGCTTCAGGCTCTCTGGGAGAGGCTGTGGACCAGGTGTGTTGTGACTGGTATGGTGGATTGTACCAGCTGGAGACTAGAGCCAGAGGACGAGTCTGGTGGGCCTGCAAGCGAGTTCACCCAGGGGCGTCCGTCAGAGGAAAATTAGGCAGAGTCCTGGGGCATATGAGCAGAAGTGAGACTGAAAGCACAGAACTATTACAAGACCGCCTTATCCGCGGTTTTGCTTTCTATGGTTTCAGTTATCCAGGTCAATCGCAGTCTGAAAATATTAAATAAAAAATTTCGTAAAAAAACATTTCATACATTTTAAACTGCACATGGTTCTGAGCACTGTGATGAGAGCGCCCGCTGTCCCCCAGATGCACCAAATCTGGAGAGCCTCTAACATCATATGCAATCCCATGAGGACAGGGTCTTCTTTATTTTTTTTGGCAAACATCCAAATTTGGCAAACTATCTGAATTTGCCATCAGGGTTTTCCAACAATTTGCGTGTTTTGCAGATGCTTTGAAAAAAATTAAATACTGTAAAATATTTTAATAAGCAAAGCCATCTGTAATTTTTTAAAGATGACTTAACTGTGCCCTCCCCTTGTATTTTTTGGTTGTCATTTTTTCACAGCATTCAGATTCTCTGTTTGACATCAGTCTGTGGTTTATTTCATGGTGGTGGCTTCTAAAATTCAAATCAACTTAGCTGTGAGTATATTTTTCTTTTAAATTGTGTTCTTATTCACAGCTTTAGCCTATTCAATAAATCCTTCTGTGGTAGGAATTTGTGAAAAATGATTATTTTTGGTCTTAAAGTAATTTTACATCCTAAAACTTTTTTCATGAATTCACACTTGTAATTTATAAATTCCAGATTTGGGCCATTTTTATATTGTCCAATAACTGTGTTTGAAGTTGCTGTTTTCGGGAATTTTTCAACTCATTCATCTCACTTTTCACAACTGGGATTTTCTCACTGGCTTCCTCCTGATACGGTTATTTCCCTTCTAAATTAAGACTAGTCTAACACAATCTAACACAAAGTATAACCCTTTGAAGTTGGTGATTTTTAGGGAGGTATTTGTTAGCATGATAAGAAGTAACTATATCTTATCATGAAAACTATTTGTGAAATTGCATTTAACATGCTCAGATGTCTACTCCCTTTATCTATAATCTCTTTATAGAGAATACCTTATGATCATATTTTCCTCAATGTAGACTCCTTTTAAAAACATATTATCAGCTTTGAATTTAGTGACTCTTTTTCAGTTAAAACTTCCCTATCTACCAGGAACCTCCTGATTAGGGTTGAACCTCAAATGTCCAGTGGGTAGTGATTCCATCAAAGCTGAGTAAGATGGCCTTCCTGCTGTTCCGCTCTTTACAGATTTTACTAAGATTGTTCGGACCCCTTTCTCTTAGTGGTTCCTACAAGGTGACTCCAGCTGACTCAGACTCTCCCTTTCTAAATACAATGTATGGAAGAGTGAACAGAGGTTCCCATTTGTGTTATCAGCTTCCAAAACCCACAATAACTTCTTCTCCATGGGCATTTTTAACTCTGCATGAAATAACTAAATGCCAAAAACAACAACCACCGTGATCAAGTGATTCGTACGCTGTACTTTAAATGTTGTCTGCTGGAGTTTACTGTACTTCCTTATGTATTTTGATGGACTAGTTGTCTCAAAGGTTTATTCTCGAGCCATCAAAGTTAATGTTTTTTTTTTAATTTGCTAGTTTCATCTGGTTGTTCTGTTGGTTGTAATGTATCTCACGACTCACGTCTGTCCACACATCTGTTGTTACCTTTTAAGCATCAAACCATTTGGTTTCACCATTTTCTGGTTGATAAATTCTTTATATTTAAAAAATATGTTTATTTCTAAGTTTAATATAGAAAAATCAGAATATGGAAACAAGAAGAGAAATAATTACGTAGAGTTACCTAGTACTCAAGATAATTACTATTAGTATTTTGTCCCTTCTTTCCCAGATATTTTTCTTTGTGGCCTTATACATATATAAACACATGGTTTTTAAAATGGAATTAACATTAATTTACTCTGTAACCTGTTTTCTCAATTGGGTATATACGATGTTTCCCCGAAAATAAGACCTAGCCAGACCATCAACTCTAATGCATCTTTTGGAGCAAAAATTAATATAAGACCCGGTTTTATTTTATATAAGACCCGATATTATATTATATTATATTATATTGTATTGTATTGTATTGTATTGTATTGTAAAGACCCAGTCTTATATTACATTAAAATAAGACCTGATCTTATATTAATTTTTGTTTCAAAAGATGCATTAGAGTTGACAGTCTGGCTAGGTCTTATTTTTGGGGAAACACAGTATCATGATACATTTTTAGGTCAATAAAGAGACATGTTCATATTCATCATATAGATGTGCCATAATCTAGTTAATTGATGGACAGTTTGATTGTTTCTGATTTCATTATTTTAAATGACATTACTATGAACATCTTTGGGTAATGATTCCTTTCCCTGTATTATGATATTAAGGTTCTTTGAGAATTAGCAAGACTAACAGGGAAAATCATAGTGAGGCATTGCCTGTTCTCAACAAAACTTGAATAATTTTATTTCCATGGAAAAGTGTTTTAGAATAAACTAAAATTGAAAAAAAGTTTAAAAAGAACTTTTTATCATCAAAATCTTAAAACATATTACAAAACAGCTATCAGAACCATAGTGTCTACACTAAAAATAGGAAGCATCTGTAGAAATACAAAAGAATACATAAATTATAAATACATTAAGAATTTTAGAAATAGATTCAAACATTAAAAGAATTTTACAGTACGTAATAGGGAAATGAATTATAACATATTTAGGTATCACTGGATATAATGATGGAAAATAAATAAAATTGATCCGTATAACCCCATGACACATTGTAAAGATGTCAAATGTATCACAAAATTAATTCAGTTTAATCCTATTAAAATAGATGAAGTCTGAAGAGCATATTTGGCCTAGTTATAATGAATGATCAAATGGGGAAAAATCAAAGACAACAATATTTGTACGTATTTTTGTACGAATTTTTGTCCGAATATTTGTACGTATTCTTAAAATACCCTTTAATATAATAGATTATATATATGTATAATGTGATATATAATAAAGTACATATAAAAAGGAAAGCAAATGAACATATAAAAAGTAAGCATGTTATAATTAATAAAAAATCTTACTATATGAAATAAAGAAATAGAACCAAAATATATTTTTTAAAAGTGAATGAGGTCATTGTCCAGATTGTAGTTAATTAATGTCAAGAGACAAACACACAAATATCATAAGTAACTTATTACATGGAAAAATGAATGTTCTTACTAGTAAGTAAATAAGTACGAAGTAATCTAGAGGGAAAAACAGTAAAATTGCGAATATAACAAATCTGTTGGAATATTTAGAAACAGGTATATTGTGGTAGCCAGGTAACTTGGCTTTGTCTTTTGGAAAATAAACTGATGGTTCATAATGAGACCTTTGAAATAGTTTATAACTTTTAATAATAATCATTTCACTTTGGTTTATACACCCGAAGGAAATACTCTGAAAGGAAAGACATATAACTAGAGATTGATAATTGTAAAACATTTGAAGCTACTCATGTTAAGTAATGAAAATGGAGAATGATTTCTTAATTTTTTACATTTTTTATGTAGTATCAAAAACCTTAATATACATGATCTCATTTAGTCCTCAGTGAGGCAGCCGTGACACAGGCCACACAGATGGGACTGGAAACTCCGAGTTCTGCCTACACAGGAGTAACACCTGCATTTACGTCAGGAAGCCTGGCTCCATGTCCTGCATCTTCCAGGTGTGGGACTTCAGCCAGTAGTTTTCAGATCTGTAAATGGTTCACAGTGCCCAGCCACCTTAGCTCCCAGGTTTTGAGCAATGAGCGAGATAATGCATGTGAAAGTGGAGCTTCTACTATGAGCCTGAGAAAGCAATTATTGAAGTTGCTGCTTTCTGAAAACGAAACTTTAAGTAAATCTTCAAACTGCACCCCAAAGCCAAGGAGGTTTGGAACACTTTTACTGAAGCAAGAGAGCAATGAAACCATAGCCCAACAGCAGTGATGGCCGAGTTCTGAGGAGTGGAGTTATACTTAGGGAAGTAAAGTGGATTTCCTCTGCATAGGAGGCAGGATAGTGTAAAGGAAATTCAAATCCACTTGCTCATTTTTTATTGAAGAGATTAATGAGCATGTCAGAAGAACCTTTGAGCATTGGGAAACTCATAACCTGACACCCAGTTTCCAGCTTGCTCATTTGTCCAGTGTCCTTTCATAATACTATTACTCACTGTGACACATGCTCAGATTTGGCTCCCTGAAGCCCCACCCCACCATGAAATTATCTAAGTCCTTTCTCCATGTCACGTCTTCTAGTCATGCAAAATCAAGGCTGAGGCTGTCTGCCATGACCTAGCCTACCCCACCCTGAGTTCCAGAAGCTTCTCTGGCACTCCCCTTTCTGCATCAATAGGTGGACCTGGCTGAGAGACACCTTGCAACCTTAGGTTGTGTGCCACAGACTCTAAGAGTTCATGAGACTTACCTGGCAAAGGCCATTCTCTCGCTGGTAAGGGTTTATGACACACAGCCAGCAGAAGAGCTGTAAGTTTGGGGCAGAATAAGGAGGCTTCAAACTGGTGCAGCTCAGATTGACATATGTACTGGCTGGGCTTTGGGTCGGAGATAATGATAATTGGAAGAGCAACAACAATGTGTGTGTGTGAGAGAGAGAGTGTGTGTGATTTCACTCCATATAAAGTGCTGTCCCATCCGTCATCTGATTTGATCATGAGCCCCACCTCCCCAGATTTGCCTGAGAGTGGACCCAAATCCCTAGAACATGACTAAGCCTGGGGGATTTAGATCTCAAATTCCATGACTTCTTAGAGTAGGTGCAATGCCACCTGGGCCTCATCAGATTACTCTGTGTCTTACATTTTCTCTGATACTTTATGTAGAAGAGAATTGTATGTAATCCTACAGCAACCACGTGAGGAAGCTCTTCTCAGCCCCCTTTGCAGAGCAGGAAATGGAGGGTGAGCAATGTTAATTTGTCCAGAGTCACAGAGCAAGCAGGCTGCAAAGCAGGTTTCAAACTCATGTTTGCTTGACTACAAAACCCATACTCCGCCTACTCCTGTGCATGCTGAAGGGAGTTTTTCTGGGCCAGAGAGCTGGAAGAAGGTAGGGATTTCTGCAGAATTTTTAGGAACTGGGAATATAAGGATGCCACCAACTTTGTGGTTTCTGGGCCCTTTCCTGCTAAGTGAGTGTTAGACAAGGTGTCTGTGTGCTCTGTTTCTACACACAGGGAGACAAGCATTTTTACTGCAACATGTGTTTTATTTTCCAGAGAGAGAATCCTTTTTCTGACAGACAATTCCCGCCCCGCCGCCCCCACCCCCCACCCGGAAGCTTAGGATACCATATGCTCTTTAGAAGGGAGTAAAGGTTTCAGCAAAGAAAAGAAAATTTTTCAGCTGCCTACACCCTTTGCAGTTCAAATACCATTTAAAACATCTGCTTCTACTTTATTTTCTTGCCTTTTGGAGAAAATCAATGGTAAATTTGAGACAAATAAGACGCAAAATATCATTCTAAACCAAAAATGCCCAGTACCTAGCCATCTGAAAAAATTGTGTTAAGTTTCTTTAAACATTGAGGGAGTGGTAGAAAAAGCTGTACAAACACCCATGATTAAGATTCGGGTAATAAAACCCAAAATACTTTTAGAGTAGTTCCTTCTGATGGTTTCTGAACTGTTTTTGCAAAGCAAGCACTTGTTGGGGAGGCAATTAACAAGATCACAACAAAGTTTCCGCAGAACTGACAAAGCCTGGAGTTTATTCTGGATCTCTCCCTGTAAGGAGAAGAAACAGCCAAAAGAGAGAGAAAAAAACACAACATCTCTGTGCACAAATTAAGCTCTGGTGGATGTTCATGTGCCCAGGTGGGCAGGAGCCTCTTCAGTCCAATATGCTGTGACTGGGATCAGAGCCCTTTTCCACAAACGTAGCAGTGTAGTACAATATAATTCCCCCACCTACATCTTACATATTTTCTGGTTTCTTACTTTTCAAAATGGCTGTTTTTTGGCATGTAGTAAAATTTATATAAAATGAAATACTCATCCTAAGTGTACATTTAGTGAATTCCAACAGGAGTGGAAACACCTGTGTCCCTCAAACTTTTATCAAGGCATACAACATTGTCACCCCTGAGGCAACTGCTGTTCTGACTTAGTAAGTTAGTTTTCCCTATTTGGGGACTTCATATAAATGGAATTATATATATACATATATATATGAATAATTTATATATATAAATAATTTATATATATATATGTATATATATATATATATATATATGTTTGTATAAGACTTCTTCAACTTAGCAAGTTTTCATTTACTGTGTTTCTCCAAAAATAAGACATAGCTAGACAATCAGCTCTAATGAGTCTTTTGGAGCAAATATTAACATAAGACCCGGTCTTATATTATTTAAGACCAGTTCTTATATTACAGTAAAATAAGACTGGGTATTATATTGTATTATATTATTATATTATATTTATAATATAATATAATATAATATAATATAATATAATATAATATAATATAATATAATATAATATTATATACCTGGTCTTGGGGTCTCATATTCATTTTTGCTCCAAAAGATGCATTAGAGCTGATTGCCCGGCTAGGTCTTATTTTTGGGGAAACGTGGCATTGTCATCCATGTTGCATGTATCACTAGTCCATTCCTTTTTTTTTGCTGAGTAGTATTCCATTATATAAGTATTCTACAGTTTGGGGGTTTGGGGGGCACATTGGTGTAGATTTTATTTATTTGTTTGTTTTGTTAATCTATTTTCCTTTGATGGACACTTGGTTGTTTCTACTTTTTATCCAAATGAAGTTGCTAAAACTATTCTTGCACAAGTCTTTTTGTAGATACATGTTTTCATTTCTCTTAAGTAAATGTCTATGAATGCAATTGCTGAGTCATAGGGCTGGTGAACATTTAGTTTGATAAGAAACTGCCAGGTTTTTTCCTGAGCTGGTTGGACTATTTTACACCTCCACTGTCAGCGTATGAGAGCACTTGCTGCCATTAGATGTTAACAGTAGCGTCTCATTTTGGTTTTAATTTGCATTTCTTTCATGACTAATAACATTAAGCGCTTCTTCGCGTCCTCACTGGTCATTTGTGTATCTTGCTTTGTGAAGTGCTTGTTCAAATCTTTTGCCCATTTTTAAAGACTGGGTGGTCTTATTATTGAGTTGCAGGTATTCTTATATATCTTCATAGAGTATACAGATGTATGTATGAGACCCCCCCCTTCTTCAGGGAGAGGGGCCTCAGTTACTTGATCTTTTTGGCTTAATTTCCCCCCAAAATGCTGACAGGAGTTCAGCTTTGTTTAGTACAGTACTATATTCTCAGTGCCTATGATGGCCCCGGCACAAGCTTTTCTAAAAGAAAGGGTAATTGAGCCATATGCTAGCCAGAAAAAGGACCGGGTCCTGGGCCATATAGCCTAAGCCACCAGGAGCAGGCCTAGGTGGAGAAAGCCAACATGTCTGCTGTCCTGGGATTGACAGGGCTCTTTTTACAGTGGGTTTGGGGAAGAAAGATATAGATTGTTTTGAAAGAATTTACTTTGGCTATAGATGAGGGAGGCGGGAAAAGGTGAAGTGGGGCACTTCTAGGATAGACGCATAGTCCATAAGGAAGCAAGATTTCCCACTTCTGTATTGGTTGTGGTCAACAGTCTGCAAAGTTTATGCAGAAGCAGGAAGTGGTGGCACCTGGTGGTTGGCTTTTTAAAAAACATTTTTTTATAGTCACCTGGAACTTGATTTAAAGTTTCAATATATATTCAGGATGTAAGAAGTCTTTTGTTAGTTTTGGCCTGTTGCTCTTAACTGATTAACTTCTTACCAGCTTCCTCCCACCCTCTATAGCCTGCTATTATCTGATTTAGGACAGCTCAGAATTTTCTTTTTCTTGTCAGAACTCATTTACATAAACTTTCTACTGAAAGAATCAATGAATGAATAAACAGATAAACTGACTTTTGGCCCTGATATCCAAACTCATTGTTCTTGAATGTAATGGCAGTAATTAACAAGGAAATAGAGAAAAATAAATTGTTACCCTTGAGCTATAAAGTATGCTTGGCACAAAAGACTCAGGATACGCCTGGGGATTTGTTCACCAGAGGAACTGCTGCTAGACTATCTTAGGAACTAGCTTAATTTGTCCCGGTTTATGCACTCGCTAGAGGAAACCACCACTGCTAACTTGCTGCGTTCTGAGACTATATCCCGACCTCCTGTGAATCTCGGGTGGTCACCAGGGTTGCTTGATGGGTGATCAGAGCATCTACCTTTGGAGAGTTTTAGATAACCCAGCTGCTCCCAGCTTTCAACATGTGCCTCTTGGTTCCCTCTGACACTGCCCATTGCCTCCCTACTGGCCCCTTTGCTGGGCTCTATGCCTCACTAGCAGGCCTGCCCCCAATGATGTGCACTGCCTTTTGGAGCACCCAACTGCCAGCAGAGGCTCCTTCCCCCTTGGTCTTGAAGCTATTTCCTGGTCTAATCCAGCTGGCTCCAGCCTTTCCTGTTGGGGTGTATACTGAGGAATCATTGTCAGCATCCACATTTGTAGAGAACATTGCCATTTATAGAGAACGTTCATATCTATTATCTCTTGTAAGCCTCCAAACAGTCCTACTTGTATACCCCCATTTTTTCCCCCAAAGGAGGCGGCATAAACAGGGGATTTAATTTGCTCCAAAGTACAAAAGTTGCCCAGAGTTTTCTAAGATTCTCTGGGTCTTGCTCAAAGAATATTAGTGCTTTCTTATCTCTGGTGGGTATACATGAGTGGTGCTTAAAACGCTCCATAGATTTTTACAGTTTAGCAACTTGGACTACATCTGTTGCTAGAAATTCAATCACCATAGCAAAAACATATATGGGTAGTTCCCAACCTTTTTATTTAAACACCATATGGGCTCCCTTTGCCCCACTCCCTTGGATTACATATCATTAAAAAAAAAAAAGTCAAAAAAAATGTCCACCAAAAACTATTTATTGGCTCATTTAACCTTTTTTTAATGGTCATCAGACATGTACCTTCCAGTCAGAATTTAGGATCAGGATCAAATCACCTGTGCCATCACTGGGCTGATTTTATTACAGCCAAAATAAAGACATCTGAAATTTGAATTAATTTCCAAGGCGAATAACTGAAAAAGTTGTCCTATGCACCATATTGCCCTGATGTCTGGGTGTGAGTGAGAGGGATATTACTTACTTCAACCCTTTACTCCACGCTCTGGGCTTCTCCCTGGCTCTTTAGAGTGTGGCTCAACCAACCTCATTCTAATACATACTCAGCGACTGGAGTATTTGGGTCATTTTTGGTTCATGCCCATAGGGTTTGGGGAGAACATGTATTTATAGGAACAAAGATATTCCCATTACCTAAAGGTGCACATTTTGAAATGTCATGGAAGCAGAACTTTTACACTGTATCAATAATCATTTCATTCAAATTGTACTTTCAAAGAGTCATGATGGGTATTCTAAAGGCTGTTTGTATCTAAATTAGTAGAATGAATATGTGCCAAATATAAAAGAGGAGTTTCAGTTAGGGAAGACTATTAATGTAATCTGTTATTTTATTATATTTATACATACTGTATTTATTGTCCTATTATATATTGTGCTTGATCTTTTCTTGTAGGAGAGCCAACAGAAATCCACCAATGTGGTGTATCAGGCCCACCACGTGAGCAGGAGTAAGAGAGGGCAGGTAGTTGGAACCAGGGCCGGATTCCGAGGCTGTACCGTGTGGCTGACAGGTATGCCCTGTTGAGAGGTATATATTTTTTTAAATTGAAAATTGATGGGTAACACACAATTTTAAAGAAATTAGGGTGATGTATTACACACATTATGTGTTTATTTTAACATTAGAAGGAGGCTGAGAACTGCCTGGGTTTTTGTCCTAACTCTACCATGAGTGACAACTAGGACCTTGATCAACTCAGGGAATGTATCTAGTTCTTAGCTTTCTCCTCTTTGGTAGGAAAAGATGGGACAAGCTGGCGACTTTCCATTCCCTTTCAGCTCTGAAGAATTCCATAATTCTCAGTTTCACGCCTGAACACGTTTACGGACAGTTTACAAAGAATGGGGCTTTCCTAATTTGAGAGCAAGCATTTGGCTGTCCACTAAAATTTTTGATGTTTAGAGATATCCTTTATTGTTTTCTGATATTTTAACATTCTGGGAGACTATTTCACTTAGTGTAAAACAAAACAAAACACACACGATTAATCTCTGTGCAAGAAGGCAAACTGGTGATTTCTATTTAGCTGAAGATTGCCCTCTGTATATAGAAATAACTCACTCCCACTGAGTTAACCAAATGAATCTCTCCTTTCTTGCATTTTTATGGCCACAGAATGTCAAAGCTAAGGATTAGTGACAGAAGTGGAATTAGTCCTGGGCTGTTACCTTATACTCTGAGTGAAAGGTAGAGGAAGTTGATTCCTGAATATAAGTTGAATATAAGTCTGACAGAGCCTGGACTCAAAAGGAAAAACCAAATTCATTTTATAGACATAATATTTCAAATAAAGGTGAGCCCAAATGCAAAGATATGTTTGTCCATCTTCTGAAATCAACTTATGTGTTATTATCTTTATAAATGCTGATGTATTACCTGAGGATAATTCTAAAGAAGATGGCAGGCAGATACCTGCCTTGCTATTCTGAGTCTTTCCCCTTCCTGTCTAAATCAGCCTCATTCTTCTTTTTCTAGTTTTGTATTCCCCCTAGGGCCTGTGGCACTTGCCTTCGGTTTCCTGGTTTCATTCATCCCTCATATAACTTTTTCCAGCTTCCGGGCTGAGGATAGACAGTGGGCAAGGAGCCTGCTCTGTTCCAAAAGGCAGTATTCACCTGTCGTGATTTCTGAAATGTTTTCCCCAACTCCCTCTGAGAGACATGATAGGCAGCAGTAGATAAAACACAGCCCTGTTCCAGATGTTTCTCTCTTGTTACATGCTTGTCTTCATGAGATGTTTGCCTTCATGTATTTGCCCAACTTTTGAATTGGAACATATGCACAGTCTATTTTTTGTAATGTAGAACACCTTGAAAAATATGAAAGAACTGGTAGAAGAGAGAAAAGAAATCTAAAGAGTATACTTCCCCTATCTTTCCTCACTCTTAAAAATATAATCTTTTCCTACTACATATTTTTTTCTAATATTATAGAGGTAAGCTATTGAGCAGGCAGACCAGAAGAAACCAGATACTTCTAATCCAGACACTTGGATTTGAGCCCCAGCTCTACCTACATTAACTGTGGGACGTTGGACAAGCCAATTAACCTCTCTAAGGAGTAAATACAGTACCTGCCTCATAGAGGTGTAGGTAGAACTAAATGAAATAAAGTCGATATGCACTTAGCACAGTGCCTAGTCCACAGTCTATCTCTTGATAAATATAATTAGTATTACTCCAATGTATTAAAATAAATATACCAACAATCTATTTTAATACAGTACTATGATTCAGTTCTTAGTTTCCTGAGAGTTGAAACAAAATCAAAGGAAATTTCTATTATTTCTGTCATTTTCTGATGGGGAGAGAACATACCAGAGATTTTTAGGAGTCCATTTCTCCCACCCCACAACCAGACAGAAATTTTAATTTGCAATGAATTACATAATAGACAAAGTTACATAATAGACAATGTCTTCAACAGTGGTTTTACAGAGATTGTCAAGACATTCTTCATTTCTTCTAATGATCCTGCGTGAAGGCCAGGGGCATGACTTTAAAACATAACTAAAATATGGAAAGTATTTGCTTACCTTTCATGTATCACCCTTCTTTCCAAGTCTCCTTTTCTTTCTGTCCTTCATCCCTGCTTTTCTCGTTTTTCCATCTTTTCCCTCTTTTTGCCTGCTGTCTTTTCTGTAGTAACCTCTTGACCTTCTTTTCTTTTCCTTTAACTTTTCCTCTTCCTCTCCCGGATGTTGTCTGACAGTGGCTTCTTCAGTTCAGAGATCTTTAGGACGACTGAATTTTTAGAGTGCTACTTTTCTTCCAGGGTAGTTCAGATTTTGAGCTGTTAAGTAATTTTGGCAGATTGCATTTTTTTTTTTATTTTGTTGGGGAATATTAGGGGGCAGTGTGTTTCTCCAGGGCCCATCAGCTCCAAGTCGCTGTCATTCAGCCCACCATCCCATGTGGGAATCGAACCGGCAACCTTGTTGTTGAGAGCTCGCACTCTAACCAACTGAGCCATCCAGCTACCCCTCTGGAAGCTCAGCAGTAGTTCGTGGTCTTCAATCTAGTAGTGGAGGTCGCAGCACACTGGCCCATGTGGGAATCGAACTGGCAGCCCTGTTGTTCAGAACTCGCTCTCTAACCAACTGAGCCATCCGGTCACCCAGCAGGTTGCATTTCTTTCCTTTCTGCTTATATTCTCCCTCATATAGAAATCATAAAGTGTGTTTGTAACCATTGTGCTTTGAAACCATGATAAAAGGCACATGGTAACTCCGTTCTATAAACTCTCCAAACATCTAAGAGTGTACGGCAGTTCTCAATATGTCCAAGGCCAGCTCAGGGTGCTTTTCTGTCTTCATGTTTTGAGAGTCATTCTGGAAAAGTCTTGAAAACAGAAGGACAGTATAGGGACTCTGTGGTCAGATGGCTGTTTAGTGGCACCCACAGAGGAGGTGAGTCTCCCAGCCTTCAAGGGCTGGCTGTTCCGTCCACTATCGCTGTCACAAGGGGATATGAGAACACTGTCACCAGATCTTCTTTTTTATTTTCAAGAAAAGCCAAAATCTGGATTTGTATGTGCAACTTTCTAATCTTTAAAACACTCTGCAGGCAAACAGGACACACCAAGGACCCTCAAGCTCTCCCCATTTATGAGCCTCCTTTGCTTTGAAAGGCTATAGTCCTAATAAGGGACAAATAGTTATTTCAAGATTTGGAAGAAATGCAAGTACTTGACTTATGGTAAACTATGCTTTCTCTAGATTTCACGGATTTTGATTTGAGGTCAATAAAATGATTGTAACAAGGGTTTCATTACACTTAAATTAGGTAAAAATTGGGATGAGGTCACACTTAGGATTAAGTTCCGTTTTGTCATCTGAAACAATCAAGGACAATGCCCTGTCTGGTCTTGCCTGTTCTGAACAGGTCTCTCCGGTGCTGGGAAAACAACGATAAGTTTTGCTCTGGAAGAGTACCTCTTCTCCCACGCCATCCCTTGCTACTCCCTAGATGGGGACAACGTCCGTCATGGCCTTAACAAAAACCTTGGATTCTCCCCCGGAGACAGGGAAGAAAATATCCGCCGGATTGCCGAGGTGGCCAGGCTATTTGCCGACGCTGGTCTCGTCTGCATCACCAGCTTCATTTCTCCTTTCGCAAAGGTAAGCGGGTTTGGCACTGCACAGTTCCCACACCCAGCGCCAGTGCTCTCCAACTGCCCAGAAAAGGAGTCCGGTGGAGGGGAGGGCGCAAAGGAATGTTAAACTTTCAGCTTCCGCCACTGTTTCTCTCTCCCCTCCCTTACTCCCTCATTTCTTCTATTTAATATTGGTTGTATAAAGAGTGTCCCTTCATTTACAGATGCCAGGGCACCAGTCGACATAAACCCTTCCATGTTCACAATGTTATGGTACACTTGGTCAGAGCTGAAAGGAAGAAAAAGTAAAGGAAGAAAAAGTAAAACTCTAAGGCTCTGAAATTTCATTTCTCAAAAAAGTCATAATACTTAGTTCATTAAAACAAAACAAAACAAACCAAACAGCAGTTCATTGCCAAAGCATCAGGTTAGGTGTTTAAATGTTGAAATCACCAAGGTGGAGTGTCACTCTTCTTATTTGAAATTTCTGTGAGCTGCAAGTCAGACGCTCTGTGCTTTGAAAACATCACATGGATGAAATGCTCCCATCTTTCCAGCCCTGAACTTCAGCAGATACTCTTTATTGTAGTTATTCTCTGAAAGTCCTTGAGAGAGAGCTGTGTTTACTACAGCAAAATTTCTGGACTTGCTCTGAAGAACAACTTTCCTGCCACCTCTGCAGAGCACAAACCCCAGGGTTATCGTCAGGTGATGGAATACTAGAGCACACGTTTTGTGATGAAGAATTTCATTGTGAAACTTCTTCTTACGTTCTAAAGTATAATTTTTTCCAGGATCGCGAGAATGCCCGCAAAATCCATGAATCAGCTGGACTGCCGTTCTTTGAAATATTTGTAGATGCACCTCTAAACATTTGTGAAAGCAGAGACGTAAAAGGCCTCTACAAAAGGGCCCGAGCTGGGGAGATCAAAGGTAGGAGAACCAGCTCAATGTCACCTAGGCCACCAATCCTTCCTATCTGTCCCCAGAAACCTGTCGGAAGTTTCAAAACCTATTTTCCAAAATTGTACATCTAATTATAATATATTCAATGTGTCCATGGGTTTATTAAAATGTGGGCTTCTATTTTTCAAGAACTATCGCCTCAGCCGTAAGTAATAAAGTTCAGGGAACTAAAATGGGTAAGTATATGTGAGTGTATGTGTAGGAGGACTGTTTCTGGGTTTTCCATCCTCTTGTCTTCCTTTTCTATTCTAATCAGCTACAGGGGGCTTAGATTTAGCTAGCCAGATTTTGTGGATAATTTGGACTTTCTATACTGAAAACACAGCTGTATATTTTCTCAAGTACAGCTAGAGGTCAGAGATGGCTGTTTGACCTTTTCCATTGTAATCTGAATTCTTAGTTTAACACATTATTCCAACATATGCATTTGTTATGCTTTGTTGATTAAAAAGATGGTTCTGTTGGTGCAGATGTGATTTTCTCCTTTCTGCCTTCCAGGATTTACAGGCATTGACTCTGATTATGAGAAACCTGAAACGCCTGAGCTTGTGCTTAAAACCAACTTGTCCTCCGTAAGCGACTGTGTCCAGGAGGTAGTGGAACTTCTGCAAGAGCAGGTGGGTAGACTGGTTTGTCTTTTTTAAAACTATTATTATTTAATTTAATAAGATCATGAAGCATCATCTGTTTACTGAAGCATTCTTTTTATAATTTTCATTTTTAATTGTCACCAATTCGGCTTCATTTCAGAACATTGTACCCCATACTACAATCAAAGGCATCCACGAGCTCTTTGTGCCAGAAAACAAACTGGACCAAGTCCGAGCTGAGGCCAAAGCTGTCCCTTCATTGTCAATTACCAAGGTAAGAAGTGCAGACTGACTAAAGGGGAATGAGGCTTAATATGAGTCATTATTATCCATTTATAATTACTCTTAATAATAAGGAAGGTATGACTAAGGGAAATGCAATGTCCATAAAGAAAATCCCTTCATTCTGCCAATGTTTTTTTTTCACGTCTTCTCCAAGGAAATCTGTCTTGTCACAGGGCAGCTGATCACTGCCGCGTGCAGAGGCAAACCGGGAAGGTGACTTCTATATTTGCATAGGACAATTTTATATAATTGTCTTCATACCTTCGGTTATGCCAAAGTGCAGGCAATAGGCAGTAATAGTTTGTTGGCAGCTGCTGAGAAAATAGTTTGTCCAGAATACAAGTGCTTCTTGGGCAATCAAGAAGGAATTTAAAGGAAACAAAAAGCCACCTTGAATTAAAATGTTATGAATGCCTCATTCTTTTTCTACTCTGCAAATCCTACTCTTTCTTCATTGGAGAGTCCAGTCTGAAGAGAGGGAGACCGCTTTAGTTGTCTTTATTTCACTGCCTGGAATATATCAAATGCAACCCCAGCAAACTGCTCTGCATATGCTTTGGCCTTTTTATGAATCAGTGTTAGTTGGTCCATAGAAGGTGACCATGTTTTCATTGATATCTTTTTGTTACCTTGGACATTTTTATAAAAGGCAGAGTAAATTGGGAATCTACTTCAGCTCATGAAGACTCCATACTCTAATATGTCATGACAAATTTATAAACAGAACCCCTGACTCTACAAAATAAATTCGAAGGCTCCAATGCTCCAGGCAGATCAGAAACATAATTATAATTCAGTGTGGAATTATAGCCCTAGTAACAAAATGGGCTCCGCGGTACAAAAAACTAAAACAAAAACAAAACTTCAGAAAATCAAATGATTAATTTTTTTAATGATAACAAGAAAGGTTTCAGAGCTGTGGTCCAGCAGATGGGTTTTCAACGATGAATAGGAACTTTCAGATGGGGTGAGGGGAGGATAGGCCTAAAACCACAGGTGTATTTAGACTACACTTTGTCAGTCACTGTTGGTGAATAGGCCCCAAAGTGGGGAGTCAGAAGAGGTGGAAGTCCTTATAAGAGCCCCCAGGGCTAGAGCTTGAAGGGCTTTCAATATTATGCTAAGAATTTTGGACTTTTAGAGTCAATGGTCAGCCCAATTCAGTCAAGTAAATAGTACATTTGGTGAAAAAAATATAGCCAAATCAGAATTCTTGTGGAAAAAAGAATGAACAGTGAATGTTCATCACCCTCATACACTGTAAGGATAGATACAGCGTAAAGTATTCAAATAAATCATCTCAATTTGACACCTTTTCACCACTCTCCTGTAGGGAAGTTCTAGACTCTAACCTATCTGGCCCCAAGTTCATGGGTCAGCATAACATATGGGAACACTAAAGACATAAAAGGTTCTGCCTTCATTCTCCTGTCAACTGAATAAGAAAGAACTGCCCTGGGGCCAGATGGCTGAAAAACAGAGCTGATGGAAATGTTCACCTGCTTTTCCTGTTTTGCAGCTGGATCTTCAGTGGGTCCAAGTTTTGAGTGAAGGCTGGGCCACTCCCCTCAAAGGTTTTATGCGAGAGAAGGAGTACTTGCAGGTTATACACTTTGGCACCCTGCTAGATGGTATGGTTTTTTTGTTTGTTTGTTTGTTTCTTACTCATTATTACAGAAAAACAAAAATCTTTCTCAGACTCTTGACAGGAACAGGAAATGTTAATCCTTGGTTTGTAAATCATACTGTGAAAATATTGAGATCGCTTATGGTGTGTCCACTGTTACCGTGTTTCCCGGAAAATAAGACGTAGCCAGATCATCATATAATATAACATAATACAATGCAATATAATATAACATAATACCGGCTATTATATTATATTATAATATATATATTATATTACATTACATTACATTACATTACATTGTATTATATTATATAAGACCCACTCTTAGATTACATTAAAATAAGACTCGGTCTTATATTAATTTTTGCTCCAAAAGACACATCCAAAAGGTGATGGTCTGGCTAGGTCTTGTTTTCGGGGAACATGGTATTATGTATAAGCTTCCATTTTAAGGACTTTTCTGGTCATCCTGAAAGGATTATTGATTGTTTAATACCAAGGAATTGAAAAATGAAAGTTTTACTTTCACACAAAGCCAAGAGAAGGTTTGGTCTGTTTCACCTCCACCCACCCTTTGTTGGTCTGGTATTCAGAAAGCAGGCAACAGTCAGAAGCACTGCTGCCAGCTGCCAAGACCACCGTGGGGCAACTAGGATGAACTCAGCACATGTTGCTGATTTGCAGGCAATACCTGTCCTCCAGGTTGCTCTCTTATTGCACTGGCTTATTAGAATATGGAGTCTTCATGAGCTGAAGCATTATTGCAGCAGCTGCTGTCCTCAGTGGATGCTAACGAATGAATAGTCATGCCTATACATGAAATACATTAGGATAGCTTCATCCACTCTACTCTAACAAGGGAGCATTAATGCAGCTTTCGGGGCACAAGCTGAATGGCTTTTAGAGAATTGATCTGGTCAAGGTCGGAAGCATGTGTTATTCGGAAAACTTCTGGACCCTTCTATGATCATTTCCCTCCGAGAATTGCCTGAGCTTGTCCAAGGGAACCTGTCTGTTTCAAGACCTTGGAGGAAAGGCTGATAAGTGGGAAGGGTGGTGGAAGAGTCACACTGGATTCATAATACTGAGCAGGGCTCCAAACCGTTTCGGAAGAAAAATCAAATCAGATGTTCTTTCTTGGGAAAGATGTTCATGCTCTGGGTTTGTGTCTCTACTTGGGGAAAGAGGCATAAAGCCCAAATCAGAGTTCAGAAAAGACTTTGGTCAAAATAGGCCCTCTCCCCTTATTCCTCTTTATCAGCTGTGACTGATAATGCCCTACAACCTGAGGCCTTCATTTCTCAGATTAGATAACATTTCAAAAAACACTTGATTTACTTATAGCTTGCCTTAATAATAATCATGCTTATCTGTACAGCACGTCTCTGTTTTCAAAGCATTTTCTTAGGCATTATTTCATTTGATCCTCATGAAAGCCCTAGAAGACAGGAAAGTATTTTTATCCCACTTTACAGATAAGGAAACTGACTTCAGGGTAAGTGCTTTGCTCAAGCTCATACCATTGGTAAGCGAGGGGCCCCGTACTAGAGACCAGACTCTCCTGACTTCTGGCCCAATGCTCTTTCCAGACCAAGCTGCTCTCCTGATGTCCTTTTCGATGGAAGTGAATAGGCCAGGTTGTTTGTGCAAGAAAGGCTCACATTTACCTTGATGTCTTCATTTCGACACATGCCGAACACAGGCTGCATCAAGTAAATGTCCTGAACAAGAGGTTGACCGTGAGCATCCAAAGCAGAGCTGTGGCCAGAAGAAAAGCAAGCCACATTGAAAGCGAGGACTTTATTCCAGACACAGTTCTGTAACCTTTTACTGGTATTTGTTCCTTAAGGGAAAATACCAGGGTGGTGGTTGTGGTTGCAGAGGTCAATGTTAATAGAAACCCAGGGTTCTTAACTTGGGGTCTAGGACTTCTGGGCATGGGGACCAAAAGAAAAAAAAAATCCTACCGTAGGCAAAATAGTTTGTGTTTTAAGAAGGGGAGAGAAGAGGGTCATTTTCCAGGGTTATGGATTCTTAAAGGAGTCTATGATCTGAAAAGATGAACAGCTAATGTAGATAATCCATCCAGTTAATTTAAGAAAAATCTCGCTCCCTCTCGCACCATTTCCATTTCATTTTATGGTGTTCTTCAATTTGCAAAACACGTTGCTGTTCTTTATCTTATTTGTCTCACTACCATGAAGTGGGTGAAGTACTTACTTATTATCCCTTTTTCCATATGATCCAGGTATGTTTCCCCCACAAGCCCACCAATCTGGGGGTATGAATGAGGTGACTTTCCCACTAATACTTGAATCCCCCTAGTTTCCAACCCCTACCTGCTCATACACAAAGGTCTGTGGGAATTTCCAAGGGGTGTGTCCTACATTCCCATAGCGACACACCACTTGCCATGTGGGTTTGTGTGTCTCTGCAGCCATTCATTCATTCCTGCCTCTAAAGTCCTTGTACCCACAGGGCTGTGGGTACAGGGCTTCCCTTTCTCAAGTGGGAAGGAGAATGTACCCTTCCTCTGTGTTCACTTCAGTTGAGGACTCTGAGCAGGTTGCTTGAGTCCTAGTATTAGAGAGTTGAGTGAAACAACTCTTGTAATCTGTGCACATCCCTTTATTCTCCTGTGGCTGTCAGTGTAGCTATGTTGTGGGGCATGGAGTGTCAAGACCAGAGGTCATGCTGTATCCATAAACGTTACCGCCTTCCAACCTGTAGGGCCTGTTTCTGGGACTCTCTGCAAAGGCTCCTTTTGCCCTGTGGGAATTCTCTGCTAGCTCCACCACCTACCCCTGCAACCAGAGTCTACTGGACATGCATGTTATGACTACGTCACCCCGATTGTAGTCAGGGTTTAAGACTCTCACCCTCCAGAAGCCTCCCAACTCCTATGGAAATCAAGTAGTAAAAATGGATACCAGGGATATAATATGTTGCCCACTTCTACCTCAGTAGAGACAGAATACATAGTGGATAAGATGGGAGCGGTGAAGCCAAACTGTCTGTGTTCGGATGCCAGTGGTTAGCTCTGAACCTGGGGAAACTGGGCCTCAGTTCCCTCATCTGTAAAACAGGGATGTTAAGAACAGTGCCTACCTCACTGGTGTGTTGAAAGTTGAAAAGAATGCGGGTCCAATAGTGAATGTTTTCTACAATAACCCCCCCAGTGCATACAATCAGAGGAAAGGGAAGCCTTGAAGAGGCTTACCCACAGGTGTATCAGTTGGGAAGTAGCACAGATAAGATATTCTTCAGTGAGCCAACAGATATTTATTGAGTATCCTCCTAAGCCAGGGTTTGTTCTAGCTGTTGGAGATAGAGTGTTAATGAAGGCAGATGTGAGCTCCCCAGGACAGACAGTAGAGTTCATCTTCTGAAGCCTGGTCCTGCAGGTTCTTTCCACCACGAGTGAGTGTCAATTTTTTTTTCTCAAGCCAGATAACTCTTTATTTCAATAAAATCTGAGGCAATAGATACAGCAGATGGCCCTGTAGAAGGGGTAGACACAGCCTCCCTCCCACCTGCACAGCAGCCCTGGGGACATCTGGAGGAAGCCAGCTGAAACACTGCCCTGTACCACAGCATGAGTCTCATGGCAGAGCCTGGTTTGATGGCCTGTGGTCTAAGTAGATAGAGTTAAATTCCAAAAGGTTATTATTTATATATCAGAAGATTGGCCACGGTATCATTCATATGGATATCATTTAATTTTAACCAATTCATGAAAGTTTGAGTCATCACCATTGAAAATTTGAAATAATTTCTGTAGTTAAATGAGTGCAAACTTCTTAATCTATAGGTAATATTGTTTTATTCTGACCATGTCTCCTATAAATATTTTGTTGGCTTAAATTCTCTCAAAGGTTCACATTTCCCCCTAAATTAAAAGAAAAGAAAAAAAACACCAAACCTATAGCTCAATCTATTCAGTCCAAAAGCAAAAGGAAAAAAAAAAAACAAAACAAAAGTCATTCTTTAGTCTTTCTGATAATTGTATAGTATGAGTTACTTGAAAATCTACTTTCATGTCAGTACTCTATCATTTTATTTCTCACTGGATATATAGTTTTGAGGTTGTCACAGAGCCTCTATCATACATGTCACATCTAAATTTAAAAATGGAACTTCAAGTTTATGTTCTTGACTGATGGACCCCAAGCAGAGTCAGGACATGGCAGCCTTGTGAGACTTGATTATTTAAAGGTAAGTCTTCTAAGGCTCTGCCTTTTCAAGACAGGGCTTGAGAGCTTTCCTTATATACAATCAGCATTTATTCAGCCCTTAGTGTGTTCTGACCATGGCTGTTGACATAGGATGTCACATTTAATATGGATAACACCGCTGTGAAGATGTCCCTATGAGGAAATAAGTATTGGAAAGATTAACTCACTTGAATTCTAGATTCAAATCCAGGTTATCCTGGCCCGGGCATTTGTGTTTGTTCTGCTGAGCATACTTTCGTGTCCTCTAAACATCTAGGATTTTCAGATATTCTAGAGCAGTTTGCTTCTGTACCTTCTCCCAAAGCCTGGTTTGTAACTGTTTGCAGTAGTTAAACCATCACATATTTGCAAGAGACAACTTCTTTGTGAAGTTGGAGGGGCCACTGACATATGTTAAAATTATTTTTAAAACAAGATAATCATCTGAAATAATGCTTTTGGATTGTGTTGAATAATATTCAATACGAATCTGGTTTCACCAGGTTTTTGCTATCATATAGTCTAAATTTTTTAAATTAGCAGTAGAAAAGAACTCAGTATATTTATATGTTATATGTGTGAAGTTTCATAATAGGAATGTGTTCCTTGAGATTATTGCTTAAAGATTATCTTGGTGGAGAGCTGAAAATGTGTTTCTTACCTGTGTTTGTATTTCTCCAGGCGTGGTCCTTCCTGGTATGTACTTTAATTTCCCAAGTAGTTAAATTATTATAAGTAGATAAATTATATGAATTAAAAATGGTTAGGAACCTAACTAAAAAAATGCAAATGAACCAGATGGAATTACTACTAACAGTTCATGATCCAACCAGATTCTGTTATTATAGAATAAGGCTACATTCTTCTGTTGACTGGAATTCAAATAACAGGACATTTCTGGGTCAGATTCAGCTGTGGTTCATAATGTTGCATTTGGCTGACAAAAGTAAACTCATTTCTAAATTGTTGTTGCACATTTTGTTCCTGAGATTTTAAAAGTTTATGATCCTCTGTGCCAATTACTTCTACTGAGTGTTGGTCCTCATTTAATTTCATAAATCTGGAAATTATTTTTTTCTATTGCACATATGAAACATTTTTTAATTGCTGAAGGGTAAATCAATTTTAGATGCAATTTAAAGTGGATGCACCTGGTTGGATTGTGGATGATTATACTTCATTTGTTTGTGATATGTGATTATGCATGAATTTAACGTCAAGCTATCATGATTGATAGTAATAGAACTGGGAATAAACACACTTGCTGTGACTGTAAACTGTGCTGTACCAGAATGAAAAGGTAAAATAGTGAAAATATCATTCATCTTTGGGATTGTTTTCATCATTGTTGTGTTTTTTTTTAAAGGCCTAGGTAAGCAATAAAAAGAAATTTAGGTTTCGTATAGAAACAGCCCCAAATGACCATAAGCATGTCTACAAGATTAAAACAAAAGCCTTGAAAATGATTTAAAGCAAAAGCAAAGTTATTCAACTGAACATGAAGTTATGTGTTAGGCTAACCAAGGCTAAAAAAATAAAAATAAAACCCCACGGTGCTTTTTTCCAAAATGAGATCTATGGCAATAAAATAACCAAGGTGGTTTCCAGCAGAGCTTAAGCATATGATGAAACAAGGCTGAAGGCCCAAGTCAATGAGAAAAGCCATGGAGGATGTTTCAGCACAGAGTTAAATTGTTGGATAAGTTTTTCTATTAGAAAAGTAGATAAAGATACTAGGGAAACCACAGTAAACCTACTTACACCTGTATGGAGTTGTAGCTACAGGTCTATGAGATCAGTTGGCCTTATTAATTTGTAGCACTCCTTTCCATAACCTCCCACAGGGTCGCTCCCGTACTTTGACAATCTTGTCAGGGAGTGCTGATCCCTCAGTTTGGATTTTTCACTCAAGGCCAAGATGAAGGTGGATCAGAGGCTACACATGGCAGGAAACTAGTGGACTGAAAGAGGTGACTGCAACAGGAAAGTGGAGTATTCCTTGTATTTCAACCCAAAATAATGAAGGGAAGACACCATGGCACGCATAGCTAGGTTTCCTTCAGCATCCTGCCCACCTTTTGTTTCGCATTTTGTTTTATTTTACTTTGGTCAAGTCACTCTTTATAAGCAGTGTTGTCAGCAATCTACAATCTGCAGAAAACATGATTTCTAACTAGATCATCAGTCTCCTTTGAAGGTGTTATTGCTAGCCTCACCTCCTTTTTCTCAATTAGACTATTTGGTGGGGTTAATTATCTTTCACCATAAATTTCCACTACAGTGGTGCTTTGTAGTCTCCTCCCAGCAACCTAGGAATATACATATTATTTATTATCCCAGTTTTCAAGTGAGGACACTGAGCACAGAGGTGAAGGACACTGGTAGTCAGTGGGAAAACACCTGACTTTGAGTTGTTCTCGGCACAGGGCTTGGCCTGCTCTTATTGCCCATGAACTTTGAAACTAAGGAGTTTGAATGCCCAAATCCAGTACTTCCTGTGCAGTTATCTTCCTGGTGCCTTATAAGGGCCCCTAGAACAGGTTACAGGATTTTATGATAGGATTTCTGTATTGCTGGCAGTTGCTGTCTATATTCTGTGACATTCTTTATGTTCTAGTAACTTTTGGAGAGTGTTTAAAAGGTGCAAAGTGAGATACCTGGAGATTTTGGTTTCATAACTACTAGAGAGAGTGTTTTGCCCCCCCCAAAACAGAAGTAAAATCCTTAACTCTATCAGAGGCATTCTGAATGTTGGATTTTTAAATTTAGGTTTAAAAGACTTCAATAAGCTATGGTACGTTTCCTCAAATCCATAAGTAACTGCATTTTTTTCTTCTGGAGGTCAATATTTTCTTCATTCACCTTCCTTTCATTTCCTCCTGAGTCTTGAACTTGGGAACTCCCTAAAAATCTCCTTAATATTCTTTAGTGTTATACACTTAAATATGTGCCCCCATTTTCTTAACCTGTAAGTACGACTGAGACACTGATTACATTCTTAAGATGGTAGGGCACCATTACCAAAGGGGGAAAACAACTATGTAATCTCTTTTACATTATCTGGCTTCATTAAGTAATTAGATGTTTACAGGGAGCCACACTGTATCCTTTTAAGCCCCAAACTAAGAAAAAAACAACTGCACCTTTTAACCACCTTATCTAGAAACATTTAGAAAAATGTTCTTCTAAAAAAAAAGTTCTTATTCACTCAAAAGAAAGAATATGTTAAACATAAGAAAACTCTAAAAATGATTTCCTCATCATTAGTTATACCACTTATTTAGCTGAGTTCTAATGTAAAGGTGACCAGTGGGATGGTTGGCCCCTCACTGAAAGACACCCATGACTGTATTTTCAGTTTCTGTATTAGTGAAGGTTCTCCAGAGAAACGATAGGGAGAGAGGGGGAGGGAGGGAGGGAAGGAGGGAGGGAACTGCACAATTCATGCAATTGTGAAGATTTGGCAAGTCCAAAATCTATAGGGTAGGTTGGCAGGCGGTCAACTCAGGGAAGACTTACAGTTTAAGTCCAAAGGGGGTCTGCCAGCAGAATTCCCTCCTTTTCCTGGGAGGTCAGTCTTTGTTTATTAAGGCCTTCAACTGATGAGACCCACCACATCATGGAGGGCAATCTGCTTTACTCAGAGTCTACTGACTTAAATGTTCATCTCATCTAAAAACACCTTCAGAGAAATGTTTGAAATCCAGAATAATGTTTGACCAAATATCTGGGTACTGTGGCCTAGCCAAGTCGACACACAAAATTAACCATCACAGTTTCTACGTCTCTTGTTAATTAGTTTTCCAGCCTCTTCCTTTATGGTCAAACTGTCATTTGACATTTCTTGCAGCTGAAAACGTAAATTGTCTGAACACCACATTCCTGACCTTCCAATTCATTGTGTTGCATGCTAAGAAGCCAGAACAACCAGTTTACTTACATACCTTTTAAAGTAAGAGACTCAGCATAAAGGGGAGAGGTGCTCACTCTCCAAAGAAAGTACATGGGCTTTAGTAAATCAGTTTGATGTTGTTTTCACTCCTCCATGGTTTTTGATAGATGGTTCTCAGTTGTAGTGGAGCTAGGGAGACTTGTGATTCTCAGATAAGTTTGTTTCAAAAATATTTAAAGGTGCTGTGCCTGGACCACAGTAAACGAACAATATCAGGAGTACTGCTTATTTAGGGTTCTGCTGGTTAATTTTCCCCCGCTTTCTTCCGCCTCCCCTCCAGTTCAAGCCGTTGTTTCTCAGTCTAGTTGTGTAGGACACAGCTCCCTGGCCCATGCTGGTGTTATGAGCCTTGCGCTCCCCCCAGCTGAGGCAGTCGGTCGCCAGTTGTCGGTCTCCAGTCCAGCCATCGGTTGACTGCTCACGGCAGCTCACTGCAGCTCTCGCCAGCTGCTGCTTGCTCACGATGACTTCCGGCCACTCACGCTGGCCACCGGCCATCCATGGTGGCACATGGTAGCCTACGGCTCTGATGGTTAATATCAATTGTCTGATTTTTCTTCTTTCTTTTTCAATTCAATGTGTTGGTAGTGCCACTAGAGCCTAAATAGATCATAAGACTTGCAACATTGGAACAACCTTCATTTCCAAGAAAGACTAGCGTTTTTTGTTTTGCCAACCTTTATTTTTATTTAATTGGGGTTTTAAAGACTCGAGGCTTCCTAGTGCGTTGAAGTCAGGACCAAGCTTTAAAAAGGGAACCCAGAAGGGAGACACCTCCTTCTGGTCCCCCAAACTCCTGAAGCAACCTCCATGATTTGAAACCCAGCCCACTTTTCACAAATGCCCCATCTTCTGCTTTGAGAAGGCCCTAAAGGACTTCTCATCGTAAACTCTAGAGAAACTGATGCAGCCAACACAACCCTGTGGATTTAGGGCTTCATGCCTGTTGCAGGAAATGTCTGGAAGGGACACTGTGCACACTGAGTCCTCCTTAGGTCAGGACACCTTGTAGCCCCTATTCATGCCCCTTGTGGCTCTTTTTCCAGATGGAGTGATCAACATGAGCATTCCTATCGTACTGCCTGTCTCTACGGATGATAAGTTGCGGCTGGAAGGATGCAGCAAATTTGTCCTGACACATGGTGGACGGACGGTGGCTATCTTACAAGACCCTGAATTCTATGAACACAGAAAAAAGGAGCGTTGCTCTCGTGTGTGGGGGACAACATGTGCAAAACATCCCCATATCAAAGTAAGTTGCAAAACCTTTGGAAAGGCTTTCTTGGTCTCTTTCAACTCAGGGCAAAAATAATTCTTTTTCATTCCTTCACAAAGGACTTAGAAAAATGGGGGGTTAGATGGAAGAATGCATTTCTAAGGGAGGTTTTGCAGGTTTTGCCTTGGGAGATCTTTGTAGAAAGGGGCAAAGGCATGTCTTTATTTCGAGGGCTGGTCTAAATGATCTCTGTGTCCTTGGATCCTGTGATATCTGGGTCCTTCAGCTAAATGGGAAACAGTTGGACCACGTAGATAATTTAGTCTAGCATCAGGAGTAGCTGCAGCTATGCACAAAACCACAGCTAGACCTTGCAGCCCTGTCCAGCTTGAAAATTCACAAGGGAAGTCAGTTTCTTCAAACTGAATGGGTCCAACCAACCCCTGGAAAAAGACTCAGAGTTCATGCTCTGTGGCCCGGGAGGGGTAGAGGTCAATAACATCCTTTTAGTAAACAAAATCAGTATAGATAGTGGCATAGTTTCCACAGGGAAGATATCACATTTTAATCAGTGGATATTTTTTGGTTTGAAAAATGTGTTTATCTGATTAGGCTCATTTCAAGTCTATCCTGCCTAAAGGCAAAACAGATTAAAACTCCTCGGATTCCTTCATGATTTCTAATTGTTTTTCTTGATGGGGTGGGAGTGGAGGGTATTATGGAATTGCTAGATATGGTTCATTTCCCATAAAGAAAGATATGTAACACTGAATGCAAAACCTGTACCTCATCTAAGATTAGAGCATTAGGGTTGAAATAAAAGAAGACGTAGACTGCTGATGTGACTCGTCTAATTCCCTAGATGGGATAAGTAATTTTCAGAAAGTTCACAGGAATCGAAAGCCCTATGAAGCCCAGGAATCTCTAAAAAGTACATCTGCTCACTGGGCCTCAGCTTCTTTATTTATAAAAGGAGGGGACCAGCCTCAAAATAACCAAGATCATTCAGCCCTGAGACCCTGCAAAATGAACATTTAAATAAACCTGCCTGAATCTGCTGAGCAAATTTACATTTTGTTTTATTTTTCCCAGTTGTGAAATGTTGCAAGATAGGCAGGGCTGTTTCAAGGCCGCTGGTGGCAGCCTCTGATACAAGAGGTCAATTGGCAGCGAAGCTGCTTTTCATTTACTGGACCCAACCATCCACCCTGAAGATAAACATCTTTAATCTTAAAGCATATCCAACTCAAAGTCATCTGAACAGTTTCTCTCCAACAGGCTGGCAGAGTGTCCTTGAAACTGCTGGACATTGGACTGAGAGCTATTTGAGGAATTGTGTTCTGGGCCTTAATCATGCCTGTTTTATTCTTTGCCTGATCATAATCATATAGGTTTGGAGCTTATCTTCACTCAGTGACCTCAATAATAGTTGCTTTTCATCATGCAGGCTCAGATATTTCCATTCTTTGGGCCTAACTTCCACGTATAAATGATTAGCACTAAAAAAGATTCCAAACAAACAAAACCTTAAGCAATTATTTCTTTTCATCTTGTCTTGCAACATGTGCTGGCATTTGGAGCTCAGAATTTCTTAGAGGCCAGAGAGAGTGTTGGGGTGACCTGTGGCCTTGACAACAGAGTCGGTGACTCTGTACTATTAGGTCCTTTTTGAATTTCCATGTGGCAGTGGGAGTGACATTTTCATGGAAAATGGTCAAAATCACCAAGGAAATGGTCTGCTTCTGTTGCATAGTTCTGCACTGAAGTGACCTTGACCTTCCATTCCAGTCATCCCATCCTTCTCTCTGGAGTCACTAATAAGAAACCGTGTGACATGATCACATGTGAAATCATGAGAAAGAACAGGTGAAATGTAAAACTCATGAGTGGAGGAGGACTGTTGCTTTTCATCCATGGCTTTTCCAAACAGTAATTATTTCTCACAATGCTGTTGTGAAGTAACTAAGAATCATTACTCCCATTTTACCGATGTAGAAACCAAGAAAACAGAATATGACTTCCCTTTAGCTCTGCAGTGAAGACCACATGGTCAATTAAGTCAACAGAATCACGTGGGGAGCTTAAAAAATTAACCAAGACTGGATCCCACCCTCACAGATTTTAATTGTCTTGGGGTCAGTTCTGGATGTTGGGAGTTTAAAGTTCCCTGTGATTCTTATGTACCAGGAAGGGTGAGAACCACTGCATTGGATAATTATCCGGATCTCTATCTTGTATGGCTCCACCTGGACGTATCCTGTAAGCACCTCACACTGTACATGCACAATCTCTCCCCAGATCCATTCCCTGTCCTACATCCCCGAGCTCATTGGACAGTTCCACCATCTAAATCTGGGCCATGTCCCAAACCTGGATGTCCATCTTCTTTCTTCTCCTTTGTTCATTCATTCAATCACCAAGTCCTGATGCTTCTGCCTCCTAGGTATTGCTTGAATTTATTCACTTCTTCTCTTCCAACTTGTGTCAAAACGTTTCATTTCTTCCCTCTTGCCTTACTCCTCTGTGATCCTTTCTCCATTCTTCAGCTAGAGGGAAGTGTCCAAGCTTCATCTGGAAACTCTTTGTAAAGATATGACTTCATCATACCACTTCTCACCACCACCACTCCACATGTTCTGTCCTCCAGTCATTCTCAGCAGGTCTTATGCCACCTTCTCTTCCTTTTCCATATGCTAGTCTCTCAACTAGGATACCGTGCCATCCACCCCTGCCTCCTCACCTTATTTGTTACTCCTTTCCCTTTTAAGAATTTGGCTTACTCTCATAACCTAGAGGCCGGGCTGTCCACACCTGCCCCACAGTATTGTTCCCCATTTACTCTTTTGTTAATCCACTCAGACTTCCAAACCATGGGTTCAAGAACCCTATCTTGATCTGTTTTGTTCACTGTCAAATCCTCCGCAGCAAGCCCAGGACCTGGTATCTAATAAGTGCTGACTGGATGGAGGATGAATGCAAGATCCCTCTGAAGGAAATGCTGAAACATCAGCATGGAGACCACTGATGAGAGGCAGTGGGTGCAGTGGGAAGAAGAGCCTGGTTTGGAAGAATCCTAGAATTGGGTCCAGGCTGACAGCTTGAACTCTGTGTACTTGAACTCTGCCACTCCCCTCTGTAAAAGCACCTTCTCATCTGAAACTGAGAGCATCAAGTTCACATGATCTACAGTTTCCTTACAGCTACGGAATTCCATGACTATGATAGCTATCACAGAAATGAATATTTTTTCTTGACTTGTATCACGTCAGTTTTTCTTCTCAATTCTGTTCTCTGAACTTTTTAATAATAACCTTATTTTCCTGAATGCACCATTTCTTCCCTTCTGTTTCCATTCTCTCCTCTCCCCCTTTTCATTCTGACCTCTGCCCTTTCCTACCCTCAGCTGCTCCTCTCTGATTTGCGCATTCCCTCTTCCTCTCCAGGTTGTTTCTTTCAAGTTTTCCTCTTCTTGCCCTTTGAACCAATTCACTGTAGCTTTCTTAGTCTTCATCCTGGTGTTTGAGCTCATCCTCTCCTTTTTGTATTCCTGTTATCTATGATTTCGAGCCCCATTCCCCTTTCATTACTTCGCCAGACTTCCTTAAAGCCTGTTTCTCATTCCTCTGTGTGTCCAGTTCTGTACTCTAGCTGTGGTCCCTTGCCTGTCTTTGGCAGGAGGTAGGGACTTGTAAGCTGCGAAGTCCTGGGAAATTAGGCAGACCCACGGGCCCTCTCTTCCTGATAGCTGGACCACAGTGTTGGGGACAGATGGATCACCTTGAAGAGAGAGGTACCCCTTTTCCTGCTCTAGCCCAGTAAGTCCAAAAACATAGTTTCAACATTGGTCTTCAAACAGACACATTTTGAGGCTAGGTAGTGAACGAAATCAGTTCAATATTGCCTTTTCCAGTAGAACCAGTATAGGGTGGTCCCTAAGCACTACAACTAATTACTACACTATCAGGGATCTTAAATTTTCCAACATTTTATCTATAGTCTAACTCTAAGCAGTGAGGAGAAAGTAAATGTAAAGGTATAGATATTTGATAATATTCTTATTAAGTGACTCTTCCGAGCACAGAGTTTAGAAAGGAGCACAGAGTTCGTAAAACCATAACCAAATCCCTTGCACCATCTCTGTCTACCCAGGGGTTCTCAACCACAACACTACTGACATTTGGGCTGATGATTCTTCGTTGTGGAGGCTGTACTGTTCAATGTAGGATATTTAGTAGCACCCCTGGCTTCTACACACTAGATGCCAATAGCACACCCTCTCTCACCGCAGTCGTGATAATCAAAGTTGTCTTCAAATATTGTCAAATGTCACCAGGTGAGGCAAAATTGCCATGTTGAGAACCATGGCTCATTTCTAATTCCCCATTCCCTGAACCCCTATGAAATGCAAGCCATTGTAAATCCCAATATCTGGCCATGACTGGGAATGTGAACCAGAGGAAAGCCATCACCACGTTGGTGTCTTCTGACTAGGTGTTTGAAATCAATCCGCTGTCTCTCCCCTATATTTGCCTTCCTCTCTTCTGCTAACATTTCAGGTGGCCATGTTGTCCTTAGTGCAAAAGGCAGTTATGGCATTTGATCAGAGGAAGGGTTGTGAAACCATTATTTAACTGAAGAATAAAACTTTCTATAATGTTTGTCTCAATGATTGAGGAGAGACGTTTGCTCTAAGTTGTAACTGATTGCACTGCAACATCATTTGGAACATATTTAAGTTTATAGAAAAACAAAGGTGGTCACTTTTTTTGTAGGTTTACTGAGACATAATTGACATATAACATTAGGTAAGTTTAAAATGTACAAGGTAAAAACAATGGTTAGATGACACGAAGAAGGTGACAATGCCTTAATTATGTGTATTTTCAGGACTGAGAGCCTCTTCCATCCTTGTCAAGGGGAGTGCTAACCTTTTATCCAAACTATTGTGGTTTTCTTCTTCATTATTTTGAACCATTCTTCATACAAGTCTCACACCTAATATTTATGGGTCCCAGGCTAGAAATACAAACTGAAGCCCATATGCCATCTTTAAAAGTTACAATATATAAATAATAAATGTAAGTATTCTGTCTTTCTACTTGGACAACTATGCCTTGATAACAGTCTAGAAGGCCAATTTCAAATTCAAACATCTTGGTTTTACACCACAATATGGTAAAGAGTCGGCTCTTGGCCTGCATTCAACCACTCTTCCTCTTTCTAGACTTGGCCTTGTGACAGTCCTCTGGGTCTATTTTGTTTCTCAGTTCTAATTTCTAATATGGAAAATGATAGCTATAACCCACAAAAACAAAAGCTCTTCAGGAGTTCTCAATAATTTTTAAGAGTATAAAGGAGTTGAGACACCAAAAAGTTTGAAGATTGAAGGCAGTTCTTCAATAGTAAGCCACGATTGGTCCATAAGAAGATTTTTCAGATAAATAGAAATCAATATTAATCACTAACAACTTTATTAATTGTCTTTCTAGATGGTGATGGAAAGTGGGGATTGGCTGGTTGGTGGAGACCTTCAGGTACTGGAAAGGATAAGGTGGAATGATGGGTTGGACCAGTACCGCCTGACACCTCTAGAGCTCAAACAGAAATTTAAAGAAATGAATGCTGGTATGTAGGCTGGCTGTAAGGCATTTGTTAATATTCCTTACCACCCTCTCATTACAGAGTAAAGGATATCAGGAACAGTATGTTTATAGTTTTAAAAAGCTGGAAACCTCTTCTATTGATATGGAAAACAGTTTCTAAAATTGAACTACATCCATATACTGGAATTTGTCAGTTAAAAATATACACTGATACAGAAAGATACACAAAGTATATTTATTAAGTGAAAAAGCAAATTGCAGAATGGTAATTGTTTTTAAAACCCTCACCTATTTGTATGTATAGAGGGGTCTCTGATGACAGCAACTGACATCTTGGGGATGGAGTTGGACCAAGGGGAGGGGAAGATTTTCCCTTTACATATTTTGAAAAAGAGAGAGGAAAAGTACTGATAGGATTATGGATGATTTTTATATTCCATTTGGGGCTTTTTCGTATTTCCCAAGTTTTCCATAATGGATATATATTATTTCAGAACCAGAAATAAAAATTAAAGCTCTCAGAAATCCATCACTAAGTGAAGTGGTTTTGAAGATTTCCTTACAGTAAAGATGAAATATCTTTTATTATTTTTGAATTTAGTCAACAAGTATTTATTGAACCTGTACTATGTGCCAGAACTTCTGCGAGGGTCCCTTTTTAGGATAGGCAGGATCCCACAGACCTTCATCCTGTGTGTGAGGTTAGGTGGGTGAGTGGTGGTGGTCATGGTACAGTGGAGAACCTGAGACCTGAGAACAGATTTGAATGTTTCCACTGCTATGGTTTTGCTGTTATTTCAAAGGCCTTGGAACCACCAGCCCAGTGTCCCTGGGCCCCTCACAGAAGTTCCTCTGACAAGCCCAAGTCCCTTATGGGTGTAGGAGCTGCTCATCTTAGCAGCTCCATTTGTGGCACGGGCCAATAGGAGCCTCCTCCTTTATCACGTGGCTGTAATCCTCCATTTATGGCAGTGTTCCCCGGAAGACTATGAGATCCCTGAGGGCAGGACTGTCGTCTAGTCCCTGCAGCTTGCACAGTCATGATATTCAGTGGGTGCACAGTAAGTGTCTGGTGAATGACACCGCGTGCCTCTTGCTTGAGGGGCTACTTGGGAAATGCCCTCTGCAAGGTGTCTGGCTCTTTCCCTCTGCTGGTTGTCTTTTCTGTGAGTCTGTAGGTGTATTTCTGCAGGCCATGGCAGGGGGTAGCGTTTCCCACTTAAGACCTACAAGCTCCTAGGAGGGGCTGCTCACGATTGCACCCTGTCTACAAAAGGAGGACTGGTCCCTCCTCTGGGCTGCAGTGACAGCCGCCCAGAATGAGTGACGGTGGGGCCTTCCAAGGCTGGCAGAGAAAGGGGGTTGGTCCTGACCCTGCCGTGAGATGTGAAGTCCGGAGGCCACAGCGTTACAGCACCTGCCTCTGCCAGGGCCACTTCCGATGGACTCTTTTACATCTTTAGATTGTTGAGACCTTGCATGGGCCCCAGAAAATGTTCCTCATCATTACTTATCCCCATAGGAAAGTGAGGCTGGAGCAGGCTACAAGAGGATTGATGAATGCGGCCCCCAGCCTAAGCCTTGGTTTGCAGGAATGGTCCTGGCAACAAATGTTTTCATTTCTGAGTCAGACTTTCCCTCTAGGGCTTCTGCTCCATGTCCTGTCCCTTTCTAAACAATCTGATATTGCTTGCTACCTTTGGAATAGCACCTAATGACCCAGGTAGATTCTCCAGCTGATTATCAAAAGCAAGTGGATATATGAATGCACCGAACAAGAAACATACATGTTGCATCTTTTCTTTCTGTTCTTGCAGACAAGTGACCTACATTTTTTGACCTTGACTTTTGTTTTCCTTTCCCAGATGCGGTGTTTGCTTTCCAGTTGCGCAATCCTGTCCACAATGGCCATGCCCTGTTGATGCAGGACACCCGCCGCCGGCTCCTGGAGAGGGGCTACAAGCACCCCGTCCTCCTGCTCCACCCTCTGGGTGGCTGGACAAAGGACGACGACGTGCCTCTGGACTGGCGGATGAAGCAGCACGCAGCTGTGCTTGAGGAAGGGGTCCTGGATCCCAAGTCAACCATCGTCGCCATCTTCCCATCTCCCATGTTATACGCTGGCCCCACAGAGGTGAGCGGTTCCCTGAGCTGGGCGATGGGACTCAGAAGTGCAGGCTCAAACTTTACTTAGAAGAGCAAATGTGTCTCTGGGACCCTAAGTCATGTGCAGATTCTGAAATCTTCTAGTCTCTCTTCTTTATCCAACTTAATTATATTTCCATTTACTGCTTATAAAAAGGCTACAAATGTCAAATCCACTCTATTATACACTGCCTTTGAGAATATGGAAGTTGGCGTGTGAATGCAACTTAACTGGGTGATAAGGCAAGTTGTATTGAAACTGATATTCAATTTCTGCAGTTCCAGTTACTTAGATTCTCCATGCTCTGGGAGCTACATTAGAAGCTCACAGAGAGCATGTCTTTAAATGCTTACTATCTCCCTTTCATCACACAGTGAGCCTATCAAACAGAGACTTTCTTTGTCTCCTGCACTACCAGTGTAGTGGATTTGAACTAGTTTGTAGGAAGTATGATGAATTGAAAAGGTCTCAACTCTTTGAATGCCCCAAACTGAGTTAAATAAATTAATTCGCTTCAACCAGATCAAAGTTCCAGGACCCTAGCTCTCCTCTCTATCCTCTGTATTTCTATCTGAGCTTTGAAGAGGACAATTCATTTTGAAATCCCAATGCTGTGTTGAACTGGAATCAGTGTCTGCATATGAAAGGTAATTAGCTCATTATTGGCAGTCAGATAAGAGATAGTGGAGTTTGTAATTCCCTTTAAGTTGTGATTTATTCGGAACAGGGAGGAACTGAAAAGTAAAATTCAGTTCTGTAAAACAGTAAGATCGGAGTGTTCCTGGCTGGCTAGCCTGTTTGGAGAGATTAGGAAATATAACTTCAGGTTCTAAGATGGGTGGTTTCTTATCTTTAAAGCTCCTGTCCTACCGAACATAACCAAGCAGATGAAGAAGGGAGCCTGGAGTCTTGGAGACACCTCACTGGCTTCCTTGCAATTATTAGCTGACCCGCTTTACTGAATTACTTTTAACGCAGCATAAAGGTGTCTCTATCAATAGGGACCCGCAGAATTGGCCAGTGATGACCAACGTGTCCCTTATGTGCTGTTTCCTAGGTCCAGTGGCACTGCAGGTCCCGGATGATTGCAGGGGCCAATTTCTACATTGTGGGCCGGGACCCTGCAGGAATGCCCCACCCTGAGACCAAGAAAGACCTGTATGAACCCACTCACGGGGGCAAGGTCTTGAGCATGGCCCCTGGCCTCACATCTGTGGAAATCATTCCATTCCGAGTGGCTGCTTACAACAAAGTCAAAAAAGCCATGGACTTTTATGATCCAGAAAGGTAGGTTTTCAGAGGAAATGTCTTTAATCAACATCTGTACAACTGGAATATTCAGGCAAATAAAAATTTGGGGCGCTTTTGGAAAACTCTCCAGTGCATTTCCACATGCTCCTCATTGGAATAGGAGTCTCTTGAAGACCATGATCTGGTTTTACACATTTTGTGTTCCCTAAGGTTATACCTAGTTTCCTCAAAAATAAGACCTAGCCGGACAATCAGCTCTAATGCATCTTTTGGAGCAAAAATTAATATAAGACCCAGTATTATATTATATTAGTTATATTATATTATACCCATCCTTATATTATAGTAAAATTATATTATATAATTATATTATATAATTATTACATTATAATATATAATTATATTATATATATTATATTATATATATATTATATATTATATTATATTATATATTATAATATAATATATTATATTATTCTTATATTAATTTTTGCTCCAAAAGACACATTAGGGCTGATTGTCTGGCTAGGTCTTATTTTCGGGGAAACACGGTAGCACAGCCCCTTGCATGTAGAAGATGGCCATAAATATATATATTTTTAACATACATTCTTGAGCATGAACTGAGTGCTTGGCACTTTAAGTGAAAGAAAGTCAACGAAAAAAAAGAATTTAATGAGTATTTATGGCACACTCACCATGCTGAGCTCATAGTAAGGAAGAGCAACAGAAGAGACTTCCCATGAACAGATTAGGTACACAGTAAGTATTGAACATATAGCTGCCATTATTTCCCCTTCTGCAAGTTCCTTTACTGAACTGAAGATTTAGCAAATTGCCATTTTAGAAGATGCAGGATTTTACAGAAATAAAAAAAAAGTAATCTAAGAACCTATAACCTAACTCCAGGAATCTTTAAGGTAGATGTTATTTACCTATGCAGAATTCTTTGTTGCTACCCTGTGACAGGCACAACGAGTTTGACTTCATCTCAGGAACTCGTATGAGGAAATTGGCCCGGGAAGGAGAAAATCCCCCAGACGGCTTCATGGCCCCCAAAGCATGGAAAGTCCTGACAGATTATTACAGGTCCCTGGAGAAGAACAGCTAAATGCCCTTGGCTCCAGAGTTTCTTTCTGAAGTGTTCTATGATTCTCTTTTCTATTTTTGTGATTAGATGCTTTGTATCCAATTGATTCTCAATGACTGATTTTAGGGTTTTATAATGAGGTAAAATTTTAAAGTCAATTTCAATATATGCATTAAAAAAAAAACTGAAGTCCAAAGCTTAGCAGGTAAAAGCAATATTGCTATCATTTCAGAATGCTATTAGTTGTGTTCTCTACAGCATCTGAGCTGGTAGGTCCAAGATTTCTTAAAGCTTTGACCATGTGTCTAGTTTACTTGCCAAAAAGTAAAGCATATTTTCCAGCTTAAGTCTTGCCAGCGTGCACTCTCCCCATGTCATATACCAGTAGTAAAATAAATCAGAAGAGCAGACTCTTCTATAAAATCGAGAAAAAAAAAAGATATCTCACCCTGAATGACGTGGCTTAGGGCAAGATTCTTCCTGACATTTTGTCTCATGCCTGTACAGAGCCATACTGCCCAATCTCTCATATGCTGAAGTATGACCTGACTGGAGAAACCAAATGTGTGAAAATGTGAATTTAATCTCAGAGATCTATGCAACCTACTTCTGCCACCAAAGTTATATTATCTAATAAGACTTAATAATGCACTTCTGTGAATAATATAACTAGTCGAATGGTGACGTTTCATTAAATAGCGTAGAGTGCTTTGATGAAAGATTTACACCCAGGGCTCAGACAATCTGGCAATGTTGTGGAAAGTTACTTTTTCTCCTCTTTGCTGTGGTCATTGTCCTATGAAGAGACTGTGCCGGCTGACTGCAGCAGCAGCAGCTATAACCAGAACCCACTTACACCATCAGACTAGCCAGCGGCTAGAACTGGAAAAGACCACAGAAAACATCAAATGCAACCCTTTCATCTGACTGGTGACCACACTGAGACAATGCAGAAGTAGAAGCTTTGAGCTGCTGAGCACTGCAACAAAAACACACAACTGGCCAGCTTAGGAAGTCCTGGTGGCACTGAACGAGCACCCAGGCCACAGCTCCTAGGCTGGTGCTCTGTCTACACTGCACGACACAGGAGCTGGAGTCCCCCAAATGCTTAATGAAGCTCCTTGAATAGAGTGCACTTACAAAGCAGTCTTCATAGATGCTGAAAGGTCCAGTTTTCTAAAACCAGATGATTTTATTGCAGTTGAAATAGACACTTCTTCCAAAGACTCATGCTGTTCTGAGATATCCAACCCCTGCTGGCTTTCCTTCCTGGGAGGCAAGCTTTTGTACTTTATGCCTAATTCCTTGTGCTAAGGGACATATGAAGAAGCAGTACCTTTTGTACATAGGTCTCTCTGGAAGAGACTTAAACTGGAAAGAGAAAACTGTGATTTTTAAAAAAATATTCAGTTTTTTTGTTTTTAATGCGAATCTTAGCTAATGAAAGTTCTTTTGAGAGTAAATAATATACAATGGCCACAGCAAAGTGTAATTGTCTTTGATAGTATATGCCTAGATTCATTTGATCAGAGGTACTACTCACTATTGCCTTTTAAAAAACAGCATATTTATAATATTAAAAATGAGACAGGATGTAGTGCCTTAACCAATATATTTTGTGATTTTTAAAATATATTTAAAACTGCTCTTCTGCTCTAGTATCACACAGTGCAAATGACTATTTGTATATACAACTGATGCTTGTTCTTATTTTAATAAATTTCTCAAAACGAAGGCTGAGTCTTTCCTGCCTGTACCACTGAGTGTGGGTTGACCATGTGACTATTGATGGCTTTGTGACTTCATGTAATTGGAGAGAAACAGCAGCAACTCTTTCAGACCATAATTAAGAGGCTGTTTGCCCTTATTCATGAATAAGGGCAAATAAATGTGAATGACACATGTGAATGACACATGATCTCAGCCAAGTATTACAGTGATATTTTTAGTATTACAGTGACTGGGTTCCTCAGGGACTGCTCCCCTAGATTTCACTGCATGAGGATCTGACCATTTTTCTTTTTTCTAACTTGCCCCTTTTCTGAAAGTGCCCCAAAGAGTTTAACCAGCAGGGGGCAGCTGGATGCCTCAGTTGGTTAGACCGGTTCGATTCCCACATGGGCCAGTGAACTGCACCCTCCACAACTAGATTGAAAGCGACTTAACATGGAGCTGATGGGTCCTGGAAAAACACACTGTTCCCCAATATTCCCCAATAAAATAAATAAATAAATAAATATATATATATATATATATATATATATATATATATATATATATATATATTTTTAAAGAGTTTAACCAGCAGGGCTGGAAGCAATTGTGGGTTTTTTGTTTATTTGTTGGTTGGTTTGGCAACAACTCCCATACCTCCTCTAATCTCAGCAGTTGTTACTTTTGTATGCAGAAAAGATACCTGTTTCTGCCCCTAATTTCATTGGCCTTCAGGTAGGCCTGTAGTTTTGGTTTGAGTCCCTGCCTCCTTCTGTCCTAATGACTTAATAAAATTTTTTGCTACTTGTCCTCACTCCAAATAAAACTGGTGTAATAGCCAACTCAGAGCTACCACTTGTTGCCCCTCCCTCATTCTCCCCAGATCCTTACTTGCTGACCCCTCTTGACAATTAGGACAAAGTAGGGCAGGAAATGTGTAAGTACATGAAGATATAAGTGGTGCTGAGGGAGTATGCCAAACTGTACAGGGCAGTGTGAAAAAATCCAGGAAAGACATACGTCAATCATTCGGTCAGATAATGGCAGAATTATAAATAGATTTCTTTCCAACCCATATTTCCTGCAAGAAGAAACGAATCGTGGCTACTTGAGAACATCAAATTCATTTTTGTTTTTTCTGCATCTTCCTCCTTTCTATTACCTGACTTTTAGGTCCAATTTTTTTACCACCTGTCCCAATGTTAGACTGTGTAGCAAACTAACCCATCTATTTTGCATGTAGAAAGTCTAGTCATTTTAAAATTGCTTATTTTTTTTAAAGATAAATTGTTTAAGTTCAGCTGCTTACTTAACCACCATAATTTTATACTAATTATTCCCAAATTATCTTCATTACTTAGAAGAGGTTCTGGTAAGATGGCTGTTTCAAATAATATGAAAACTTAACATGCTGAATAAGTATAAATAACCTAACTATATTAGTAATTACATTAATTGTAAATGGTCTAGAGTATCCAAGCACATGATTAAGATATTAGACTGGAAACCATAGTGCAGTCTTTGCCTATGAATTTTTGAATGATACAGGTTTCTATTATTTGAGCATATCCCCATTACCAAAAATGTATAAATTATCAAGAATTGACTATACAGATATTGGAATAGTAACCAGTTATTTTTCTTCCCCCAGTATGCATTTTATTCTTTGGTTAATATTAAGTATTATGTATTGGACCATTCATCTATACACATTCACTAAATGAGGAAAGTGATATACATGCTATTCACTAACATACATTCCAAAGAACTACCTTTTTTTGCTTATGTTGTAATTGAAATTATGGCTAAAAAATAAATGGGTCACTGGCTAGAGATTGGATATTTTAGTTTGATACAGAAAAACCTAGACGAAATAAAAATAATGCTTTTCTATGGGGCTAGCAAAATGGTGGATGGAAGGAAGTCTTGATGAACTGAGAAACAAGCCTTTCATAGGTGAGACTTGGTAGTTGTTTAATGATTTATCTTTTGTGACCAAGGTACCTTCCCCTGCCTTCCAAGTCTATTACCCTTTCGGTAGACCTCCTAATTTGGACTAACTGCAGGGCAAGCCGGTCTCAATTAGTAAGAAATCTAAATTATAGAATGTTTTAAAATGTAATATCCTTTTATTACCTTCAAATACATAAGCAACAAAATGATGGGCAGAGCTCTTTTACTATGATAATATGTATTTGTATTTGCTGGCATCATTAATATCACACTTTATTTGGTAAAGTTCTTAAATACTTTGTTTCAATTGGTTTGTTTCAGAAGCTTAAACCTGCTCTGTACCTATTTTACTAAAATAATGTATGTGACAGTTCTTACAAACTATAACATAGTATAAAAACTTCTGCATAAAGGAAAATCTGGATTTATATTTATTGCACAAGTCTGCTTGCTATAAATAGTTTAAAGGTAAAGTTCAGCTCAGCACAGGTTGAAATGATTGATAATGGACTATTTCATGTAAACAACTCTAAAATTGATCTGGCATTTTAAACTAGTTAAAAGATTGATGTCTATAAGCGTATTCACCAAGAACCTACTTTCATGGAAGAAATTAATTCCATCAACCACTACGGAGGTAGTATCCCGGTCATATCCTCAAATCATAAAAGAATTGTATGAAGTACCAGAACTTTGGCTATTCAAGGTAAACAAAGAAAACCTTACAGCTCCAAGAGAGCCAAGGAAGTTTAACAAACAGAAACACCAGGTACACGAGTGTCTATGACTTGTCTGTGTAATGGCATGTTACATAATTTGTGCCTATTAAAACAAATCCATTTACCCAGGCTGACACCCTCAGTAGCTACGAAAGCCACCCAGTTTAGAAGCCCTAATGATAAGTTCAGTATTGCTAAGGGATCTCCATCTATCAATACGGCCACTGTGCTGTTTAGTGAAAGGCACATTGCAGCATTTCCGTTACGGTACAGATAAGGAAATGGAGGCCCAGAATCAGAGATGATTTGCCAAAGGACATGATAACCTACAGCCATATTCACTTCCTAGCTTCCAAAACATTTTCATATGATTCTTAAAACAATCCCAGAAGGTCCACATTATGATTCCTGTTTACAGATAAGGTAACAGATACCCACAGAAGAGATTTTGCCCAAGGTAATATTGATATATATATATATATATATATATATATATATATATATATATATGTATATGTGTATGGAATTCCACAGCTGGGATTGAAACCTATAAAGTTGAAAATGAACTTTACATGATGTATAATAAATACCTGCACAATTTCTTCTGCTAGAATGTAGAAGGGTGTGGAAGATCTTGACTTCCATAGTAACAAGAAAAATCCAGACAAAATAAAAATAATACTTTTCAATGAGGCTAGCAAATAAGTGGATGCAAGGAATTCTTTATGAGCTTCCTTCCAGGGAGAAACAAACCAAGCCCTACAGAGATGAGCAGAGAACCTTGGTATTTTTTAATACCAGGGGTAAACTCTTGAGTCTGGATGTAATACATGGAAGAGCAGGCCTGCCTAGATGGAGAGACTTTGCAGGGATGAAAATTCAGCCAACACTCAGACAACAGTGAGTGAAACCTGGAAACACATTAAAAAACAAACTGCCAGGCTAGACAATCCCCCTTCCCTGGATTTTACAGAGAAAATAACAGAAGAAGGGCTGGGAATCTTGTGCGTTTTCATGGTGACTGGATTCCAGAACGCTGTTAGAACTGAATACAAAGAACCACAAACATATAAACCTGCAACCCAAACCCCTCCCAGCTCAAATACTGACAGGATCAAAAGGCAGATCCATGGGAGAATAGGGGTTGGGCTAAGCCTGGTCAATTCTTATTAAAGCTGCAGTCCTAAACCAGCCTAATTAGACTCTAGAGGAGAAGGAATGATCAGCCCCTCACCCTGACTGCCTGTGGGGACAAAGCCCCAAAAAGCAGTTTCCAGGCTCTCGGCCTCACATAGAAAGGTGCTGGCTCAGGTAGTAAATGGCCATCAACTGTGATCAGATGGCCAGCAGCTGTGGCTAGTTGGCCGTCAGCTGTAACCCGTAAGCCACTGGCCACTAATATAACTGCTGTGGCTACGCTAGCAGACAAAAACGGGGGCTAGCAAGAGCGGATTGCAGAGAGGCGGATGCCGCCAGTGAGAATTGATCACCTAGATAAACAGCTGGGCATGGCAAGGAGCACTCCATCATCAAGAGCTATGGGATCGGACCAAACACTCCCTGAAGGTCTCCACACAAACTACTGTACATGCTCATACCTCCAGCATGCTGGCTCACCTGAATTATAATACTGCCCTTCATTTAGCATATGCTTATGGCTTCATGTGATTAGCTGGTCATGTTTCATTTTTTTGTGTGTCCAGCCACTTTTCCCACAATACGCAATTTCCTTTGGATGAAATACAGCTCTCCTTTTTCATTTAGTCTCAATGAGTCAGTAAATCTGGATACTTGCTCTCAAACCTTTTATGCAAAAGGAGTTCCTGGAAGGTCATTTTCTCAAAGCTCCAAGCCTTATAACCGTTGTTTAGAACTCTGTTAATGTGGTAGGTTGCTTGACTCCATTTTGTTCTTTTTCTGGAGTTTTCCCGTTCTTTCATTTGGGATGTATTTCTTTCCTCATTTTGAGTACCTCTCTGTTTGTTGCTATGTGTTAGGTAGATCTGCTGTTTACCAGTCTTGGCCAGGTGGCCTTATGTAGTAGGTGCCATGCGGGGCCCAAGGACACAGACTCCCTGGGTGCTCCAGGAATGTCCCTTGTATGGGTTGTGTGTGCCCTTCTGTTATGGTTGAGCGTTGGTTGCTACTGGAACGTCATTGGGTGGAATTGACTCAGGCTGATTGGCTGTGGGATTTTGCCACATCCAGTTTACAGGCTACTGTATGGAGGGCTTACCCCATTGAGTGGGATTTGCCTCAGCTGGCTCTGGTGCCTGTTGAGACCATCCTTCAGGCGTGCCACTTATGGGGCTAATTGGGCAGTGCTCTGCTCTGGTCTGAAACCAATCTCCAAGCATGCTGGCTGTGGGGCCTCTTGTGAGTGGCTCCGGGGGCAGGCCCAGGTCAGCCACTGCCTGTGACCAGATAGGGACTACTTGGTAAGAGCTACAAAGCAGTCCGCATTTGTTCACTACCTGTGCTAACCCTGGAGGCACGTGGGAGAGGCCACGCTGTGAACTGAGGACAGCTGCCACCACTACTAGGCCTGGGATAGCTCCACAAAATGCCAGGACACCCTGAGGCCTGCTGCCACCTGCCAGCTCACTTACGGTTCAGCCACTGATAAAGCCTTGTGTAGGATGCAAGTTGGGTGAGGCAGGGTCTCAGGGAGTCTAGAGTGGGAAGAGTTGTGCTCACCAGGTGAATGTAAATTCTGGTTTGGTGCCAGTGCTGAGTGAGCCTGGAGCAACTCAGCAAGTCTCAGAGCACACCAAGGCCAGTCACCACCTCACCGGGGTCTGTCAGACTCTGTAATTTTCCAAGAGTGCAACGTGGGTGGGGCTGGCTGCTCTAGCAGAAACTGCCTCCGGTGTTGAGGGAATTGGGGGGGTGGGATCCCAGTGAGTCAGCAGGGTAGAGCTGCACTCACTACCAATCAGATTCAGATTTGGCCGTAAGTGTAGGGAGGGCTCAACACAGAAAAGATGGCACCCACCTGCGGGCTACAGGGGAGGACTCCTCACAGGGAAAATGCCAACTCCTCCAGCCCTCGTCCTGAAGCCACGGAATTCAGTCTACCCCCACTTCCACCCCCGTATGTCTCCAACACCTCCTGAGTTACTCTCTGCTGGAGCCCAAGGTGAGTGCCTGGGAGTGAGTATGTGTGTGGGTCATTTAAAAGAATGTTTGGGTTTCCCACAACCTTCTGTCCCACCCCGACAGTCGAAATCCCGTTTTTCACAGCCAGATGTTGGCTGTGGGGGCTCGTCTTCCCAGCATCCGTACTCTGGGCTGAGGAGGCCAGTGTGGGGCTGGGGTCTCTCGCTCCTCTGGGGAGAAGCTTTGCGGCCGAGATATCCCTGCCAATTCTCAACCACTGCACGGTGGTTTGGGTTAGCCAGTTCCGTGTCTCTGAATCTCCTACCATTCTAAATGTGGATTCTTCTTTATATTCTTAGTTATAAAACTTGTTCATCCAGACTTCAGGTGGTTCTATAATTTAGTTGTAATTTTAATTTGGTCATGGAAGGGAGTAGGCAGTGTTTATCTACTCTGCAACCTTGGATCTCTAATCCAGGATGGTTTCTGACCTGGGTTTGCACCTGGGGTTGCAAAATCACTTCCAGGATTTTGAATCTTGAATGAGATAATTTAGAGATAAACAGTTGGAAGTTCGTTTAATCCTGTAGAGGAATAAAAGCAAGATTCTTAAGCAATTCCCAATCACCTTCTGGAGCTTCTGAGTTTCTATCCTAACTCCAGTTCTTTAGCTTCCCTTTGACCTCATGAGCTCCCCGTATCCTTCAAATAAATTTGTTATTGCTTAGGTCAGCTAGAGTTGGTGGCTTGCAATAGAACCCTAACTGGTACTCTTTATATTATGCTCCAGTAGATGATGCTAATCTCCCTCAGACATGTCTGCAAAAGACTTTGTTTTACTGGATGATATATTATCATCGCCTATTTCAGTATCTTGATTATTCTTAGAATTTCTGGAAGCTACTGAGGCATACAGCACTGTTCTCTTCTAAGTTCCAAGTTTTGCATGTCAGTAATTATTTCAATATGTTTGGCTCTAGTTTTAAAACTGAGCTGTCATGATTCACAAACTGGTGTCCTTGATGTCCACACCAGCGTTAACATTCACTGCAACTGCATTACAAAGCACAAAAGCTTACATACTTTCAGTGTTTTCGTAATGAGACCTTTATATGCTGTTAGCATTAACAGTGTAAAATTTACACCAGTGTTACTGAGGATGTTTTGTTTTTACTCCCATTGCTAACTGGTTTCTTTTAGGTTTGATCTCATTTCCATCTGGAATCTGTGCTATACATATCCTCGATACAATTCCATGAATATGATGTCTTCGAGTTCTCACCTATACATGTAAAGAGAGATCTAACTTTTGAAATGATTAGAGAACTGTATATTTGATAACTAAATTGACAACAAATTTAATAATGAAAGCCCTCTACAGATTTCTGTCAGCTCTAAATGGAATGATTCTATGGCTTTGAGGTTTCTGGTTGGTGCTGAGGTTTTAGTTATGCAGGATATATGCTCAGCATATCAGAAGTCTATTCAACATTCTGATATTGACCTTAAGAGAAGCTAAAAAGAGAATTCTAAAATGTACATTATCCAATTTATTTTCTTTATCCAGAAGAAAGTTATAACATTTGTCCACAAACAACACAATTCCACTAAAAAAAAAAAAAAAAATCTTACCAATGAGATTACCAAAAACTCTTGCCATTTTTATATAGGCACACTCAAGGCTCCAGATAGCCTCATCTAACACCAAATCTAAGTAGTAGTTACAGCTACTTATGTTAGGTTATTACGATCCATATAGAATATTTATCCCAACTCAGCTTCTGATAACAGTGAGTTCTGGGTCATGCTGCAGGTGGGGGGGTGGAACAAACAGGAGAAAAATCATAAAGGAGATACTAAATTCATTCAAATATTGAGGTACTATACTCTATTTAAAAAAGGCCTGAGGAAAGTATGAGACATACCAGACTTCTCAGAAGTCTTCCAACCATGAGGCTTTTAGAGAAACATCACACAGGTAATCATTTCAATCTCATTCTTTAGAGTATACGTTTGGGGATTATGGAAATGGCTTAAGCATGGAGAATGCTCAAAAACTGAGCCGGGGCACCAGATACGCACATCAGTGTGTAAAAGTAATAAAATAATGTGACAGCTAGCATCTGAGCAGGCACTGTGCAGAGTGTCTCGTATGCATCATTCCATTACACAAACCTGGAAGTAGGTGCCACTGTCACTCCATTTTATAAAGGAGAAACGGAAGCTCAAAGAAGTTAGGTAACTAGTCCAAGGACACAATTAATGGGGAGCCTGGATTTAAACTAAGGCCAGTCTAACCCTCGATCCAGTATTCTTAACTGATACCCAAAATGAAATACCTCAGAACCTAACTCCAACTACATTATCTCAAATGCATGCCTACATCAGGATAGATCATATAACACTAAACGTTCTTTAAAAATAGTTTCCTCAATTCCACTTCTGGGTGTCTGAAAAAAATGAAAACACTAATTCAAAAAGATACATGCACCCCTATGTTCACTGCAGCACTATTCACAATAGCCCAGATATGGAAGCAACCTAAGTGTCCATTGATAAATGAATGGAGAAAGATGTGGTATATATATACAGAATGGAATTTTACTCAGCCATTAAAAAGAATGAAATCTTGCCATTTGTGACATGGATGGACCTAGATGGTATTATGCTAAGTTGAAACAAGTCAAAGGACAAAAACCATAGCATTTCACTTATACGTCACTTATACGTCGAATCTAAAAAACAAATGAACAAACGAAACAGAAACAGACTCATAAATACAGAGAACAAAATGATGGTTGCCAAAGGTGGAGGAGGGGGAGAAGGTGAAGGGGAATAAGAGGTACAAACTTCCAGTTATAAAATAAATAAGTTACAGACATGTAATGTACAGTATAGGGAACACAGTCTATTGTAGTAACTTGTACGGTGATAGATGGTTACTAGATTTATTGTGGTGATCAATTCCCAAGGTATATAAATGTGGAATAACTATGTTGTACACCTGAAACTTATATAAAATTGCATGTTAACTATAATATAACTAACTAACCAACTAACTAAGGAGGGCCTCTCCCAGCATTTATCACCCAGGGAAGATGCATGTGTTCAGTCAGAAACTGTAAGCAAGAAAAAAATAAGTTTCTTCAATTACCTTAAAGCGTTAAGATGCCTAGATGTGTGTCATAGTTGCTGGGATTAATGTATTTCTCCAACTTCATGTGATGATTAAAACCATGGTAAATTTAATGACTACTACTACTGGATATTCTGAATTTAAGAGATAAAAAGAAAGGACACGAGGAGGAATACATCATCCCTTATTTTTTATCAAGGTCATCAGATGAAAATTAAATGATTACTGAAATTCACACTAAACAAAAATAATGATTAGACACTAGTATTTATGCTATAAAAGTCTGAAAGCTACACAGCAAGATAAAAACAGTCTTAAGGGCAAGTTTTATATACCAAAACCACCCCAGAAAATTTTATGTAACTGAAAAAGACCAAGGCATAAGTAGAGAAAAATCAATTTGAGGGACCTCTTTATTACACATTTATAAAATAATAGTATAATTATTAAAAATGGAGATGAAAGTTTTTGGTATCCTGTGTTTTGCATTCAATTTTTCAATCATCTTCACAATTTTTCAAAATTTGCTTTATGTTATCCATAACCTCTACCCCACCCACCACTCAAAGCAAACTGAAAAACAAACTATTCAATAGGTTCTAGTGAGAGACTTATTATCCAAGAAATGAATCCAGTAACTCACAAATAAAGATGAAGAGTTTTCAAAGAAACATAGTAACAAAAAATATACGAAGCATAATTTAATCTTTCTGATGATTCAGAAGGTGCTTCAAGGTTGCACTGTGCCTCCTGCACTGTGTTTAGTGCCCGTAAGAATTCTGGTTAGTGACATTTTAGACAAAAAAAATTGTTCACCTACATTTAGTCCCCACTGCATCAAATGCCTAGATACAATATGGGAATTTTGACGAGTGTATCTGTACTAACTAGGGCACAATTATAATATGCTAAGAAAATTTTTAAAATTTCAGTTACAAAATGAGTATTTTTAGCACATTTAGTAACAGCTACTTGGTTCAAACTTTCATTTTTGATGATCAAATTGTATCTGACCATAATTAAAGGACATATAACTTTACAATAACATTTAAAAAAACCATGGTTACAACAGAGCTGTTACATTAAACGAAGCAAGGGAAAGTCACATGTATGTATTGAGTGGCACTGAGGTTTTGCCAAGCCATTCTTTTGAAAGGCTTTCAATCCCCCCTTACATATACATCCATTTAAAAAATTACTCGGTGTGCTTGCAGAAAGAGATGAAATCAGTGTTGACCATGCAACTGCCTGAAAACCATTCAATGCTGATCACTGAACAAGTATTTTTATTTGATTATCCTGAGCTACACCTAAGTATTCAGATGTGGCTGACTCCCAATTATTCAACTGCAAAGAAACGCTCAACTTAAGAAAAAGCTGAAACAAGTGGCAACTGAAAATGGCTGAACCACTGTAATTTATAGATACAACCTTCAATCTTAGTTTTGCTATATACTATTTGGTACTTTTTGATTCAGCAGTTGGGGTTAAAAAAAAGTTTCTTATTCAAACATATCTACAGAATGTCAATATAAAATGTGTGAATATATACATTTAACACACACGCGCACACACACACAAACACACTCACAACCACACTCACACTCACCTATCTAGAAAGCAGCACTTAACCACATCCCCTTTCTTCACTGAATCATTTGTTACTTTTAAGACCAGTTTAGATGCTATAAGGCTGCAACATATGGCTAAAGAGGTCAAACTCGAGCACCCACACTCAGGCTGGATTTAATTGTTCCTCCTCATGATTGGTGACAAGTAGTAATACCGTTTATATAACAACTATATCTCAATAACTTAGAATTCAGAGTACAAAACCAGGGTCATTCAACTCCCTCACTGTTTAAAGAACATTCCTCCTTCCATTCTTCTTCCCCTGATGGTAACGGCACACCAAACCAGGTCATACTCAACTGTACAAATGAACTTTACTCTTAATCTAAACAAACATGTGTTAAAACATTCTGAAATGCTGCGTCCTTTGATTTCTTCATCTTTTCAATTGCCCGATGCAGGTCCTGTTGTTGCACAGGCCGAATTTCATCTTCATCGTGGCTGAATTGCAAACAAAACAACCACATATTCAAATGACTTTAGAATACACTTCCCTGAAATATTTTACCATGATTAAAAAATCTCTTTCTCATCCAAGACCCCAAAGACAACCATAATTAGAAGATTCATGTGAACCCTTTTAGGAATTAAGCTGAAGTGACAAATGGCTTATTTGTTTATTAAATACATTATCATTAACAAGCTGAAGTCTAGTTCCAAGTAAGGCCCCCCTATTTAGATGGGAATTTCTGGAAGACAAAGCATTCATTTCCATATGAAATGAAACTTAAGAATTTAAGAAGGAAAAGCAATCTAGGAGTAACATAGATCCCTGTTTTCCTAGCAGAGATGGGCAAGCCTAAGTTTTTGTCAGCTTTCTGTAACCGAGTCCATGAATTTTCAGTAGGAATTTAGCTTTTATTTCTTCCTCTTCATTTTAGACCCGTCTCAAAGCCTCCCCCCAATTCATTTTCAGAACTCCCCTTTAAAAAAAGGCAAGTTGGGGGGATTGTTAATTCCAATTTACCTTTTATGCTATAAGCAGGTTGGTATTGTAAAGCAAAATAAAAGAAACTAGTCTAAAAGCTCTAACAGGGTTTGATACATATTAGAGATCAACTCTCTATACACATACCTTTCTTCTGATGTAGAATTAACATATTCCCTAACACAGAGGAGGGCAGCATCTCGACACATCTCTTTTAGGTCACTTCCTGAAAACCCATCAGTTTCCTGGGCAACTTCTAGCAGGTCCACATGTCTATCCACCTTAAACAAATATATGACATGTTTTTAAAAAAAAAACAAATGCAAAATATACTGCAAAGGATCTATCCAAACATTCTTCTTAGTATTAAAGAATGTTAAGCATATTGGAACAGCAAGGAAGGAGAATCACTAAAAAAGTATTTTCAGTTTCTATAAGTTTTTTAAAACATAAAAGCTTAAATTTGAAAATTTATTAATTGTCACTGTAACAAAAGTACTGGAATCTCGCTAGACACATAATGGAGTGATAGTGAAGAAGACATTCAAACAATGTTGGATTCACTTTAGAAGCTCTTAGAAAGGTCCCGAGTTAACACTTTTCTATAATATATTCAACATACTTGGCAAAGAGCTGGCATCATTAAGTCCCAAGTCCATTACAAAACACATATTTCACTGACCTACTCTAACATTCATTTTAACTGCAATGCTTTGGTCTTCTATTACCTCAACATTAATTCGGCACCTACAGTCTTGCTCCCCAACATAAGCTTATGTATAGTCAAGCCAATTAAGTGATTGTACAGGGCACATAACAGACTTGGGAAAATAAACATACCAAACTTATATGTAAGTTAAGAAGAGAAAATAAGGGAGAAAAAATGTTCTTAAAATAATTACCATCTATTAAATGATTCTTATGTGTCATTCATTGTGCTAAGTAAGCACTTTATATGTATTCTCATTTAATCCTGTCAGGTTAAGTATTCTCATTTTCATAATAGTGAGACCTGGAAATAAATTGCCGAAGGTCACACCATTGCCAGAGCCAGGAGTTGAACACAGTGTAGGAGAGATCCTACTGTATTCTCCCTTCCCCCGTTTAGCTAACCATTTGTCTTAATATCTACTTTTTCCCACTGATGTGAAATGCCACTTTTATTAGTTACCAAATTCCCATTTGTTTTTGTGGAAGACCAAGTGTTTAAGTAAGAAGAGCAACTTTACACAAGGACAAGAGACTTGCAAGTGAGAAGATACGGGGTCTATTGTCAGCTCTGCAACTGTGACTTCACACGACAGTGTTCTGATTCCTAAATGTGGGGGTTAAATAAATAGAAATCGCATACTCTTTGATAAAAAGAAAAGTGAACTCAGAAGGTAGGTGCGAAGGAAGCAGTGATAAGAAGCAAAGAAAATTGTAAACATATAGGTAAATCTAAATAAGCTTTAATATATAAATAATAATAATAATAATTTAATTTGGGATAGAGAAATCATATAGAATTAAAATGCTAGATAATAAGAACATGTAACACAGAGGGGACAGCTACATTAAGGCATTCTAAAGTCTTAAAATTATAGTACTGGAAAGAGGACAGACATATCATTAACTTGAACTTTAGGTATACATACCAAAAGATTTTAAGAGCACCACTACATTTTAAGGGTACCACTAAAAAAGAATGCATAACTTCCAAACCAGTAGAGGAAGGGGGAAAAAGGAATAAAAAATACAATAGAACTAAATAACACGGGGTGGGGGGTGGCATATGGAGAGAAAGCGTAATACATGGAAAGCACTAAGACAGAGAATGAATCCAAATTTATGAGTAATCATCACAAATCCAAACAGACTAAACTAGGCTGGTGAAAGACAAGATTAGACTGTATAAAAAAACAATATGTAGTTATTTGAGGTTTATTAAGAGTCATACCCAGTAGGGAGAAAAAAAAAAGGCTCAGAGTTACATTTAAAAGGAAAAACACCAAAAGTTGAAAGTAAAAGATTGGAAAAGGATATTGAAAGCAAATATTAACCAAAAGAAAACTAATGTAGTTCTATTTACATCACATCAATAGGTTATTTTACTCAAAACAATCTGGAATAGAAATCATTATATAATGATAAAAAATAATTCACCAAAAAAAAAGTAACAATTTGGAACTATTATACATTTAACAACATGTATATACAACAAAATGAACAAAATTTCATTGAGAAATGGACAAGTACACAATATTGGGAGATTTTAAACTCATGTTTCATATACTGATATTATCAGACAATAAGTTCCCAGGGCTAGTTTTAGTTAGTACCTATGATCTAATAATGTACACACATAAAACTTGACAAACTGATTACAATAATTATGTATAATTTGGATATTAGCCCTTTGTTGGTCATAAGGTTGCAAATGTTTTCCCAATAGCTTGTTCTTTCACTTTGTTCATGTTATCTTGTCATACTTCTGCAAGCATCAGTGTGATCATAGTCAGACTTGTCTGTTTTTCTTGTAGTTTATACTTTTTTGTGTCTGAGGAACACTTTTTAACAAGAGTACATATGAAATCAGACATACCCAAGGATCTAATCTCCCTACTGTTTATAATAATGAACAAGTAAAAATAACCTACACATATATTATGTATCTGTCCATAACTATGCTTGGAATTGATACAGCTACCAACTTCAGGACAGGAGGCTGGCTAACAATGATGGTGATTAGGGGGAGATGAAAAGCAAAATATGTTAAGATCACCTCTTAAGTATGAGTGGTGAAAATAAGGTTATTTGCGTATGTTTCAAATATTTCATAAACTGAAAAAAAAACTACTTAAAAAGATCTTCCAAATTATACTGAGGTGTTAAAAATTAGTCCTCTTCCCTAAAACAATCACCACCACCCTATCCCCTGACCACTTTTTGTTGGGCCACATTATGTTCAAACCACTCTCATATCTTGTGCATGACAGGGTGATAAAGTTACAAAATTGAACAAAACAAGTATGAGAAAAGAATGAAAAGGAGAATATTAGAGTTACTGAGAGAGCAAGATTAATTAATCGAGGCAGCATACCATAACGGTTAAATAAACCGCAACTCAGTATATAAGTTTTCTGGGTTTCAGTTTCAACTGTAAAACAGTACTCATATGGACTCCTTATATGAACTGAGGATTCAGTAAAACTGTGTACATTTGACACTTGAACAACAAGGGGGTTAGGAGTGCCAGGCCCCATGCAGTTCAAACTCCATGTGTAACTTTTGACTCCCCCAAAACTTAACTACTAATAGCCTACTGTTTATTGGAAGACTTACAGATAACATAAACAGTCGAGTAACACGTATTTTGTATATTATATGTATTATATACTGTATTCTTACAATAAAGCAAGCTAGAGAAAAGAAAATGTTATTTAAAAAATCATAAGGAAAAGAAAATACATTTACAGTACTTGTATGTATTTACTGAAAAGAAATCCACATAAAAGTGGACCCACGCAATTCAAACCCATGTTGTCAAGGGTCAACTGTATATCCCACCACAATGCTTGCACATCGCAAGTACTTTAAAGAAACCCTTTTTATAAGGTAGTAGCTATTGGATAAACCATGAAGTCATGAGAACTGTTTTCAATAGGCAACTATAAAGGCAATTCTCCAGTTCAAAAAGTTTTTAAGTACTGGGAACAATAGTGGAATAAATTAATGGACTTCTAAAATGGCTTGGAAGACCAGCACTTATTTGTGTGCGCTTATTTACTACATCTACCATTGGGTGTATACTTGCATGGTACTATAAGCATTTTACATATATCATTTGATTTACATTCTCAAAATGATTCTATGAGATTGCTGGTGTTATCTCTAATTTCCAAGTGAGAAAAATGAGACATAGAGACCTAAACCATATTTGCCCATGGTCACACAGCAGGGAATGGGCAAGCCAGAATGTGGGACCCTCATGTCTGTCTCCAAAGTCCATGCTTGTTAACTATTCCCGCTAATACAGAAAATGCATACATTTAGGTTAATTTGTATAGGGAAAAAAAGTACCTCCTTACTGTAGAGTCAAACACGATATTTGTATAAAGGTATATACATTTTCTTGGTTCTAATTCTTTTTATACTTAAAACTTTACACCAGAACTACTACAGTTTTTTAAATGAGCCAGTTGTGTTAAGATCTATCGAAGAATTGTGAAAGACCAAAAAATACTATCATTTCAAAAGCTTCATTCTTTTCATCAGAGAAGAAAAACTCATAAAATATAAAAGTTTGATAGTCTATTTGCATCGAAAACCCTAATTCCGCCCAGCAATGTATACATACAATTGCTGGTGCTCAGTTTACTAAATAAATGTGTATGTAACTTATTTGAGGCATCTTTTAACAAAATTACATTAATGTCTTTCAGATTCTATTGAAGTAACAATATTCCCTCAGCATATAATACCAGCTAGTGGGAAAGCAGATGTTCCCATGTCAGCAGTTATCCAGAGGGCATTCATTCATATTCTGCATCATACAACTGATTAGAGACTAATCCTTTGTGCTTTCATGAATAAGAAACAGAATGCTAAAAATTCTCTGTACCCATGACAAACATAACTCTATGTTTGGAAAAAAATTTCCAAAGATACCACTGTTAAAAAAAAGGAGAATACTAAAATCAAAGTTAAAATTAGACATCCCTAAAGAGTATTATGGTTAAATATGAAAATTGATAGCCTGTGTAAGGTATGGCTATCTTCTGAGACACAGCTTACATCTCATTATTTATACTCATCATATACATGCAAATCATCCATATCTACATTAGACCACATATATGCGGTTTGAAAAGGTTAAGTTCCAGCTATGCAGTATCTTTCATTAAAATCTTTTAAACTAAATAATTGTATTAGTTAACTTGATATCTCTACAAAATTGTTAGCTACTACCTTCCAATACTTGTTAAATTTCTAGCCACATCATAGCCACCCTTACTCAAAAGAACTTGTGATATGATTTTATCCCCTTTGCTTTCTTCTCTGAACTGCTCATTAATACCTATCTTTGTTAAAGGTTTACCAATTACGTGTGTTTTATCTAAACAGTAGTACAACTACACAATGTCTTTTTGAAAGCAGTTATCAAATATTCAATTAAAAGGCAAAATGTAATTTGTTGATTTCTCATTCATCTAGGACAGTAGTTCCTTACTTAGAATAAATACGAGGAAAGTTTTAGTAATTTCCCTGAAATTGTAAAAAACATTTCATGTTTTTTAAGGAAAGACTATATAGCTTCTATCTTTTTATTTAAAGGGCTCTGTGACCCCCAAAATGGTTAGTATCAATGATCTAATCTCTGTAATTTGCTAGGTTCTTTAAACTTCTGCAAAACAGTATACATGCTGTTTTGATATATTTTAAAGAAATACATGAACAGAACACTACTGAAAGATACGAGAGATGACAGGAACAACCAGAAAGACACACATGCTTTTTGGGTAGAAAAGATTCAACGTCAAAAAGATCTTAATTCTCTTGAATTATGATCCACCAAAAACTAGTGTTTGTTATTTCTGGAATAAGACAAATTATTTCTAAAATTCATACAGAAAAATGAGCAAAAATAACCAGGGAACTTTGGTTTGGGGGACAATAAGGAATACCTAAGCTGTACTTGCTACTAAAATTTATAAAGCTTCAAAACATTTTTTTATAAAGCCTCGATAATTAAAACACTGGTGCTGGTACCTAAAGGCACAAAAGACCAATTCAAATTCCAGAAACACAGCCATCACATATGAGAATTTAATATACAATAAAGGTGGCATTTCTAATGAGGAAGAGATGGCCTATTCAATAAATGGTTTGGGACAACTGGATATCCATCTGGAAAAACAAAAGCAAAGTGCATATGATATATCCCAATAAATATCAAATGTGTAGCAAAGGTTTAAACGTAAACATAGAACCATAAAGGACATCCAGATATTATGTATCTCCTAATAGAAGAACATAATTCTACCTAAGAAGTAATCCTGTTTCCCCTCTCTGCCAACCTGAACCTGAATCTAATCTAGTCTCTTAATCCAACTACCATTTTTAGAGGAACAACTAACTGCTCCTTGTGCAATCAGCAAAATTCAGATTATGGAAAAATCTGGACAAACCCAACTTGGTTTTTTACAACAAATAAATTGAAAAGAAAGGTCAAAAAAAGGACAAAGGAACAATCTATAGCCTATAAATTAAGAGAGTTAAAAAATAATCACGTAATTACAAATTATGAACTTTATAGGAATCCCAAGTCAAACAAATAAATAGTTAAAAAAAAGAAACATTTAGGAGACAACTGGAAATTTAAACAGACTGGATATTCAATGATAATAATGAAATATCAATTTTTTGTTACGTACAATAATGGCAATGAGGTTAGGCTAAAAAGAAAATTTCTTATTTTTTAGAGATAAAACTAAAATATTTACAGACGACATATGATGGGAAAACATGGGAGGTGGATAAGTAGATACATTACGGAACAGAATGAGCCATGGGATTGATGGTAATTCAAAGTAGGAAACCACTGAAATACAAGTATCCCTCACTATGGGAATCTTATTTGGTTTCTTAGTTTGGACAGCAAGTTCAAATCGTGAGTTTAAGTAAAGTTTAATGAAGTTTAGGATAGGGAGGAATACCATTTTATTAAAATATACTTGGTTATAGAATTTTGCAGGAAAAGTAACAAGAGTTGGAAAATTCCTTTATAAACATGGGAGTGAAAAAAGTCTTTTTAATATAGATCCAAAGCCCAGAAACCATACAGGGATAAAAGAAAACACCCCAGTAAAATCAAAAGACAAACTGAGAAAAATATTTTGAAATCCTATAGATTTAGAAATCTATAGGATTTGTATTAGGGAGATTAGGGCAAATCTCCCTAATACATTAGAGGTCCTACAAATCTTTAAGAAAAAGAACACTGCAATAGAAAAATGGGCAAAGAATATGAGCAGGTTATTTCAGAGAAAAAAAAATTCCAGTGGCTCTTAAAACATATAATGTATTTCAGAATGCAAATTAAAATTATAATGACATACCATTTTCTATCTATCATGTTGGCACAAGATTCCATAACATTCTGTTGGCAAGGCTATAGGAAAAAAGGCACTCTACTATTGCTGGAATATGAGTAAACTGGGCATGGACAATTTGGAAATAGCTACCAAAATTAGAAATATCTAGCAATTCCTCTTCTGGAAAATTCACCCTATTAATGTTCCTGCACAAGTGTGAAATGACATATGTATAAGGTTATTCAATGCAGTATTTTTAATAGTGAAAAACCGATTAAATAAATTGTAGTATATCTTACACAGTGCAAATAAAAAAAGAGAACAGAATCAGGAAACTATATGCTAATATGGAAAGATTTCAAAGATAAGTGAAAAAAAGCAATGCATAGGGGATTTATTAATATGGTTTATGTAGAAAAAGAGAGAAGACCAATAGTATATTTTAATTTGCTTAGATAGGCAAAATACCATCTGAAACAATACAGAAGAAACACAGTGGAGGAACTGAAACTTTTTCCTGTACACCACTTAATATATTTTAATTTTTGAAACACGTGACTATGTTATCTATTTTAAAAAACCTAAAACACTAAAATTATTGAAGATTTTGATTACCATACCTTTAAATCTAAATTCCAACTTCAAAAATACTGCAATTAAATTAAAAAAAACCCATACCATGTTTCCCCCAAAATAAGACCCAGCCAGACCATCAGCTCTAATGCATCTTTTGGAGCAGAAATTAATATAAGACTTGGTCTTATTTTAATATAAGCCCAGGTATAATATGATACAATATAATACAATACCAGGTCTTATATTAATTTTTACTTCAAAGGACGCATTATTGTTGATGGTGCGGCTAGGTCTTATTTTGGGGGAAACAGTACTTCTGTGTAAAAATAAACATCTTATATAATTGGAAAACAATCTGAAAAATATCAGAGGATTTTAATCTGTAAATAGGAAAACACATGGCTTTTTAAAAAGCAGATTATCTTTCATTAGTTCAAGTATACCATAGTTGTTGAGTTACATGAACAGGCAAGAGTTTTACAGTAATTTACATGAAGTTCAAAGCTACATTATTCTCAAGTTCCATTTTATTTATTTCTGAAATAATTTAATTAACATAAGTAGGATAGGGAAAATTGTAATTTTCTACTTACATTTTCATTTTTCAAGATGAGTTTCAGGATTGCTTCTCTTTGTTTTAGAGCCTGAAAACAGGATAATTTCCAGTTACCATTTAAAAAAAAAATTAGGATCAACTAGTTTTCCTAGTATTTCTTCCTTCCCTTGTAAACTTAGCTGACAAAACCTATAGGGAATGACAGAAACTCTGACAGAGGTCATGGGGACCTCTGCCTCTGGCTGAAGCAAGGTCGATTCTAGCCTCTAGAGTAATCATTCCTGGTTGTCCTACTGAACTATATCTTCTTATTCTGAATCCCCAGTGCCAGCACAATGTCTGGGAGGTGACATGCCCTTAAATCTTTTTTGAGTGAGTAGATGAATACCTATGACTACCAATGTCTTTCCTCTACAGCTCTGCAAATTTCCTTTCCTTCATTTAGGAAACTTCTGAAAACACCACTGTCATAAAATTTTTACCAGTAATTGAAGAGATGACAACATTATTCCTTTAGTTCCTTCATTTCAACATGTAACTTCCACGTTCACTAATTTATATTAGTAAATTTTTAGTGTTGATAATATATTTGTTCATATGATTGTATGCTTCTCCCCCACCCAGTGACGATTCATATTATTATACCAGAGAATCGAAGCATTTATAAAATACTTTATACATAGTCAGTATAAATGCTTTTAAGAATTATTAAGGCTGAACTCATGCCTATTTCCACAACCCTTGAAAGAACAGAGCTATCAAATCAAATGGCCTGAAAAAAAAAACCAAACCCTGTTGTTTCTATAACTCAAGTGTGTTAAGTATAACGTGGAGAGGAATTTTAAAGTAAGGGTTAATCATACACTTTGACATCATATAGTCATATAAAAACAACAAAGTTACCCTAAGAAGTATGTGTGCATTTGCTAAAAATAGAATGAAAAGAGGATTACAAAATCAGTTTCTACATAAACAGTATACAAATTTATAACAAATTTGTTTATTCTGTTGCAACTCATTTTGATAACTCACAAAAATATATTAAACTTACAACTTTAGTACGGACTATTTTCCATGCTGTGTATCCTATGTTCTATTGTACTATATTCTACTTTGTTTTCTATTGGACTACAAGCAGATATTCTATCGATGTAATCTTCGTCTTCAGAACCACTGAGGTAAACTAGTTTTCTTTAAAACTGTTCTGATGTCTTGCTAACAAAATAAAGTCGAAGTTCTTGTGCAAAGCCTACAAAGTTCATCTAAACCTGGCAAGAATCTACCTTTCCAGTCTCATCTCCATCTTTTTCCCTTGGTACCCTAACTGAACTTCCTCAGAAGTCACCATTAAACATGATCTTCCACATCTTCTTGCCTTTGTTCATTTTGGCAGCAAAGCCTTTCCTTGCCTCACTTGCCTATCAAATTCCTACCATGCTTCATAGCCCAGCTAGATTCTTTAAATTTCACCAGCTTCTCAGACAGAATTATTAGTTTTCATCAACTCAGGCTCTCACAGTTCTTTAAACATACTTTTGTAAAGTACATTTTACATTATTTATTTGCATATCTGATGACTCTGCAACACAGAGTTGAGGACAGGGGCCAAATTCCATTCACCAGAGCCTAGCGGGTATCCGACACATATTAATGCTCAATAAATATTAGTCATGCTAAATATTTTATATAGTCTCCTACATCAAATTAAAAAAAAAAATCTCTTCATTGCTTTATCAGGTAAATTTTCTCATGGGGCAGTTAAGTATATGCATACCCGTAGAGGAACCAGAGGTTTTAGCTGTAGCAAATAGTTGACCAGGGCAATTTTATAGAGGCTACAACCATCGATCTTTAGGGAACCATATTTATTGCCACAAACTGATCTGATAAGACGCAGAATATAAAATGAGATCACTTTTAGCCAGATTATAAATGAATTATGATATATTCACTTCAAAATTTGAAAGAACGACCCTAAAAGTTCCTCTACACAAACATGTAACGTGCTGATTGTATAACACATATCTATCTTCTATTACTAACCCTGTTTCTTTTCTTTCTTCTTCAATCTAAAGGCAGACAGAATTCAAGTTCTGAGTATTTTGCGCAAAAATTATAGAGTAGCAAATTATAATCATCTACTTGAGGGTATGTCTTAACTAACAAAAAAGAATGCTAGAGAGAAAACAATACTCGTTCAACACCACCCTCACATTAAGTTAAAGTGTAGTATCTTAGCTACTGGTTAATCATTAATCCTGTCAGAGGAAAGCACTGATTACAACTGCCAACAATTAATCAAATCCCAGTTGTTTTTCCTGTCAGGCCTTCTGAACAGAACAATTCTTTAACCCAACCCCCCTAATTTCATTCTATGCTAAACCAAAATTATAATTTAGATTTTATGTGTCTTCCATAGATAACTTGCTACATTCTAAAGAAAATCACTAAAGTGTCTAGGAAAACTTGAGGTAATTATATATTTGGAAGAGAAGCAAATAATATTGATCTTAGGAAAGAAAGAAAAAAAGAAAAGAGTAGAAAGAACAAAGAAGCAATCACAGGGTTTCTTGCCCTATTCCTTCCCTGCCTATCATAAATGATGAGGCCTATTTAAAAAGAAACCATTCCCTTCTTGAAATCACAGGTAAAGGCCTAAAAAAAGTATTTAACTGTTCATAATATTAATCAAAACCACCTACAGGCTGGTTGATGTGAAATCTGGTAGGCATTCTTCTCATTATAGCTGAGTCAAGATCCTGAGGACGATTAGTAGCTCCCATCACTATGACCTAAATATATATAAAAAAAACCAAAGGTGTTAAATCCATCAATAATATTCTTTTTAGGTTGTTATTATAAGGGCTTAGAAAATACAGAAAATTAAATGGCATTTGAACTAAATCTTCTATAAGAAATCTGATATTAATCTAGTATATATTACTCAAATATTTATAGATATAAATCAAATTTACTTCTAAATAAATCAGATGATACAAAGCTGGTAAGATTGATGCACTTGACTGGACTTCTAGTAACGCAAATAATGTATGGTTCAGTTACTGAAAAATTATAGATTAAAAACGATTGTATTTTGCAAAATATGGTTGCTTAACAGCTACATGTTGAATAACTAAAAGCCATTTATGTTATAACTTGGAAGTAAACACAGGGGGATACTTCAAATCCCTTAATAAAAATATTAAGGAGAGAATTGTTTCCTCTAAGTCGGAGTATGCTGGTAATAGTAACAGATCCCTACTTTTCCTCTAAATTTCATACATCATTATATCAGCATGTATCATTACTGCAGGTGACATCCTCTCAATGCTAATAAAACCTCAAGCAATCCAACTTTAAGAGCAACAGAGTAAAAGTAAACATCAAAACGCTGGACGGAATTTTTTAAAAATTGCTGGTGACTCTGACAACTTCTGCATCAACGTCATTTATTTATAAAGGATATAGAGATGAAAAATCAACACAAATAAAGATATGCAAGTTAATTTCTAAAGGACTTTAATATTACCATTACTGCTGACATTTCTGTATACCGCAATAACAGCAAATATTTGCTCTCCAAAATGAAATTTATTGGTATTTTAACGGAATTTTTCATTTATTGATATTATTTTATTTCAGACTAAGTAAGGGGTCTTAGATTTCTGAAATAATCTAAAATCTACCTCCAGAACATATTAAAAGACCCATTAAATCTTACATTCTACATCTACTCTTTACATTTAATGATATTCAAGATCCAAATAACTTTTCAATTAACTGTGAGAGGCTGCCATCTAGAGGGAAATAATATAAGTACAAATACAAATTTGAGAAATGTTAGCTCCACAATATAATGCAATTTTGTGTTCGGGTTAAATGGTCCTAAAAAAAAAAAAATCAAAATATTAATGCTCTTACCAATTTTCTTTATTTTCTACAACTCTAAAAAATTAGTAAGAAAGGAACATTTCTACCAAATATAAAATTTAAAAAGTCTTAAAGTGATCAAATAAACTAACTGTATAAGATAAAGGATAAATATAAGTAAGTACATTTTGAGATAGAGTATATTTAAAGTGTTAAAAGAGAGATTCAAAAGTGTTATGGAAGCGTGTTGAAGACTGACTATATTAGGTGGTAGAGGATCACAAAAAGCATTGTGGTTGAGGCAGTACCTGAAAAAACTAAAAAATGGCTATATTTCGAGAAACATTCTAGGAAAACAAACAGCCTAAAACAAAACAAAAAAACTCAGAATGGAAGATGAAATGCTAAAAATTAGGATGAAGGAATCCAAATAAACCTAGCACATGGTCTAACGAATACACATAGGATAGTTATAGATATTTATGATAAAAAAGCAAGAATGATTGCAACCACTTGTAGTTTCACTTAAAGAAGCAACATTTAAGGGGCAAAACATAAACTTTACTCATATATTAACTTTATTTACTGTAAATGAGCTAAAATTCAAAATGGGAAGCAACAGTAATTGTTTAGCATTTAAGCAACAAAATTAATGTACCATTTAGGTATTAGTTAAGATTTTTAAAAATCTTTAAGATAAAATATGAAGGGACATTTTTTATCATTTCATATTTAAGATAATCAGATCTAAATTTATGTCTCAAAACTTTATGTCAATGAATATCCTAAAAATTCTGTTATCTTTTGCCTTATGTCTCTTAAGATAAAGAATATGTCACCAGTTAACTTGGATTTCCATTCATGGTGATAGGTGATTAGGTTGGGCCAGTCAACTGTTTCTGTTTCCTTTGTGGCCATATCAGGCATATAAGAAAGCTAGTTGGAGTACTGGGCTCCATCCATAGACATATAATAGATAATTTTAGAGAAAAGCTAACTGGTTCATATGAAAGAAGAATATGTCTAAAATTATTATTCAAATTAATAATATGAATTATAACCCCCTCAACACAAAAAAAGGAAAAAAATGTTGCCCAAGATTTATAAAAAAGTAACATTGTTATTTGCTCTTTCAAATAAAAATCTAAAATAAGCAGTAAGTACTATTAGCATGATAAGAAATTATGGTTCTGAAAACTCTGCTTTAAGTTGTGCTGTATCAGAGCAATGATGTGGGACTCTGGATGAAGTGGCTCAAGTATATACTTCATCCAATTGTCACTATTTCCTTGGTTTTTAAAACTATAATCTGATAGGATATAATATAATATTAAGCTATTTTCTCTCACATGGCCCAACTGTATAAGTGATTTAAAGACTGTTGCTTAAGGGGACATTAGTTTTGGGAAACCTGAATTGCACAGATGTATCAGTACCAACTATAATTGTCACCTAAATTTATCTAAGTTGTGCTTTCTCGCTAAATATCCAACAAACACTTAAAGCAACTTCCCCTCATAATGAAATTATATTTTCATAAAGGTGATGTAGAAGTAGGGCATGTGGCTTAATTTTCTTCAGAATGGTGTGTGTCCTACTGTTGATTTATGGGAATGTGGTGGATATAGATCATTTACCCCTCTGCCCATAAAACATATAAAAACAATAAAGTATTAAAAAAACTCATAAATTAATCAACAAATCTGCAAAAAAATAAATAAAGGAATTAAGCTGAGGACAGTAGTGAAGCCTATGCATACGGGAGGTAAGCAAGGGTAGGAGCTGACCACATGCCACGTGGACACAGAGTGGGGTGTGCGCTTGGATACCCTACAGGCCAGAGAGCCCGATGAGAGACCACCCTATATAAAGCTGAGACTCATCAAGTACTACAGCCTGAGAAAACTGGCAAAATATTAGAAAACCCATTCAGCAGAGTCAAGTCTTGATTCTTGGAAAGACATATAAACAGATCAACACCCACATGAAATCTCTGAGATTTCATGGTTCAAAGTCAGCTAACATGGATCTTGGACCTGAATTTACTTATCTGTGTTGGGGGAGAAAATCTGGCAAAACACAAATAAAAAATCCACTTAAATCAATAAACTTTCAACATAGGTTCTAAAATTCACACACAAAGTTCTACCAAATATGTTTTTTCCCCACAAAATCACACAAGGAAATAGCCACTATAAACTGAAAACAAATGACAGAACCAGATGCACAAACAGTCATGTTAAAATTACTGACTATAAATTATAAGTATGTTAACATATTTAAAGGAATAAAGGAGAAATAAAAAAAATCACATAGCAAATATTTATGTAGTAAATATATATGAGGCACTGTTATAAGCACCTTTTTACTCCAATTAATTCCTTTAACTCCTACAGTAATTCTGGGGTGGATACTATCCTTCCCTTTTTATACACATTACTCCCTCTATTCAGATAAAGTAGTTATATAATTTGGCCATGGCCACACAGTCAGTAGATGCCAAGGCTCTGGGTTTTCTATTCCAATTGAAAACATAAGTTGATGGGCAAGAGCCCATGAAAACAAACACAACAAACTTGAAAAAGAATCTAAAAGAATTTTTACAACTGAAAAACTTAATAACTGAAATAATAAACTCAATGACAGTGTTAATGAGCAGAAGAGAGTCAACTGAACCTAGAATTATCAATATAGAAAACCAAGGTAAAGAAATTACCCAGAATATAGGAAAAAGAGAGAGAAAAATACGAAAAAGTTAAAACACATGAAAAGTAAATAAGATATCCAATGAGCATTTTGAAGACATAAATTTTTAGAAGTGATGGAAGATGATTTTATATATTATGTTTTTTTAAAAGGGCAAAAAGAGATTACGAAATAGAAAATACCTAATAAAGTTAAAACAACGAAAGAATAGCATTAACTTTTTCAAAACTTTTCCAAAAGATACAAATAGGTGATGCATGGGGCAAAAAAAAAAGAAAAATGTTTCTAGAACTTCCATTTCCAGCAATATGGCAGAGGAACAAACATGCCAGACGATTTTTTTTTAAATCTGCTTTTAATATACATCATTGGTCTGGCAAGAAAGTATAGAATTAAGTGAAAATGGGAACCCAAAGAAGAAAACTGAAAAATAATAGCTGGCTTTCTCTTTGGGGTCATACCAAGGGACCTTAGTTTTCAACAGCCTTCCAGGGAGCAGAGATAAAGCCTAGGACAGATGACTGTCCCATATAAAATTGGGATCCTAAAGGAAGGTGCATGTGACAGGAAGTGGGAAAGTGTGGAAGTTTTGGCAACTAATGGAAATAAGTGACATAAGAACTGAGAGTAAAGACTATAAGGTTATGATGAGAGTCAACAGAAACATGTACCCATAGCCACCAGTCATTTCCTTGTCTTTGGCACAATTGTTCTAAAATTCCAAGGAGAAACTTCACCTGATTTTTTCTCTTCTGTTATATTTGTTTCAGGCACTAAGGCAATCCACAAACATTTTGTCAAACATGACGACCTCAAAATGGATGAAAATGTATACAAACCATATTCTTTCAGATCTCCATCATTTAAAGTTAACTATAATTATGACAAAGACTTTTGTTAAAAAGCCAAAAATTTTTCTATGAACACCACCATCACAACGCTCCAAGTTTAAGGCAAATTTGAGTTTAAGGCAAATTTGTTTCAAATACCTGGCAGCTGTGGTCAGTATCCAATCCATCCCAGAGACTCATAAACTGTGCTTTCATCATGGCGGTAGCTTCATGGTCAGAACTTGAACGGTTTCGTAGAAAGGAATCTAGAAGGAAAAAGTACTTAACTTTAGAAATTAATAACAAATTATTTACTTTATATAATTTCAAATCATTTAACCAGAAGCTGACAACTTTATGAATGATTACGAGGAAAAGGGTTCAACTACACCTTTTCACACATTATTCTGATGTAATGTTAACAAATTATTGGGCAAATTAAAAAACAATCAATTCACAACCTTCATCTTTTTCCTAACAATACATTTATGCCAATATATATAAAAGAAGTAAAGGATCTGGTACTGAGAAGCTAGAAAAGGATCAAGTAGTGTCTTGGAGGAAAATCTATGTGCTTTGGCCTTAACTTTCCAGATTATCTGCATCCTTTGTGTTCTTAATTGTGGGGTCACATCCTTTTCCTCACACACTTTTCCTGGCAATAAATAAAACTGACATTGGAAAATGTCAAAATATTCTTAAGTGGGAAAATGTAGGACAGCAAGTGGTTTAAAACACACTAGCATGCATGTACATGTATGTTAAACATGGTAAAAAACCAAAATATTAATAACTTTGGTTATTTCTCAGTCATAGACTTAAGGACAACTTTGTTTTTCGAATTGTTTTTTGTCTTCAAAATTAACTACAATGAACATAAAATGCTTTAATAAGGGGGAAACATTTCCCTATTAGGATGAAAGACTGAAGGTGTCACATTCTAAAGATGAAAAAAAAAACAGTAAAAACAAATCCTGGATTTTCTAATGCAATCCCTATTTCAAATGTTCTGTCTTATATCCTTCAAATTACTGACATTTCTGAGTAAATTTCACATTTCAGCATTGCAACTAGAACTTGAAGTCTGTCAATTACACATGCAAGTGGCACAAAATGCTTTGTAATGTGCTGGGTCTTTTAAAAAAACATTTTAAAAAAAGTAATTACAGCAAAAACACATTACCATGACATGATAGTCTTGTGATGGCAAACACATATCTTGGATTTTCTTCTAGTTTCAGTTTTGTACCATCTGTCCCATTGTTGGACTGTATATCAAACTAACCCATCTATTTTGCATGTAGAAAATCTGGTCATTTTAAAATTGTTATATTTTTAAAAATAAATTGTTTAAGTCCAGCTGCTTACACAACCATCATAATTGTATACTAATTATTCCTAAATTATCTTCAGTACTTAGAAGTGGTTCTGGGAAGATGGCTGTTTCAAATAATATGAAAACTTAACATGCTGGATAAGTATAAATAACCTAACTATATTAGTAATTACATTAAATGTAAATGGTCTAGAGTATCCAAGTACATGATTAAGATATGAGACTGGATTAAAAAAATAACACACTGTGCTCGCTTCGGCAGCACATATACTAAAAAAATAACACACCATTGTGTGCTGCTTGCAAGAAACATGATTAAATATAAGGGCTCAGAATGTTGAAAAGGATGGAAAAAGACATGTAAATATTAACCAAAAAGTCCAAATATTTTTGTAAAAACTTAATGCACATCTGATAAATGGTGCTGGAACAATTGGATAGCCCATCCATATGACAAAAAAAAAAAAAAATGATCTAGACACAGACCTTATACCTTTTACAAAATTTAACTCAAAGTGGATCACAGATCTAAATGTAAAACACAAAACTATAAAACTTCTACAAGACAATAGAGGAGAAAATCTAGGTGAACTTGGGTTTGTACTGAGTTTTTATACACCACCAAAAGCACAGTCCGTCAAAGAAAAAAACGGGTGTTGGTCTTAATTAAAATTAAAAATTCTGCCTCATGGAAGACACTGTTAAAGAGAAAAAAAGCCACAGATTGGGAAAAATATTTTAAAACACATATTTGACAAAGGACTTGTACCCAAAATATACAAAGAAAGTCTTAAAATTGAAGAAAACAACCCAATTAAAAAATGGGCAAAAGATCTGAACAAACACCTTACGTTGTCATAGAAGACATACAGATGGCAACTGAGTTTATGGAAAGATGCTCAACAACGTATGTCATTAAGGGATTGCAAATGAAAATAACAGTAAGATACTACAACAAACTTATTAGAAAAGATTAAATTCAAACAAAAAAAACTGATAATAGCAAGTACTGAAGAGGATGCAGAGCAATTGGACCTCTTTTTTGTTGGTGAAACTGCAAATGGTATAACCACTCTGAAAGACAATTTGGTAGTTTGTTACAAAGCTAAACATAGTTTTACCATAAGATCCAGCAGTTGTACTCCGAGGAATTTACACAATTGATTTGAAAACTTATGCCTACACAAAACCTACATATCACTGTTTTTAGCAGCTGTATTCATAATCACCCCAAAGTGGAAGCAACCAAGATGTCCTTTAACAGATGAATGTATAAACAGTGGTACAATCATATAATGGAATATTATTCAGCAATAAAAAGAAATGAGCCACCAAGCCATGACAACACATAGAGGAACTTAAATGCATACTGCAAAGTAGAAGCAGCCAGTCTGAAAAGGCCACATATTGTATGATTCCAACTATATGACATTCTGGAAAAGGCAAAACTACAGAGACAATAAAAAGATTAGTGGCTGCAGGGAGTTCGGGAGCTCAGGAGGAATAAACAGATGGAGCACACCCTTAAAAATGGTATTTTAAAAATGCTCCCATAGAAAACATAACATACCTATTTCATCTATAAAGATGATGGAAGGCTGTAGCTTTATGGCAAGAGAAAAAACAGCAGCAGCTAATTTCTGAGATTCTCCATACCACTTATCTGTCAGTGTTGAAGGCTGAAGGTTAATAAATCGACAACCTGCTTCTTTGGCTGTAGCCTTGGCAATCAGTGTTTTACCACAGCCTGGAGGCCCATAGAGAAGAACACCTGGAAATTAACAGTATTTTATTAATTCCTTTAAGAGAACAAGATACTTGCTTTAGCTTACGTGATAATCAACATAATATTTATTTTAACTATACTAAAATTTCTCCCCATATTCGCTTGTTTTTATTAATCTTTTTTAATAGCGGAAAAGGAAGGAGCCATAGTCTGTTTAGAGCACTACAGTACACTGACAGCAGCTCAGAGAAAATCAACTTCTTCAAAACCGATTGTAGAAAACACTGTTTGGCTGTTGCTCAGAGACTTTAGTTTTAGCCAAAAGGACAACCTATTATTTGTAAGACAGTTTATTGGAAAATCCAACTTCAGAAACACCTGTTCAATAATGACAGAAAGTCTCCATGTTTCCAAGATTTTTAATGCTGTAGCAAATGTAAACTTTTACCATACCCTTTGGGGGCTGCAGAAGCCTGGAATTTTCAAACAAATGCTTCTTTTTGATAGGTAAGATGACTGTGTCTTTCAGATCCGTAATGACATCATCTAAACCTGCTATATCACTCCAAGTAACCTGGTAAAAGGTAACGTAAACATGAATTTTACAACTGATGCATACTTGCTGAAGTACAAAAAAATCCCCACAAAATGGCAAACCTTAATCTGATAACTACATAGATAATAAAATATGAAAATTACATATTAATGTGAGTAAAGACTTTTCACAGAAAAAATGAAATTAAACTACTATGAAACTGCAAAAAGAAATTTAATAGCCAACTATCTAGTATTAAAAGAAAAAAAGCAATAGTCTAGCACTCAAAACTGCAGCGACCTAATGAGCTGAATTCACTTCATTTAGGAGAGGGAAATATGCTGCCAAGAAGACTGAGAACCAGCTCAGATAATTCCGCACTGGCTCATTGGGAAGAGCTAGCTCACCAGAAGTTGCCTAATTCATATATGATGCTGTCAAACATAATAGGGATAAATTTTAGAAATAAGCTCTATACCCACCAAACTGACTTCTGAATGGTATTAATCAAAAGTAAAACTGCCTCAAAACTTTTATTTATAATAGTAAAGAGGGGGTAAATACTTTCAAAATAGATACTGCTTGTGTATTTTAAAGCCTTCTGACTCAACCTAAAAAAAAAATTTTATGAAATAAACTGAAAAAAACCCCAAACAACCAAGCTGTAATATTGCAGAGTAAAGGGGCTGAAGGTGGGGTCAATCAGAAGCAATATTTACAATAGATTCACTTTCTTAACAACTTAAAAAAAAAAAGTGAAAAACCAAATACCACAGCCAAATCTAAAAAAAAAAAAAAAAAAAAAATCATCACCTACTTTTACTGTAGCTATAAACAAAAAACTGAGTCTGTTAGTATAGCTTTACTCAGAAGCTAATATAGGGAAGGTTTCAAGAAAGAACCACTGTTAATTTATTAATCAAATTCAAATAGCAGATTAATTTGGGGGGTTATGTGTGTCTCTGTGCACAAAGATATTAAAAGACATTATAGATTTTTACTTTCTAGATTTGGGGGTAGGGGTAACACATTTCATTCTATTAATTTATTTATACCTGTTGTTACAAAATAGTCACATAGGATTTTAGAGTTTCTAAATTTAATCTGATCCTCAAAATAATCCTTTTTAAATAGGTAGAGTAGGTATTACATTGTCCCTGGATTATTCATCAGGGAACAGAGACTCAAAGAGGAAATAATCTGCCAAGGTCATGAATGGAAAAACTGGGATTTAGAATCTTATACTGTCTACAAAACCATCCTATGAAAATCTAGATTTAAACTCCAAATCAAATATCCACATGACTTAAAGCAGTACATTTTATATGCAAAAGGTGACTATATAAAAGTTTAACTAAATAAATGTGCACAAAAATAAGTTAACGTAGCAGGCCTGAGACGATTGTCCTTAGAAAGGTGCTTGCAAGGCTGGCTCTTGGGTGGAATATAGGAACTTCAAGTTCAGGAGAATTCCCACCATTCCCTGATATGAACAGCTCACTGTGCTTAACTGTTGGTGCAAACAATACGGTTTATGGTGGCGACCTGTGTTCCTTGTGGGAGTGTAGAATTTTGGTAGATGTTAGGAAGATAAAGTCTACGTGACCTGTACCAACTAAAACCCTGGGCATGAAGTCTCCAATGAGCTTCGCTGGTGGACAGCATTTTACATGTTTCTCGTAACGTGTTGCTGGAGGAATCAAGTGCATCCTGTGTGACTTCACTGGGAGAAGACTCTTAAAAGCTCGTGCCTGATTTCCTCCAGACTTCATCCCCTGACCCTCTTTCCTTATTGATATTGCCTTGTATCCTCTTGTAATAAATCATATTTGTGAGCATCACTATGCTGAATCCTGTGATTCCTTCTAGAATCATCAAACCTGGCTGTAGTCTTTCGAGACCCTTGACACAAAATGCAGGAAAGACATCTTCAATAAGATTAACGATACATACATGCATGTTAAGAGGGTCTACGAGATGAGCAGCAATACTCATTTCATATTCTGAAAGTTTCACATTTTTCACACCAATTTGCTTCATTAATTTTTCTGCCTGGAAAGAAAAGACAAGCAACCTCATTTAGCTTGATATTTAGATAATGGCACTTCAAAACAGGTGTCTGCGAAGTCTAAAAAGCAATGAACACACATACAATAATTTTCCAGGGATATTCTAGGACCTTGATGTCATCCTTCCCCATTCTAAGCCCTTCAGTAAAGGAAAATCTGAGGATCTACTCTACAGAAACCAGGGCAATTTAAACCAGCTCCCGGGAATTGAGAGGAAATGAGAAAATAGGCTCATGATTGAAGATCTAGGGCCTCACATTGCTCCAGTGAGACTCTAGCGTCCAACGTGATTTTCCTAGTAGGATGCTCATGACAGATGCAGGTGAAACCTCAAGATGAAAGACTGAGGAATTAACAATATCAAGAAATGGACAATTAGAATTTTCTTCCTTAAATTCACAGAGTATCTGAAAACAGGTGCCTAACTTTCTTCAAATTACCCAGGTATCCACAATAGGTGCTCATATCTATCTCGTTTCAAATTGTTCTGAGGCTGTCCCTTTTACTTAAAGTCAATTCCTGGGGCTAGGCAACCAGATATAATAAAAATAATTCCGAATTAGAAATCTACTTGCATATATTTCTTAGAGCTGGGCAAAACTAGCTTTAAATCTATGCGCTCTTAACAATACAACAAAGCTATCAATTAAAATAAAACTGATGATAAATATTTACTGAGTGTGCCAAATATTATGCCAAAATACTGTAAATGGATTAACTCATTGAATCCTCAGAGTGATCCTATGAAATAGGTACAATTTTTCCTCATCATGGAAAAAGAAACCAAAGCTTAGCTCAGATTAAGTAATTTGCCTTAGGTTAAAAGTTAGCAAATGGAAGAGGCAATATACGAATCCTGGCAGTCCAACTGTCTACAGCCCATACTCTAACCACTAGATATATTAGCTTGGTTTCTCCAACTATAAGATAGGAGTTCGTGACCACTAAAGAGTCTTTAAAAATCTATAGATAACATACTCAAATTTCAATTATGTGAACATTTTTAGAAGTGAAGATGCTCTGGTAAATCATATTTACCTAAATTTGTTTTGTTTTATTATATATCACCCCCGCTCAAAAATACCTATATTTTTGTTATATTTTCTTAAAATACTTTTGATTATGTAAGATCTTGCTGTTTGTTAAGGGTATTGATGATCTAAAAGAAAATTCATATCACTCATCATTATAGTTATAGACTGGTTAAAGGATTAGGATAATGTGTGTTGATCATATCCTAGTAATACAGCATTTTTTAAAAAGTGCTATGAACCACAACATTTTTCCTATTTAGTCATCCCCCTGTAAAATTACTGAATCAATGGATAAAGTTGCCTGTCCCTGTTCCTTTTATCTTTCTTGCAAATATCTTCTCTGTCACTACATATCTTTAAATCTTTTATGTGCCAGCTATGAAAGGTATCCTATTTTACTATCTGTAATCACATTAATTTAATTCTTCTTTTTCACTAAGGCTTTTATAAATGTGAAGCCATCCCTCCTGTGTTCTTTATAGACTATGCTCTAACACAGCGATTCTCAACGGGGTGATTTGGGACCCCAGGGAACGTTTGGCAAAATCTAGAAACACTTTTGGTTGTCACAATTTGGGTGAGTTTGGAAAGGTGCTACTGGTATCTAGTTAGCAGAGACAGGGATGCTGCTAAACATTCTAGAAGGTACAGGACAGCCTGTCCCCTCCTCCCCTCAAATTATCTGGCCCCAGAGTCATTAGTGCCAAGTTGTGAAACCCTACCTTTTTCCTCATTAGCTAATTGCCCTTAATATTTCACTGTAGACTAAAATTGCTCTTGCTTTAAATAATAATCTTTATATGTGGGGTTTCCTAAAAATAAATAAATAAAAAAAAATCAACTGTTGTTTCTTTCAGAGATAGAAAATGTTACAGTCACGTTTACCTAGAATCTTTTCCCCACAACAGCAGCCCCATTTAACAATGTCTCCAGGTTGTACTAATAACATTGAAAAGATATGAACATTTACTGAGTATCTACCACTTGCCTGGTACTATGCTGGGTACTTCCCAATCAACCCTTTAGACCATCCTGAGAAGTAGCTATTATTATTCTCATTTCTCAAATGAGGAACTCAGAGGTCAAAGAAGTAAGAACTGCCAAGATTACCAGAGCACTACCAGAGCTCAAACCCTGATCTGTCTGATTTCAAAGCTCATGTTCTGCTGAAACACTATTACTCCTCATTTGGGAGAGCAGAACATGGTTAACAAATAAAATGAAAAGAAAGCACCTCAATACACTATACTACTACTAAACGGTGTTCTAGTAATATAATAAGTTATCTATCTGTCTAGCTCGGACACCTTTAAGTGAGCCCTGATTTCTATAATAACGTTTTAACTAGAAAAACAAAATTTTGATTGGACTGCTTTAAAGATGGCGTATATTCATGTATTAGTTTATGGTTTACAGCTTAATGACAATTATATTTTCTAGTCACTAACATTTGCTTGGTATTTAAAGTGGGTATCTTCAAGTAGCTGCTGTCTCTTTGGAAGGAAAAATGGTGGTCTGAGGAGTGAAGAGAGTCAGAGGTAGGAGGGAAACTTACATTTTACTGTATACCTATCTTTTTAACTGTTCCATAGTATTTTTTATCCTTTCATGCTATCTCATTTTTTCTCCGTGTGAAGTATAATTAAAAAAATTAAGAAGTGAAGTAGGAAATAGTAAACTAATATTTTTGCCTAGACTGGGTAAGGAAGCAATGGAGAAAAAGGCAGGAGAAAAGACTCATGTTATTCAGGTTCTAAAAGATTTATGTAACTGATTGTTCTTTTGGGAGAATAATTTTAGAAAGTTGGAGATGACATTAACCAGTCAAGAGGAAAACAACAGAGATGACATCTATTTAAACATAGGTTAAAAACCTTTAACTGAGGTCACAGCTGAAGTTCTCCAATTTAAGTGTAAGTAGAGAAAAATCATTTATGGAAAGCGTTTAAAAATGCATTTAAATAGAAAATAGCAAACAATTTAAGTATCATCTTTGTATATTAAGTATAAGTCCTTATCACAGATAAACATTAAAATTCTAGAAAATACCGTTTTCTAGACATGTAGAGATGGTTATCTTCTCTTTTAAGGTTAGTGCACTTACTACATATCTTTCTTCCGATTTTACCATTATGTTCTGAAAGTTACTGGGTAAGATGCCCCAGTCAAATGTCATCTTCCCATACACCTGCTATACGTACCAGTTTCTAAACCTCCAGGAAGATACTATGAGACTTTTGAGGACTCCAGATATATCCTGGACTCATTTGTAAGATATCCTTTCATTATTATTATTCTACTTCACCTATTCCATTCCTTTTATCACCCCCTTACTCTGTCTAGGTCTTTGCCAGGACTGGTACAGTCTACAAAAAAAAGATCTTGCTTCTAGTCTCCCTGACTCTAATTCCTGCTATATACTATTGTAAGGTGAATCATCCTTAAAACATTGCTTTGCACACTATCTACTCAAAAATCTTCAGTGGTTTACCATTGCCTATATAGAAGATTTCAACTGGTCCAACAGTATATTCCAACAGTTGGCCAGGGAGGTAAGACAGGAAAACAGGAAGGGTAACAGAGAAGCTATAGGCTCAGGACAAGCAAAAAGCATCCCTCCTTAGTTGATGACAAACTTCTCAAATGCTGTAGCACTTACCAGCCTCTGTCCACCCACCAAAACATTTATAAAACGACTGAGTAAGGAAAAAGTAGAGCTCTGTTCCTTGACTTTATATTCAGGGTCTTTTATCATTTAGTCCCTTACCTCTTCCTCCAACTTCTACTACCATGTTTCCCTGAAGACTTAGCCAGACAATCAGCTCTAATGAGTCTTTCAGAGCAAAAATTAATGTAAGACCCGGTCTTATTTTACTATAATATAAGACCGGGTCTTACCTAAGATAATGTAATATAAGACCGGGTCTTACATTAATGTTTGCTCCAAAAGACTCATTAGAGCTGTTTGTCCGGCTAGGTCTTATTTTCGGGGAAACATGGTAGTTAGTTGCATAAACTCTCTACTCCAACATGATTAGTCTATTTACTGTTCCTTTAGCAGGCCTTGTTATTCCTATCATCATGATTTTGTTCATGATTTTCTTTCTACTTAAAACAGTCCCTGCCTATTCTAGAGACCAAGATCTTTTATGAAGTCATCCTCGGCTGCCTCACTCATTAGTGAATGCTTTCTCTAAATGCTACAGTTTCTGCCTACACTAGTCATTAGGCAATCAGGATAATCTACTTACAATTATAATCATATTATCCCAGACAAGGCTTCTCTCCCTACCGTGGGCTCTATGAGGACAAATGTGGTGTCTAATACTTCACATACCTGATACTTTGAACAAAACAGTTTTCAAGACTTAATGATAATAATCTACTCGTGTATCACTTAAATACCTATATTTGGCTTTCTACCTGTCTTCCACATGTGTATTCCAGGGGATCTTAGAAGCTAAAAAAACAATGACAAAATTCTGTTGAAAAGTCACATCTCTACTTTTAAAAGATTTTAAAATAATATGACATCAATATTTTGACTTCAGACTTAAACTGACTTTCACGACTCAGGGGAGGGAGGGAACTGCACTTAGGCTGCATGTGGGTATACAAAAATTCATTTAAAAAAATAAATCTACACTGGTCAGACTTCCTAGAGAGCTATGAATGGACTGATACGATGACATAATCTAGACCTTGAGTGAATTATTTTATAATAAAATTCAGGGAACAAACTAACTACTGTCCAAATTGCTTTTCATATATATATATATATACATATATATATATATATATATGTGTGTGTGTATATGTATACATACACACACATATATATATATACACATACATACATGTACATATATACACACAGTAAGCAGTATTTATGAAACCGTGGTTTTCACTGATTTCAGAGCCATGCGTAACAATGTGAAGCAGTCAGTCCTTTAAATCCCAATTTCTCACACTAGCCTACAGAATCTGGAAAACAAGTTTTATTCATCTTTTATCCTTAACTCCAAGCATTTGCTAGGAGCCAAATAAATGTTTACTGAATGTATCACAACTCACAGAAGAAATCTAAAAATCCATAAATATAAATATCTTGCCCTCAAACAGCAAGAAAAAATTGAAAGACTCCTTGAAAGTTTGTTTTTTGAAGAATAGAAACCAAAACAAATATATCATCCTAATAAGGAAATGACTGCAACAGACAGTAGTTAAAAAAATAAAACTACAAATTATATTAACAATAACACTTTTAACAATTTTTTAATTAGAAATTAGTGTAGTTTTTAAGTCTAACACTGAGAGCTTGTCAGTATTATCCACATTTCAAATGTCAAAGGAAAATGTGTATCATTACTGAAGATAAATTTTGTTTAAGCTATTGAAAAATTTTACCTAGATTCCTTCATTTATAAGCTGACAAAAATAGTCTAATGAGGGTGTTCACAACAAAATACTATAATATTTTTATTCTTCACTATTTTTCTTCTAAGTTGCTTACACAGTCAAATGGATTTGAGAAACAAATACTTTTAGGAATAATGAAACTAAATATGACAGAAAAACATTTTCATGTGCACAGTACGCCTCATTATCTTATAATTATATTACGTCCTTAGTTTTATGGGAAAATATTTGCTAACTATAAGAAAAATGATCCTCAAACATTTTAATCATACCTGTTTCTGAGCTTCTACTTTTTGCTTTCTGGTTGGATCAATTGCATCTACCATCCATTTGATTGTAAAGTATGTTACTGCACCAAATATTGTCAAACGGAAAATCAAACCAACAACCTCATTCCGACTCAAGGGACGAGAAAAGGCTTCAGCATGTACCATCTTGATTGTTAACCTTAAAAAACAAACAGAAACGTCACTAGGTAATAACTAGATTCATTAAAGTTGGGAGACTGATAAATACCTTAAATTAAGCAACAAAAACTAGCTTCTATTCAAGTTTGACATTATTACCTTAAGAAAGTGTTTAAGGAGAAATGGGTTCTTAAATGTTAAGCAAACAAACACATTTTAAGCTCCCCTTGGAAACTAAGGAACAGATTAGAAACAGGCTTATTAGAAGTTTTAATGAACTTTTTAAAAAGCTCATAATTTTAAGTTGAGATAATTCTATTTGAAAAATACAATAAACATTTTAAGGTATTTACTTTTTTGGTTGTTATGATAAAACTTTATTTACAGAATAGGTGGTCCAAAATTTGCTAACTCCGGAGCTAACCCCATATCTGGCACAGGAGAAGCTGAGGAAGGATCCAGGAGCATGCCACCCAGGTGAGATACTGGAAAAGCAGCAAGGTGCAAGGGCTGCAACAGCATAAGGTATTTAACCCTTGAAAAAGCTTTAAAATAACTATGTCAGAGTCTAGAAAATCACTATATCATTAATCCGACTGAAGAAAGGCAGACCAACAATGAAATACTTTACTAATACAACGATAAGAATTTCTTCTATTAAGTGTAGTGTAAACCAGGTAAATTTTGAGTGAAATTGAAACTGTGAACTGAGTCACTTTTTCCTCATACTTACTTTTAAAGGTTTTCAAGGCCTGTTTAAATTCAAACATGCCGTTTTCTTAATAAGTTACATTAAAAATTGTGAGCCATTCTATTATTTCCACAACCCAGCTAAATCTGAAGCAACAGAATCTTGAAAAATTTCTGAATGCTCACAAGAACGCAGCATGCATCCACCATGGAGAGAGAAAAGGAGGCAATGTGCCTACTTGTAGCTATATTCCTGAGCAGCTACATCAATCACAGCTAGGCTTACAGAAGGCATGCACACCCCTGTCAAAGGCAAGGACTATCCAGACGAATAAGCTTGTTGGGATAAAGTGACTGTCACTTTTTGGGAGATAGGATCTCAGTTTTAATAATGCTTCATACTCTCATAGCGTAGGACTGTGCTGAGGACTATGTGACATGAAAAAAAAAAGAAAGAACATATATTGTGCACTCATGTGAAAAAGAATAAATCAAAATTTATACAGATGGCTCAGCAAAAGGTAAAAATTAGGTACTGCACAGATTAATATCTGTGGTTGTTCCAGCTCTAAAATTGTTTCTCGTCTCACTGCTACTACTCAAGGATCCTCTTTACTTCCCTCCCTTTGGAAGAGCTCCAATACATTTAAATTCCTCTTAGATGCCTCCTCTCTATTCAAGAGTATATACTCCTCCCTAATAAAAAGACCCTAGATCTTTCCCTTTATTTACAGGATTCCCAACTATTCAAAACTATCCTAATATAGCCCCAAAGAGTAACTTTAAAGTATTTTACTTGTCACCACTTCTCAGTAGGAACTTTCAATAGCTGGAATCACTAAGATCTGAAAATGTCACGTGTATTTTCCCTCCAGTACATTTGCCTGGTACCCTGGATAGGTCATTTCTCTTCATTCATCTAGGTTTAGTCAAATTCTATCCATACTTAAAAAACTTCATAGGCTCCATGAAGGCTTTCAGGTCACATAAATCCTCTGTTATTATTCATTTGGCCTATTATTGAACTTATGTGGTATCTATTCTACTAAACTAAAGTTTAAATCCTTATAAACAGGATTTATATCTTACCCATTTTTTATAATTGTCACATACAAAAGAGAAGCTATTCAATCAATTATTTGTTCAACGGATAAATTGCCACTGCAGAAAAACCCTCCCAATCATTCCAACAGAATTTCTGCCAGATTTTTGAACAAGTTCCAAAAAAAGTCAAGGGTTCCATTGACTTTACTTCCCCATTACTAGAAGCCATTCACTACACAATAGTACATTATTTAATTTAAACTTCACTAAATGATTGAAAGCCTTCATTAGGGTGAAAAAACTCTGGCCTAGGAACATTAAGTGATTTAATTCACACAATAAAGCACCTATTAAACATGTATATATAATGCTAACTATATATTGGGTATACAATAATGGCTAAGATACAATTAATTTACTCAAGGAATGCACAGTCCGGTTATCAATTATATTTTTTAAAATGGAGCTAGGGAGGAGAAGCCACTTTATTAAAACCTCTTCTCATACAAAAAAAAAATAAAGGTGTTCTTTCTTCCATCAGCATGAATTCCTAAAAATGGGTTAATATACCACTTCTTATATGATGTGGAAAATTGACTTCTCTAGCCTTTATTCCAGGAGTAAATTTGAAAATGCTGTTGGAATGTGTGGTATTATGTGGGTGTATTATTCATGGATAAAAATAAACCAGTAGGCAAAATAGGGGTTTATTAACTTAACAATCTGTGAAAACTAGCGATATTCTAATAAAACATTTTCATTTATTTCAAGTTTAATAGTGATAAAACTGCCACCTACTGGATGTTCACTGAACTACATGAACAACTAGGGTTGTTATCAGTACATCCCAGTCAAGAGAACAATTCTAATCCTATGAAAAAATATCAAGACACAAAACCTCTGCTGACTATGTATTTTCCTATGCTTAAATTATTAACAGTAATACAATACTCTAGACCTATGGCCACTTCTAAGATAGTAGTCTTTCTTTTAAAATGACCTCAAAATTCTGAAATGAAACTGAAACTTCTACTTGTAGGTTGTAACTGTATCTACTTTATTGTACACTCATCTATGATTCATATGACATTGATACAGCTGCAATGTAAGGCCGTTACAGCACCAGTGTCATTACAGCACAACATACAACAAAAGCTGCATGTGCGTACGACAGCAGGGAATGTATTTCAATCTTGTATAAACATTAGGATCAACACAATGAGTACAGTTAGGTCCATAGACATAGATGGTGTTGCATACAGCTAAGAAGTATCGCAGAACTGTAATTCAGAGTTACTTTTTAAGGTATTGTGATAAGATGTCAGTTTCATTTTAAAGCGTTCTCCATTCCAGACTGGACAACTTGGAAACACTACTACCTCGTCAAAGAGCAACTCACTGGCAGGTTAAGGACGGAGAGCACAGCGTTCACACTATGATATTTCTCTCCGGATAGACTGCAGGGCTTTCACAAAGTTTTCCTCAACCCCAAAGTCCCAGTTTCGCAGACATCGAGGTCCTATGAACACAGCCTATGACAATGAAAGACTGCCAACCTTCACAGAAAGGACAGGTTATAATTAACATCACCATCCTCTGGGAACGCGTGTGCAGGCCTCCAGAAGCAGCTCCGCTTTTGCACTAGGTGGGAGCAGTGCCTGGGCGACCATCAGACCCGGGTCATTCCGGTTGCCTTTGCCTAGGCTCCCGGTTCTGAGACCGTCCGGGACCACCGAAGCCCAAGCGGTGACCCGACCGCCGGCAGAGATTCCCTGTAGGAAACGGCCGACGTCTTGGGGACAGCGCTCACAGAGATCTAAGGGCCTAGGCCGGGCCGGTAGCCAAGCGAGGCCCGTGACGCCCTTGGAGGTTAATCCGCGAGATACCAAGGCCCGGGGGACGCTGGGGGGGCGGGACTGAGTAGCGCGTGGGAGGAGGGGAGGTGACCTTTTCTGCTCGGCTTCCCGGTTCCGAGCCCGGCCCTACAGGAGCTCAGTGGGATCCCGCGCCCGTCCCACGAGGCCCCGCGGGAACCAGCGACTCACCCCCGTGCAGAAACCGCGGCAGCAGGTACCCTGAGCCGGCCTCACACAGGAAGGATACGCCGCCGGGGACAGAACGCTTCCGGCGGGCGTCGCGGGCGGCTCGCCCCCTGGCACCGAGCATGCGCAACGCGCGCCTGTCCGCGAGGAGGAAGCGCGTTTCCGGGTTTTAGAGCTGACCCGGGGGTTGGGCCCGAGCGACGTCGCGCGCCGGACGCTTAACCTGCTGTTTGCTGGGCTGCGGCTTTCTGCGGAGCCTTCGCCGTGGCTCGGACTTGAGCGGCCGCGTCTCAGACGGGGAGTGGAGGAAGGCGCGTGTCACACAAAGTCCCTGCCCGGCTCGCGGGTTCTGGGCGCGACACTGATAAATCGGGGATCCCCGCCGCACCGTTCTTCCCTCCTCCCGCCCCTCACCCCCTTAGCCGCCGTGCGAACCCGCCCGCGGCCGTGCTGTCCTTTAGCCAAAGCGCAGACGCGCATGGCCCCCCCTCACCCCTCACCATCTGCCTCGCAGTTTCTAGGGTGAGCTCAGCCTCCTCCCCCGTGTCTGCGCGGACAAACACCTGGGGTGGCTCCTGAAAATCTTACAGCGAAACGACCGTGCAGCCCACCCAGGCAGGCCCGGTAGTCGGGGCGAAATAGGGCCTCTGGTACTCGGGTTTGCATTTCAGTGACTTCCCTTTTTCTCGACCCCTTCCCCTTTCCAGAATGAGAGACGTGACCTAAGAGTCCCAAGGGAGCAACCCTGAAAGCCGGCGCCTCCGGAACACACTGCGGGGGGCGAGACAGCTTTAGACGCTGGACCCAGGTGTACGAAGCATCACTTCCTTCAGACAGAGACGGTGAGACCGACCGAAGCAAGGAGACAGCTCCTCTCCCTACCCTCCTCGGGAACGCATTTTGTGCCGCTGCTTTAGGCGTCGTCTTGGATGGCGACAATTCCACAGCCGGACTGCTGAGTGTAGGGAATGCCGCCGTTGTTACAAGCTTGTGATGACGTAGTGGGGCTCAGAGCTACAGTTTATTGAATGCCGGTTGGGTGTCAGGCTCTATGCTTCTACGTGCTTCACATCCACAATATAAAGACCTAAAAAAAAAATAAAATCCTGCATAAATAGCCATTCTTTTCTGTTTTTAGAGATGAGCACGTTTTAAAGCTTAGATTAACGTTCCTACGTTCATGTACCTAGTAAATGGCAAAATTTCATTGGAACCTAGCTCTGTCTAATCCAAACGCTACACTTCACATATTTTCTTAGAGGTAGTAATTTAAGATCAGATACAATTTAAAATCTAGGTGAAAGAGGCAAAACGACAAAACACGTAAGACTTTAAAAGGTAAAGATGGAACGACAAGGAAGCATGACTGTTTAAAAAACGGGAGTCACTGACAAGAATCAAAATGGAATTTAATACCGTAAGTGGCTCATGTTTTACATCCTTGCCTTTTGGTCTATATGTGTGTGTCTACATTCGTCATATAATTTAAAAAAAAATAAAATGATGTGAAACTAGGTTTGAGAGGACTAGACTGATTATTTAGAGAGGGAGATAGAACTTTGAAAAGAACAAGATGATTATGAGACCCGGATAATATTTACAAGAAAACATGAGCCATGTGTATAGCAGTTATAGAAGTCTTGAAAGATGCTCTCTACTGGGTCTCTGGGATCATCCTCAATCTGAGCCATTGCTTGGGATGCTCATGGGAACGTGCCTTGACAGCTAAAAAGTAGAAGTTACTGAAGGAAAGAACTTCAGATTTTGTGGCCTGCTAGGGTAATCATACCCACTGGTAAGGAAAATGAGCTGAGAAATTCTAGATAGCAATGGATTTCATTCATTGAGTGAAATTGGGTCGACTACAGACCTCACCTGCCTTACTCTAAGGACCAGGGTGACCACCTTACCCAGTTTGTCTGACATTAGGGGGTTTCTGGGACATAGAACTTTCAATGCTGAAATAGCAAAAGTCTCAAACAAACCACGAAGAGTAGGTTACCTTCCTAGGGACATCCTAAATGAGTTCTAAAATGAGGTGGAACTCCCAATATGGTTGTAGGTAGTGTCAAATCATCTGCCTAACAATGGGGTATGATTGCACAGAAAAGGAAATTGTTGGATAATCAAGACTGACCATAAAGAGTCTACATGCCCCCAAATAAATGCTGCTGCTCATTCTTTTTCCAGTGGTTTGGCTATAAACCAAGGACCTATGCCTATACCTTTTGGACCTAATTTTCATTTCACAAATCCTTAGGAAGCCTCCTATGTCTGGGCCCTAAGACTATCACCACCTTCCCACATACCATCCATGTTCATTTTCAGCAATCACTAAATCAGCTAGGTTATTTTAGAATAGAGCAGAGTGAACATATGCTTTTCATCCCAGGATATCTTTATATAATCCCTGGCAGCACAAGACACCATATTTGGTCCACAGTAGGGGCTCAAGAAATAATTCATTATGTGTAATATTAATCAGGAAATTATAACAACAGAATTTTATTTTGGTAGACTTTCTGGGCCTTCTCTTTGTGATTGTTAGAATCAAGATATTAAAAATAATTATATTTATTGCAGAAAGTTTTCTTTTTAAAACCAATGCCTCTTAAAACAGCGTATGGCAGTTCTCCACACATGGAACTGAATTCTTCTTTGTTTTTATTAGTTGAATGGGGGTGTGGTTAGTTTACTCTGCAGCCAAAGTCAATCAATGCACTGGACCCTGCAAGGCAAGTTATTCCTTAGATTAGGGATTCTCAAATTTCACTGTGGATCTATAGACTTGGACAATTTGACAAAATGGAGATTCCCAGGTCCCAGCCTTAGAGGTTCCTCGTTAAGTGCTCTAGGTTTTGGCTTAGCGGTTTGCATTGTGAGTAAGCATCTGGGATGATTTGGATCTCGGTACTTTTGTACCACACTTGCAAAAATTCTACCCTAGTCAGTGATAGTTTTAGATATATTTTTACAAAAATCTCTACTGTCCCAGCCCCAAAAGCCTATTTCGTCAGCTGAACCATCAAGCCAGCTGGGATACAGCTAGAAATCAAAGCAAGTAAGCCTCATGACTAGATTTGGAATAAAATGTCTTTGGAAAAAAAACAATTCTGAAATTTTTGGATAAGTTAACACAGTAAACCTGACCCTATTCATGGCTCATTAGAAATGATTCACATGACAGTAATTAGAGTAGAACTTCAACATATAGATAAAATTATACAGCAGTAATTATGCCAGTATAATAATCACTTGGTAACTTTGGTTCTTTTTAAAATATTTCATCATAAAAGAATAATCTTAATTATTATTTTGACAAGTTAAATAGAATGGGTGGAGAAAGAAAAGTAAAGCAGGAATATGAAGCTGTAGCTGAAGCCATGAAAGCACTGAGAAAGTGCTTGAATCTCCAATAGAAAGAATAAGATGATATCATGGCAAAACTAATGGAAAATTACAATTTCAGCACATTGGAAGGAGCAGAAAGATGAATTGATACCTTCATTCTGTAAAAAGCACACAGAGCTAAAAGATGCAACAGTGTAGTTCTAAGAACATGTTGTAAATCTACTTTTCATGCTTTTGTTTTTAAACTTTATACATAATTTAAAGTAAATGTATGTAAAAATGAGTATGTATATAATTTTCTCATGTTATCAGGGTAACACTAATAATCCTCAATCTCATATTGCTACGTAAGTGTTTTTCTCAAGCATTACTGCCAATTGTACATTTTTTTTACTCTTTATGCTACTAATAGGCATTTTATAGAACTTAGGTATTTTAAATCTGCAATATTTTGTTATTTAGCTTTAATACAGTATCAAAAATGTACTGTTCAAGTGACACTATGTGGAAAGTCAGGATTGATCAAAACAGGGAATAGCTCCGGAAGCTATCTAACCCTTTCTATAAGACTCATTAACAAAAGTTGTTTTTTTTTTTTTTTTTAATTTATTGGGGTGACAATTGTTAATGAAATTACATAATTTCAGATGTCAAATTCTGTATTACATCATCTATAAATCCCATTGTGTGTTCACCACCCAGAGTCAGTTCTCCTTCCATCACCGTATATTTGATCCCCCTTACCCTCATCTCCCTCCCCCCACGCCCCTTACCCTCTGGTAACCACTAAACTATTGTCTTAACAAAAGTTTTAAGGCATAAATGAAAGAGTAATCTCTCTAGGATTTGTTTGGGACCTTCATAAATGCCCTTCCATGTGGCTTTTTAAAATTGGGTGAGGAAGCAAGAGGGATAGGGTAAGAATAACGAAGATATGAATTCATCAACCAAAACAGAAGAAACAGTACTGTAGTTGGAATATTAATTCTCAGTTCCTGTAGCAGCAGATTGATAGATGAAGCATAAAGCAAGACCAGATGCTGTGGTATCCAGGATGCACTTGGCTTCCTATCCTTTAGAACCTGGAGCATTTTTTGCTGTAAGTAGGTCACTTCCTTGCTCTCGTTTACCTGATTCTAGAAAAATGCCCTTGAAAGTATTTGGAAAATAATGTGGGCTGGGGTTTAATATTTTAAAAATGAAGATTGAATAAAACCTTTTTCCCCTGTTTCTCTGTTAGCCAGAATGACTTGTAACCTTGGAGCATAAGTAAAACTAACATGGACAAGAAAAATTTGAGATCCTTTACTCTCTAAGCACAAGCACACTAAAATTATGTCCATTCTGTTAGCCCCCATAATGCACTGTACTTAGCACTAGCATAGTACTCATCTCACAGAATTATAATTGAGGTTTAAGTTTCTGTATTCTCCTATCAGATGTGAACTTCTTGAGAAAACAGGATGCCTATGACAGAGGAGGGGCTTAACAAGTGTAGTAAATTGATTTTTGCCCCCAAATCTGACATATTTAATGGTCTTTTCAGGTCCCGTTCCTATGGATTTAATGTGATATTGAGGAAGGAAAGACAAGGGTCCAAAGATAGAACATGTGGAATCAAACCGTTTTACTGACCACAATTCTGTTGCCCTGTCATGACAGGTTTGTTCCTGATGTGTCCACCAGAGACCAGTCCCATCACGGTGAGTCTTGGTATCCACAGGGTTTAATAACATGGACATTGCTGCCCAACAGACCTGGGTTTGAATGTAAGTCATATCTGTTATTTATTAGCTCTATGACTTTGGACAAGTTATTAAACTCTCTAAGCCTCATTTCCCTCATCTTTAATATGGGGACAATAACGATCCACATGCCATAGAGTTTCATTGAGAATGAAATGAAACAGTGCACATAAAGTACTGAGCTCTATGCCTGGCTCTTAACAAGTGCTCAATAAACATGCATTGTAATAACTGATGATATTTTCTTTATCCCATGAAGTAATATTCTCTCATTTCCAGAAGTCTGTAAGGACAAAGATTCCTTCACATCTCCTTAGTGTTTGCCTGAGGACTTCTCCTCTCAAGTTTTCAACCATGGCATCTTGTCTGGGAATGTTTCTCTTCTCTGACTTGTGAAGAGGCTATGCCTGTCTCTTTGACCTCTTGGTTCTCTCATTCTCAATCTTATTACATCCCTCTGGCTGAGTCTAACTGTATGATAGTTATATAAAACCTGTAAGATTCCATCCTTATGAGCCCCAGACAATTAAATTTAAAATACTGATCAATTTATGATAATGATCTGTATATTTCTTAGTTCACTGCAAACCATCATTAATATTGACTGTTGTTCCCGTCTGTCTAATAACAGCTATGTTTTTGACCTTACAGCTCTTTTTCTCATGGAGTTCTGAAGACTAAAACATCTTGTAAAAATGCAAGTCCTTATAGAGCTATTGATTTTTTTAAATCTAGAGGTTTATCTTATATTTCATTCTCATTTATTATTTGTTTAGGGAAAACTTCCTTACTTAGGCTGCTGTGTGGGTTTTGCACAAAAGAAAGATATTAGTTCAATGGATGAAAGTGAGATGCTGAACCAGATTTGAGATTTTACAGATCGATACTTTGCAAACTATAACCTTCTTATTACCCTTGAGAACTATCGTAACATCTGAGCTGCAATTCCTCATATGAAATTTAATTCATGTGAGCACAACACATTTTTTAAAGTATTTACTATGTGCAACTCATGGAAATGCTCCTAAAATTGAGGGAGTTTTACTGAACAAAACAAATGATATGTCCTCTTCGGAGACTGAGCGCCTGGCCTTCAAAGGCAAAGGCCAGAGCAAAACTTGCTGATTTTAAATATTTAAGAATTAAATATCAAGGGCATTTGAGATCTTGCTTCCATGCATGTTGTCAGTTTGGGTCAAATAAACTCTTATAAAAATTTTCTAAAAAAAGGAAAAGAATTAAATATCTACTAGACCTTCTTCTTTCACCTAAAAGAGAAAGAGGCCCAGCAGTAGTGGACTAGAAGCCAACGTTGAAATCACTCTCCCTACCTTTCTGTTGTCAGTGTTTCTGGAACCAGAAAAACAAAACAAAGGGGTCAGAAAGAAAGAAAAACAGCAAAACCTGTAACTTGAGTTACTGAAGAGCAGGAAACAAATCAAGTATACTAAGTTCGCAGTGCTCAAAGTCCCATTCAACTTCACAATAGTATACATGATAGAGTTTCACAAACCTTTCCACTTTCTAGTCTGCTGCTTATTACCTTTAAATACCAGAACCATTCTGAGCTTTGAATGCCTGAATAAGGCCCAGTGCCAGAGGTATGCCCCACACCCATTTCTTTATGTCTCTGAGTTCTCATCTAAATGAGGAATCACAAAAGGGGATAGGAAAGGAAAGGAGACAGAGAGGTTGACACCCTAACAGTGTTCTCTATCTCTATGGTGTTTTGCAAAATCCTCAACAGATGCTAATGATTCTTCACCTACTAAAAGAGTCATTAGAATTCTGTCTACCCTGTTTAGCCAAAAATAAGACCTAGCCAGACAATCAGCCAGACATGCATATTTTGGAGCAAAAAATAATGTAAGACCCAGTCTTATTTTACTATAAGACCGGGTCTTATCTAACATAATAGAATATAAAGACCGGCTCTTACATTAATTTTTGTTCTGAAAGATGCATTAGAGCTGATGGTCCGGCAAGGTCTTATTTTCAGGGAAACACGGTTGCTATTCTCAAACCCCTGGCTGGACAGTGTTCCACCATCCACATTCTAATCCATCCATCATTGAGTCCTTCTTAACACTATATAACTGGCTTTCCAGAGTTTATTATTATGTTGTGGAGAGTAACAGTAGGAGACCAGGCCTGAAAAACCATGCCCTTCTTTTCTGGAAAGACCAGATGGCTACTAAGAATGTTCCCAAGGCTTGCCAAAAAGATACCAGTGAGAAAGCAAATACAAGAAAGCATTAAATATCGATACAGAAAGGGCTGCCTTAAGAACTTTACAAAAAGACGTGTGGTTAATATAAAATAAACCCCATCTTCCACAGCAGTAATAGCTTTCAGTATATGAGCTCGTGAACACCTGAGGGAGATGATGCTTTTCTGTTTTATTGGCAATTTTATTGTTTTATTCCTTGAACTTGCCTTGAAAGTTTTATCTAATATAGTACTTTTTAGGAATGTAATCATCATCAGTTGGTGAGAGATTGCTATAACAAATTCTGAAAATACTTACATAGATTCTCATGAATCAATTAGCCAAAGAAGAGTAAAGAGGTAAGGACATAGGTTTATCTCTACTACTTAATGTGTTTTATTTGCTACTTTTATAAGAGAAAAAACAATTTTCTCTTTGTTTTTTAAATCTCATTCTTTGGGAAGTAAATTCAGGAGTAAGAAACTCCATACCTATTCCTCATAGTCCAATTTATTGTTATTTTCATTGCCTATTGACATACTAAGTGGTATGTAAATTTGGGACTCATCTCTCTCACAGAAGTAACAAACCACCATTAAGAAAAAAGAGACACATGCATCTTTTCCCTTAATAAAGATACCTGCTCCAGTGTGACAGATATGATTAGGGACCATTTAGGTATGTGGAGGAAGATAGAATTTCATGGAGTCACACTCTCAGGATTGAAAGGAATATTAAATGTCATTGAATCTTCATCCAAAGGCATTGTGGAATTGTAGCAAGAATGTGTGCTGTGGGATTAAAGGACCTAGATCAAATCATAGCTTTACCTCTTAGTAGCTGTGTGTGTTGGGCAATTTATTTAACCTTTCTGAGCCTTAGTTTCCTCACCTATAAAATGGTAATGGTGACTACTGCATTAAAGAGTTGGTGAGAGGATTGGTAATGCATGTAAAGGACCTGGGACAAACATAATAAGCATTTAGTAAAATGATTGTTGTTACCATAATTGTCTCACCAACTGGTCATGAAGCTTATTTGAACATCCCTGGTGACAGGGAATACACTAACTGCTTAAGTAGCCCATCTCTTGTTTGGAGAGCTCTTCAGTTAGTTCTTTCTTTTACCGAGCCAAACCTTTTCCCTAGCCAAACCTTTTCCCTTAGAACTTTCATCTGCTGTTCTCATCCTTGCCAGTGGGGCTGCACAGATTAAGTCAGTGTAACTCAATTAAGTATGTAATCTAGAATGGAATATGAGCTTTAAGAATTGTGTGACTAGTGTGAATGCTCAAGTATCAACGCACTTTAGGATCAAACTGGCTTCCTTTTCCTGGCATCCACTCTTTTGATACCTATTGGATTTGCTAGATTAATTAAAACCTTTTCATCATCTTCAGTAGAGCTGTAGCCAAAGCCTGAGTCTCACATGCTGTAGCGTTCAGAGTTTTGAGGGAGATACTCAAGTGCAGAACCATACAATTACATCTTTATCATAATATTTAGTAAACTAGTAAAATTCCATTTGAATCATGCAAATTGAATTTGACTATTTAATCAGTTATGTCGTGTCATGCCTATAAGGTAATGTAACTGACAAATGGACACAAACTTAGTGCATTTTATTTAACAAATACTTATATAATGTTTAATATGTGCCCAGCACTGTTCTAAGCATTTTACATGTGTTAACTCATTTAATTCTCAGGCATAATAACCTTATGTAGTAAGTACTATTATTATTCTCAGATAGGAATCTGAGGCACAGAGAGGCTAAGTAACTTGTCCAAAGTCAAATAGCTAGTAAGTGGCAGAGCTAGGTTTTGAACCGGGCTGTCTAGTTCCAGAGCCTGTATTTATACTTATTATGCCATATTCCCATATTTGTCAAAAATTTAAAAAATTCTGTTACATGGGCCATTAGGGCTCCTTAAAAGCAAGAAAAGCATGATGAATTAGCACTGTTGGATTCACAACCTCCAAACATTATAAAAACACTATTAGAGAATGTCTTTTGAGTTGCTATTCATTTGATTTATGAGACTACAAAATGTTAACTGGAAGCAGTATCTAGCTCCATTCTAAGCAAGACTAGGCTTCTAATAATGTTTCATTTTCTATTTCAACTATATAATTGAGAAGAAATTGATGAATGCCTCTGAATTTTGATCTTCTAATAAGTACTTATTCTGATAAAAATTGTTTTCAAATATCAAAGCATCAATACATCATATTTTAGTTCTATTTTTAAATTAACATGGTAAAATTGACTGTGTGTGCATATGTGCGTGTGTGTACAGTTCAATGACTTTTAATGCAATAGATTCATAAACTGCCACCACAGTCAAGATATGTAAGTTTCATGATACTAAAGAACTCCCGTGTGTTACGTCTTTGTAGTTACCTCCCCAACACCTGGCGACTATGGATCACGATGGTTTTGTTTTCATTAGAATGTCATATAAATTAAATCGCACAATATGTACACTTTTGAGACTGGCTCCTTTTACTTAGCATGCTTTTGAGATTCATCCAAGATGTTGCATATGTCAACAGTTCGTTCATTTTATTGCTGAGTAGTATTCCATCGTAGAGATGTCCATTCACTCATTGAAGGCCAGTTAGGTTGTTTCCAGTTTTTTATAATTATGAATAGAGCTGCTATAAACGTGTGTAAGTTTTCATGTGGGCAGAAGTTTTTATTTCCTTAGAATTAAATGCCCAAGAGTGAGATTGCTAGGTCCTGTGATAAGAGTATTTTTAAATTCATGAGAAACTGCCAAACTGTTTTCCATGATGGCTATACCATTTGCATTTTCCCGAGAATGTATAAGCATTCCATTTGTTCTGCATTCTCACCTTGATATTATCAGTATTTTTTATTTTATGTATTCTCATAGGTATTTCATTGTGATTTTAATTGGCATTTCCCTCATGATTAATGATACCAACATCTTTTCATGAGCTTACTTGCCATTCATTTATCTACTTTGGTGAAACGTCTGTTCAAGTCTTGCTCATTTTAAAACTGGGTTGTTTTCTTACTGTTGAGTTTTCAAAATCCTTTGTACATTTTAGATATGAGGCATTTGTCAATATGTGATTTGCAAATATTTTCTTACAGTCTATAACTTTTTATCCTCTTGCTAGTTTCTTTTGTAAAGTTTTAAATTATGATCAAGTTCAATTTATCAATTTTTGTTGTTGTTTTGTTGTTTGTTTGGATCATGTTTTTAGTGTCACGTGTAAGAACTCTTTATCCTAACCCAGGTCATGAAGATTTTCTCTAAAGGTTTCTTTTGAAAGTTTTGTATTTCACATTTAGATCTATGATATTTTGAATTAATTTTTGTAGAAGGTGTGAGATTTAGGTTGAAGTTCATTTTTAAGTGTATGAATGCCCAATGGGTCCAACACCATTTGTTGAAAAGACTATTCTTTGTGTCTTTCTTAAAAATCAATTGGCCATATTTGTTGGGATCTGTTTCTGGGCTGCCCTGTTCTGTTCCACTGATCTAAATGACTATGCCCTCATCAAAATCATGCTGTCTTGCTTCATCTAGCTTTATATTTATAGTACAACTTAAAAATCTGGTAGGGTCATTCCTCCCATTTTATTCTTCTTTTTCAAAGTTATTTTGGTTTTTCCAGTTCCTTTGAGTTTCTATATTAATTTTAGAATCAGCTTTCCTGTATCTACAATAACTCTGCTGGGTTATCTAATGGAATTGAGTTACATCTATGTATCAGTTTGGAGAATTGAATTCCTGTCCTGAACACAATATGTTTTTCCATTTACTTATGTCTTCTTTGATTTTTTTTTATTAGTGTTTTGTAGTTTTCAGCCAAGTGGGGCTTATCCCAAAAAGGCAAGGCAGCTTCAACATTTGAAAAATCAATGTAATATAGATCTTATTCATGTTTTGTTAAATTTATTTCTAACTGTTTCAACATTTTTGGAGCTATTGGAAATGAAATTGTTTTTAAAATATTAATTTCAGTTGTTCATTGCTGGTATACAGATATAAAATTATTTTTGTGTTTTTACCTTATGTCCTGTGACTTTACTTAGTTCTAGGAGGAGATTTTTTTTGATCACCTCTTTTGGTTTCAATTATGTCACCTGCAAATAGAGACATTTTTATTTCTTCCTTTCCAATCTGTATGTCTTTTATCTTTTATTCTTGCCTTATTATACTAGCTAGGAATTCTAGTATAATGTCAAATAGCAATGGTGAGAGAAGGCACCCTTGCCTTGTTCCTGACCTTTGGGGGAAAGCATTCAGTCTTTAACTACTAAGTATGATCATAGATATTGGGTTTTTTTGTACATGATCTTTATGAGGTTGAGGAAGTTCCCTTCTATCTTAGTTAGCTGAGAATTTTTTTTAAATCTTGAACGGATGTTGAATTTTTCAATGCTATTTCTGCATCAATGTATATGATTTTGTAGTTTTTATTCTTTAGTCTATTAACATAGAGATTACATTGATTTTTCAAATGTTGAAGTTGCCTTGCCTTTTCAGGATAAGCCCCACTTGGTTGTAATGTTCTTTAAATACTTCTGGGTTTAATTTGCTAAGGTTTTGTTTGATTTTTATATCAATGCTTATGAGAAATATTAATCTATAGTTTGCTTATACTCTCTTAGTCTGGCTTTGGTATCAGGGTTTTATAAAAATGAAGTTGGGACGTGTTCCCTTCTCTTCTATTTTCTGGAAAAGTTTGTGTAGACTTGGTATCATTTCATCTTTAAATGTTTAATAGAATTATACAATATAACCATTTAGGCCTGGACAAAATTTTTAAGAGGATTTTAGCTATGAATTCAAATTCTTTATAGTTATAGGATTCTTCAGGTAATCTACTTTTTCCTTGATAAGTTTGGTAGTTTTTTCTTAAGAAATGAATTCATTTCACCTAGGTTGTCATATTTATGCATGTAGAATTGTTTATAGTATTCCCTTATCCTTTTAATATCTACAGGGTCTGTAGTGATATCCTTTCTTTCATTCCTTATATTGATAATTTGTATCTTTTCTTTGTTAACATAGATGAATTTTATTGAGGTTTATGAATTTAATTGATCTCAAAAAGAACTGGTTTTTCATTTCATTGATTGTTCTGTATTAATTTTCTGTTTTCATTCATTTCTGCCCTAAGCTTTTAAAAATTTCTTCCTTCTGTGTGATTTGGGTTTTTGTGCTCTTTTTAAAAAGTTTTTTAAAGATCAGTGATTTGAGACCTTTCTTCTTTTTTAATATAAGCTTTTAATGCTATGAGTTTCCCTCTAAGCACTACTTTAGCTGAATCCCATAAATTTTGATATGTTGTGTTTTCATTTTCATTTAGTTCAGAATAATTTTATATTTCCCTTTTGACTTCTTCTCTGACTCACGGATTATTTAGAAATGTGTTGGCTACAAATGTTTGGAGATTTTATTTATTTATTTTGTTATTTAATTCTAATTTAATTCCATTATGATTGAAGAGCATACTTTGTATGATTTCAATTCTTTCACATTTTCTTTCACTGGTCCTATGATCCAGGATTTTGTCTGTCTTGGTGAATGTTCCATGCACATTTAAGATAATATGTATTCTGCTATTGTTGGATGAGGTAATTTAAATATATCTATTGGGCCCAATTGGGTTGATAGTATTGTTTAGTTCTTCTATATCCTTGCTGATTTTCTCTTTACTAGTTCTATCCATTACTGAGAGAGGAGTGTTGATGTTTCCAAATAGAATTATGGATTTGTCTGTTTCTTCTTTCAGTTCCATCGGTTTTTGATTTCTGCATTTTGTCATGTCTTTCTTTATCTGATAATTTTCTTTGCTCTGAAGTCTATTTTGTCTGGTATTAATATAGCTACTCCTGCTTTATTTTAATTAGTGTTCACCTGGCATATATTATTCTCTTAAAAATTTTTAACATATCCAATATCAATATGTTGGAATTGAGGTTTTTTTTAGATAGTACATATCTGGGTCATGTTCTTTGTATCCATTCTGCCAGTATGTGTGATTTAATTGGTATGTTCAGATCATTTCCGTTAATGTACTTATTAAAGTATTTGCATATAGGTATACCATTTTACTTTTTCATTTGTTTCCTTTTTAATTTTTTTTTTTCTCTATTTCCCCCTTCCTCACTTCATTTGGTACATTTGAACATTTTATTAGAATTTCATTTTATCTATTGTGTTTTTGACTATATGTCTATGTAAAAAAATGTTTCAGTGTTTGTTCTTGGGATTAACGTATGAATATTTAATTTGCCACAATCTACTTGGAATCAAAATATTTTACCACTTCAAATGGAATATAAAAATCTTCCCATCATTTAGATCCCTTTACCCTCACATGTCTTTATGTTGTAGTTGTCTTGTGTGTTGCAGTTGTGCATTGAAAAGCCCATCAGACAATGTTGTCATTTTTGCTTTCAAATGTTAAATGTATTTTAAGGAGCTCAAGAGAAGAATAGTCTATTATATTTACCTAGATATTTATCTGTTGTTCTTCCTTTATTCCTGGTGTTCCAATGTTCCTTATGGTATAAGTTTCCCCCTTATGTAACGAATTTCCTTTAGTAATTCCTTGGAGTAGGTTTGCTGGCAATGAATTCTCTTTTTCTTCTCTGAGAATGTGTTTATTTAAGCTTTATTCATGAAAGATATTTTTGCTGGATTTAGAACTCTGGGTTGACAGGAGTTTTTGGTGTTTTGTTTAGTTTTGTTTTGTTTATTTTGTTTTTTAGCCCTTTAAGTTGTTCCACTTCATTCTACCTATCCTCTATGGCTTCTGATGAAAAATCTTCAGTCATTTGAATTGTTCTCCTTCAATGAGTTTATAATCAACTTTATGTGTTACTTTCCTGAGTTCCTCCCTCTCCATGATCTCTGATACTTTCTGATTCCCCGGTCTTCCTGTTTTAAACCTACAGCCAAAAAGCTAGTGCTTCAGTTATCTTGCTCTACTGCGTACTTTCTGGGACTGTGACATGTCCACGGCCAATCAGTAGAAGTATAGAGAGAAATAATGCAACTGGCATTCTGCGCACCCTCGTTGGGCCACAGCTTCTTCATAGAGGAAGGTTTCCCTCCGTCAGAAATTTTGATTCCTATGGGCCCCCACTGCCATTGCTGTCATTGCCACTGCTTGACTGCCAGCATTTCTTAGGGCCCGGGGCACTAGGGAACAGGTGAAAGAACAAAACCTATCAGATTTCTCTGACACTCTCTGAGTATTAAGAGATGCTTCCTTGCTCGTTGAGTAAAAACTGAAAGGCGTCTCTTAGAGTTTTCTCTTTCTGTGTCTTGGTGCCCATTCTGAGTTTCAGGCTGCCTTAGGTCTAGAGCAGGGGATTCTGGTGGGGTGAAAAAGCAAAACAGGAAATTCATTGCTGAATCAGTGGTGGTTTGAATTCTGGTCTTCCTCCCCAGTCCACCTGCTACTATTTACTTTCCAGAGTCCTCAAATAGCTGTTCCATGTGTTCTATCTAGGATTAATAGTTACATTCAGTGAGAAAGACAGAGTGAGGTATGCTTACGAGTATATCATCTTACCCATGACTGGAACAATATAGCATGTTTTAATTGCTGTAAAGGACTGAATGTTATTGTCCCTCCACAATTCATATATGTTGAAACCCTAACCCCCATAAGATGGTATTTGGAGATGGGACTTTGGATGACCAGCTTAGATGAGGTCATGAAGATGGGGCGCTCATGGCGGGATTAATGCCCTTTTAAGAAGAGATACTGGAGCACTCACTCTCTCTCCTTCCCTCCCACCCTGCCATGTGAGGACACAGCGAGAAGTTGGCTCTCTCAAACCAGTAAGAGAGATCTTACCAGGAACTGAATTAGCCAGCACCTTGACCTTGGACTTCATAGCCTCCAGAACTGTGAGAAAATAAATTTCTGTTGTTTAAGCCATCTAGTTTGCCGCATTTTATTATGACAGCCTGAGCTAAGACAATTGCCAAAATATTGATGAAAAAAATTCATGGCACTACATACTGTGTTACTCTTCCCAGTTCAATCACCACATTTATTCATAGTTCTACCTGAACATATTTTTCACAAGATCTTTTTTTTAGCAATTTATATTTAGCTGAATATCCACACAGAAAAAGAAACAATCCCCCCAAACTAGACTGGTAGCTTTAGTGATCCGAATAATTATTTTGTTGTTTAGTTATAACACCTCAAATATAGATTTTGATAGGTCCATGTTTTAAATTAATTTAGTGCTTGAGTGTTTGGTCTCTGGTACCTTTGACTAAATTTACTTAATATTTTACTGTAAATAATCTCAAGGCTAAGTGATCTAGGTTCTCTTTGGGCTAATTCTTTTTGTTTTTTGTCTTTGAGAGGCTTACTTCAAAGAACATATGGTAAGAAGCCCACAGTCTATTTTTTTCACTTACAACATGATAAATATAAGAAATGAGAGTAATGCTGAATAAATACTCACATAATTGAGTGGAAGGAAGATAAAGAATTTTGCTTATTTTTTGCAGATAATAGTTTTAAGTAAATTCATATATGAAAATAAACAAAACACTAGTAATTCTTGACCATCAAAAATGAAGGGCAAGTCCTCATAATTGGAATGGAACTAGGCTAGGACTAGGCTATTGTCTCAAGTGGGCCGAAGATTCTAGAATAGGATCAGTGAGCTTTAAAGTACCTTAGGCAATTTCAAGTTATGCTCTATTGCTGTCCACCAGATGGACTTCTTTTCTCTCCCCCACTGATCTTTTCTATCTCATCCATTCCTTTTTCTTTTTACTTTCTTCATAACATTTTAGTCCATGAACTTGGGTTAATCAGTAGACCAGGATTTAAAGAAGCTGCTGACCCTTAAAGGGAGTGCCTTCTCTTTATACACCTCAATCTCCCATCTTTTCCTTGTATGCTTGCTCCATTCCCTTTACTATCCCACCTCTTCATATTGTCCTTTAGCTCTGACACTATTGGCCAGAAGACGTGATTTAACTCTGCTTGGCTCACTTGAGAATAAATTTCCCCTCCCATACTAAAGTTTTATTAAAGCATCACATTGTCCCAGAGTTAATAAGGATAATTTGTGAAACTAAGTCTCAGTTGTGATTTGGCTGCTTCCATCTTAGAGAAAATTAAAAGAGAAATATTAGAAAATAATAATTTTGTCAAAATTTGTTTGAAAAAGAAAAGTTAGCTTTGAATAAAATTAGGAGTCTACCTTCTGGGGAATTTTGGTTATTTATGCTGTAACTGCGGAAGAGGTACATTACTTACTGTATTTACTTTTCCAACTAAAAAGCCTTCATAAACCTTTATTTATCCCTTCAGGATACAATATTAACTAAATCTAATATTTCTGTTGTTGATGTTCCCTTTGGGAAACAAAAGATGGAAATAGTGATTAATGTCTTTCTTGAGAATATCTAATACCAAAGAATAGAAAGGAAAGGATTGTATAACATGACATGTTAATGTAATGCAATATGTGGCTGATACTATCATCTAAGGATTATATAATATCCAAATGATAAGTTCTACTTGTATGTTTACGTATGTGTTTGAAAAAGTGTGTAATCTTTTAGTTACTGAGTTTATAAATACTAACTGATTGTCTAACTGAAAATGCCTAAAAACTACTAGGCATTTTAAGAAGTACAAAGGTTTTAAGAAGTACAAAGGTTTACACAAGAATTGTTTTGTAACCTCCAAGAAACTTCAGTGGGAAGTGGGAGTAGCTTCACTGAAGTGAAAACTGAGATGTTCTTAGGAGTCGTCAGGGCTTAAACTAGAGTGTCTAGAGGAAGTTTTGATTCTAAGTGTTACTGTACCTTCTGACAACTGTGAATGAGGCTGGTTCTTGGGAAGCTCGCACTGGTTTGTTCTTTGCACAATTCAGCTGGGATTAGCATCCTTCTAGTTTGTGAGAGATGTTATCCAGGAAGCTATCTAATCCATAGGGAAGGTGACATCTCCTGATCCTGGCCCCCACAGAGAACTTTGAGTGGGTGGGAAAGAAGGCTGTGTGCATTGTTGCCCATGTCATAATGTTGAACATATGAGTTAAGAGAAGCATGTGTCAGGTCAATGTGATGGGAGCATTTCTTTACCAAGCCTGACACTAGAGTGACTCAGAGGCTAATGCAGCTTATTTAAACTCTTAATTGAAACACTGGTATGATGTAAGATTATATCAATAAAAGAGATACAGTTATTCAAAAAGTACTATTTGTTGGGGACATCTTGAAGGACTGGGAGAATCCTTATTTTCCCGTCATTTCCGATCTTGCACTTGGTCATAACTATTCATCATTCATCCAGCATTTACTGAAAGTTTACCATATGTCAAACAATATGGAAGGTGTTAGAAATGGCAACAAGGAAAGTATCATTGAATAAGATCCAAGTGATATAATCCTCACTCAATCCCCTAACAATTCTGTTAGGCAGGTACTATTATTATCCCCATTTTACAGATGAGGACACTGGGAGACAGAAAGATTAAGTCATTTGGCAAAGATCTTAAAACTGATAAATGGCAGAGCAAAATTTGAAAGCAGATAACCTGCATACAGAAATGGTGCTTTTAGCCTCCATGCTAAATAGTATCTCAAGAAATTTATAATCTGAATATACATCCTTTCCTTTCAGGGGAAGGCAGTGGGGGAGTATTGTATAGGGAAGCAAAAAGTGACTCAGGTGAAGTGTTTCTTGTAAAATAACACCAAAAGTGTCTGACTCAAGAAATGCTTCAATCTGTATTCCAAATAGAAGAATGGAGTAATAGGAAAGCATTAAATGTAGTAAAAAGTTTGAAATATTTATCAACAGATGGCAATCTAGTTTAATTTTATATCCAAGTGTAAACCCTGCATCCTCCTTTTACATACACATTTTGAGAATCAATGAATACAATCAATCAGATAACACTTTCTCCTTTTGGTAGAGGTACTTGTATGAAGGCTACTTCACTGGAGCTTTGGACCTGTATGGGCATGTCAATTTAACTGATGACATGGATCTACTGGGAGAGTACTTTCAGAATACTGGGAACCTTAGAGAGAACATTCCTGAAGGTGGAAAATTGCAGAAATGATAATAAAGCCTCAGCTGTTACAGGAGAGAGATGATTTCAGTTCTTGTGTTAAAGAAGCAGTATAGGGTCAAATTGTAAGAAATACATAAAATGTATTTCTGTAAATCATGCCTGTTGAACATTTAGTGGTAGTATGTAATCAATAATATTTGGGTCACAGAGCTCACCCAGACTGTCCTTATAGGAACATATTTGCAGAGCCCTAAGAGAGAAAATATAAATATGCCAGGGGTCTTCATAAGACCTTACATATGCCCTTTAATGATCCTATCCATTTCTAAATGTTATTAACAAATGTTAGTGCTAATAAGTGTCTGTAGTTATTATTGCTCTTGTTACCTCCCCATTTTATATTATCGCTAATTTTATATTGGGATCTGTGGGAAAAAGGATTTAATTTCAAACTTTTCAAATATTAAAGTACATTTCTCTAAACGGAAAGAGGAGAATGCAATTTATATGTATGGGCATCCAACTAATTGTCAGTACTGGGCATTATGGATTTTGCTTTCTAATAGAATTGAGCTCCTGAACTGTGATTTTATTATCATAGACTTAATTTCGTGCTAGGAGTCACTTCCTGCTTATCTCACCATTGGCTACTTGCTAGCTCACTGTTTCTTCTATTTATCCTTCCGATGAAAGTGAATAAGTACTTTACTTCCTCTTTCTAGGCAAGTAGAGATTTCAAAAAGATGATGAAATCTTTTTCCTTCTCATTGGTCCTTTGGCCCTTTTAATCTACCCTCCACTCCCAGCAGGGGTAGTCATTAAAATGCCTCAGACAACTGTGGAGCATTTATGAACATAACTGTGATATGATCATGTTACACACCCATTCAAAGTTCTCGGCTTCAGGGCCAAGGTTTGGATGATGTCACAACAGCTTATGGACTTCCTGCTTCCTGAACTGGTTTCTTTGTTGTGAGACGATAGGATATGAGAGAATGAGCCCACTGCAAAGCTCAGGATTGGATTTAACTAAGGTCTGATAAATCTTAAGATATTTCCATATTGATGAATTGATCTAATTTATTTCTTTTCACCAGTGTATAATATTTCATCATATAAAAATATAAAAACATCATGTTTTCTTTACCCACATTGTTGTACATTTAGGTTCTTTCTAACTTCTTGCTATTTCAAGTAATGTTACCATGAACATTCCTATATGTTTTCTATGCACATGTATGAAAGTTCCACCGGAGTAGGGGTCTTTAAACTTTTTGGTTAGCTTACCCCACAAACAATTTGGAAAAGCTTTTTCTCCTTCTATACATTTTAGAATTAAAATTAATTTTTTTCATTATAAATTTAAGTAGTTGTCAAGGAAGTAATTTCCTTGTAATGTAAACGTTAACTTTAAAAGTAGAATTCTTAAGTGCATGCAATGGAATACAAATACCATAGTGATTTGATACTCACCATTACTCATCAAAACATCAACAACACAAACAGCTCTTCTTGTACAGTGGGGAATTTCACGTCACTCCTTTTTTTTGGACTTGAATTTTTTCCCCCACAGATTTTTATCTAAATGTATTATATATTATGTGTGAATATCTTTTATCGGTCACTTTTATATCTCTCTGAAACAAATTTTACATAGAAATTTAAATTAAATTATGTAAAATTCCTTTGACCATACGACTCCTAAGGGTTAAAAATTTTTCTGAATTGAGTTATCATTAAATATTTTTAGGGGGCCGGCCCGGTGGCTCAGGCGGTTAGAGCTCCCATGCTCCTAACTCCAAAGGCTGCCGGTTCGATTCCCACATGGGCCCAGTGGGCTCAACCACAAGGTTGCTGGTTCAATTCCTCAACTCCCGCAAGGGATGGTGGGCAGCGCCCCCTGCAACTAAGATTGAACACGGCACGTTGGTCTGAGCTGCCACTGAGCTCCCAGATGGCTCAGTAGGTTGGAGCATGTCCTCTCAACCATAAGGTTGCCGGTTCGACTCCCGCAACGGATGGTGGGCTGTGCCCCTTGCAACTAGCAATGACAACTGGACCTGGAGCTGAGCTGCGCCCTCCACAACTAAGATTGAAAGGACAACAACTTGACTTGGAAAAAAGTCCTGGAAGTACACACTGTTCCCCAATAAAGTCCTGTTCCCCTTCCCCAATAAAATCTTAAAAATATATGTATTTTTAGTTCATAATTGATCGGTTAAATAATTTTAAATATTGATAAGTATTTAACAAAAAAGAAATCAGTGGTCCTTTTAAAAATTTGGTTTGTATATCATAAATGAATTTTACTTTTTTCTAGGAGATACGTTCAGCTTCAATTTATCCCTAGTTTTTGCTTTTATATTGTAAACACAAAGGAATATTATTCAGATAAGTAATAGATGACAATTGGAAAAAATTGTTTTAGTGATGTCACTCACTTTTTGAAAGCTTTCGAAATTATATGCTACACATCACTCAGTAATTTTATTTTTAATGATTTACCAGGGACCATTGAATAGGTCTTCTTTCAATTTACTAGAAAACAAGTAATGTTGAACAATATAATGTTCAAAAGTTTTGTAGGTCAATAGAATCATTCAGATTCTCAACACCAATATTATTTCAGATTGTCTCTTTAGTCCCTTGCATGTTTTTACACTTGGGGCAGCACATTGTTTTAGCATTCAGATGGAGAGAGGTATACCTTTCTCTTCTAAAGTGGTTGAAAGGTCTACTGTAAAAGGGTAGGGACTAGGAACTATGAAAGCCACTCAACTATACTGGTTCTCAGGTAAATCACATGTGGGAGGGAATATAGAGAGAGGTTAAAGATCTGACTTAATTCAGTTCTCTAGTTTGAAGACCACTACTCTCCGGTTTATACTCAAAGTAGAATTGCTAGTGTTGCATCTTCTAAGCTGTGTGACTGGTTCACTGGACCCACATAACTGAAGACATTGCTACACCTCTCAAGGACCCGAGAAAAGTCCCTCTGAATGTCCATCTACGTGAGTCATGGGAGTTTTCTAACTTTGGGAAAATCCCATGGTCACTTTATTTAAATAACTGGTGACCAATGAGTAGCAACCCATCAGAGTTCTATGAGACACTTAATATTTTTTTCTGTAATTTGCTTTATGACAACCTCTGGAAGTATTTTTATTCATGGCTTTCTTTAAAGGGCATCCTTAGTCTACATCAACCAAGATGGTACAAAGTCAGCACTGTACTTGGTTACGTTCTGTGTCCTGAAGCAAAAATACCTTTACTCTCTGTTAGTTGCAGAATAAATAGATGTCTAGTGGAGAAGATTATTAGAAATATTGTATGCAGTTTGGGAGAACTAGAAATTAGGATTGCTTTACCTAGCTTCTGATAGCAAACTCAAGCCAAGGAACGCCCCCAAGGTAAGTAAGCTACTACTAAGGAGCAAAAAATTTCTGGTTTTCAAATTTCTGGATGTAGTTGCAAAGGACTGTACATTTCAAAAATAGAATAATAGCCATTCTCAGGCAGGAGAATGATACTTGACAGACTGAGAAGATTTTAAGTGCCAAATTCAAATCATAAGGAAAAATTAACTGGTTAATAGGACAAATGCCTCTACATTGTGAAATAAACAGGATTCAAAACACAGACGATCCTATTTTTACAGTTAGAAGTTATTTTAAAAATCATAAAGACAACAAAATATATTTCATGGTTAGCAAGTCCATCAGAACACATTAATAATACGGCACATCTTAATTAAGACCTCCCTCCTACCTGCTTCAACTGGTGATACAGGAAAGGGGTGATTCCATGGGCTATAGCAGCCAGTGGCCTGGGACTGCACTCTGGGAGACAGTCGAGCAGAGGTGCTATGTCCAGGAAAGAAATTTCAGGTAAGAGTATAAGTCAGAGCTAGGTAAATGATGGGTTCCCCACCCTCTTTAGAAAATAGACTGTTTCTATCCACTAACTTTCTCCCAGTTCCCCAACTTCAGGAAATTTATGTTAATGATTTGACGTAGTCTCAAATTAAGTTTTAATACCATGACCTTTGCTTACAGACCTCCTTTTCCTCTAGGGTTTCCTGAAATGTAAAACATGTATGTTGCGTAAAAAATGCAATGCATTTAAGTAGAATTAAGCAGCAAAAATCCACAAAAGAGATCTCTTCATTGATTGTATTTAGGAAAGATAAAATTTCTCTTTTAAGCTAGGTCTGACAATGTTAGGTTTTCTCATGGTATTTTTTTCTGATGTTCCTACCAGATCAAAAAACCTAAATCGCAACGTGAGTATCTTTTGAACTTGTTAATCCTAAGACATTGTTAATAAAATAACGTAATTGGTCAGGTCTAGAACTGCTTTACTTTATCATTAAGTGGAACCATGGAACTAAACAGTGCCCTGCCATTGGGCCACTAAGGTTAGGTTTTTAAAACAATTATTATCATTAGTTTCAGGTGTATAAAACAACATAATGATTAGACATTTACACCCCTCACAAAGTAATAACCCCACCAAGTCTACTATTCCTCTGACATCGTATATAGCTGTTACTATACCATTGATTATATTCCTTATGCTGTACTTTACGCTCCGTGACCGTGTGTGTGTGTGTGTGTGTGTGTGTGTGTGTATTTAATTACAGTTGATATTTGATATTATTCTACATTAGCTGCAGGTGTACAACAAAGTGGTCAGGCATCTACACAATCTATGAAGTGATCCCTCCAATAATTCCAGTGCCCATCTTGCACCTTACGTTATCTATACAACATTATTGATTATATTCCCCATACTGTATTTCACATCCCCGTGACTATTTTGTGATTACCAATTTGTACTTTCGAATCCCTTCACCTTCTCCCCAATCTCCCTACCCCCCTCCCATCTAGCAGCCATCTGTTTTTTTCTCTGTATCTCTGAATGTATTTCTGTTTTGTTTGCTTGTTTATTCTTTTCTTTAGATCCCATATAAAAGTGAGATCACATGGTATTTGTCTCTTGGTCTTTCTCAGTCTGACTTATTTCACTTAGCATAATATTCTCTTGGTCCAAACATTTTGTTACAAATGGTAAGATTTCGTTCTTTTTTTAAAAAATTAAATATAAATTAAAGATACTACATTCATGGGGTTGAAAAATCAAAAAGCATGAAATAACTGCAATCACATACCATGTGAATTATGGCCTTTGGAGTTGTGTAACTTAGCAGTCTTGAAAATGTCATCTTCCTACCTCGTCTCCTAGCCATATCAATTTCTTTTATATTGATACATAGAGGCGAGGAGGAGGAAAATGGGGATAAGACCAAAGAGACTGGCCAGAGAGAGGACAGGAGACAGGAGAGTAGAAGAATGGATGGAAGAGAATTTCTTAGTCTGTTCAGGTTGTTACCACAATATACTACAGACGGGGTGGCATATAAACAATGGGAACTTATTTCTCAGTTTTGGAGGCTGAAAGTCTGACATCAGTTTTTGTGTCTACTAAGGGCCTGCTTCCCAGTTCATAAAGGCCTCCTTCTAGAGGTAACCTCATGTGGCATGGGGAAAGGGGAAGGGAGCTCCATTAGCCTCTTTTACAGGGGCGCTAATCTCATTCATGAGGGCTCTGCTCTGATGACTTAATCACTTCCCAAAGGCCCCAGCTCCTAGTACCATCACCTTGGGGGTCAAGTCTCAACATAAGAATTAGGGGTTGGGGGGTGGGGCAGAAGCATTCAAATCATAGCAGAGGGGAAAGACTGAGTTTTTATACAAAGAATCAGCAACTTTCTACCAGCCCTCTCTTGCAATTGTCTTTTGTGTGTATGTGTATTTGTATACGAATAGAAGAGGAAGAAATGAAAAGAGTAAAAGGAAAAAAAAACACTTATCTGAGGAAGAATAGTAATGAGCCACCAGGAATTTTTAACCACATGTATGTATTAAATAAATAAACTTCTTTGTATTGTTTTTTCTCTTCATATCACTTTCATCTAGTCTTCACCAAGTACATTTTATTATTTTCAGATTTAGGTTTTGGGGGAAAATTCAGAACTGATAGTCATGAACTATTCGTGGAAGAAAGAGAAGCAGGGATTGAGGCCTCTACACCCTTCATACCAGAAACAAACTAACCATTCTCCAGCACAAATTGGCCTGGTGGATTCCAGAATTAAACTTTCTCTCTGCACTGTCTGCTCAGACTGCAAATAGATTAACTGATTTTGTTTTCAATTACCGTTGACATTCAGTATTATTTTATGTTAGTTTCAGGTGTATAGCATAATGGTTAGATATTTATATAATTTATGAAGTGATCCCCCTGATTTGTCTGGTATCTACCTGGCACTATACATAGTTATTACAATATTATTGACTATATTCCGTATGGTGTACTTTACAACCTTGTGACTATTTTTTAACTACTAATTTGTACTTCTTAATCCTTTCACCATTTTCACCCAGCTCCCCAACCCCGCTCCCACCTGGTAACCATAAGTTTGTTCTCTGTATCTATGAGCCTGTTTCTGGGTTTTTTGTTTGTTGTTTTGTTCTTTAGAGTCTACGTATAAGTGAGATCATGTGGTATTTGTCTTTCTCAGTCTGACTTATTTCACTGAGCATAATACCCTCTCGGTCCACCCAAGTTGTTGCAAATGGTAAGATTTCATTTTTTATGGCCGAGTAATATTCCATTATATATATGTACCACATCTTTATCCAATTGTATATTGATGGGCACTTAGGTTGCTTCCACATCTTGGCTATTGTAAATAATGCTGCAGTGAACATAGGGGTGCATATGTCTTTTTGAATTAATGTTTTGGATTTCTTTTGATAAATACTCAGAAGTGGAATTGCTGGGTCATAAGGTAGTTCTATTTTAAAAATTTTTTGAGTAATCTCCATACTATTTTCCATAGTGGCTACACCAATTTGCCATCCCACCAACAGTGCAGGAGGGTTCAGTTTTGTCGCCAACACTGTTGTTTTTTGATTTATTGATGACAGCCATTCTGACAGGTATGAGGTGACACATCTCACTGTGTTTTAATTTGCATTTCACTGATGAGTAGTGATGTTGAGCATCTTGTCACATGTGTGTTGGCCATCTGTATGTCCTCTTTGGAGTTATGTCTATTCAGGTCCTCTGCCCATTTTTTAGTTGGATTGTTTGTTTTAATTGATGTTGAGTTGTTAGATTAACTGATTTTGAGCCCTGCCGAAGATACTGTATCTTCTATGCATGGCACCATTTTTATTGACTCCCACTCTTCAGTAGGTGGCAGTGTTCTCTTCTATTTCCAGTGGCTTTTGGCATTTCCTTACTTTTGGCGTTTCCTTCCTTTCAAAAGAGTATGGTGCCTTTTCTTTTTTTCAGTGCACATGTAACAGCTGCCTCTTTTATATCCATGTTTGGAAGATAATGTCCAAATGATTTTAGGAACTGAGGCAGAGAACCAAATTTGCAATATGCAGCAATTTGTGTTTTCAGTTTTGATCTTTGAGGCTCTGATTCTCATGGTCTAATTTTCACAACAGTTCAGGGCAGAGTGTGAGCACCAGTAATTGTATTGTTTACTTGTTCCCGTCTTTCCCTATTCCAATCCCTGTTTATTGTCTCTACTTAGGCAGTCTTCTTGTTCCCTTCATTCACCAGTGCCCAAGGCTTGAAATTCCATTAAAAGCCATCTCTAGTCAAATTTTTCTCTAATTAACTTTTTTAGTTTTCTATAAAAGTGCAGTTTTATTCCCATCTTTATTTACTGAAGGGATATCAGGAAATTTCCCAGTCTCCAGTCTAGGATCCCTCACTGAGTAGTTGTGTAATCTGCACATGTAAACCCTTTGGGCTTGTTTCTTCGTATGTAAAATGGGGTGGGTGAACTAAGGGATCTTTGAGTTTTCTTGTGTCATAAAATAGTCCGCCACTGCCTTGAATGGTGGTGGGACTGTGGTACTATATGATTATTTCTGGTGGAAATTTTCTTTAAGCAGCAAAAGTCATTAAATAGTGCATAGAGTGAAGAGTAGGTCTAGTGGAGAGAGCTGATTTAGGGAAAGAGGCTACTCAGGGTAAGATACAACCTGTCTACTGTTCAGCATCTCTATTAGCACTTAGGGCAAATATTCTGTGTTTCTATGGTGAGCAGACAACAGACAGCCTTCAATTTAGCCTTCAATACTGGAAATACCTTAGTGTGCTCATTTATTAAAAAATATTAGAGTGGAACTCTCACCCTGGTTTATTTGATATTTTTTGATAGTAGTCAAATTTATTTTTAGTCTTAATTCTGTTGGATGACATCACTTTTTTACCTTAAGGAAATAATGAATGATCATTGTATAAAATTTTCACACCACACAGAAAGCAATAAATGAAAAGAGAAATTCCTCTCCCTCTGAATCCCTCCCTCCCCATCCTGTCCTCAGAGGTAACCAGCATTATCTTTTCTCTTGTTCATTCTTCCAAATATTTGCCATGTATTTATGCAAACACATATACATATATGTATTATCACTTTTGTTTTATTTCACTATTTTGATGACCCCTTTTTGTGACATGTATTGATCCTAGAGTAGAATTATATATGTAAAATACATGAGTAAGAAAATTAAGAGATTACAGGATTAAGGAATACAATAGATAATAAACAGAAAACATTTCAGTTGCTAATCAAATTGAAAACGAATAGTGATGATTCTTAAGTGACAGTCTAGGCAGAATTGAGCATGGAAAATTGTCTGCTCTAAGGTGTCATTTGTAGGGGACAAGGTCATTGTGGTAGATGACTACCAATAATTCCTCCATCTCTCTACATGCTTACTACCAAGAGGTGGAGTCTATTTCCCCTCTGTTGAATCTTGACAGGCTCTGTTACTTGCTTTGGTCAATGGCAAGAATGAGGCAAGAATGATGCTATTACAGTTTTGGCCCTAGAAATGGCAACTTTAGTTTTTGCTGTCTTGGAAGGTAATCACCACGTCTGGCTACCTTGCTGGAGAGAAAGGCCTGCTAGAGGCAGTGTTCCTCTAGAGCAAGGGTGTCCAAATTTTTTTCAACGTTTTTTACCAAGGGCCATATGCGGTAAAATACACAGTCGGGCCACTCACTCGAGGTGAAGTAGTATTGCCTCACCTGGTTTATTTAAGTAAACTAAATATATTTTTGGAATTTGTTGCAGGCCAATTAACAATGGATTGAGGGCCACAGTTGGCCGGCGGCCGCATTTTGTACACCCCTGCTCTAGAGGATAAGAGACGAAGGAGGGAGCTAAGTCTAGCCAGCCCCTAGCTATTCTAGCCACTCTAGCTGAGGCACTAGACATGTGACTGAAGCCATCTTGTATCCTCCAGCTCAAGTCAAGCCACTCCAACAAATGCTACATGAAGTACACACAAGCTGTCACCCCTGCATCCTGTCTGTATTGCAGAATGGTGAGCAAGAAAATGGTTGTTGCTGTTTTACACTGCTACATTTCGGGATAATGCGTTATGCACAGTAGACAACAGAAGTTGATGTCTGAAAGTTGGTTGCTGGCATAACAAAAATCTAAACTATGTAGCACTGGCGTTGGGACTGTGCATTGGACAGAGATTGAAAAGGTGATGAGGGAAAGCTAACCTTTTTCTCTAAAACAATTAGTTTAGCTTTAAAAAATTTTATTTTGAAACATTTTCAGACTCATAGAAACGTTGCAAAAATGACACAGGGTTTATGTATATTCCTCATCCAGTTGACCTAATCTTAATAAATTTCATAGCCATAGAATAATTATAAAAATCAGGAAATTAACATAAAGTACAGACCTTGTATGAAATTAATCAGTTTTTCTAGTGTTGTTTTGTTTTGGTTCCAGGATCCACGACGGGATTCCATGTCATGTGCACTTAGTTGATCTGTCTTCTCAGTCTAGGGAGGAGACTCTTTTTTGGGGGGAGGAGGAGACTCTTAATGGAGGCTATAAGAATAGTGAGGAAATTGGTTTTAGAAGCTAGAAGCTAGAGAATTGGTGTTATGTACTGGCAAAATGGTCGCCAACACTTGTGTGTAGTAAAACACAGAAGATAGAAAATGTACCTAATTCAAAATGAAATACCAAAGTTTCAGTTGGCTTCCATTAGTTATGTAGGATGGTATCACAAGAGTGATGTGTTAAAAAAGGAGCTATTCAGTTTTCCAGCAGAATATAGGGGAAATCTACAGGGCCTAGGAGAGTCTTTTTCACTAGCAAGAGCCTCAAAGTAAGAAATGGTCTCAGGGGCCTGCTTGTAAAATGTGGCCTGAAGGGAAAGATCTAATCAAGATTCTGTATTAAGACCTCTAAAAAATGTAAGATATTGTCTTAGAGACCCCCTTATCTAGACCAAAGGGCTTCTAGGAATCTTAAGGGCAGTCCAACAGCAGCCACCTTAATTAGGCCCAAAGTAGAGGTTTGTTTTTAAAAAAATTAAGTATGTTGCTTTGTGGGCAAGGAGTAAACTCATTAATAAGTGTCATAGAAAACCCACAACATTTTAAAGAGAATTGTATTGATATAACCACCATCAGCTTAGACTAAAGAAGGAAATGGTTCAAAACAATTTTTTTTAAAAAGCCTCTGTGTCCCTAAAGTTCTATAGGCAGGGAGAAATCTGAGGGAGCAATTGAACTGTAAAGGGCAGGCAACTTCTTATGGAAAAGGAAGATTGATTCAGAGGTGATAGATAGCCTGGACCCCTTGAGCAGAGCCAAGAACACTAGATTAGGGAACTACACTGAGGGAGAACAACCAGGCCCTCATGGAGAACCAGATCCTTAGAGTCAGGATGACAATGCTTGGCTGGCTTTCAGAATGCTATGGACTGGTGACTACTATGTGCCTTCCATTGCCCCCACCCTGCCCCCGCCTTTGAACAGAAGTGTCTATTGCAGTGATGCTATCCCTATTTCAGCATTATACGTTGTGTATGTAGCTTGTCGTTTTAGTTCACAGGTCTCCAGATAAAGAGGAGCAGCATCTGAAATACCTCATCCACATCTGGGCCTCATGTATGTGACTAGATTCGGGATTTTAGAGCCAAGGCTATCCAGAATGATAATTTGGGGGGAGGAAGTGAGTGTATTTTGCATGTCTGTGTGTGGGTGTGTATGTGTGAATTTTTGTTTCCAGAGGGTGGATTTCATAGAGTGTTTCCAAATATGACTGCTAATAATTCTTGTCACAGCCACTCCTCCCATTGAGAAGTAGAGTCTCTTTCCTCTCTCCTTGGATCTGGGTTGGCCTTATGACTGTCTTTGGCCAAGAGAACACAATGAAAGTGATATTCTGGAAGTTCTAAACCCTGGCTTTAAGAGACCTTTCAGTTTCCACCTTCTTCCTCTTAGGATCCAGTCACCGTGTAAAGAAGCTTGGGCTGGACCCCTGAATGATGAGCAATCACTCACATGAAGAGAGGGAGGCCCCCAGCCACTTCATTTCCCCTAGCTGAGGTGCTGGACATGTGGGTGAAGCCACTCGGACATTCCATCCCCAGCCAAACTCACAGCTGAATGCAATCACGTTTGACCCCATCTGACATCATGGGGGAGCAGAAGAACTATCCAACTGTGCCCTTCCCAAATTGAAGAATTGTGAGAAAACAAATGATGGTTGTTCTTTAAAGTTGCTACGTGTATGGTGGTTTGTTATGCAGCAATAGATAATTGAAACAGTTATCAAGCTTCAGGGTATTTTCTATTCTTTAACTCTACTCCATAGGCTGTGAAGAGGTTGCAAGTGTTAGAGTAGCAAAGTTTTCAAGGAGACTAAATTTCCTAAGAGCTGGACCTCATATGCCACAATCCTTGTTCTGTTCACAGAGTTTAACATAGTACTGGCACGTAATAGACACCCAAATATTTGTTGAATGAATCATTAAGTAACTGGAGACAAGACCCCATGCCATTTAGAAGACAGGCAAAAAGAAGATACTTTAAATGGAGTCTATCCATTGCATTTTCTTTCTCAAAAAGTTATTCTTTGTTTTTTGAAAAAGTGGTATCTCAGAAGCCAGAGGATGTTGTGAAGAGAAAAATTTATAGGAGTGAGGCAATGGTCAATCTTAATTCTTTTTTAGTGTTCTTCCTGTACATAGACAAATGAGGCTTACTCTGCAAAGCATCTGGTACGTGCCCCAATATCTCCTGGTATATAAAAATTATTACATTTTTCTATTACTGGAAGAGCTAAAAAGCAAAATATGTGTTCTGTAAGGCTAGATTTAGAGTTAATATTAAGGGGACCAAAGTAGAATATCCAATAGTCAATTAGGTTGGAGACTAAAACAGGCAAAGCTGTCTTCTCATACTAGGTCTTCTTTTCTATCACCTTCTAGTCCGAGTCACAATTTCTGAATGCCACTTGGACACAGTAAGTGCCTGGTCTGCTCTGTGGTTCTCCCAGAAGCACCCAGCCCAACTTTTATTTTTGAGTTATAAGTTCATACAGCACACCTCTCTACCGAGATGTGAAAGGAGACATAGGTACCATCTGAAATAGCTCCAGGAGAGATTTAGGACACTCATAGATAATAATGGAGATTTAGGAAGAGCTCATAGATTAATAATGGAAACTTTTCGATTATAGTTACTTATATGTTCCATAGCAATGCCTTCTGGGGAAATGTCTTGGACAAAATATCTTTATTCAAAAAAACAGCAATATTTATTGTAATTAGGATAAATTAGGATAAATGAAATAAGGGGAAAGCCTTTGGACAGTTAGAAGAATGGGGTGGTTTAAAGTCAAACATATAATTGTTACATTTTTCTATTCTGTATTATTAAGAAAACAGTGCTTATACAGATTAAAAATAGAGACGATGGCTTAAAGATGAAAACCATTGACTTAGATCTCTATTTGAAAGGTCAATGTGTGGGAGATGAGAAAGGCACTGTAGTGTGCAGAGTGTTCAGCAAAAGACATGTTAGCAGCAGAACCTACAAAGATCACATCAGCTATTTATATCACCCACATCAGGTTGCTGGTCATTTCACTTATCAAAAAAAGTAACAAATGTATTTTCTTTGGACATTCTTTGAGTATAATAACAATACAGTTTGGGAATCAGTTGTTAGAAACTGATAATTAAAGCTGCTTTGTCATGTTCACTGTTCTATGTAGTTAGCCTCCCAGAAGCTTTATATAATTCTCCCTTTGTTACAAGCTTTTGTTTCTCCCTACGGTGTGGTGTTCTGAATCCAGACAGGTAAAGAACTGAAGTGCTTGGAAACCAACGTGTATTGTATTATATGCACAGCCAACGAGATATTTGCCTTTGAACTTGAAAAAATTATTTAAAAAAAACACCCCACAAATCTTTCTGTACATTAGATGGATTCAGCTACTTAGAGGTTTAAGCTCTACCACTTGGGTAAGGAGATTTCTTGCGTAGACAGAAAAAGTGAAGAAAAACGAAAAATGAAAAAAGATACTTTAGTATTTTCTTCAGGAACCTACTTGACCCTGGGAAAGGGAGGAGATTTTTATTCAGCAGCTCCTAATAATCACCTGATATTGCTGTCAGGCTGGCCAAATATCTACCAACATTGCTGATCCCCTCATTCATCACTAGAGAAAAATAGAGGGACATGAAGTTTCGAAAAGCAGCAAAACTATCTCCCATTTTCTTTCTTCAGCTGATGGAGGTGTTTGTGGGCCAGTCTCATATTCCAGCACTTTAAGTGCTGGTGATGCACATCCTCTTTGCTCCAAAATAACTCTGTGCCATGGGAATTGGAAAGGATCGCTCCTCATGCCTAACATGAACAGGGTATAAGTGAACCCATTTTCTTCCCAGGAAGTGGATTTCAGAACTTCTCAGATGATGGAAGAGTAATCCTCACCTCAGGTAGGCTCCTATTTACCTTCATTTGACTTCATCTTCACTTTGCCTTTTCTCACCAAGTAGTAGTTGATATTCAATTGAGCACAGCTCAGGTTCTTACCATGCACCTAGAAATCAGACACCTTGTCCTTGGTTATTTGTAAAATAAAGAAATCTCTAGCTCACACTAGGCTGAGTGGACAGCATTTTCATCTTTGGAAACCAAAGTAGGAGTAGGCCTTTCTCCTACTCTTTCCAAATTGCTCTCCATCTAATTTTCCACTGTGGCCCTTACGATCCCCAAGCTGACCAGGAGGACCACACACAAAGTCAGCTTCCAATAAATATCAACATTGATGGTTCAGCAGGTTGCTAACTCTTGCAGAGTTATCGTGAAAGGATGTTGTATATAAATGGCAAGTTTTATGGAGACTCAGAGATCTCTAAGAACGCTTTAAATATCCCTGGTTTAATTAGTAGTTTTGGAATTAGGTAATGGCCTGTGGCTTCTAAGCTAGGTCTCTTGGGGTTTCTAGTCTTCAGTGGCTGCATGCAACTATGATGTGCTCATACAATCTTCTGTCTCATAAATTGAATAAAATCCACTTCAGACCTTCCCAGGCACCTATTCTCAATTACTGCAATACACATGCAAATTGATCCCTATTCTTCCAGATCTAAGGAAAAAAAGAACCAGTGCCTCAGCCTAGATCTCAACTCAGATACTTTTGGACTCCAATTGTCTCCTTGAGTTCTACTTCCCAGGGGAAAGAAAAGGAAGAAATTCCTAGATTTATGCCCATTTTCTCTAAGCAGAAGGTGCTTAGAGAAAATGGGTATCAACTCGCTTTGCAGCTGATCAATGTCGGGATAAATGCGCTCCAGTTCTCAGCATTTCTGAACCAGCTCTTTCACCGGGATAGGTCAACTAAATCGACGCCGTAACCAGATTTGACAGGTTTATTCTGGGCTGACGGCCATTGACTAGGTTCTCCGACTAGATAAGTCACTTGGCTGAGTTTACAGTAGGTGGGGCGCGCTCACCAGCTCAAGGGTAGTGACTGGAAGTTTGTTGCAACATCGTTGAATCCAAGCAGCGGGCTGCAGCAGGAGATACCCTTTTGCCCCGCGAGCAAGGCACTAAGGAACTAAGGCACTAAGGTTCGCCCTAAGGAGCATCGGGCACTAGCAAGGGAGAGGCACCAGACCCCCGGTGGCCCAGCCCCTTCTCTCACGGTTGGGAACGCGCGGTTTTAGCCGAGTCAGAGCTAGGAGTCTCAGGTCTCGGCCATTAAATTTGTTCTGTGGGTAGCAAGCGGAGAGTGGCACCAACTTGGGAACTCTCGCTCTGTGGTCTGCAAGAATCAGCGGCGGCAGCCACTGGTGCGGGAGGCGGGGGCACGTGCTTGGATGTGGGTGCTTGTGTAACCAGCTCCCAGGCGTCAGCCCCGACAGCGCTCCGGTGGGTGGCTCGCCTGAGTCAGTTTTTCCGCCGCGACCCTGTAGGCTCTGGGGTCCCTTGTCCGAACAAGGCGGGAGCACCCCGGGCGAAACCAGCGAACCACTTGCCTTGCCCAGCTCTCCTAGGGGAGTGGGAATTTGGAAAGTTCCCCAACTAGAAACACACGTGACCTCCTCCTGAAAGTAGTTCCGACCGTGGCCGTGTATCCCTCCACCTCCTTTTGAACCCTCCTCTGTCTCTTTGGCCCCGCCTACTCGCAGGGGCTGCAGCTTCCTACCGTCCGGTCCTTCACACATGGGCCAGCAACCCCGGCCTCCAGCGTGCACAACCCGGCTTGGGGAGCACGGATGCTGGCCCTGGGGCGATCCCGGCCGGGTTTTCACAGCGGCCCAAAAGGGGCGGGGCGAGGTAGCCTCGGAGGACCGAGCTTGAGTTCGAGGCGGTGAACCGAGCTGGAACCCCGAGGGGGGAGGGAAGTGCTCAGCCCTCCAGGGGGCGACGCATGGTAGAGCCCACCTGGGGATCCGCTTTCCGTCCGCCTGGACAGTTGTCTTTTGGGACCTGGAAATTCAGGGCGATGCGCTCACACTCAACGTGCTTGGCCGGGAGCTCTCACTTTTAGGGCAAACGAGCCCACTTGCCGTGGAAGCGGGAGGTGGGGCGGTGAAAAAGAGCCGGATGAGGTGATACACACTGGAGACACAATAGGGGGTTGTTCTTTGTGCTGAGACTGACACCTTGAGAACACGGGGGCGGGGGGGAGGGGAATGGAGAGGGGTTTTCTCGGAAAGGCTGCTGCAGTCAAATCCCTGCGAACGACAGTGATCCAACACCGGTGTAAAAGGAGAGTGAGGCTGCCTGCAGGCCGTGCCGGGGAAATCTGGGGGCGGAGGCAAGCGGAGGGGTGTCATCGCTGCAGGGACCGTTCCCGCGTTTCCCTGTACACTGACCGGCGCTGTCACCCGCTCCTTTGCACCTGTGCACAGGTAACCTCCGGCTCGAGTCAGTGACACCGCTCAATGCACCCGCTTCAGCTTTCACCTTCAGCCCACCCTTCCCCCCACAACAGCCTACCCTGCCTCTGGCTGGGCTTCTGGGCACAAATCAAGGATTAGCTAGTTCCCCCATCCTGCGTTGATGAAGAAGCAGCCAAGGCAAGTGCTGCTACCGGCGGGCGCCTCGGAACAAGCCCGAGCGAGCCCTGGGTAGTCACACTGGGCATGCTCAGTGGCGCCCGCAGGTTGGGGGCCCGGAGCTCGTACGCGCAGCAGCCGCTCCTGCCCCCTCCCTGCTCCCCCGGCCCCACGCCGTCCTGCCCTCCCCCGGCGCGATCGCGCCTGCCTCCCGCCTCCCCACGGACTCCCGAGGCGCTCGGGCTCCCCGTGCGTCGGCGGAGGGGGCGGGCAGGCCGGCGGACGGTGATGTGGCGGAACTCTTTGTGCACTGCGGCAGGATACACGTTCGGACGCCGGGACGCGGTTGCGCTCAGTTCTCTCCTCTCGGAAGCTGCAGCCATGATGGAAGTTTGAGAGTTGAGCCGCTGTGAGGCGAGGCCGGGCTCAGGCGAGGGAGATGAGAGACGGCGGCGGCCGCGGCCCAGAGCCCCTCTCAGCGCTCGTGAGCAGCCGCGGGGGCAGCGCCCTCGCGGAGCCGGCCGGCCGGCGGCGGCGGCAGCGGCGGCGTTCCTTGCCTTGTCTTCGTCTTCGTTTCTAACCGTGCAGCAGCTTCTTCCTCGGCTTCTGAAAGGGAAGGTGGAAGCCGTGGGCTCGGGCGGGAGCCGGCTGAAGCGCGGCGGCGGCACCTCCCGCTCCTGGAGCGGGGGGGAGAAGCGGCGGCGGCGGCCGCGGCGACTACAGCTCCGGGGAGGGAGTCGGAGTCGCCTGTCACCATTTCCAGGGCTGGGAAAGCCGGAGAGTTGGTCTCTCCCCTTCTCCTGCCTCCAACACGGCGGCGGCGGCGGCGGCACATCCAGGGACCCGGGCCGGTTGTAAACCTCCCCTCCGCCGCCGCCGCTCCCCCTCTGGCCCGGGCTCCGGAGGCCGCCGGAGGAGGCAGCCGTTCCGAGGATTATTCGTCTTCTCCCCATTCCGCTGCCGCCGCTGCCAGGCCTCTGGCTGCTGAGGAGAAGCAGCAGGCCCAGTCGCTGCAACCATCTAGCAGCCGCCGCAGCAGCCATTACCCGGCTGCGGTCCAGAGCCAAGCGGCAGCAGAGCGAGGGGCATCAGCTACCGCCAAGTCCAAAGCCATTTCCATCCTGCAGAAGAAGCCCCGCCACCAGCAGCTTCTGCCATCTCTCTCCTCCTTTTTCTTCAGCCACAGGCTCCCAGACATGACAGCCATCATCAAAGAGATCGTTAGCAGAAACAAAAGGAGATATCAAGAGGATGGATTCGACTTAGACTTGACCTGTATCCATTTCTGCGGCCGCTCCTCTGCCTGTCTGTCACTCTCTCTTAGAACGTGGGAGTAGACAGATGCGAAAAATTTTCCATAGTCTGGGTGACTATAACATTTACCCCTGGTCGAATGTCTAGCTTATGGGCATTTTGTGCCTCTCTTGAACGCATTGAACGGAGGGTGTGTTCTGCTAGACGGAGCTCTTGCCGGGTTGCAAGTGTCAAAGCACCGATGGGTTTCTTAGCCTATGTAAGGGGTCTCTTCCTAAGGGCTATTGTCCGTTAATACAGAATACAGTACGCGGTTAGTGGATTAGTGAGCTCGGCAATCCGGTCTACTAAATGAGCAGAAAAATAGACGCTTTGAGGTTGAGCATATCTCGATTAAATCTTGGCTTTAGGCCCTAGATCAAGGGTATAGATCAGATTAAAATGAAAATTAGTGTTGCACGTACGCATATTGCATCAGAATCTTGCAGTGATTGTTCTTAGTTTTCTGGGTTGCATTGATAGACTCTTAAAATGTGACTTGGGAGCTGATTTGCATAATTTTAGAAGCCGACTCGTTTTTAGCTTATATGGTGCTCATTGGAGGACAACAGTAGGGTTTGTATGTTTCAACTAAGTTAATTACAACTTTGACCTGTATTTAGGAGTTTTGTCGTTTCACAGCAATGGTGTCTGTCATACCTCATAAGGCGCTTCTATTACATCTTTGTTAAATTTGCCTTTTTCTCTCTTGATGGGGTGATGTGGCACAGGGCATGAAATTTGCAGTTCAAGTAGTATTTTATATTCAGTGCTCGTCACACGTAATAGAATGGAGATTGAGTGTTTTTTGATCCCAGTGATAATGTTGTGTAGGTTCAAGAGACTGTGTAGCAAATGGTGATTGCAGAGATTAAATTTCAGTTCTCACTTGAAATTTAAGTATTGTGATGCCAGAACTGCTGCTCACCTTTTGTAGACTTCAGGTCCTCCGACACCTTTGGGTTTCCCTTAAGTCTACTCCGAGTTGTGTAGAATGTCAACTATGATTTACCCTCTAATAACCAGAAATGCTGGCAAGAGTGGATTACTCCAGCTTAAGATTGTAGGTGTGTTAGCTTTTTCCCATAGTGTTAAATTTACTGAGTCAGCTTGTTGAATAAGATAGAAACCCCAGAAATTTTAACTGTACAGTTTTGGTTGTCTAAAAGTTAGGCCTTTGTACTTCAAAGGGTAGTGGTTATTGAAAGGCATTAATTGTTGTAGTTTCAGATATAATAAACTGGTTTTGATCAAGGATGGGGAGCTCTCCTTTTTGTAGAATGGGAAGTATCATAGGAATTGAATTATTGGTAGGTCAGTGTATAAGGCATGAAAAACAGAATTAAGTTATTGATCTGAGGTGACTGGAGCACTTTATTAAGGCCTCAAATTTGGTGGTGTGAATTGTAGCAATGGACAATATTTAGTTGAAATTATGTAATTGCAGAAGTATTAATAGAGTATTCTTAATAAAAATTATTTCTTAGCAAATATCAGTAAACATTTTGCTTAAAGGTGACACGTGTGTATATCCTAAAAATTATGGGGGAGGTTTTTTTGTTTGTTTTAAAACTTTATATCTGAAGAGGTTTTATTCCTTTGGCTTATGTAGGTGCACATAAATAAATGTGCACAGCTACTTTTGCCTGAGTTTTTGTTTTAAAATGATTATAAAAGTTACTGAAGAAATAGCTTTACAATATACAAAATGTAACAGTTTTCTAAGTTAAAAATAACATTGAAAAAAATAATTGGAAATTTTGCGGGAAATTGCATTAATTGAAAACTTTGCTAAGGCTGAACTTGACCCGCTGTCTAGAAGATATTAGGTAAAAACTCTTCTGATTTGTAATATTGCAAAAGTAGTGTACTACTGGTGTGAATTGACAGTCATCTAGATATATAAGAACAAATTAATTAAATGCTTATTTAACTTTTTTTTAAAAGCCCCAATTCAAAAAAATTTTTAGAATGCTGTTTGATAGAAAGATTCTTTTAGTAATCAGAGTATATGTATGCTATTTTTACTTTATCCATTTGATTTAAAATTATCCGGGTTATAAGACTAAAATTGTTCAATCGGGTTCTTCTTATATGTGAGTAGTGAAGTGGCCATTTCTCCCTTCATTTCAGAGTATGTGTACCTCTATGTGTGAAATTTATGTGACTTAAAACTTTCTCTAAAACTGTCTTTTTCGTTATCGTATGCATAGAAAGCAGTATCAAATATTGCATCAAATGACTAATAACACTTAATTCCTAGAGTTGTGGTTTTATTGAGCCAAATGTTGATAAGAAAAAAAAATCACTTAGGAAAAAGTCAGTGAAGGACTTGCGTTTTCACACTTCCAATAATTTTGATACACCAAAGTACTTTGGTTTGCTTGGTTTCCCTTAGTGTTTTGTGTTTATTGTGGGGGTGGGGGTAGGGATTAAAATGGCCATTGAAGACTGTGGCAGGTTGTAGGATCTATTTCAATAGTTAGCCTGTTGAAAAGTTAATTTCCTTTATGAAAGTAGTGACTGGAGTATTTTCATCTGTGACTTCTCAAAGGAAAATTGGAAGACTGTAATTCAGTTGTAAAAGATTTTGCAAAATTGAATTATTCTAAAAATAATTTGTTGGTAGGAATTTATTCTTAATGTTAGTCTGGAAAGTAGTGCTGAACACGAGGCTATAAAATATTTAGTGCCTTTAGATTTCATGGAAACTTTAGGCTTCTGTTGTATTTTTATCATTTGATAAGTTTATGTCTTCAAATATTAACCTTCATAGGGAATATTTTTAACTTTTGGAGAGTACAGTGACTACTGAAATTAACTGTATTATCTTTTAAGGTTAGTGATTACTGAAACAACTATATTTTCAAGTGTTATTTTTTTCAATTCTATTTGCAATTTTTATTTTACACTGTTATGTATCTGCTAAGTTGTATTTCTTCCCTGAACAACATGACTGGCCCACCTAATTGCTATATGATAATTTACAAACTTCATTTTTATAAAGCTTATTTTAGACTAAACCCATCTGAAAGGAGAGTGATTTATAGTTTATATGACTCTTACTATAAGGAAAAAGGGATTTTATTGCTGTCCATTGTAAATGTTTGCATAATAGTACAATCATCAATGCAGATTTACATTGCTTATAATATACTAAAATACTAAATGAAGAAACGACATAAAATATGTGAGATATAACCATCTTAATTGTAAATTTAGTTTTAGAAAGAAAGTAGAGAAAGTTGCATTTGTGTTTATTTTTAGAATTTTATTTTAACAATAGGAGAAAGATAGCTGGTGAGTTATTATAATTTTTATGTGGAACAGTGTATCTACTTTTTCCAATAACCACCTACAATACACAAATCTCTTAATGATACAAAATTCCTTACTTTTTTGGAAGTGAAGTCTTCAGTTCTTATTTTCAAGTGTTCTCATTTTGAAATTTGCCCCATTTGGTATTTGTTTATTTGATGATAGCTTAATACTTTTTAATAATTTTTAAGGCACTTAAGTAATCACTTCAGTGACTTGTGATGCAGGAGTATTTGCTTTGGGAAAATCAATTCATAAAGTTTCAACATTAATTCACACTCAGTAAACATTCTATTTTAAAATTTTTACTTCGGCCTTTTTAGTAAAACAAAAGTATAGGAAATGTTTTCATATTAATGTCACATGTTAAGTTGGAGTTTGTAAAGAGAAATTTAGAAATTTAGAAGTGTGCATGCATATGATAGGTTTTCAATTACTTAAAATGTTAGGCCTTGGCTGTACTATAAGGATTTAGGTTCCAGAAGATATGTATAAGAAATTTATTTGGTATATTTTTTCCTATAGAGACCATTAGTTCTGAATTTTTATTTCTATTTCGTAGAACCTTCATTCTTATCTTTTCTTCTCTCTCTCTCTCTGTTTTTCTGTTAGATAAATTTGATTTTAAGCAAAGTCAGTATTGGAGAATTCTTTTGTGGCCTGAATTCATTAAGAAAAGATGTTAGGATTTGTTCTAAGGATAGTGACTTAAGACATTGTATCATCTTGTGAGATTGGGGTCAATATGATTTCAGTAAATATTCAGTTCTGTTTCACAGTTGCTTTTTATCTGGTATCTTTGAAATTACTGCAGTTGCTATCAGAGGCATCAGTAATGTTGAGGTTAGACTAAATAACCTTAAGTTAGTAAGGATTTGTTGAGCAACCTGGCATCCTTAATTCTTTTACATAGGCCACGTTACTGCTACATACATTCTTTGCTAGTGGTCAGAGTGTTTTGGTCTGTGAATAATGAGACCTTGTAAGTGTTGAATGTATGCACTTACTAATGTAAAATACTCTTCATTTGTCAGGAAAAGTGAAAGTAGTATATTGGATTTGACTATTCACCTATCCCCTAATTTTTCAAATTTATTTTTCATTGGTTACAGAACAGGTATTAGCAATTTGGTTCTTTTAAAATAATTTGCTCTGGAAATAAAAAGGCTGTTGGAAAAACATGAATCTAAGAAGAATAAACGTAATTTAGGGATGAATTAATTTTGGATGGGAAATTTTACTTTAGTTCAAGTGTAGTTAAGGCAAATTATCTTCATTTGCAACAGTTGGCATTAAAGAGATGAGTGGACATCTTCAGGTTATTAGGTGTACACTTGTTGATAAAGTGTTGAGAATATCGGCAGGTGGATACTGTGGCCGCACCTGCCAGCAGGAGGATATATTCTTAACCTGTCTGTACATAGTGTGGAAAAGAAGACTGAATACACAGAACATTCAAACACCGTGTTTATAAATAATGTGTGTAAATAAATACAAAGTTAACTATCATAATATTTCTTAAAAATGAACATTTTTTTTCTCTAAAGAAGAGGATACGTTGGTGGATATTATTTTAGAATTTTCAAATAAGGTTAAATCTATTTTAAATCACATTAAAATATTGAGTATTTGTTTTATCTACACATTGTGTATACACTGTTTCATTTTAGATTTTAGGATGGCAGGGTAAGCTCTGGAGCCAGACTGCCTGTGTTGGAATCCTGGCTCTGCCCCTTAGTAGTTGGATGACTTTGAATCGGTTAATTAACCCTCTTAATCTATTTTTATCTGTAAAATGGAGATAATAGTAGCTACCCAAATAAAGTTTTTCTTGAAGAATAAATGAGATAATACAAGCAATTCAGTTAGCATAGTACCTGCCACTTTGTAAATACTACTTAAATGGTAACTGCTTCTCTTAAAAATTATAATTTCAGAGTACCCATGTATGAGAAGTTATTTGTATTTTCATATATGGGAAGAGTAGTGATTATAACTGAATTTCCTCAGTTTTTGGTATGTTAGAATTTTAATTGGTTTAAGCTCTGAGTATTTTTTAAACTAGGGGTATTCCTTTAGAAGCTCTGAGTATAAAAAGTCTGTGATTTTGCTGTTTAATAACAACTAGAATGTAAAGCTCTGCTTACCCATACTATTGACCAAAGAAGTTAATCATGCTAATCAAAAAGTATTTGTTTTAAAATACTAAGGGAAGATGAGAACTTCCTATTATGGCATACTAAAATTGAAGTTTTAGAATAAAAACTTGTTGCAATATTAAATTTTCCTTAGTGTTAAAGATAGGTCAAGTTAAATATATATTTTTATTCACGAAGAGTAATCTCTGCCTCAAATGAAAGAAAACGTTTAATGTATAAGAGTTATGTAAACTTTTTATCAAAAAAGGTGTATTTCTTAGCATTTCTTTCCAAGTTCAGATTTTGGAGGAGTCATGCAATTTTAAATGTCTGTTACATTTATTGCAATACAATTTACACTTAATGTAATCTGGTAGTGTATTAATATAGGAATTTAATTTTAGTGTTAAATTGTTGTATTATTGTGTCCCATTTTCACATTTAATCAAGATTCTCAATACAATTTTAAGCTCTAGAAATGGGAAAAAAGAGCTAAAGGATTTTTTTTCTTCGTTTATTCTTACAAGGTGTGGAGAAGGATGAAGACCTGCTTAGTAAAGACTGTTACGAGTGTATAGGGGTCAGTCTCTTTTTTTCCCTTTGCCTGTGCTGGTCTCCCAGCGGTGTCCTAGTACCTTCAGTAGTGAAGCACTTGATTTCCAGGGAGGGTTTTTATTTGTTTAGCATTGCGGAATGAACGGTGCCCTATCTAATTATATATGTGATTATCTGATTATGTGATTTTTGAATATTTTGTTATGTTGTGAAAACTGGCTATATTTTGATCCGTGTCTAGGTTGTAGAATTGAACTGTGCATTTTGACATCTTCTGGGCAAATTGAGTTGTCTGAAACGGGCTCTCTCTCTCTCTCTCTCTCTCTCTCTCTCTCTCTCTCTCTCTCTCTCCCTCCCTCCCTCCCCCTCTCTCTCCCCCTCCCTCCCCCTCTCTCCCTCTCCCTCTCTATAAATGCTACAGGTACTTATGTTTTGCTTTATATCACTACCCAAAACTTAGAGTTCATTTATTATTGTTAAAACCCTTCAGAATAATTTTCAATTTTGTTTCCTTTGATTTTTGTAGATTTTCTGGCTAAAATATGATAAGGTTCTCTTTTCTTTAGTAATTGCAAGGGTTGCACTCTGCTGTTTTTATGTTTAATATTTCTGATCTTTCAAAGAAGATGTGATTATTTAAGGCATTGTGATTTGAATTAGGTATTCTTCAAATCAGATATATTCTTAAAGTGATTTATAAATATAGCATACATGATCAAAGTTGCAAACAACTGCTTTAAAATGTATGCAACTTTTCTCATTTAAAATCCATTTCCTCATGAATTAGTGAGGCTCTGGTTACTCTGAACTGATTGGAGATCAAATAAATAGAATTGAAAACTTTTTTTTACTTTTAAAATGAAGTTTGGGGGATGTTACTAAGGATGATTTTAGGTATTTTTAAAATTTGTATTTATGAATTACTTTGAGTTTTTCAGAGGTAAAATGGGAGGATGGCATTGGCTTTTCTGTTTTGTTTTTCCTTCATAAGTGAAAACAGTGCTTTGCCAGACTTAATTTAACCATGTCGTAAAATTTATTTAACATTTTTATTTTATGAAATAGGAAAAAATGAGGACTTGGGTCAGAAGGATTTTTTTTTCTTTTTAAATGTAATAGAATTAGCTAGCATGTATCTAACAGTCTTGTATTTTATATATATATATATGTATATACAGATATACATATATATATATGTATATATATTATCAAAGCCTTTTCTTAATCATTAGCTTATTTGATTTGGCAGAGAAGGAAAGATACAACCTAAGAGTTAGGGCAAGCATTACTTTTTTTTTTTTTTTTCGTGGTATAGGAATCGTAGGTCCAATAGAATCAGTTGCTTGTTGAAAGCTGGTAGGAGATTGAGTCCAGAGAAGGATGCAGGGTTTGGGGGCACCTGGTGCAGTATTTCTCAGATTATGTTACATCAGTGGTTCTCAACCTTTAGGGGTTACAGAATAACCTGCAGGGCTTGTTAGACCATAGATTACATGCCCCACCTATGGAGTTTCTGATCATTAGGTCTGGGTTGGGACCTGAGAATTTGTGTTTCTAACAAGTTAACAGGTGATGCTGATGGTCGGTGATCCCACTTGGTGAACCAGCGTATTACAGTGTCTCCAGTCAAGCAAATCCTCAATGTGTTAGCTCTTTTAGGTTAGTAGAATTTACACATACATTTTCTGATTTGATCTGTAAACCCTAAATGGTTCAGCATGGCAAATGTTACCCTGATTTTGTAGACGAGGCATTGAGTTTAGAAAGGCAATATAGTGGAATGGAAGAAGACTAGATTTGGGAATCAGCTAGGCCTTTAAATCCTTGCTCAGTCACTTTATCAGTTATGTAATAATAAAAGATGCACCACTTAACCTTCCTGAACCCTAGTTTTCACATCTCTAACATAGTAAAAATCCTTAGCTTGTAGGTGTTTTTTTCAGGTTTGTTAGAAGAATAGTTTAGATGTTTTTGAATTTGTTGCCAACTGGAGGTGATCCCCTCCTATCCTGCCTGGGCATTTGACAATGTCTAGACATTTTTGATCCTCGAAGCTGGAGGGTGTCAAGGGGGGAGAGGTAGGGAGACTATTGGCATCTAGTGGGTAGAAGCCAGGGCTGCTGCTCAACATCTTACAATGCACAGGCCAGCGCCTCCCACAGCAAAGAAATATCTGTCCCAAATTGCCATTACTGCTGTGGTTGAGAAACCCTGGTTTAGAGGTATAAAGTATCTGGTAGATAGTAAGTATAATACGCAATAAAAGTTAGTACCTTTGCCCTTAGGTTGTGGTATTTAAGATCAAATTGCCAATAAATGATGGAGCTAGGCTTTTAACATCTAGGTTTTCTGACTGTTGCTAGGCCAGTATTCTTTATAATAAATACTGTGTCCGCAAAGGATATCCCTGGTAACAAAAAAGGTTTATTGGAAGAAGGCTCGTGTTATTAGGCTGATTGTGAAATTGTTGCTTTCAAATTCTGCTAGAAAAGGCTGAGGATGCTTTCAACAAACTTGTAAGTGTAATGCATTGCATGAGTTATTGAGAAGGATGTTGCACAGAACTGCTCTAACAGGATGGGTATGCTTTATGAAAAGAAAGCATTATTTTTTTTTATTTTTTTACTTTTTATATTGCGTAGTTTTTAAAATAACCCTTAGCTTGTTTCCTTTAATTATGTAGAGGGGAGATACTTTGCTCCCAGTATACTTGTTTTTTGCTGTTTAATGTATTTTTTAACCTTTCATTTTTTTATTCTAAAGCTGTTTTTGTTATAGTCAGATTTGATGGAATTAAATGTGTTGATGGAAAATGGCAAATTTTGACAAGTTATAAAAACTTCTCATATCTTTCCCAATAAAGAAAGTAGTGTTGACTAAGGCTGATGCATGTGTTACATTCTTTTCTAGACCCTAAATTTGCTATGGCAGCCTGTTGAATTTAAGTGCTTTATTTATTTAAATTAAAAACTTGCATTAATGTGAAGTTTTTAGAAAGGTTTGTGATGGAGTCTCAGATTAGTTCAGATATGAGAAGATGCCCAGGGAGTAGCTTAGTGGATTCAGATTTTTTTTTTTTTTGCTTTGTTTTGTTTTTTTTAGGGCAAACAAACATAATTACGAAAGTGTTCTAGGAATAGATTGTTATGTTTTTTTCAGTTTGCTTGATTTTACAATTTACTTTGCCTGTCACTTTGCACAAGCAGAATAAAACGCCAAAGCCTATTTTTAAAATTCTTAATGAAATTTAGGTTTTGACTAGATGTTATGATTCTTTCTGAAATTACAAGAGATATTCAGATACTTATAACCTATTTTAAAACCGAGATTGCTAATCACATGATACCTTCAGATTTGTTAAGAAAAACAGATAGCATCTATTGCTGTATTTTAATTGAATAAGGCTTATGGTGTTTATTTTAGTATATGAATAAAAAACTCCACTTGCTTATTATACTTAAATTTTTTAAATAGAAACATGATTAATTAAAGAGAATTAAAAAAAAAGTACCCATTGTTCTACTTCTCTGAAACTTCATGTTTCCATATTAGCTTCTAGTTTTGTTCCTAGGCATCTGTTTTAAAAAGTAGTTTATTATACTGAACTTAAAGGGGATGGAGGATTTGTGTTTGAAGAATTTCCAAAGCACAACTTCATAATTGTCTAAAATAATGACTTTTAAATGACGAAATCATCAACAATATTTTCCCCCCTGAAGTTATGCATTAAATTTGTTTCCAATATTTGGCTAATTTTTTTTCTGCTATTCTGATTTTTCTTTACAGTGTATTTAAGATGGCCTAAATATTAGGAAATGTTTTCATGATTTTGAGGCACAAAATTTTCTCTGATTTTTCTTTACAGTGTATTGAAGATGGCCTAAATATTAGGAAATGTTTTCGTGATTTTGAGTCACAAAATTGTAATCAGTTACACAAAAAATAGCTAAGTGTTTTAGTTTTGAAGTTTTTTTTCTTACAAGAAGCTATTGCATATTTAAAGTTTTAAGCATATTTTACTTATTTAAATGAAATGAAATCAAATTTAAACACTTGATCTGTCAAATTTCTTTTTGCTATTGTAGGAATATTGTGCTGAAATTAAAGTGGATATAGAAGTAATTTGAATAAATTGCCACATCATTTTATACTACAGTAGTTATAACCTGTTGCTTTCCTGTCTTTAGTGAGAAAGGATATATAGCTTGTCATGATGTTACTGTTACCTGGAGCATATGTTGAATGATATAGTTTATATTTGTATAGTTGCCTCGGTAATTAGTGATATTACTTGATGAAGGTTTGCTCTGTATTTGCATTTATTATTAATTCTAATTTTTGTGGTCAAAATTCCATGTTAGTTTATGTCAGATACTTTTTTTAAGTGTCAGATATTATAAAAAAGGGAAATAATTTTAACCTTATTCACTGACAGTTCTTTCTCAGTGAATTTATTAATTATTGTAGTTAGAATAAAAACTATTGAGGAAGAAAAAAATTCTTCTCTTTTTCAAAAAAAATTGTTAGAATAACATTTTTCCAGATGAGGTAAAGTTGTTTTAATTCTTAAGAAAATTTTGATCTGGGTGTGGTGTATATACCTTCTTGGGTGCTAATGAAAACATTGTCGAGGCAAAAATATTTTGTTTATGAGTGTATACATGTATGTTTTTTGAAAACTAGCGAAACAACCTAACATCTGAATAGTTTTCATGGGCTAGTTGTAGGAAATCTATATAAAATAAATAATTTAGTACATTGAAAGTATGATACAACTTTGTATACCTAGGTTCTGTCCAATGTGATTAAGATTATATCTAATACTGTTAAATGCACTAAGGTGCTAATTATTAAGGCTATTTTGGATTTTTTTTAATACTGAAAAGGTCACACAGATTGTGATTATTGTGTAGTGTCCAAGAACTAAGGCTTGCCATCTGTTACTTAAATATAGGAAAAAGTTAAGATAATCTAGTGATACAAGTGATTTTGGCACTGCTGTTTTTGGAATTATCTATTAATTATGATTTTTAAAGACTAATCAAAATTTTAAGCTTTTACAAAAATGAAACTTAATGGCTATGCCAGTGTTTATAATTTACTAAAATGCAAAAATACTGGTTGAGAAGTAAAGATTATGTAATGAAAGTCTGGCTTTTAGTCATTTACAAGATTGTTTAGATACTTAAGTGGAAACATGTTTTAACTTGAGATATTAAGTTATATAAGATTTTGATATTTTTAAACTAGTTTTCTTAACAGTTGATATTTCAGAATTCATTATTATAAAAATCAGGTAACTGATTTAATAAGTATTGCTTAAAAAATTTGCTTTAAATATTTTTCAGGTTCTCTTTTTTCTTCTTTTATAACTCATTTCTTGTGTGTGTGTTAGTAAATGAATTGCCCCATTTAAAATCTTGCTTTTGTAGTTTGAGCCACTAGAAAGGCTGTTTCTGTAACTTAATTTCTTTTTACCCCCAAGCATTTGGTGTTGCCAAGTTGCATGAGTCTTTAAAATCATATATTTGGCTTAATAGGATCTGATAAATTTTAATCTACTTTGTTTTATTTATTACGTTGACATTTTTTATTGAGAAGTTTGTTTTCATGCCAAATGATTAATGCGATCAGATACAATATTTCAGTTTAGATGTGATTTTGAATTTATGTTTTCAAATGTAACTTTGTGTCTGGGGCCTGTACTTTTTGTGTGAGAAACATCTTGCCAATTTCAAATTAATGTCTGATGAAAGTAGATTGTTTTACTAGCATCAGTTTATAGAATTTGTTCAGGCCTGAACTGTAGGCCCTGAAAAGATACCTTTTAGACCTTTTTGGATAGACAGATAATGTTAGACATTATATGATAGACATAATTTCTGAAAATTATGTCGCTTATATTAAGTGAAGCACATATATAGGTGAGATTTTTATACAAATACTAAAAGTTTAAGTCTTTACCTGTTTTGTTTGCTTTATAGTACTTAAAGGGTGTGAAGTGTTAGAGTTCCTTTTCCTTGTTTTCATTTTTATCCCTCCCATCTAACTATTGGTATTTTTGTCTTTCTATATGTTAAACTGTTTTTTAAGTTTGTTTACTGGTTGAAAAAGATGACTCCTGAATTAATTTTTTTCTCTTACATTTCATCTTAATTATTTTCAAAGAATTTTAGTATGCTCTCCTTTGAATATGAAGACTCCACAACTAATTATAATTAGTAATTGTGCATTTTCCCCCAGTTGAAATAATTGGATTTATACTAAAATGGTATCTGCAGAAACAAACGTTTATAGGTAGCTGACTAAAATTAAGTGTAATCTGTTGAAACCAAGTAACGTAGGTTTTCATCTGTTAGAATATTTTATAATTGCATATTAAATTTTAAAAAATGAGTTTTAACTTGTGTTTTAGTATATGTAATTTCAGATTGCTTTATAAATCACTTATTCAAGCGATTATAAAGTTGATCTAATGATTAAAATATCTTCAGTGGATTATGAGTCATTTTGCAATATGAGGATAAGGCAATTATAAAATCAGTAGTATGATTTACCAATAAAGTAATTAATGCCAGTATGTGTGCCTTCGTATTTTAAAATCCACATGTATTTCTAGTTCTTATTGTTCTTATCCAGATTAAAATACTACACTTAGTCAGATGATTTCCTGGTTTAAGATATAAAATAAAGAGACTTGGTTTTATTACGTTAAAGCCAAATACAAAATGAAGCAGTGTAAGTGTAGCACACATGTTTGGAGCTTTTTCTCTTTTTAAAATGGTTCAAATTAATGGCTTTCTTTGTAACATATATTTGATTGTTAGAAGTTAAATTTTTTGTAGTTTTGGTTTAATCAGGAAACGAGAACCTGCTTGCCAGAGACACAGTTGTATTAGAACTTTGTTTTTTTAGTACCCTGTGTGTGTAGTAGGTTTTTAATATTAGAAAATTAGTTCATGGTTGCATCTAAAAGATCAATACAATTGCAAATCTTGAAATCATTTTTTTAGAATGCAGTCTGCTAATATTGTGAATTTGCACTAAATATTATTATGAGTAGGCTTTTGTTCTCAAATTGCTGACACATCCCTTGGCATCTTCTGTACCTTAACTGTTTGAATGTCTTTTTTCTGTAAAAGTTAATGCCTATTTTCATTTTGCGTAGCTATTAGACTAGTTAAAACCTAGTGTTTTAGGTAGTCACTTGTAAAATAAATGATAAAAGCACGGTTTTTGTAATTGAATGATAGTACAGAAGTAACCTATAAATCTAACATTGAATGTAAAGATTATAGGATAAAGATACAATCTTGTGTGCTTTATAGTAATGCTGGATCTATATTATAATTTTAACTTACAATCGTTCATGTGCTTTATTATGATTTTGCTGTAGAAAATAACAGTTAGCATTTGGCGCAGTTAAGTATATAATGTTGACAAATATGTCTAATGTTGAACTGATAATCTATTTGAAAGTTGTTAGGTAAATTAGCCATATTTTGATTTGTTATTGGTAGTCAATCTTAGATTTTTTTTTTTAGTGGGAGCAAAAACGGTAGAGAGAGAGAAAGAGAGAAAATGTGTGTGTGTGTGTGTGTGTGTGTGTGTGTGTGTGTGTATTTTAACAGCAGCAGTGTTCTGAAACAGGAAATCAGTCTTATCGTATTCATCCAGAGACCTAGGAAGAAGGCAATTGTTTGGTATACTCGTTGAAATCAGTTAGTTGGGCAACCAAAATTTTTAGTTTCACAGATATAGGCTTGAACAGTAGTAGATAAATTATTTCAGAATTAACAACTACTCTGAAGAAAAATTGCTTGAATTTGTTGAGGGGAATAATACTTCAGCTAATACACTAAAAAATTGTACTTTAAATTGTAGAGTATTACTAGCCTTTTCAGTGACTTCATAAGATATTTTTCTGTGGTTGTAATTTGCTTAAATTTAAATAATTCAAGTTTAGAGTGCCTTGTTCCTTTAAAAAAAATTTTTTTAACTGTGTCTAATCTTACTCTATCTGGCTTGAAAGGCTTTCAAAATGATTCTTAAATTTAAACAATTTAATAGAAAAAAAGTTAATTCTATTTCAAATGTATGTCATTTGAAATTATCTTCCCGTTTTTTAATGTCCATGTGCACAAAATTACATACTTGTAATTAGTGTTTTCATACTGTTCTGTGTTCTTTTTTCACAAATTTTTTATCTCTCAGTGGTTACTTGTCATTTTTAAAGCTATGGAGGTAATACTCCATCAGGCTAGCTACCATGCTTTGCTTAGGGTACTGTGTTAGGGTTCTTTTCATTTTTTGATTTTATAAACTACTATTGTATCTTTGTATAGTTTACTTTTGTTTTTGTTTTTTAAGTATATTGTTAGAGGGGGATTGCTGGAATAAAAGGTTCAACAGTTTCTTAGCTCTTTGTTACAAGTTGTAGATTTCTCACCAAATGAACCAATTTATGGTATTGCTACTAAGTGGAAGAATTACTAGAAATTCTTGATGTTACCTTTGAAGAGTGATGTTTTCAGTTAGAAAGAAAGATCTAAACTTCTATTTCAAAGCAAAAGTATGTAAACTTTTCAGTCAAGATGGGTTTGTATAATACAAAAACATGAAAGTTGTGAGGTTCGAATTGTTTGGAGAAGTAGAAAACTTCAGTAGAGTTCGTAAATTATTTGGTAGTCACTTTTCCTTTCTGGTTTGGCACTGCTTGCAGGTAATTAAAAAGTGTTAAAAGGAAACTAAAATTTATGCTAAAGTGAATGTAAGTTAATATATTGGAGTTCTTTCTTTATAAAATCATACTGAGTTGCCTTGTAATGAGACATTTAAACTAAAATTAAACAACAGGACATTTCTAACTCTTGCAACTTCAAATAATAACAACCCCTTATTTACAGTGATAGAGCCCTTTCAGTTTTATAGATTTAGAGATATTTCCAGATATCTCATTTGATCCCTGAAACAGCCAGTGAAGAAGTTGCAGCAAGTGTTATTATTTTATATAGAAAAACAAAACAGGATATTTAAGGCCCAGAAATATTGAGTAGCTTATCTGAAGTCTTGTGCTTTTTATAAAGCTGAGATTGAAATTCTAGTCTTTTCTATTAAAGACTGTGCGTTTAGTCCTTGATATAGGGCCTGGCACCAAGTAAATATTTAAATATTCCTGTGTTGTATCTGGCCATTCCTTCTTTTTCTTAAAAATTCCCATTTTTTTGGAGCATTCTTCCTCTTAAGATTTCTGTAGTTCAAGCTTTTGTACCTATGTATACTTGCACTTTAGAAAGTAAGGTTTTAGGATGCATTAATTGGTATGTACAGGAATGATTATATGCCTTATATATTAGGACGAATTGTTCCTAAATAATGAACAATCAGCACTTTATCTGTTGGAAAATTCAAGGAACTCCTATTTATGCTTTTCTCCCAATATGAATCTTTAATTTAGAAACCTGATCCAAATAATTAGTACACTTAATGGGGAAAAATAAAATCTATTAAGACGTATAAAATCATTAAATGGAAAGCCATAGAAGTCCATGAGAGTGGGTAGTTATTAAAGCATAATTTGATTAGGAGAGATGATAATATGGATGTAACTGGGACATACTTGGAAAGTATTTGTTACATTTAAAGTTGTTAAAGTTTGTTGAGAGGAATTGTAAACCTGATGCAGCTTATGAATCAGTGACTGAATTTTGTTTCCTCTCTTCTCAGCCTTAAATATTTGTTGGTTTAAAGCACTGACAGAAAACAGAAAAAGCTCCAGAAATTCCTGGAAAATAAAATTAAATAGTGAAGTATTGGTATTTGCTAACTTGCTTCAACTCTTGTCTTCTCCTTAGTCTGACTTTATCCCTTCATTCCTGCTGCTGGTTTAACTCAGTGTTCCTCTTGTGAACCAGGCACCTTCAGATTTGCGTTTGATACTTTTTGAATTCTACTTCTCTCAATTTGTCTCTTTCTATTTGGCCAGTCGTGTTTGGTGTATGTTATAGCTTCATCTTGTTACTGTAACTTTCCCTTAACCAGAATTTTAAGAATAGTTATACGTGATTTATGGAAATAATTTTCCTTAAAATAATTATGGCAGGAAAAAATAGTTATTGGTTTCTATATTAGCACTCCTTTTGAGTTTATAAGCTGTTGAGGGATAAGCATATCTATATATTATATAGAGTACTACAAAATACTTTCAGTAATCATCATACTTAAAATATTCAGTGTATGTCAGAAATACATTCCTGTAAAGTAAGGTTAGGGAACTATTTTTGGTTATTCTATTTGAAAATTCTAGTTAAATTTATAGTACTAAACCCCATTAATTTAGGCTCAAGTAAAATTTTGAGATAAACTCATCAGATCTCAACTTACGTTTTCTAAAAGGTGTTTTGTTAATTGGATGTAACTTGGAGCATATTTTTAGTGTTTTATGATTGGATGCTTACAACAGACAATAAAAATGTATCTAGCTCATATAGTAGCTACATTATTTTATAATAGGTCAGTTACATTATAGGTTAAATCGACTTTGGACAGACTTTAGAACTTAATTATCATTTATTAATTTTTTTCTTTGGGACAGTATTCTGTTATATGAGAAGGGACTGTGTAGCACTTGAATCAAGACTGTCCAAATGATATGTATCTAATTTTCAAAACTCATCAACTAATCACTTATGATCTATGTATTTTATTGTATGTAAGGTATACCTCAATTAAAACAAAACACATCGAACATGTTTGCTCAGGTGGTGCGGGGAGGCACAGGAAGACTGTCTAGTGTATCTCACATCTCCTAAAGCTATGGTGGCCATCCAACCTAGGCAAGATAGAAAATACCATGTATACATTCTTTTTATCTCTTACTGAATTCTTACTGAATGTGTAGTAAGTAGTTACTGATATTATGGGGAGAAGAAAGCCTTTTTTTCTTTCGGAGTAATATTTTACGTATATTCTTAAAATCAGTACTTGAAAGACAAATTGATACAGTAAAGATTTGAAAGAATTAAAGTTTCTGTTAGGCTTCGATGCTCTTTAGGAAGATTGTTATTTAACAAGTCAGTGTCATTGAAAAAAAGCCAAATAGTTATGGTGGGCTCTTATTGCCTAGGCCTGTACCATTGTTCAATTAATAGACAACTATCACTGTTCTAGGCATTGTTTATATATTAACTCATTTATTCCTCATAACAACCCTATATGATAGGTACTTTTATTGGCCCCATTTTACATAGGAAACTGGGGCACAGAGAGAGTGTGTAACTTGCCCAAGGTTACACATTAAATGAAGCTGAGATTCAAGTCCAGGCAGCTTGGCTCTAGAGCATACGAGTTTGTTCTTCACCATGGTGCCACACTGACTGCAAGTAGATCACAGATCACTCACTAGATGGCAAAAATACTTGGCTTCCTTCAGTGATCTAGTTAATATAATGATGTTTAGTACTTACTTATAAGTCACTAGATAAAAATTTCATATTAAATACTACTTATTTGAATGTATATCCAGTAAGTACAGGTTAAGGCTATTCTCTATTATGAATCGTGTGTGTGTGTGTGTGTGTGTGTGTGTGTGTGTGTATGTGTGTATGTATGGTGGTCTGACTTGGTTTAAATTGTGTAAAAACATGCCATAAAAATTTTAATGTAAGAGGAAGCAAAACAGAAAGATTTTGTTTATTGATATAATACTTGGCATAAATATTTGCCTCAAAATTCAGCACTCACTAGTTGCTGACATTGATTTTAGAAACGTTGGTAGATTTTTGTATTGTCTTTTAGATTTTTCAGTTTCAGAGTTTGATTAGTAAAATACTTTCATTTGGACCTGCTTTCATGAAAATTTTATATTTTTGTTAATGACTTTGAAACATTTTTGATAATGACTTTGAAACCATAATCTTTTGTGAGACAGACTGTTACGGAAAGCTTGAGCTTTGAAGTTATGTACATCATGGGTTTGAATTATAACTTACTACTTATTGGCTTTGGGACCTTGGGCAAATTACCTAATCTTTTTGACTCTCAATTTTATTGTCTATGAAATGATAATGTTACTTCGTAGGTCTGTTAGGATTAAGTGAGAATATATTTGGCATTCTGTCTGGCACATGTTCTAATTTATGATGGATGCCAGAGTCTTGGGTAAAGTCTCAAACTGTATGAATAAGGAAGGTGAGAAGCTAAGGAAAATCAAACTTCCAAAAGACTGAATTCCTAGATTCTATTTACAAGGATAGAATTGTGACTCTGCAAGAGATTGCATGCAGGGCAATGGATTGTTGCTCTGCAAGAAACTCGCATGTTGATCCTGGCCTTGTTTGACTCATCTGTCTGATTAAATATTACTCCCTGCCATGGCATCCTTTAGACCTAATCTTCTGTCAGTCCTGCTGCCTTATCCATAAAGCTTTGTGGTGTGCGCTTTTTCCTAATATTTTCATATCTCTGCTCTATCCTCTACTTAGAATGTTGTAATTGCTCTTGTTTCTTCTGTCTACTCATGTCTGATTTCTTAAGGATTAGCTAACCTATTCCCTACTTTGTGAAGTTTTATCTGTGCCCCTACAGCATTAATCCCTTTCTCTAGCTCTTAAAACATCTTGATATGTACCTAATAGGGCCTTTGGCACTGTTGTAGGTCTGTGTGTCTGTCTTTCTGATAGAATAAGTAGCTCCTGAGTGCAATAGTCTGCTTACTTAGCCTTAAGTTCTCAGTGCCCCTTCCACAGAATGTTCTGTATTTGAATAATTAAATGAATGAAGGAGGGGGCCAATTGAATTTAATAAGTATATAACATTCCCATTTATGTATAGTTATAGACAAATAGTTTCTTAATTAAGTTAACCAAGTCTTTGGTAAATTGATTTACTTTATTAGTATTCATAGTGTAAGAGTAAGTTTTGAGTTTAGTCCTGGTTAAAATGACTGTATTTCAAGGGGCGTTATACTTCTGTGTTTTTCTGTAAGGCTAAAATCTTACTAGCATTCTCATTGAAATTAATGGTTAGGTAAGTTTGATAGTAGTAATAATTATTTCTTTTAAGTAAAAATAGTTTTCTTTTGCACTGCTCCAGAAAACATGGATGATTTGAATTGGTATTTTGACTAAAATGTGTATATAATTTTTTAGGTGGGAATTCCGGATTGGTGGTAACTGCCACTGCCTTGGGTTCCCCACTGCTGTCTCATTTTGTTTTTTTTCTCCTGACTGTTACTTCTTATTTTCTTATGTTTGTGCTTCAAGACAGAGGTAAAAAGTAAAGATTATTCACTTTCAGGAATTATACTGCTATAGGCTTTGTTTGAGCCTCCATTTTCTTCTGCTTTTATTCTCACGAATGGACATAATACCCTAAAACATTTCGATAATTGACCAAGAGCTACATTTTTAGGTGGGTCTACTTTCTTATGTGAGCATAATAGATTATAGCTAATATTTGTGACGTTAAAAATGATCATCTTAGTAGTGTTCTTTTGGAATCTTTATAGTAGAAGAACGCTTTGAGGTTTGGGTAAATGTATGTTGTATGTATTCTTTTTTTTTTAAGTTAAAATAGGATATTAGATTTATGGAGAAACGACTTGTACATTACAGGAATTCATTATATGATGAGAATGACAAATAAGTGAAATTAAATATTACATATTCATATACATGAATAATCATACACTTATATACATACTCATACATAGCCCACTTGTTCTTATGAATGTGTTGCAGAAAAGCCAAAACAAAAATTCCCTGTCATTGTATGACATTGGGAATTCCTTTAGACTCACATTTAAATATAAGACTATTAGACAGTGGGAATTATGTGTCAAAAAAATAAAGTTATTGGAGTTCTGGTAAAGATGTATGTGTTCTTAAAGTGACAAAAATTATTCCTGGCACATGATAAATGCTATTTAAGTCTTAGATACTATTATTATTATTATAATATTTGGGGTAGAAATTCAGCATTTTTAAAAACTATGCAGAGCTGATTCCTAGTCATGCAGGACAAGACAGTAATTTGTAAATGAACTTGGAGATAATTATAAAGCAAACATGATTTAAAAAATCTGTTAATAGAAACAGTGCAGGTGCATTGTGCCAAAAATAGAAAATACAAAACAAGCAAAAATAAGAAAAAAAAAATATCCCAACAACCTAGAGATTATACTTTTAGTACCTAGTTTGTTATCTTTTTACCTACATGTCACTATATGGGTATATATGTATTTACCAAAATAGTATCTCTTTTGAAACCTTCTTTTTGCCCCAGTAATTAATGTCTGCTTAATCATTTCAGTAAATTTTCATCTCATTCAATACTCAGATCATATTAAAATTTAGTTGGCTCAAAAATGTCCTTTATGTCTGGTTTGTCGAAAACGGTATCCAGAACAGTATTATACCTGTGAATTTGGCTGTTACACTCCTTAAGTCCTTTTAAATCAAGGTTAGTTACCCATTTCTCCCCTCCCAACCTTTTGAAATGATATTTTGACTTTTTAAAAAGATATTTGAAAAGAGACTGGGTCATGTCCTACAGACCTTTTGAATTTGTCCAGTTTACTCTCTCATTATGTTATTTACCTTATTCTTCTATCACATGTATTTTCTTTAAATTAAAATTATATATCTAAATGCTTTAAATTAAAATTTACATATCTAAATATATTGTAGATTCTCAGGTTGAAGATAACTTAGCTATCATAGCTGATACTGTATCTTTCATGTTGTATCACATCCAAAGTTATATCATCTCAACTTTCTTGGTGATGCTGAGATTGAACACTGAAATAAAAAGACCTAGAAAAATCAGATTTTTATAAACGTGGATTCATATTGATATTTTCAATGAATAGTTTTACCTGAATTTCTGATTTTATAATGATACCTGTTTTCTGTTATACTAATAAATCATGAATCTTAAAATTATTAGCATAACTTCACTGCTTTTTCCTACAATACAAAGAAAAAAGTTAAAGGATATCAATACTGATATGACTAAAAACTATCAGAGAAAGTTGAAAATTTCTTTGTAATTCATTTTGTTCTTAGAATACTTCCTACAAAGAGGTACAGTAAAATTACAATGTCCAAATAAGCCCTGAAATAAATTCTTTCTCCTGGTTACCAATTTCATATTAATCAGGTTTATTTATTTCTGGCTGTTTGCAATGTATGTTTCTCCCTTTCCCCTTCCCTTCTTTACGAAGCAGCCATTTTTATTAGTAGTTTCTCAGTTATCGTGTGTGTGTGTGTGTGGGGGGGGGTGTATTGTGTTGAGGAAGTTCAAATTCAAGCAAATATACATGTAAATATTTTATCCAAAAGATGTTGTTTTATAACAAATTATTTTATCCAAAAGATAGCAGAATATATACCTTGTTGTGCACATTTTTTTTCTTAAAGTATTCTGTAAATTTGTCTAATCAGTACATAGTAATTTTATGGATAGAACATAGAGTAGAACATTTTCTTATATCAAAATAAAAGCTTACAGTAATTTGATAATTAATTTTGCGTTGAAAACTAATACTGAAATTAGCTCAATAATGCAAATACAGGAGAAAGGAAAGAAAAAATGATCTGGAAAAGGGAATTGTATTTGGTGAGTTTTGAATTGTATTTGGAAGATGAATAGGTCCAGAAGTCAACGGGTGGCACACTTTAGTGATGGTCTTCAAGGGAGGCATTAGGCAGATTAGCTTGGCTCCTTTAAAAGATTCGAGGCAAAATTATGAGATTAGAGAGGATTGTTGGAGCTCAAGAAGAGAGCTGCTATTATGGACACAGTGCATTGAAATGTAGATTGTTGGTGATTTTTTATAGTTAGTTGCATATACATTCTTCTTGACTGTAGAAGTTTGTTTTTACACTAACTATAGTGTGTAACAAGTGAGTAAAATAAGCATGTTAAATATTGATTACCTTGATTAGAAATGAGAATAAGTTTCTACCTCAGTTCAGTATTATTAAGTCATAAATAGTAAAAGTGAGAAGAGATCTTAATGGTTGTCTCAACCTAATTATCATGTGGAATAGGAAATTGAAATCTAAAAAGGTTAAGTGACTTGTCCAAATTGTACAACTGGTTAGAGACATAGCCAGCTCTTAAATCTGATGTCTGACTCTTAATTGTATCCTCTGTACCGTGGGGTTTTCTTAACCATAAAAAATTAGAAGTTGTGTAGCTTTTATTGGTTTTTATTTTGATTTTTGCCCCAGGATACTTTAGTATTTGTGATTTATAAAGTCTAAGGTTTTTATTTTTCACATGTACCTAAATATTGTAAATATGGAAGCTACCTTTTACCTTGGGTGCATTTTTAATGTACTAAGTAGAGGGATTTGAAATTATTTTGCCAAGTAATCATTTTGAGGATCTTTTTTAGAATTAATGTATTTATTTGTATTTCTTAATTACACATGGAGGTTTATAAATTAATATATTTGACAATACAGCTGTGGTGGGGAAAGCTTTTTTATTATCAGCTAATATTTTAAAATGTGTACATTTAGATTGCATTGTTGCATGTTTCAGATATTTCCTTAACTTAAATACTCAGATATTTATCCAAACATTATTGCAATGGGGTTTCCTGCAGAAAGACTTGAAGGTGTATACAGGAACAATATTGATGATGTAGTAAGGTAAGAACTCTTTAATTTTCTATTTCTAATATTGATGTATTATATGAATGTTGTATTTTCATTTAGAAAACATTTCTAAACCACAGAAAAGGATGTACTTTGTGATGTAAACTTTATTTTTATTGTATCGGTGCTCTATAGCTGCTTCTTTTTTTTCTTAATGTACCTAATGGATTTCAATAGGATATAACTCATTTGATAAGAATGGACCCTTTTACATAATCACGTATATGTGGTATGATTTCATGAACTCTGTGTAAAGTGCCCCTCAGCACGTTAATGCCTGGATTTCATTACACTTACTATTTTTATTTTTCATTTATTGTGTTTTATTTCACAATTGGGGATTAGGCTTAAAATCCTTGAGTGCGTTTATTCACTTACATGTATTTATCTTAAGGTATAGATAACTGATACCATGAATTTTTACATAGAGCATTTTATAATGGGGCATAAACATACCAAACACCTAAAGAATAAAAAAGTATTTGGTACAAGGGATCTAGAAAGAAATTGCTGCACATACCAAAGCCTAACTTTGTCTGTTTTATAATTTTGCATAATTTTCTAAGTGTAATTATTCAGTTCAGAAGAAGGCACGTTGAAAAGGCCCACTTAAATTATTTTTAGTATATTTGTGACCTAAAAGTATATATTTTATGAGAGAAGGAATTTTTATCTGCTGTGTAAATCTTAATATATTTTCTGATTTCAGAGCAAATATATATATATATGTATGAATAAATTAATTGTAAAATATCAGTAGGAACTTTAATGGCTTTTAAAAGTTGAAATTTTGAATTATTCTTTCAGAAGGTAAAGTATCTTTCTTGGAGACTTTCAATTTAAATATTTGGTGGTTGTGAGTGTTGAATGTTATAATAGATGGTTAGTACTTTGTAAAGTGCTTTACAGATGTAGAATATTTTTTATAGTAGTTGTCTAAGTATATAAGCCTCCCTATACCCTTAAATGAGCTTAGCCATAAGTTGTTGATTTTAAGCAATTTGCTTTGAATCAAAGTACATTTACATTTTTGCAGCTCTGAGTTGTGTCCAGTTAGATTTTTGTAGTGTTTGTATTGTGTTCAGAATTAAATTTCAGTTTCTACATAAACTGCATAAGAACCCAAAACTACTTCTTTGTGGTTTTCTATTACAATTATAGGTGGTACAGTTATAGGCTGTCAGAAGTACTGTTTAAGAAATTGAAAATAGGGAAATGAATTTACCTTTTCATAGTTAGGCAGGACACAGTGGAAGAATGCTTAACATCAAAGATCAATGGGAGTAACAGCTTGATATGGCTTAGTCAGTGATACTACACATCAACAGAAAATGCAGTGGGTGATAGAAGAAGAATGAGGGAAGTAAATTTTGAATCGAAAGATGTGGAATCTGGGAAATGAGTAATGCAGTCACCAGACATGTATTCTCTACTATGGTGCGGGAATGTTTATCAGGCCTCTTTATGGCCTAGATGAAATATCTCATAAGATCATCTACTTCACATTACTGTAATTCTGTATTCAACCAACTAGTAATTCAACAAAGTCAGATTAGTACTCATACTGGGAAAGTGTATGAGTACTTTGGAGTAAGAGAATAAGTTGTCTGATTACTGTAAGGACATCTTTGTGGTCAATCTGTTGTGCTAGTTTTTTCATTGTTCTCTTCTGACTGAATTAGTCACTGAGGCTGAATGATCATCTTTTAGGTTACTGATAAAGTCCAATTTCTGGATCTATAAATTTGATTATCAGACCTTAGATTGTAATAATTTCACCAAGAAAATACTATGCTGTGAAATATTTTGATCTGTCATCTTCTGATTTCATAACCACTGCTTTTATGGCTCTGAATTAAGATTTCACACATTTAGTTTGTGATTAGTAACCAAGGTTGAAGTTTATTCTGTCTGCTTTAATGTTACTAGTTTATTTTATCTAGCTTTTAACTTTTTCAAATTTGTTATTCCTAGAAAAAGTTTTACTTGTATGGATTTTTATTTAGCTAATGGTTGCTTTAGCTGACTGATCTTTTCACCCTATGGTAATGGTAATGGTAATAGCATATAAAAATGAATTATCAGGTAAATATAATAGCTATGCTGTGTTTTATCTTTTTTTTTTTTTTTAAATCGGGTGATAAATGGCTGGTAGGACTTTGGCTTCAGTTGCTCACCCCACACCCCTTGTTGTACGAAAGAAAGGATGAACAGTGACCTGGAATGAAGATATAGTTTTTCCTATGAACTGAAATGAAAATAAATAATTCCTAAATAATTTGCCTGTTAGGATTAAACTTTCCAGGGTATTGGCTGTCTCCAATACCCGAATGATTGATTTTCTTACTGCTTCACACTGTATTGGAGACAGTCATAATAATCAGTAGTGGTTTCTTTTTGGTTCAAAGATGATAACGTCTCAGTACTTTTTCTGTTAACAAAAAACCGTTTTCAGTTAGATTTTCTTTTGCCTTCTCTAGGATGGCTGAAGAATATTATCTTTTTTCTAATTCCATATTTTTCCTATTATTTTGCCCCAAACAGAGCTCAGACTTTGTTGCTGTTGTACTTCATTGCCTTGAGTAAAATAAACTCAAATTGCAAATACCTGCATGCTTAAATTGTCCAGTATTATCTGTTTTGAGATATGATTTGTTATGGCAATGTGAATTTTATACTTGAAGTACTCAAAGTACTTTTGTGACAAATATTTAACTTCTCCATTCTAGATTACCTCCTAGGATCAGGAATTAATGTAAAAAATAAAGGGAGAGGAGGAGAAAAGTGAATGAAGCTGAAATTTTTTACAGTCATAATTGCAAATTTTAAAAAATAAGCAATCAAAATTGACAGAGCAGGGCTGGGACAGTTCATAGAAGTGAAGTTTGAAAAGTTAACTCTTCCCAGATTATTTTTCTTCTTTTCCTCTTACCACCTTCTTTCCCCCTTCTTGCCACTAAACTCTTGTTCTGACTAGCTGTTAATACGAAACAATGTTTTATTTAGATAATTAGTTAGTTTTTCATATGTATGTCTTACTACTCAGGCTAATATTGAAGGTATCTAATTTATATGTTATCGGATATAAATCTAAGCAGTCTTTAACAAATTGATGCCTTATGTGTTTAACAGACATAGCTTAAGAACTGTTTTGTACCAACTAAATCAGGAAAATGTAGGTTTAATAGAGGTGAACTGGCTTTCTTACTGCAGAACCTTTAATAAGCTACTGTGCACTGTAAGTCTTCCAAGAGTGAAATTCTAATATGCTGCTTTCCTTTCTTTTTTTCCTTTCCCTTTCTCTTTCCCTCCCTCTCTTTCCCCTTGTCTCTTCCTTTGCTTTTATAGTATATCAAATAACACCTTTCAAAACAGTGTTTTAGGGAACACAATTTGAGATATGTTGAAAATGAAAAAATATGCATGTAACAATATTTTTCCCTACTCTGAATTAGTAGGAAATAATCTACTTCCTCCTCTTTTATTGGAAGATGCGGAGAGATTCCCACATTTATTATTGTATAAGGAAATGCTTAAAGCTCAGTCTTCTGATACACATTGATTTTACAGAACAGGCATTATCCATTGTCTTGTATACTGTCAGTTTTCTTACCCATATGTAAGCGGCTGTATTACAGATTCAAGAGTCCGTCTTTTTTCCTGTTTTTTGTGTACATTTTCTCACTGAAGGAATATTTCTCTGAATTATATGTTAATCTTTTAATCAACCTTAATTTTTGATTTTCAATAAAAAAGTGTTTGTTATCCCAACATTATCATTGTTAGCTATTCAGCTAAAAAGAATTGAAGGAGATTATTTAGAGGATTTAATGTCTAGAGATTACATATAGATTATTCAAAATAGAGGAAAGACTATCAATTCTATTCTCCTTTTCCAACAACTTTCGACTTCTTCCCTCATTTTGCCTTTTTTCTTTATTCAGATGAAAATTAGATAGCACAAAATTAACCATTTTAAAGTGAACAATCCAGTGAGGTTTAGTACCTTCACAGTGTTTTGCTATCAAGTTCCAAAACATTTTTATCACCCCAAAAGAAAATTCTGTACCCGTTAGATGCCTCCCACTTCTTTTGTTAGTCTTGTTTCCTTACAAATAGCAAAGCTTTGATGGATTTGACAAGGTTTGTATTATCTGCACCGGTACAACTTTTGATATTTATAGTAATAGATAACGTTTATTGTACATTTATTTACATATGTATGCTATTGTTATATACACAGTTGACATGTGTCATCTTATTAAATCTCTACAGTAAACCTATCCCCATACCATAGATGGTTTAAAAGAATTTAACTTTCCCATGTGCCACACCGGCAAGTAATGAGGTTGGGGAATGAGCCCAGGTCTGTCAGGTTCCAAAGCTCATTTTCCTAATAACCATATATATATATATGGTTTTATATATATATATATATATATATATATACACACACACATACACACACACACACACACACACACACATATATGTACATATAAAACCTAATAACTCCTGTATATCAGAGGACAAAACCTGGAAACTCTTGGACTAATCTAGCCTGTTGTCATTTGTTTGGCCATAAACAGTGTTGGTCCACACATTGTTGGGAAATCACCAAGGAAGGTCTTTTCTGGTATTATTATGCCAGAGAATTTCTTTAGGATCTGAGTCTACAGATTGAAAAGACCTATATATTGCCTACCACAATAAATGAAAACAGACCAATACCAGGCAAATTATTATGAAATTTCTTTGAGAATACCAGAAATAATGAGACTGTTTCAAAAGCTTTCAGAATCAATTAGGAAGGATTAGGAATATGAGTGGCAACTAATTTCTTGGTAGTACCGTGTTTCCCTGAAAATAAACCCCAGTTAAGATCGTCAGCCATGTGGACACATTTAGGATGTTATGAAGATGTTCCAGAAGAAGATGACATGACTGTATTTGAATAAAGGTAGATTGTTGTACATGAAAAAATAAGACATCCCCTGAAAATACACCCTAATGCGTCTTTTAGAGCAAAAATTAGTATAAGACCTGGTCTTATTTTCAGGGAAACACGGTAGAATTAAAGATAGAGAATGGAGAGGTAGTGCTTGAAAAGTTCTGCGTTCAGCCTAGAATTCTGTATCTATCCAAATTATCAATCAAGTGCAAAAGTAGGAAAAAAAAGACACTCAGTGACCGAAAAAAAATATCCATACAACAGTTCTTAGCAGATTACTGGAAGATGTGCTCCAGCAAAACAAGGGAATAAACCATGAAATAAAAGGGCTTCAGTCAGTAAGGATCCAACTCAAGCAACAAAGATAAGTTCCAGGATGACAACTGTGTCACAAACTGAAGGGCAACCAGTTCAGGAAAAAAGAGAGGTTCTGGGGGGAAAAAAGAACTGATGGATTGATTATGAAATATTTAGGTGGAAAGATGCAATAGATTTTTAGAAAAATAAGTGAATTAGAGACAAGCAATTTTTAACATCTGATTGATTTAAACTGCAATTGTGATATTACTATTTAAAGGGGAATTAAGAGAAGTGAAACATGTCTGTAAGTACTACTGGCTTTGTAAGCCTCCTCTACCATGGCAGAAAATATGTAAGTAATTAATCTACAAGAAGCAGTATTATAATATATCATAGAGATACTGAATTAAATACCAGGAAAAAGAATCCGAGTAGTTGAGTTTGGTTGCTTTTAGGGGAGAAGCAGGAATATGGGCTTGAGGATGAATAGGGCTGGAGATTTTTTTATTGTAGCAATATATATAGTATAAGATCAAATTTATCATTTTAATCATTTTTAAGTACACATCTATGGTGTTAAGTACATTCACAATGTTGTGCAGCTGTCACCACACATCCATCTATAAAACTTTTTTATCATCCCACACTGGACTGTACCTACTGTTTTCCCTGAAAATAAGACCTAGCCGGACAATTAGCTCTAATGCGTCCTTTGGAGCAAAAATTAATATAAGACTCGGTCTTATTTTACTATAATACAAGACCAGGTCTTATATAATATAATATAATATAATATGATGTAATATAATACAATATATAATACTGGGTCTTATATTAATTTTTGCTCCAAAAGACGCATTAGAGCTGATTGTCTGATTAGGTCTTATTTTCTTGGAAACAGGGTACCCATTAAACAGTAGTTCCCCATTTCCCCTAGTCCCAGCCCATGGTAACCACTGTTCTATTTTCTGTCATATATAAGGTACATATATACGCATATGTACCTTATGCGTATATAAAGTGGAATCATAACAGTATCTGTCTTTTTGTGACTTGTTGCCTTACAGCTGCCAAACCGTTTGTTCCCCCCTCGCTCTTTCCAGGATTTCACAAGGGAGTCTTCAGCAAACTGAGGCTCGATGGAAAGACATCGATAAAGCTCCCCTGAGGGGATGTCTCAGCAAACTTAGACCCCGATGGAATAATATCGGTCCCTACCCTTTAATGGATCCCCTGGAGTTATGCATGTGTGTGAAGGCACAGTATGTGTTGGAGCACAATGGGGACGTTCAGTAAGACAGCCAGCAGGCATATAATTCACAGATCGTGATATTAACAAGCTTTACTTCCTCATTTGTTAACCAATAAAAGCTATGCGTTGGCCCCTATTCGGGGCTCAGTCCTTGACGCTTGAGTCCCTTGGCCCCGCTTGCACTCTATTCTTTCTCAACCCTGCGCTGCCCTTTTGGCTTCCCACAGCTCTTGTCGTGCAGGACACGACAGTGACTTATTTCACATAGCATAATGTCTTAAAGGTTCATTCATGCTGTGGTATGTGTCAGAATTTCCTTCTGTTTTATTTATATACCATTCATCCGTTGATGGACACTGGTGTTGCTTTCACCTTTAGACTATTGTAAATAATGCTGGTATGAATATGGGTGTCACAGTATCTGTTCTAGTCTCTGCTTTCTGTTCGTTTGTGCATACACGCAGAAGTAGAATTGCTGGACCAAATGGTAATTCTGTTTAATTTTTTGAGGAACTACATACTGTTTTCTGCAGTGGCTGTACCATTTTACATGTCCACTAGCAATATACAGTGTTTAATTTCTCCACATCCTCGTCAACACTTGTTATTTTCTGGACTTTTTTTTTAATAGCCTTTCTAATGGGTGTGAACAGTGGTATCACTTTGTGATTATGATTTTTATTTCCCTAATAAGTGATGTTGAGCATCTTTTCGTGTGCGTATTGACCATTTGTATATGTTTGAAGACACATCTATTCAAGTTCTTTGCCTGTTTGCATTGGATGGTTTGGGTTTTTGTTGTTGAGTTTTAGGAGTTCTTTATGTGTTCTGGATATTAATCCTTTATCAGATATGTGACTTGCAAGCATTTTCTCCCATTCTGTGGATTGCCTTTTTACAAATACGTTGTTGATAGTGTCCTTTGATGCACCAAAGTTTTGAATTTTGATGCAATCCAATTTATTTATTTTTTATTGCCTGTGCCTTGGCTGTCACATCTATGAAATCATTGCTAAATTCATTGTCATGAAGCTTTCCCCTGTGTTTTATTTTTATATTTCTTTCATTTCAGTTTTTGATCCATTTTGAGTTAATTTTTATACGTGGTGTAAGATAATGGTCCAGCTTTATACATTGCATGTGGATATCCACTTTTCCCAGCACCATTTGTTGAAAAGACTATCTTTTCCACATTGAATGGTCTTCGCACATTTGTCAAAAATCATTTGACTATATATAAAAGAGTTTATTTGGGGGCACTATTTTGTTCCCTTGGTATATGTCTGTCTGTATGCCAGTACCACACTCGGTAAGTTTGTAGCAAATACTGAAATCAGGAATTGTGAGTCCTACAACTTTGTTCTGTCTCAAGATTGTTTGGGCCATTCAGTGTCCTGTGAGAGTCTATATGGATTTTAAGATGGAATTTTTATTTCTGAAAAAAAACAAAACAAAACTGGGATTTTGGTAGGAATTGCGTTAATCTATAGATTGCATTAAGTGGTATTGAAATCTTAATATCAGGTCTTCCAAACCATGAACATGGGATGTTTTTCCATTTATTTAGATCTTTAATTTTTTTCAACAGTGTTTTACAGTTTTCTGTATACCAGTATATTACCTTCTTGGTTAAACTGATTCCTAGATATTTCATTCCTTTTGATGCTATCTTAAGTAGAATTGTTTTCTTAATTTTCTTTTTTTGATTGTTCATTGTTGTATAGAAATGCAACTGAGTTTTGCATGTTAATTTTGTATGCTGCTACTTTACTGAATCTGTTTATTCTAACAATTTTTTTTGTGTGTGGAATCTTTAAGGTTTTCTACATATAAGAAAGATCATGTCATCTGCAAACAGACAATTTTACCTCTTCCCTTCCAGTTTGGATGTCTTTTTTTCATTCTTGCCTATTTGCTCTGGCTTGAATGTTTAGTACTATGTTGAATAGAAGTGGTGAAAATAGGCCTCCTGTCTCAATTGTTCACCTTAGAGAAAAAACTGTGTTTCACCATTGCACATCCTATTACCTGTGGAGTGTTGGTTTTTTTAATAGACCTAGTTTTTTGAGCCAGTTGGCGTTCACAACTATATTGAGCAGAAGGTACAGAGATTTCCTCAAGAAATTGCATCCATTTGGGTAGTTACCCAAAGGAGTTGAAAACTTATGTTCAAATGAGCACCTGTACATAGAAGTCACACTTCTTAAGAGTCTGGCTTCCAAAAGAAGAGGGAGAAAAATGTAAAAAAAAATAGGCTCTGGATATAAAAGTCCCCAGGAAGCTGTGTCAGTCATTGGGGATTGCAGCAACAGTAGCCTGCTTCTGTATCAGCACATCTGTAATCAGAAGCAGAAGTTAAGAATCGGAACATAGATCTCTGATATTTGGGGGACAGAGTCCCCCAAGTTGGTATGGGCTTATCTAGGAATATATGCATGGCTGCTTGCAGGTGGGGGGTGAGGGTGGGGCGTTTAGGTGGGTAGCTGCTACCACACTAAAAAGCTGAAATTGAATGAAATTAACTGCCTTCCCCTGGAACCTACAAGCTTTTAAATAAACTCCAGAGTTCTGAAATAGTTAACCAGATAGGTTATGCCAGCACAATTTTTGTCTAAGTGGAGAGATAGATTCTTGGTCCTTCCTGCTTTGCCATCTTTCCTTGACTAATTTTTTATTGCAAACTTTTGTGTCTTTTGAAATATCTATGTGTACATATTATTTTGACAAAAGTAATTTTGATGTGCACTTTGGCAGCTTATTTAGAACTATTTCATAGAATTTCTTTGAGGAAAGTAAAAACTTTAAAAAATGACTTCTCACTACTGTGAGAATTCAGATTTTAATACTTTGAAATTAAGTACAGTATAGTTGTATTAGAAAGATTTGTATTCTAGATTTTCCAAGTTTTGTGGGTGTTACCTCTCTGCTCTTAGATCTAAGTTTCTGTCTCTACTTTCCAAATATCTACAGTTAAATTTTCCCATTTCCCTTTGTAAATGCTGTTTTCTTGTTTTTCCGCTTCTCCATTGTATCAAACTTATAAGGCAATGAGCCAGTTATGGGCATGAAATCCTTGGGAGGAGAGAAGAGGAAGTGGGAGGGGCAGGCATAGTGAATGTTTCTCTAAGTAATATTCAAGTTCTTTGAGAGAACTTACCCTCCTCCCCTTTTAAAAAATGCTGTGATATTTTCTTTTAAATAGATTGTTTATTCTTCTACTAGTCTCACTGTTGCCCATAGTGCTAGATAAGAAATTGTAAAGTTCAAATATTAAAGGGAACACACAGAAAAGTATGATTTCACCAGCCCTCACAAAAAATAACAAAGCACACACACAAAAAAAACAAAAAACCACACACACAAAACCTATAGGAAAATACTGTAAAAAGTGAGAAGTCAGGGTTCTTGGTTGCACATGACTGAAAGTAACTCTAACTTAATCAGAAAATAATTTTTTGAAAACTATTAGCTCATAGCTCCTAACTGGAGAACCAGGCTAAGATTCCAGAAGCTAAGGGAAGCAAGACATGGTCAGGAGGTTATAATAAGAGTAGTCTCTGCTTAAGACATTGCTGTTTGGACACTTGCTGTCCCAGGTACTGCTGCCATTACTGGATATTGGTGACTGTTTATAAACTTTCAGTTCCTCTGGAGATCTCTCTGAATAATCTCTGACTCCACTGTGTACCTTGTTCTCACTAGCTAGGATTCAGTGTCCAGACCAGGAGGACCTAATTGGTCTAAGTCTGCACGTGTGATAAGAGAAAGCTGGGGAAGGGAGTATTTTCTTCTCACCTCTTAAAATTCTCTTCACTTGGAATGGTTTTGAATACTTAGCAACCTCAAGATGACAGTATCCCTTACAAATTTCTTCTTTATGCCTCCTATACTCAGACTCTCTTCCCAAAGATATCTACAGTGAAAAGTTTCATACGTTCTTTAAAATACTGTTTTCATCTTTACCCGCATTTTAATAAAAACGAATGGGAACGAATATACTACATACTTTTCTTATCTTGCTTTTTTAAACATACTTAAGAATTTTCTATATAATTGATTGTTTTATTTTTTTTATTCTGTTTTATGATCATACCATAATAAACAGTCCTCTCTGATACATATTTAGGTGTTTCCAGGTCATGGCTATTAAAACAGTGCTCTAGTAAACATTTCTCTTGTGTCTTGGTGTCCTTTTGCAAGTATAGCTTTATGGTAAATTCTTAGCAATGGAGTTGCTGGGACCAGATTGTCTGGTTTAAAACTTTTACTCTCCAAAATGGTATTTTATAGTCTCACCAACATGCGAGAGAGTATTATTCCTCTCTCACAACCTTGGCAAACTGAATATTATCAAACTTAAACTTTTTGCAATTTGTTGTAATTTGATTTTTGATTGCATTCCTTTAATTGCAGATTATGCAACTTTGTGATATTTGTTGTCCTTATATATTTTTTCTATGGTTTGCAGGTGTGTACTGATCCTATCTTCGATTTTATTCTTTTCGTTTTTTTCTTTAGTGATTTTTGAGAACTCTTTGAAAAATAAGGAAATTAGTGGTACTCTTTTTTCAGACAGGTTTATAATGCCCTGCATCTCTTGACGTTTCAATTATATGACTACAGGATTCATTCAGATGAAGCAGTGATAAAGAGCTTGGTGGATTATCTCTGTTTTGAATTATTGATTGCTTACTATCTGCTTTACTAAGATGTGTAATCACGGAAATCACGGAAGGTTTTTCCATTGATAGCTATTTGTTGAGAAATATTCTTTATAAAACAGCCCTGCTTAAATCTAGCAAATTAGAAAACGCTTTTAATCCAGAGAAATGTCATGCATTCACACTCGTAGTTACTGAATCAGAGCAGCATTCCTCCTGGACAGAGAAAATGGAAGTGAAAAGGGAGTTTAGGAGTTTCTGCTTTATTTCTGCCTCTAGCATTTATACAGCTGTCTAACTTGTGGAATTCTGCCTTATTTATAGTTCTTTTGGGTCTAAACATTTCCCCCCACTCAAGCCTTTTCTCTTGTCTTTACCACTTTTATGTTCCTTTATGTGCACTACTCTTTTATATTCATCTGTGATTATTTCCTCTTTTACCCTGGTTGTTTATACCTTTTAAAGCTGAAGTTTGTGGGTAAATTCTCTGCAGCTACGTTGACTGTTCTTGGATAATTTTTGTTTTTCCTCTTTTGTGGATTATTTGTAATTGTTCGTACAGAATTTTGGTTTGTAAAGCCTCTGTAGTCTTTCCTTTTTGATTTTTGAGTTATGAATTCATTGCCTGTTATTTAAATGAAGCTTTTGAAATCCGTTTTACTGATCTGTATCATATCTAACTATGCCAGTATTTCCTCCCTTGTCTGACGTGAACTCTAAAATTATATGAACACTTTCTCCCTGTTTCCTGGCATTTCCACTCAAACTTGTTCTTCATTCTTAGTTAGAAATATGTTTAGAGTTGTAGTTCCCTTCTTTATTAATTTACTGATAAAAGAAAATTAAACAAGCATATCAGAATTTGTTAGAAAACTGCATATTGTTACAAATATTTTTTCAGTAGATAATTTGACAGTTGTGAAGTCCTAGTTATTATTGTGTCTTTCCTTTGTTTCAATTTTATGCTCTTTTTATTTCTCTTCTCATTCCAATAGAATGCTCTTTTATTCTATTTTCCAGTAGAAATATACTTGTTTTTACTACCTTACTAAGAGGCATATGTATCCTGTTCCAGTGGATTTTTTCATACCTATATATAATATCTTTTAGACTTACCCTAACCCTAGCCTCTAGCCACATGTAGCTATTTATGTTTAAATTAATTAAAATAAAATAAGTTTACTCATTCATTTTTATTTGTACTAGTCACATTTCAAATGCTCAATAGTTACTGTGTTGGACAGCGCAGATACAGAACATTTTCATCATTATGGAAAGTTCTGTTGGACAGTGTGTTCTTCTAGACAGTGCCATTTTGCTTTTCATTTAAAAAAGTTCTCATTTCTGAGGATGATGTGCTACGTCTGCTATCTCTGGTATTAATCAAAAGAAACTTGAGATTTCTTTTGAGATGGGTTGCATTTTACAAATTGATAGTTATAATCATATTGCTCCTAAATAAACTTTATTAAGGTATAATTTATATGCAGTAAAATGTACCCTTTGTAAGTGGACAGTTCAGTGAGTTTTGACATATATGTATATATATCCATATAAACATCACCACAATCAAGACTTAGAACATTTCTGTTACCATAAAAAGTTTCCTCTTTATCCTTTGTAATTAATCAGTCCCCAACCCTGGTTCCAGGCAATGTCTAAATCTGCTTTCTCTCACTGCGGATAAGTTTTGCCTATACTAGAATTTCATATAAATGCAATCATATAGTATATACTCTTCTGTGTCTGGCTTCTTTCTCTTAGTATAATCTTTTTGAATTTCATCCCTGTTGTTGCTGTATCAGTAGTTTTTTATTGCTGAGTAGTATTCCATTGTATGCATGTGATATAATTTATCCATTTACCATGGACATTTGGATTGTTTTCAGTTTGGATCTGTAATGAACAGAGTTGCTATCAGCATTGCTGTACAAGGCTTTTGTGGACACGTATTTTCATTTCTGTTGGTTAAATACCTATGAGTAGAATTGCTGGGTCATAGGATGTAGGCCAGTGGAACAGAGTAGAGATTCCAGAAGTACTCGATAATTTACTGGGAAGTGATACTCTTATTAGCAAATGATACAGAAACAACTGGATGTTGATATGAAAAATAAACTGAACTTTGACTTATACTTCTCATAATAGACAAAAGTTAACTTAAAATGGGTTGTAGATAAAAACATAAAAGTAAAATGTAAAAACTATGAAATTTCTAGTTAAAAACACTGAAGACAATCTTTATGACCTTTGGTTTAGTCAAAATTTCTTAGTACATGCAAAATTAACCACATAAGAAAAAAATTGACAAATTGGACTTCGTCAACATTTAAAACTTCTGTTCTTTGAAAGACACCATTAACAAAATAAAAAGGCAACCATAGTCTGGGAGAAATATTCACAATGCATATGTCTGACAAAGGACTTGAATTTCACACAGTATAGAGATGCTCTATTCATGAGACAACCCCATAAAGGGCAAAAGATGTGAACAGAAGCTTTACAAAAGAAGATATATAAATGATCGGTATGCATATGAAAATATATTCAAAATCAGTCATCAGGGAAATGAAAATGAAAACTATGAGATGCTATTTCATATTTGTTGGGATGGCTGAAGCTTAAAGGACTATAGGGTTGGCAAGGAACTCTAACCCATGTTGGTAAAAGCACAAAATGATACAACTTCTTTGAAGAAATGTTTGGTAGTTTCTTACTCATTTTCATTAGCCTTCTCTATTTTTTTTTTTTTTTTTTTTTAGTGAGTTACAGGTTACTTCCTCCACTGTTTCTTTTTCCTCTAGCTTAATACCTGTTTAAAGAGAGTAGATTTGCTTTAGTACTGGGGATCACAATCTGTGAGCAGAATTTAATAATAAGCTCTTATTTTTGCTTTTCTATTTAACTTGAATAAAGTAGGAGAAAGTAGTACTGTGCAGTTAAAGAGCTAAAAGTACATTTGCAACCAGCTACTACTTACTTTCCTTATACTGAATATATGATTGATTTTAATTCTGACAACCTGAAGATGACGAGAAGATGGTTAAGGACTAGAATGTTTGGGACTTGAATGTCTTAATGGAATTAAGGCAGAGGTAAATTGAGTACTAAAAAGTAAAACAATCCAATTTCACGGAGAAGTAAGCAGGCAACTATAGGTATATTATGGTTCTAAGAGCAAATGTTGATTTAATGTGAATATAGCAGAGGAAATAAATGTGGTTAACAAACAGTGAGTTAGCTACAGAAAAATGTAGCAGATAAGTAATTATTTTGCTGTTTTGTTTTCAGATGTCATTTTTCTTTTTTACCTATTTTCAGATTAGTAGGAGCTGTCCAATGTTCTTAGGCTGTTTTCTGAATTGGAAATCTTAAAAGAGGGTTTGCTGCTGGTTTCTGTCAAGCTGCCAGGAATACTTGTTCTGACTATTAGTTGTCAGTACTTTGAGTTTTCGTACCACTGTGTCTGCAGTAGTGCTTGTCACACAGCAGGTGCTCAATAAATGTTCGTTAGATGAATTGTTATCAATTCCCCAAGCACTTTAAAAGGATATAATCCTCTAATAATATAAACTTTAGTATCGGTATGTACTGACACCAAGCAAAGACAAACTAATTCACCTTTAAGAAATATGGTGACTTTTTAATCCAGTAGAATATATTTACTTTGTCTTCATAAAGCCTTTCGGTGGAAAGAAGGCATGGCTAGCTATTGGAATGTGGAAAAGGCATGGCGGAAAGGGAAAGGAAGCCTTAGTCAGTGAACTTAAGATATTTTTGGCAAGACCATCCCACTTGTGGAGGTGGAAACATCAGAATGTCAGTCTTTTAAAAATTGCTTCATTTTACTAACTTCTGTTAGATTCCCCATTTAATCAGGAGAATTCTGATTTCACTTCTCTGAGGTCTGTTTCTTTGAGGTGAGATATTGAACTAGTCATAAAGATGGGAATAATTTAGTTCTTGTGGCAGTTGAGTGTTTCAAGTAAATTAATATAATGCCGTTATGATCATTATGGTATTTATAAATCAATCATATGATGTTTGAATTTGTCCCTGAAAAAAGTAATACAACTCAGTATGCTGACAGGCTCATATCTGAAGAGGTAGAGGACCCTGAACCACCACAGTAACTTCACCACAGTAATTACTGAATTTCTGAGGCCTTGTCAGGGTCAGTGTAAAGTTTATCTTGCAACCCAGACTCTTTCTCCTCTATTGGAGTGAGTTCAGTAGTGTGGTATTAATGTATAGAAAAGCCAGATTGAGTTTTGCATTTGATTTATGTAATCTTGCTTCTTCAGAGTTGAATACTGCATAGTATATTAATTTGCCAGTATAGTGCTCCAACTTGTATAGCAAGTATATGTAAACATATGTACTATATTTCATGATGAAATATAACGAAGGTCAATTTTGAAGTTGCTTTATAATCACTGACTTTCTTAGTTGGAGCATTTAATCCATTTATATTTAATATAATTATTGATATATTTTAAGTCTATCTATGTTTACTTGTCATATATTTATTCATTCACTCTCATTTTCTCTCATTCTTCTTTCCCTTTCTTCTTTGAAGTTAATAGAATATTTTTAAGTATTCCATTTTAATTCTTCTATTGAATTTTTAGCTGTACCTCTCTGTGTGTGTGTGTGTGTGTGTGTGTGTGTGTGTGTGTGACTGAGTGTGTGAATCAAGGATTCAGATAGGCATGGTAGAGATGGCTTGTCTCTGCTCCACCATGTCTGGAGCTTTAGTTGGAAAGACTCACTGAGTATAGATGAGTTAGCAAGTTGAGCAAGTTGGGGGCTGAATCATCTGAAGGTGTTTTCACTCACATGTCTGGTCAGTGCTGACTATTGTCTGGTGCTTCATTTGGGTTGTTGGTCAGAGCCCCTAGACTTGGCCTTTCTGAGTGGTCGCTCTACGCAGGCTCTTTTAGACTTCTTCTAGCATGGTAACTTGGTGCCAAGAAGGAAGATCCAGAGTCCAAGGTGAAAGTGCATGGCATCTTTATCATCTAGCCTTACAAATCACTTAATGTCACTTCTGCCATGCTTTGTTAGTGGAGGCAATCACAACGGCGTGCCTAAGTTCAAGGGGAAGGAACCACGGACTCCACCACTTGATGGGTGAACTCTTAAGGTTATGTTGTATGAAGAGTATGTGGCATAGGAGACGCAGTCATTCTTGGAAAATACAATCTGCCACATCTTTCTTAGGCAGTCACCTCACCAATCTTCTGTTAAGAATACGTGGTAGATTTTTCTTTTCAGATATTGTACTTTTAAGACCTAGAATTTCTGTCTTTTATAGTTTCTGTATCCTTTGAAAAGCTGAGACTTTTTAACTTTTCACTTACTGTAATCATTTTCCTTTACATTCTTGTATATTTATAGTAGCTGCTTTAAAGTCTACGACTGCTAATTCTAACATTTGGTTCATCTTGGAGTTGGTTTCTATCAACTGCTTTTTTTCCCCTTGGTCATGGGTCATGTTTTTCTGCTTTGCATGTCTACTAAATTGTAATTGTATGTTGAATGTTGTGGATGACATGTTGTAGGGAGTCGGGATTGTTACTCTAAGGGTTCTGGATTGTTACTGAATTTTATTTCAAAAGTCATTTAAATTAATGGTTTATCGTCTGGTATTGTCAGGCTTGGTTTTCTTTTTTAAGGCAGTCTTATTTCAGTTTTGTCTTTTGTCTTAGGGCATGGTCCCTCTAAGGTGTAGCCTTTCTGGGGTCTCAGCTAAATACTGGGGTTCTCAGTGAAATCTCTCCATTCTGGCTGGGCCAGAACTCCTCCGTATTGTGCTACCTCAGGTGTCATCTCCGTTATGCTTTCAGATCCTGCACATACGCAGCCAAACAGTTGGCGAAGGACCTGAGGTGAATTTTCATACAGACTTCTGATACCCTCTTTCTGTTCCCTTTTTTCTGCTACCCAGTTCTACAACATCTGGCTTCCTTAGCACCTCAGAACTCCAGTTTCTGCCTATTTACCTCAGTGAAACCTTTGTTCCATTCGTTCCAGTTCCTTCTGCTGTGTCAGAAAAGAGCCTCCAAGCTGAAAGCAAGGCAATCTTTGGTGTTACATTTTGTTTCTCTTAAGCATCATAAGCCTGTGATGCCTTTTGTTCAGTGCCCCAAAATGGTTGCTTCATACATTTGGATAAAATGTAAAAACTGGAGAGTTTCACAGTTGTTTATAACAAGAAGAAAATGCTTGTACCAAGAGGAAAATACTCTGTAATGTTCAAAAGTGTATAAATGCTACTGTCAGAAAAATTTTAAGATGGCCCCTTTAGGTTGAAGACTAATACAGTAAAAGATTTTTAGAACAAAGTTACTTAAGGCCTATTAGAAATAGGACTTTAATCTGGTTACAATCAGTTTGCTATTACATAATAATTTATAATATTCAAATATTACTTTTATTGAATTTTACCCATAAATTTGTCTTACTTTTCTCTATAAATGGCAACTAGAGTGAACGATAAAAAGAATGAACTATTAATACATGTAAAAACATGGAAAAATCTGAAAAACATTCCATTAAGTAAAAAAAGCCACTCTCAAAAGAATACATATTATACGATGACACTTAGATGACATTCAAGGCCAAACTAATCTGGTAATATTCGTAGCTACCTGGGAGTTTAGCGCTGTTGGACTGCAAATGGTCATGAGGAATTTTCTGGAATGGTGGAAGTATTCTTTGTCTTGATGGCGGTGGTTGTTACAAAACTCAATAGAATTGTACATTTAAGATACGTGTATTTCATTGTATGTAAAGTTTACCTCAGTTTAAAGGAAAGTCTAAAAGTACAAATTGAAAAAGGTACAGGAATGTAGAAGATTAAGAGAGTAAAAGAGACAGGAATGAACGGTTGGTTGTGTGACATCCCACTTTTTCCTGTAGTATGTTTATAGTTCCGTAGATGTCTTCTTAACAGAATCAGTGTGGTTGGTTGACGTAGTTAGTTAAAACTAAGACTCAACTTTCTGTTGAGATGGTGGAGTACGTAAATGCTGTGCTCCCACAACCGCATCAAAATTACAGCAGAACTACAGAATAGGCATCAGTGACAGCCACCTGAAGACTAGCTGAACAAAAGTTCTATCAGTAAGGACATACAGGAGAAGCCATGTTGAGTGAGAATGGAGGGGCAGAGATATAGGACAGGCAGGCATCACACCACAGAATGGCCGTTAAAAATCGGGAGGGATATCTTGGCTAAGGAGGATCCCCATGAGGAGTGAGGGGTCCCAGCCCCTACCAGACTCTCCAGCCCAGGGTTCCAGTGTCTGAAAGAGAAGTCCTCCTAACTTCTGGCTGTGAAACTAGCAGAGATTGTGGCTGAGTGAGAGGTAGGGCTGTTGAAATCCCAGGCTTTCCTCTTAAAACGGCCTGTGCGTGGATTTACTTGCTGATGGACTCACTTGCTCTGAGCTCCAGCGCAGTTCAGAAGAGACATACGAGAAGGAACTGAATTGTCTGGCTGCAGGGTGAGGGATGGGGATGGGCAGCTTTCTCCCAGACAGAAGTGCTGGCAGAAGCCATTGTTTCTCTGTTGAGCCCTCCCCGCACCCATACGTAAGCTGCCCACAAGAGACCCACTTCAGATTGAAAGACACACACAGACTGAAAAGTAAAGAAATGGAAAAAGATATTTTATGAAAATGGAAACCAAAAAAAAGGCTGGGGTAGCAATATTTATATTAGACAAAATTAGTCTTTAAAACAAAGGCTATAACGAGATAAAGAGGGACCCAGCAATTCTACTTCTGGATGTTTATTTAAAGGAACCCAAAACCTAATTCTAAAAGACATAAGCATTCCTATGTTAATTGCAACATTATTTACAATAGCCAAGATATGGCAGCAACCTGGGTGTCCATCAGTGGATGAATGGTTAAGGAAGAGGTGATACGTACTCATATATACAAAGGAATATTATTGAGCCATAAACAAGAATGAAATCTTTACATTTGCAACAATATGGATGGATTTAGAGAGTATATTCTAAGTGAAATAAGTCAGACAGAAAAAGACAAATTCCATATGGTTTCACTTATGTGTGGAATCTAAAAAAAAAAAAGAACAAAACAGAAACAAACTCATAGATACAGACAACATTTTGATGGTTGTCAGATGGGGGAATGGGGTTAGGGCAGATGGGTGAAGAAGCAGAAGGGATTAGATGTGCAAATTGCCAGTTATACAAACAGTCACAGAGATGTAAAGCATGGTAAGGAATATAGTTGATAATATTGTAATAACTACCCTGTTTCCCCAAAAATAAGACCTAGCCGGATAATCAGCTATAATGTCTTTTGGAGTGAAAATTAATAAAAGACCCAGTATTATAATATATTATGTAAGACCCAGTCTGATTTTACTATAAATTTTTACTATATTAATTTTTGCTCCAAAAGACGCATTAGAGCTGATTGTTCGGCTAGGTCTTATTTTCGGGGAAACATGGTACATATGGTCTCAGATGGATACTAGACTTATTGGGGTGATTATTTTGTAAGTTATATAAATGTCTAATCACTATATGGTACACCTGAAACTAATACAATATTGTATGTCAACTGTAATTGAAAAAATATGTTTTTAATTAAAATAAATTTAAAAAATAAAAGTCACAAAGTGACACATACCTTAAATATTTACCTTAAAAAAAAAAGAGTTGTACACATGAAATGTTAGAATCAAATAGTTCTTCACAGTTTGTTAACAGCCACCACCACAATAAAGTATAATAGTTACTTTGTTTCCTTCTGCCCTTTGGCAAGAATTCTTAATTTTTTTTTATACTATATACCTCTTTGACAGCCTGAAGCTTATGAACCCCTTAGAGTGATTTTAAATCCATAATGTCAAATTCATAGGATTACAAATACATTAGTTTTGATTATAGTAGTTATGCTAATGTTTAAAAACCAAATATCTGATATAATAATATAGTTATTAACACAGTAAATAAAAAAAGTTTTGGCAGGTCTAATGACTTAAATTTGAAGTGTTGATTGTAAATAATATTTTTATATCTGCAACAACTGCAGTATGACAAAAATATTTCAATTAGTGACAAAGTTACAAGTACTGCTTATGTTATTACTGTGTAACATAAGTTGTTCATATCCAAGTTTATGGACTCTTTTTTCCCCCTACCTCAACCACACACATAGTTTCAGTTTTCCTTTCTATTCTCTCTCTTTTCCAATAGTTATATGTATTGCAATTTTGGTTATGTCAATATTGGGTTTTTGTGTGATTATGACTAGATAAATGCCATTCACAATTAAGTAACATGGTATGTTATGACTGATTTTTTTCCTGCACATTTTGTTTTTCCTGGAGTTACAAATCATTCCCTCCTTCCCCGTCCCCTTTTTAATTTTAGTTTCTACGTTAACTTTAATTCATCCCTAAACTTGCCCCCAGTTGTATAAACCTCCCAACATATTTGAGCATATTTGTTATATCAATTTTATTTTCTCCAGGAGTCTTCTCGTCTCCCCTAATGTGGATTAGTTGTGCTCTAGGCTTGCTGTATGGTTGTCTGTGTGAGGTGTTCCTTAACCATCATTCTGGGATTCTCTTTTCCCTTCTCATGAGTTGGATTCTTCAGTTCCTTGGAACTCGTTATTATCTTTCATCGTTTCCCACCCTTGTGGTGGAGCACATCTTTTAGTAACTCTCTGACAGAGAATATATGGGAAGCAAAATTATTTGAAACTTTGCTTATTTAAAAATGCCTTTATTATATATTCACATTTGATTTATACTCTCTCTTGATATGGAATAATTTTCCCTCAAAGTCAGAAAGTTTTGCCTAATTGTTTTCTAGCTGCTAGTAACCATTAAGAAGGGTGATGTCATTATGATTCCAGACTCTTTTTATGAAACCTGTTTCCTCTCAGGCAGCTTCTAGGGTTTTATGTTTATCTCTTCAGTATTCAGAAATTTTACTAAGATATGTATGCCTTTATTTGGGCCTATTTTTATTTTTGCTGGCTACTCATTCTGTCCTTTCAGTTTGGAAAGTCATGTCGTTCAGTTTTGGCAATTTTTCTTGAATTTTCTTCTGTGTTTTCTGTTCTTTTCTCTGGAATTTCTATTCATATGTTGAACCTCTTGGACTTTAAATCTTTTAATTCTTGCCTTCTATTTTCCATTTGTCTTTTTATTCTGTTTATTCATTTTCTCAGCCTTATACTTTTCTAACTCCTTTAATTACCTACCTCATAGGATTAAATAAATTTATGTAACATAAAGTACTTAAAATAGTGCTGGCATATAGTAAGTGCCGGTGTTAGCTGTAATTGTCGTTTTTGTTTAATTTCTTAACTAATTGTTTTGAGGGAGAAATCTTTGGTCTTGATTCTTTGACTTATTAGCTGTATTACCTTGGGCAAGTCCTGTAATTTCTTCGATACCTACCTCCTTCATCTGTAAAATGTGAATAAGCTCCACCTCTCAGATGTTTTTGAGTGTCAATTGAGAATATTTATGTGAAAATGCATAATAAACTTTGTACAGAGTTAATAGTTACTACTTAGATCTTTCAAATATCACAAGTTTTTAGTTTGAAAGAAAATAATGACTGCCTTTTCAGAGTTATTTTTAAGATTATTTGATTGCATGTCATTTTCTCACAAATCTGTATGAGCTCCTAGGTGAACTTTAGCTAAATGCTAATGCTGCCTTTTAAAGAAGTTATTTCTTAACACTCGACCTCATTATGTTAGGCTGAAGAGAGAAGATTATGAAAGTATCCATCCTATGAAAAGCTCTGTCTTTACTTCAGATTGTATAAATCTGTGTAATGTAATAATTATTTAAGAATGACCTGATTACTAGTTTAAACCCATGGAGAGAATATTTATTGGAGTTTTTTTTTTAATTATTTTTCTTAAATGGTATTTGAGATTAGGAAAAACAGATTCTGTCTTTTGGTTTTTCTCAATAGTATTAATGTAATTTCAAATGTTAGCTCATTTTTGTTAATGGTGGCTTTTTGTTTGTTTGTTTTGTTTTAAGGTTTTTGGATTCAAAGCATAAAAACCATTACAAGATATACAATCTGTAAGTATGTTTTCTTATTTGTATGCTTCCAAATACATCTAAAATAACTATTAAGTGAAAGTTATTTCCTTGTTAGAATGAGGTAGAGTTAAAGATATATTTGAACAGAACTGCCTTCCCAAAACAATTAGTTCAAGAAATCTGACTGAGAGCATTGTTAGGTCATTTAGAAAGTGTAGTGATGAGGTAAAACAATGTTGGCATAGATTCATGTTACTTTGATCGGCCTTAACTGACTTGGCATCTAGCCCATGTTTGAGCCCATAACCATGTGGTAACTTGAAGTGTAATTCACAGTAGAGCTTCTGTGAAAGCATTAATGACATCTTCCATGGAGGTATGCTCCAGAATGGATATAATTTTGTTTACTCTGTGTCTCTGGGTCAATTGATTGAAACAGCTATTAGGGCAGTCTCTAACTGTATATAACATGAATAAGTTAACTAAAGTTGTTGAATTGGGTGGTTTCCCTTGTCTGGGACAGAGATATAAGGATTGCCTGATTTATGCAGCTTGCCACTTTTATGTTTAAACTTCTATTTTTTTAGTTTGTCTTTGTGAGTAGAGATGTGAAAAGGAAAAAAGGGACAAAAGAAAGGTGGAAAGAGAATATTTAACCATTTTTGAAGACAATTTTTCTTTCCCCAAATATAGACCATTTTATAATTTTTAGAAAATAATATGTAAAATGTGTTATTTTTCTACCTAGCTTTTATTTTACTATGTGATACCCATAAATTATGCAACAGGAAAAAATTTAATCTATATTTATTTATACTAATTCATTTACAATTTCTATAGTTTATCAAATGTAAGGTTTCTTTTCTACGTTCAATGGTAATTTAAATCTTTACCAAAAAAGTTTGAAAGATTCTCTGTGCTTTAGTGGCTTGTGAGATGTTGCTTTTTTATCTTTCATTTGGTGATCTTTCTGTTCTGATAAGACCTCAGAAGATCTGAGAGTGAAGTAGTCACTAATACTTTTTCTCCTAGTGAATTTCCTCAGATTCATAAAGAAGGAAACATTTATCACGTGCTTGCCACATACATGTTAGACATTATAAAACATGTCGGTACAGAGGTGAATAAGATGTACTTCTAGTACTCAGGTAATTTGTAGTGTAATACGAGAGGTAAACAAGGTATTGTAGAAGAAATAACTCATGTCTAGAACAGAACTAGTAATGGTACCCCAAAGGGAAGATTTCACCAAAAAAAAAACATGTTTGAGCTGGGATGAAAAGAATCAGTAAAATCAGGTATAGCAGGAGGGGGAAAGGGCATTGCAGGCAGAGAATGGCATATAAGAAGCTTGTTGGTATAACAGTGTTTAGAATATGGCAAATAATTCATTATGGTCAGATTATGGTGTGTGTGTGTGTGTGTGTGTGTGTGTGTGTGTGTGTGTGTGTGCACTTGCTGTGGTAGAAATAGATAGCAAGATGTAAGAAAGTAAAAGGTTCTGTAGAAACTTAAGGATAGGTAGGCCCCAGTTTACAAATGACCTATACACATATCTTCCTCTTTTCCCGATTTACTTCTACAACAAGCCTTGTTTTAGATGCCAGAGTGTTTCTGTGGAGGAAAATAAAAACCACAAAGCAACTGGATTTAGAAGTTAAGTTTTAAAAAAAAAAAGGACAAGAACTGTCAGTGGGTTACTTTAGGCTTAGATTCTCAGGATTAGGCATTTAGAGAGTCCCAGAAGGAAGGTAGAAAGATACTAAAGACAAATTCTGCCTCTTTCAAAGTTTTATTCGCTTTTAATGTTATATCTAGAGAAAGGGAAGGAAATGCTTTTCATTCCTGTATGCAGAGGCTTCCTGCTTACAGAATTTAGGACTTACGCTTGTACTGTCAGTTCTGTTGGGCACTTATGTTAGTTATTATGGTTCAAGTTGGTGTTGGGAACTAGTCTGGGAACTTGACTGACTGTTTGTTTTGTATTTCCAAATGTTGGACTCCCAAGTTAATGAACTGTCTTGTTATTAGTTGAGAGTAGCTTTTGGTCCGTATATTTTAACTCCCATTCTCTATTCCATTTAATGGAATCATAGACTTTCAGAACTGGAAAGTACCTGAAAGAGATCATTTAGTCCAACCTTCTCATTTTACAGATGGGGAATCTGAGGCCTAGAGAAGTTAAGTGAGTTGAACAAGGTCACACAGGTACATATGGTAGCAGACCATCCACTGTTTATGACAATTTTACTTTTTTGGGGTTTTTGTTTATTCATTTGTTTTTTTTAACCTCCACAAATTTTACTTCAGAAATTTGTAGAACTACCAGGTTGTAGCGTATTTTGATTTCTGATGTCACTTTTCAATCTTCTTCACCTTTCTACCCATTTATATTTCTGGCTCTGGGTAAGTGAGTCTGGCAAGAAGCAGATGTTTCTATTTTATTTCTTTCATTTTTAGGATATTAATTACATGTGATATAGATATTTGAAAACATAATAAATTGAAAGATCTTAAAATATTTGCATTAAACATACCTCTATTTAATAGTTTAATATTAAACTTTTTGTGGCAGTTATGACATGTGGATGAAGAAGAGTTCTCAATGTAGACTTTCTAATAATTGACTGAATCTGTTTTGTCTCAATCAGGCATTCAATAAGCTATTTTAAGAAAGGACAGAATTAGCTCATCATTAACAAATTCAGGTATACTAGTACTTAGTAAATTAGTTTTGTGCAAGTGTGTGTATTTTATTTTTGTAGTTCCTCTGTATAATCTGTACTCTGGTGGAGATAAGTGGAGGAGTGGAGTATAGAGGGAATAAAGGCATAATACAGTTTTTGCCTTTGAGGAACTTTTTTTACTGGATACTGTATTTTTGTTTATGGATACTGTATTTTATTGTCTATTCTATTTGACATACAACTTTCCACCATTTTGTTGGAAAAATTTAGCTGTTAATTTTTATCTATTAAGTTTTCTTTTGTGAGATAGGGGTAGCTTCATTGAAGAGAATAAAGAAGAGACCTACATGCCTAGCTGATTCCATGGCAAGTCTCACTTTACTACTGGAAGCTTTTCCTATTTATCTATCTCTTTCTTCACTCTCTGTCTATTACATAAAAACTCTCTCTTTCAATGCCTCTTCATTTCTCTTGTCTCATATAAGCCAATATGAGGTGATGATTAAGAAAATATCTTTTGAGTTTTAGTTATAAAGAAGTATAAATGGTTACTTCTATCTAACACTTGTCTTAGTCAAATCCTACTTGCTGTTATTTATGCATCTTCATTTTTGGTTTATTGAGAGACTTAATAACAGTGCAAAAAAGTTACAAGTAACTGTGTGCATACAGTTATCGGAGAAGGTTTTAATTAAGTTGAGGGTCTTTATTCTTACCCCACCAACCCATCCCTGGTCACTTTTATCACTGCCAGTCCTGGGATATGTTCTCACATACTCTCTATCCATACCTGTAGAGATTTGCATCACTTTTTTATGTTTTTCATTATCACTGTTTGTCGGTTCTATCCTCCCAAATATTGCTCTTATAAGAAGGCTGGCTTTGGTTAAATCTTGTTTTGCTTTTGTTTTTAAAACTGTTTTCGATTTTTTTTATTGTAAGTGACATTATGGAGCAGTACTAGAAAAAGTTTGAGTTTTGTGATTAGAGATACTGAGCTTGATTCCTGGTTCTTCCATTTACATATTGTGGTTTGGAGCAAGTTGTTTAGTGCTCTTCTAAATCTTAGCTTTTTCATATGTGAAATGAAGATAATATTAACTATTATGTGGTTATGAAGATGAATCAAAAACATGGAAACTCGTTTGTAAGGTGTGTGCATCTAGTACGCATTTAATAGCTCATTATTTCCACTTTCTCCATTTCTTCCTCTTAACAGTAATATTTGAGAATCAGTGTACAAAGGTAGTCTTAAGCACTGTTTGTCAAAGCATACATTTTGAGCTCCTGAGAAAGCATGAGAATTTCAGAGAACTGAATCTGCATGAATCTCAACGTTTATTTTTTGTTGTGCTGTCGATGAGATCAGCTTCTTAGAATTGTTTCCTAGCCTATATCTCCCCTCTTACCTCCTATGCTCTATCTTTACATGGTTCTTTATAAAATACTTCATTATAGAATCTTCATAAAGAAATGACCATATCACTTCTTTAATTTGTACTAAAGAAAGTACAAAATGACTTATTTTCTTGGTCAGTAAGTCTACCTATCATGTTTTTTTATATGAGTATGAAATTATTTAGCAGGGATGCGCATATGTGCATATGTGATTATTGAATAAATTTTCCTTCGAGCAAAACTCAGTATACTCAATTATAATATGCTAAAATGGGAAAGCTTTGTTTTGAGCAGTAATACAAAAGTTGTTTATTTCAGGTCTGACCAGTTAGAAACTAGCGAATTGCAGTTTGTTTATAATTAGTTCAACCTTCATGTGGATGTGGATTTAAAATTGTTTAAAGTAGAGGAACTGTACAGAGATTTGCAGGATTTCTAAACATAAAATATAGGTCCCCAATCACTAAATTTGAAACTTCTGGGTCCAGTTGTTTCAGCATTCAGAATTTTTCTATTGTCAGAAAGACAACATGGAAGCGTATACTTTGTATTATAACACCCCAGTGGGGTTTAGAACAGTACCTAGAATTTCAGTTTGACTCTTCATTTTAAGTGTATTAATGAAGTACTACATACAGTCTCATGTACTCAGATTAGGTTCTGCTGCAATTGAGTTTGCCATAAATGTAAGAAAAAATGTTGGCTGTTTCAAACTTTGGGGATTTTAGAGTTATGGATTAAGGAACTTTGTTTTAAAATGCTGTTTTTATTTTAAATACTTTTTTTAAAAATCTGGTTTGGTTAGTAGTTGGAGTTACCATGATGCTGCCGACCACAAACTAATATGCGGAATCCCTTTCTGAGCCAATTGATGTTTCTAAGCATAGCCTATTAATCATGAGTAAGCCAGTGCATGATAGCAAACGTGTCACTACTATTAAAAATTTTAGCATGCTTTAAGTAGTGCTGAATCAACATTTTACTATTCTGTATTGATTTTGCTTACTACTCTTTCTAAGACTTTCATTAAAATTTATAACATGAGAGGTTATTGAAAAAGATGACCTTTGGCTTACCTAAAGAAAGGTCTGGTTTAAAAAGTTCATGAAGTGTTGTGTCTGAGTAGTTTAGCATCATTTAGTTTCTTTTCCTTTGCTCTTACAAATTTCACTATTTTTAACATATATCTTTTAAAGTATAATAGTTTGGGAAAACTGTGTGTGCTCAACTGTGAGGTAAAGATAATATTAAAACAAGTTAGTTATTAAATTCCATTAGCATGCAAAAATTTCCATAAAGGAAATTTGAAGATACAGATGCAGCTGAATTTGCAGTGTTACGTATTAGTGGCATTACAAGTTTTGTAAGCAAATATATAAGCTCTAATTGCATACACTTAACATTTTAAGCTTTGGTTTCCTTAATTGTAAAATGAAGCTATTAAACAGAACCTGCTTCATAAGATTCTTAGGATTAAAAGAAATCGTTAATATGAAACACTTAGCATAATACCTGGTACATTAAAAAGGTTCAGAAAATGTTGTTACTACTATACTTTTTTCTCAATTGTAAAAGACAACTTTATATGACATTTAAACTTTTCTTTTAGATGTGCTGAAAGACATTATGATACTGCCAAATTTAACTGCAGAGGTAGGTATAAATGTACTGTATTATGTTATATAACTTAAAACCAGTAGACTAAATCTTACTGTCATAGCAATAATAATCTCGATTATTAAGTGAGATAAATATTTATCTCAAAGATAATCTTAGAAAATTTGAAATATATAATTTTGCTGTTGTGTTTTAGGAAGCACAACTTTAGGAAAGTTCCATATATACCTGCCAGTAATATTAGGAAAGCTAAGTTGCAGAATGAACTTAAGAATTAGGAGAAATTTCTAGATGAACAGTAGACTAAGCAGGGAGTTATATCTACTTTTTGAGGCATTTGGTATAATACCGGTAGCAAGAGATTATAGGGAGAAAGCAAAACAACTTAAGTATCGAGGAGTATGAGCTGAAAGGTGGGGAAAGGTATAACAAGTAGGTATAAGGGGAGCCTGATAGGTGAGAGTAGGGAACTGCTTTAAATGAGTTATTCTTTAGGTACAGTCAGTTCTGTATCAGAGCCCGCAAAAACTTTCATTTGTATTTACGGAACCCCTTGAGCCATGAGAGAACTAGAGAGTTGAGAAGTTTGGCAGATGCTGTTAAGAAAAAGAGAGTGCCAGAAACTACAGATTGTGTTTGTCATTGACCCCACCTGAAAATCTAGTATGGACTTTGAGTTGGTTTGAGAATTCAGAAGTACTAATGGTGAGAGTCAGTATAGATTCACTAAGAATGTTTCTTTGGTGAGTTTAGGCGACTGATGACTAGGCAAAGCGTGTTTTAGTCGAGGTTTGTCTAGCTTTAGACAGGCATTTAACAGATTTTCCTAGATGATTTTGTGTGCCACTGAGGAAACGACGATGGAATAGTATAGTATAGTTACTCAGATGACTTAAGTGAAAGCTGTCCTTATGACTCCTAGTAATGTCAGTCATCGTCTATCAGGAGAGCTCTCCTGTCACAACGAGGATTTAATTGATTGTATCCTGTCCCATATTATGAGTGACTTGCTTGAAGATAGAAGACATGATTTTTACATATTTAGAAGACACAGAGGATAATTAGGTACATTGGATGTCAGACTTTTTTAAGGATCTTAATAGAATGGAACTGAGTCAGAGACCAATAAGATAAAATTTAATAGTGACATATTTAAAGTCCTTTTCCTAGACAAATTTTTAAAAACTCAACTCTGACTATAGGGAACAGAGAACTTTTGGGTTAATAACTCAATACAACTTTACTGTTGTATACTTTTATAAGTAGTTTTTCTAGTTTCTTTTGTAAATAAATGCCTTGAAAGTCCTGTGTATATAACACTAACATTTGCAAAAAACAACATACTCAGTGTTTTTATCATGTGCAGTGTAAAATGTAATCCTTTCCATTGTCAATTTATTAGTAATCTATACTTTCTTTTGAATATGTTTTGTGTGCTGCAATGTTACTCCTTTTGTTAGAAAATTCATTGAGAGTCCTGATAAGAGGCCCATGTGACATTTCATTTTGAGTTCACCTCCACCTCTGATATGTTGCACCTGTTACCTCTCTATAGCAGTTTCCTCTTTCATAAAATAGGGAAAATAATACTTGGCCTCCCTGTCTAATGGATAAGTTTAAGAGTTAATGAGAAGCTGTTTTATTTAAAAATTAGAAAATTATCAGACAATAAATTATTTTTCTCTGGAGTTCAGTTTTTCTTTTAAACATCTGTTGAGTTTATATGCAGCATTTCTAAAGTTAACTTTTAATAAACAATTCACAAGAGATTTTTTTCTTACTCCGAGTTATCTTTTTACCACAGTTGCACAGTATCCTTTTGAAGATCATAATCCACCACAGCTAGAACTTATCAAACCCTTTTGTGAAGATCTTGACCAATGGCTAAGTGAAGATGACAATCATGTTGCAGCAATTCACTGTAAAGCTGGAAAGGGACGAACTGGTGTAATGATTTGTGCGTATTTGTTACATCGGGGCAAATTTTTAAAGGCACAAGAGGCCCTAGATTTCTATGGGGAAGTAAGGACCAGAGACAAAAAGGTAAGTTGTATTTGATGTTTTTCTTTCCTCTTCCTAGATCTAAGAATTTATTGGAAAATAGATTTAAAAAAAAAAAGAAAGTTGGTAGCCCTTATTTCTTCTAAACATTTAAATCAGTTATGCCGTAACTTTAGTATTTGCAAATGACTGATTCAGTTTTCTGTTTATGCTAGCATTTTCATGTCATGCTAACAAATCTTCCCAATTAACTGTATTGCATATTTGGTATCATGATACACTTACAAAGCATTTTAAAAAGCGGCACATTGATCAAAAGTAAGCTTAATATTTTTGAAGCTTGATTGAGAATAAAATGTCTTTGGATAATAACTTGGATGCCATTACCTAGTAAAGTATGATCTTTGCTTTTATAATACGTAAAGAGTATTCCTTGATATTAATATTGATATATATAGTTAAGATTAGTCATAGTTCTTCTCTTTTTCAGAAGACTAAAGACTTGAAAATCAGTGACAAATTTAATTTGTGTAGTACATTTGAAAGCAAAAAGTGAACTCTTGCAAGAACTTTTACAGTGATTTTTCAAGAGGTTCATTTCTTTGGATGGTAAATATGGCAAAAACATGTTTACATTTCTTGCAGAGATTTTGTAAATTTCTTCTGTCTCCAAAAGGAAAAAACCAAACCATTCTAGGTAGATGGAAAAACTCATTTAAGGAGCTCTATTTAGAGAGAGACATGTTAACTAACCTATGTGAAAATTTTATTTTAGTTTTAATAATTTTTGCAATTAGGAAGATTCTCTTCCAGTTGAATTTCTTTTTAATTCAACTTCAAAACAGAACCATAAGTGATCATATCTATCAATTTGAACTAGATAGTTACATTGATTCCTATTTCCTTTACTCCTTCCTCATTTCTTGTTTTGTCTTTGTGACTTTTTAGAATTCTATCTAAGGATGCCAAAGTACTGTTTATTGATGGTAGTTTAAAAAAAAATTGAATCTTATATTAGTGCATGTTTTTGGTGAATGTTGATTATGGTAGCTTGTCTTACTTTCCTTTATATGGTGTGCGCCTGGGTTGATAGCACTGGAATGATTTCCAAAGCAGAGAACTTGAGATATTTACTTTGGTTCATCCTTTTGTCATCTAGAGGGAAACAATTGCTTTTGCTGGTTAAAATATAGAAGGTAAATTGTTTTAAGTGAATAAATGCAGGGCAGCACAGGAAAAGAAACTGAATGGGAAGAAAACCATGCAGAAGTGGGTCAAATTAAAATATAATTGCAGGAGCAGTGGTAGAAATGTAAAACAGGGTTGCTGAGCAGCAGACATTTTGGTAGTAGAAAAGAAATCAGGTGAAAACAGTTTAAAATAAAAATAGAAAAGTTGTGTAATGTGGAGCCAGAACACTAGGTTTAAGTTAGAGGGCTCTTACACTATTTATATTATATACCTTTTAAAAATATGGTGAAAGCTATAAATATTCTTCCAAAAATGTGCATGGTGTACATGAACGTAAAATTGTTCTTATAGTTTTTAATTGCACTCAGAACTATTTTTTAAACATAGAATGTAAAATAAACCTTTCTAAGAAATGTGTCTCATTTGTTTTTCATGCAAAAATCCGGTCACTCCTTGAGAATGATGAATAAATCTAAGTGGTACAAATTAACCAAAATTAAGCTTTAGTTCTGCTCAATAGTACATTTTAATGAAAGGGCTGCTATTATTTAGCTTTTAAACAACATGTTGAAACTATTTCATTGTCTTTGACTTGGCAACCTTTATGTCATCTTTGATATCCAGTCAATTTTGACTTTTGTGTTTGGTGAAAACAAGTGCTAAAAATCCTTTCTCGCAAAAGAATGGAAGCAAATGGAATCTGTAGATTCTTTTGCCAGATGAGAGAGTAGGCTTATGTCAAGAAATGAGAATTCTCTAAGACTCTTCATATAAATTCATGTTGCATCATTTTCTTTGCCTTCTAGGTAATGAGATCATTTTGGCAAGATACTGACATAATGCTATATTAGAAAGGAAAGGATTATGACTCCACCGTTTCGTTTTTAGGTTGAAGAGTTAAACTGTATAAACGAGTTTATATTTTATCCATTTAATGGCGGTTAAAATTGTGGCTGTAGAATTTGTCTTCTGAAGACCAGTGAACTTATGTGTAACAAAGAATTTCATAGTTGCTCCTATTTCTTGACAAAACCTCTTGAGAAGCCCAGTTGAAAGTCTTGGCTTTTATGAGTTTGGCAACTTTCACAACAGTAGACTTTTCGTGACAAATCTTCTTGCACAGGCTTTGCTCCCAGGCTTGGCCCTCACAAAGCAGGAGAACACTTCCACAACAATAGATAAGGTTTCTTTCAGGATTGATGGCAGAGTTGCTTCCCAGTGCATACTGATGAACAAAGAAGTGAGTCACAGTGACAGGCAGACCTTCTATGTGTCAAAGCAGCAAAACCACATATTTTTCCAGGGATAAAGGTGTACTGTCTGTCTATAGAACAGTGAGATTTCTTCAGAAGCTTTTTGGGTGTTTTTTTTTTCTTGGTTTTTGGGTTTGTCTTTGTTTTGTTTTGTTTGCAAAGAAACGTCACCATTTTGAAAATGTTAATGTCCCTTGAAGTTTCCAAAAAGGACTCTAAAATAAGAGTTATTCTTTGATTGTGTCATCATGCATATATTTGATGAAACTAGTAGCTGGCTTAAGCTAAGAAGTCACATGCTAAAGGAAAATTGTATTTCCAATTCTTTCATGACCTGTTTCAGTTTTAGGGAAAAAAGTCTGTGTTTTTTTTTTTTTAATGGATAAAATTGATAGAGACATTGCAACAGTCTTACTTTCCTGTTGTAAGATATAGATATGTTTGACCATTTCTAAGGTATTTGTCTTTACCCCGTTCAGCTGTGACTTTTTTGTTTGTTTGGCATTATAGCTAACAACAGCCTTTTATGGTGTTTTAATCAAGGATTTTGAGTTGGGGACAAATATAAAGGTTTTGTAATGGTCTAGCCTTTTCTAACTAAACTGTTCTCTCATGCAGTCTCTTTTTTCCCCCTTCTTCCCTCTTAAACATACCCACCCACACACATAGGCGTATACACCCTTTCTGATATAGGTACTTTTTGAGGATGGTTGACTAAATGCTTCTGATAGAACTAACCGCATAAGCACTTGGGATATTTCAATCCATCATGTTGAGAGAGATAAGTAAAACCCAAGTATACTTAACCTTGATTATACGTTATTTTCTCTGTTTCCAGTTTGACTTAGATCCAAGAGAAGTCTCCATAGTCAAAAAGTAAGGACATATTTTAATTTGTCAGTTCGAAGATATTTTAATGATCACAATCTGGCAATATTGTCATTTCTGTTTCTCTGTAGAGGTGAGGAGAGATTTGATGAAATGGCAAGACCCATGAGATATTGTTGTGAATAGGGTTTCTGCGGGAATTCCTGTTCTCATGAAATCTTTTTGTTTTCCCGTTCCTGAATCCCGAGAAAAGTTGGTCGGGAAATCGGGAACATCGGCTCCTTGAACCCTGTAATACCCATAATAGGAAATAAATGTACTGCTCACAATGTATCTCTTAGACATTTTTCCAATTTATCCTAGTGTTTCCGGGCGGGAATTCCCACCCATTCTCGGGAAAGTTTTTTGCTTTTCCTTTCCTGAATCCCGAGAAAAGTTGGCTGGGAAATTGGGAAAATCGGCTCCTTGAACGCAGGTGGTTGGTAGTATCGGCCGTTACTTAGTGGAAACTATTCATCGTGGAAAACAGAAAACAGTTTATATCTCAGGATTCGTGAACGGGAAAGCGGAAAAAATTCCTGAGAAGGGGTGGTAATTCTCTCCTGGATGCCCTAGTTGTGAAACGGACCAGAAGGAAAAGATGAAAATAAAATGCAAAGCTTTTAGTGTCATGTGGAAGAATGCAGGAGTATCTACATCATCAGCAGAACTGCTCTAAGCATAGTATATTCTTCACCCTCTTAGAGGTTGGACTGTGCCTCAAGTGAAAGGTGATGGGCTAATAGAAAATAGAGTTTGTACATATTGTTAAGGATGGATTCAGTACAATTCTCATGTATAGCTGTTACGTGGTGTTAAGATTCAGAGTTGAATAATTTAGCCAAAATTGATCGCTTTTAGCATCTTGGAATCAAAATAAATCATTGAACCACTTTATAGGAAATACATGCTTAGCTCATGATTAATTAATATACCTACACCATTTCTTGGGTGTATTATTCACAGGGTCTAAAGGAGTATGCTAATGTGCTCCTACCTTTATCCCTGTGTATATTTAAAAAGACAAAGAGAAATTTATGAACAGATGCTGTTGGCGAAGGTGTGTTTTACTAAATAGTGCCATTTGATTTTCGGTTGCAACAGCATTAGAAAGCTAGAGACAGTGGATAAAAGTCATAGGATTTTTTCCCCCAGGAATGTTGCTTATTTTATAAATGATAAGACTGGGTGCTTTGATTAAGATTATCCAGTCAGTGACAGCATTCAGAGTAAAACTTGAGCTTGGCACACTGTTGATTTCTTTCTACATTATTAAATCCACAAATCCTGGAACAGCAAAAGAATTTTGAGGTGATTCAGAATTTATTTTTGTACAGGGTCAAGCTCTCCTGAAAGATCTTATAAATTCTGATGAAATTGACCTATTTTGACAAGGCTTCTCTGTTTATACCCTTCTTTATAAAGAAGCCAAGGCACTTAATGACCCCTGATTTAAGTAGTTACAAACATTCAAATATGTTACATGTTTACCTAATGGTTGGAGTATTAGTGAAATAATATATTTTTAAGCTTTAAAGACTGTAATTTCATCATAAGAAAATTCAGGAGAGCATGGTAAAGCTATTGATATACAACTGTGGAATTCTTCCAGAGAGGTATTTTATAATAAAATAATTGATTATCCAAAGTAGTTTTATTCTTGAAACATCTGCTAATAGATTTATCCTCTTTCCAGTATTTCCTTTTAGGTTGAGTCTGTAGGTTTCCATTTTTGTAATTGTGAACCACTATTATAGAAAATACATGCATTTTATCAATTTTCAGTTTGTGTGTGATTAATTTTATTAGAACTGTCTTTAAAGTTGTTTTTGCTTGTATCATTAATTTTAATTATAGAGAAACATTAAGAAGCTGAAGAAAATTGTATTCTTTGGACATTTATGTAGGAGCAAAATGTTGCTTCTCTCCCTCCTCTCTTTTCCCCTCCTTCTCCCCCTCTTCCTCTCCCTCATCTTTCTCCTCTCCATCACCCCTTTTCTCCCTCTTCCCTTTGTTTTGAAGAAAAAGGAGCCAATTGTCATGTTTTGATGAAGAATTCGTAGACTTTGCAGAGACTTTCTCAGAATAATCTAGCAGTCTATACATTTCCTCGGCAGACTTGGTGCAAATTAGGTGACAGAGTGGTGGGTGCCAGCTTACCGTAAAATGTGCCATTGTGTTAGTAATGCCCAAATAATATTTCAGGTTTTGAATGTCTTGTAAAAGTCAAAGTACAACTAATACCTCCTATAAAGAAAAATATTTTCTGAGAGTGGATTAACTTCTTGAGGGAAGGAAGCCTTCTGTCTTTTATTCAGTAATTTATACAAATGCAACTATGTCATGCTTCTTTTGCATAGTTTATCCTTTTGCTTTTTGAGCATGTGGCAAATTATTCCCAAACAAGCTATCAAAAGTTTCTCTACTCCCCTACCCCCACAAGAAAGGCATGGTACAGGGCAACTCCTGGGGATGGTTCCCATCTTGTCCTATGCCTCACAGTCTGCATTTGCACTTAATGTTTCAGAATTGTAGTCCATAACTCATAATATTTATTGTAAACTATGAATAAAGAGTTAAGATACCCTGTGAGTGCTGGTAAGTATGTATTTTGAAAAGATTCCCAAATTTTCTGAATTTCAAAAGGCAAGCTTTTATTATGTGACAAACTTACCCCGAATCGTTTCTACCCCTCTCTCTTTCCCTTGCTTTCCCCCTTCTAGATGGTGGCAGGTAATGTAAGCATTAACATTTATCTTTTTTTATTAAACTTTTAGGAAAAACATTTGAGCTTTTGATTTTTTCCCCAAAGCAATTATTACAGATAAAGTTGCTATATGTTATGATCTCTGTGAGTTCATTAGCTTATCTTTAATGAAGACTTAAGTCTTCTGGTAATAATAAATACTAACATTATGTGATCCCAAGAAGATGGAATTTTCTAGTTTCTCTGAGAAATGAATTTTTATGTCCTTTTATATAATCAGGTTATCAGGTTATTTTTTTCTAGTCTATTTACTACTAAATTTTCCCATGTGGATACCCAATGAAATTTTCTCATTTTCTTCACTTAAAATAAGCTATAATTATGCTCTTTTTCAGCTTTAAAAAACTATATAACATTTTTATTTTTTCTAACATTAATTCTCCTGGGCTAAATTGTTTATCTAATACATGGTATGTAAGCCTGTTATCCAATTTATATATTCATAAAATTGTTAAGATTTTTTATACCTTGAAGGACCTTAGTAATTGTTTAATTCAGACTCATTCTAATGTGAATGATAAAACAGATTTGCAAAAATCAGGTTGTCCTCGGTCATTTAATCTCTGTAATAACTCAAAACCATACCTCCTAACCTCAAATCCAGTATTCTTTCTCCTTTACTATATTCTCCTGTCCAAATTATTTTTCTTTATTATTTTGTTTCCCAAAGTAGAAACTCGAAGGGGGTGGGGGGGCAAGCAGTTGTATTATAATGTATTAGAACTCTTTCAGTTCAAGTCACAGAAACCCACCTCAAAATAGCTTAAACAAAAGGAGACATTTGTTGGTTTATGTAACACTAAAAAAGCTCTGGCCTGGATCTAGGTGATTAACAGATGTCAAGAATCTCAACTCTTCTTTGCTCTCTATATACTTTATTTTCACACAGGCTCTCTAATGTAATGGCAAGGTCTGAATCCTAGTAGCTCCAGGTTTACATTCTGTCTGCTTTAGCAATTGCAGTGGGAAGAGAGCTACAGTCTGCTCAAAAATGCCTTGATTAAATTGGTAAATCAGGGCCTGATTTACCTGGATTAGAGTATGTACTCATCCCTCAACCATTCTAGCCAGAGGCTTGGGGCATACATCTGAAGCTGAAGGAACCCCACCCCCACTCCCAAACCACAGGGAGGTTGATAGCTTCCCAAAGAGGAAAGGATGCTGTGTAGAAAGAAAAATACCAGTTGTCTGCTTCATATTATTTTCAAGGATTCTGTGGTTCATGCACCACTATTTAATACATTACTTTAATTAGTTTCATGGAATTGAAGTTCTATAGTACTCCACTTCGGAGATTCTTCATAGATAGGAAAAATAAGAGCTCAAAGAGGTCTTAATTTTAGACGTAGTTAGTAGGGGTGGTATTAGTAAAATCAGGAATGGGACTAAAAAGTTTTAGAATCAGATTCACATTTAGGTTCAGGTTCTGGTTTTTAACAGGATAATTATATGCACTGGTACTGTTTTCTTGTCCTTAAAATAGAAATGAGGATATCTATCATGTAAAGTTGTAGTAGGGATATATGTAAAATGTTTGGCATGTAGCTTAAGATACAATAACTACTGTTATATGCTGTCATTTTAATAATAGCCATTCTTCAGAGCCATATTTCATCATTTGTTGAATTACTTTACTGTAATAATTTTACTGTGATCATCCTTAAAAACAAATTTCCAAGCTTCAAGCAAACACTATTATGTTAAAACATCTACATTATTTCTAAGTTTAGACGTGCCATTGAAAAGTCTACTGAAATAGAAAATTACTTCTTTACTGAGGAATCTAAATTGTGAATTCATCGTAGAGAAGATGATCTGAGAGTACTGATACACAGAATATGAACAAACATTACATATCTTGTGCTATGGTATCTGGGTGGTATTCTGGTCTGGTAATATTATGGCAGTATTCTAGGTTTGAAAGATGTGCATAACCCGTACTTTTAAGTCTCTGTTTTTTAAGAGATTAATCATATACAAGAGATTTGCATAAAATAACTCAGGTTAAAAAAATAAATGGTTTATTAAAGATACATCAATTAAATGTAAATTCCAAAGCAGATGACCAGATATCAGTATTGGAGTACAGTCACAGCCAAAATGCATAAAACTGGATCAAGAATGTCACTTTATATTAATAGAGGGTACACTCCACAATGAAAACTTAGAAATTAAGAACTCTTATGTGCTAAACATAGCTAGCATCAAAATATATTAAGCAAAAGCTAGAAAAAATGAAGGAAAAATTGATAGAAAAGCAACTATAGTAGAAATCTTTAATATACTTTAAGATCAAAAAGGCACACAATAAGATATATAAATAGCTTGATTAATATAATAAAAATGTAGCCCATAAAATGTTGTTGTTGTTTTTTGTCACCCATAAAACATTTACCAAGATTAATAATTCACTAGGCCAACCACAAAGATAATCTCACCTCCTAGTAGAAATATATAAACCCCATTCCTTAGTTACAATTCAGTGTTACTAGAGTGTTTTTTTTTTAAGTTGGGGAACAGCGTTTTTTCCAGGATGTCAAGTTGTTGTTTTTCAGTCTAGTTTTGGCGGGTGGGGTTGGGGGAGCGCCGCTCAGTTCCAAGTCAAGTCGTTGTTGTTGTTTTTTCAATCTAGTTGGAGGGAGTAGCTCACTGGTCCATGTGGGACTCGAACCGATGACATTGGTGTTATGAGCACCGGGCTCTAACCACTGAGCAAGCTGGCCGCCACCAGTGGCTCAGATCCAAGCTCAAGCCGTTGTTTCCCACTGGCCCATTTGGGAATCGAACAAGTGACCTTCGTGTTAAGAGCTCGCACTCTAACCAACTGAGCCATCTGGCTGCCCCGAGATGATTTCTCTTTTTTTTTTTAAAGTTTAACCAAAGTAAGTCAACCATTTGGAAATTTAAAATCACTTAAGTAATTTTGGGTCAATGAGGAAATACAAATTCATATTAGAGATTATTAATATAATTAGGAGAGAAGTATTAAGATAAAAATGTAAATATGTAAATTAATAAACAGTAAACCATTTCAACTAATAAATCTGAACACATTGACAATGCCAATAAAATCAATGTATCTCTTCTAAAGCCAATCAAAGGAAAAAAGTGAAGAGGGAAAACATATTAGGCATTAAATTTGAGAAAGGAGATATAACTACAGTCTAGAGGTAAAATTAAAAATCATATTTAAGTCTATGCTAATGAGTTTGAAAATTTCAATGGGAAGGGAGCAATTTTGACTGAAAATATTAACATAAATGCTTCTAGATGAAATACAAAATCTGAATAGACCATCTAAGAATGAAAATGTTTAGGAGCTCCCCCCACTACCTTGTCTGAATTGCATTTCAGATGGCTCCTATCAAACCTGGAAGCTTCAGATAATTATCTGAATGGGTCCAGGTGTTAGAAAATGTGTAAAACTTCCCAGGTGACTCCTTGCGTAGTCCTTCTACCTTAATATCCAATGAGATAGTGTATTTAAAAAACCAGTAAGTACAGTATGGGGGAAATTAAATACTTCAGTCTGGCCAAAAGCAAGAGTACACACAAAGAAGTTGTGAGAGTTAAGAGTGGTAAAAGAGGGGTGGCGGGATGGCTCAGTTGGTTAGAGCGTGAGCTCTGAACAACAGGGTAGCTGGTTCGATTCCCATGTGGGCCGGTGAACTGCGCCCTCCACAACGAGACAAGTAAACAAGGAGCCGTTGCTGAGCTTACGGAGGGGCAGCCAGATGGCTCAGTTGGTTAGAGCCCGAGCTCTCAACAACAAGGTTGCCAGTTCAATTCCCGCGTGGAATGGTGGGCTGCGCCCCCTACAACTAAGATTGAAAACTGTGACTGGACTTGGAGTTGAGCTGTGCCCTCCACAACTAGATTGATTGAAGGAGAATGACTTGGAGCTGATGGGCCCTGGAGAAACACACTGTTCCCCAATATTCCCCAATAAAAAAATAGAGAGAGTGGTAAAAGAGGTTGGGCTGTGTTTTTATGTTGTAATGGAATTACCATGAGTGAAAATTTTGTTCTTATTTGGGTAGACACAGGGAAACCTTTAACATTTTGAATTAATTGGTAATACGATTTATGTTATATTTTTGTAAAATTAATAGAAGAGTGGTATAAATAAAAGATTGGAGAATAGATAAATCAAAGACTGATCATCAGTTGGCTATTACAAAATTGCAGGTGACTGAACTAGAATAGCCACAGAAAAACAAAACTCATGTTTTGAGAGGTAATGTATTTCAGAGTCAAAAATCTGGATTTTGGCATCTGAATAGATGTGTAGGAATCAGATATGAATATTTTAAATAAGCTTAACCTCTGTTTCCCTTCTGTTTTGGGTGTAGTGTGTGTATGCCAGATAGTTATGTGCTCACTGATAGACCAATCTCTGCCTCCACTCTGTCTAGACCTTTGCCATATTGCTGGGGTTTCCTCACTTCTCTTTTCTATAACCCTACATATGTCACCACTGTCTTTCAGACTATCTGTTTCACTATAGCAGGAAGAAGATGGCAGAACAGTATAGTGTTTGCAAACTCGAGTTGGAGTGCTATGATGAAATCCAGTTTCATTACTTATAAGATGTATGACCTCATCTTGTCTAAAGTAGTATTGCCAATAAAACTCACTTTATGAGTATTACACATTTATGGAAGCATTTAGAGCAATGCAGAGAATTGAGGTGAGGGCTCAGTAAGCAGCAGTGGCAGTGATATTAAAAAGAAGTTTTGGGATCAGGTGCTGAAGAAAATAGTGAATGTCATTCACAGAAAGAAGTTGGCCTATGCAAGAGTATGAAAGCTTCAATTTTCAGACATGTTGTGTTTTAAGTGCTTCTGCGATTTCCAGCTAGAAATGTCCAGCCAAGTGTTGGAAATTCTGGACTACGAGTTGGGAATAAGTCATATTGAGAGACACAGGTTTTGAAGTTAATGCCTGAAATTGATAATTATACTACTGCAGTAGTTAGGATTGGCATAAAGAAGGGACAGCTAAGATCAAATTTTTGAGATATGCCTATATTTAGGGAAAAGAAAACGAGACAGCCGGTAAGGACAGGAGAAAAGCTTCAGAGAGTATATCCTATGACAGACGCAGGGAATTTTCAAAATGGCAGCCAAAAAAAGCCAGGATGGGAATAGGAAAACAGTAGGAAATGATCACTAGTTAACCATTAAGAAAGCCTCATAATAACAGATTTCTATGGGTTAAAGAGTAGAGGTTTCTTCTCAAGAGTTTATATAGAGAAAGGATGATAGTTTGAGAGAGATACAAGATACGGGGAGAATGTGGGATTTAGGTCTTTGAATTATTGGTGTGTTTTGAGTAAAGGTTAAGGGTTACCTGAGCTTATTATTAGGAGGAGAGAATAAAGGCAAACGCCAGAGAGGAGATAATTAATAGAGTACTTGCCAAAATGGAACTTATGTGAACATGAAGAGTTACTTTTACAAAATAATCAGGAATGAAAAGATTTTAAGATGGGAGAAGAAAATTTGGAGAGTGCTCACATTGGATGACCTCAGGGTTCCCAAGTAAGTTAGGAGCTGAATTCACTGAGGATTATGTCAGAGACAAGATAGAAAGGACGGCTGAACAAAGTGCTGAAATCATTGTAGTCAAGAGTTTAATAAGTGCATACCAGAAGAGTTATGGAATAGTCAAGATTTGGAATAGGTGAGAGTAAAGGCAGTGAAAAAGTGGGATGGAAGGGATAGTAGGAGTAACACCAAATACAGTTGTCCCTGGTATCCCTGGGGGATTGGTTGCAGGAATCCCCGTGGATACTAAATATGCAGATGCTCAAGTCCCTTAGTCAGGCTTCTGGATGTCTGGTTCTGTATTTGTGGATATGGAGGGCCCACTCTCTCCTCCTGAGTCCTCCCTCCTGGTCTGTGAACATAAGAGAATTGAAGAAACAGTGGCTGCCTTTTGAGATGATGGCCAGGAATGTGGTGCTAAGTCGACCTGAAGAATGCTAAGTTTAGCTAAAATTAGAATGTTCTGAAAGTTATAGTTGAGGAAAAAAGGTTAAGAATATAAGTAATTTTCTTCACAATTAGAGTGGAAAAGGAGAGTGATTAGAAGAGAGTTGAACTATATACTTTTGGGATATAGTTATAGACGAGTTTAGCTTAAAAGCTCTTGGTTCGAAAATTACACAGATTTTTACTAGTCTTAATTGAAATGAAACATGGAAATTTTGAAAATGTATTTTTAATTTCCAAGAACTTTAAAGGTCAGCTCTCTTTTCATAATGCATAAAACAAATTTTTGAAGATGAGTAAAATGTACATAACTTAGGTTTTTAAAAAGATACATATTTAAAATTAAATCTTCGTATTTAATATGTTATAGGTAAAAGATGCACATAAATCATTGTTTCCCATTTATGCATGCAGGAAATGGGTTATTTGAAGTATTACAAATTGATTGTGAATTTAGTGTGGAAGTTTTATTCATTTTATTTAAAATCCTAGATTACAGCATGATTCATTATATTATTAACCAAATGTTAATAAATATACATCATGGCTATGAGAGATAAGAAAAGAGTGAGGCGGACACATGGTCCTCCTCTCTGGTCTGTACACATTTGGACTTTGCGACTATATTTCTCTTAATCTGGACACATTGAATTTGACGTCTTAGAAAGCTAACAAGTAGATAAGAATTGCAAAGTTAGGATACAGAAGCCTAATTATGCATAATATAGTAAAATAAAAAATGAATGAAATTTGCAGTTGTGGCTTCTCAGAGTTTTTCTTTGAATCGTGTCAGTAATTTTGGTTCAGCTTGTACTTACATATAAATTATTTATCCAGTGTTGACAACTAGTAGGTTTATATATTCTTACTCTACACATTTGCTTAGTCCTTACTGGCAAGAATTAACTGGATGCAAAAACACCTGCCTTATAGATACGCTCCTTGAGAACTTTTTTTTTTTTCTGCTCCTTGAGAACTTTTTAATTATTGCATATAAGCTTATACAAAGAATGGAGATAAAGAAAAAAATATCTGTAATTTAATTAAACCTCCCAAAATAATTTGGTCTTCTTAGGTTGGTTTAAATCTTCAAAAATTGTATTTAATTTTTAGACTAGATATTAAATTTACATGACTCAAAAAAGATTCCCTTCCACCCGTCTTTCATCTGCTTTTTTCCCCCAACCTGCTTTGCAATTCTAAATATTTTATCTTGGTGGTATGAATGATGAGTTCTTGGCTAAAGTGGCATTAAATAATGTGGTAAACTATTTTAAGTGTAAATACTTCTTAAACTTTAAGATATTTTCAAATTAATAAATTTTACATTAATTTTTGTAGCAGCTCTTCAAAGTAATACTACTTCACACTATTTCTTTAAGAAAATACACAGAACTAAAATTCTTGCAATTCCAAAATGATACCTTAAATATGGGTAGAATTTCTAAAATATTAGGATTTGTATAATATTTTGTAGTTTCAGCATGTTTTGTGTAACTTCATTTAGTGTTTAATCCTTACAAGAATATTCTGAAGAAAGTAGGGTACATCTTATTGTTTTCATTTTCCTGAGGAAACAAATCAGAGTTTGTGTTTTAACTGTCAGCATTCAAACCCAAGTCTTCTGATTTTATGTATGGTCTTTGCACCATAACCAAAATCTTAAAGCATTTGTCCTGATTTGAAATGGCTATTTTTTGACATTTATATATCTTTAGTTGTCTGTAATAAAATTTATGCTAACTTTTAAGAGAATACTACAATGAATACCTATATACCTGTCATTCAACATACCTGTCTTTAAATTTACATAAATGTACTTTTCATTAGAGGGAAGAAAAGTATTTGTGTTCAGAGTTTTTAACATACTGGGAGATTTAGATTTCAGTACTAACTTAAAGAGAATTATTGCAAGTTCTTTTTTCTCGAGTATACTTTAAGTTTTTGCAAGTCACTTTTAACTGTCAGACTTCTTAATGTTATTATTTACCTTATATTTCTGGGTTAAATGCTTGAATTTTCCTAAAGTCACATTGTGTAATAGGAAAGAAACCTTAGATAAATGGCCTAAAACCTCATTTATTTATTCAGTATTGTTAGTGAATGCATTGCTGCACACTTAAGATTTTTTTCTTTAGATAAGTCACCTTTTAGATACTACATGAATTATATATATTTTTTTAGCTTTTGCAATACTTAAATTTTCTAAAATCATGACTTATTTCCTGATTTCTTCAACAAACAGATGTATAATATGTAGATCAGGGACATTTCCAAGTACCTGTGTTACCTATTTCATAAATTTATGTTAACCACATATTCCTGTTTTTGTTGGGCTCTAAGGCCAGCATTACTTTTTGCTGCTGCTCTTTTTACCTTTTAAAGGCAGTATACCTTTATCTAGTTTGCTGATTCTGATATGCTTTTGCCTGGAAGATAGGTAACTAAGTTTGTGAGGAACTGAGCCCATAAATCCTTGTGGGGAACCTATGTGTACAACTGTAGTGCAGAGGCCTTTGACAGTTATTTTGGATATGTAGTGGCCTTTGCTTGTTGGGTTCATGGGTCAGAGCATGGTTGTGAGCATTGACCAAATGGGGGTGTTACGGGGTTATGATCATTGTATTTTAAGGGACAAAAGTTATTTTGATATTTTCCTTTGTATTGATGTTGCTCTGATTTACCCTATTATTGAGCTGGATTAAAATATTAATCATTTAAAGTCAAATATCTAATGTATACATGTTCTTCAGTGACTACAACCCACTTACCATAACAATTTAGTGAAATAACTATAATGGAACTTTTCTTTTGAACTTGGCTTTTCTTTTTTTCTTTTCTTTTTTTTCTGTCCGCCAGGGAGTAACTATTCCCAGCCAGAGGCGCTATGTGTATTATTATAGCTACCTGTTAAAGAATCATCTGGATTATAGACCAGTGGCACTGTTGTTTCACAAGATGATGTTTGAAACTATTCCAATGTTCAGTGGCGGAACTTGCAGTAAGTGCTCTAAATTCTTATTCTTCCATGTACTGGAACACCTTCCTTAATATACCTAGAAGTTTATATAAAAATGTAGAATGATATTTACCACATGCAAAATTTATGCAGTAGTGTATGTATTTCTGAAGCATCCAAACTAATTAGCTCAGTTGTTCAGTCCATTGGGCTAAGGAAACCAAGAGCAAAGGGTTTTAATGTCTTTAAAGCCAAATTGTATTTATGGGGGGGAAATATCTGTATTGCAATGACCAAACACAGCCTAACGTCTGAGCAGATGACTAAAAAATCTGTCCCATCAGATCCAGCTTGAGAGTAGCAGTGGGTATCATCAGTTTACTGGGGTTGAGGTGAATTCCTTCATATCTTAGGAAGACAGATACTGATAATAACGGTGACAAGGGCAATAAAGAGCAAAGGAAAAATGATAAGACATGGCAACAAGCTGAAATATATTGAGTAAATAAATAGAGCTGAGTCAAAGTGTGAAGTGTGAGAGAAAACCGAGATTTAGATCTAAGTATTTAGAGTGCAATTTTGTAGACTCTACATAAGATACTACTGCATTATTTCTTTTAACACCTCTAATAACATCTCAGTGATATTCTACAATTCATTCGTGGTTTTTGTTTTTAGGTTTAAGTATTACTTCTTGAAAATATTTGTGTAATTTAAAACAATTTCTATCCTTAATTTAATTTATATCTAGGAAATTACTTGTTGTTTATCTTTGTCAAATAAGTGTGGTCACCTTCATCAGATATTTCCTGTATTCTAAGAGCAAGGCAACTTTATCAAAGACCGCAGTTTTATTAATGTAGCATGTTAAAGGCTTCTGAGAGACCTCATTGATGCTTTTGTCATCTCAGAACAATTTTAAAAACTGCTAAGTGCAAGGCACTAGGCTGTCAGAGGTGATTGACATAGGAACTTAACAGATTCATAGAGGAGAAGAAAAAGGAAGAAAAAAACTCATGCTCTTTCTGTAGTATAGATGTCAGTATCAGAGCTGTAAGAAAGGTATAACATATTAGGGAAAGAGAACAATCATTCATTTCAGTAATCTTATTTTGTATAATTTTTTTCACTAGTAAAAATTTCATCAGTTGGTCTGCTTGCCTACATTTAAATGTTGTGTTTTTTTGTTTTTGTATTGGTCTCAGTATTATAGTTAAACTGACTACTGAAACCTTTCAAGCTTTACTAGTTTTCAATGCACTGTGATTTAATACTACTGTGTTTCTCCACAAATAAGACCTAGCCGGACCATCAGCTCTAATGCATCTTTTGGAGCAAAAATTAAGACCCTGTATTTGTATTATATATAATATATATATTATAATATAATAATAAATATAATATATAATAAATAATATATATATATATTTGTATTATATATAATGTTATATTAGACCCGGTCTTATATCAAAATAAGACCGGGACTTACATTAATTTTTGCTCCAAAAGACGCATTACAGCTGATGAACCAGCTAGGTCTTATTTCTGGGGAAACGGTATGTAGTGAAGCCGTACATAAGTAATATATAATGGGAGGTTGTATATATAAATTATAAATGATTCAGAAAAAGTTTTAGGGTTTGTCAAATAGTGTCATGAAGGAAGCCCAACTCTTGACTGAACACAGTTTAGACTGGCATTACAACTGAAGGAAGTATTACAGCCAATAAGAAATAACTTGAATTGAAGTACGACAGAAGGATATGAACTGGACAAGAAATGTAGAGACAGAGAATAGAAGAGGAATGGAATGTGTGGTTGACTGTTAGAGGACCCTGAATGGGGATATCAGACTTGACTTGCTGAATAGTGTGGTGCCAGTAATAATAGTGGAGGCTTACGCTGTGTTTTAAGTAGAGTTGTATAGCAAGTGATGATTGCAAGAGGAAAAACATGGTGGAAAGGAAACCAGTTATGTGACTTGCTCTAATTCACATGTGCTTTGCTAGGGCAAATGGGGTGAGATTAGTTTTTCTTTTGCCATTTATAGCTGAAGATTTTGTCGAAGTTTTGTCACCTGATATTGGTCAGGTGAATAATTCACAGAAGAGAGGAAAGAAAAGTATATCTGAGCCTTAGAGACATGAATGTTGATATTTTGGTTTAAACATGTTTTAAATCAGTTGAAGATGAGCTGTTTACATAAAGATATTCAGTGAGTACTTCAAAGTATGGGTTTGAATCTTTAGATGAGAGATACATCAGCTATTTGGGGAAGCATCAGGAAAGAGACATAGTAGTTAAGCCTTTCATGTAAATGTGGTGTGGGGCTGTAGGATGGGACACCTCAGAGGGAAGCAGGGTGAGGACTGGAACAAGGGGAGTTGCAACAGTGTGGTTTCAGGAGGAATAAGATAGTATCAGGGAAGAAAGAAAAACTTGTGAAAATTGCGTCTTCTGCAAAGTTGTCAGGAGTTAACTGTTTTCTTATTTGATTATTGTCTTAATGTTTCTAAATAAAGGAAAAGTTACTATATTCTGTACATCTTAAAGAGTTAAAAATGTTAATGAAAGATGATCACTGTGATTTTCTGTCAATACTCTCAATATACGTATATTCAAGAAAATTTAATTCTGATTTTTTTTACTAGTTATCAATATTTAGAGCATAGTCAATTGTATCAAATAATATTAACATATATCAGAATTGTATCGAGAAGTCAACAGAACTATACTAATGTTGGACTTGTCTTATAGATCTAAAATGTGAAATTCATATTGTAAAGAAAATTATTTTCTTTAGTGATTTTAGGAAATCTTTTCCACTTATTTTTGTGAAAACTTTTTACCTTAATTTTTGAGGAAAATTCTAAGTAACACTGATTTTGAATTGGTTTGTGGATTATTTTTATAATTCTAAAATTTTTGTAGATATATATTTTAGATGTAGTTAAACTGAGTCTGGCTTATATAGTTAATTTGCTTTTTAAAGTTCTAAAGTCAGGATTATCAGAATCTGCATTAGTGCAGTTTGAATTAATAAGGTTAGAAGGCATTTTCATTCTGGTTGATTTTTATTATAACTTTGAAATCATACCTTGTGTGTGTTTTCAAGCTAGACTTCCTGGTAAAATATTCAGTATCGTATAATCTTTATCACATAAAATGGCTCATTGTTCTTTGAATCTAACAAGGAAGTGAAAATTATTGGCAGATTGTTAGTGTCATATTTCCCTTTTTTAGGGAATCTTTTTCTCATGATAAACGTCTCACTAATCCATATTAGAATAGCCCCACATGCTTTTATCAAACCCACTATTTATTATGTAATTGTTGATTGTTTCAGATAATTGCATAGATGAGCCAATAGATGTTTATTAAACTGGAAAATTAATTTAGCTTGGATAAGCTTTTTGCCTTGTTTTCAGTTGTGGGTCACACTGATAAAGTATGTGATACTTTTTTTTTCATCTTTAAGGCTGATGCCTTTTGGTGCTGAGAATTTTATGTCTCTGTGTATATGTGTATATATGTATACATATATATGTGTGTATATATATATAAATGTGTATATATATATATATATATATATATATATATATATTTCTCAAGCACTTTATGCAAGGTTGTTTTTATTTCTTGATTATCTTGACATGTTTCCTTCAAGACCCACTTCTAACCCTCCTAAGGTTAGTCACTTTCTTTTTAATGAACTTCTGTTTTTGAATTAAGTGTACTACAAATGAATTATATTTTGTCCAGTTATTTAGATAAAGTTTTTAAAGTCCTAGGATCTTAACATTCATGTCTTAAACTAATTTCCATCATTAATGTCATTAGGTATAAATGTATTTGAGTAGATTTAAAAAGCAATATAATCCTTCCCTTTTCACACTACATTTTAGTTGCACTGCTAATATATATAAGCATGATATATTTTGAGAGGTCATATTTCACTAGTTATTTTAAAACAAACATAGGCCAAAGCTAAAATGCTTATTAATGAATATGGAGTGTGTTTTAGAGAGAGGGAGGTGTGCTACAGTTTGTACTTGATGTCTGTCACATTTCTTTGCAGACATTTCAGGTCTTTTCCTGTTTCTCATCATGGTGGCTTTATGTATCTTTAAAAATAAAATGTGAGCTCTAGGTAAAATGAATGATGGTAATATTTTTATAAATATTGAGGCTTACATTTATGAAATTTACTGTTGTTTTGTTATAGATTATATTTCTTTCCTCTTGTGAACATGTAGTGATTTGTATTTTGTTATATGATAGAGACTTTAACACACTGCAGCAAATAACTGTTTTAAAAAGTTACCTTTTAGGCAATTCATAGATGTGCCAGAAAATTATTTTAGCATTTTAATGCTTAAAATAATTTATATTAGATTTTAACTTCATTTTATGATAAATAAATGATAAAACTTCATTTTATGATAAAACTTCATTTTAATGATAAGTTTTTATGTTATTATAATGCTGGAAGTCTAATCTTGGGACTTTTACTATTTTACTATTTATCAAATAGTATTGAATTGACTTTCAGACCAGTAGTAGAACCTTATGTTGAAGGTTCAAATTAGGGAATATCTTGTATTGATTGTATTTTGGACCTAATTTATTTCCATTGATTTGTTTTAGATCAGGGTTACAAAAGCAGAATTACTGTTTTGTATATATTGCTAATATTAATCATAAAATAATTTTTGACAGTTTGACAGTCAAAGGCATTTTCTGTGAAATGATACTTATGTGTATTTAACCATGCAGATCCTCATTTTGTGGTCTGCCAGCTAAAGGTGAAGATATATTCCTCCAATTCAGGACCCACACGACGAGAAGACAAGTTCATGTACTTTGAGTTCCCTCAGCCGTTGCCTGTGTGTGGTGACATCAAAGTAGAGTTCTTCCACAAACAGAACAAGCTGAAAAAGGTTTGCACTTTACTTTTATTGGGAAAAATATCCAAAATAGCCATACCTTTAATCGTAACCTCAGATCTTTTGCTTAAGGCATTTGGTTAGGCAGAAATCAATCTGTAAGTAGTGATTAAAAGGTATGTTTTATGTTAAGACTGATACCTAATTATATAATTATTTTTCCTGTTAAATTTTTATATGCTTTTCTTACTGTGGCATTGATGATCCATTATAATGGTAAATAATCTGATAAAGAAAAGGCCATATAGCAGTTAATTTGAGATGAATTTTCCTTAACTTGGGTTATACAAAGAAATTTTGTAAAAATGTTAAAGATTGTATAGATACCCAATGAAATCAGTTATAATTCTCTTAGAAGGGATGATTAATTAACTGAGAAGGTAGCATGGGACATAAGTTTCAAAAAACTTTGGTCTATATGTATAAATAAGCTCTGTTTCATGGTCTTGTGTAATGACACAAACCACTTTCCCCCGTTTTGGTTTATGTTTCTTGCAACTGGGTCATTCTATATTTAGTTACCTTAAATTTACTGAGTATTTTGATTTTTAGCTAGGAGAGAAATAGGTATGAAGAGGAAGTAATAAAGAATGAAAAAATGTGGTATTTAAATACACAGGTTTAGAAAAGTTAGTGATGTTTGCTTCTTAACTGAGCTATATTTAGAGAACGCAAGAGCTCATTTCGAAACAAAACTATCTTGTTTTAAAGTATGAAGTGAACATTTAAGGTGAACCTAAGATACAAAATTTATAGGTGGTAATGAGCAAAAACACTAGTTTTGGTATATTGTCACTGCCTCATTAAACATAGTAATAGCGTATTGCCAGTCTTTAGACATTCTCAGTAATAGTATTGATTTTTAGCTTTTGGTTTTGAAAGAAAAATGGGAGGAAGTTTAATTTACTACAAAAATTTTAAACTTTACTTTGACTTATTAGAAGAAACATTATTTCCTTTATTTAGAATTTAAATAACTGGAAAATCACAAAATTTTAAACTGATCTCCCCCCCATTTCCTACCATGTCTGTATAAATAGTAGATTGGTGCAAAAGTAATTGTGGTTTAAAGTAATTTTTTAAAAAATAATTGCAAAAACCGCAATTATTTTTGCACCAACCTAATATATCTCAGTAACTTTGAAAAATTATTTTTCAGTAATCTAAGACATGTTAGCAAATGTTCTAAAATTGAGGTGAGTAGTTTTTTTCTCTCCTATTCATTGTAAGATTGGTACACATGAAAATTTCTATTTTGCTTTTTAAAATAGGCACCTAAATCACTATTTCCCTGTACCTTTAGGAGTGTACTAATTCTTATCATTTCAGTTGTTACCATCTGTACATTACATTAACACATGTATAAAATGAAGATTAGATTAAGTATTTATAATATATTTGTGTATCTTGGATTACTTTGCATATATTTCCATTTTATGTGTTTTTTTTGCCCTTTTATGAATGTTTACTATGATTTAAACAACAGTTTTAGTATAATCTGTATATATACAGAAGCCACATTTTTAGAAATTTAAATACTAGCTTATTTTCTTCTGACCCTAAGTAAAATATGTGTGTGGTTACTAATTCAGTTACTTTGCTAAAGTAATTAAAATTAACAAATATTTTTTAAAAGATACATATAAGATTGCTTTGCTAGGTAGGTACTGTTAAAAGATATAAAGACATTTAAGATATAAGATATTTAAGGGTTTTACCATCTTCCTGGGGGAAAAAATATAACTTGAAGATAAATTAAAAGATTTAAATGGCAGTGTAGGCACCAGATAAGATGTCACGGAGCTATACGTTATTGTCAAATGATCTATACTATCCAAAGTCCTTTAATTAAGAGAAAACATTTTCTTTTTTGGTCAAGAAATGTTTGAAGTTATAAACTTCCATTGTTTTTGGTTAATAAGACCTCGTATTATTTAATAATTAATTAACTTTTTAAATTATAATTATAATTATTTTTTTAATTATATAATTATAATTATATAAATAAATAAATGATTTTTTTAAAATGGACATCTATAACAGGAAAAAAATCAAGTACTTACCTTCTTCCTCCCGCTATATTTTATTATGAATGTTTTCAAATATACATTGGCATTTAAGAAACTAGAGCCACTTAATGTTTGTATTACTGCAAGAGTAAAAATACATTTGCCTTGCTTCATCACGAAGTTGTACTGACATTTCAAGAACTTTTGTTAAAGTAAATTTTGTTAATAGGTAACTTGTTGAAACAGAAAATTAAATCCATTTTCTGAATTTTTAAATACACACATACATATAAACTCAACCTTTTTTAAAGCTAATATTAGTCCAGAAAGGAGATATTTTAATTAAGGTTTTAAAACAAAAGTAAGTTATCTTAGAACTTGTGGAATTATATTTTTGGTTTAAAATTAGAATGAAAGAAAAATCATGCGTAAATTAGATGCAACAGATAACCCACACATTGCCAAGTACTAGTCCTTGTGTTTACCTTTGTTTAAAATATGAAATGACGCATGGCTTATTTTTTTGACTTCTTGTGGCAAATGTTGAATTACAGGTAACATATTTTTTTTAAAAAAATTAAAAATTAAACATTTCTTTTTAAAAAATTAAAAATGTCATTTTTATTTTTTTAGGACAAAATGTTTCATTTTTGGGTGAATACATTCTTCATACCAGGACCAGAGGAAACCTCAGAAAAAGTAGAAAATGGAAGTCTATGTGATCAAGAAATTGATAGTATTTGCAGTATAGAGCGTGCAGATAACGACAAGGAATATCTAGTACTCACTTTAACAAAAAATGATCTTGACAAAGCAAATAAAGACAAGGCCAATCGATATTTTTCTCCAAATTTTAAGGTCAGTTTAAAATATCTTGAGGAGTTGGGGGGTGGTTCTGTGTGTGTGTGTGTTATTCTAGGTATATTACTGATGAAGGTCTTGACTAATTTTTAAATTAAGCATTATTTACAAGTAATACTTATGTAGCAGCAATCTGAAAGTTTCTAACGAAATCCAGGATGTACAAAAAGTCATGAAAATGGTGTTTTCCTTTCTTTATTCTTTGTTGTTTTTTGGTAAGATTTGGGGCAGACGTTGGGGAGGGTGAGTTAAATAAGTAGGATATGAAATAGAAATGGGGGGGAAGGTGGAAGAGAATTAAATCGTTTGGGAATGATTCACATGGAATGTTCTCAGTAGTTTTACTCTTACACCCCTCCAATTTATTCTCAGTCCCTCAAAATCATCTTGAAAATAGACTTGATTGTGTCTCTCCTATTTACAGTTTTTAAAGATGTTGTGGTTTTTAATAAGACCCGCAAGAACTTGCATAATTTAGCACAGGCCTACCTCCTATGTCAGCTCTAGCCACATTCTCTCCCTGTTCCTGGAGATGAACCCATACTGGTCTCTCTTCATTTCTTCAAAATGCTAAGCTCTTCTGCCTCTGGTCTTTTCCAATTCTTTTCCTTCTCCCTTTACCTCTCCACCCTCATCCTTTCCCGTATCCTTCACATGGGTAGGAATATCCCATCTGATATTCTAGCCTTAGCTTCGATTTCATGTGGTCTGAAAGGCGTTCTTTGATCATCCACCCCTGTTATTGCCTTTCTAAAAATCTTTCCTCCTGTTATGGAATTATTTGATTCGTTTTAAATTCGTGTGTGTGTGTGTCTGTGTGGTGTGTGTGTTTCTATGTGTAGGTAAGAATTCTCCAGGTTTAAAAATCTGACTTAGGAAGATTCCTAAATGCAGGTTTGACATTTTTTTCTTTCCCTTTCCTATTTCTTACTCTACTTGATTCCCTCCCCTTTACTTTCACCCTATCCTCCTCCTTTCTCTTTTTAAAAATTGTCTCTTTTTTGCTTCATTCCATTTTTATAATGTAACCTAACCATAGCTTGTAAGTATAAGAATATTGCAATAATAAAAATAAAGGGGAGGCCTATATATTTTAAACGAAAATAGATCCAATATTAAGTACCTTTAGAGCTTATATTACTTTTAAGTGTTTAGAGGTGTCTTTTAGAATCAACAGGTTTCCGTTTATTTTCTTTAAGTCTGCATATTCCTTAGTCACTAGTTTTTAAAGTGTGACTTCTAGTTTTATTGTTTTCTATTTTAATGTTGCAAGCGGTTTATATTTATTATTACAAATAAAAACTTTTAATTATCAATAAATAAATAGAATATCATAGAATGGTAAGTGCCATGAAAAATAAAGCAGAGGTGGGGTAGAGAATGATCTTGGGGTATTTTTTAGCTGGATGATTAGAGAAGGCCTCTCCAAGCAGGTGACATTTAATTAGAGACCTAAGTGAAATGAGTGAGCTATATAAATATCTGGATAAAGAGGAAAGAGCAGATGCAAACGCTCTGAGACAGGAATGAGCTTGGTATATTTGAGGAGTGATAGATAAGAAGTCATTTTGACTAAAGCACACTAGTCGGAATATGAAGAGAGTGTTTTCAGCACAGAAAAGATGTAATCTGAATTTTGTCTGAAAAGTTCACTCTGTTCACGCCTTTAAAATATAGACTGCAGAGGAAAGTAGGGAAAGGAGATAAGAATGGAAGCTGGGAGATTAGTTAAGAGGCTTTTGCAGTGGTTTGGTTCAGATGAGAAATAGTGGTTGATTGGATTAGAGTAGTGGCAGTAAGGAGTAATGAGAAGTGGTCAGGTTAGGTGTACCCCTTAGTTGACCCCTTAGTGACATGGATTTGAACTGCACCAATCCACTTATATGCAGATTTTTTTCAATAAATGTACAGTCGGCCCTCCACATCCCCAGGTTTCTCACCCATGGGTTCAACTAACAGGACCAACAGTATGCATTTTTCTGTGCTATTTTACATAGGGGACTTGAGCATTCATGGGTTTTGGTATCCAGCAGAGGGTCCTGGAACCAATCCTCCACAAATAGTGGGGGACAACTATAGTTAAGTTTCTGGGGCATCAAAAGTTACACAGATTTTCGACTGCGTGGGGGTTGGCACCCCTAACTCCTGTGTTGTACCAGAGTGAACTGTTCATGGTATTTTAAAAGTAGAACTAAACGGATTTACTGAAGGATTAGATGTTGGATGTAAGAGAAGGAGAAAAATTGATAATGACTCTTAGGTAATTGGGGAAGGGCTGTAGACATAATAGAACGAGCAAGGGATTTTAAGTCAGATCTGATTCAAGTTCCACATCTACTACCTTATTACATAGGTGACCTTCAGCAAGTTTCCTGACCTTTCTAGTTCTTAGCTTTGTCTCATTTAAAATGGAACTACTTGCCTTGTAGAATTGTTTTGACAATTATTTCAGCTAAGCCTATAAAGGCTCTTGATCCACTGTTTAGACAACTTTTCTTCCTTCAAGTGTTTAGAGCTAGTATTTTATATAGGATAATATAGTATTTGTATCTGTTTAGCGTTGTTTGTATCAGAGAATACATTGAGTTTTAGACAGGTAGCAAGTGCAGCATTCTTTTGGAACTCAACTATTTGTGAATTGAATTTTTTGATTGAAAATATATTATGTGAACTGTTGATGAACTTCAGTCTCAGTGTATTTCTTTTGTATATTTAGTTAATGCTTGCAGCTTATGCTTATTAAAAAACATGTTAATATCCCAGTTTATCTTTTCAGCATATAGCAAGAAAGACAATGTAGGAAATCTTAAGATAGGTGTCATTTAAAAGGTTGCTGCCTTTTAAATATCATGTTTGTCATAGTACTTAACAATGAATCTGCTAAAAATATATATTGACTAGGGAATTTAAGATTAGTCAGATTTATGGGTTCTCCATTTAAACTTTCTCCTTTTTCTCTAGGTAAAGCTGTACTTCACAAAAACAGTAGAGGAGCCATCAAATCCAGAGGCTAGCAGTTCAACTTCTGTAACACCAGATGTTAGTGACAATGAACCCGATCATTATAGATATTCTGACACCACTGACTCTGATCCAGAGAATGAACCTTTTGATGAAGATCAGCATACACAAATTACTAAAGTCTGAATTTTTTTTTATCAAGTGGGAAAAATAACATGAAAACAAACTTGAATAAACTGAAAATGGACCTTTTTTTTTTTTTTTATGGCAATAGGACATTGTGTCAGATTACCAGTTATAGGAACAATTCTCTTTTCCTGACCAATCTTGTTTTACACCCTGTACATCCACAGGGTTTTGACACTTGTTGTCCAGTTGAAAAAAGGTTGTGTAGCTGTGTCATGTATATACCTTTTTGTGTCAAAAGGACATTTAAATTTAAAATTCAATTAGGATAAATAAAAATGGCACTTTCCCATTTTATTCCAGTTTTATAAAAAGTGGAGACAGACTGATGTGTATACGTAGGAATTTCTCATTTTGTGTTCTGTCACCAACCGAAGTGGCTAAAGAGCTTTGTGATGATATACAGGTTCACATCCTACCCCTTTGCACTTGTGGCAACAGATAAGTTTGCAGTTGGCTGGAGGAGTTTCTAAAGGGTTTTTGCTACATTCTAATGCATGTATTCGGGTTAGGGGAATGGAGGGAATGCTCAGAAAGGAATATATTTTATGCTGGGCTCTGGACCATATACCATCTCCAGCTATTTACACGCACCTTTCTTTAGCATGCTACAGTTATTAATCTGGATATTTGAGGAATTGGCCGCTGTCACTGCTTGTTGTTTGTGCATTTTATTTTTTTTTAAGCATATTGGTGCTAGAAAAGGCAGCTAGAGGGAGTGAATCTGTATTGGGGTACAGGAATGAACCTTCCACAACATCTTAAAAATCCACAAATGAAGGGATATAAAAATAATGTGGTCATAGATAAGAAACACAGCAACAATGACTTAACCATATAAATGTGGAGGCTATCAACAAAGAATGGGCTTGAAACATAAAAATTGACAATGATTTATTAAATATGTTTTCTCAATTGTAATGACTGCTCCGTCTCCTGTGTAATCAAGGCCAGTGCTAAAAGTCAGATGCTATTAGTACCTACGTCAGTCAACAACTTACACATATTTACTAGTTTTCAATCATATACCTGCTGTGGATGCTTCATGTGCTGCCTGCAAGCTTCTTTTTTCTCATTAAATATAAAATATTTTGTAATGCTGCACAGGAAATTTCAATTTGAGATTCTACAGTAAGCAGTTTTTTTCTTTAAAGATTTATGATGCACTTACTCAATCCAATAGCTGTCAGCCGTTCCACCCTTTTGACCTTACACATTCTATTACAATGAGTTTTGCAGTTTTGCACATTTTTTAAATGTCATTAACTGTTAGGGAATTTTACTTGAATACTGAATACATATAATGTTTATATTTAAAAGGACATTATTTGTGTTAAAAAGGAAATTAGAGTTGCAGTAAATTTTCAACACTGCACAAATAAGGCATTTACTTTTTCAGTAGAAATTGTCCCACATAATGCGTTTATCAATTTGCTATTGAAAGAATAGATTTTTTTTTATGTGCAGTGTTGAATTATTTCTTCATAGTGCTTGAGTTAGGACTAGGGCTTCAGTTTCACTTCTTAAATGTCATATATTTGATATGCCCAGACTGCATATGATTTTAAGCAGAGTACAGCTACTATTATAAAGCTAATGTGAAGATATTAAAAAGAATTTTTTCCCCAGAAATTTAGTGTCTTTCAAATTATACCTTGACCTTGAAACATTTGAATATCCAACCAATTTATTTCTTAATGGTGTAAAATCTCATTTTCAATAACTTATTGGTGCTGAAATTGTTCACTAGCTGTGGTCTGACCTAGTTAATTTACAAATACAGATTGCATAGGACCTATTAGAGCAGCATTTATAGAGTTTGATGGTAAATAAGATTAGGCAGAACTTCATCTAAAATATTCTTAGTAAATAATGTTGACATGTTTTCCATACCTCGTCAGTTTCATTCAACAAATAAAATTTAAAAATTTTTTAAAGCTCTTAGGATTTACACATTTATATTTAAACATTGATACATAGAGAATTGATTGACTGCTCATAAATTATTAAGGATAGCGACAACTATTCCTAAGATCTCACCATTGAAATTTATATGCCACCTTATCTTTCATAAAAGCTGAAAATTGTTGACTAAAATGAAAATCAACTATTCATGTTTTGAAGATAGTTATTAATACTGTTATTTGTTACAGTTTTTGGGCACAGTATATTAAAACATAACTTGTATTGTTCCAATATGTAACATGGAGGGCCAGGTCATAAATAATGACATTATAATGGGCTTTTGCACTGTTATTATTTTTCCTTTGGAATGTGAAGGTCTGAATGAGGGTTTTGATTTTGAATGTTTCAATATTTTTGAGAAGCCTTGCTTACATTTTATGGTGTAGTCATTGGAAATGGAAAAATGGCATTATATATATATATTATATATATATAAATATATATTATACATACTACTCTTCTTTATTTCAGTTACCATCCCCATAGAATTTGACAAGAATTGCTATGACTGAAAGTTTTCGAGTCCTAATTAAAACTTTATTTATGACAGTATTCATAATTCGCCTGAAATGCACTCTGTAGGTAATCTCTTTGAGTTTCTGGAATGTTTTCTTAGACCTTTTGGATGTGCAGCCGCTTACATGTCTGAAGTTACTTGAAGGCATCACTTAAGGAAGCTTACAATTGGGCCCTGTACCATCCCAAGTCCTCTGTAGCTCCTCTTGAACATTTTTTGCCATAATTATTAAAGGATAGTTGAATAAATAGCATCACCATTCTTTGCTGTGGCACAGGTTATAAACTTAAGTGGAGTTTACCGGCAGCATCAAATGTTTCAGCTTTAAAAAATAAAAGTAGGGTACAAGTTACATGTTTAGTTCTAGAAAATTTGTGCAATATGTTCATAACGATGGCTGTGGTTGCCACAAAGTGCCTCGTTTACCTTTAAATACTGTTAATGTGTCATGCATGCAGATGGAAGGGGTGGAACTGTGCACTAAAGTGGGGGCTTTAACTGCAGTGTTTGGCAGAGTTGCCTTCTACCCTGCCGGTTCAAAAGTTCAATCTGTTTTCATATAAAATATATATACTAAAAAATTTCAGTCTGTTAAACAGCCTTACTCTGATTCAGCCTCTTCAGATACTCTTGTGCTGTGCAGCAGTGGCTCTGTGTGTAAATGCTATGCACTGAGGATACACAAAAAATGTGTACAGGATAATGCCTCATACCAATCAGATGTCCATTTGTTATTGTGTTTGTTAACAACCCTTTATCTCTTAGTGTTATAAACTCCACTTAAAACTGATTAAAGTCTCATTCTTGTCATTGTGTGGGTGTTTTATTAAATGAGAATATTTATAATTTAAATTGCTTAAATTTGTTGAAATTTTAAATAATGGGCAGCCAAATGTGATTAATAAGTTGTTGGGTTTTTTTTCCCCCTACTGTCCTTCAAAGCCTGCAATTAAAACATGGGTGGGCTTTTGTCAGCTTGGGAGTAGAGTATCAGTCTACTCGTGTTTGAGAAAGACACTTCTTAGGGCTTTAGTCAACACTTAATAAATTGTTTCCAGCACCTTACATAACATTCTAATCTTGAAAAACTTCAAGATTCTTGAAAAATTGTGCTTTTTTTTGTTTTTTAAACTAAGCCAGATGTTTAAAGATAATTCCCCAGAATGGATCTGATACTTCAGATTTCACTTTTCTGGCTTTTCCATTCTTTATGATTCTGTAGTTTGCCATCAACATATGGAAAACTTCATTTAGTCATTGTGACTTGTGCCATTTAAAATTTGATATTCCAGAATATTTTAAAGGACTTCGTGTACTTGAATTCAATCTTATTTCTAATATTCTTAAAAGCTTAAAGACTAAGGCATATCTTTTTAACAAAGCATTAGTAAGATAATAAAGTGTAGCTGTACAAATGTTTTGAAAATAAAGTAGATCATTTATGTAAAGTGGAATTTAATGTTATTTCAAGTTTACATTTTCTCCATGTTACTTTTTAAAAATAAATGTGAATAATGTATAATAATGTAAAGAAGTATGAAAAGCATATACACACATTTCTTTTAAGTATAGTTGAAAACTATGATTTATAAGATCTAGGTGATTTCTGAAAAATAGGAACTTACTGGCAATTTTGATTTTATTCATGCTGTCACTTTGCTGTAATTTGAGCTAGCTTGGTTAAGTGAATGCCATCACCATTTCCATTGAGAATTTAAAAAATCACCGGTGTTGAACATGCAGGCTTCCAAAGGTTTCCAAAAAAATCAAGACCCTTAAATCTAGTTAATTTGCTGCTAACGTGAAACTTTTTTGTTCTTTTATTGCCAGGTAATTAACAACACATCTAAAACATACTCTTAAATGGCTTAAGTATGTTTTTTGTTGGTTTTGTTTCATATTTTAGTACATCAGTGGTTTGAAATTTTTTATTTAGCTTCGGCAAATATTGGAAATAGTAAAATGAGTTTTGCAGAATTTTACAAATTTTCCAGTCTCCACTAACAAATTTATCCAATGGCTAAACAAACTTAAGTATAAGTTTTGATTAGCAGTGCTGTTACTAGTACAGAGAAAAATGTTTGTGAATGGAAACAGTAATAAATACTCAGCCTTAACTGGTGGAGTACCTAAAAACTAGCAAAAAAATAGAGAAAAATATTTTAAAACTTAAAGATGAGATGTTAGACTGATTTTCCTATAGGATTATATAACTGTAGAAAGCCTAATGAATAAGTTGCTTATCAGTTGTTTTCAACTTTAGAAGAAATTATTTTATGGCCATGATCTTACTATTTTTCCTCTTTCAAGAATCTTACAAATATAGGTAGCCACTCTGACAAATTCATATTGGTTGGCAGCTTTAAAAGTTTGTAACCTAAAGACAGGAAAGGACAAAATAGTTTCATTGGTGGTAAAATCTTTTGTTCTTAAGTTATTTTGAGAATAGTTTCCCATAACAAAATAATCACTCATAATCCCATCACCTGGAGACATAGCCATTATTAATACTTTAGTGACTATACAATCATTTTTTTTGTATATTGGTGTATATATTTTCTTTAAAAATATTTGTACCATGCGTACTCTCAAAGCCTTTAAGTTTAGCATTTTTCTCATAAGTTTGTAGATTGTTCAGTTATGTCAGAAAATGGACAGTGGTTTGATTCTAATGCTACAGATGCAGATTACGTGTAGTTATTGAGAGCCCTTTCCAATAAAGTGGGTTAATCATGAGTGTTTAAATATTGTTGGCATCAGGATGATATGTCTAAGTAAATAAAACTGTTACATTTACTTAGCATAGACAAGCTTAACATTGTAGATAGTTCTCTTCAAACACTATTTTAAGCATTTGCATTTTGGAATTATATGTTAAATAGTTAAAACATTGTGTGAAACACTATACTAGTAGTTAACTTCATCACGTTTCTATTTACCTTATAGGTTGGAAAAGAAGGATGAGATTTTTAGTTTGTATAATTCCCAGTTGCTTAGAGTGAGTTAATTTAGTTTTAGGTTTTTTTTAAAAAGCTGCTGGTTCATCACTTAGTTGTCTTTAAATCTGTGTGCTCTTGTGACTTCCATCACATCAAAAATAACACGAATATTTTACCTTTAGCTCTAGACCTTACCATGTTTAGGATAATGGTGGGCTTATAACAGAATATACAATTTAAGACAGTTATTTGAGAATTTTGGTGAAAAATAAGTTAGCTGGAGGGTAGAATATAACTTATAAACCAATGTATTGATATTTTAAGAACATTTCTACATTATATGAGTGAAGTCAACTGCCATCTTTGAGCATTACCACATTTTAAAGTAAAGCTGCATATTTTTAAATGAAATGTTTAACAAGGATTTATATTTTTGATTTTTTTAATTAAAAATAATTTATATCTCCTTTGTTGCATGTGAATTTTCATCTGTCAAAATGGTTAGAGATTTTGTTTGGAGTGGAGCCTTGTAATCATGGCTCTCGTGTTTCAGTTTGTGGAATTCGTTTACTGTAGTGGAAATTCTTAAAATGTTTAGGTATGGCTTCCTGTAGCCTATCATTTATTGGGATTTTATTTATGTGCATCTTTAGGATTTTCTGCCTGCTCCATACAGTTGTCCAGATGATATCCCATATTTACAAATACTCTTTAAGTTTCTTTTACCATTAAATTGCCCTAATGCCCTAACGGGCAGTGAGTGTGTGTGTGTGTGTGTGTGTGTGTCAGAGAAAGAGAATTAGGTTTTTGAGAGTGCTAGACTCCAGCTGTAGAGATTAAAATAGTTCGATTCATGCAATCATTTCTCACTGGAACTTCACAGTTCATTGTAATAAAAATGTTAACCCTGGATGACCTTTGACATACAGTAATGAATCTTGGATATTAATGAATTTGTTAGTACCATCCTGATGTGTGCATTAATGAGTTATTTTCAAAGTTGTGCCTTTAACAAAAGTTGGTGTATTGGAAATGTCTAGATCAAGTTCCATTTGGCTAATGATGGACATATAAAAATAGAAATGCTTTCCTTTGGAGAGTATCTTTTTCTTTAAAAAAATTAAAATGGATAATTTTTGAGTAATTGGTTTTAAATTTTTTATTCAATAAGTATTTATCAAGTCCCTGCTATATATAACAGATGCTTGGAATATATTAGTGATCATAGCAGACACCTCTTGCCCTTAAGGAGTGTCCACTCTAGTACAGGAAATACTTTATTAAAACAATTATAAACTGTGATATGTGCTGTGAAATATGAGATGTATGTGTTACAGTAATTATCACCAAATATTCCATATGCTCTCTGAAATTTCCACCCCCTTGAGGTTAAATGGGACCATTGTAACTAGTTTATTCCAGTGAAATAACTGAAAGTTATGTGGCATTTCTGAGGAAAGGTATTAAAAATAAAATCCCTCGTACCCAGCTTCTCTCTTTCCTTACAGTGGTAACAAAAGGCCTTGACGTGTTCTGCATGGTGCGGCTCTGTCAGCCTGGGTCTTGAGCAACTATATGGAGCAGAACTCCTTCAAATTCTTCCCCCACATTGAATGTGTTAGATGTTAGCATAAGCAAGAAACTATTAATTTACACAGATTCTGGAATAATTTGTTACCATAGCATAGTTAATTCTGACTAAAGCTTTGGAGGGATCAGGGAAGGATTTCTTGAGCCACCAACAGGGAGGTAAGAATGAAGCAAAACAAAAAGTGACATCTGTAAACAGCATGATGCAAATGAAGCAAAACAAAAAGTGACATCTGTCACTTGAAGCAAAACAAAAAGTGAAGTAAAACAAGTGACATCTGTAAACAACATGATGCAATAAAGAAACTAAATCAGTAGTTATTGACACTTGATATAGGTCAGACAAGGTTCTAGATGCTTGGGATACAAATGGGTGAAAAGCAGATCCCTGCTCTCATGAAGCTTACATTCTAGTAAGGGGTAATAGATGATAATAAACATACCATATATAAGGTAGTAAGTGCTATGGGGAAGAAAATGGAAGACAGGAAGCTCGGGTTTGTAGAGGTGGAGAGCATGCAGTGTTGAATAGGGTAGTCTGGAATAGGCCTCACTGGAAAGGTGAGAATTGAGCAGACCCCTGAAACGGTGGTGTTAGAATTTTTTGATCCTTTCAATTAGCAAGAAGCACTCATTATCCCCTATAAAATTTCATTCTCATCTTTTACAACTCTATATTAATTCCTGACTTTATGAGATTATTATTGGGATACCTAGAGAAAAATTTTAAGAATATCACCCCAAATACAATGCTCTAAATCATTTTTTCTAAGTTAGTTTGACAAAATGTTAATTTGTCCCTCCTGATTCTTAGTGTTAAGTTCATTTTTCAGTTTTTCTTACAACCTTGCTAAATGTATGTGTTTGTGTTTTGAAAATATATAATATTGCTTTTCAGTAGAAGTTATAGCCTGAATCATTTCTGTAAAGCTGAAAGGAAATGTCATTTATGATTTGTTGATGGGAAACAAGTTATAAATTTTGAGTTACTTGAAAAACAAGAGGGGTGAAATTTATGGCCTAGTGCTATATGTTTTAATTCTTAACTCATAAGCAAACACCTCTGAAAGTACCAACATCTAAATAGTGAAATAATTTTTTTTCCCACAAAGAACTCATCACTTTCTACCCCATTTTAAGATTCAAGCAGTTTAACTTTGTGATCAAGGGAAAATAGTGAATTAATTTGATACAGTAGAAATTTAAAACTATCAGGTCATCATTACTGGTATTTACTATTAATCAGTTTCTTCCTCCCATCAGAGCAGGTACTTACAATTGGTCATGAAATTTTGAAAGAAAATGTTAACTATTAGCTTTTCCTTAATTTTTTTTAAGACTATTTTTTTTTAAAGATTTTACTGGAGAAGGGGAACAGGACTTTATTGGGGAACAGTGTGTACTTCCCGGACTTTTTTTCCAAGTCAAGTTGTCCTTTCAATCTTGGTTGTAGAGGGTGCCGTTCAGCTTCAAGTTGTTGTCCTTTCAGTCTTGTGGAGGGCGCAGCTCAGCTCCAGGTCCAGTTGCTATTGCTAGTTGCAGGGGGCACAGCCCACCATCCCTTGCAGGATCCGGCAACCTTTTGGTTGAGAGGATGCGCTCCAACCAACTGAGCCATCCCGGAGCTCAGCGGCAGCTCAGCTCAAGGTGCCATGTTCAATCTTAGTTGTAGGGGGTGGAGCCCACCATCCCTTGCGGGACTCGAGGAATCAAACTGGCAGCCTTGTGGTTGAGAGCCCACTGGCCCATGTGGGAATTGAACCGGCAAACCGGCAGCCTTCGGAGTTCGGAGCATGGAGCTCCAACTGCCTGAGTCACCGGGCCGGCCCCAGCTTTTCTTTATTTTAAAATAGGATTCTAAATGGTTTTAGGACATTTTCCTTGGCAATTTTTCAAAATTCTGTGTTTAATGAAGCTTTTTCTTTTTTTTTTTTTTTTTTTTTTTGCACTTTGCTTCAGGAAAAATTTAAGATTGCTCAATGGGTTTCCCTAATGTGAGAAAAATTGTCATGTAAATTCAGAAAAAAATATTGTGTATTTCCTTTGGTCTTGGCCTAAGGGTTAAACTCCACTTACTGGGAATTTCTCCTGAACTTACCTCATTGGAATTTGGAAGTATTTTCCAACAGTATTGTGATTGCTCCTTTAAACATTGATAAATAAGCCTCAAACCTAATTTTAAAGAGAGTAAGCCACGTTTTTAGAGCAGTGTTTACTTTTTTTTGAAATACCTGACACTTGGAAAAAATTTAGTGAATTATACTTTTTGATTTAATATTTGCAGTTAAACGTGACCTGTAAATAGTGTGAAACTTATCAAAAATATCTATAAAAATGCTGTCTAAGTATGAAAATACTATCTATGTAGTAAAACTTCTACAGAGCTAAACTAGTTCAATTCACTGACATTAGAACACTTCATGACATGTAAATTAGGAGGAAATAGCAAAGTAGAGTCATGTTTATGCTTCTCTTTTCAATTTTAATCATGTTTTTGAAATTAAAGATCTAATTTTCTAGTCCTTATCTATAAAGAAATGTATTAAAATTTCACAAGTGGATGTGAAAATTAGCAAACTTCTTAGTTTATTCAATAATTCCATGAAGATATCATTTGCAAGAAAGCCCAATATTTTACATCATTCTCAACAAGGGATCTCTATTATTTAAGTAATTAGCTAATATTTTGTTGACTGTGTACAGTCATCACAATTCATATGAATAATGCCTGAGCTTCTTAAGATTAATAGTACTATATATTAAATGATTATTGCAAAGGAAAATAACTAATCTGTAGTAAAAGAGTAGGCATAGGTAAAATTTCCCTTTTGCCAGACTCAGCAGACACCATGTAATGTGTTCAGCTGTCCTTGGAGATTGAAGTCTTTTCTATAAAAAAAAATCCAATAAGGTTAAAACAAAGATATCACTATGAACATGATTTACTGAGGTAAAATCTTGACTAAGAGGTGCTTGAAAGCCTCAAGCAATCTGAATCTTTCTCAAGAAAATTGAACGTAGTTCTACCTCAGAAAGCCTGAATACCCATACTTAAAATTCATGGGAATTCTGTGATAAGTCAGCTACCTAGAGACCAAAATAAAGAAGCACAGAGAGAAATAAAGCTGGAGTAAGAAAAGAAACATGGGGAGAAATCAAACTAACTCTAGATACTAGAGGGATAGGAAAATAATAATCATTTTGAGCCTGTAGTTTATGCTAGACACTGATAGACATTTCACATGCTTTACCAGCCCCTTCAAGGGAGGTGGTTTTATCTCATTTTATGCACAAAAACTGAAAGTACTTAAATTACCCAGGTTTCACAACCAGTAAGTAGGGAACTGGATTTGAATCCAGGGCAGTCTGCTACCTCTTAAGCAGAATCAAATTTACAAAGCAAACAAAAAGTAAAAGCCTAAACAATTAATGGATAATGAAGTCATACCAATGTTCTTTATTACTGACAGAAGAAACACAAACTTTAGTACAAGGGATAAGTCCTGCAAAATGAAAAGCAAAGAGAAGTATTTAACAATTGTTTGAGCCATAAAAGAGAAAACAACTCTGTATCTTGCAAAGTTCTTGACAGGTAAGATGATAAGATGTTGGCACATATTTTTATATCAAGACTCAGCATGAGAGCTCTTTTATTTGCTAGTTTAGTGTTAAATCCATTGACTAAACTTGTACTTTATTTTTGCTTGAACTAGAAAGAATACTCAGTTTTAAGTAATTGGTTCTCAATTAAGCCCAACAGCCACCCAACCAGTATGTTGTTGCCTACCTCCTGTGTCCAGTTGATGTTACTGGACAGTAGTATAGAAGTCAGAAAATGTCATAGCGCTTACGTTTCTGGGGAAACAGATTTTACACAGGAGAGAGAGCAAGTGCAATGGCTTGGTATAGGAATAAACTTGGCCCTTTAGGAAACCATAAGAGAAAACGGCTAGAGCAGAGTGACGGGACAGTGGTGGAAGATAAAATTTGAAGTAGGCAGGGGAATCTCTGATTCTAGCAAAAGTGGAATAAAACCACTCAAGCCCATCTCTTTTGCTGATGACAACCAAAAATGTCTGGACCAAAAACAAAAAGCAAGTACCTAAGAACTCCGAAAAGTAAACAGAAGCAGGCAGATTGTGAAGGGGAGTCAAAACTTTGAAAAGTCATATGAGGATGTTCTCCATTTCCCCCCCTTATCTCTTATGGCTTTGCCCAAGGGTGGGCCCCACTTGTAAAGCTGCACAGCAGTGGAGAACATGAGTAGCTGAAACTCTGAGAGAAATCCAACTTTCTGGCCTGAAGAACCAGGAAAAAGAGTTTTCTGGGGGCCAGAGAACAGAGGTTGGGGGGTATGGGAAAATCCTGAAGAGGAGAGAGCTGGAAAACAGGGATCCTGTAATTCTGTGTGTGAATTTCCACAAGTTCTGGGCTCATTCCTGAGCAGGCATGCACCATAGCAAAGTCCTAGAAAATGAAATGAAATGCATCAGAACCACCATTCATAGAAGGTGAGAGAACTTGCAGTCTGAGCCTTACTGGGTTGATTGCCTGCTTAAACAACAACAACAACAATAACAACAAACAAAAAATGTTTCCTAGAAAATTTTAGCAAGATTCAGAATTGATATAACCTAGTATCCAAAATTACTTCTAGGAAGAACCAGGAAAATGTGACCAATCCATAAGGGAAAAGACAAGAGGTATAGGTCTTTTATAGACAAGACATAACCCAGATGTAGAATTATCAAATGTTAAAGCACCCGTTATAATTATGCTCCGTGAGATAAAAGTAAACACACTTGAAGTGAATGAAAAGAGAAATTTTCAGCAGAGAAACAAATTATTAAAAAAAAACATAGAAATTTTATAGCAAAGTACAACGTCTGAAATTAAAAATAAAAATCACTATGGGCAATAGAAAAAGAGGTGACAGAAAAGAATCCGAAAAAAATACATTAATAAATGTCCAATTTCAATGATGACTTTAAAGTCTTAAAGGTGGATGAGGCTTTGAAAAGCAAAATGTATTTGATTATAATTAGCTACAGGAAACTTAATAAGATATTAATCCAAGTACATTCATGTGGCTCCCTCAGATATATATGAAGAAGTTTCTGCTATTTGTCAATTACATTGAGTAAAGAATTAGCATTATCACAGATTCAACCATGAGGATTATGAGAATTTTCTATTACAGTTTTATACCGGCATAATATGTAAAAAACATATTTCAAATGGTCTGCGATTTACAATATCCAAGGTGAAGAATGCATTGACAAAGAAAAGTTTTCTGATCAGGTCCATTAACTTGTGTACCTGCAGTAAAAGCAATTTTGCCACATAGTAGACTTATCACTAGATAATGAATGCTAAGCTCATGCTCCGAGTCAGTGCCTGATAATTGCTTTGCTTGCCTGCTCATGTTAGTGCTTTGATTCAGCCTTTGCAATCAGGCCCAGCTATGACATTAGAGAGATGCCATACAAAAATCAATCTTTCATGTAAGCACAATACATGTTTTTCAATTTTATAACAGGAAATGCAATGTTTAATGCCACTAATACCTAGAAATCTGTTATGAGAAATCATTAAGGTAAGTTTGGGGAAAAACTGAACTGGTAATATGTTTGGAGAAATGACTTTCTGATGAAAGAAAAGAAATTCTAGACTTTAAAATACCTCTTATTTTTATAGTAGCACGTTACTCTTAAAAGGTAATAAAAATTATTGTAGTGGCGATGATAATTCTGGATTTAAGAGTTTGACAAGCATTGCCATTTAATTCTCATAAGGTAGTAAGTACAATTATATCTATCTGATATATGAGGAATTGAGGTACAAAAAATTTCGGTAACTTGTTGATTATAGCAAAACTAGTAAGTTGTAGAGCCAGAATTTAAATCCAAGTCAAACTGATTGCCAAGCCTAGGCCATTAACTAGAGTGTTATATATGTTACTTCCTATAACAACTTAATGAGACCTTTCATTTTCTTTAAAGAGCATCGTCTTCAAACTGGAAGGGGTGTGACAGTGGTATAAGAAGCAGTTCTCAAGGATTTCTTCACACTCTTAAAATGTATTGAGGACCTCAACCAGCTTTGTTTGTGCGGGTTATACCTATTGATAGTTACCATATTTAAAATTAAAATGGAGACTTTCCTTATTACTTGACAAATATCTATTAATTAAAAAATAACAATAATAAACTCGTTACATATTAACATAAATAACATTTTTAATAAAAATAACTATACTTTCCAAAACAAAAAATTTTAGTGATAAGGGTGGCTTTGTTTTTTACATTTTTTTCATCTCTTTAATACTTGGTTAGTGAAAAACAGTGAATTCTGATATAAGCTCTTGCATTTAATTTGTTGTGATGTGTTGCCTTTGTTGTAGTATATGAAGAAAATATGGCCTTGCAGAGATATGTATTTAGAAAAGGGAGACGTATTTTAACAGCCTTTTCAGATAATTGTAGATAGTTTTATTTGATACGACCAAACTCATCAAGTTGTAATTCTTAAAGGTTAGTTGCAGTGTGGAATTGGAAACCTTCAATGGACTTTCTGTACTCTGTTTAATTCAAATCCATTGATTTATGTTGTTCTTTCAATGGAATTTTTACCCAGGCATGGTTTTGTAACATCACACATGGGTTTTTTGGAAAATATTGGTTCACTGACTTATGTAGGTCTTCCAAATGTTGACATATTTCATTATAAAATGTAAAATAAAAAAAATCATGTCTGTTAATATCACCCTGAGCTCAGCAGATAAGTCTTTATATATTGGGAAGCTGTCAACTTCCTGGTGGCAGATACAAGTTTTTAAAAATGTTAATTTTTACTTATAAGCTTGAATTTTATTTTATTTTTAAGATTTTTATTAAAATATGGTTAAAATACAATATTATATTAGTTTCAGATGTACACCATAGTTATTCAACAATTATATACCTAAAGAAGTGATCACCATGGTAAGTCCAGCAGCCATCTGACACCGTACCACACTATCACAATATTATTAGTCAATAATTAGTCATATTCCCTATGCTGTACGTTACATCCCCATAACTTATTTGTTTTATACCTGGAAATTTAGACCTCTTATTCCTCTTCACCTTTTCCCTTTCTTTTTAATTTTTCAATTACAATTGACATTCAATATTATTTTATATTCATTTCAGGTGTACAGCACAGTGGTTAGACATTTATATAATTTAAGAAGTGATCCCCCACCAGTCTAGTATCCACTTGGCACCATACATAGTTACTACCATATTATTGACTATGTTCCTTACATCCCCATGACTATTTTGTAACTACCAATTTGTACTTCTTAATCCCTTTACCTTTTTCACCCTGCCCCCTAACACCCTCCCATCTATCACCCCAACAAATCTAGTACCCATCTGATACCATACACAGTTATTACAATATCACTGACTATAATCCTTATGCTATACTCTACCTCCCCATGACTACTTTGTAAAAACCAATCTGTACTTCTTAATCCCTTCCCCTTTTTACCCACCACCCCCACTCCCCTCCCATCTAGAAACCATCAAAATGTTCTCTGTTTCTGTGAGTTTGTTTCTGTCTTGTTTGTTCACTTTGTTCTTAGATTCCACATATAAGTGAAATCACATTGCATCTGTCTTTGTCTGACATACTCCACTCAGCACAATACCCTCCAGGTCCATCCATGCTAATGTCAAGAACCCATTCCCTTCCCTGGCCAAACAATATTCCACTGAATATATGTACCACCACTTCTTTATCCATTCATCCATTGACAGACACCCGGGCTGCCTCCACATCTTGGCCATTGTAAACAATGTTGCTGTGAACATATGGAGGCACATGTCTCCTCAAAGTAGAGTTTTGGGTTTCTTTGGATAAATACCAGGAAGTGGGATTACTGGGTCTTTCTTTGTCTCTTGTTATACCTTTTGTTTTAAAGTCTCTTTGGTATAAGTATTGCTACTTCAGATGTTTGTTCATTTCCATTTTCATGAAATAACTTTTTCCATCCCTTTACTTTCTATCTGTGTGTGTCTTTCAATCTAAAGTGAGTCTCTTGTAGGCAGCATATGTAAGGGCCTTGTTTTCTTATCCATTCAGCCACCCTATATTTTTGATTGGAGCATTTAATCCATTTACATTGAAAGCAATTACAAAGCGTTCCACAGTTGGTCGCTGCCTGTGCTGTACCTGGAGGTGAGTGAGAGGCCATGCTGCGAACTGAGGATGGCTGCCACCAGTATTGGGTCTGGGGTAGCTCCACAAAAAGCCAGGGCATTCCAAGGCCTGCTACCACCTGCCAGCTCCCATAAGGTTCAGCCTCTGATAAAAACCTTCTGTGGTAAGGAGTGGGTTGTGGTGGGGGTCTCAATGAGTCAGCAGGGTGGAGCAGCGGAGCTCACCAAGCCAATCAGATTCAGATTTGGCCTGTGGGGGCGGGCTCTACATAAGAAAAATGGCGCCTGCCTGTCAGCTCCATGGAAGAAGGGCCCCACACAGGGAAAATGGCAACTGCACCTCCAGTCCTTCCCGCAAAGTCACACAACTCAGTCTCTCCCCGTATGTCTCCAACGCCCCCAGAATCACTGGCCGTCCGCCGGAGCCCAGGGTAAGTACCTATGAGGGCCCTTTCAGAAGATGTCTGGGTTTCCTGTAGCCTTCCCACAGGGTTCCAGATTATCAGAATCCCCACTGTTTTTCACAGTCAGATGTCATGGGGGCTTGTCTTCACGGAACCAGTATTCCGGGCTGGGGAGCCGGTTGTGGGCCTGGCATCCCTAGCTCTTCTGGGGGGAATCTCTGCGACCAAAATATCCCTCCCGATTCTCATCTGCCTCATACAGGTGTGGGGCCTGTTTCTTGTCTCCGCCCCTCCTACCAGTCTCGTCGTGGCTTGTCTTTATATCCTTAGTTATAAAACTTCTGTCCAGCCAGATTTCAGACGGTTCTTCAGGTTAATTGTTCTATAATTTAGTTGTAATTTTGATGTGTTCACCGTATGAAGCAAGCACAATGTTTATTCCGCCATCTTGTATCTCCCTTGAATTTTATTACTAACAACAAATACTGTTAGTTGTTTTCCTGAAAGAGTCTCAATATGTTACAGGAGCTGCAGGCCACACTTTGAGGGTGACTGGTATAAGAGTTTAGATGGGGAATAAGCAAGTAAGAGAACATTTACCTACAAGGCCCAAACAAATTAATTTTCAGGGAGCCGAAGGTACTTGAGAATGAGGTCTCAGAATCACTGGTAGTAATCTATGATAAATTAGGGGAAATGGGAGAGAGTTCAGACACAGAAATGAGAAAAGATTGCCTTAATTCCCCAGAGGGATGTATTCTGGGTAACAAAGGCCAGTATGTTTAACACTGATTCCCAGAAAAAGACTATATTTTGTTCTGTAGCAGGTAGTTTAAGGACATTAGAAAATAATTTAGCAATTACCACCAGATGTCATGAAGGCTAGGTAGGTCATCTCAAAGTTCATTTTTCCTTTTTGATCATCTGACACAATGCTTTACATGGTATACATACTAAAATGTTTGAATAACTACACAAACACAATTGAATAATAATTTGTATAGGCACTGCTTATGCCAACTACACAAATCTCATTTGCTTAAAAATAATTTATAGAGTACCTACCATATGCAAAATGCTATTTTAGGTAAATGGCAGGTCTGAGAAGCACATATGAAGAAAACTGAAAACAGAAGCCCCAGGGTATTTTCAAATATAAAATATTTGAAGTCTGCCTGGTGAGAGAAAGTAACATGGCGCTGTGGGAAGAGCACAGCATACGAGTTAGAACATTGGAGTGCTCATCCTGGCTTTATCACCAATTTAATGGATGACCTTGGACAAGTTACTTCAATTTTAGACCTACATTCCATATCTGTAATATTAAAGAGGCTAAGTCCCCCAAAAGGGATGGGATTGTACTCTCTCAATCCAATGGAGCATATGCTGAGTTTATGGGTGGAATTTTGGAGAGGCCAAGTTTGCCTCACAATAAGTAACTTTTTAGCTCTGTGCTGTCCAATACTGTAGCCACTAGCTCCCGGTGGCTATTGAGCATTTGAAATGTGACTATTGAGCACTTGAAATGTGACTAGTCCAAATTGAGCTGTGCTATAAGTATAAATCACCAGATTTTGAAGACTTAGCATGAAAAAGAATATGAAATATCTCATCAATAATTTTTATACTGACTACTTGTTAAATGATCATTTGGGGGTATATTGCGTTAAATTATTATTAAATTAATTTCACCTGTGTCTTTGTACTTTTTAAAAGATATGGCTACTGGAAAATTTTAAATTACATATATAGCTTACATTATATTTCTACTGGACAGTGCTGTTCCAGCCAACAGAGTTTTCAACAAAGCATAACAATTTGAATAAAAACTAAATTTTCTTTTAATTTTAATTTTTGATGTACATAAGCAGAGGTAGGTAAGTCACAGTTTCGACAATAGAACCTCGCAGAAGACTCAATTTGCTAAGCATTTGGTCTATATCGTGTTCTCAGTCTGTGTTCAGATGAATGCTAGAGCTCCACCAGCTTTCCTCCCAGGATTTGTCAGTGGCAGGTCAGGAAAAGGACCAAGAGGGATACCTGATATGGAGCATGAGGGACTTTCTCTCCTCCCTTCCTTTATTCAAGTAGAAAATGGTTCAATATGTATTAATTGAGTGAATGTATTAGCGTACCAAATATATGTGTGGTACCATATAGATGATGGTTTAGGGTTCAGGCTTTGGACCAGGTCAGGCCACCAGTTTGATTCTCAATGCTACTGTTTGCTAGCTCTGTGACCCTACTTACCCACTCTGTGCCTCAGTTTCTCCATACATAAAACACGGAGTTTGCATGTGCAATTTTGAATAGAGCACAGTAGATTTCCCTGGAAGCATGGCATGCTACTGAACATATTTGTCAATGCTATCGTGTAAATCACATCTTTCACTAGAAAACAACACACAAAACAAAAAACCTTTTAAAAAATATCTTGCCTGTAAACAAGTTGTTAAACATGTTCTCACTTCCCTTGCCTCTGTCACCACCTGTGCAGCACATTTTTGAAGCAATTCCCCAGTGCTTGTGATTAAAGCAGATTTGTACACTACCCAGACACCCTTGGGAACTTGATTTTCTGGTAGGAGGGCCCTTTGTGGGGAAGTGGAAACTTCATACTCATTAAAGACCTCTTAGGTGCAAAGCGACCGAAGGTGCTCTCTATTTCTGCATTTCCCATCCAAACCTGACCCTGACCATCCTGGCAGCATGGAAAAAGGAAGTAAATTGTTGATCTCACGTGCCTTCTATCTGACATTTAGGATTCTAAAAGTTAGGTCTGGATGGTGAGTCATGATTATTTATTGGCAATCCCATTATACTCCTCTGTCCTGCTCTCTCTCTCATTTCCCAGACCTTCACTGCCCTGCTCAATGCATCCATTCCACCTCCTCTATTCTCTCTCTCAGAACCAGCCCTTGCCCCTTGCCTTCTACTGAATAGAGGAAATAAAAGCTGTCATACTGCATGGGCTTCCTGTCCTTCTTATTTCTATCATCAACCAACTGTCTACCTCCTTCAATCTGCCTCTCTTTCATTTTAAAGGAAAAATATTTCCTGTCTTGTTTAAAGCTAATTTTCTATTCCTCTCTTTCCTGGGACCAAGATCATGTTTTATAGAATTATCTCCTTCCTATTTTTGACATTTAACATTTTAGTCTCTTTTGGATCATTTCTTGGAGTCTATTAATATTCTTTAATCCTTTTTTTTCTTTTTTGGAAAGGGAGGGGAAAAAAAAAAAGCCTTTTCTGTCTTGCATTCTATTTAGTTATCACTACTCTCTTTTTAAAATCAAGTTCAAGAAGAAAATTTCTACCCTGTCTCTACTTCCTCACATCTCATTCACTCGTTTTTCTATTTATAATATTTACTATATTGATTTAGTTACAAATGCACATTAAAAATCACATATGTAAAATATTATATTAACTTAGAAATATTCTAGACCTCATCAAATTGTCAATCAAGTATATAGGTAGAATATACAAATTTTCAGATATTTAGGGATTCAGAAACTTCATTTTCTATGTAATCTTTCTTGGGAAGGTATGGGAGAATATGTTCTAGCAAAATGCAGAAGTAAACCAAGAAAGAGGAAGACATGGGATCTGGGAAAGGGGAGGGGGAGCAGGAAAGGGAAGTCCTAAAAATAAAAGCTATGCAGCAGGCCTAGAGAAAAAACAGCCCAAATTGAAGCAGAAACATGGAGTCCTGGAAGAAAGGACTCCAGAGGGAAAGAAATGGAATCAACTGTGTGTGAGTGTATACAAAAATTTATCAATAAATCGTTGACAGAGATGTTGGAGCATTTTGGAAAAATGTGTAAGTGTTAGAGGTACATTGAAAATCAAACAAATGAAAAGATGGGATAATTATCAACTCTAGGAAAAATGAAGGGTTGAACAAGACAGAGTGTATGGTTACAAAAGACTATTTGGTTCCTTAGAAGCATCACTGTACATCGTTATAATTTAAACACTGATAAACGATTTTACCAAAGATTGTTGAGATGGTTGGTGTGTGGTGGTGAAGTGAGGAGAAGGGTAAAGTGGAAGAGGTAAGTCCTCATCCACCATAATACAAAGTCAACACCTAATACCTAAAATCTAAAATTCATGAATAAAGAGATAGAAGCGCAATTTTCAGTTAAACATACAAAAGCAAATACCAAGAAAAACAAGAATAGTTGAGAATCAGTTGAGACATTGCCTTTGGAATGTAGGGCCAGAGCATGGAGACGTGTAGAGATAGAAATCTGTTCTTCGTCATTATAAAACTTTTAGCATTATATGAAGTTTAAAATTAGGTACATGTGTAGTTTTAATACAAAATAATTACAAATTAGGTATAAGATTTTGATGTCAGTGTTCTCCAGGATTGTAATTTTTTCCCTCTTCCTTCACAACTGAGTTGGGTGATTTCTTCTATTTCATGATATTCTCTGTTATTAGTACTCTATAGATGCTATCCGGTTGCCCTCCAAATGTACTGCTTTTCTGGTAGCCCTCTCAAGTGGAAACTGATTTTACCTTTGCATTTCAGATTATTCAAGGTTTGGTAGGGTGGAGTGGTGGAATAGGTATAGATCTTGCTCTTCGTTGTTACCTCTCTTGTCCAAAAAATAAAAAACAAAAATAACACACACACACACACACACACACACACACACACACACCACGTGTCCATCTCCTCTGAAGTTTATGCCATTAGACTTTACAATCCAACACTCCTCACTGCCGTTTCCTGGTCATCTGTTTTTCTCTAATGACTTTAGTGTCTGGCTTACTGTTTTCCTACCCACCTCTTAATTCTGCTGCGATTCCTAAATCAATACAGGACCAGGTGGTGTGAACTAGTATACATTAAAACGTAATTCATTTTTAGGTTGTGAATTTGAAAAGGTCAATTTTTAATACATTTTACAAGAATATTTAGATATGAATTAAGCATGTTTAGGAGAATTAAGAGACCCTGCCAGTTGCCACAGACTCCTGGGAAAGATGGTAGTTTATGTATAAGTTTCTGAAGTTTTCTTAGAATTGGAAATAGCCAAGAGACACTAAAGAAACAGAAGCAAAATACCTCCAACTAATTTGTTTTGAAATCAGGGGATAGTACCAATGAAATTCCACAAAATTCAAAGAATTTCTATTAGATATGGTGCAATGGGGACAGACTGAAATGACAGAGAAGAAAGGAAATCCTGGAAACCCTATTGGCACCCCTTAAAGTGACCAAGGTTAAGAGTGAGGGTGGGAGATGTAGCTATAATAAGAATATGACGCACAGCTTATAGCAACAAAAAGCAAGTTGGGAATTTTCTTCAATCCATCTTTTCAGTAACTTAGGCCTTTCACATCAAGGCAGATAAGGACTTTCCTAAACAGGAATAGTATCAATGCCTATTTTTCTCAGCAAGAGGTTGGATGAGAGACTATTCCAAATGAGTGGATGTACCAAGAGTGGCTACCAAGCCAAACAATAAACTGGACATGAAAAATCGCCTTCTTATGACAGAATAAAATATGGAAGTCAAACAACAAACACAAATACACCCACTCCAATCTGACCTCTGGCCTCAGTTCTCTCCAGCCTTCTGTAGATTCCGTTTGGAATGGTTACGAGAACAGGTATCATCAGCCTTCCAGTTGGATCTAAGAGGAAGTTTAAAGGGTGCCCAGGATCAGTGAGGAGACTCAAGGAGGCTTCAAGTATACTATCTGGGGCAAATATCTGGTCTGGGATTTACCTCCACATTTCTAAATAATATGTCAATACTCAACCTCCTTATTTTTTAATTTTAGAAATTTTATTTAGTGCACATGTCCCCCAACCTATAATTTTTATCCTTTTCCAATCCTACAGGTACAGTTATGTCACAGTTTTTAGTTAAATTACTATATAGTGTTTACATCACTGGACTAGATAAATATTGCTCTCTGTTTTGCCAAGCAGTATACAGATTGTTTCTTATATAACTTTTGGGTTTTCCTGTAGTTTGTAATTGCCCAATTTATTTTCATTTGTCCATTTCCTTGTACCGTGTACCCTTTGTTAATTTTTCTTCTTCCTTTCAATATAATGTTCCACATGGTCAAATCTGGCCATAACCTACCCATTCCATTTATTTTCCTGGAGACATTTCTTTGATCTTCACTGGTCGCCTTCTAAGCCTGCTGCTTTAGTCCTGTGATCCTGGGACTTTTGTATTTGATTCCCTAATTCCTGGCTACTGTGTCTTCTTTCCTGGTTTAATCCCTCTTTTAGTGATGCTCATAATTTTGGAGCTTCCCAAGAAAAAGGTGCAGAGGAAGTAACATTTTTTGAGATTTTGCTTGTCTGAAAAGATGCTTTCTCTATTTTCATACTACTTTAAGAGTTTTAATTAGGTATTGACTTCTAGGTGGCAACTCATTTTCCCTTAGAATTCTGCAGTTTTGGTCAATTTGTCTTCTTTAAATTTATTTGGAAAATAGTTAAATAGGAAATATTTAGGTGCCAGACATTATTGTGAGCACTTTATAAATATTAACTTACGTAATCCTCATCATAACCCTATGAGGTAGATGCATTATTAATGCCATTTTTCAGATGAGGAAACTGAGGCACAGAGAGATTAATAACCTGGGCAAGGTCACACTACTAGTAGAGAGTAGAGCCAGGATTGAAACTCAGGCATCAGATTCCCAGCTTTTACACTACGTCACCACATCTGATGTAACTGTTATAAAGTTCAATAGCGTTTGTATTTCTGTTCCTTTTATGAAACCTGTTTCTTCTCTCTGGAAGATTTTAGGATCTTCTTTTTATTTTGGTGCTCTAAAATTTCATGATCATGTGTCCCAAGAACCTTGTTTTACTAATTTGGTGTGATAGTAGACCATTTTACTTTATAGTTTTATGGTTTTTAATCCTGGGGATTAAGTGTATCTGTGTGTGTGTGTGTGTGTGTGTGTGTGTGTGTGATAATTTCCCTCCCACTGTTTTCTCTGTTCTCCCTTTCTGGAACTCCTCTTAGTCATATGTGAACTTCTAAATTCATATTTAATTTTGAAAACTCTTTTCTCTCCTTGTTCTGTTTTCTGGGATATTTTCTTGGCTTTCTTTGCCAATCCTCTCTCCTACCCCCACCTTTATTTTAAACAAGAATTTTGGTCATCTTTTCACTTCCAGGATCTTTTTCCTTGTTCTCTGAATTTTTCTTTTGTCTGGATTTCTAGCCACAACATATTTTCATCATTCCAAGGGAACAATAAGAGTTTAAAATTTTTAAAAAGATTTCTTCTGCTCTTTGCATAGTTTTATTCTTCTTCAAGTTCCCTTTTACAGTTTATTTACCTGTTTTTCACATTAGTGGAGATGTCTTTCCAGATGTTGCTTGGTTGTCCATTCATATGGAAGAACAAGAGATCCCAAGTCACAAGTCTTAAGACTCCACAGTCTTCAAGTTCTTCTCTCACCTCTTTCTTCTTTATAACAGGTCTAATTTTGGAGTCCCTTAGGCTGTAGGTTTATCTCTACCTGCTCATCTCTCTATATACTTTTACTTAAGGTGCTCTAATCTACTCACATGATATTAAATACCTTCTGTCCTGATGACTCCCAAATTTATATTTCCATCCCACATTTCTCCTGAGAGTCTCAGTCTTGTCTTAACAGATTTATTTAAATATATAACACATTTTATTCCTTGCAGAGAAAAACTCTTCTTTTTAGTGTCCATGGAACACTAAATGACAAAATTTTAATTAAAATAACTCATTGTATAATAGAATTTTATTTTAAAAATCTGTATACATCTACACAAATATATTTATATGGATAAAACAAAACAATATGGTGACTGCAATAGTAATAGTGTTTTCTCTGGATTGTGGGATTTTTAATTATTAATATTTTCCTTTTACATGTTTTCTAACATTTCTGCAATAAAGATGTATTGCTTATATAATTAAAAAGTGAAAGGAAGAGCTAGCCAATTTATGCTAAAATGAAATATTAGAAAAGAGATGGACCATAATAAGAGAGAGGTGATCAGTAGGAAGGAGGAAGTATGCACAGAGACCGAAAAAACAAAACAAAACAAAATAAAAAAAACTTCAATGTGTTTTAGGACGCTTTACTAAGCTACAAGAATTGAGAGAAATCCAAGAAAAATACATTAGTTCATATATAAAAAAGGAAGCCAGGACAGTACAAAACTAGAATGAAATCTCTCGTCATAGGCAGAACACTTTCCCAAACGGAGCATACCACGAAGTAAAGAACAGAAAGAAAAATACATCTCAAAGGAATATAGATATTAAAATTAATGCAAACTCTGGAAGGATTATATTACTATGCTGTTGATTTTGGAAAGTGAAGAAAATTTCAAGCCTCTTGAAATGATAAGAGACACTGTAGTGAAGCAAAAAAAGCCCTGTGGAATTAAGCATATTTGAATTAGAATTCAAGGACTGACATTCAACCAGTTTGTAATCTGATTATTTAAAGGTCTCTGACCCTCAGTTTTCTCATCTATAAAATGGGAATAATACTTTCTTTGGATGATTGTTATATTGAATTATTCAAAGAAAGTGTATATACACATATGTATACATATATGTATGTATGAATATATGTATATTACATGTATATATGTAGCATTAGGCATAAATGAATCTGGAATTAGTTTGAAAAAGCTTTTGAAAGAAATTGAGCTGGACTTTGAAGGATTAATTTGATATACATGTATTGAGTACTTACTACACATAGGAGCATAAAGGGAAAACAGTAGACCTCATCTTTGCCCTGTTGAAGCTTACATTCTAGTGATGAGAATGACTTTTCTGGGCAAAGGAGGTGAATCTCTGAGCAAAAAAATAGAGGAACTTGGATTACATTATGTACATCAAAAACTGTACAAATAGTTATAAAAACCTTATCCCAAATCTCAATTAAAACAACAGTTTACCTAGGATATAAATTTATATCCAAGAAAAGTGTATTGATTCAACAAGCACTTAGTGAGAATCATCTATAAATCCAATACTCTGAAAGGTCCTGTAAGGATAACATAGTAAGAGCATGTGTATTTTTTTCGTAAGGACCTTGTAATACAGTAGAAAAGTTAAAACACGCATGGTAATGTCTACAAATACAGTATAAGATGTTAGAGAAGAAGGAACTACATTGAGGACAGCTAGATTATGTAGGATAGCATCATACAAGTTTCATAGAGGAGATGTTGGCATTTGAACTAGACCTTACAGGAAAGCTGGAATCTGGACATACTAATCCATGGTCAGGAGGAAGTGTGATAAAGCACACTTCTGGGATATGAAAAAGGATGAAAAAAGGCAGAGAAGAAAGACAACAAATTGTCAACAGAGAGTAATTTGATTGGATTAGATCAACAATAATCACAGGATCATTTTTAAAAAATTATTACTTGGGATAACAATGCAAGCATATAGAATTAAGCCGGTAATTACACAAGTTGGTAAAAATCAAATTCTCAAGTATTTACTACTGCCTGCCTGTGACCAGTATTTCTCAAAATGAGTGAGAAATTAGTATCCACATGCTGAGTAAGATGTTCATGAGAATGTCAGGGAGCTTGTTTGTCAACCTTAATTGACAACGGATGTTTAAAAGACAATAACATAATTCTCATTATTTAATGGGAACATGTTATATTGGATGCCAGAGGAGAAGAACTAATATATGCAAAAGCCTGTAGAAATGAGAAATATGGACAAAATAATCCCCTTTTTGTTTTAAGAAAATGTAAAGTAGTGCCTCAGGGGTTGTTGGCAAATATTATCATCTTTGAAAGCTACTACTTAACACAAATTCCGGGAAACCAGAGGTTTCTGGGTAATGTGAATCACAAGGAAAGAATGCCCCATTTTGTGGCTGAAACTTTTTAATGGAATACTGGTTGATTTTAATAAAGAAGGCCAGAGGTCAGGGTCAGTTTAGAAGAATTTTCTGCCTTTCCTGTAGAGGTCCCTTCTTTCTTGGCCCATCTATCTGATTGGGGTGTTTCGTATGATCACCTGCCAGTGGGAGCCACTCATGTTTTTCAGAATATATATGTACATATGTATGTGTACACACACACATATACATATATATACCAGGGGTGCCAAAAAAATGTATACACATGACTCCTTTCATCTTTTGTTATTGGTATATGTTGAATATTACAATTTTCATACAGTTTTTTCGTTTCTTAAAATGTAAATACATTTCTTGTGCACCCTGTGTGTGTGTGTGTGTGTGTGTATGTGAGTATGTGTATATGTGGATATATATATATATATATATATATATATATAGTAATGGGGGGGTGATGGGGGTGCCATTTACTCAACAGGAGGAGGAAATTGTATTTACACTTCTGATGTTCTCTGTATCTCTGTATATTGATTTTTATTTTTGGCTGTAATTTTACGCTGGTGGAATTTGAAATGTTAAAACTGCCTAAATGGTTGCTGCCCCATTCATGATAGGAAAAGAATACATAGCATACTCACTGCTTTCCCCATTAGCCAACTCACGTCCTAGAAGAGAGACAGGTTATCAAGCAGATAAAGTGATAATACTGAATAGAGTTCCATGCAAGGTGCTAAGAGCTGAAGGAGGAGCTAGCTTCTTTTTCTGCTTGGGTGGGAGTGGAGCTGTGGTATTTATGAAGGCTTCCTCGAGGACGTGATGCTTGAACTGAGGCTTGAGGGATGAGTAGGAGTTTGTGAGTGGAACAGAGAGAAGAAAAGAGTGTAAGGACGGAACTCATGAGGAACATGGATTATTTAGGCAATGGCAAATGGTGCAGTCTAGTTGAATACTAGTGTGAGAGGGAATGACATGAAATGAGGTCGGAAGGTATTAAGGGCAGAGTGGCAGGGGTTTTGATACAATAGTAAGAAGTTATAATTTTTACCCTATAATTGATGGGGAGCCATTGGAGAATTTGGAAGAGAATCTTCATAATTGCCACTCAGTAAATGTTATCTAAGTTCGATGTTGGACACTGGTAGCAAGGTGAAGGATGAATACATAAAAGATATTTGGCAATGAACTTCAGCTGTTTTCCAAAATGTCCTTCTTCTGATTGGATTCAGAGATAGACCACATACCTCAGTCTCTTTTGCCATTACTGGTGGTCATGTGTCCTTATTCCAGTCTATAGAATGTGTGTAAAAGTGAATTGTGCTGCATCTTGGCCAGGACCATTAAAACCTCACACGTGCTTGCTAGGTTTTCTGTTTTCCCTCCTACTAGCTGTCTGAGTTGAGACCTTCAAAACCAAGTCATGAAGACACTAGTGCCGTCAGCAGTATAGGATTCCCTGCTGTCTTGAAACACACCCTGGACTGTTATGTGAGCCAGAAATAAACATTTATAATGTTGTGTTATTGTGCATTTGGATCTATTACCATAGCTTACCTTCCTCTAATAACGCAGAGTGAGATAAGAGATTGGTGTGAGAAAATGAAAGTCAGGTCAGCACAGTGGAAGTAGGGATAGAGAAAGATGGGGACAGGGGGCGGAATACAATAAAAGAGTGTCCAGGACATAGAACAAACATGGAAAGTGGTGGCCTTAGTGAGTGAAAGTGGAGGCCAGCCCAGACTCCCAGGTTTGTGACTTGGGTAACTAGTCCAACAACGTTGACATTCATGGAGATGGGACATACCATAAGAGGAGCAGTTTTGAGAGGACAGTATTGTTTTGTGTCATTTTTTTTAAGATGATGGATTTGTCATAAGTGTTAGGTATATGAATCTGGCTTAATTTAGAAGTCTAGGATTTAAATAAATATTTGGAAGACAATAAGGTTATGGTGGTATGAAATCATTCATTTAAGTATAAAAGTAGGTGTAGAGAATAGGATAGATAATGGACGTCTATGAAATACCAATGTTTTGTTTTTTTTTTAATATTGGCCTTAAGATATTTTTAAAATGAAACTTCAAACATTTATAAAATTGAGAGAATGGTATAATGAACTCCTTAGACATTCATCACCACACTTCAATAATTTCACTTTTACTAATCATCGATTGCATGTAAACAAATTACCCAAAACCTTTGAGATTTAAAAACCTAATCAACATTTATTATTGCGTATTTTTTTGGTGGGTCATAAATCCAGGAGTGGCATAACTGTGTGGATCTGGCTCGGACTGGAACTGTGGTCATTGGAAGGCTTGACTGGGGCTTGAAGATCTGTTTCCAAGATGGTTCACTCATAGCCTGGCAAGTTCGTGTTGGTTGTTGGCGGGAGGTCTTAGTTTCTCCTCATGTGGAGCTCTCCATAGAATTGCACAAGTGTCCTCACAATAAGTAGTTAGCTGGCTTCTCTGAAAGTACTGATCTTAGAGATAGCAAGGCAAAATTTATGACCTATTCTTAGAAGTCAGACATTTCTACAATGTCTTGTGGTTACACAAGATCAACACTATTCCACGTGGGAGGAGATCATGCAAGAACGTGAATACCAAGAGTGGTGTCATTGGCTCCATCTTGGAGGCTGGCTACCACAACACATACAGACAATCTTGTTTCGTTTATGCCCCTCTCCATTCCCCCTACCCAGATTGTTTTGAAACAAATCCCCAACATTGTGTCATTTTATTAATAAATGTTGCAGTGAATATCTCTAAGAACTAAGGACTCATACCATTTTCACACCTAAAAAATTAATAGTACTTTCTTAATGGAATCAAATATCTAGTAATCATTCAAATTTCCTTGACTGTTTTGTATATACATACATAAATATACATATAAATATAGAGGGTGACAAAACAATGTACACACATTTTAAGAAAGAAAAAAAACTGTATAAAAATTATGCTGATGGTAACCACTTTGAGCACTTCTTGTAATTGCAGAAGTCAAACGTGACTTGTATTCATCTTTTGTTATCGGTGTATTTGAGCATTACAATTTTAATAGTTTTTTCTTTCTTAAAATGTGTATACATTGTTTTGGCACCCTCTATATATTTATTTATTTTACAATTTCTTTGTTTGAATGATAATCCCACTACGGTCTATATATTGCAATTAGTTGATATAACTATTAGATCTTAATTTGGCGGTTCACTCTTTATTTTAAGGATTACATTTATTTGCTAGAGAAAATAGGTTATTTGTTTTGTCCCATAGTCTGCTCTTTGATGATAGCTGTGTTACTTAACATTTCGCTTTCTTGCCTGTATTTCTCATACAGACATCAATATTTAAGGAGTAATCAGAGAAAGAGGTCTTATAAGTAGGTCATTTTGTGGAATGGCCTAGCGTTAAGATCAGTATGTGACCAAAACTAATAATCTATCATAGAATGGAATTCTGGCATGTAAGAATAAATTTGAATTCTTATTTTTCAATGTAATCATTATTACTATTTGGTTATTTAAAAACTGAGTTGTCAAATTGGAACTTTGATAACATAGTGTAGAAACCATTATTTCTTAGTACTGTCTCTTCCTGGACTTCTCCTGTGGTCAAGTATCTGTGGTCAAGAATCTGCACATTTATAATACTGAACTGCTCTGCACTTTCAGTTGAGGTCAGTGGAGAAGTACTGACCTCAGTGGGTGTACCCCATTGTTCTCCAATACTTTCTTCTTTTCTTTATTTCCTTTATGGTCTTTATTGTGTTTGCACCAAAGATAAACTAATTGCTGTTTGTCCAGATTTTGGAGAGCCTCCTGCTTGTGAAAACTGGGGGTGGCAAAGGTGACATTTTCCTTTTAATTTATCCTCACAAGTCATGAAAGGATTCCCAAATAGGACTTTTTCTCGAAAGACTCATGGCGTAATGCAATTAAATAATTGAACATTAAATATGGTTCTTAACGGTGATTTTAGTTATTTTCATGAATGCTAATATATCAAGAAATACTATGAAGACTAAAATCATGGTATCTTATCTTTACTATTTTGACATGTATTAATATAATTTAAATTTTTATTTAACATTTTATAAACATTTCTTGATTCAGAGGACAGCATATTCTTACTAAAGATACTTAGCAAACAAAACTGCTAACCATGTTTATATAATAGTTTCCTTATTTAACTATTTGAAAGCCTTTAATAACTTGTACATGAAATAGACAGCTTTCAAATTATTGTGGTTTTTTTTTATGTTGATGTTAGGATTCTTTTTTTTTAATTTATCGGAGTGACATTTGTTAGTAAAATTACATAGGTTTCAGGTGTACAATTCTGTATTACATCATCTATAAATCCCATTGTGTGTTCACCACCCAGAATCACTTCTCCTTCCATCACCATATATTTGATCCCCTTTACCCTCATCTCCCACCTCCCAATCCCCCTTACCCTCTGGTAACCATTAAACTATTGTCTGTGTCTATGAGTTTTTGTTTCTCATTTGTTTGTCTTGTTCTTTTGTTGTTTTTGGTTTATATACCATATGTCAGTGAAATCATATGGTTCCCTGCTTTTTCTGTCTGACTTATTTCACTTAGCATTATACTCTCAAGATCCATCCACAAATGTTGTCACAAATGTTCCTATGTCATCATTTCTTACTGCCGAATAGTATTCCACTGTGTATATATACCACGACTTCTTTATCCATTCATCTATCGAAGGACATTTTGGTTGTTTCCATGTCTTGGCCACCGTAAACAAAGCTGCAATGAACATTGGAGCACACGTGTCTTTATGGATAAATATTTTCAGATTTTTTGGGTAGATACCCAGGAGAGGGGTTGCTGGGTCATATGGTAATTCTATTCGTAATTTTTTGAGGAACCGCCACACTGCCTTCCATAGCGGCTGTACCAGTCTGCATTCCCACCAACAGTGTATGAGGGTTTCTTTTTCTCCACAGCCTCTCCAACACTTGTTACTATTTGTCTTGTTGATGATAGCCATTCTGACTGGGGTGAGATGGTATCTCATTGTGGTTTTTATTTGCATTTCTCTGATGATTAGTGATGTTGAGCATTTTTTCATATGTTTATTTGCCATTTGTATGTCCTCTTTGGAGAAATGTCTCTTCGGGTCCTCTGCCCATTTTTCAATTGGGTTGTTTGTTTTTTTGTTGTTGAGTTTCGTGATCAAATTATTGTTAATTATTTCAGCATTTTATTCTTGTATTGATGTCTATTTTTTTATTAAGTGGTCGAGTTTCTGCATATACATCACTCAAGATTTTCATTTCAAGTTACATCTAGAATGTTTATTTATATTTGAAAGTAAACATTCAATATTAAAAATAAATCTGAATGACATGCCTTTTCTGTATTACAGTGGTGTATGGTCGGATACAATGGAAACCTGTGCTATCGTATGATTATTGATTTGCACAAGTTCAGGGATGCCAGAAATAACAGTGACATTGGCATTCAGTTATTTGGACTTTCAAAGCTGAAGCTGAACATCAGCTGAATACTGAGGTGGAAGGACACTGAGAGACAATGTCCAGATAAGCAGGGGGAGAACCAGAAAGAACAGTTAGTTCAACAAATGTTTATTTAGGGCCTATAATAGGCCAAACCCTTTTCTAGGCACTTGAGATATATTAGTAAAAAAGCAGACAGATCCCTGTCTTTATGGAGCATATACATTCTCATGTGATGGAATCAAGGAAACTGAGGAGAGCGTTTCAAGGATCAATAGTTTGTCTAGGCCAATTATTACAAAATAAGAACTGAAAAGTGCCCATTCAGTTTGGCAATTAAAGAATTAAGCAGGTATCCATGATGAGAACAGTTCTAGAGGAATTGTTGGGTTGGAGGCCAGATTATGCAGGCTGAGTATTGAATGGGAGGTGAAGAAGTAGACTATTATATAGGATTGCTTTAGAAGTTTAGCTGTCAAGGGAAGGAGAAAGGGCAGTAGTTAGAGGAGATGCTGAGTGGAAGAATGAATTTTTCTTTTAAGCTAGGAAAGGCTTGAGCATGTTTAGCTGATGGTATAAATGAGTGTTAATATTTGAAAGCATAAGAAGCATTAGTGAGAGGTGAGTGGTCAGGGACTAGGCGAGGTAGAGATTGAGAGTCCTTTGATGGAGGGAGAGCAGCAGGGAGGCTCCTTAAGCTCCATAGCTAAGACCTCGCTTCTCACTAATGGGACACGGTGACACACAACAGTTACTTTCAAGAGCCATGGCAGGAGATGCCCTCCAACTCCCGGTGTCCAACCTGCCTAAACAAAGGGCTCTCTTCTAAACCACAGAAAAGCCAACTACAAGTGGTGAGGCTACCCTCAAACCTGAAGCCACCATGCAAGCAGCTTAGGCCATACAAATGGGGGGGTGGCAGGATTCCTCCTGCTTCATTCTGGATTTTAGAAAATTAGGACTTCTACATAGAAACTTGGAGTGGTAGGATAAGGTCAAGCAGATGTACTTGAGGAGAGCACCTGGGCTAGGGAGGAAAAGGAGACCAAAACATCCTGTGTATCAAGCCCCATGCCTGGGGCAAGGGATGGCAAACCTAGGAAGAAACATCTTTTTTTTTTTTTTTTTTTTTTTTCCTGATTCACACAGACTCCATATGTGCTAGAAGCAGCCCTGGAAAAACTAAAAAAGAAAAAGATACTTTAATAGAAGCTCTACCAATGGCCCAGGTGAGGGATTTCTTATCCTTTAGATGCTTAATTCCTTATTCTTATACACTTGGAACAAACCTGGAACACATTTCTGTTCCCAGAGTCTAGTAGGAACTTCTTGACTATTTTCTAAAGTGATATTTCTGATAACCAAGATATCATCCACAGATGAGTCACACAAGAGGCAACGTGAGTATTAAAAAAACACATGGGAAAAATCTACAGCCTCATTAGAAAACAAAGAAAGTAGAATAGAGCAGCCTAGGGGCAACATTTTAAACACATAAAAATGGAACGATCATGCCCTGTGTGGGGAATTTGGTGATGAAACTTACATTCACGGGACAGCTGGCATCATTTGAGGACAAACCCATCTGGAAAGCAGCATGGCAACGTGCATCAAGACATACAAAGATGTTCCTAATTTTTACTCCCCATCCAGTTATCTCATGCTTGGAAATTTATCCCATGGAATTAATTCAGGGGAGAAAAAGCTACATGCACAAACTTGTTCATTGCAACATTATCTATAGTGTCAGATAAAGAATAGGATCTCAGGAAATAATCATGCATTGACCTAGCAGTAAATGAATGTTTCCACTACAGGAACATTCTATATGGGCTAACTCTATGATAATGGGATGTTTCCAGAAGTCCTATGTGCAAAATGTGTCCCACCACTTTATGATCAAATAACATATACAAATTATACGGCGGTTTCTTTTGTATTCATAAGTGATCTAAAGCAAAATTTTTACAATGAAAATAATCTAGGCATTGCTTAATGCTTACTATAGAATTGTGAGTGATGGTTCTCAAACTTAAGTCACCTGAGAATCATCTGAGGACCCCACCCCCAGATACTGATTTAGTAGGTTTGGAGTGGGGCCTGAGAATCTGCAGTTCTGACAAGTTTCTAGGAGATGCTTATGCTGCTGGTCCCAGGACTTCACATTGAGAACCACTAGTTTGGTGTAACTAGCCTTTGCCAGGTAATCATTATTATCTCCAAGTATCTGGAGTAGAAAACAAAAACAGAAACATGAATTCCTAGAGGTCACGAGCTGTATCTTACTCATCCATGTGTCCCATGTGGTGTCTAGGTAAATGCTTGTTGAATTGAGTTGTATCCATAGCCAGGAATTGCAATAAACAGTGCAGATCTTCCCTTCACTTTACAATGTCTTGCCATCCACTGGAAGTAGGATTGACACGAACACCTAGTCATGGTATTATGTTGAGGCCATCTGGTTGGTACAGGCTCTCTGATCTGACCCTTGGAATATTTAAACTGCTGTTGAATCTGGGCAGTGATGGAGGTGGTGAATTCTGCCTTCATTCTTTTCTGTACCTCTTAGATCCTGGACTCTCAGCAATGAAAGCTTAAAAATTGACCCCCTGAGCTTGGATGAACTCCATCCATTTTCAGCAGTGAAGAAGGGGAAAGAAAGTCAGGAGGCTTGAGTCATTTGAATGGATGTACTACAATAAAAAACAACAACAACAACAACAACAACAACAACAAACAAAAATCCTTCAATTAATATCTTTATCCAAGCTTCTTTGTGTTTTCACAGATTGTAGAAATGCTACTCACGTTTCCAAATTGCTCTGCAAAAGGATTTTGTCATGGTTTAAATTTTTTTCTTCTGGTAATAATGTTTCTTTATAGTTTTGCTGATATTGGACGCTATTAATCTTTTTAGTTTTATCTTAGGCAAAAAAAATATGTTTTTATTGTTTTAAGTTGCATCATTCTGACTCCTAGTGTGGTTGAGCAAATATCATATGTTTATTGTCCATTTGCATTTTTTCTTATGTGATTGCTTGTTCTAATATTTTGCTTATTTTCAAGTGAGTTATCTGTCTTTTCTCTATTTATTTGTAATTGCCTTTTCTGAATTATGAAAAGTAATTTATTGTTGGTTGTATGTTCTCTCAGTCTGTTGAATGTCTTTTAAGACTTTTATGCTATTAGTATGCACATGCCCAAAATTTTTATACAGTCAAATATCTGTTTTTATTTTTGGCTTTTGGGTTTTCTGCCCTACACTGAACATTCGTAAGATTATAAAAAGATACTTTGTGTTTTAAACTTAAATTTTATTTTTAAACATTTTGTTCTTCAATCTATCTGCAAGTTATTTTTAATATGATATGAAGTAATGAAGTAACGAATACCCATTTTATATAATATCATGACTATTCTTTCCCCACTGATCTGAAATGCCACCTGTATAATATTTTAAATTCCCATAGCATTGAATATTTTGTTTCAGTGAGTCATCTCTCTATTCATCAGCTGTTACTAACATGTTTTCCCTTAGCTTTTTAGCATTCAAGTTACCCCTTGCTGTTAGTTTTAAAAATGTCTTGGCTTCTCTCATTCATTTTTTTTTTCTCCACATGAAATTTAGAATCAGTCTGTTGTGATCCAGAAAAGTTTTTATTGGAATTTTGATTAACTTAAAAAAATATTCTATATTTCAATTTAAAACAATGGTGTATTTACCTTTATTTAGGTTTTCTTTTATCTTACTCGTAGTTCTTCAGTGTTTCTTGCTGGGTTTTTCAGTGTTTGTTGCTGTTATGAACAGTGTGCTTTTTGGCTAACTTTCTAAATGATTTTTACAGATGATTAGAGATAATGTTAAATTTGTTGTGTTGGTCTTATATTAGCCATATCTACTCTTGTGAGTTCCAACAGTTTCTTAGTTTATTCCCCTAGGTTTTATGCAGACAATTATATTATCTGCAAATGATGATGATATTTCTTTTTCTGTCTCATATGTATGTTTCTAAAATTTTTTCTTATTTCATTTGTCAGTACTGCCAGTAAACTATTTAATAATTGCAGTGATGACATATTTTCTGGTCTTTTTTGATTTAATGGGAATTATTTCAATATTTCTGCATTAGTATTGTGCTTTCTATAGTCTTCTACTATATACTCTTATAACCTTTCTTAAGTTAAAGACATTTTTCTCTTATTCCTTTCCTAAGGTTCTTTGTAAATTGGAATATGTATTGAAATTTACTAAATGCTTTTTAAAGTCTATTAAAATTCCTACATTTTTCTTTGATCTGTTATTGTAGTGCATTTCATGAATATATTCTACATGGAATATAGAATAAATTCTACTTTATTAGGAGAATAACATTATTCTCCTAATATTCTGCTGGATTCAGTTTTCAAATACTCTCTTTGTGTCAGTTCATAAGTAAAATTTACCTATGAACTATTAATCACACATTGATTGATCCAAGGCCTCCTCTGCAATTTTTGTTTATCCAGTCTGAGTTGAGGTTCTTATGTTCTGATCTACTTTTTAGTTCTTTTTATCTTGTGAATGCTTCTATTTTCAAAGAATTACTCACAATTTCTAGTCACTCATGAGGCTTTCTTCTATTTTCCAGGGCTCGTTGGGTTTATCCTTGCTCTATTAAAACATTTTGGGTGGCAGGCTCCACAGTGGTCTGGGGTCGGTGTATCACCTTGATCGAATTTCAATATAGTTGCTGCTATATTTAGGAAAAAATTGAATGTGTATTTTGTAATTTTTCTGCCGTATTAAATTATGTTTTTCAGGCTGATAGTTTTTTTTATTAACTGTTTCAGGTTTTTTAGATAGGCAATGACATAATACGCAAACAACAATTTTATCTCCTTACCAAAAGCTACATCTTTTTCATTGTCTTATTTCTATGACTAGAACTTCCGGACCATGTTAAATGCCAGTGATGAGAGAGAGGGCATCTTTATCTTATTTTTGATGTTAATAGAACTCAGTTTTTCACCAAGCGTATACTAGTTGTTGGTTTCATACAGACAGAATTTATTTTGTTTGGGTTATACATCGTTGCTTCCTCTATTTCTAGACTACTAAGCTATTTTTTAAAATATTAAGTGTCTATGTTGAATTTTAATCAGATTCCTTTTGACCTTTATTCAGAAAGTCAATATTTTCCCCTTTGACTTAATGAAATAAATACATTTCCTAACTGAGGGAGGTCACTGTCATCCTTTCCTCCTTGGTTTTCTGTCATTGCAGAGTAGGATGATCAAGATAAGTGATAGATGTCTCCTGCTAGTGAAAATGGCAAGATGGATGCGTAGTCGTGTGCTTTCCTCGTTGTTTTTTTCAGGGGTAGCAATACATTTTCATCATTCTCCCAAAACCTAACCAATCCCCAAAGAGAACAAGGGCCTGTAGAGTCTGCTTCCTGGCGAGGGTACCAGGTACATGCTGTAGCTGTTGAACAAGGTGAAGCCAACAGTATAGAAATTATACCTTGGCTCTTTACTAACTAAATAACCAAGTGCAGACATCACAAGTTTTCTCCTTGGCAGTTGAACACGCCAAAAGGGCATGCAGGGACTGAGTTCATTAAGATTCTCTCCAATGTAGCTTTTGTTTCCCCTCCCCATTTTGTTTGTTTTCTAAGTAAGGGATTTAATTCTGAAATGTTTCATATTTGGCAATTTTCCTTAATGCTGAACTCTTAGTACTAAATCTTGGGACTTCTAATGGCTATGGGCAAATGCTTTTCTTGTGAACACTGTTCAGCAAATGTGTCCAATTATCTGCTATGCTTACAGTTATTTCCACAAGGTACATCCTGTACCTTTCTAACTCAATACAAGGCTAATAAATTATGTCTGGGGGAGTGTTTTTTTTTTTTTAAGCATTCCAGAGAGTCATGGAAAGTGGGCCGTCTTTCATTGAGTGTACGATTATAAAGACATTTCTTAGTGTTTAACTACAAGGTAAGACAACAAGCTAGAACATTTTAAGGCTCTAGTGATGAGGTGATAAGCTAGGCTCCCAAATTGTGAAAGAGTATTTAGGGTGTTCTCATTACCCAAAAATATGCTCATTGAAGGGAGAGCTAGGAAACTCTAAAATGATTCCTAGGCTGTAAAATGTTTGCTTATTGAACCAGCAAAGGGTCTCGTTGCCTACTCTAATCATAACTCCCTTGTAAGAGGAGAAGCTTCTCACAGGAAATGGTCACAGCTATTATGTTATTTGTCCCTATTACGACTGCCTCGTCATACATATACATAACAAGCTAGGTGGGCACCGTACTTAGGCTAGTCAGTGACCTTGTTTAAAGTGTTTTTGGATGAATCACATTGCATTTTCAGTAAGGCAGAATTGGGGCACTGAGAGACTGAGCCAGTTAGGGAATGGGCATCAAGATTAGAGGTTAAGTTGGGGCAAGAGCGGTCTTAAGAAACCAAGTACAAATTAAAATTATGAAGAAAGACTTTGAGGAAACAGAGGATAATAAATAGCAAAAAGAGAAGAAAAGAACAGATGTGTTAAGAAAAGAAGATAAATCTTAAGAAATAGAGTGACCTTGGTTTCTGATGGTTCCTAAGCTATTGATCTCGCAAGGCACAAGATGTGCTATTGTTTCCTGTTCTTGGGTTTCTGCACATCCCTATGTATTTCCATAATACCCACCATTTATATGTATTAGCTTGAGAGTTCTTGCAATCAGAGGACCTGGCTCAAAACACTGACAATATGAGAAGTCCACCTTTAGTTTATGCAGTGGAATCTAATTTGCCTAGAATTCAGTGACAGGAATTTTCATGGAAAATCTGTAGAATCAGAGAATGAATTTCTTGGTGCAGACTGGGAATGTCCAGAGCTTGAAGATTTAAGGTTTACTGCCAGGTCTGAGATCTCATCTTTTGTCCCCTGGTGATCTTTTATCTCCTCAAGGAGGTTTCATCTAATGCTTTCAAGTTATGAGGGATTATTTACAAATGACACTGGATAGACAGTTTACCCATCTCTACCACTTACACCTCCATAATTGTTCATGGTGACTATGCCACTCTATTCTCTGATAAATAAAGAACAAAAGGTGAGAACTAATTGTAAGAAATGAGCATATTAGGATAATATTTCTAATCCAAGCGTAATGGAGAAAGAGAAGGCTTGAATGTGATAGAAGTCAGTGTCAGGAATTTTCTGAGCACTCTAGGATTCCTATGGTGGCTGCAATCATCCTTCAAAAACCAATTCATGAAGCAACTTTGCTTAAAATAGGTCTTGAAGGATGGATAGTATTTGGACGTGTGAACATGAGAGGAATGGCATTCCTTGTGGAGAAAATAGCATGACTGAAGATATGGAGAGGGGCAAGTATGCTGTCTATACAGAAAACTAAGGACAACTCAACTCAACTGGAGTGATAAGGATACCAAAAAGGGAAAGATGCATATTTCAGCAAAAAGGTAAATTGAGAGTAAATCCTGCAATGTTCCTAGGCAGAAAAAGTAAGCATCAGAGTTTCAATAACAAGAGAATGATTCATCAGGTGTGTTTAGGAACATTAACTTGGAAGCAATGTGTTGTAAGGACTGGAGTAAGGAGGGAGTAGAAATCAGGAGAACTGGTAAAAGATAATAAAAGGATAGTGTAGTTTTAATAAAGGTGAACAAGATGGGAACAGAAGAGAAAGAAATTACAGATGAATGGCTCAGATGAGCTATGAAAAGAAGCAGTCTTAGTTACTCTTGGAAGTTGCTTGCTTGTGTTATTGGAAGGATGTTGTGCCTTTTAGGAAAGTGGGGAATGCTAGAGGAGGGGAAGGGGAGGGGAAGAGGAGGACCTCATGGTGGAAGGGCGATCATTCTTGAATTACTTTAAGAAGCTTCAAAGACTCACTTGATGAGTTAACACACCCCATCTCAGTTAGGGAAAGACTAAGACAAATACACTTATGTCATGGCAAAATTAGACTGAACGTTTCATGTCTGCACTACGGGAAGTGTGTTGGTCTATGTCTGTAACATATATGTCACTAAATTCTTCAATATGTTTGTAATTTGTATAAAAATGTAAAAAAAAAAAAAACCCAAAACAAATACAAACTAGTTTCCCCTCTTACCCCCAAGAGAGTTAAGTTGTAGTATGGTCTACAGTCTTGGACTTTTATTTCATTGTGATAATTTTTAAATCACTTAAAAGTTTCATGCATATTACCAATTTGTGCCTCCAGATTAGAAAAATCTAAGGTCTTCTGTCTTAGCACATTGCATTTCTGATAAGATGTTCTTTTCACATTGACATATTAATGATTTCTGGAGGTGACCAATAGGATAGTAATGTTGAGTGAATTTAGAGTTTCAGTTACAGCTTTATTTAATTGCAAGTGGGTACTGTGAAAAAAGAACACCATCAACAAAGAAAATAATTGTTCCAAAGAATTGCATCTGCACTGCATTCTCTGTCAAAAATTTCTCATTAAAAATGTGTTTCTTTAAAAGTAACTCAAAGCAGCTGATGAAATACAAGAGCATGGAAAGTTTTAAATCCCAGTGCAAATTTAGATTCATCAAGGGTCATTTGCCAGAGACTTGATTCAATGGCAAAAGAGCTTCTCACCATTTCTCACATCCCTTAACTGGGTTTCATACTTAAGTCCTGCTGCCTTCAGTTTTATTTCTAAAGCTGGGTATTTTCCACTTAAACACTTCCTTTTCATAATACTTCTAATGTCCCTGGAGTATTATTACTGTTTGATTTTTCCGTTTAATAATGACTCTGACGGTTGTGTTTCTATATTTTAAGAGAGTGGATAAAGAAAGATTAAGCTATAGACAGTGCTCCTACAGAGGAGACAGTCCTGGAAACCATCCTGGGATGTTTGAACCACCATCAAAGACTGGTGTGCGAGAAATGGCAGTTATGGAGATTATTCCCAAACATCCCCTAGCTTTTTTGAAACCACAAAGATCAAGCCTGCTTGAGAGGCCACTGGGGAAAATCTTACAAAAGAATAAAACCATAGAAAAATATGGCCATCTCCTTGAAGCTGGTGCTGCTGATGAAAGGGAAAGCAATAGATGAACAGAAGAAGAGAGGTCAAAACTCTCAGATTCCTGGCTGATGCTGTCTAGAAGAAAAGGCTCATTGGTGAATTTAATGAACACCTATTATGCATGAGGACATTGCCAAATGCTGTGGGAATACCTGTTTTGAAGACATTCATAGTCTATTGAACAGACAAGGCAAATATTATCATCTCTTCGGGCAGGTTTTCCTGGATGAACTCTCTAAATAGAGCCCTTTTTGTTCTTCCCCACAGAGAACATTGTGGTTTCATTCTTTCTTTTTTTCACTGCAGGGTGCTCTCTCTATATATAATTATACTGGGGGTGTCAAAAAATGTATACAAATGGACACTTTGGTCAGTGTTCACCATAATCAGAAGTGTCTGGATGCTGATGGTAACCACTTTGAACACCTCTTGTCATTGCAGAAGTCAAACGTGACTTGTAGTCATCTTTTGTTATCAATGTATATTGAGTATTACAATTTTAATACAGTTTTCCTTGCTTAAAACATGTGTACATTTTTTTGGCACCCTCTGTACATTTCTTTTGTTCACCTGTTTCTATTTTTCTGCACTGGGCTGTAAGAACAATAAGGGCAGGGGCTATATCATTTTTGCCATTGCTGTATATCCAGGAACTAATACAGTGCCTGGCACAGAGTAGGTGCTCAATAGATGTTTCATGAATGAATGAATGAATGAATGAATGAATGAATGAATGAATTAAAAAATAGACAAGATTGGGGAAAGTCTCAAAAGCCAGCAGAATGCATTGCACACACAGCTAGGAAGAACTTGTCAAAGAAACATTAGGAGCCACTTTATTTACCAGTATTGACTCCAAACTGCCCGTGGGGGTGTGTCCCGGGGCATTCGCCTGAAAGATTCTCTAACTGTGGACCTCAGGAAAACAACAAAGGAATCAATGAAGATGACTAGAATGCTATTAAAAAAGAACTACACATATTTTGTTCTATATTAACTTTACCATTATATATTCAGTGAGTGGAATTTTGATGACAACGACTACTTCCTCTTCCCTGAGGAACTGCCAAGAACCATTGGCCAGAGTGGTTCATTCAGATTCTTCTTCTCCTGGTTTCGGTGACCTCCTGAGTCTGACACTGGTTTTTAATCCATGCTGGCTGCTTGGGAATCAATCACTTCCTTGTTTTGGGGTCTTTATTACTTTTTACAGATTATTTTCCATCTCTGAAAATGTGCTTCCTCAAATTTCACTTGAAATACTGGCTGTATCAGTTGATATTTATAAAAGTTTTACTTGCCTCTACTACCCACTACAAAAAAAACCCCCTGTTAGAATTCTATGTCTGTATTCGTGGCCTCCATAATAACAATGATAATATCAACAAAAATAGTAGCATAGCCATGATTTCCTTACTACTTATTGTGTGGCAGACACTGTGCTAATTCCTCTAAGGAACTCCTTTACTCTTTGCAGCGGACAAGGAAGCTGAGGCCTACAGAAAGCACTAAATAGAGTGGGGTAATGACTGTCACATGCAAAGTCTTATTGTTTGCTCATGTTACTGTCCATGTGGTTTGGTGGTCAAGGGTGTTTACTGCACACATTGTTCAGGGACTTAGGCTCCTTCCACGTGGAGACGCCACCATCCTCGAGGGTGTAGAATCCTCCCTGAGGTCCTCTGAATCTGGTGGCAGCTTTTAAGAGAAAGGAGAGAGGATGTGGGCAATCAAACAGAAAGATTTAGAGTTCAGGCCTAAAAGTGGCAGATCCCTTTTGTTCAAATTCCACTGGTCAGAAATCAATTATATGACCCCATCTAAATGTGAAGGGGCTGGGAAATATGGTCTTGTTATATATCCAGGAAGCAGAGAAAATGGTTTTAGCGAGTATCTAGTAGTTTCTGTCACACAGAGGTCATGTGACTTATAAGACAATAAATAAGTGCAGATCTGGGACTCAAACCCACCTCAGTTGGACTCCACGGTCAAGCTGTTAATCATATGTCTCTGTTCTCTTTACTCCCTTTACTCATCAGTTTTTGTTTTTGTATACTGCACTATAGCCATACCATGAATGGTAGGTTATAATCTGCTCTTTGTCAGGAATTCTCACCATCTGATTAATGGCCAGGCTAAAAATGAATTATTTGAAGAGGTAGAAAAATAGAGGCTCTGACACTTCTTCCATGAAGCCATAAAACCTCCATGTTTATGTCAGCAGTTCAGTGGTACTGTTCCTGCTTAACCAATTCCTAATATCATGAGGCCAAATTAGATTAAGAAATTGGGACCTTACCTTGTGCCCAGCCTGCTCATGCACTTAGCTGGATACCTCTGAATAAAAAGTATAGCCTCCTACTGCTGTCTAGGGAGGGCCTGACACCTGTGTAATGGACATGACTTTATTTTACAAGCTCAGGTGTGCAACATATGTACTTTAAAATATTTCTTTAAGTCAATGAAGGTCCAAGATGGTGGCATCGGTAAATGTATGCCTGCTGCTTCCCATGATCACACTAAAATTACAACTAAATTATAGAACAATCAAACTCAAGAATCTTCTGAGAACTAGTTGACCAGAAACCCTATAACTAAGGATATAAAGAAGAGGTTACATCGAAACTAGTAGGAGGGGCAGAGACGTGAAACAGGTAGTGATTGAGCACCAGGAGGGACACCTCGGTGGTGGAGGTGCCCCCTGAAAAGTGAAGGGTCCGAGCCCCATACCAGGATCCCCAGCCCAGGGGTTCGAGCCAGGAAGAGGAACCCCCACAACCTCTGGCTGTGAAAATCAGCAGGGATTCCACTCAACTCGGTGAGATGGAATGTGGCTACAAAACCCAGACATTCTCTTAAAGGCTCCACACACAGACTCACTCACTCACAAACACTCACCCTGGGCTCTGGGGAAGGTACAGCAACTTAAGAGGTGCCAGAGACATATAGAAAAGACTGAGTTGTGTGGGTTCAGGACAAGGGCTAGAGGGATGGCCATTATCCCCACATGGAACCTGTCTCACATGTAACCTACATTGAGAGCACCATCTTTTCTGTGTTGAACCCACAACCACAGGGACAAATCAGAGATTGCATTGGTTTGGTAAAATCTGAATAGATACTTTTCCAAAGAGGACATACAGATAGGCAACAGACATATGAAAAAATGCTCAACATCACTAATCATCAGAGAAGTGTAAATAACAACCACAATGAGATATCACCTTACACCTGTCAGAATGGCCAGCATTAATACATCAAAAAACAAGTGTTGGTGGGGATATGGAGAAAGGGAAATTTTGTGTACTGTTGGTGGGTTTGCAAATTGGTACAGCCACTGTGGAAAACAGTATGGAGGTTCCTCAAAAAATTAAAAATAGAACTACCTTATGACCCAGCAATTATACTCCTTGGTATTGACCCAAAGAAATCCAAAACATTAATTCAAAAAGACATATGCACCCCACTATGTTCACTGCAGCACTGTTTACAATAGTCAAGATATGGAAGCAACCTAAGTGCACATCAGTAGATGACTGGATAAAGAAGAAGTGGTACATATACACAATGGAGTATTACTATGCCATAAAAAAGAATAAATCTGATCACTTGGGACAACATGGACGGACCTAGAGGGCATTATGGTAGGTGAAATAAGTCAGACTAAAAAAAAGAAAAATACCATATGATATCACTCATATGTGGAATCTAAAGAACAAAATAAATGAACAAAGAAAACAGAAACAGACTCATAGATCCAGAGAACAAACTGATGGTTACTAGATGGGAAGGGGGTTGAGGGCTGGGTGAGAAAGGTGAAGGGATTAAGAAGTACAAATTAGTAGTTACAAAAGAGTCACAGGGATGTAAAGTATAGTATGGGGAATATAGTCAGTAATATTGTAAAAACTATGTATAGTGTCAGATGGGTACTAGACTGATTGGAGGATCATTATATACATTATATGAATGTCTAACCATTCTGTACATATGAAACTAATATAAATTAATATTGAATGTCAGCTATTATTAAAAAATAGTCACAGGAACATTTGATAGGTAATAGACTTATTGGGGTTGTCACTTTGTGAGGTATATAAATGTCTAATCATTATGTTGTTTTGCACACCTGTAACTTAAAAAAGTGCATCTGGCAAAAAATATTTCTTTAACTCAAATTACCATGCTTCATTAATTGTAACATATGCCTTTTCATATATTAAGCTGTCTGAAATCAGGATCTTATAATGGATGGCATCTTTGAATTGCTATTGGCCAGGTGACATTGCTGACGTAATTGGTGTTTCCTGTGCATGTTCAAACTTGGCCATTAGTATTTATATTTTGTCCCTTCAGTTGAATTATATGCATTATTGGTATTACCCAAGTCAAGTTTATTTGCTGTTTGAAATGTTTTCAAAACGATGATCTTCAGTTTCAGTATTGAAATGAAACAAAGTTAATACAAAGGTTTGGAAGTAGAACAGTGGGATGTAAATATATTAGTAAAGCAAATAGATTTTTCTGAGGAGTCACTTCAAAGCAACTACCTCATACAGGGTAATAAAGGTAGATTACTACTAGTATATGAAACTCTGGATTATGTTACTGAATTATGTAAAAAGGCATTGCCTTTTAGTATGTGCCAAGGAAGAATGCACCCACATTAAAACTTTTAGAATGGGTGGCAACATCTTGGAAGAAAACCTGGAGCCAATAGTGAGAGCTCTTATAAGAAATATTTCATCATCAACAAGAGGACAATACTGTGCAGAAAAATATGAACATTGATTCAGAAGAGTTAAATTCTGAAAGTAAAGATAATTTCAGGAATTTCTTAATGGATATATACATATATATAATTTATTAAAAATTTATATATTTATATGTATACATATATAAATATAAATATATATACATATATATTAAATGTCTATGTCCCAACAAATCTAGAGGAGCTTTTTCAGCAACTACAAAATAAAAATTCTAAGTGATGACAAAGCACTGTTTCATAGATTAAGTGGCATTTTTTTTCTTAGTGGTACTACAAATTAGTGATGCATTTTACTATCAATGCTTCTTAATATCGATGATATAGCTACTTTCTCATTTGAGCTCCCATTCCTTTGGGTATTAGAAATTAAATTTGAGTTAGTTCAGCAACCTCCTTCCCCATGATTACATTACATTTCCTGAGGCTTACCTGTGGCCCCCATTTAGTCTGGAAGTAGTACATTTGTTGAGCATCATTTCCTATCTGCGCTGGCAGCCACTGAGATGTCCATTCCATCTGATCCTTGTCATCAGGCCACACAGACCATTGCTGTGTCCTTTTTGTTCTCATCTCAGGGCTCTTTCAGAGCTGGATGGCTCTTTTGCTAGTTCAAGAGGACTTGGGTGCACCTTCTTGGATACAGAACTTCTCTGGAGTGTGAAGGGTATTCTGCCCCCTACACATCCATCTGGGTGGTTGGGTACTGGTCAGAACTCACTCCTTCCGAGCTACTCTTAGGCATGCAGGAAACTAACCTCTCTTCTGTATCACTTTGGAATGCTTTAAGCTGCTTGCATCTGTGATTCCACCTTATCTGCTCTTGCAGCCTTCTTGGACCTACCTGGGAAAGGGGCACATATACCCTCAAGCCTGTGTAGGGCTTGTGGCCTTTGCCTCCCATTCCGTCAAAGTCAGAGGAGAGGACCCACCAGTGTCCAACCTCTCCTCGTTTCCTCTCCAATCCTTCCCTTCATCGTAGTCCGGGCAATGCTTTCTAATCTTGAGGGCCAGGAAGCCTCTCTTACTTCATGCCCCAAATTCTTCTAGCTCCTCAGAGACCTTCGGCTGTGAAACTGAGGCCAAAAACAGACTCATAGTTTTCCCTACTTTTTGAACAAGTGTCTTAGAACACACAGTTGACTGAATGGAAGAAAGGTTTGGTGAAAAGAAAGACAAGAAAATTATATTGGCTAACATTTAAAAATATTATCCTAATGCAAATTCTCATTGTGGTTACCCTTTCACTACTTATTTTCACATGTTCTTTTAGATCAACTTCTTGCATTGCTGGTTTTCTGCCCTCCATCTTAGTGGCCCCACGCCTGATTTGAATGATCCTTCAGCTTTATTTTTCCTAATCACTTCAGAAACCAGAGTGAAGCAATAGTCACTCTCTTCCTTCTCTTAGTTTTACAATATAAGTTAATAATTTTTGTTCCATTATAGAAAGCCAGTAACATGCAAATAAATTAAAGAAGAAAAAAGTCGTGTATAATCTCACTACTCTACGACATCTATCTACTGGTTGGTGACATATTGTGGTTTCTCCTTCTAGTTGGTTTTTACTGCTTACTTAGCTTGTGTGTGTGTGTGTGTGTGTATGTGTATTTGTAGTTAACATTGCAACAGTTGTAAAACCATATATCTTGCTTTGTTAATTCCATACAATAACTAGTATTTTTCTTTATTATAAAGCCTTCAGACACATTAGTTAAATGTGGCAATTTATTCAACCATTTTCCTAGTGTTGAGCATTTAGCTTATTCTGGTTGTCATTATAAATAAATAATAGCATTGTGATTACATCTTTGTACATGAAGATTTTCCTACAATTCTGATTATTTTCTTGAGATAGACTCCTAGAATTGGGATCACTAGAAATACTACCATTTTTTTAAAAAACAAGTTATTTCCCTTTCACTAGATTCCACATGATGTTTTCCCTGCAAATATGGAGTCTTGGATACCCTATATTATATCAGGCTGTACTTGACAGTTCTGGTGGAAAAAAATCAGATCGCTACTGATGCAAGAATATTGTACATCTTCATGATAGTTAAATTAATGATACAAAAAATGTAAAGCCAGAAGCTTTGCCTGTTCTCTCCCCATGTATCAGTTGTTGTAGCAATGCGTTTCTGAGAGTAGTATGTACTGTTTGGCTGGGAGTCTTCCACAAGTCGCTTTCTTTCATCTCCCGCTTCTAGAGATCTTGATGGCTTTTTCTGGCCTCATTACAACTACCTGGCATTTATCCACAGGACGAGATGTGCTGCACATACAAGTACAAAGTCTGACTCAGTTACTTTTAAAGTTTTATTATTATTTTTTAACCTCAGTTGTTGATAGACAACCTATGGCATTAGAACCAGAGAATTATGTTGAACATAAAAGTGACACTAAAAGTTGTGTGGTGGATTATGTTTTAAACAAACACTCAAAGCTGATATATTCAAAGCGTTGTCCTCTCCAAGCAGTTCCTATAGATGTCTGAGTGTTTTCCAACGATGTATCATCACTCAAGATGTTTTAAGGCCTCCTCTTTTGAAACTGTTATCAGAGCCTCTTGCACATTCTTTTGAATATCCTCAATGAAGAAAAGAAATCTTAACTCTTTAAGGAAGAACTGGATCTTTTGAGCTTTTCTATGGTATTCAGAATCAAATCTGAGTGGACAGTGGGGTGAGTGGGCAGATGGACAAGATTAATAAAAATAAAACACTAATTTAGTGTTGTAAAGCAATGAGGCTGATGTGTGTGTGTGTGTGACTAGTGAACAGCAGTGTGTGTGAAGACAGTTCTCCAAGAGAAAGCATCCTTGGGACATAGAATCAGCCATGTTGATGGCCAGGTCTCAGCATTATATACTAGAATGTGTGTACATATATACCGAAGATGCCAAAAAAACTGTATACAAGTGGACACTTTGGTCAGCGTTGCTCAAACACTAGTTCGCCATAATCAGAAGTGTCTGGACACTGATGGTAACCATTTTGAGTACCTCATGTAATTGCCGAAGTCAAACATGACTTGCATTCATCTTTTGTTATTAGTATATATCAAGTATTATGATTTTAATACAGTTTTCCTTTCTTAAAATGTGTATACCTTTTTTGGAACCCTCTGTATTTAACCTAGGCTCATTAATTACTAGTGATAGCAATTAAATTAAAGTACTACATATTTTTTAAAGAAAAATCAAGTCTGAGATAAAGAAGAAAAATGAAATCTATGTATTGAAAATCTTGGGCTTCATTAATTCCAACACTCCAGGGAGGACCCTGCCTGTTTTAAAATAATGTCATTTTATTCATTTCAAATAAGCCGTATATAGAGAATTTGGGAAATCCAGGAATTTCATCACTCAGAGATATTCCCTCATAATATTTCGATGTAAAAATATCTTAGATTGGGTCCCCTGAGAGGCGAGCTGCAGGCTGAACATTGGGTAAGTTCTCTCTGGAGACACCCTTTAAGACAGTGAGGGGGAACCAAGCAGAGGGAGAATCTGACTCCAAATGCAGTTGCCACTGATACTCAGCTGACGATGTGGGTGAGCTGGAGCTGGGATGGCCTTGCAGAGTGGTTCCAAATTAAGATAAGTGGGAGCGCTTTTGTATCCCTGCATCAGCAAGTCATTGGCCCCCTGGAGGGGGCTAATTTTGGATAAATCTGTTTCCTAGGGCCGAGAACAATTCCCAGTGAGGGATGCAGCTGTGAGCTATCAGCAGTGACATTCACAGCAGCTGGGGAGGGATATGTGTTCCAAAGAAGGGATTTGGGCAAAGACTGCATTGTTCATGACAGTGTCATGTCAAAATTGGGATCATCACATACATACAAATTCACAGCTTATCTTTTCACTTAACACTATTTGCTGAATTTTCCCCATTTCATTAACTTCTCTTTGAAAACATTTTAAATAGCTGCCTATTTTATCATATGGAAATATCATTTATTTAACCAGTCTCTTATTGTTGAACATTTAATTTTTGAAGAAATTTTCATTCTCATAAACAATTTGGGATGAACAACTTTGTGTCTTTGTAATGTACGTAGTAATAATAAAGGAGAGCCTACAATTAATTGAGTGCTTATTACTGATGAGATCAGGGCAATAGTTTTCTTGCCTTCCTTATGGAGTTTTTATGAGGAATAAATGAGAAAATGTTTGTAAAGAATGTTACATTTCATAACTCATTTAATCCTCTTAACAACTCCAAGATGCAGAGACTATTACCATCTCCATTTTGCAGATGAAGAACCCAAGGCACAGAGAGGTTAAGTAGCTCATATTCTACAATTGGTGAACACTGGAATACAGGCACTATAAATCCAGAGATTAAGCAGTCCTCTATAATCCTTCTCTCGGCCTACTTTCCTCGTGATTTTCCTAAGTTTATAACCTTAGAAGAAAAATTCTGAGGTCAAAGGGCTGACGTTACTCTGAAACTCATGATAAAAATTGCCAGGTCATTCTCCAGTAGCAGTGAGCACTTCCACTAGCAGAGTATGAGGGTTTTATTTTCCTCGAGTTAGAACCATGATAAAGAACAATAATATTTCCTTGTCTTATATCAGGCATTATGAACATCAGTTCTTAAGCTGAAGGCTTTTCTTTTGTTTTGTAGCATGCTCAATTACTTCAAGAGCATCTGTTAAGTGTTGACTAAAATGTACCACCTACATTTGAGAGAAGGATTTTTTGTTTGTGGAATGAATGCATGTGTGAGGGCAGGGAGAGAGCATGGACTTGCAACCTTGTTTTGCATTGGGAGCTGTGTTAAAGCAGGTGAGTAAAAACCTTGCAGAATAAATCTTTCAAAGACAGGAAAGTGATTTTTGACAATTGGGATGTTTTCCAAAAATGTGTTACTAAGGTCTTTCTTAGTCTCAGTTGAATTGCTTATTTAATAAATATCATTTACTGAACACCCTTTACCTGCCAGAGTCTATCATGTACGAGTACTCGGAAACATCGACTTTCAATGCTGAAATGAACTTTAGGGTCATCTGGCCTCACCCCTTATTTCAAGGAAGAGAAGCTTAAAGGCACTGGTGTTCCTTCATAGCATTTCCTCCTTCTGGAGGGGGTGCTGCAGGAGCTGGGGATTCTGCTATTCATTCATTGTCAGAGGAGGCCTTCAGAAATGTCTTAGAAGGTACCTGAAGTTATTTTGCATTATTTTAGCATTAACTTAAGCTGTTCTTACCTTCACATAGCTCAGTATATAATTTATTTCTGAATTCTGCAGGACTTCTTTGGAAAACCAAGAAGTTTTTCACTCAATTTTGACCTTTGACACTGTCGAACCTCTACAAGTTTGTGTCCTTCATCTCCTCTTCCACATAGGTTGTTGTGAGGTTTAAATGAGCCAAAGTATGTAAAATTCTTAAATACTTCCACAGAGTAAGTACTCAATAAATGTTGGCTTCAATCCCCTTCCATCCCTCAAGCCCCCTGCTCTTGCTTCTTCCTGGTGTTAGTTGTGTGACCATTCTGAGCCACAGCATACTCATCTGAAAAAAAAATATACAGATTATACCTCACTGTATATTCACTACATAAGGTTTTAGTGGAAGTCAAATGAGGTAATCTGTGTGAATCAACTAGCATAGCCCTGGCACAAAACAGGCTCTCAACAATTTGTAGCTGTGATTGCCTCAATACCTGTTAATATGCTTTAAGTCAGTTGTTTAATTGACTTGGCTGTCTAAAGGAATGGGTCCTATGCACTGGAGTAATATTCAGTCCTGTTGAGTTTAGAAAAAAATTAGAATCTATATAGAAAGAGTACAACATTTACATTTATGGATGAAGTATTAATTTCATCCCAGTTATCTTGGATTTTAATATTTTTCTTAACTCTTTTCTTTATTTATTCTTTCCTTTTCTCACACTGTTACTTTTTTTTCTCTTGACAATGTTGTCAAGAGACAGTCTTTATGATTTAGTTTGAGGGATACATTGTACAGTGATGAGTAGTTGAAATTACTGTCATCAGGCCATGTGGCTTCTTAATTGTTAAATCTGATAGCTGGCCCTCCTGGCTGTTGGCAGCATTCAACACTGCTGAGCCTTCCATTAACTGGGCCTTATGGGTATGGTTCCCTCCTTTCTTCTGTTCAAGTCCTTCAGGGTCTCTTACTCTTCCTTTGCCTACCACTTACATTCTGAAGTTCCCCTGAATTTCAAGTGCAATCATCTTTCTTCACTTCCCACTCTTTTTCTGAGTGATCTTTTCTCCTATGATGACTTCATCTTAATTGTGTTAAGGCCCAAATCTGTGTCTCTGAGCTAGACTGCTCAGCAGAGTCCAATGGTTGAACAACTCTTCTTGGATAGCCAAGCTCAATGTGTAAAGAACAGAACCTATCATCATCTTTTCCCAAATTAGTTTCAACTCCAATCCTTAACCATTATGCAACCACTAGTGTAAAAATTGTCAGTCAAAGCAGCAGAGTGAATAAATTATTTTTCCTTTTCTGAGTCAAATCTTTCTCACTTTTCAAATGGCACGTTCTCTAGACTTTGATTCAACCCATCATTCCCTTTTCTGTATTATCTGTGCATTATTATAGCATTTATTTTATTCTGTTGTTAGCTTCATTTATATTTCTTTTCTTCTAGACCAGGGGTCAGTACGCTTTTTTGGTAAAAGGCCAGAGAATAAATATTTTAGTTTCTGCGGGCCATATGGTCTCTGTTATAACTACTCAACTCTGTGGTTGTAGTGTGAAATTGGCTATAGACCAAACATCCGTGAATAAGTGTGGTTGTATTCCAATAAAACTTTATTTACCAAAATAGGCAGTGGGCTGGATTTGGCCCATTAGCTATGGTTTGCTGTCCCTGTTCTAGACTTTGAATTCTTAAAGTGTTACTTAATAAGAATTTAGAATTTAGAGACCTTTTACATGCCCCTTGCTGTAAGAGACCTGAGGATCCAATGTCAGATAAGACTCAGTTCCTGACCGTAAGGAGCACAGAAACTGAGCACACGTGCTGTAATGGAGCTCTGGGTTGGTCTCCTGGGGCTGCCATAACAAAGTACCATAATCGGGGCAACTTATTGTCTTACAGTTCTGGATGCCAGAAGCCTCAACTCAAGGTGTCATCAGGGTTGGCTTCCTATGGGACCTATGAGGAAGACTCTGGTCCATGCCCCTCTCCCAGCTTCTGGTGGTGCGCTGGCAGTCTTTGGCATTCCTTGGCTTTCAGATGCATTACTTCAATCCTTCGCCTTCACGTGGCAGTCTCCCTGCATTTCTTCACATAGTTTTCCTTCTGTGCAAGTCTGTCTCTGTGTCTAAATTTCCCCTTTTTATAAGGACACCAGTAATACTAAATTAGGGCCCATCCTAACAATCTCATTTTTACTTAATTACTTCTATAAAGAGCCTATTTCTAAATAAGGTATGGTGGGTTAGGACTTCAACATATCATCTTTGGGAGACACAATTCAACCCATAACAAGGTATACGTGTTTATTGTGTGTATAATAAGGGTGCTGGAAGGTTAGGAAGAGTCATTCTGTTGGACAGTGGAGGAGAAGAAAACAGAGGGCACAGTAAACCCCAGAGCATTTGGCTCTGAAGGATGACTAGTATCTTGCTAGACTATAGAAAAAGCAAAGAGAAGTCCTGGCTGAGCAAATAGCTTGAGCAAATGCAGAGGGGCAGGATTACAAAAAAATGTATATTGAATAATTATCCTGGTGCAGCTACAAAATGGTGAGGTTGGTGGAAGGGGCGCACAATGTTGCTAGAAAGGTAAGCTGGGACAATACCAAATGTGTGCAGGCTTAAAGAATTATTTGCACAATGTTTGTTGAGTGAATGAAATAATGAAGGTGAAAAGAACAGTTGCAACTAATTGGCAGCCATGAATTCCTTCTCTTTCATTGTCAGGAGACTTACTCCTTGTTCCAAGCACTCGTTAGCATGTGGGTTGTTATCTGGCAGCTCCTTCTTTCACCAATGCTTGCTTGGGTTCATGGCTCCCTCATAATTTTTGTGCTTCTGTGTGTACTAGACGAATTCAAGGACAAGATAACTGGAGGATTAACTCATAAACAAATGTTCTCTGATGGAAATATACAACATATTTGTCTTTTGGCAATAAAAATAGCCAACATTTCTTAAATGTTTACTCAGCACCAGACACTGTTCTAAGCATGATACATATGAATTCATTTAATCTGCACACATCTCCATGATATTTCATTATCTCTATTCAATACATGAGGTAATTGAGGCTTAGAGTGGTGAACTGATCCAATGTAACCTGGCTGGTAAATTATTGACCTCTCACCACTAGGCAATACTGTCTTCCTCTCCCTCTCCCTCTCCCATACTCTCTCTTTTGCCATGCTTGTCTCTCCATGTTCCTTCTTGGATCAGACAACCTGCTTATGTTTGCCTCCACTCACCATCAATTAATGTCTGACATTCTGATTCTTCCCTGTCTCCTACTACCTCTTTTCCTTCTGATTCTCACGTTTTCCTCCATTTCTTGGCTTCTTTTTTACTCTCCGTACATTGGCTTACTGGTCTTTCCTACTTTTGGTATCAGCAATAGATAGTTATTTTAAACAACTCTTATTTTTCTTAACAATAACCAAATGCTTACCAGCTGCATATAAAAACACAGTCCCTGCAGATCTTATAGTTGACCCACTCCCTGCTTACGAGAGGCTGGAGGATGTACAATGGATTGAATGTTTAAATATAAAATATGAAAGGTAGGCATTTACGTTCCATTAAAGAGGACTGTAGAAATGTTGAGAATAACAAACTTTTAGCAAAACGCTCCCATATCTAGTACTAGTAGGAATTTTCCGGATTACTGTTGTTCTGACATTTTACCCAAGTCTGACTTTACTCGTACATATTATTCAGTATTGAAGCTTGAGAAGATTTTCCTAAATTTGCCATTTCTGATTCTATCATAGAAATAACTTTAGAGAGACCTTACGGCTAATCATCCAACAGTGTCTCTCTAGAACAAAGGCCATGAACTTTGTACTGAGGGAAGCTTTGGAATTTTAGAGGATTAAGTCTTGAGAGGCATTCTGGGATGATAGTGGGCGGGAGGAGGGGTGGACAATGGGGCCATTTTCAAAATCATTGCACTAGATCAAGTTAGGTTTTTCCTATAAAGGGTGCGTGAGGTGCCCCAGTGCTCTTTTCTGGTCACTTTCTTGGATAGAAAATAAACAGAGGACTTTTGGCTCCTGACCACCGCTGTACCTATAGAAAGCAGCTTTTTAGAACTTGCAAGCGCCCAGCTATGTGTGTATGAGTGTGCGTGTTTGGCAGGAATTTTCTGGAGAGGCATGAAGCACTACTTTAATTCCCATGGATGCTGCTTGTTCCTCAGAATGGAAAATGTTCTATTTTTGGCCACAAGAATATTTCTGAGGAAAAAAAAATTAAACAAAGCATTGGTAACAAGTTTATGTGTGTAGTCTTCTGAGTTTGAAGAAGTTTTAAGAGTTTAACGCATTGGCAGCTTCTTGGATGCGCTGGTCTCTCAGTGATAAGAGGAACTATTCAATTTGGATTCTCGGGTTAGGACATGAGTTGAGGGCTCTGGGCAGAAAGGCTGCGGGGGTGGGGTGGGGTCCTGTCTGTGAATGCAGCAAGGCCTTCGAAAACAGGCAGATTGGCTGGTAAGGAGAATAAATACCTTTCTCACCTGAAAAAGGAAACACCTTGAGGACAAGCGTTCTTTGGCTATCATGAACCTGTCTTGGATCGTAATGTAATATTCTCCCCCAAAGCAAGGCAGCCCTGTTGGCACCCCTGTCTCAGTGTTACAATTGACCATATGTCTTTTAGGGGAAGGTCTTCCTGGGCCTGATTTCTAGCATAGTCTTATCTCAAGGCAAATCTGTGGGGGCCAGCTGCATGGTGAACTGAATTATTTTGGCCCTTCCCCCACCAGACACCTTTCTAGGAAACAACTTTTCTGTTTCCTTAACCTCTTTTGCTGCTGTTTGATACCCTTGACATTAAAAATGAGAAAGCAGACAAGCACTCCATCAACTAGCAATGCTTAAGGAGCATTACCTGTCAAAGGTATCTTTTCATAGAAGGCCTGGAGTTGAACCAGAACAGCCTAGGGGCCTATGGGAGAATCTTAAAGGTCACAGGGTGGGGTGGGGGGGTCATTTTGTAGAAGTGATAGAAGTGCCTGGGAAGAGTAATCACAGAATTTGTGAAACCTTAATCTCCTGCAAATGGAGCTATATCCTTCCATTCTGATTAAGAAACAGGCTAGTTTAGAGGGAGCCATGTAATCTGATACCCTGAATCCCATGGGGTGGAGTTTGTTGAGGACGCCTGAGATTTTCTCTCTTTATGGTGCTGTTGAAATATTCTTGAATTCCAGCTGGTTGCTTCTTTCATTTGCTTCAAACCTAAGCCCTCGGGTACAGAGGCAATGGTGTTTCTGGGTAACATTTGATTCTTGGAAGGAAGTGCTGTTTTCTTCTTCTGAACAGATCTTTGGAATTCCATATCTTTGGAGTTATGGAATGAGGTGCTGGTAAGGAGACCTGTTATTACTGGTTCCTGAGGCAAAGCGTTTCTGGGGATCGCTGTTCTTGAAAGCAGCTCTGAGCCAATGCCTTGGGAACTTAGGAATTTTTCTTTTTGGCTGCAGTCTTTTGAAACATGTGCTCAAGATGGAGGAACTTGTATTGCACTGGTTCAGAAAGGCATACAAACAATGAAGAGCACCTTTTCTTGGCACCAGCTGCATTTCTCATTTTTTTACCCTCATTTATTCAACAAATATGTACCAAGCATCTACCATGTGCCAGGCACAAAATTGACTTGTGAACAAAAGAGACATAATTTCTGCAGATGTAGTCCTTATGGTCTGGTGGGGCAGACAGACAATACATAAATATATTTACATTCTGGGGAGTCCTGTGAAAGAAAAGAACCGGGGATAGATAGATAGATAGATAGATAGATAGATAGATAGATAAATAGATAGAAAAATGGTAGGTATACTTTAGAAAAGGTGGGCAGGGATAGTCTCTCCAGGAGGGTGAAATTTAAGTTAACATCAAAAGAAGAAGCCATTAATGTGGAGAAAATGGGGTGGGGATGGACGTTTTAGGCAGAAAAAACAGCAAGTGCAAAGGCCCTGAGGTGAGAAAGCTAAGTATGTCTGAGGAAGCTAATAAGACTGAGATGAGCTGGAGCAAAGTGAGTGAAGATGAGAAAGACCTGAGATTAGTTTGGAGACTTAGCCATGGGGCTGGATCACAAAGTGCCTTGTACACTAAGAAATGGAGCTTTAATTTTATCCTAAGAAAAAATTAAAAAAGTTGGAAAGCCACTGGAAAGCTTGAATCAGGGGTGTGACATGATCTCTCTTACAATTTTGAAAGAACACCAGCTGTTGTGTAGAGAATGGATGGGGACTGAGGTAAAAGTGGAAGCTTTCTAAAGCACTAGCTGATGTCCAGGCAGGAGGTGAGAGTGGCTTAACCTGGGGAGGGGGGAGGGAGGAAGAGGAGGAATTACAGCATCTCCTTCTCTCATCCTATCGTGTTCATTCCAGTCTCCTTTCATGTTGCCCTCCCACCACAGTTTTCTGGGGGGAAACCTGGCCTTCCTTTACAACAAGTGCTTCATGAGGGGACTGGTGCTTAAGATTTTTCCAAAGTTCTTTAAGTAAATCTTATTTGGTTATCTCAATAACCCTGTGAGCTGAGAATATTGTTCCCATTTGACAGATAAGTAAAAAGTTGGGTCCAGAGGTTTTAGAAGGTACCTAGCAGAGCCAGGTTCTTGCACTTCCTGCCCAGGGCTCTCTGCAACTCCATCGAATCTATTCTGTTGACCTTTTAGTTTTACACTGTCAATCTGGTTAACACCTTGTGTTGAAAACTAATTTTCAAAAAGGTAAACTCTTGACTCATAGAAAAACATAAAAAGAACACAAGTCAATGATTTTGTTTAATTCATTAATTAATGAGGGAACCAAGTTGGTCTGCTTGAAAACTATCTATGAAGAGAGGATATGTACAGGCAACTTAATAAAGAAATGCTAGGATAAGATTATTGGATTAGATATAAACTGGTTAATGTCCGACAGGCCATAAATCTTAGGAGTTATCTGTTCTACCAGACAGAAATTACTTGCATCTCTACCAGACAAAAATCTATAAGATCATGGGTAATTTTCACTAAGTTTGGGATCTTTAGTTAATAGCAAACAATGAGATGGACTAAGTGTGTTTTCCTAAGAAAGGGGCCTGAGGTAGTCTTGGAAAGGTGTGCCACCCTTTTTTTTCTTTTTGCCTTATTTCTAAGTTTTGGCTATTTTTATGACACTTTTTTAGAGCAGTGATTACTAAGGTAAAATGCCTTTGTTATGATATTTATAGAAAGCCTAGGGAGAAAGATCAAAATGAGTAAGGGATGGCTCAATTAAAATACAACCCTACCTCCCCCAGAAGGAGTTGGGATTCAGTCATTTAAGAGACATGTATTGAGTCCTGACCGTGGATATGTAGAACCTGTGCGAGACTGTGGGAGCGTAGATCTTCACACAAAACAGTTCCTGCCTGTAGACCTCACAATTTAGACAGGGAGACAGACACATAAACATACATTCCAATTCATCATGATTAAGGCCAAGTAGAGATGTGGGGATTGTGTGGGCGACAGAGAAGGGAGTGGTACTCTCAGTCTGGAAGAGGCAAGGCACTTTCCAGAGAAGGAAGCAGCATTTAAACTGTTTTGAAGGATGGGAAAGAGCTGTTAGGTTGAGAAAGGCTGGGGCCAGAAAAGCCATTCAGGCAGGAGAAATAGCATGGATGTTCATGAAGAGATTCACCTTTGTGATTATAGCTGATTTTAAATTTTCTCCTCAATTCTCACTCCTCAGTTGCAGAGGGGAGAGGGTGAAAAGGGGAAGGAAAAGTTGGAGTTTCTTGGGCAAGCTTGCAGACTTTTCTTTAAATATTAGGTCAAATTCTCTATAAAAACCCTATTTAAAACTTTTTGAAAGACTTTGAAGTCCCAGAGAAACAGGAAGTTAATTAGAGTGGCTTTGATATCTTAGGGCATGTTTTAACAGCTGCTTAAGACAGTTTAAACAATAAGAACTTATGTGGTTTGGGATGTTTCTGTGATAGTCAGCTCTGGCCAGAATGAAATATCACCGCATCTGAGAGCAACAGCAGTTGGCTTTAATTTAAGCCAAAAAGTTCTCCAAAACCCAAGAGAGGAACTTCTAAAGAGGAAGATTGCTCCCAGAGAATGCGTTTGGGGGTAAAAGATGAATGGAGTGGGGGAACAAATGATCTTGGAGAGCACAGTTTAACCCAGAATGTTTGTTGGCAGCTGCCATTTGTAAAGGAGTCCCAGTGGGGTGGATTAGCATCTGTAAGGAACACTTGAATAACACAAAGGGTGTCCAACCAATTTAAATTTTCTGGGGATTGGTCATTGTGCTTCAATTAACACTTAATTTGTTTTCCTGGTCAACTCCTTTAGCCTTCCTAATGATTTCCTCAGACCCTGCCCCTGATTATATCTTCTCCTGCTGGAGAAGATCCTGTGATGAGAAATAAGGAGAGGCCTGTGGAGAGGATTTCAAGAGATTCTGGGGAGGCGTGCTCTGGAGGCCCTATGTGGGCAGCATATGCTGCTGCTGCTGTGGCTACTGGTGATGATAGGGCTGGTGGAGTTGGTGGTGATGGTGATGATGTTGCCTCACATTTGGAGAGCTAAGGGTTATGTGTTAGGCACCCTGCTGAGCATTTTACACACATGCTCATGTGGCAAATATTTCACTCTCAATTTACAGATGAGGAAACTGAGGCTCAGAGAACTTCAGTAACTTGCGCATTCATCTATTCGTTTACTAAGTCTTTTGCTTTCGTTAGGTTCCCTATAGTGTATTGCAGCCTCTTTCTCCATACACAAAAATTGACTAAAACCATACAAATGATGTGTAGACAAGTACTTTTGGTAATGGGCCAACTGCTGGTTGACAGGTGACTGTATCATCCCATTTGGGAGACAGATTTATCTTCCAAAAACATTTCGTTGGGCATGTTATACCAATCTTCCAAAAACTTGATTTTCCCCATAATAGAGACCAAATTCTGTTTGGACAATACGTGCCAGGCCACTCTGCATGTCACTCTTGGTGGGAAGGGTTTGGGACCTAATTGAGTCTTTGCTTGCTACTGAAATTGGGGGTTATCTTGTTTGTTCCTCTAAAAAAAAAGGATGTTGTTTGTTCCTTTTAAAAAAAGTGCTACTTCCACCACATCTTTCCTGGAGTAATGCTTGAATTTATTAATAAAATAATAAATAAAATAAAACAAATTGAAAACTACACAAGATCATATTTTGGCAGCACATACACTCACGCCAAATCTATTGAGAAAAGATTGGCATGGGTCCTTGCACAAAGATAGCCTGTTTTTTAAAAGTTCCATTTTGGTGTAGTAGCTGCATGAAGAACTCTGAGATAGCTCTCCGAGTGGGGTGCATTTGTAAACGAGGAGACATAGTAAAATGTTCATGCACAGACAAAAACGTTCTATACTGGTGACCTTTTCTTGATAGATTGTCCTCAACTACTTAAACGATATATATCTGTATACAAATACACAGTGAGTGGGTGGGCTGCCTGATCCTAGTGGGGGAAAGGGTACAAAAGAAAGGAAAATTCAGATAGAAAACATGATGGGAATAATCTCCTTTCTTAAAAAACAGGCACTTTCCATACAGAGGAGAGGGCTATGACAAGGTGTTCTAGAGCTCAATGACTGCCACAAATAGGTGGAAGGTACAAAATTAAGGGAGAAGAGGAAGCAGGCCAGCTCCTCTTTTGTCCTGTGCTCACTAGCGTCTTGCTTAGTTCTTATTGACACTTTAGTGCTCACTGCCTTGAGGGATATTCTTTGGGGTCACCGTTTCCTCCAATTTTACAGCTTGTGGTAGCTTCTGATTCCTTTCTCTGATCTAACAGGATAGGTTTTTCTCCAGATCTTTGCTGCACAAATTTGAGTAGAAAATTTTGTATAAGATCCACATGTTGTCTCAGGAGAGTAGAGCTTGTTCTTCTTTCCTTTGGATTTAGGTTTAGCTTTACCTTGTTTTTATTGGTCTGTGAAGTGCCACCTACAACCTTGCCACCTACAACCTACAACTATGGGAGAATAATGTGGACAGTATGACATTGCTTTATCAGAAGCAGACTGAATTCTGTGCACTCACTCTGGAGTTCTTAGCTGATCCCTAGTCTCCTGCCTGAGAACTCCTGCCAGCAGTGACCTGTTAGCAATCAGCTAGCATGTGGGATGACTTGGGTAGGGGGCTGTTGCTGTTTCTTCCAAAAGCTATAAAAAATATGCTCTTGAGCATGCACAAGCATGCTCTACCTTTTCCACTCCAACCATCTCATTGAAGAATTCTAGTGTTTGCAAGTTTCTAACCGATGTCAATCTTTGGGATTCAAGGATGAGAACTCAGAATTCCCAAGAATACTTAGGAATTCCCCAAATTCTAAGTTATTCTTCAAGTACCTTAACATTTTTCATATCCTTTACGTATTATCATGGATATCTAAGAAAATGTATTTAATAAATAAGAAACATTAAGTTTAGTAGTATTTGCAAGAAAGTGTAGCCTATGGCAAATACTAATGTATTTCAAATGGTTGAAAATGCCTGCAAACATTATTGGGTACTATTTGAATAATGTAACATTGGATCTCCAGGCAAGGTAGTACAACAGAGATTCTCATATTGAAATTGCCAATTTAAGAACTTATTTTACTTCCAAAACTTTTTATTTTTTTTTGCCATACCACTCATAGGATTTTTATAAGGTATATATACATATAAATTTATGAATAGTACTTAAAAAAATGACTCACCATTGACAGCAAATGGGACCATGAACACACATTGACAACACCACAATAGCTACAAGCAAGTTTGACTGATTGGATTGGGGCAGCCTCCCTCCTACACGGCATCTGTCCCAGTTCCCTGAAATGTCGTCCTTAACCCTTGGCTGCATGTGTAAGCTTTTCTGCTCTTATTTTCTACTTGACGTTAGTGAATTCCTTCCGACCAGTAATGTTTCTATGTTGATTGCTAGGCTTTAGTTCTCACAGTGTAATTATAATAATTTCTCCCATTTTCTCAATTTCTTCAACTTTTCTTGGGATTTGAAATTCAGAGAAAACATCTTAATTTTTAGAGATTTGCTGGGCAGTTTTTCACTCGTGGAAACACTAAAGTAGTCTAATATTAGTTTCTATATTCTGTCCCTTTCCTTATTACATGTCCAGTCTTGGAAAGGACCACTCTTTCTGGGAGTAATCCCGGATACCACCACTGTTCAAAATGGAGACTGAAGAACTGTGAACTCAAAAAAATCTCCAGTAGCTGACCTTGGACATCCACTGCTGCTAGTCAATGGCGTTTGTGGCTCTTCCTTCAGTAAAGGACTATTTTTAAAAATGCAAAATCTGAACCACAGTAGGCAAATTTATAAGTAGAATTAGTTAGCATAGAACATCCTTCTGGGAACCCTGTAAGTCTTTGATGAAAATGGTTGCATTGGGCCATGTTGAACATCTAGATGTTGGCTACCTTATTTTCTCATGGAGTATAGCATAAAAGTATGTAAAGAGTGTCAGACCACCAGTTGAAATCCTGGTACTAATGAGTCGTGAGCTACTAAACAAGTTGGTTAACTTCTCTAGATATCAATTTTCTTGTCTGTACCGACCTCACAGAGTGGGTGCAAGGACTAAATGAAATAATGCATGTTACAGTGCCCTGGCACATGCTAACTATGAACTAAGAATAACCTATTGTTGTATTTTTTCTTCTAGGAAAGGGCACATGGGATTATTGAGAGTGCATTTTACCAGCACTTTCATTTATTATTCAGAAGTCTAGGTGCCCGCAGCTAGGTGACAGGCAGTGCTGGTTATAGTTCAGAGCCCTACCTGCTGTCTTGGCATTGTACATTTCTAAAATGGTGTTGCTATGCTCAGGCTGAAGCCTTCAAACTGCATCCCAAAGTTATCAGACATAAGTGCCTAGAAAGGAACTTATGTCTGATACAAACTTATGTCTGATAATTCTTCATCTTGACACATCATAGAACCTCAGGGGGGGTGGCTTTGAATGTAAGCATTGAATGCACAGGCAGGGGATGGGCTGAAGAGATCAAGGTCTGGGCATCCTGGAGACCAACTGCAGAGCAGGGCAGACTCCCTCCCTCAGGGCAGGCCACTGGGGTGTTCTGCCCTTGCTCTTCTTGCATATTTTTGTAAGAGAAAGGGCCACCTGGGAAGGGTTTGTTTTTCTCAACCAATCTGAAAAAAGGTGTAGAAGCTCTCAAATAAGGTCACATAAACTGACATCAAGAGCCACTTGACTAACTTTGTTATGGGACAATCAGTAAACAGTTTGTGTTGGAGCATAGTGGAAGGGTCTAGGTTGGGAATATTAAGTGCAGACTTTATTACATTTAGTTTTTTTTCTGATAATACCTATTTTTTATTTTTTTTATTTTTCAATGTAGTCAATATTCAATATTATTTTATATTAGTTTCAGTATCACATTTAGGTTTAAAAACCATTTTATTCTTTTACTAGCTGTGTGATTTGGATGAGTTACTTATTATCTCTCATGTTCTGTTCCTTTGGTTATAAAACAGGATAATAATTGCATTTACCTTATAAGGTTATCATGAGTATTAAATAAAATTGTATGTATATATTAATTTATATACATATTGTATATATATACATAACACATATATAATACATAATATATAATACATGTAATTTTATTTAATATATAATACATATAATATACAATACATATAACATACAATATGTATAATATACATACAATTTTATTTAATATATATAATACATATATAATGTATATTATATATATTATATATTGTATATATTATATATATTATATATATATAATATATATATATATAAACACAGATCCTGGAACACAGTAAATACTCAAGAAATATTAGGGTTTTCTTTTATTATTACAGCTGAGTCAAGGAGTTGTACAAATACTCCTCGATATACTCCAATGTTGCATTCTTGAATAGATCAAAAGTATTTTTTTCGTAAAAAATATGGTACAGAAGGGAGTGAAATGAGCTTAGTTACCCTTGGGGACATAATTTTGTATTATCCTGGCCTATATTCACACAGCATGGTGTTTCTGGACGTGGACAGACAGCAGGAGAGGTAGAAAGAGAAGCTGGGAATGTTGTTATGCTGAGTGGGAGGACCCTCTGTGTCAGATGTGGAAGAGGATGGTGTAGGCAGTGGGTCTCCTTCCCAGCACCACCAAATGTTGATGGCTGGGCAATCTCCTTAAGGTTTTTCCTGTCAGTTGTTTCACAACTTATTCTAATCCTGGTCTAGTTCAATAACAAGATTTTTAAAAGAGACTCGTGAGTAAGGCTTTTAAACACCCCTAGTCCCCTACCTGCAATGCATTGCTAGCATGAAAAGTCTTTGCAAAGACCACGTTTATCAGCAGTTGATCAAAAAAATACCAGTGATGAGATTTTGAGGGAGGCAAACATCACTTTTCACAGGGGCTAGATGGAAAATTCTTCTTCAAGGATGTTCTGGTCAGAGGCTGGTAGAGATGGGGACTCCTGAAGGACCTCCTTTTCTCATCCATCCTTACATGTCTGATCCACTGGCTTTTAAAATGAAGTCCAAAGAAATGTGAAACTGGAAGCTTCCAGGGCTTTTCTTCTGAGACTACATCATGGATATTGCTGAACTATTCTTACCACTCATGAAGAATGTGCAGTCAGCTGGCTGGAGACAGCTTTTAGGGTATCTAACCAGATCATGATGAACCTCCATTTCCAGGAAGAGGGATGTATTTCCAGTCCCCATGCATATGGTGTGCCCTCCCCCTTCCTGGAATGAGTTCTGATTTGGTGCTTGCATGATTCTAGTCAACATCACAAAAACAACAGCAGCTATTCTGAGTGCCATCTATGTGTTAGGCACATCACTAAATACTTACGTTATTTCCTTTTAATTCTCAAAATCAGTTAAGTGTTATTATCTCTAGGGTACAGAAGATCATTCATTTGCTGCTAAAGTGGATGAAACTGAGAGTCAAACTTTGGTCTGTTTAACTCCAAAAACTTTATCTTTAACTATGAAATAGTGGCTTACGTGGACGTGGTCATAGCATCCACTCCTCATTTTGGAGCTTTGGAACTACATGTAGCTGTGTACTCGTATTCCAGGTGACTCTCATCTTGACACTAGTCATGCCCTGACAATTTATGCTGATTACAAATCTCTCTTGGCTCTCCTTCTCAGAAAGATGTTATGCCCTTATTTTTGCCCCCATGTATGAGCAGCACTGGTAACTATTGCCTTGAATTTATCATATTTGCTTTTCAGTTGGCATCACAGTCTTGTGGTCATTGGTTAAAAACTTGACCCTGGAGTCAGATTCAAACCACAGCCCTACTACTTAGTCTGTGATCCTGAGAAAATCGCCAATTTCTCTCAGTTGTTGCATCTATAAAGTGGGGACAGTAACAGCACCTAGCTCATAAGACTATTGCAAAGATGAAATGAAGTAAAGTGCTTAGAAGAACAAATAGCTCATGTTAGTTGCGTAATAGAATTATTCAAACTTGGGAGAGTTCACTGAATGTTAATTATAACTAACAACAAGCTACTAATTTGCACACTGTCCATTACAATCTCTAGTCCCTGACTTTAGTTTGATTCTTTAACAAATATTCATTAAGTGCCTACTATATGTCACATGCTAACTGTATTAAGGGTCATGGATACAGAGAAGAGTAAAGTACCGCTGTTCCTGCCCGCAGGAAACATTGTATGCCAGGTACTCAGCCATATAAATGGACACCTTCAATTTAATGTGCTAAGAATGCAGGGTTCATTATTAGCAGCCTAACAGAGAGGTCTGTGGATTAACCTGGCTATGCAAGGAAGAAAGAACAAGAGTTAGCCACCTGCAGAAAGCTGCAAGAGGATTTCTATGCAGAGAGAACATGTAAAAAGACACAAAGGTGGGAAATGACCATGTGGGTGAGAGAACCTATGAGCTACTTGTTGATGTTAGCATATATATATTAAGCTACGAAATGAAGCTGGAAATAAGTGTGAGGGTATGGACTTTATTCTGCAGGTCATGGGGTGGTCATTTTAGTGGGGAAATTGCAATGTGAAGGGTGGGTTCAAGAGGATGAGGGGTGCAGTTGGGATTGGAGCAGGGAGACTAGGTAGGAGACTATTGAGAGACAAGGGACCCAAACTAGGCCAGTCAAGACAGAATGGAGAGAAGGCATGAATTAGAGAAATATTGAGGAGGTGAGACTGAAGAACCTGAATGGAGATGGTGAGTGGGAGGGAAAGGAGTCTTGGATCATTAGCCTTTGCTGCCATAAATCCCGAATTCTCCTTTTAGAGAATAATTATCTTTCCATGTTTTCAGAAGGATCAATTAGACCATTAATTGTATAGGCTCCTAATGTCCAGTAGAGAAACTACCTGAGGAGTTGAAGCCAGTTCTGAGAAGTCAACTTAAACAAGACAGGTAAGAAATTATAGCACTTAGTGTCTCTGCATCTTGGTCTCCCAGTCTGTGAAAACTATGCTGGTTCCATTGGACTGACATAAGGATTAAATGACCCAAGCTTTAATAACAGTATCTACCATCAAACAAGCACTCAACATAGGTAAGCTGCAGTTAGTATTTTGTTGTGACTGTTACTCATTTTATAGTACAGCCTCATGAATCTGATGACTTGGATTCCAACACAAGCTCTATGCAAAATTGGAAAAAAGAATCACTAAACTTCATTAAGCCTCAGTTTCTAATCTGCAAAATAGGAACAATAATAGACAATAAAAAAGTACCTGTCTCATAGGCTTGTCTGCAGACTAAATGATGGAATGTATACCAGACACGTAGCACAGATCCTGGCACATAGTAAGAAGTCGAGAAATGTAAGCTACTGCTGTATTTCTTGTGGTATGCTAGGCATTTTTATGTAGGTGATATAATTTTATTTTTTCTGCATCCAATGCAGTAGGTGGTATGATCACCTTATAGATGAGGAGATTGAAGCATGGAGACGTTAAATGCTTTGTCCAAAGTCACATACAGCTGTAGCTAAGTTGATGCAATCTATTCCACCTAGGACAACTTGATTTGATATAAGGGAAACAGTAAAGGAGAATCAAAGATGATTTTAGTTTTGTTGTTTCCCCCAAAAACCATTTAAATAGAAAACTGAGTGAAGAACAACATTTAAATGGGAGTTGTGTACATTTGTGTGTGTGTGTGTGTGAAAGAGAGAGAGAAAAAGAGAGAGAGAGAGAGAGAGAGAGAGAGAGAGAGAGAGAGAGAGAGAGAATCCAAGACTTCAGTTTTGGATATGTTAAGTTTGAGATGTTTTACAGACATCTCTGTGGTATAGTAACTAAATAGTTGATTATACAACTCTGTCTTTAAAGAAGAGTCTGGAATGGAGATAGAAACCTGGCAACTGTCAGCATAAAGATAGTATATGAAGTTTTGTAAATGGTTGAGATTTCCCAGAGCAGGAAAGCATAGAAATAGAAGAGAAAAAGGCCTAGGGCTAAACCCAACGCATGTCAACATTTAGAAGTAAGGAGGGGAATAATTGCTGTAAAAGAGACTAGAAGGAATAGCCAGTGAGGAGAACCAGAAGGGCAAAGCAGTGTCAGGAGAGTGGACTTCTTGGGTCCATTTCACTTTTGCATGGCACTTCGGTGTCATGTGCCACCCTTTTGGCACTTTATATATCCTTGGAGGTTATTTCTTTTTCTTGTGTGTAGGTCACTCTGGTCTCTGAGGACTTGGAGTCTGTCTGTTCTCTAGAATTCCCCATACCAGGTACAGCACTTGGCCTTGAGGTGATGCTCCATAATGCTTGGCAATGATGATCTGTGCCCATTGCAGTTAGGGAGAAAAAAGATGGTGTTCAGGAAGAGAAAGCTGGTTTGGAAAAATGGAAAATTGGAAAGTGTATCAATCCCAGGTTGAAATGCTCATTGAACAGCAGAATGAAACCCCTTATCTGACCAGAGAGAAGCCTTTTTAAGAGTCATTTTAAGAGCACAAGTTGGTTGTAGCTCATAGGGCCTAGAAAAAGCCAGACAGATTAAAGCAAGAATGATGCAGAATCTAAGAATTTCACTCAGTCAGGGTGGAGAGGGGAGCTTTGACCAGAAACAGCAAGGGCTTATATCAGAAGCTGAATGAGTAAGGACAGAATGTTCCCAGAGCTGGGATGAGCTCCTGGTAGCTGCTGGGATGAAATAAAGAGGAAGGAACTGTGAAACCCTGGCTACAGGCTAACTCACAGTCATGGTATTGGTTGATTCTTGAAATTTCCTTCAGTGGTCTTTAGCATGAAGTGCTGATGTCCTGCTACAGGGGCCTAGGGTATGGGAGAGAAGTGTAGCCTTGGAATAGAAGGCCAAACTGTGATCATTCATTTATTCATATATTCATTCATATTTGATATGCAATTACTGTATGCCATGTCCTGGGAATATAGTGGTGCAAAAGACAAAAATTTCATGAAATTCATATTCTAGTGGGGGTGGTTTGTATGTATATAAGAACAATAACTAGAGAAAATTAGTGTCTGTTGGAGTTCAGAGAGGGGCTTAACACCAAATTCTGGACAGATTTAAGAAGTTTCATTTGAGCTGGCTGTTAAGAGAGGAAGAAGACTTTTTTTCAAGTTGAAAGCGGGTAGTGGTGAGATGGTGGTTATTGGATGGTAATGGTGGTGGAGAGGCAGTGATGGTGGTGGTGATGATGTTGATTTTGAATGGTGTGGGTGATGGTGGTAGTGGTGAAAATGATGATGGCAGTAGTGGTGAGGTGGCCATTGTGATGGTAGTAGTTATGGTAATCAGTGATAATGAAGTGTATTCCAGATTGAAGCCGTAGCATGTCCATAAGCAAAAAGTCAGGAAATATCTCACTAAGTCTAAAAAGTAAGAGAAGTTCACTTGGTAGGGAGGTAGCAAATAAGATGATAGGTTGGTTGGACCCAGATGTAAGGACCTCATGGGCCAAGATGGACCCATTTTCATTAAAGGTTTAAGTAGGTGATGGACTTGGTTAGCTTCAGTTTGTAGAAGAGAACTGGAAGCATTGTAGGGGGAGGGGGTGTGATATCTCTTGTCATAGTGGCCGCACTCATTTTTCTAATTGTCCAGGTAGACATCAAAAGAGAAGGAGTGTATGGAATATGCATAAATCTACTCCTTAAACCCAACATCCTAGAGAAGGGAAGAATTTCCCCCTTCAAGTAGGATAATATTGAAATCACTAAAGAAAGATATTTAGTCATCTCATTCATGTAATTGTTTTCATCTACTCACTATCATTAATTCCTTTACTGATTTAAAATATTTTTTATTGAATACTTGCAAAGTTCAGGGCCTTGGATAGGATGGTAAAAAAGAACTGTAAGTTACCTCATCAGTCTTCAAGGAGCTTACAATTTGGTGGCTACACAAGAGGAAGGATGATGGGGAACACACAGAACCGAGGGTTGGGATGCCTCCGTGGTATTCCTGGCTTTGTAGACTAGGACAGCCTTTTATCTTGTTCATGCCACACTGTCTTCCTAAGTCCTTACTGTGTTCATGTACTACGTAGGAGAACGCAAGGATCAATAAAATAGTTCTTGCCCTAAGGAGCAAGAAGTTTACCATCTAGGGAGGGAACTTCTCTATACTCAGCATTTGTATTCTTTATGTGTCTATGTATAGGTGGGTGCAGAGAGGTTAACCAGATGATTTTTAAGGTCCTTTACAGATTTAATATTTTATCACAAAAAAGATCTACTATTTATAGAGAACACTTGATTATACAGAAACCCAAATTTTATGCTAACTTTGCTAGATTATTAAAAGTTAATTATAGAAACAGCCCCTTTCTCCCAACCAGAGTAAGTTATCTAGAACCCTTGTAAAGGACTTATGGTGGATTTGTGAGGGTTGTGAGTCAGTTTTCAAACCTGAGTGCAGGGCATGGGACCATCCAAGGGAATTCAGGACCCTGAAGCGCGTGGCTGGGGACTTAGTCATGCTGGCTAATGTGGTTTGAGTGGCTGTGGGAACTTAAACTTTCTGACTTTATGTATGATCAAAAGCTCAACCCCCAAGTGTGTAGAAGTGACTTCTCTGACACAGCACATGTAACTTGGCTCCATCCTGATGTCTGTTTTTCATACTCTCAGAAGAAGAAATGTCCTAAACAATCCTCATGGGCCAACAGTTGAAAAAATATTTGTTTTGGTTTTGTTGAGCGCTTTCTCTACTAAAACGTGAACACTTTGAGGGGAAGGGAGATCCCCATTGTGTACATTTGATTCATTTATGCTTAACAAATCAGTTGTTTTAAGGAGAGACTCTATGTCCAAGAAGGCTATAGAAAGCTTTACTGCCCCTTTCCTTTCAAACAGGAAGTTGCATTTTGCCAAAAGTAAACAAATGTGAACCGGGAAGGTTTGTTTAGTTTCTAACGCTGACTTCAGGACCTGAGAATGGAGTCAGTGCTTGGCAAAAATGTGGGATCTCTCTGGGCCAAAATGTTCTCTGCTCAGGACCTGGCCTTTGCGCTCTGGTAAACATCCTCCTCTCACCAGCCCCCAGAAATTCACTGCCAAAGTCCCTCGGCAGCTCTGCTTACTTATCAGGAACATTCAAAAGCTGATGGCAACGTGGAAACAAACTTTCAATAGGACATAGCTTTCAGAAGTGTGGCCACTTTATGGAAGTGGACTGAGGTTTGGAAATCTCAGGGGATGTGAATGCAATTTGACATTTTAGCTGCTTAGGCAGGAGCTGGCCCCTCTGGGTGGAGAAGTTTCCAGGAGGGTGACTGTTACTACTCAGGTACCGTTGTAGTGCTAAGCACTTTATGGAACTGCTCTTACATAATCTTCACAGGCCTAGGAGGGAAGACACTATTATTATCTCCAATTTACAGATGAGGGAACGAAGGCTCAGGAGGGGTCAGAAATGACTCAAATTCACACAATTAGTCTAGTAATGGAGCCCTTTGGTTTATGACTTCTGGTTTGAAGATTTTAACTAGTTAAATCAATATCTGAACTTCAGGAAGTTACAAAATATGTAGGAAAGACCTACATGATTCAGGTAAAGAGCAATGTAAGACAATTTACGATTACTGGCCAAAGAACTGAATAAAGTAGCACTTAAAGTTTAGAATGAATACATTTCACATTGAACCTATTTTGTTCCAGGAAGAACTTAACGACAGCTGATAAAAACTCACATGGGGGAACGTGTTAACATGTAGAGACTGAACTCTGGAGTAGTCTGTGATGATTCTTAGACAAGGGCCTCTGATTTGCCCCCAAAGAATGAGTAGGAATTAGGTAACTGAGGAACGTTTCAGATTTGGGAAATCAGAATCAACTCCATCTTTAGGGGACTTGCATTAGAAACTACTTCATGAAAATATTTTTAGTACACATGGTGACCTTCCTTGGGCCTTGATATTGCACTCTCTGAACTCTTATATACTTGAGAGATATTTTGTCTATCTAAACATGAAAAAAAATTTGGCCTGTGACCCACCACTGAGTAACCCACCACTGAGAGGCCGTGGCAAAGCTAGCTGCTATGGGGCCAGAAATTCACCCTCCTCCCCACCTCCTCTTCCCATCCTGAGCCAATTCTCCCACAGCCTAATGGCACTAGTCTTGTCATGGTTCTGAAAATAGGTTATTGCTTAAATGCATTTCTCTACTGTACTTTACAGATATTATCATTAGTCCTCACAACTACTCTCTTATGGTAAATGAGAGTAGACCCATTTCACAGCTGAGAAAACTCAGACTGAGAGAGATTAAGAACTGTGCTCAAGGTCATAAAACTTCCTGATGGTGAAACCAACTAATTGATTGAAGGAAACAGGTCTGATTCCAAAGCCCGTGTTCTTTCCACTATACCACGTAGTCTCTTTAGAAAAGCATGAAGGCTTCCCAGTTTTTAGCTAGTATTCTGGATTTGCTTAAAACCCTTATGAGATGTTAATAGCTGTAAGTTCTGTGGTAGTATGGGAGACCTGAACACCTTGCTGCATTTTCTTTGATTCCATCTAACGGGGACACAGACCTCTGGCTTCCCTTGTAGAACCCCTCTTTTGAAGTGTCTCTGTTTTTTTCATTCAGAAGAAAAGATCAGCATCTCTCATGCAAGGCCTGGCTCTGTGCCCATCTCACTTTTGCAATGAGTTTAGCAACATCTGCTTTGCCCATTAAAGTGATTTTTCTCTTCCTGGCCCTGAGCCTGTATGCTTGCTGCAATTGATTACCAGCAATTTCCTTCCCAAACCAGAGGGTTCAGTGAACTCTAAATTGAATTGTTGCTCACTGGTCTCCTTTGGACCAATGCATGTGGCTTACGTGCAACATGGTCAAGCCCCTTAGTTCCCGATTCTATAGGAGGATGGTTCTGGTTAAACACAGGGGAGGACCTGGTGAGGGACATTTCCCATTTTTGCACCGAGTGGCCTAGGGCTGTGGTCATCTCTGAGTTTCTCAATTTCAAACCTCAGTGGGGGGAAGGAGGTGAAGTCACCTTGCTTACAGCAAGGCCATTGCAGTGTTCACACCCCCCTTTCTTTCAGTTGAAGCACTGATGGCCTCGGGTGTAGCTGACTGGAAGGTTTACTAAGAGACATCTGAGAAAAATTACCTCTAGCTCTAGAATAAAAAGTAAAGACTTCAGGATGAAGTGCATCACTGTACCCTTTTCAAGGCAACTATAGGTCCCTCTACATGGTTCAGGCAGCTTTTCTTAATAAAGCAAAGCCCCAAATGAAGAAAAGCCTGTGTCTCTGGCCTGCTGCTCTTGGATTTGTGACTACCAGTTATCCTTTCAGAAGTAGTCTGAATGTTACCCTCCAAAAAGCAGGGCTTGACTTCCGCAGCCTCACCACTGTTCTCGTGCTTTGGTCACCACACCTATCAGATCTTTTGCATTTGTCTGCTTACACAGAGTCCTCTTACGTAGGTTCTCCACCAGTGTGTGAGGTCCTCAGGGCTGGGGTCTTGTTCCTCACTTACACCCATACTCCCAATACTTAGCACAGGGAAGAACACATAGGAGGACCTCAGTGAAAGGATGATGCTGCTTGCCATGGGAAGTGATTTTAAATTAGTACTTTGTTCTGAGCTGTTCCTGAAATGTCTGTGTTCCCCCACAGCTGTGGTGGCTTTACAGAAGGACACAGAGGAATAGTTGGTTATTTAGAGAAGTGGAAATCAGGAGTCTTCTCAACCACGTTGTCCTAAAAAAATAAAAAAAAAATCAGAAGAACCCATTCCTTATTACTAACCAAACGGCTGCTGTTTATTGGAGCACTTAATTTAAAGTAGGTGTCTAAAGGAAAGATAAGACAACAAATAATGAAATTCAGTAATAGTGATAATTAATTGAAATCATTTGAGTGATTGCATTTTCCGTTTCTTTGAGAAGACGGTCCCCATTTACACCACGATTGCTGACAGAAAACCCACGTGTATCAGCAAGCACTTCTGAAGTGATTACTGCAGACTGGGCTGCTGATATCCTATTCTTGCAGATCTCTTTCACAAATATCCTTGGCATCGAGCTCGAGTCTCTTTGCTTTTATTTCTGGAAGAGATCTCGTTTATATTATTACCATAGTGAAAAGTATTATAAAGAGCATCGTATTCTAAAAAGTCTGGCTTGGTTTGAGGCTCTAAGGCCCATACCTTTTAACTAAGTAGATTCTAAGCTGAACCTCCTAAGCTTTAAGGAATTCCTAGGGTTCTTAGCTTCTAGAAAGACCTGAGGTCTTCGTTTAACCCCTGCACATTGGCAGGTGGCCCTGTAAACCTACTGAGGAAATGGGCTAGTGAACTTCAGGGGAAACTTAGCTGGGCCTCACATGAAGATATGTAGTTAGGGAAAAGACAGTTAGCAATTTGTTTTTTTCAAAGCTTTCAGAGTCTAACAGAGGAGAGGATAGGAAAATGTTCCAATTGCCTGCCCTTGCTTTTTACAATCCGTTTATCAGATGCAATTAAACCTCTTCCAGTCCCTTGCAGCAGAGAGGGAGGACCTCAGCCCGCCCGCCATGTCATAAAACAAGATGGGCTGTGCTTAGTCATGCTGTTTCAGTTCTGCTGCCAGTCGCACCAGTAGCTGGGATGTAGAACATGTCCTTCCCTTTTCCAGAGTTTCTGACTCAAGTTGAATGAGACTTTTCTAATAGAAAAGGATCACTCGGAGATCCAAATCATCCAGCCCACGCTTAGTCCAAAATTCCAGATTGAACAAATCATTAGGAATAGGAATGTGCTATAATTTATCCAGAGCTAACTAAAGCTCCTCCACCATTAAATCACCACCATTGCCACCTAGATGGCAGTTCATGTAAATGGATGCTTATCTTGTACCAAACATGGTGTAAGCACTTAACACACGCAATTTCATGTTATCCTCACACAGCTTCATGAGGTGGCTTTTATAATCCCTTTTTACAAATGAGGAAACTGAGGCTCTGAGAGTTCAAATTTTTTAGGTAACAAGTATTAAAATTTGTTGAGAGTATTGGGTACTGTGCTAAGTGCTGGGGATAGAGTGGTAAATGAAATAAGCACAGTCTTTTCTTTAGGAACTTTACAGTTAGCTAATAAGTATGGCATAGCCAAGACTAGAGCCTCTGTTGGCCCGATTCCAAAGCTTGCCTTAAATCCTACACACAATTCCTCATAATCTAATACATCCCTTGGGGACCTGCCTAGAAACTCAGCCTGGTCAGCATGGATATTGGATAGGTAGAAACTGAACTGAGTTTATCTTTCTAATGTTATACCATCTTGAACTGTAAGCTTACTTGGGCAAGGACCACATCTGTCTTCTGCAGGGCACACAATTGTCCTCCAGTAAATCTGTGTTGGATGAATGAGTACCAGCACTCACATTGGGTTTTGGTCTTCTGCCTGAGAATGGTCCCCCTAGGCTTACAGTGAAAGCACATTGCAACCCATGTACTGTGACAGGCCACAGAGGAAGTCTTTGAGCTCTTTATGTGTAGTGGGTTTAATTCTTCTTTTCTCTGAATTTTCACACGCCCTCACACTTCCTGCTCTTTCCTGGGCCTGGAAGCGGAAGTACTGAAATACTGAGACAAACTGTTCTTATGGTTTTTAGAGGCTGGCCGAAACCAGGAAGGACAAGAAATCAGAAAGCTGGCTCTCTCTGGGTTCTCTCAGTTTAGGAGACAAGGGCTAGGTCTTGGGACCCTTGGCCATATTTCTACTCCTTCTTTGAGCTGGTTAGGTTCAACAAAATCAGCCAAGAACTTGATCTTAGCTGCAGCGTCATTGTTCAATGACAGGTCCATTACTGTTCTTTTGACTGTTTTCCATCTGTAACTGAAAAGATACATCTTTAATGAGAGACAATGCTTATACTTATTTCCTGATTATAGACTTGTGTACACACTGATTTATTTATCCAACAAATATTTATCAAATACCTATTATAAGTCTTCCATGAAGAGTCCTCATACAGCTTACAATCCAATGAAGGAAGCAAAGTGAATAAAATAAATAAAATATGTACTATGTTAGAAGGTAAAATTGCTATGGAGGAAAATAACATAGAAAAGGGGGATGGGGCATGTTTGGTTGGGAGTACTGCAATTTTCAGTCCAGTTGAGAGGGAAGGCCTCAGAAAGAAAATAATATTTGAGTGAAGATCTGAAGTGGTTGGGAGAGAAAGCCTTGTGGATATAAGGGAAGTGGATTCTAAATCTGAGAAAACAGCAAATGCAAATATCCTGAGGCAGGAAGCTGCCCGGTGTGCCCTAGTAACAGCAAAGCTGCAAGTACCACTGGAACCCAATCGGCAATGTGGAGAGTAGAAGGAAATACAGTCAGTCAGAGAGGAAATGGGGTTAGATTACATAATGAGCCTTGAGAACAGGGAAGTCTTTTAGGTTGTTCTATGGGTAAGAAGGGGAGCCTCTGGAAGGTTTTATTTTTTTATTTTATTTATTTATTTATTTATTTATTTATTTATTTATTTATTTATTTATTTTCTGGAAGGTTTTAAGCAGAGGAGAGACATGGTGTGACAAAGTAATTCTGAGTTAGTTATTATATAATAGACGATATTTTTGTAGAAGCACTGACACTTCCTACTGAGTGGCCTATGCATGAGAACCAAAGGACAATGGATTTGAGATTTTATGGAACCTCCTGACCCTTCTTGACCAGGCATCACACCCACTTTAGTTGAGGCCAAGGAGACTCAGAGTTTGAGTGACTTTCTCAGGCCATTAACCATACAACTAGTAAGTGGAGAAGGTAGGCAGCATAGTTTTTGCATGCCTTCTGGCTGTGTGCCTTCTGGAGGCTCTAGGGGAAAATTTGTTTCCTTGCTTTTTCCGTGTCTACAAGCTGCCCACAGTTCTTGGCTTATGGCTTTCTTCTTCCACCTCCAAAATCAGAAACATCACCTCTCTATGACCCTTATTCTGTCATCAGTTTCTCTCTCTCTCTCTCTCTGACCTCAGCTAGAAAAAAGAAAAAGTGGTTCTCCACTTTTAAGGATTCATGTGATCAGGTTGGGCCCAGCCAGATGATCCAGGCTAATCTTAGCTTCAAGAGAGGAGCATGGTCAGGAGAAAAGATCAGGGTAAATGAAAGGAGTAGAAGACCGAAAGGATGATCCTTATTTTGGAAGAGAAAATAGGTGACTTCCTATCTTTACATTCACACATGCAAATCTAAGCATAGCAAAAAAAGTCAAGATGAAATATACCACATGATAATGATTCATTATATTTGATATATAATATTTTATTATATAATACATTTTGTATAATAATTGATACATGTAATAATAAGCATAATTAATATTATTAATATATATCAATCAGAGGAACAGGAGGCATATGGTTGTCTGGTTATCCTTGGATCTTTTATCCGTGTCTCCCATCTTTCATCAATTCCCAGGTCCTAGAGACAATGTCTGTAAAGTCATCACTTTGATCCCCCAAATTGAGCCTTTCATTATACCTCCCCTGGCAATCATAATGACCGGGCTGGGATGAATATAATCTCTACTTCCAGCCCATTTGCAGACTTAGTTTTCTCCAGGGCAGCTTCAACCATGTTTTAAACTTTCCATTGTTCCCACCCCATTTCCACTACCTTAAGTAAAATACTCTTAGTCTGCCTCTCAAGGCGGGGTACACGATAATCCCACCTAATCATCTCCATGCATTCTTCATCTCAGCTAGATAGACAGAGGGACTTTCTATTTTCATACCACATCTCAATCTCTGTACCATTGCTCCAGTGTTTCTCCTCTGGAATGTCTCCCATCCCCCGCTCCCTCCTTTTTTTGGGGGAGGGGTTCTTGAAATCCTACCCATCTTGCCCTGGCTTATCTCAAATCTCCATGAAGTCTTTCTTGACCTCGCCCAGCAGGCGTGACTTATCCCTCCTTTGAGCACCTTCTAAGGGGACTTTGTACCTTCTCTCTGGGGCTTATCCCATTTTACAGTTATTTGCGTGCTTGTCTTCTCTTTTCTACTAAATCATACTCTTTTTAGATCAGGGCCGAGGTCTCACTCTGCATTAAGTTCCCCATAGCATCAACACGCACTCAATGCCTTCTGAATGGTGGATGAGCTGAGCTGTCAGCAGGGCACAGGCAGTCAGCGCAGTGCTCTTTACACAATAGTTGCTGAATTCATCATTGTTGGGTAAATGAGGGAGCAAATGCCCATGGAGGGGTAATTCGAACCCCTTCTATTTCTATGGATCACAGGCATTTTTATTTTCATACTTATTATCTCAGTGATTCGGAAACATCAGTTCTTTGAGTTGTCTTCTCACAATCTTTGCTGCTTTTTTTTTTTTTTTTGATACCACATCCAATATTATGTATTTAAATTTTTTTTAAATTGACTCACTGTTTTGACCTAGCCTGTTCTAAGGCATAAAATACATGAAAATAGTGGGTCTGGTGTGATCTTTATACATTCAATAATTATAGAACAATTAAAGTAAAACATCTTCACTACACAATACTACAAAGACTGCACTTTGGAAAATACTACCTGAGACCCTGATAGATGAAAAGACTTGAACAAGGTCACTGAGCCATTCTGTCTCTTTTCACTGGGCCACATTGCCTCAAAACACAGGACCTCAAAATAGAATGCACAGAGTCCAGGACTGTCCACTCTGTCGGGGTAGGAACCAAGCCTGTCTCTCCCACCACCACAGGGCAGGCACTCTACAATTATTTGGAGAAGCAACGTAGAACATGCACACACACGAGCTTGCACACCCACATTTGAGTTTAAAGTTAGTGGCTGTCAGTGTTTTGGTTCACCCTTGACATTCCTCCTCGTGTTTTCTTCAGGCTTCATTTAATGGGGTGATGTTAGTTTTCCATCACCCCCAATCCCTGGCTTCACCTGTGAAACTTTACAAACTGCCACTGCAGCTGCTCCGCTGGGTCCAGCTGGCCCCTAGCTTGCTGCTTCCTCTGCCGCCTCCTTTGGGGCAGCTCCCTTGCTGCTGTGCCCACTCATATCTGCCACACAGTTGTGAGGCACTTCCTAATACACAGGGCATGAGAAATGCTTCGTAATTCTACCCAGGCCTTTTGATACTCGCTATGGCCAGTCACAAGAGCATCTGTCTCCAAGAGTCTCTGAAGTGTCTTCACAGAAGAAAACGATTGCTCTGAAGTGATACCACAGGCAGGAAATGGGGCCACGGCTGTGTCACTCCAGGGCAACAGAGCAGCTCCAAGTTCCCTTTGTTTTCCTTTCTCTCAGCCTCTGCCTTTCTCTCAAAAGGAAAGAGAACACTAAAATGATTTAATAACTTTGTTCACCATGCACTGTCACTTCACGTTAGATCTGGACTGGGGACAAAAGCTGGGACAAAAGCTGATACTTGTAAGATTGTAACAGAATTTCTTCAGTGGAGCGCTCTGTCTCTGACCTTCACTAAATAAGTATGTCCTTCTGACAGATTGTGGAAGAAGTTTGCCTGGCATAAGAGGTGAGAGCTAGCTATGACACTTCTTGCTTTCCCACCTCAAACACCAATGGAGAAGGGAAATGGCGAGGGGAGGCAAAGTGGGAAGCCATCGGCTGTAATAGGGCCAATATTTGTGAGTATCAAGATGAGAAAGAGTGGAGTTCAAATCCCAGTCTTGATGATGTTAGCTTGGGAGTGCTTGAGCAATTTACTTAACCTCTCTATGCTTCGGTTTTCTCACTTGTCAGAGGGGAAGTAATTCCTGTTTCTTGACATTGCTCCCAACATGGATAGATTGGAGGCAAAATATCTTATGACAGTTTACGGCACATAGTAGGTACTCTAAATATTAGTTCCCTTCTCCTTTCTGCTAAAAATTGCTGCATCGTGTGGAGCCAAATTATTCTGGCAACGTTCTCTCCTTCATTAACATTTGTGATGTCCTCAAATAGTATGAGCTACTGACACAAAGCAGACACATGTGAAGTGGCTTAAGAAGCTGTGGGTCGAAATGTGCTGCTTATAGAGCTTAAATTCTGTTGTAAAGTTTAAAAGGGGATTCTGAGCCCTAGATGGCACCCTGAGCTTGAAGGTCTTTGGTGTGGCTTTCAGCCTAGAGAGTCTGTAATTTGGTGGTAGTTTTTGATCTCACCTTCATGGACGGGTATTTATTGTCCGAATTAGGAAACTTTTGAGAGTGCAAAAGGGTGCTATTAAACATTACAACTGGACAGCAGGTGTAAATTAGGACTGTTTCAGGTAAGTGGGGTATAAGTTTATACTGATTAGGGTGCACACTCTGGGCCCCAATGTCTGTGCAAGTTATATGCCTCTTATGTACCTGGCTTCCTTGCATTTTTGAATCATGTCAAGTTCTTTCCCTCCTTGGCCAATGACTCATTATGTAGGTAAGCACCTTCTGGAAGGAAGGTTAAAATGCATGGCCCAGTGCACATGTAAAGAACATGTCTGATATACATAATGAGACAAACGAAAGGCAGAAGATAAGCCAACCCAGGATTCAGATAATCCTTCAGTTCCCCCTGCCCCCCCCCACCGCCACACTCCCTCCTGGGCAGGCAGGCCTGTAGCCTCCATGACAACCAGCGGTGGAAGGCAGCAACAGGCTGGGGAAAGGCCAACCAGCTAGGCTCCCAGAAAACCCAGGCCATTTGACATCTGTTCATTGTCGCAGTGGCTGGCTCTGATGTTCCATACTCATGAGGATAACAATTTAAGGGAGAACTTTCATCACTGTGGCCCTCCGGTACCAAGTGAGCCTCTCAGACGTCTCTAAGAGCCCGGCTGCTGCAGCAGCCAGTGTCAGTTTTCCAGGATGCATTGCTGTAATGAGGTACAGAGGCCTGGAAGGCAGGCACAGAAGCCCAGACTGTGAGCTGGAAAGAGCCCTCAGAGATGCTGGGAAGTGACGAGGAAGGGACTCTTGGCTTCTAATTAGGATATCTGGGATTTCTTTTCTGCTACAGACAAATTTCAGTGTCCTCACCCAGAAATTGAGGATAACCTACCTATTGTGTCCATTATCCAGGGTCATTGAGGAGATAAAGTGAGATAATGGACGTGGAAGTAGCGTATAAACTACAGATTCCTATACAAAGGTCAGGTGGCATCCTAATTGGAGGTCCTCAATTCCAACCTCTGAATCTGCAGGTGAAAATTTAGGGTCCAGGGAGGTCAAGAGTCTGGCTCAGTGTAGACAAGTTCTTTTACAGAGAGGGGTATCAATGGTATACGTGTGATGAGGAAGGGTTTGGCGGAGAAGGTAAAACTGAAGAACAATAGAAAACCAGGGACACATAGAGGAGGCACAAACATTTTCAAGGAACTTAATTTAAATCTGTGTTAGATGGACATGAAAAAAAAATCATGATTCTGTGATTCTTTTTTTCAGGCAGAAGGATCGTTCACATCTTTTATTTTTCATCGTCAACACTGACTGGAGTTGATTTCCTCTGAACTTTTTCATCCTGGGGCTTTGAGGCTACAGCTGATTTTACCAATAATCCAGCTACGTCATTCTCTTATTGAACATGCTTCTTTGGCCTGATTGCCCCACTCTGACACTAACGTAGGTGAGGAGGGTCTGGTCAGGTAGGAAAAGAATATGAGGGCCAGAGAGCATCTATCTTAAGAAGGAGAAAGTTGAGGCAGCCTAGCAGAGCTATTAAGAGCACAGACTCTGGAGCCAGACTGCCTGGGGAAGAGTTTCACTTTTGCTATTCACCAGCTGTGCCATCCTAGGCAAGTTTCCTAAACTTTCTGTGCCTGAGTTTTCTCAACTATAGAATGAAGATAGCAACACCCACATTCCAGGGTTGATGTAAGGCTGAAACAAGTTAATGCATTTAAAATGCTTAAAAAGGCACCTGGCACATATTCAATGCTATTTACTTATTTATTAAACAAAAATGAAATAAATAGTGTGTAAAAGATGGACATGGGTGAGAGGCGGTGAAGTGCAGTAGAAAGAACAGGGTCTTTGTCATCAGATGGACTTACATTTGAATCCTAATTCCACAACTTTTTCCTATCCATATTTATATTTTCTAATTATAAAAGGCATATGTGCTTATAGTAGAAAATTTAGAAAATACAGAAAGCCAGCAGGAAGGAACTAAAGACAACCCTAATTCTACCACATGGAGATGGTCACCACACAAGTATTGTTGGCAATGATATTTGCGCTGCAGTTGAGTGCTGATGCTGGTGCCTTGGTTTTTATTATTCTTTTTCTGTTTGCGTATTCCTCATGGAGAGATCCAGGGACCACTTGAGGGCAAGGAACTGTGAATACCTAGTTAATAAAATATTCTTGACAATGATGAGACCCTTACTATGTAACTCAGAACCCTTAATCTATATACTTCTTATAGTTCTCTGTTCCTGACTTTTAGGAGCTCAGTTTTCCAGCAATACAGCATGCCAAGCATTTAGATTGAAACTCATAAATTTCTTCTTCCAACTTCCCTGCTGTAATTACTTGGCTGCCCACAGTATTATTGCCTATTGCCAAGTGTGGTCGGTGAGTGACAGGTAGATTATTTGTGCCTGATGTGGGTCACACTTTTGCTGGGTCTGAGCGTTTTTGTTTAATGCTCCATGAGAAGGCCATAGATGGGTAGCCGAGTAGGAGTAATAGGAGAAATCTACTGGGTGATGATTTGGCAGCTCAAGGAAAGTTGTAAATTAGACTGTCAGAAGGGAACTTTCTGGCAAACTCAGTGAACAAACATAAGGTGCGAGGTGGCCAGAACTCATAATAAGCTAACTTTCTCTCTCACTGGTGGTTTCCTCTTGTTGGTCTTCGGTGAAGTGGTTAGACGTGTTAACTATCACCCAAACAGAATCTGAACTGCTTTGGGGTTGGGGAGGCAGTGGTGGCCAATAGTGGTAAAGAGGAGGGGTACAACGTACAGATCCACAGTCAGAGCAGTGTGCCGTGGGTGTGGATATTAGTTGATGGCATAACCAAATCTATTCCTGATAACTATCCATGAGTAACGGCAGACAAACTGTTTCCCTGTCCTTTTAGTGACTTCAGTTGGACAGTCCCCAACAACCCACTCTCTTTGCTTTTAAAGTCAGAGGAGGGGCATGCCTATAATGTAAAATCATGACATTAATAGTATAGAAATTTTAGGAAGGCTTGTCTGTCTTGTCTCCCTTTTAGTGGACAAAATAGACCTTGATATGTATGGTCAATGCACTTGTACAAGTTAACTTCCTGGTTGGAACCATCTTCTTTTGTCAGTATAACAGCAATTCATACTGATGATGAACCTAGAAACGGGTCTATCTTTCCCACTAAAGCCTGTGTTGACATGGCCAGTACCTACTTTAATTAGGGTGACCAAACATTCTGGTTTGTCCAGAGCAGTCATAGTTTATTATGCCTTTGGTCCCAACCAATAAATTTGCATAAACCCTACTTCATTCTCAAAAGTATTCCATTTAGGATAATAAGTTATATCGACTCCAACACGAATGAAATCAGAGGGAAGACTTCCAACACACACACCTACTTCTCTTTTCATATTGCTGCTTTGATCAGAGAAATTTTCAATGTTTCTGTTTACAAGACTCTTGGCCCTAGAGTTATAATCTGACTTTTTTCATTTCTCCAGCAATATTCCTCCACAGCCAGGGAGCACTGCCTCTTAGCATACTGTTTTTCAAAGTTTTTTTAGCAGCAGAATCTATTTTTTTCAGATGGGAAGTCAGACAGAGGCTCCAATATTTAAAACAGATAATGTAGAGATTTCCGTGTTGAAGTGGGGTTGGGGAGCTCAGATACGCACACATTTGGCCTCTTTCTTTCTGGTGTGGCTCTCTACTAAATCTTATGGCTTTGTGAAGCATAGATTAAAATCCACTGCCAGAGCATGTGCTACCATCAATTTAAATTGTTGCCACTTTATAGACTGAATACTCTTGTTCCCCAGTAAATTTAGGTTAGTAATATGGTATTTATTTAAGCTTGGCACAGGTTAATAGTGACCAGTTTCTTAAAAAATATTACCCAGGGTTCAGTCTCAATTCTAGGTAAGGCTACTCCTGTGGCCTTGTTTTTTCAAACCACTCATATCTTGACTGCTAGCTTTGTTGTCCTCCCACGGAACATAGCTGAGGAATGACCATACCAACCACAGGTCACCTGGACCCTGATTGTGGTAATTCCCTGATCTCACCTGTCCCTTTAGTCCCTTCTAGATTTATGGCTCCTCCTCTGTAACTTTATCCTTTGTCTGTGATTTGAAATGCTATTCCCACAGACTTATTTTCTCTTTATCCTCTCAAATCTTGAGCAAACCATCTGGGTCCTCTCTTTCGTGGAATTCCCAGTCTATTTTAAAGTTTCTTATGTCTTTGGAAACACCCCCACAGAAACTACCATACACATCAATGCATTAAAATCCTTCATTCACTAAATCTTATGAGTCTCTCCCAGTTTTATCAGCTCCATTATTTTAGACATCCTAGCCAAATACAAACTTTCATCAGAAATAACCACATATGTACTATTCTACACCCATATTTCAGCTGCAGTCGACTCACCAGCCTGATGACCCCCATTAATTCTCAACGATTCTGGGTTATTTTTCTTGGCACAGACAGAAAAACATTGAGGCTAGAATTCAATAGTAACCTGGTCTCTCTAGGATGTCATTAAGAGGGTTTAGTTACTGAAACACTAACGGATATTGTCATAATGCAGCAGTTTCACCCAAAATGGCCTCATGCCCAAGACCACTGTGACAGTCACATTTTACAGCTCTAGTGCCCTTGGGGTAAGAGGTGAGGTGAAAGGCCCAATCAGGAATGGATGCCTTTATTAATTAATTAATTAATTAATTTATTTATGTTTATTAAAAATATTGGGAATGAAGTGAGATTTCTTGACAGCTAATTTGAGGTATTAATAATCATTTCTAGATGTCCAGAAATATTCAAACGACGGTTTTCTTCATTCAGCGATTACTTGCTCAGGACATTTATGGAAAAAGAGTCATTTATACTTTGAAGAAAGTATGCATTCATATGTATTGTACATTGCATGCAGCAAGTTGGCTTGAATTTTATAAAAAGAATAATTTTCATACAATTAATAAATTTGTGCCACACAATTCCTCAGACTGAAACTTGCACACTTATAAGAAGGAAAAATCAAATATTTTCAACTTAAACCATAGAAAAGAGTTTCTCAACCTTGGCAATACTGACATTTTGGGCCAGATGATTCTTTGTTGCTGAGGGCTGTTCTGTGCATTGTAGGGTTTAGCAGCAGCCCTGCCTTCTACTCACCTGATGCCAGTAATACCTTCTTTCCCCCCACCCAGTTGTGACAACTAAAAATGTTTCCAGATATTGCAGAGACATTTGACAATATGCCCCCACTGCGAATCACTGCCTTAAAAAGATGAGAAAAGATGCAAGAGAAAGAATTGGAGATGGAATATTGTATGATACTGCAGTGACTTCAGCTCCTGTCCCCATCTATCAGTAACACATGATGATCATGTGTTGACTCACTTGCTAAATGGGACAATATGAAATCATGAAAGTTCCTCCAACTGACCCTGGGACCTCACCTCAGTTTCTCTTTTTATGAAGTTACTCCATATGGGAAGCAGGCAGAGTTTAAAATACTAAGTAGCTGGTATTATTTTTCTTTGGGTAAAACTAATAATTCAGGAATGTGCTTATATCAGTTGGCTGTTGCTACTTAACAATCCAGTCCAGAGGTTGGTGGCTTAAAAAGACATTTATTATAGCTCACACATTGGATTGGCTGGGGTTCAGCTGGAACTGACAAGGCAGCACTAGGCTGAACTTGATGGGGCATCTCTGCTTCTCAATGTAAGTTTGTGGGTCATCTGGGGCTGTGGCAACTGGCCGTGCTCTTCTCCATGTCCGTCTTGTTGTCTTCCTGGGACCAGGAGGCTTCTCAGGATATGCTCATCTCACGGTGATGACGGAGGTACAAGATGACGAACAGAAACACATGAGGACTCTTAGGCCGAGGCTGGGAAAAAGTACTTCATTACTTCTGCTTCGTTCTATAGACTAATGCAAATCATGTAGCTGAACCTGAAATCAATGGGAGGGAAGATATACTCTGCCCCGTTAGTGGGAAGAACATGGAAAAACTCGTATAGATACAGGGAGGAGTGAAGAATTGGGTCCATGACACAATGTATTACAGCTCTTATTTTTAGAGTAATAGTTTTGCTTTTATAGAATTTCAGGACTCAGCTCCTTTATTTTGCTGGACACCTCTATAATGAGAGAATATAATCACAGGACCATTTCAAGAATGGAATCATCTGGTGGGGAAGAGTGAGCCAAACAAACTATCTGAAAATTTATTTGAACTTCAATTAGCTCAGTCTTGCATGAATTAAATAGCATTATATTTCTGTGGTTTTAGAAAATGGAAAAAGTTGGATTTGCTTGACATATGGCAGAGAGGAAAGGTATTTTAAAAAATGTTTGTGAGATTAAGATGCAGAAACACCAATTTAAAAAAATTGGCAGATTGCAGATGTGTTGGCCAGAGGAATGTTGAGTGAAAATCTCTGGAATGTTTTAGCAACCTTTGAAATTTATTGCCAGGAAATGTGTGCTGCTTGCCTTCTCCGCATCTTTTCAAAAGATCTCTTGTAAATCCAGTCAAGTCTAGCCCAGGTAGGGAGGTTTGGAAACAGTGATAAGTGAAAGGTGTTTTCTGCAGCTGTGCCTCAGCTCCAGCCTGACCAAACACCGTTAATATGTAACCCGAACCTGACCACTTCTTTTATGTTTACATTTGGTTTCAGTATTATTTTTAATTGGTGAAAGAGCAGTTCAAAGTCATCTTTTTTTCTTGGCACTTACCCATAATCTCTCAAGGCTCAGTAGCAGAATGGCGGTAAGTCATATCAGGGGGATTTGAATCTGGTGAAATTAAAAATCATTTACTTTATTACACACGTGACTGTACTGAGGATGGATGAGTAACTATGTAAAAATAAGACATTATATCAGAAATAGTATTTAATTGTTTTTGCTGATACCCTAGATTTAAAGGATGATCTTCATGCTTGGCACAATTCATCAAAAATGGGTGAATTAATAGGTGTTTACTACACACCTATTAGAAAAGCTGAAACAAAACAAAATAAAACAAAACCAAAATGCTGACACTGACAAGTTCTGGAGAGGATACAGAGCAATGAGAACTCTCAAATGTTGCTATTAAGAATGCCAAATGGTTTGGCCACTTTGGAAAAGTTTTGCAATTTCTTAGTAAGTTAAGCACATGCTTCCCACAGAACTCAGGAATCCCACCCCTAGATAGTTACCCATGAAAAATTAAAACTACTTTCATACTAAAACCTTCACGTGAATGTTTATAGTTGCTTTACTTATAATTACAAAAATGTCCTTTATTGGTGAATGGGTTAACAAATTGTGGTTCATCCCTACAATGAAGAGTTACTCAATAATAAAAAGAATCACACTGCTGATATATGTAATAACACGGTTAAATCTCAAATGCATTATGTTAATGAAAGAGGCCAGACTCAAAATGTTATAAATTGTATGATTCTATTTATATGACATTCTGGAAAAGGCATACCTATGACAAAGAACAGATGAGTCGTTGCCAGGGGTCGCGGTAGTGGCTATCTACAAAGGGACATGTGGGAAATTTTGAGGGTGATGGAACTGTTCCATATCTTGATTGTGGTAGTGATTACATGACTGTGTACACATGTCCAAACTCATAGAACCATGCCCTAAAAAAGATGAACTTGCACCCCAACAAACCTGACTTCTAAAAAAGTGTGTGCTGTATTATCCCTCAGAATTTCCTAGTTTTATATTTGTCAGTGTAACATATATGTTGGGGTGGCTACCCAACTCATACTTGCTTTGTTGCTATTGGAATGGCCTCCTGGCCCCTAGTCCCTGCTGAACGGGTGGGCTTAGGTTAGGCTTCTTCCAGGTGATTCCACACCCTGACCCAACTCGATAGGACCAAGGGTGGACATCTACCCCGAATTAAAACAGAAACATGCTATCTTTGAGACTTTGCTCTAAGAGACATGGAAACCACAGTCCAGAGGGTGTAGATTTTGGCTTGCAGATATGTTTAGTTTGGCCTACACAGTGTTTAAAGAAATTGAATTAATGGCCAACATTAAAAAATGGGAGATTTCACATAAAAATCCAGATTTCCGGCTTCTCTTTAAGAAATGGGAGTTTCTGGTAAAATGGACCCAAATTCCCGCCTGGAGACAATGGCCAGAGCAGAGATCCCTTGCCCCCCATACCAGCATGCCCTCTTCATCTGCATGGCTCCTGTCAGTCCCTGGGCAGGCCAACCAGTGGAAATAGGAAATATGTCTTGTGCCTTCTTTTTCTATTGAAAGATCATGTTTTATGAAAAACGAGAAAATACCATATTCCTTTGTGAAAGTAACAATAATTCTAGTGGCTTATAATAAGGAAACCAAATGTATCTGTACTGAAAGAACACAAATGAAGATTCCTTTCTGAAACAAACATGGTTCTCTACACTCATTTGTGTTACCTGCCTAGCCTCTGTATGCATTTGAGTTTGCACCATTCTTCCAGTCAAATTTTTGAGTACTGGGGTGCTAAGTTTGCAAAGTTAAAGCTCAGTGGGCAGCATGAGACCAATATCCGTAGGCCAACTGGTGTCACTAGGGAGGAGAAACTGAGAGCCTTACAAAAAAAGCAAGTCTGCAGACATTTAAAAAAAAGTGTGTGTGTGTGCACGTGTGTGTGAGATAGATAGATAGATAGATAGATAGATAGATAGATAGATAGATAGACAGCAAATAGATAGACAGACAGACAGATAGATAGATATTGGAAAGGGGGCAGATGTCCAGAGAATCCAAGTGAATTTCCTTCAATTATTTACAGTGAGGAAGTTAAGATTATAACCCAAGTCCCCCAGTCAGTGCTTCTCAAACTTGAAAGTGTACATGAATCCTTTTGGAGCTTGTGAAAATGCCCATTCTTGTTCTGTAGGTCTGGAGTGAGACCTAAGATTCTGCATTTCTAACAAATCCCAGACGATGTCCCTGTTGCTGATCAGTGGACCACATTTTGAGCAGCAAGGCTCCAAACTATACCATCAACTGTCACACAAAGAAACAGTAACAATTTACCAGCCTAAACTTTGTTTTGTAACCATCTGCTCGCCATTGGAGAGGTACTTGGTAACATCAGTTTTTTGCCACTTACCAAAGAATATCACTTCTCTTGAACAAGGGACTCTTTAAAAGGTAGTGGAGGCTGGCGCTCTGGGAAGCAAGAATGATTCTGTGATTCACTGGCTGGCATCTTCAGAGAAGCCACCTGGGTGAGCAGCCCAGCTAAGTGACAAAGTAATTTATAGTCACTATCATCATTTCATTACCGGTTTAGCTGATATGCCGGGCAACTCAAAGAAGCCTCTCCACAACCTACAGCTCCCTCATGGTTGAAAATACTCCAACGAGGAACATGGCAGCTGTGGTAAAAGAGAAATTGTGCTTCTTTTTCATGACCCGTGATATTACTCGGGCGTCTACCATTTCAGGTTTTAATATGATAATTTTTTCATGTAAAGAAAGAAGATTCTCCTTTCAATTACCTCCTTCCACGTATGGGCCATGGTGATGTCTGTGTAAAACTTATGGGCTTTTGTTTGAAAGGAATATGTTCTTTCATCCCTCCCTGCTCCCCCAGATAATTAGCAGTCTATAGAAACTGTCCAAAATAAATATAATGCGGGCCACATATGTAATTTAAAAATTTATAGCAGCCACATTGAAAAAGAGAAAACGAATCAAAGGAAACTACTTTTAGTACTGCATTTTATTTAATCCAATATTTCTAAAATACTTTTTCAATGTGTAATTAATACAAACATTATTAGTAAGAAATTTTGCCTTTTTTAGGTACTATAATATCTTTGAAATTTGGTATATGTCACACTTCAAATGGAATTCTAAATATTCATTAAGAAACCCTGAATCCATTTTTAGACTGTGTGAAAGTTATAGGTGAAAAAGCAGTTTCACCTACCCAAGTTATTCCAAACATATTTAGTTTTTTCCTAATAACTGAATTGAGTATCAGTTTTTAAATTACAATGTCAATTATAGAATGAAATAATACTTAAAAATCAGCTCTTTGGTCACAGTGGCCACATTTCAAGGGCTTGATAGCCACATGTGGCTAACAGCTATGCTGTATTGGACAGGGCAGGGCTAACCTCTCAGGTAAGGGCAGAAGTACTATGCCCACCCCTCCACGGGCAGTGTAGCTGTGTTCTTTGTTGATGGAGTTGCCTCAGAGCTGCCAAACCTTGTGAGTGTGGCGCGAGGGCCTCCCTCTGTCAATACACATTATTTGCCCTGTACTCTTCAGAGTACTGCTGCTTATGGCCCATCTGTTTCTCAGAATGACCCACATTCCCTAGAGGGTCCTTGCAGAGATCCAAACTGGGCGCCATTAGACTAAAACAGCGTTCATCCTTCCATTACTCCACTTATCCATTCAACAAATATTTATAAAACAAGTTTCTATGCCCAGCCCTGTTAATCTCCAGGGACCGCTTCAGCCATGAGAAAGGACAACACGGTCACTGCCCTCATGAAACGTAATGTCTAGAAGTGGCAGACATTAAAAGGGATCACACAAATAATGAGTTAATAGCAATATGATATCCATGGAAAAAAGCAGAGGTCTTTGTGAGATTAGGGAACCTAATCTAGTTTGGAGGTTCAGTAAATCTTCCTTAAGAAAACGACATTTCCGTTGGGACCTGTGAGGGTTAGACCGTGAAGAGATGGGAGAGGGGCCTATTCTTGGCAGAGGAGATAACGTGCTCAAAAAATTGGCAGAAGGTCAGGGTGGCTGGAGTGTGGTGAGCCAGGAAGGACAGAGAGATGAATAAGAGCCAGATCTAAAGTGCTTGGAAGCCCTCGAGAAGCAACTTAGTCTTTGTCCTAAGAACAACTAGAAGGTCACCGAAGGATTTTAAGAATGACATGTACAGATTTGGGTCCCCCTTTTGGGTTTTACAGGATGGCACGCAGCTGCAGATCTTCCTGGGGATTGTCACCTGAAATTCAGCCCCACTTGAAAATGACTGTGGAAGCAAAATGATACCCTCATTTAATTGTCCTGTTCACTGGCAATGGGCCCTAGAACTCTCTGAGGAAGAAATAGCCAAAAAATACAGTAAGGAGAAAGGCAGTCTGTGAGCTCTGAAGGAATGAAATAACAAAACAAAATGAAACAAAAAAACCACAACAAACAAAACCCTGGGTATTCCAAGTCAAATTTAAATCGAATTTGCAAGGGCTAAGACTCATTATATTATCAGTAGTGGTACTGATTATGATGACCACGGCTGTAATTTATTAAGGTCTCATTGTTTGCCAGTAGTACATAAATACATACATACATACACACACATATATATGTATATATATATATATATATACATATATATATAAAATCATCATAAACATATATACAAGTATATATACACATATGAAATATATATATATATTATTTCTAATCCACAAAAAAACTGCCTGCAAGATAGATATTATTATTTCTATTTCATTTGATACACAAGGAAAGGGAGTTTTACAAAGTTTAAGCAACTTATTCAGAGGAAAGTGGCTAGTGAGGTAGAGGCAGGACTGGAACACATGTCTGTCTGACCTCAAAGCCCTAATGTGTCTACATCATCGCGCTGCCTCCGGTAGGTAGTGGCCAGGGAAGCCTTGACTTGAACATCTGAGAAACAATATGCAGGGGCTGACATAGAAATGACACTGATCACGTCTGTGACCAGCCAAGGATCAGGAGTTAGTTTTTAGATATTTGATGTTTACTGAGAGTTTGGATGGCCTCAGCCTCAAAATGTTCTTTGTAGCATGTGTTTTTTCCAAAAGTTGTGTATGTAGTTCTGTTTTTTCTCCTTCCCTGTAAGTTTTTAACCTTTTCTTTTCCCCTCTTACTGTTCCACAGGTCAGTCTGCTTTTGCTGACTTGAGCCGGGCTCCCTTTCTGTAGCATGAGCAGTAGCTCAGCCATCTCAGTACAGAGACAGGCACGGCTTCCTTCCTCTGCTACTGTGATCTGTGTAGGCAGCGTCTCCTGACACAGGGTAGATCCATGTTCTAGGCTTAAGGCACAACAGACAGAGCTGACAGAGGGCTGAAGTAGTGGCCTTTAAGCACAAGGAGCTGTGCCTTTGTGCCACACCCCCCAGCCAGGGATACAGAGAGTTTGGACTTTTCAATCCATTCATCTTTTCACATTGTTCTCAAAGGTGGGAGGTGTCCACTATATCCCCAGAAAAGGAAACTAGCTGACTTGATCCAGCAGTTAAGGATGGGAATAAAAAAGGCTTGTTCAAAGCTCATTTATTCCACAAAACATTATTGAGCATCAAATATGGGCCAGGAATGGATCTAGGTGCTGGGATACAGCAACAAATTGAACTGATGAAAAACAAACAAGCAAATAAGAGAGTTGATTTTAAAGGTTCTCACCACAAAAAAGAAATGGTATTAATGCGCTGTGATGGAGGTGTTAGGTAACACCCTGGTAGTAATTTTGCAATATATGTAAGTGTATCAGATCAGCACGGTGTACACCTGACACTTACAATGTTCTAAATCAATTATATCTCAATTACGTTGGGGAAAAAACTCAAACAAGCAAGCAAATAAACCACCACAACCACAACCACAACAAAAAACCTTCATATAAAGGGAGCTTTTTTATTCTCATAAAGCAAGACAGACAAGAAACAAAATAAGATGTAAAATACATATTATGTTTGATGATAGCAAAAAATAAAACAGGAAAATGAGAGAGTTTAGGGCAGTTGGGGAAGGCCTTGTCAAGAGGATGGCTTTTGAGCAGAAACTTGAAGGAAGCGAGGGGACAAACGCTGAGGACATCTGGAGAGAGCATTTCAGGCAGAGGAAATAGTAAGTGAGGCAGCAATGTGTCTAGGGGGTTCAAGGAACAGCGAAAAGGCCAGTGTAGCTGGAGCTAGTCTGTGGAGCAGGAGATGGGGCCCAGAAGTATGGAAAACAGACTGTGGAAGCACAGGGATGAAAGTAGGAAGAATGATCAGGCCACTGGTGAATGACGGTGAATCTCAGACAAGGTGCGCAGGGGAGGTGGTGAGAAGTGGTTGAATTCTACATATATTTTGAGGAAGAATCAAATGGATTTGCTGATGGATGTGTCCAACGATAAATATATTATTTGAAGTCATTTTTTTTCTCCCTACTTAAAATGATTTTAGCTACTTTTAGGCCTAGATGGGAAGCTACCTAGGTTATTTATTACCTTTAGTTAGATACTTCTTATATTTCTTTAAACAATGTTCTAATTTTGGAAATTATACAAGTAAACCATTATTTTATTCTTCTTATAAAAAAAATCATATAGTATAAATTGAACAGTCTACTGTATCATAGTTCTTCTCTCCCAAGAGATAATCCCTATCATGTTTGACTTTTTCTATGCATTTACATGTACACACTTTATAGTTTTATTCTTTTATGGATGTGAGATCATATTGTTTACATTGTTTTCTACTTAAAATGCCTTGAAGATCTTCCCATATCAGTATAGAGAAGTCTACTTCATTCTTTTAAATAGCTTAGGGAGTCCTCTAGAAATATCTCTGATTCATTTCACTGTCCTCTCCTAATCATTGTCTAAATTAGGGGACCAAACACAGGTATTCACACACATGCCCAAGGCAGGGTCTCTACTTCCACAAAATATCCATAAAATTACATTTTAAAGTTGAGAGAAAGAGCCCAGCAGGCATAGCTGGGCTATGAAATTTCTTCCTTGTTCTTGGAGGGGATCAGAGTTGCCTTGCATCATTTAAGTTGGAAAGTACTTTTGCTGTGGAAAACTCTTGGGGCATTTTTGTGCCCCTGGTTTCCCAACACCTCACTCCCTTGCATGCATGGCTAGAGAAAATGAAAGAGCCCAGGGCAGGAGGCTAACCTGGCATTATATGGTAAGCAGACTTCCCAAACCAAATGAAAGCATCTGACAGCAACAAGAATAAATGATGTTAATGGCTGAAAAGAATTCTCAGTATATGTATGCTTCCCCCCCCATTAGTACAATGTTGTATTTTGTTATTTGTTATAATTCCACAGATAATAAATAAACATTGTAGGAAAATTAGAAAAAAAAATACAGAAAAAGATTAAGTAATGACCAGCAAGCTCCCACCTAAACATGCTGTTTTGCGGTTTACAAGACGACTGGAAATTGCATTGTCTGTGACATATCTGGCTTACAGGGTCACCATAGTACAAACCACTAACTTCGCTTGGTTCTTCTGCCTGTGTGCAAGAATATGTCATGAGGAGATGGGAGGGAACACAAACACATCCTATTGGAAACCAACCCCAAGAGTCTGCTTTTTTATGCTAAGGCCTCATCATATAGAAAGCAATGTTTTAAAACTAGAGGGTATTGAATTAGTTGACCATGTTTTCCAGTGGCTGGGACAATGCTTGAAATTCAGCAGCTGCCTGTCACTCAGCTCTTCTTGCCCTCCATAGGGCAACTGGAACAAATCATGCCTTCCTCTGGTGTTTGTCCACCTGTTTTATATGAATGGCAGGGACCTAGTCCATCAGCTCTTAAATACCTGCACCCATGGAGGGCAACAGAGAATGGAAATAGAAGAAGGGTCTGTCCAGCTGGGTGGGTACCTCTAGGACAGGAGACAAAGCCAGCTGAGTAGGAGGAGCTGGCCACAAGTTACATTGGGACTCTGTGCTTCCTAGCACAGCTGGATTGGGTGTTTATCTTGATACCATGTGCCAGTCTACTAGGCTCTGATATAATGGCTGGGAACGCTGGTCTGGAATAAAGAGAGAAGCACTCATGTATGTGGTGTCCACAGGGTGATGAATACATGAGCTGTTCTACCTGATGAATGGAATTTATTCCTTTAGTCTCTTACCTTTAGTGCAAATAATTAGGCTTACTATTGCTTTTTACATGGCAAAAAGTCTTTTGTTTCTATTGTTATGATCAGTAATATTTTTTAAACAGAGGAATGGTACTATAATAAGATGGGGTTTTAAAGAGATATTGGACAGAGTCCTTTTCCTTAAAAAACCCCCATAATCCAGTGATAGGGACATAATGTGAGAGAAATAGTATTACCAGGGAGCAAGTGGTAAGTACTGTGTGAATAGAACACAAGATAAATGCTAACGGTGGACAGAGGAAAGAGACACTGCCATAGTCTAAAGTGGACATGAGATAAAAGCTTCATGGAACAGGTAGGCTTGGGTTTGGGACTTAAAGGAAATCTAGGGATTAGAGAAATGGAGATGAGAGTTGGGAGGGAATGCTAGGCAGAGGAGATGGCTCAGGGAAAGGCTCTGGGGTCAAAGGAAGATGTGCTTGAAGTTAAGCGGGTAAATATTTGAAAGGAAGAATCAAACAGCAAGTTTGTGTGGGGGAAAAAGGAGGAAAGGCAAGAGACATTTCAAGGTTGTGAAGAGAGATTATTGGACAAATGATACCATTGATTGCAGTGGGGATTTCTGGAAGGATGATTATAGTTTTGGGGAAATGATGACTTCAAGACTTGCTAAATCTAAGGGTAAGAATACATGTGAAGGGGATTGTCTAGTTCAAAAGGGCAGTCAGAGCTGGAGAAATGTTTTTGACAGTCACTTTCAAGGCTCATTAAAATGATATGACTGAATGGGATCTCCAGAGATGGAGCCAGAGAGAACCATTGTCTCAGTCTTGCTGATGCTCTCATGTTAGAAGGTGGAAAGAGGAAGTGGGCCTAGCAGAAGACATGGGGTACCAGTTCGCGTGATAGTAGTGTCACTAGGCAGCTCATGACAGAAGAAAGAGGAGAGAATGTCAAGAAAATAGAGCAGTTTCCTTTTTGACTGTCACAGAGGAGCCAAGAATGATCCCTGGCTATTAGAAGTCACGAGCGACTTTTGAGAAAGCCGTAGTGAACAAATCAGCTTGGCAGGTGTTTGGAGTCTGTGGTGATAAAACAAATATAGGGAAGATGACCACTGGGTTTTAAACTTGGCGAAACATTCTAATCACCTGGAGGGAACTCGAACAATACAAATTGCTAGGCCCCATGTTGGACCTTATGAGTCAAATCTTTAGTGGTCAGTTGGCCTAGGAAACTGAGTTTTCACAGGTGGCTCAGATGAAGCTAGTGCGCAGATCAGCATTTGTGGACCCCATGTAGGCAATGAAAGGTGTGTCGGGCTGAGGAAGTTTCATTGGTTGTTTTTTTTTTTCTTTAATTTTATTTTTAGAAGAGATTTGAACACTTTTTCTAGGCCATGGGGGAAATAATCTGATTGAAGATACAAGAGAGATGGGGGATAAGAGGTGGTCAAGTGTGTGCCTGGAGAAATCAACTGTAGCAAATCAGAGCGGGGCCTCCAAGGCAGGTGAGTGAGGAGCAGCTGGGAGGCAATGGCAAAGTTTTGGGAGGTAGAGATTCAAGTGAAAATTCAAGGAAGTGAAAGGCAATGCCTGTATTCTTAAACTGATTCCAAATCTAGCTTGGTATATTCCTCAAGGATGGATTCAATTCACCTAAGAATCTTGTTGATTGCTTCTTAGGACTGTGTTGAGTAAATTACACGGCACTTTTCATCACGCCAGCTGCACCCGGGAAGTGCAGGTTATGAAAGTTTAGAATTATGAAATGACACAAGTTGTGCGGTTAAACATGAGCTTACCTTTTGAAAGTTTCTATTTCACAGCCAATGAGGAGATGCACTCTGCATGACATTTAATACCCAAGTTTTCAGGACACTAGCGCTAAGAGGAAGAATTCACTAAGTACCTGTTTTAGATCCTGTTTTAGACCCAGGCTGCAATGTTCAAGAGTCCAGCTTGGGGGTGGGGCCCGGGTGGGGGTGGTAGCACCCTGGGTGCTATCCCATGCAGCATGGTGAAAATGGGTTCTCAGCATTGTAGCAGGAAGTACAAATCACACTTCACCCTTTTTTCTCACTGGCTGGGCTCTGTGTGAAATCTGGATCTGTAATCTTCTCTTTCTACCCTTTTCTCCCATCTACCCATTGTCTGCAAGGCCCAACTGTCATTTGCAGATTGTCTTTGCCTCCTGTAGGCACATATTTAGTGTTTTTATAATAATAATGAACTTAGTGGTCCCAACTAGTGAGTAACAATCACTATACTCTTTTGAACTCTTATGTACATTTTATCCCTTTGAAATATGTCTTGGCCCAGTTTTTGTTTTAATATCCTATTACCATTAAATAATTGTTTCTTATCATAAAAGACAGCACAAATATTAGTGCTAATAACACTGCTCACAGTATACCAGACACTGCTCTAAGTATTTTAGGTATCTTGATGCACTTAAATCTCACAGCAATCCTATGATGTTGTTATTCCGATCCCTATTCCATAGATGAGGGAATTAAGGCTCAGAGAGGTAAGTTATGTTGCTCCAAAATCATAACTAATGAGTGGTGGGGCAGGGATTTGAACCCACTTTCATCCAATACCAAAGCTAGAGCTCTTTAACCTGTCAATGTTGAAACAGATGGAAATGTAGTTAAGTAGCAGAGGAAGGAATCTTTGTGAGTTAAAATGACGTGTTCCGGTGGTTCCCTGATTCTTCAGTACAGTTTTGACGCCAGGCAGTCTTCAAATCATCTCAGCTACAGTGCCTGCTTAAAGGACTCAGGCACTCATATTCCTCTGCAGGTGCTGCTCAGATGTAGAAGGGCCAGTTAGATAAGCCCCTGAAAGCCTTCAGTACCTTCCCTGAGCTCATAGAACTTGAGAATGAGGCAGAGGCCAGCGCTGATGCATTTATCTCAGAGAGTTGATGGACAGGGAGGCCATTCATTCATTCATTCATTCAAGAAACAGTCCACATGTTGCACACTTATGTGAGCCGTGCCCCGTGTTTGTATTGTGGAAATAGAGGTGTGGATGCATATGATCCGAGGAACAGAGATTCACAGAGACAAAGGACCATGACCCGTGACTGTACAGAGCAGGGCCCTAACCCAGACATTGTGAGGTGAGTGGGAGGTGTCACTTCCTGTGAACCGAAGTTCACCCCATGAGTGACGTAGGGCAAAACCCACAGTTGGCAGACTTTCAGGATTTGGGGTAGGAAGGTGGTGCATTCCCATGATGCTAGGCCACAGGGTTGCCAGGGACTTCAATTTCTGCCTCCCTTTGGAGGAGTGCAAAGAGGCCCATTTCCCCAGCAGCCATATTGTGAGAGTCTGATTATCTGGCAGCTTATAAAGAACTGGGGACTGAGGGTCAGGCTGACCCTGCTTGGAGATTCTCCCCATAATTTGCTGGCCGAGTGACTTTAGGTCAGGCCTTTATCCCTCTGAACCTTAGTTTCTTTGTTTATAAAGCTGGAGCTAATACCTACCTCATTGGATTTTGGGAGACTGAAGGCACTACTGAATGTCATGTTCAACATTACTTCTAGCAAATGCCCAGTAAACAGCACTGTTTTATGTCGGTGGTTTGCAACTGGGGGTGGTTTTCCCCTCCAGAGGACATTTGAAAATACCTGGAGACATTTTTGATAGTCACTGTTGTGAGGCGAGTCTGCTGGCTTCTTGTGGATAGAGATCAGGAATGCTGCTAAATGACCTGCATGCAGAGGACAGCCCGCACAACGAAGAATTATCCTTCTCAACTGCCCATGGTGCCAAAATTGAAAAACTTTATTTTACATATATATTAACGTGCATAGACTTCATTGGAGCCTCACGAGGTAGTACTATTATTATGCCCTGATTTTTGATCAGAGAACATTGGAAAGATGAAGTGAGTGGAACATTAAATGACTTAGCCAAACACAGGCAGCTAGTTAGAGCTGGGATTTGAACCCTGCCATCCCGGCTCCAGAGTTCTTCCATTTGACCACTTACCCTTGGTTGACTTCCATAGGAGCAGGTCAAAAGGCAGGGTAAGTAGGGCATTGAGAGGCTTTCTTTCTCCTTTGCCAGTGATTTTTAAACTTTGGTGAGCATCAGAATGACTGGAGGGGCAAATTAGAAATGCAGATCTCAGGGTCGCACACCCAAGCCATCCTGGTACGGCTCTGTTTGAGACACAAGGCTCTACACCAGCCCTGGTGAAAACATTTACGTAGAATCCCAGCATGATACCAGACTTAATATTTTTCAGATTGTTTTCTGAATCTCAGTTTTTCAGGAAATACTCTGTGATGAACGTAACATAATTTTGGGATCTAAGGAAACAAGTTGAGCAAAAAAACCTTTTGAAACTGGGGATGACAATGTTTCCTTAAAGAGGACTATGGCTCTAATTCATTCCTAGACTCTTATCTCCAAATGAGGACAGGAAGATTGCAATTGGTTGTCCTCCCATCACCCTAAATGCTCAAAACTGTGTTTGTACATCCCCCTCTCTACCCTCACCATTGCTTCTTATGATATTGTCCTTATTGCTATCCCAACTGATTATCCAGGCCCCTAGCCTCAAGTATTTTGGAAATCGTCTTCCTTCCACGAATGCAGCCAATCTCCGAGTTCTTAGAACTCTTCTTTCATCACATTTCTCCTATTGATCTTCAAGTCTTCATGGCTACCACAGCGCTTCTAGTTCAGTTCTTTATTACCTCAGCCTCAGACTTGCAGTAATTTCCTACTTGATCTACCAGCCTCAACTCGTTTTCCTCCAATGCATCCAGCCGGATAAATCTGAAAATGTCATTTTCTTTTCTTTATGGATCCACTGATTCGCTCACAGAAATGTATTGAGCACGTCTCTGTGCGAGGGGCTGTCCTGTAGACACAAAGGTGAATGACCCTGCCAGGTCCCTTTCTTACTCAGAGGTCGCCAGCTCCTTCTGTCATCGCAACCTGCCCTCCTACTCTGCCCTCACATTTCTCTGCACAGGCTCTCAGCTCTGCTCATCACCCACTGTCCCCACTTTGGTCATTACTCCCTCTGTACTTTGTCATACTCTATGCTACCCAAAACATCTCTTTCTTTAATCCACATATCTAACTTCTACTCATCTTCAAAACACAGATTAAATCTCATTTTCTTAGTGGATGCTTCCCTAACCATTCTACTTCAGGACTATTTCTCTTGGCCTGTAGTCTTACAGTACTTAAAGTCACCGTTACTTTGGGAACTGCTACTCAACGTACACATATGGATTCATTTTTATGCATGTCTGGTAGGGGAGAAAAGGTTGCAATCTGGAACAGTTTATTGTAAAGGATTTAATCACTCTGGGCGGCATGGTAGATGTAGACACAAAATAGGCATCAGTCTGCCAAATGTAGTTTTAAAATCCTGTGGATGGATCTTAGAGCCCAGATCTGCAGGGTATGTGCCTGGCTTACCCACTTGGACAAAGCATTGCTGCTCAGAATGGCCAAAACCCACAGAGGCCCTAGTTAGTATCTGTGTCTGGCAATAATTCCAAGAATTTCTGGATTGGTCCTTCAGAGATTATTCCCAGAGTTCTGTCAGCTAAAGAGAGAAAGGAATGCTTTAGGAAGGGCTAATGTTTATTGAGTGCTTACTATGTGCCAGGCATTGTGTTAAGTGCTTTACATGCATAGTCTTGTTCAACCTTCACAGTAACCACAGAAGGTAGGGACTATCACCTCCATTTTACATATGAAGAGACAGAGGCTAAGAGAGATTAAGTAATTTGCCCAAATTCACACAGTTGCTAGCAGGGGAATTCAGGACTGTTTGTTTTTATTCTTAACTTTTAACCCTTCTATGCAATCCAGGTTTGGGTATAAAAAATATTAAAGACACCAAGTCTTTTCATTGTTAAAATGAACCCTGGGATTTACAGCCTTTGTCATCGGAAAAGCTTTGTATTGAAATGAGGATTATTTAAGAAATGACATGGTTCCAGCTGAAAAGACGTTTTGTTGTATTCAGTAAAAGAAGGTTTAAAATAACTGCTGCTTGGTCATAAGTGCATTCTATCCTGAAAGCCCAGTTCTGGACAACTGAGAAGATAGTGTGTAAAAGGACACAGGCATTACAATGTTTTCTAGGAAAGCTGGTGGGTGAAAGGCTTCCTGAGAAATTTCACAGTGGAAATGAATCCTCCTGGCGGTTATATTTTAAAGCAGATAATGAAATGTTTTCTTTTGGAGACATGCTCCTTGCCCTGTGTTTATAGTTTCCACTAGTTCAGGTGGCCTGAAATGCCTGATGTTGGAAATACTTCTCCATTGGTCATGAAAGGTGAGAAAAGCCTCACCTAGTTTTATAAACAGCAGTCATACAATTTAGAAAGATAGAATTTGTCCCCATTACCAGAGGTACAGATTATCATGGTTTTTAAATGTCTATTTGAAGAGGCAAACTTGATGGGGATAGTGGTTGGGCAATTTTATAATTTGCTTTTGTTTTGTGAAAATCTGGATTTTGAGAGATATGTAGCTGAGATGAAGTGAGCTAACATTTACTTAGCTCACCAAGTATAGAAAGAAATGCAGAAAAGAAAGAAACTCTTGGTGATTCTGAATATTGTCTTCAGTTTGGAGTCAGTTGTAATTTTTTGTCATTCTTATTACAGTAATAGCAGACACATTCATAATGAAACTTTATTAAAGGTAGACAAATCCCTGAGAGAATCACTAGCAGTAAGAAAAATAATTAAAAACGTTTTACTGAATCTGCTTTTAAAATCTCCAATGTTTACATTCTACTCATCTTGCAAAATTCAGCTTCTCCTGAAAGAATGCCTCACATTTTAAATTATTCTTAATAATGTGAAATATCAAATCATTTTTACTCTTTAATTTTTGACATTGACAAAGCCTCATCCTTCTCATTTTTTCACAGTTAAGGTACTTATGATTATGTCAGAAAAATGTAATTTTGGTTATGTTTCTTTCAGAATTTGCTAAAGTGAAAAAAGCACCTTTTAAAATGATATTAGACTGAATGAAAGTGAAATTTTTTCTTCAGTTCTTCAGAAGATCAAAGCAGAATGGAATAGAGTACTATTCTTTCCCAATTTGGTATTAAATAGTGCTCCTTTGCTCCCTTTTTGTTTACTCTTTAGTGCAAGGATATTATTTTGAAGTATGTGACATTAAGTTCCCTACTCATTAAGAACTACATTTGTTTGCTAGTAACAGAGATCTAGCTATATGCTTCAACACGTAGGGGTTTAATTCTCTTTAATAAAAGCACAAAGGTAGGGCAGTCTTTGCTGAGTACAGCAACGACACAGTGTTATCAGGAAACCAGGCTCATACTGTCTTTCTGCCCACCACCCTTAGTTTGTGACTTATTGCTAAGAATTCCTCACGGACTAAGATGGCTGCTAGAGCTCCAGTCATTACATTTGAGTCCTCATCAGGAAATAGGGGGGAGGACGTCTTGAAAAAGTCATTAACTTCTACTTAGGTTGCATTGGCCACCCCTAGCTAATATGTAATATACTATACTGTACTGTACTGTACTGCACTGTACTGTAATGTAACGTAACGTAAAGTAACATAACATAATATAATACAATGCAGTTTTTCAGCTCGGCGTATTGCCAAAGATCCTGTTAGTAAGGAATAAAGAAAGAATGGATTGCAATCAGCAGTCCCTGTAGCAAGGGCTATATTTTAGTCTGGATATTCTCTAGTTAGGCTCGATTATGCTGTAGCAACCAAGTAACCCCCAAATCTTGGTGACTTGATGTAACAAAGACACTTTCTTGCTCACACAAAGCCTGATGTAAGTCCAGTAGCTCTGAAATGTAGCTTCCTTCCAGGTCATGACTATTTCCTTTTATGCCCCCTTCTCAGCATGTAGCTTCTGGGATGCTGCGTTAAGGGAAGATGTAACTAATTGGAGGGTCTCACAAGGGCTGTTCACTGCCCCAGCATGGAAGTTCTGTTTACAATCCCTTGGCCAAAACTCGTCATGTCGTCCCTTCCAATTGCAATGGGGTTAGGAAATACCATCTTCCTTATGCCCAGGAAGGATCATATGGTGATGACACCTCTGTGTATGCAATTCAGTTCTAGTCTGTAGCTAAGCCAATTGGATTGAATAGGTTTTAATGCAGTGTAATAGCCTGTTTTCCAGCAACCATTTATCAAGTGGTACTAGGTACCAAAGCATGGTGTTAGGTGGTCGGGGTACAGCTATAAAAAAAGACTCAAATCCCCTTTCAAAGAACGTATTGACTAATAAAGAAGACTTAAGCTTGCCTGGAGAATAATACTGGCAATAATAAATGTAAAAATCAGGTGCTCTGGGGATTAAAAGTTGGGAGGATTTCTTCTAGTTAATGTCCAGGGAAAGGTTTTTGGAGGAAGTGATATTTAAATGGGTCCTTGAAAGATTAGTAGAATTAATCAAGGTGATATGGTCCAATCAATAGTGTCTTTCTCAAGGATTTTTCCTGAATTAGTAGGAATGTTAGGCTATAATTTAAATGCTGCCAGGGTCTAGTTATTTGATCTTGGACAAGTTTTTCCCTTCTGTAAGATGAGAGAATTGGATAAAATGGTCTCTATGGCCTCTTTCGCCTCTACTAGTCTGGGATTCTCCAGTTCCTAAACCAACATTCTAACGCTTAATGACGTGGTTGCGGAACACACAGACAGTAATACTTTCAAAACAGAAGTACAGTTAATGCTTATTAAAATACACTTGGAAAACAGTGAAAAATAATAAGAAGAAACATCTAAGTGTCAGGCAAAAGTCACTGTCATTCTATCATAATTTACTGCAGTTTCTTCCAGGATTTTTCATGCACAGGTTTAAAGATTTTATTTTGCTTTTTTTCCTTTGGAACATCATTGCCAAATAGAGCATGGACTATATTACAGCATTCTTTATTCTCTTAGTATATCAGCACAGGCATTTTTTTCCTAGTTATTTCAAACTCTTTAGAAACATGAGAAAATGTGACGTTCAGGATCATGTCTATGCTTCCTTCTGATGAACTATTATATTTCAAGGCCAAGTTTCCCTCATGTACTAGTGAAGCTTAGTAGAAGTGGAATAATATTGCAGTAACTTTAATCTTGTGGTAGCAGGCCTTGGGTTGGTTTTATTAGAGTTTGTTCATTAAAAAAATATAGCTCACATTTATTGGACACTAACTACAAGGCAGCAACTTTAACAAGTGATTTGGCTACGTTATTGACTCATTGCTCGCAGCAGCAGATATTATTGCCCCCCCCTTTCCCATTTTGCAGATGAGAAAAGTGAAATTTGGAGAGATTAGGTAACTAGCTTAAGGTCTCATACCTATAAAGTGGCTGCACCGGGATCCACACTTCATTCCCGTACTTTGACAATCTGCATCATTACTGCATGGTACTTACTGTCTGTTTCTACTGCAAATGAAATGACAGAAACTGAATTTAAGCTGGTGTGAGCAAAAAGATCTGATGTAACTAAAGCCCAGAGACAGTTTTTGCTTCAGGTAGGCAGGATTCCACCAGGTCTCCCTTTTGCCTGAACTGGTCTTGCTGACCATCTCTTGGCTCAGCTTCGCATTGCCTTCGTTTACAGTTAGGCTTTCCATGTGGTAGTCTCTGGTGGTTTCTCACAGCTGGTATCATGAGTGGCAAGAGAGCTTTCTTTCCCAAAATGCTCAGCTCAAGTCTGGTAGTAGAGTTTCATTGGCCTGGTTTTCCCACATGGCCCTCCTTGATACAATCACAGTTGTGGGGGATAGAATATTCTGACTGCTGAAATCTCAGTCACATGACTACCCTTGGAGTTGGTGGGGGCGGTAAATCTGAGTTCTGTCCACATTTCCAGGACTGAGAGGGAGTGGGTGTTCTCCAAAGTGAAATTAGATTACTTTTATCAAAAGAAGGCAAAAATGAATGTTGGGCAGGCAGAACTAACCGCTGCCCTCCACGTTGGCCTCTGCCGTTTCTCCTCATGAAGTTGTTTTTTTTTCCTCCCCTGCCTCCAAAAGAGCTTACACTTTGCCATGTGGTATTACCTCCCAAGGACCCTTCACTTATGTCTTAGAAAAATAAATACACAGCCAATTTGCAGATTATACCTTCCTTAATTTTGCTATAAATTATATGACTTGTTCTTGGCAAAGCCTAAAGTCAAAGCTGGCTTCCTCCCCGCCCCCCCCCACCTCCCCATCAACTCAAAGAATGAGTGGCATTCACTGAAGTTGTGCGTCCAGGGATGAATTAACCCACCTGAAGGGGATAGCTAAATTTATAGGGAAAATTGCAGCTCTTCAAATAGTTCCAAGCATCAATGCCAGGGTAAGGAGCCTATGCGCAAGTAGGAAATATTTTTTTTTTCTATTGAACTTGGGCCAAACCTTTACTTACAGTGTTTATAAAATTTGTGAATCTGGAGGAAATACATTATGGTCACCTTAGCAGTGTTAAAATTCCAAAATTTTCTCAGCATATCCTATGTAGTTGGAGAACATACAGAATTCCAGCAGTGGGAAAACAAAACTAGAAATGAAGAAGTCTGCGTTCTAGGCTCTCACCAGGTTAGAGCCAGGTTGGACCCTAACCAGAAGGGTGGTCTCAGACGGCCCCTCTGTGTCCCTAGTTCATGGTGTCTTTCTCTACAAATGAAGGAGTCAGTTTACATGCTTTACTAGGGGCTGGCAGACCCGAGTAGTTCCAGCTTGAGGATCCATTAGAAATACAACTCGCTGGGCTGCTGGAACTGTGCACAGGGTTCGAAGAAGTTTCGGTAAAGACCTTTCAATAGTGTTATTGCAAATCTTGTAGTTTCTACTCCTGGCTATGTACTATGCCCTTCTCTACCTAGGTGTGCTGTAGAGAATAGATTGACTATTAAGGAAGTTCAGTTAATTTTTATTTTGAAAACTTAGATTTTGAGATTTCACTTGATATAACTGAAGGTATCTCAAAGTTTGGGAATTTCTGTTTCAAATAATTCATTGAGTAACACTTTTGTAGCTTCAGAGTATTCTTGAGACTTGAGAACTCCCTCATCAAAGGCACTGGTGCTTATTCAGTTTTTCGCTGGGTCACTATGCTGAGATTTGTTGATTCTTTATGATTTTCGAAGCCAAGTCTGTTAGGTTTCCCTGCTGTGTCCTCAAATGTATTTTTAAAATTTTTGTCTGTTAGGAAATTGAATGTGGGTCCTCATATTCATTCATTCACCGTTTATTGAATGCATGTTATCTACCAGGTGCTGTAAAAGGAAAAGGTTTCCTGACAGAAATTTAAAGAAAAATTTAAATTTAAAGAAATTTCTTTAAAGAAATTTAAAGAAACAGCTCTGGCTGTTTGAAAACAGCTTTGAAGGCTCTTTTCAAAGTAGAGGAGGTGTAACTAGAAACTAATTTCTTAAGGCTGATTCAATAAAATATAAACCTCCTGGGCACTCCTAAATTCCATGTTTCTTACAGCCTTTGTTTTTCTATTATTAGTTTCAGGTGTACAAAACAACATAATGATTAGACATTTATGTCCCTCGCAAAATGATAACCCCCAAAAGTCTACTACCCCTCTGACACCATAGATCGCTATTACAATACCATTGATTATATTCCCTATGCTGTACTTTATGTCCTGTGACCATATATATATAGTCATACACACAGACACACACACAGACACACACACAGACATACACACTGCAGTAAACATAGGGGTGCATATACCCTTTCAAATTAGTGTTTTGGATTTCTTTGGATAAATACCCATTAATGGAATTGGCTGGGTCATAAGGTAGCTCTATTTTTAATTTTATAAGGAATGTCCATACTGTTTTCCATAATGGCTGCACCAATTTGCATATCGACTAACAGTACACAAGGGTTCCCTTTTCTCCACATCCTCACCAACACTTGTTGTCTGTTGATTTATTGATGATAGCCATACTGACAGGAGTGACGTGGTATCTCATTGTGGATTTTATTTGCATTTCTCTGATGATTTGTGACATTGAGCGTCTTTTCATATATCTATCGGCCATCTGTGTTTCCTTGTTGGAGAAATGTCTATTCAGGTCCTTGGACCATTTTTTAATTAGATTTTTTTTTCTTTTTTTGGTGTTGAGTTGTATGAGTGTTTGTTTTTTTTTTAAATAAATTTGGGATATTAGCCCCTTATCAGATGTATCACTGGCAAATATCTTCTCCTATTCAGTAGGCTGTCTCTTCATCTTGTTGATGGTTTCCTTTGCTGTGCAAAAACTTTTTAGTTTGATGTAGTCCAATTTGTTTATTTTTTTGTTTGTTTCCCTTGTTCAAGGAGATATATCAGTAAAAATATTACTAAGGGTAACGTCTGAGAATTTACTCCCTATATATTCTCCTAGAAGTTTTATGGTTTTGAGTCTTACATTTAAGTCTTTAATCCATTTTGATTTTATTCTTGTATATAGCATAAGAAGGTGGTCTAATTCCATTTTTTTGCATGTATCTGTCCAGTTTTCTCAGTAGCATTTATTTAATAGACTGTCTTTACCCTAATGTATATTCTTGCTTCCTTTGTCATAGATTAAATGACCATAGAGGCATGGATTTATTTCTGGGCTCTTTATTTTGTTCCATTGATCTATGTGTCTATTTTTATACCAGTACCATGCTGTTTTGATTGTTATGGCCTTGTAATATAATTTGATATCAGGTAGTGTGATACCTCCAGCTTTGTTCTTTCTCAGGATTGCTGTGCCTATTTGGGGTCTTTTATGATTTCATATAAATTTTAGGATTATTTGTTCTAGTTCTGTGAAAAATGCCTTTGGTATTTTGATAGGGATTGCATTAAATCTACAGATTGCTTTGGGTAGTATGGACATTTTAATTATTTTAATTCTTCCTATCCATGAACATAGTATATGTTTCCATTTATTTGTATCTTCTTTAATTTCTCTCTTCAGGGTCTTATAATTTTCTGAGTATAGGTCTTTTACTTCCTTGGTTAAATTTATTCCTAAGTAAATATATATTTTTAATGCAGCTGTAGATGGGATTGCTCTCTTAATTTCTCTTTCCTATAGTTTGTTTTGGTATATAAAAATGCAACTGACTTCTGAATGTTAATTTTGTATCCTGCTACTTTACTAAATTAATTCATCAGTTCTAATAATTTTTGGTGAAATCTTTGGGGTTCTCTCTATATAACATCATATCATCTGCAATAATGAGAGTTTTACTTCTTCCTTTCCCATTTGGATGCCTTTTATTTCTTTTTCTCATATGATTGCTGTGGCTAGGACTTCCACTACAATGTTGAATAAAAGTGATGAAACTGGGCATCCTTGTCTTGTTTCGAATCTTAAGAGGAATGCTTTCAGATTTTCCCCGTTGAGTGTGATATTAGCTGTGGGTTTGTCACATATGGCCTTTATTAAGTTGAGATACTCATATGTTCCCTCTATTCCCACTTTGCTGAGAGTTTTTATCGTAAATGGATGCTAGATTTTGTCAAATGCTTTTTTCTGCAGCTATTAAAATGACCCAATAATTTTTATTTTTTATTTTGTTTATGTCGTGTATCACATTAATTGATTGCAGATATTGAACCAACATTGCATACCAGGAATGAATGCCACTTGATTGTGGTGTATAATCATTTTAATGTATTGCTGAATTTGGTTTGCTAATTTCTTTTTTTTTTTTGAGATTTTTTGCATTTATGTTTATTAGGGATATTGGCCTATAGTTTTCTTTTTTTGGTAGTGTCTTTGTTTGGCTTTGGAATCAGGGTAATCATGGCCTCATAAAATGAGCTTGGGAGCTTTCCCTTTACTTGGATTTATTGGAATAATTTTAGGAGAAAAGATGTTAATGCTTTTTTCAATGTTTGGTAAAATTCACCTGTGAAGCCATCTGGTCTGGGAGTTTTGTTTGTTAGGAATGTGTTACTTACTGATTCAATGTTGTTAGTAATGGGTCTGTTCAGATTTTCTCTTTCTTCTTGATTTAGCCTTGGAGGATTGTATGTTTCTGTGAATTTATCCATTTCTTTTGGATTGTCCAGTATGTTGGTGTATAGTTGCTCATAGTATTAAAATATATATTTTTTTGGTATTTTTGTAATGTCTGTTGCCATTTTCCTCTTTAATTCTTGCTTTTATTTATTTGAATTCTCTCTCTTTTTTTCTTGATGAGTCAGATTAAAGGTATGTCAATTTTGTTTATCTTTTCAAAAGACCTGCTCTTGGTTTCATTGACCTTTTGTATTTTTTTTAGCCTCTGTTTCATTTATTTCCACTATGATCTTTATTAGTCCATTCATTGTACTCACTTTATGCTTCAATGTTCTTCTTCCAGTTCCCTTAGGTGTAAAATTAGACTGTTTATTTGAAAATTTTCTTGTTTCTTTAGGTAGGCCTGCATTGCTATAAATTTCCCTCTTAGGACTGCTTTTGCTGGGTCCCATAGATTTTGGGTTGTTATGTTTTCATTTTCATTTGTCTAAAGGTAGCTTTTGATTTCTCCCTTGATTTCATTGTTGACCCATTTATTATTTAGTTGCATGTTATTTAGCCTCCAAATGTTTCTGTGTTTTTTCTGTTTTTCTCTTGTAATTAATTTCTAGTTTCATACCATTGTGGTCAAAGAAGATGCTTGATATGATTTCAATCTTCTTAAATTTATTGAGACTTGTTTTGTGGCCTAACATGTGGTCTATCTTGGAAAATGTTCCATGTGTGCTTGAAAGGAATGTATATTCTGCTGTTTTGGGGTAAAATGCTCTAAAAATATCAATTAAATCCATCTGGTCTAGTGTGTCATTTAAGGCCGCTGTTTCTGTGTTGATTTTCTGTCTGGAAGATCTGTCCATTGGTGTCAGTGAGGTGTTAAAGTCCCCTGCTGTGATTGTGTTACTATTGATCTCTGCCTTTATGTCAGTCAATATTTGCTTTATATATTTAAATGCTCCTATTTTGGATGCATAAATGTCTACTACAGTGATGTCCTCTTGTTGAATTGATCCCTTTATTATCATGTAATGTCCTTCTTTGTCCCTTAGTATAGTCTTTGTTTTAAAGTCTATTTTGTCTGATGTAGGTATTGGTACCCCAGATTTTTTCTTGTTTCCATCTGTGTAAAATATCTTTTTCAATTCCTTTACTTTCAGTCTGTATTTGTCTTTTGATCTGAGGTGGGTCTCTTATGTACAGCATATGAATGGGTCTTGTTTTCTTATCCATTCAGCTACTCTATCTTTTGACTGGAGTATTCAATCCATTTACATTTAAGGTGATTATTGATAGGTATATAGCTATTGCCATTTTGTTATTCATATTTTTGATCTTCATCTATTTGTTTTCTCCTTTCTTCTGCTTAAAAATTCTTTTAACATTTCTTGTAATATTGGCTTGGTGGTAATGAATTCCTTTAGTTTTTTTTTTGTTGTTGTTTTGTTTTTGTTTTTTTGTTTTTGTCAGGGAAACTATTTCTTCTTCAATTTTAAATGATAGCCTTGCTGGGTAAAGTAGTCTTGGTTGTAGGCGTTTGTTTTCATTATGTTGAATATTTTCTGCCACTCCCTTTTGGCCTGCAAAAGTTTCTATTGAGAAATCAACTGATGATTTTATGGGAACTCCCTTGTAAGTAACTAATTGTTTTTCTCTTGCTGCTTCTAGGATTCTCTTTTTGTATTTAACCTGTGTCATTTTAAGTATGATATGTGTTGATGGAGGTATGTTTGGGTTCATTTTGTTTGGGACTTTTTGCATTTCCTGGGCTTGTATGTTTATTTCCTTCACTAGCTTAGGGACATTTTCAGTCATTATTTCTTCAAATAGGTTCTTGATCTCTTGCTCCCTCTCTTCTCCTTCTGGTACTCCTATGATGTAAATATTGTTATGCTTGATGTTGTTCCAGAGGTCCATTAAACTATTTTTGTTTTATTTTATTCTTTTTTCTCTTTGTTGTTCCAATTGAGTGTTTTTTGCTACCTTGTCTTTTAAATCACTGATTCAATCTTCTGCTTCATCTAATCTGCTGTTCTTTCTGGTGTATCCTTCATTTCAGTTATTGTATTCTTTATTTCTAACTGGTTCTTTTTTATAGTTTCTATGTCCTTCTTTATGCTTGCTATCTATTTGTTGAAATTCTCACTAAGTTCCTTAAGCATTCTTAGAATCAGTGTTTTAAACTGTCTCAACTAGATTGGTTGCCTCCATTTTATTTAGTTCTATTTCTGGAGATTCCCTCTGTTCATTTATTTGGGACATGTTTCTTTGTCTCCTCATAATGACTGTCTCTCTGTATTTGCTTCTATGTATTAGGTAGATGTCCTATGTCTCTCAGTTTTTACTGAGTGGTCTTATGCACTATATGTCCTGTGTAGTCCAATCACAGTCTCTCTGGTCTCTTATGTGTGTTCCAGGAGTGACCCTTATGTGCATTCTTCTGTTGTAGTTGAGCCTTGATTGCTTTTGGTACATCAGTGAGTGGGATTGCCTTCCAGGATTGGCTATACCCACAGTGTATGAGCTATTTTGTGGGGGCTGACCCCTCAGAAAGGGATGTGCCCCTGCCAGCTCTTGTGCCTATTGAGACCACCCTTTGGGTGTGTTGCTTGTGGTGCCAACCAGCTAGTGCTCCAGTGTGGTCTGATGCAGGCCTCTTGGTATCTTTTTTCTGGTGTATTATAGGAAAGTCTCCTGTGGAGGCCAATTTTAGCCTTGCCTGTAACTGACCCACGGCTACCTGGTAAGAACCACAAAGCAATATGTGGTTTGCTGGGGCCCATGCTGGCCATAGAGGTGTGTGGGGTTGGCCTCCCTGTGAACCATGGCTGGCTGCCACCAGTATTAGGCCTGGGACAGCTTAGCAAAAGACCCAGGTCCCCCTAGGCCTGTTATCACCTGCTCTCTGCCCATAAGTCTCAGTTGTTGAAAGAGCCTCCTTAGATGCATGGGCTGGGCTGGGTGATCCAGAGGTGAGAGTGCCTCTAGTGATGCATCACTAGCTGGGCGGGGCAGGGTCTCAGGGTGTCACAAGGCATGGGTCATGGTTTTTATAAAGTTAATGCAGATTCAGGTCTTGCGCCTGTACCCAGTCTGTGACCACTTTGTAAAGAATCCTGAGAACACTGCAGCCAGCCACTACTTACCTCAGGCTTGCAAATCTCTGAGAGCAGTCCACAAGAGGCTATGGCACAGGTTTTGGGTCACTGTCCACCATCAACAGTTTCTGAGCTGCTGCAGGCTGTCTGCTGCTGTAAGAGGACTCTGCAACTTGTGGGAGTGGGGCTTGCCACTCAGCAGCTGAGAGTGCCCCAGGCAATGCAGCACCAGCCGTGTGATACAGGGACCCAGAGCATCACCAAGGTAGTGCACATGCATGGATTTCACCAGACCGGTGTGGACTCAGATTTGGCCCTTTGGAGCAGGGTTCACCATAGATGCCCTCCTGTAGGCTATATGTGAGGCAGGCTCCACACAGTGATAATGGCTCCAATCCCTCCAGCCCTCGCCTTGAAGCCATACAACTCAGTCTTTCCCTATATATCTCTGGTGCCCTATGAGCTGAAGTCCCTTCACCAGAGACCAGGTTAGTGTTGGCAAGTCACTAAGTCTGTGTGTGGGCTTTTTAACAGGGCACCTGGGTTTCCAGCTGCCTTTCATCTCATTGGGATGGGCAGACAGAGACCCTGCTGATTTTCACTGTCAGATGTTGTGGGAACTCCTCTTCCTGGTACAGGACCCCTGGGCTGGGAAGCCTAATGTGGGCCTGGGATCCCTCCTTCTTCCAGGGGGGAAGATGTATCCCTCCGCCACCAAGATGTCCCTCACGGTGGTGTTCAACCACTATCTTTGAGTTTGTGGTCAGCCTATTTCACATCTCTGCCCCTCCTACCAATCTCTATGTGGCATTTTCTTTATATCCTTAGTTATAGGGTTTCTGTTCAGCTAGTCTTCAGATGATTCTTGATTGTTCTATAATTTATTTGTAATTTCAGTGTGATCCTGGGAAGCAGCAGGCATAGTGTTTACCTAATCTGCCATCTTGGACCTATCTCTTATAGCCTTTAATATTTAAAATTTTTTACATTTAGATATAATTCAAGTAACATAAAATTCATCATTTAAAAGTGTGCACTGGAGTGATTTTTAGTATATTCACTATGTTGTACAATCATCACAACTATCTGATTTCAGAACATTTCCACTATTCAAAAAAGAAAGCTCATACCCATTAACAGTTCTGATTCCCACCCCTATCCCCTGGTAAGCACTAATACTTTTTGTCTCTATGGATTTGCCTATTCTGGACATTTTTAAAAATTTGTTTTTAAATTATAGTTGATATTCAATATTATATTTATTCTAGACATTTAATATAATGAAATCATACATTATGTGTCTGACTTCTTTCAGTTAGTTTTCAAGGTTCATCCATGTTGTAGCATGCAACAATATTTCATGCCTTTTCATTACCAAATAAGATTCTATTATAGGGATATACCACATTTTGTTTATCCATTCACCAGTGGATGGACGTTTTGGTTGTTTCCACTTTTGGCTATTCAGAATAATGCTGCTATGAACATTTATGTACAGTTTTTTTTGTATGAAGGTATGTTCTCTGTTCTCTTGGGGACATATCTAGTAGTGGAACTGCTGGGTTTTATAGTAATTCTGTGTTTCACCTTTTAAGGAACTATCAAATTGTTTTTCCAAAGTAATTACCATTTTATATTCCTACCAACAATATACTTTTTTGTTTTTTTTAATAGAAAACACTGTAACCACCCAGGAGCTAGTTGGTGTTTTCTTCCCAGTTTATTGATCTATGGTGATAAACTGAAAAATGTTTTCCCAGGGCCAAGATTGTAGGTCTGTTCATTTATTCAGCATTCATCAAACCCTTATTTTGTCCCTGCCATTGCTCTCAGTTATGTAGATGCAGAGGTGAATATGTTGTCAGTGAGGTGCTGAATCTTGAATCTGTACAACTTCTTTTGGAATCTTTAAAAACACTAAAGACTCCTATCCGAGTGACTTCGTTTAGGCAGACTCAAAGGATCAAGTGAAATAATTGTCCTCCTTACTGGATGAGTTTTGGGTGGTGCTTCTTAAATGTAGATGTAGCTTCCTAGTCTCTGTGGTAAATTATCAATTCTTATTTTCCTAATGGAGAAAATGTGTGAGCATCTGGCATTTGCTGTTTCTCTGAAATGAACCACTTTATAGTAAAATCATCTAATCCCAAGAATTTGGGACTAAGTATATAACTGAAGTTGAGAGAGAATAACAGTCTTGAACATTTGTATAATTCTTCACCTTTTCCAGAGCCATTTTGTGTATGCTACCGTGTATCATTTGACCACAGTCCTGTGAGGCAGACCAGGCAAGCTCATATTATTTCCATTTTATGGATGATAACTGAACCTCTGGGAAGTGGAGTAATTTTTCCCAGGTCATGTAACTGAGCCAGAAGGAGACTTTTCACTAAAGCAGTCATTCCTAATTACTCTTCCTTAGACTGGAGCTAGTATGGGATAGAGTTTTCACTGATGCATGAGGAAATAAGAAAAGTAAGGGCAAGGTAGTGAGTTGTTCACATCACTAAATTTATTCAATTTTAGGAACTTTCTTTTATTCTGAAATGAGGTATCTCTTATTATGTTGGAAAAATGTCTCTTTTCTTTACTGAAATGTGGTGATAGTAGATAGTGACTTTTCTTTATTTTAGTTTTTATTTGGCAATTAGATATTTATTTATTTATTTGTTTATTTATTTATTACCTGTTTCATAAAATCTCCCTCTGCAGGATCAGGCCTGGTTCAGCCTTTCCTGATTCATCACTTTTCTCTTTTCTCCTGAACACCTTGTCCTAAGCAAAGTAGAAAATATGTCCTCTTACAGATATGGACATTTTTCCTATGTACTTTTTGTCACATGCAACTTTAGTATCCAGTCTCCTGGTTTTTAGCTGAACCCCCTTTGGCTACCATATTCACAAATTCACAGAATGGTGGGAAAACACGATCATGCAGGTAGAATGACTTAATCAGTCTTTTGGTTTCTAATTCTAAGTAAATATGTCTTACTGTTCAGTTTGTTAATTATTCTTGTGATTTTTGGGGGGCAGGGGAAAGAGGGGTTTGGGCATGACATGTCTAGCAAAGTATAATTGGCTATATTTGAAAGGATGTAGCAATTATTCATTTTATGCATGATTCTCCATCTGGTAGAAAGCAAGACGCAACCCAGACAGGTTAATTAACTTGTCCACATTACATACCAATGAGAGGAACTAGAAGTGGAAAGCCTTCTACTTCTAAATTTCACTCATCAACTTTAAAATATAATCGTGGGGACGACATGCAAATTACCAATGGAAAAATCCACTTGACTCTAGAAACACTGAGCGAAATAGATGCAGAAGGATCAGAGCATACTCGTGTCCCTTAACTGTTCCATAGAGTTTGTGTGAGGGGAGAAGTTGCTGAGTGCCAGATACCCTCTTCCCCTAAAGTAATCTTCCCTGAAGTATGAACACTTGCTCCAATCTTAGATGGGATAGGGGACTGCACTCAAATAAGTTTGGAGAAAGAACAGGTGAATCCTAGTTCTGTAATGTAGGATTTTGGATTTATTATCGGGTAATGATTTGGAGAACCCAACATTTAAATAATTTTTTAATTCAGAGGATAAGACAATAGTATTAAAGACAATTTTCAAAATACAGTTAAAAATCAAGCATGATTCTACCAGTTTAAATTCCCATTATTTTTGTATATCAGGTTTTAGTATTTTCCTTCATATAGAGATATTTTGTAGGATTTCTATTATACTGTATATGCCATGACGTATATCATGGGCCTGGGAATTTGTATCTATGTTATTCACAACTGTCATTTTAATGGCTTATGTAGGAGAGGACAGTATAGGTCCTTCTTAGGAATGGAGAGAGTGTTACTCTCAGGCACAATTATAATAATGTTACATCATTTGCTAAACCATGTCCCTATTGAAGATTGTTACCAGTTTTGTGCAATTATAGGTAGTACTGCTTAGCAGCTAAGAAGAGCTTATAGCTACTCGAAACAGAGACCTAACTATAGCCTCTTAAACACATTCAAACAAACAAAAAAAAAGCCAAAGGTAGACTGTTCAAAGCTCGTCTGGTGATGCAAGAAGACATCAATGGCCTCAGCTGCGTCTGTTTTTCTGCTTTGCCATCTTTTTTGGATGGCTTCCAAGTTCACAGTTGCAATGTGGCTGCTTGAACTACAGCCCTAACGTCTGAATTTCAGGCAAGAAGTGGGAAGAAGAAGAAAAGGTATAAGTTGTTGCTTCCCCACCTTCACTGTCCATTCCCTTTTAAAGAGCCTCTCCAGAATGTGTCAAAGCCGCTCATTAGCTGTGCCATTTTGGGTAAATGACACAGACTTTCTGAGGCTCAGTTTTCTCGTCTCTAAAACTGACAGCAAGAATTCCTACCGCAGAAGGTGTATGTGAAAGAATACTGTAAATCCAAAAATGATGCGCAAATGCAAGGCTTAAGTTAAAATAACACTTGTAGCCCAGTGCAGGTTGCAATAACTGAAATATTTCACATAGGTCCGTGTTCTTCCTGCAAAAGAACCCATTACAATCATTTATAATCACTCTTTTTCCTTATTCTGCAGTACATTGGTGAAAGAGAGAAAGCAGAACTGGACCACATTTGGTGCACGTCAAAGGGAAGTTTGAGAACAATGAGTTTCCAGACAGAGGTAGAAGTGATCAAACCCCAAAACCTCCTCTGTATCCCTTCATGCCTTAGATATCTGGGAGGGGAATATTGTGTTGTAGAAATGGACCATCCCTAAGCTCAGAGGCTACAAAACCTTGTCATAGGCAGTTCCTGAAGAACTCACAGGCCTCCAGGCCAACGGGCAAACTCCATTGTGGGTGGAGCGGTTCTGATCTCAGCAATCAAAATTGTTAGCTCCCTTAGGTCAGGGAAGCTATTTCTATTTACTGCTGCATTTTAATGCCTGGCACCTAGAAGTTCCTCAGTAAAAATTGATTTATTAATTTGGCCCCACCCTAAAGAATGAGAGTCAGTATTACATGTGACTTATTTAAGCTATTGTGCGGCTCAGCCCATCATTGTTGACTGGAGCTAGGAAAGACTACCTTGGGTTGAAGCATATTTTTGAACAAAAATAATTATGATAACTTTAGGCTATCTGTTGATCATTTACTCTGCGTAGGCACTTAGTACTTTACATGATTTAACTCGTTTAATTCTTCCTACCATAGTAAGTATTATACCATGCTCATTCTACAGAAGAAGAAACAGAAACTCAGAGAGGGCAAGTAATTTGTCCAAGGTCACAAAACTAGAAAAAGGAGAAACTGGAGAAAAATGACTAAATCTAGACATAGATTTTCCTGGAAAATCACTGTTAAGTTTCTCAATAGATTGTAAGTGTCTTTCAGGGACCTTTCTTTCATCTAATTCATTTATTGATAAGTGGCCTACTTTAGGCAAATGACTTAGTTAATCCTCAGTTTTCTCATCCAAAGAATGGGAAAATAATACTGCCCACCTCATAGGGTTTCTTGAGGATTAAATGAAATAATGCATACACAGTGCCTGGCTTATAGTGAATATTCAGCATGTTTTAACTGTCATTACTACTACACGTTTTGTTAATTTGACGAGTAGTTCTTAATTTGTGATGTACATCATAATTCTCAGTAGATCTTTTTCAATATCTAGAAGTCTGGGTCCTAAGTGGGGTATTTTGAAAAAGTTCCCCAAGTGAGTCTGATTCATATTCCCTTGAAAATCACTGCTGAATGTGACCAATATCCATTAAGGTACTATTTTGTTCAAGACACTGCTATCTGCTAAGAAGGATGTAGTAATGTCATATAAAAAAAAATGTCCCCCTGCCCCAGCAGGGGCGATCAGGAAGGCTTCATGGAGGTGATTACAACTGGGCTAGGCTTGAAGGCTTGCTAAGAATGGTGGCAGGACAGTGAATGAAGGCAAGAGGCAGAAGATGTTAGTGCTGACAGTTTGGGCTGGAAGATAGGGTCTGCTTTGGGGAGAGTTGGGAGATGAGAGGCCAGACCACTGGTGAGTCATAGGGTGAAGAATCTTGAATTCCTGACCAATTGGGTTTATACTAACTTTTGGGGACCATGACAACCCACTAAGTTTTTTTAAGCCAGAAAGTGAAATGCTCAGAACTGTGCTCTCAGCAGATAAATCTGGTATTCCAATGCATTAGAAAGTAAAGAACCCAAAGACAAGAAACAAGCAAGGCCAGAGACATCTCTGGCATCAGCCAGGTCTCAGAATAAGAGCTTGGACCAGGAATGGTACTGATAGGTGGTCAGGTTGAAGAAATAGTTATACAAACCTGGAGACTTGAACTATAGTCCTAAAGTCTGAATTTCAGGCATGAAGAGGGAAGAAGAAGGAAAGACATGATTGGATGGTGGGGGAAGGGTGGGGAAAGGAAGAAGAAGTGAAGATGACTTTGAGATTTAGCCTGGGTGATGGGAAGAACAGTGCTGTGACCAGAAAAAGGGAAGTTGGGGTATGAGCTTCGTTGGGGGAGCTAAGATGACAAGTTGAATATGCTGAACTTGAGATGCCCAGGAACTAAGTGTACACATCTCGTGAAAATGTGTGGTTCAAAGGCGAGGGTAAGGCTACACACAAATGAATAAACAAAAACAAAGTGAGTCAGCTGCATTGTGGGGGTGTTGTCTGGAGTCTTAACAGTGGACGAACTCTGTGGGAAGGAGAGTAGAGCAGGAGTTCTTAGCTTAGGGTCTGTGGATGGGCTTCTTGGGTGAGAAGATGTCAGAGAACTCAACATTTTAAGCAGGATATTACGTGTATGAAAAAGTCCACAATTTCATTGGATTATTTACCCTAAAAAAGTTTAAGAACCACTGGTACATATAGAAAGAAGTGGACTAAAATAGTGCCCATGGCATTTTTACCTAGTAGGTATTGCATAAAATAACCCAGCCAATCTCTGCGTTCCTGACAGCCATACCTCAGATTGCGATGATCTTTACCAGGGCTGCCTCTGCAACCAGGATTATATTTAAAATGTTTCTTTTTATCATATAGTTCAATGGGGGAAAATAGAATCTTTTAAACAAATGGTCTTGAGATAATTGGATATACACATGTAAAAGAATGAATCTGTACCCTCCACCTCACACCATATACAAAACAACTCAAAATTGATCAAAGATCTAAATTTATAAGAGTTAAAACTATAAAACCCTTAAACGGGAATACCTCCTAAGATGTAAAACATAACATTGCAAGGAAATCTTGGTATAAATAGCAAACACCCTCCCTGCCTGTTTCATTCTGCCCCTCCCAGCTCCACAATCTCACACACACCCATCACCCGAGGTTCTTAAGTGCTTGGAAGCCATTACTTCCTGAGCAAGTCAGCTCATTGGAGAGTTGGAATTTGACCTGTGGCCTGGGCTACTGGCATTTGTTGTCCTAGGATTATCTATCTAGAAAGGAGGGTGACCAAGCCAGTGGGGTTGAGCACAATACTTTGAAAAAGTGAGAGCTTGGGAATGGAGTATAGAGGAACCCCCTGGCTAATAGGGGGTTGCCTCATTTAGTCATCAGGATGAAAAGATAAGTCACCTGACTGCCCTATTGTACTGGTTGTTATTGGTTCCTTTTGTTTAAAAGAAAAAAAAAAGTGAAGTGGCCGTTTGCTAAAGAAGCTTTTGTTCGGTGGGAAAAAAGTGCTTCTACCTTAGAACAGGAAAAGCGTCAGCAACGTTAGGAGAAAGTGCTGGACAGTCTTGTCACAGAGCCATCTGGTGGCTCTTTGCTGTAAGCACCACTCCTGGAGTTGCTTCCATGTGGGCTGGGCTCCCTCCATGTTTCTCTTCTAGAAGAAATGGCTTCCCCTCAGTTCAGGAAAGAGACTTGTCTTCATGACAGTGTACCAGATGGCTATCCTCTTTGATTTTCCTCACTGTGGCTTTCAAGGGCCGGCAGGACCTGCCCCTGGGCTTCCTGCCCACCCTTCTCCCTTCGTCTCCAGATGTGCTTCTCTAGCTCCAGTCTCACCAGCTCTTCTGCCCTCCCCAGGGCTTTTGCGTTTCCTTCACTCTGCTTAGGATGTACTTTTCCAGCATGTTCTCAAGGCTGTCTCCTTCTCATTGCTTATATTTCAGCACAAATGAGCTTTCCTCAGAAGGATCTTTCTTGACTCCTCTGTCTATAGCAGTCTCTATACCAAGTTGTTCTCCATCACAGTTCTTTGCTTTCTTTTACTTGTAGGCTATTCAATAGTCTCTAAAATGATGTCATTCATTGGTGTACTTTTCATTGTTTACTTTATGTGTTAAGTCTGCAAGACCAGGGCCTTGTCTGTTTGTTTCATCTCTGTATTCCTAGCATCAAGAAAAGTGCATGGCTTATATTTGGTGCTCAGTAAATATATGTGGAAAAATGAAGGAAACTGAAGGCATAAAGCATTTAAAGGTAGAAGCTATAGAGCCCAGATGGGTCTGCCTGAGGTTGTGCCGGACTCCTCATTGCCTTTGTTTCTTTCCAGATAACAATCTATTGAATGGTCTATTTCCATGGCTAGCATCCATTTTTTTGTGGGATTATATTTTGGTTGCCAAACCTGCTCTCTCCCTTTCTTGGTTCAGTTTTTCCAAATATATATCCGCACACTCCTTAATAGCTTTAACAGGTGCTGGATTTATAAGGAAAAGCCATCTTCCATCTTCGAGATGCCACAGTTTTTAGACATTTCCAAATACTCAATGTAAAAGCATTGAACCATCAAGAGAAATTCATACCTCATCTGGTCAGTTTCCCTCATTTTGGAGAGCACTTGGGGTGCACATCCACACCCCTTTGCAGCCAGCGGCTGCCTCTTCTCCTGATGATGACTTCTCATTTCCTGGACAGCAGCCGAGACTACCTGCTCAGCTCCTTCAAGGAAGAGCTTTCAGATTCCAGAGACACCAGCTCACTGTTCGCCAGGTTTCCCCTGTACCTGGGCCCAGATCTGGCCAGTTGTTCTTCCTCAGCCTCTTCTTTTATTTTTCTGTTGTGTGTGTGTGTGTGTGTGTGTGTGTGCACGTGCGTGCATGCACACATGCACATACATGCATGGTGTCTTTCTTCCCAGTGAAATCTAAAAAAGATGAGATTGTACCACCCATTCAACACTGTGAATATCTAGAGATTTCTCCAAATTATTCGTGGTTATTTTCTTATAATTCACCCTGGCTTCTAACTCCTGTTTTCTTATTTTATGGCTTTGCTCTTTCTGTTAGTCTAGTTCACATCTGACTCATATCTGAAATTGAACTTCATCTCTGAGTTCTACCAACACAGACAGACAAACAAACAAACAAACAAACAAACAACCCCACTCCCACATGGAATTTTGTAGAAAAGATTTTACAACAGATTTAAAAGAAAGATGGAGGAGCCTTTATTGTAATAGACACATCTGGACCCCTACCCTGGTATTTTACTGGCCACTCTCCCCTACAGAGAGCCCCTGTCTCACCCATTTTGCTGGTCCTCTCTTTCCATCCACCTCTCTTTTTATCATCCCCGCCCTTCTGGGTTCTCCCCATCAATTCCAATTCTTATTAATTATGTAGGACAATTCAACTCTATCCCAATCTCTCTTCCCATACCTAACTCTGGGCCAATTTTCCATATCCAAACCCATCAAGGTACTCTGCGGATTGAAAGGGTTTCCTGTTTATTAAGAGCCATTCTCCTTAGAAGGCAATGGTGGTTTAAACAGCATTTCCCCTTACTTTGCAAGTGAGTTCTCCAAGCAAAGGCCAATGGGAGCCTGATGCCCTGTGTGTCATCCAGAGAAAGACTCCCCAAAATACCAAAGCGGGCACTGGCTTTTCAGAGGCCCACTCATTATTTACTTACTGCTCTGTTCTGAGATAGTAAATGGCTAGAGAACTTATATGAGCTGCTGAAATCAAACCACCAAAGTTTTGGGAGTAGCTTTATCTCCATAGGAGAGCCGAGAGTTTATGGCCCCTGACGCCTGTTTGCCTGTTCACTGGGGGTGTCTTCCCCCAGTTCTTCTTTGATGAACTAGCAGTTTTCATGAGCTTTTCTCAGCCTGGAATTTAACAAAAGAAAAGAAAGAAAGCATCTTCCCACCTTTTACACTGGCAATAGCAAAGCTCGGTTGGCAGCAGAGGATGTATTGGGGCTGGTGTTGTGTCCTGAGCAGGTTGTGCTGTGGAAAGCGCCCAGGAGAAAGAAGGAAATCAGAGGCATAGCACATGTGAGCTGAGGGTCCTTGGGGCATCTGTAGAGAAGAGGCCCCTCACATTGTAGCCCAGAGCGGTAAAAGGACTTATAGGCTCATGGTCACATATCAAGACAGTGTCATTTATGGTCCACTGTTGAATTTGGTTAGGGAAATAGGAATCCCCTTGGTGTGCCCTGGCATTGGGATCAGACCCACATAAGGGGTGCCAGTGCTGCTCTAGAGAACCCGCAGCTCTTTGAATCAAGGAAAAATGAGTCAATTGCTCGTTCTTTTTAGCACTTGAACTTTAAAAATCTGAGTTGTGGTTTAGTATTTGAGGTGGTATGTGCATTGGGTGAGGGGGTGGAAAGTGACAGGAAGGATTCAGAAGATGGTGATTAGGTTCTTTAAGACGTCTGGGGGAGGAGGAAAAGCAGAGAAAGGAGGTGGGTTCTCCTGAGCTGGTGGAATAAAGAAATGTAAATGGGTCAATGTGATGTCAGCTCTGTCCCTCTTGGACTACAGTGCAAATTGCATGCAGTTGAGTTTTTCCTGGGGAGAATGACTGCTATGTAAACTGGAATCAGAGAAGAACACAAAAACAAAAAAGGTAGAAAGAATTGTTTGTGACAGAAAATCTGTTGTGATCAATTTAATTCAGCTCAACAAGTACTTCTCTAGTATAGGCCCAGCACAAGGCCAGATGTGTTGTGGGAACAGAAAGAAAGGCTTTCCAGTGTTACTAGACCCAAGACCAGACAATCTGACTAAGAAAGCAAGACCTATTCACATGGAGCAGATAGAAAATGATTTGGAAAGCTTCAATGCCAAAAGCCATGGTACAGACCACAGGTGTTCTGGAAAATCATGAGGAATAGGGTCCGGAGGAGGGGTTGTAAGGAGATGGGACCTCATCTAGGGTGCAGCTGCTTGTTTTGGGTGCTGTGTCTTCCTCCTGTATGTAGTCCTTAGTGTGAGGCTTTGCCCACAGAAGGTGCTCAATCACAACCTCCTTAGTGATGGAGAGAGAAGAGGGCAGACAAGAACAAAGGAGCAGATTTGGAGGTAATTAGAAGTCTGCTAGAACCAGTTTAACCTAGCAGAGCAGAGAGGGTGTGTGATGGACTTGTAGGGAGCGTGGGAGGGCAGATATGTCTCCAGATGCAGAATTTGCACTTGCTCTGAGGCCCAGGGGAACCACTGGAGAGGCAAAGGTTGGTGCTTTGGAAAGCATGCTGGCCTGTAGGTTAGGAAGACGCAGTGCTAGACTGGCCTCTGCCCTTTCATTCTCTTTGCCCTAGTTTCTTAACAATCCAAGTGCAAGCTTGTCTGCGAATTATCTTTCAGGCGATAATTCTAGAGAATGCATTTCAAAGTGGTGTGCAGGGTGGACCCTTGGAGGCTGAGAAGCATTTTGATCCTAGGAATTCAGGGACTGAGAAGGAGTAGCAAGGAAAGGGAGGGTCTAGGAGCTTTGGAAGTGACTCTGGGGCTGCTTTTAGGTAACTCAGTGGAGTCAGAGTTAGCACAGTTGGTTTTAGGGGAAGAGACATTTTTTTGGGTGGTGGTATTTAGGGTGTGAAGTAACTGTGAGATGTCTTAGAAGCAGCCAGAAATAGGATTAGAGATTTGGGGGTGAGGCAGAGTAGGTAATTGTGGGGGTCTTGGAGTCAGACATGGGGTGGCTTTGAATTTCATCTCTATGAGTACCAGTTGTGTGACCTTGGGCATGTGATTGTGGTAGGCTGACCAACTCATCCATTCTGCATGGGACTTTCCCAGTTGTAGCACTGAAAGTCCCATGACCTGGGAACTCCCCGGTTCCTGGCAAACTGGGACAGCTTCCCTGGGGCTGTCCTGGTAAAACACACACACACACACACACACACACACACACACACACACACACACACAAAACTGCAAGTCCCATGTCTGGGGAACTCCCTTTGAAGTAGGCAAATTGGGATAGTTGGTGAATGTATTAATACTCGACCAATTTAGCTTCAGTTCCCTCATCTGAAAAGTAGGGATAATAATAGTACCTTCTTCAGAGTGTTATATGCATTAAATGAGATTGTATGAGTGAAGTCCTCAGCATAAAGAATGGCACAAAAAAGATATAAAATAAATGTTTGTTGAAACAATGAGTTAGATGAATCCAGCAGGTGAACCAGTTGAGCGCAGGGGACAGGGGTGGTTATCTATTGTCACAATGGGACAGCTGTAGAGTCAGTAGTTTTGTGCACAGAGCTTGTGGATTAGGATCCTACTTGTATGTGTAAAAGGGGGTTTGCCAAGAAAATTAGCAAGGTAAACAAGAGAGGTGTTCGTCCATTGAGACAGGCAAACCTTAGCAGCAACATTATATTTTAATAATGCTTATGCTAAGTGTAAGTGAATATGTACCTTCCCTAGACGATTCTTGAGAGTGTCTGAAGAACCACATCTCTGCTTCTGGCTCAGTTGACACTGTGGATCTAGGCATGCAATGAAATACAACTACGTTTTTTTCAGTATTCATTCATTTATTCAACAAATTTTTGCTAGAAGCCAGAAACAGAGATATCAGGAAGTCCCCATCAAGGCATTGTGAAGAGATGGGTTGGGAACAGAAAGCTACACTGGGAGAAGAGAGAGGATGTGGGGAACTGAGAGAGCAGGGGAGAAGTGAGGGGAGCAGAGAAGAAGGAGTTTTGAGTGAAGGGATTTGAGGGGGAAGAGAGCAGAGAGGATAAGGGCAGGAGAAAGCGATGGAGCAGGGAGCAGGTGGAGGAGAAAGGAGACCCAGAGGAGAAAGCAGGAAGAGCCTCAAGGGATATGCTTGCTGAAATATAGTCACTCCCCAATTGAATAAAATGTTGAAATTACACACGTGAGGAGTTTTTTTGTTTTAATCGTGATTTTTTTTTCTTTAACCACAGCTAAGAGGAAACCAATGTAAAGACCAGAAAAACACAGTGATGAGATAATGGGGTCCACAACCCACATGTCAGCTTTGCCTCTTCTCCATGGGGTCTGTGGTTGTGTCTCCTACTCCACGTGTAACTGCCTATAGCCCCCCTTCTGACACCAAAGGAGCAGGACACTGCTCTCCTGTGGCCAGCTGAGACTGAATCTCCCCTGACAGCGGCCACCTCCTCCAGAAGTTGACAGCTCCCCTGAGCTTTGCAAGCCACTGCTTCCCCAAACTACTTCCTTCTCAGAACCGCTCTGGTGCAACCTTGACGCCACCCTTCCTCTTCCTTTACCTGAAGAGGCAAAGCAGGGTCAGATGAGAACATTTGCTTCCTCCTCCTTCTTTTCATTTTTCTTCAAAACTCATTCCCCTGTTCCATTTTCTGTGTTATATATCCCCGAGGCTTTCATAAAATAAGAGATTTGGGATAAAATGCATAACACACCCTAGGCCTCAGAGTCCAAGAAGGAATAGTTGTGTGTAAATAATCAGTTCACTTTGCCTTGGAGAATGACCAGGCTGGAAGGGCCCGCAGAGAGCATAACTGTTAGCCAAGAGCTGCGGACCAGAAGGTTGAAAAATTCCATGATCTGAGCCAACTGGTCAGATCGCTGGCTGCCTCAATCAGCTAAACCCTACGGCAAGGTCTGGCCCGCCCAAGAACGGCTGCCATGTGCTGCATCTCAGCAACCCCACACTGCCTTATCTCTTGCGTTATGGTGTCAGGGGACAGAAACATTATAGATTTTAGACCTGAAGGGAAGCTGTGCTATTGCATATTGATTTGGGGCATTTTAAAAAAATATAATCAATCTATTTGAAAGATACCAAGCTATTAACTACAATCAGTCAGGCAATTTCTTTCTGAACATAGCTCTGCAGTACATCTCAGACCCTTTTGAGTTCAGGCTTCCATGTTTCTGTGCCTCAATTTTGCTTTGCATCATTAAACTCTTAGCATGCTTTTAGGTATTACTCAGCTGCCTGGACAGTCCATATTCCTAACAAACTCACCGAGATGGCATCTGCCCAACGTTTCCAAAGGCTCAGGGCTAGCTTAGAGATGATTACATTAAATTATGCTTGCATATCACATAATAGTTTGCAAGCACTTTCCCCATGCTGCAGTTCACTGAAGCCTGAAACAGCTCTGCCAGATGGGTATGATTATCCCCAATTTGTTGATGAGGCAACGGAGGTCCAGAGAGGTGAACTGACTAACACGAAATCTTAGAGCTAGTGATAGATACAGGCTTCCTGACTTAAATTGTATCCTTTCCCACCAAACCTGATGCCTGTCAATGACATACAAAGAAAGAAAATAGCTAGTATGGATGGAGCTTTTACTGGTCACCAGGCATCACGCTAAGTACTTTCACATGCATTATCTCATTTAATTTTCGCAACAGACACACGAAGGAGCTGATGTTATTATCCCCATTTTACAGGTGAGAAAAACCAAGGCTTAGAGGAATTAAGTAAATGGCTCATTGTCATATAAAGAGGGAGTAGGAGAGTAGGGACATAACTCGAGCTAGTTTGAACCCAGAGCTGGCTGGTGTTCTTAACCCCTGACCACTGATAGACAGGCCAGAGATAGGGCGTCCAATCAAACATGGACCCTTGTATTTAATTGTTTAACCACTTTCTTTGTCTCCTGTTTAAACATTTCAGTGCTCTGGGATTCCAAAAGTCCTGTTAACCAAGTCCTCTGCAGATAAACACAATTAAATTGGTTGCCAGTTCCCCTGGGTTGGAGCGACAGAGGAGAACAGGTTTTGGGAGACAAAAGAGAGTATGAAGCTGGAATCGAGAAGGAGGAAGGGATTTCCCATTCCAATAGGGCCACAGTGACAAGGACTGAAGGGCAGAATGGTGTCATGCATGTTCAGGGACACAGTGCCATTACTTCTTTCCAGCCATATGTGCCATTGCAGTCTTTTTTTAGTGCCACATATGGTACTTTCTTAATTGAATTTTTCATAATAATTGATCTGACCTGTATCATTCTGTTAGCTTTAGCAAAACAAATTCTGACAGGTTTTGATATTAGAACTAAAAATATGTTTCCAAGTAGCTGAGGAGCCATAAAGCTGGCTGAAATCATACTAATGATAATGTACAATCTGCTTGCTACCATAAAGTTCTTATTATTTACATGTAGCAAACCATCCACACATAATGTGAGCCTTGAGTCTCCTTCCAATTTTTACTGATCTTCTCTAATTTACCAAATGGGGACAGGGGAGGACACACCTTGGTGTGTCCTTTGTGATACCTCAGTGTGTCATGTGACGTCCTCCTGCTGCTTGTGTGTCTCTGGGGTACCCTCCCCACTGGGGCTTGAGGGCTGTTTCAGTTAAAAAGTGTAGGGAGGGGAGATGCATGCTCATTTTCTCAGGTCTTTCTTTTTCAGGCATCTTCCCTGCAACAGTCCTGGTGGCATACAGAGGGGCTGAGCGAGAAGGTTGCCCTTTACCTGGGCTCCACCATTGGAGAGCCTGCTCTGGTCCTCCTCCCACTGCACCTCCCCCTATAGGGCAATGAATCTGCAGGGTTGAGAGACCATGTCCACTTGGAACCCATGCCCCTCCATAGTTCAGGTACCTGGAAGCCCACATTCCTGCTCAAACAGCTCTGAACGCACTTCCACACACAGGCCTCTCCTTTGGGTCTACCTGACTTCCATGAGATTGGTCACAGACTCCGAGTTCTGAGTTCTGTAGGAGCATCCAGAGGTAGCTTTGCAGGGGGCTGTGGATGAACCTTGGACATTGTGGTGGGGGGGTTCTATATACATGTAAACAAGCCCCTCACGGTGTGGGACAGAGCCAGGGATGGGAAAGAATGGGGCCCTCAGGCTAGGGGGCTGGCCCCGTCTTCTTCATGTGTCATGTTCACTGAGGAACTCTAAGGGGTTCAAAACTTGTACCTGGCCTTCCAGGTCATTATGAAAGTTTATTTCCCAGTGCAGGGGAATAGAACATATTTCCTTTAGCAGTTTGTTGGCTTGACTCATGTCTGTTATGTTCTTAGACATATGGATCTCCATTTGTCCTCGTGCTCTAGTCTGTGACAATGTCATGATGGGCCTGAGAGGGAGGGGACTGAGCTTGACGGACTAAATAGGGGGGTGTGGGGTGGGCAGAGCATAGGATTTCTTTCCACACTCTCAAGGTGATGGTGTCATGGAAAGAATTTCACTAAAGAATGGCTAGCAGGAGAATATGGGTTCTTCGTTTGGATTTGTGCTTAGGTAACTGAATGCTCTGGGCCAATTCTTTTGAGGGCCCCAGGTTTCGGGTCTGTAAAAGAGATGGGGGTAGATTATCAGTTCCTGGGTTTCTGGACCACTTGACCTGCCAGATGACCTTTGGAAAAAGGGCTCCACGGTCAATTACTTTTGGGAAACAAACCCTTTCTTCTTTGAGAGTCTTAATGCACGTTTGCATAATAAAGCATTCCAAAAGTCCTAGAATTAAAAAAAAAGAAAACACACAAAAACTGATGATTTAATTAACCTAGTTTCCCACACCAAGCTCTTATTGACTGCTTACTGTGTGCTAGGGGCTGTGCATTGTATGCACATTTTATGTAATTATCACACCAGCCCTGGGATATATTATTATTAGTATTATTATATTATAATACATAATATATAATATATAATATATCATTATATTATATTATTATTAGTATTTCATTTGGCAGATGTGGAAATCACGACTCAGAGAGGTAGAGTAACATGCCTGGAATAAGGACCTGAAACTGCCACTTGATTCTGGGGCTGAAGTCCTCAGTCATCCCCACATTCAGGCTCTGGATCTCTCTCTCTCTCTCTCTCTCTCTTTCTCTCTCTGTCTCTGTCTCTCTCTCTCTCTCTCTCTCTCTCTCTCTCTCTCTCTCTCTCTCTCTCTCGCTCTTTGTACTTTTTTATTTTGATGGTTATTATCACAGGCCCACTGTGATTGCCTACATACATCACCTACATATTTATTAGAAAGACTATTTCTCATTCTAAACATTTTTCTGAATTGAAAAAAAAAAAGATTGAAAAAGAATACCAAACACGCAAATGACCAATAAGCACATGAAAAGCTGCTCAGCATTCACCATTGTGCCATCTAAATGGGCTGTGCTAATTGACACTCTCTTTACTAGCACAAGATAAGCTGGAACATTTCTTTGTTTTTCTCTTTTCCTTTTTTTTTTGGTTAAAGATCTTCTTTCTGTGTGTGCTATTTGTCTAAATTCACCAGCTAAGCTGTCTAAAAGCTGAACTATTCATCATACCTTAGGCATGACATATCAAAAAGAAAACCACATAGAATTTGAGACTAGTAGTCAGGAATGGACTTTTTGGAGAAGGAAGGTGTTAGGACCATTAAGTAAAACCAAGCTTGAATCGCTAGTGTTGTTGATGCAATTTTGCCAAGCTAACCAACCCAACCCTTTTCTGTCAGAATTAAATATTTTTCCATGAGATCCATAGTTGCTTTACAAAAAAAAGGTGTTTGTTTGTTTTGTTTTGTTTTTGCTATTTTTGGAGCCTTTTGTTTATCAAGAGAACCCAATGGGGAAAGGCACTGACTGGTTTTGGTATAATAGAAGTCTATCTAAATAGAACGTGGCATTAATGCCCTTCGCTGTCAAAATAAAAATGACATTTAAATGTCCTTGCTACTGCAACACATAAAAAGAGATTATCTCGTATTCTGTGGAGCCCTACAAGTAATAACATAGTTTTGTAACAGCAGTATCAGTTACTTTCACTGGATTCTTGTTTGTCTTTAGCAGAAGTCGTTGGTTCCAGGATGGTTCCAGCTGAAGGAGACCGTCTTGGTTAATGTTAGATATGTAGGATGGGATATTATATAGCATGTTGGCTTCACAATGATTGGTTTGAGTGTTGAATGTCAAAATTCATCATTGCCTCTTTGAGATCTCTCTGCAAAAACAGTGGAATATGGCAGACTGTAAAGGAATAGAAAGAACGCTGTACAGGCAGTCTGGAGAACTGGAATCCAGTCTCTACTCTGCTTCTAATTACTTCATTCAATACGTGTAAGAAACTTTTTTGTTTCCTGATCAAGTCCACATGGATTTACTGGTAGGTGAATAACAAGTGACGTTTCAGTACTTGCATGGAAAACGAGGTGAAACTCTTCCTCTAGATTGTCTAAACTGTTGGTTCAAACATATCGGCAGTACTGGGGGCACCCATGCCAGGCCAGCTTGTTCATGATGCTGAGGCGTTCAGTAATGGGAATGCTTGATGAGAGGTAGTGTGAAGCAGTAGAAAGCATATAATGTGGGTATCAGGAGACTTAAGTGCTGTCAGGACTGGTCTTCCCTGTTAGTGAACCTTAAGCATTTCGGATATCTTCCCTGACCTTTAGGGAAGTATTCTCAGCCATTGTGTTAGTTGGTTTTGTTGTATCTGGGAATTGCTTCCAGCTTGGGCCCTTGGTGGTTCTATGATTTCTTTCTGAGGAAGTTCCAGCCTCTACATTTATCTCCATGTGGAATTTCCATGGTCTTCAATGAACTAACTCCTAGAATTTCATCCTAAGCAACTGTCTGTGGAGTTGAGAGGGCTTCCCTGTGCTGTTTAGATCTACTCCTGAATTGCAGTTGTAATGGCGTATGTTATCGTGTGTTGTCAAATGGAAACTATGTTTAGAAAGAGAGGAAGAAAAATGACAACATGTATGTTTTACTCAGCTTGATGTATGGAGATTTAGGCAGTCCAATGCCTGAAGGGCTTGGAAAATTGGGGGTTTATGATATAGTGGTAGAATGACCTGTTTTGTGAGATAAACAGTTTATCAGCAGGTTATTCAAAGACTAAGTAGCTGGAACTGAGGAGAAGTTTCAGGTGGTTCTGGTAGATAACCTATGCTTTCTACTTCATTAAAAATGGAGTTTGGTTAACTCTTAGCTCAGAACAGAGACTTCAGTTAGTGTCTCCTACTGCCAGAATAAAGGAGATTTAATGTTACATGAACATCTATTACTTTTCAGACATCACATTCAGCATTTAACTCCTGCACTTTGTCTGAGTAAGCATATACACCTTGTGAATATTGTCAAACAAGGTCGCCCACTGCCAAGCATCAACGGGTCATAGATGGTCAATGCTTGCTGGTGGTATGATTGAATCAATATAATGAAAGCTGTCCTTTCATCGTGTTCTTTGTTGCCATTATGATTTCTTTTTTCATATGGTTAGATTTTATACTTAAGGTTGCTTTGGAAAGGAAATACCTGGGGCTCTTCAACCAGCTTTGCCTCGAGAGGATGACAGTTGAATAGGAAATGGCGGGGATCGGGGGAGAGGGGTTGTCATTTTGTCCCAGGTAGATCCTTTTCTCTGAAGAGGATTTAAATGTAGTGTTAATGGGGACTTTAAGAGCAGAACCAGCACATTTTCTTCTTCCCTGTTTTCTATCCTCTGTTTCTACGCAACCAACTCACTAGTATTAAACACAAGCACTAACATTTATGGCCTAATGTTGAATTTGTAAAAATTCCATTTTGAAGATGTTGTAGGTTGAAAGAACTCACCTCAACGAAAAGCACAACTTCCAAACAGCTTTTCTGGGTTCTCATCACGACAGACAGTTACCTCGTTGTGTAATGTGGGGGGAGTGTGTGTTCATACATTGAGTCTTCCTCACAGGCTCAGGTGGCAGGTCACATTATTCTTTGGCCAAAGCAGAAGGTTCTTCCCAACATTACTAGTACATTTAAAGCATAATAGTAGGAGGCTTAGACAATGTGGTTCGTGTACCTGTGGTTTGTCTTTCTGAAGATGGTTAGCCTTGGGGAATGCCTGGGATTTACCAAATATTCTGTCTATGCAGAAGTCAGTTACTGATTCAGACAAATGAGGATTACTGTGATGGTTGATTTTATGTGTCAACTTGTCTGGGCTAAGGGGTGCTCAGCTGGTAAACATTTCTGGGTGTGTCTGTGAGGGTGTTTTTGGAAGAGATTCGCATTTGAATTAGAAGACTGAGTAAAGAAGATCCTTCCTATCAATGCAACTGGGTGTCATCCAATCGTTTGAGGGCCTCAAAAGAACAAAAAGATGGAGGAGGGGGGAATTTGCTCTCTGCTGGATCTGGTACATCCATCCTTTCCTGCCCTCAGACATTATTTCTTCTTATACTCGAGTCTTCAGCCTCAGTCTAGAACTCATGACATCGGCTTTCGTGGTTCTTAGGCCTTTGAATTTGGACTGGAAATACACCACCAGCTTTCCTGGGCCTCTAGGTTACAGATGGCAGATTGCGGGGCTTCTCAGCCTCCATAACCATGTAAGCCAATTGCTTATAATAAAACTCTTTTCTATTTATCTATATATAGCCTATTGGTTCTGTTTTTCTGGAGAATTCTGACTAATGCACACACTAAATCCTCTTCAAATTATTACTGCATTATTACTTTCATTAATGCACAAGCTTTTATTTTCTGAGCACCTAAAATGTATTAGGTATCAGGGATACCTATAACTCAAAGATATAGCCCTTTACCTCAAGGCACTCTCTCTCTGGTGGTGGAGAATAATGAGCAACTCCCAAAGTTCAATAGGGTAATGGGAGCAAAGAAGATCAAAGGATCAGGGCAGATACCCACCCCACCCCAGAAAGTCAAAGTTGAGCAGCCCCTTGAGGAATCTGTAGGTGTCAGAAGGGGAAAGACCTGGAAAAGATATCCCAAGCTCAGGGGCAACGTATGTGAAAGCACAGGCACAGAAAGAACATACCTTTCTAGGAACTACACATATTATGGGATGGTTAAAGTACAGGTTGTACGTGTGTATTTTGGGATAAGATCAAATGGATGAGTGGTGAGAGATGAAGTTGGAGAAGGAAGCAGGGATTAAGTCATGAAAGCTCTGCCTTGTGTGCCATTTGAAGGAATTTGATCTTTATCCTCTACTGATAACATGGGGAAGCATCTAAAGATTTTAAGCAATAGAATGATATTCACTCAGTAATTCAACAAATATTACTGGGTACCTACCACGTGCCAGTGTGGGTTTAGGTACTGAGGTTACAACAATAGGTAAGACAGCTGGATTCATGTCAGATGTAGGTTGGTGCATTTTAGAAGGAGTTGTGTGGCAGCAGTGTAGGGATAGTTTGGGTTTAGGACCAAGTGAAAAGTGAGAATTCTGGACTCTTATTTTTTTACTTGCATTGAGACTGTTTGGGACATGTGGATCATTATTTTCAGCAGCCCCAGAAGGGAATCGTTTATTTGCAATACTTAAAAAATTGTTTTTGAAACACCTGACCTGAGTAAATACTTAATGAGAATCCTGATGAATCAAAAAAGTAACACATTCAGAGTCATAAAAGTCACAGTTTTTATATATTAGGTAACTCAAAGATAGAAAACACATGAAAGATTGCTACTGGACTCCCTATATTTGCAATAATATATATCAAACAACAATCCTAACAATTAGATTAGGTGAGTGATTCTCAACTTGGGATGATTTAGCACCCCAGGGACATTAGCCAGTGTCTGGAATCACTTTGGGTTATAACAATTGTGATGGGGAAAGTGCAACTGGCATCTAGTGAGCAGACGAGGGGATGCTGTGAATCATTCTATAATGCACAAGATAGGCTGTCCCTATCCCCACCCCAATACCATAAAGATGTATCCAGTCCAAAATGTCAACAGCATCGAGACTGAGAAACTCTTAGATTAATGTTATTTCAGAAATAAGAATTCCAAAGTCCAGAGAAGTTGTGTAACTTCTTTTGGGTTTATAAACCTAGTCCATGGCCCAGCCAGGATTTGAATCAAGGTTTATCTGCTTCCACAGTCCATGCTTTTTGATTTATGTTGGTCTGCCTTCCAGAGAGAGAGGAAGAACCCGAACCATAGAGGCTCACTGACAAAAACCTTAGTATCAGTACTGGCCATGCCTTCTGGCCCAGGACTTCAAAGGAGCCTGGAGCTGGTCAGAACTGGAAGGAGGTGAGGAGTATACCTTTCCCGTCTTTCCGTGGTCTCTCTGTCCTGGGCAAGTTGGGGCAGGCTCAGTGGGCACAGATTCCAGATCTGCATACCAGGGCTGGCGAAATGCCTTTAGCTGGAAGCCCTTACTCCTTCCCAAAGCACAAGGATGTCCTTCTCTGCCAAAGCTGGCTGGTGGTTCTTTCTGGAATGGCAACTCTTCCCATCCCCCCAGGGTTGGGACGATCTTCTGGCAAGCATATGTATTGAAGAGTTACAGGTGGTGCAGACATGGTTTGGAAGGATTCCCAGCTGGGCCTCCTCCCAGGAGCCTTCTGATCACTCACCAGATAACTCTAGCTGCTTGCAGAATCCTAGGAATCTTAGCTGCTCCAGGAAACCAGCTTCAAGGGCAACAAGAGCTTCTGAGAAGCTGGAATAGTCTTGGAAGCTGAAACTGCTTTGTCCTTTTGCCTCCTTAAGTCAGAAATATTTTTTTGCAATACCACTGAATTCTCCACCTCTTTTCTCTTGTGATGGGGAGTGAATACAACAATTAAAAGAGGAGTGGCAAATATGAAGGCAAGAAGGACAGGCTCAAAATCTGGTTACTTGATCCAGATACTTTTGGGTTTCTGAATTTGAGTTGTTTCTTTTTTGGAGGCAAAGTATACGTTGTTTTCCTTTGGGGCTGGGACATCAGCTCTTTGTGAGAACTTTCAACTCTGTAGTGTCAAGTCTTCTGGTTTCCATACCAACATCCTGCCCTGGGGCGAATTCACATCTATCACACATGCTGTTCTTAGTCTGTTTAATCAAACTTTCATTTGATGTTGGTTGTAATTTCACATGTGGACCAAATATAGAAAAATTAAGTGATTCCAGCAGCTGAAGTCAAAAGGGAAGCATTAACCTTTGGTATTAAATAAATTAAAACATAATACATCTCAGTAACATATTTTTGGAGGCCCTAGGAGCAGCTAGTTTTCTTGTTTATTCATTGCTTTATTCTTTTTCACTCATTCAACAAGCATTTATTGACTATTTACCATGGTTAAGTCTTTGTAGGTGCTGTGGGGATATTAAGGTGAATACGATATGTCCTTATCCTTGAGAACCTTAAACTCTAATGAGAAAGGAGAGATAAATCTCACATTGCAGGATATAAATATTACAAGAAAAGTTTGGAAAAGTGCAGTGATTCTTTTCTGTTCTGGGCTACCAAATTGTTCTGGCATGGTGATGAGGCAGTAAATGTGGGCTACATTTTTAAGAAAATAGGTCCTGAGAGGAAGAGGAAAATAGTCCTTTAGTCTGAGGGCTGGTAAGGTTTAGAGGGGAAAAAAATCAATTGGATAAGCTTGGTTCCTAAATAATTGCTTTCCTTAAAAATGTGTTGTCCTATTCTCCCATTAATAGTCTCCATTAAAGGAACTAAATTATTGTGTTACATATCAATAGTGCTCAACATGTGGCCTGTGGAACTGCTGGTCTGCACACTGTTACTATTCCATGATGAGCCAAATACAGAAACTGATGGTAAATGTTTAGAAGCAGTCACAGAAATCTGACAGTGATTTTAAGTCAGTTGACTCTAATCACTATAAAAAACTAGGAACTGTGTTTTGAGTATCTTTTAAAATTTTCATTTTTCTAGTAGTTTATTTTTATTGGACTTTCCCAAAGTATCAGTCTGTAATATATTGGAAATAAAGTATAAAAAAAACTATTCCTTACCACTGATGGCTCGAGAAGCACTGGAAAGTGTGCTTACACCTTTCCTCTCATTAGACTATAAGCTTCTTCAAGGCAGTAACTATATTTGTCATGCTTGTATTTCAGTTCTGAGACTATATGTGCTCCTTAATTATTTGTTGAACTAAACGGAAATATAAGTGAGATTTGGGTTAATCATCAGTAAACTGTTTTCAGCTTTTAGAAAGCCTATTTGTATTTTTTAGCTTGAATTAGCTCTTGGACTGATACATTCATTCCTGATGAAAACAGTAGTTGGTTTTATTGTTCTAATGATATTTTTAAGCTTAAAGGTTGTAGCTTGTATTTTAATATACTATTTTGTAAATGTGTACTTGCTCATTTTATGCGTGTCCTCCATGAATCTAAAGATTAAAGCCTTACCACCCCTATTCTTTCTCTTTACGCTCAAAATTTGGCATATTGGATCTTTTCCAGTTTTATATTTTTCTTAAAATGCTGAAACAGGGAACTTATGTGTTATTGTCCTTCTTATAATGCCCATTGTTTTACTGACAGTCCTTTCTTTCTTCCTTCTTTCCTTCCTTCCTTCCATCCTTCCTTCTTTCCTTCCATTCTCTCTCCCTCCCCCCCCCCCTCTCTCTCTCTCTCTCTCTCCCCTCTCCCTGCCTCCCTCCCTCCCCAACCATGTATTTCCCAAACCCTTATTAAGTACCTACTATGTGCTTGGCATTGTAATAAGCACTGGGGATACAAAGAACAAAGAATAATAAACAACCTTCCCATTCTCAAGGATTTACAGTCTAGTGGGGGAGATAGGCATATAAATACAAAAGCACACTAAGCTATTACAGGTATTAGGAGGGATAGCTATATGAGAAGCAGGGAGTGGTCAGTTCTATGTTGGAAGCTAAGAGAGTCTTTACAAAAGCAGTGTTTCTTGAGTTGAGGTGGAGATGTGAGTAGGTGTTTGCCAAGAAGAGAGCATGGTTGGCAGAGAGCACTCAGGGAAGCTATATAGTATTGTGGTTGACAGCACAGGTTCTGGAGTCTGGCTCAAATTCTCACTATGCCCCTCCTAGCAGTGTGACTTGAGCAAATTAGTTACCTGACCTCAGTTCCAGGTTCCTCATAAGTAAAATGGACATCATAATAGCTGCAGTTTCATAGAGTTCTTATGAGTTTTAAAGGAAAGCTTTTATATGCTTATAACAACATGTGTTTAGGGAACTCAATACATTTTGAAATGAACATTTAAAGAAGAAAACCCCAAATAAACCAGGTGAGTTTCACCAGGGGTCATATCACGTGGAGCTTTCTATATAAGCTAAAAGTTTCCACTTAATCCTACAGATTATGTGGAATTAATGAAGACTCTTAGCAGGAAGGAACATGATCAGATTTGTGTTTTAGAGGTTTACTCTGGCTCAAAATAGAGAATGGAGGGTTCAATATCAGAATCAGCAAAATCACTTTGGAGAATATAGCACTCTTCCTGACAATACATGACAAAGGTGTAGAAAGGGAGAGGAGAGGGATGTAATCGGTAACGATGAGGTGAAATTTAAAGCACTGAGTGGTGAATGTATGAGATGAGCGGTGAGGCACAGTCTAGGGTGACTCCACCTGGAATGGTGGGTGGTTGGGAGGTAGAGAAAGGGTACAAAAGAAGGCACCAGCTTTGATGGAAAGGTGAAGAATTACAACTTGTACCTCTTGAATTCTAGGCGTTTATGTGACATCCACATGGAGATGTCAAATAGTCAGTTGGATCCATGGATATGGAGTTCAGATGATAGAGCTGAAACAGATCTATAGACTTGAAAGTCATCAGCTTATAGAGCAGTGGAAACTATGCAGGTGGATAAAGTGACTGACCTTGGGAAAGTCACTTAATTGAAAGGGACATATTGAGCTGACATCTTCAGAAAACAATTGAAAATACTCTCTTAAGTCTGGGGAAGGAGTTTGGTTGAATTCTCTTAGCTGGGTAGAATCATTTGCAGGATGTAATCAGCATCAATAAGGCCAAGCCAAAGCCTCAAGGAAAGAAAGCATTGTAGAGCGGGCAGGAGTTGCCAGACAGAGGTAGGAAAAGTAGAAATCAGGAAAACAGAGAAAACAGGAAGTAAAATCAGGAATTAGGTGTTCAGAGAGAGAGGCTGTTAAATTATTCCAGAAGCCCTGGAAATCAAGACCACGAGGGGTGGGAGAAGCTCCTTGATTTAGATAAAAAGTTGCAATTTATCAGGCCTGCAGGCATGTTTCCTTTGTTTTATAGAGATTTCATAAACAATTTTGAATCCTCAGCTTTTCTTGAACCTTGGAAAATCTGATAGTGTTGGGTTTGCATTGCCTTGTGGCATTGGTTGGCTAGAGCTGAGTAGCAGCTCTGCTCTTTGGAAGAGAAGGAGTTTGTGCTTTGCAGTTTGCCCCTGTCCCCAGCATCCCCTATTGTGTTGCCCTTTCACTAACTTACACTTCCTGCCTGTCCCCTGGCAGCATTTAAATGTGCAATCCTTAGAGAGAGACGGCACACATTATCTAGGGGGAAATGCTTCATTCTGGGCTCTATCTGGTCCTGAAAGTTTTTTGTGTCCAACTGCTTTTTCCACTTATCCCAAGACCTATATTCTTTTATGAGGCAGAACTAATAATTGAGACCGTGTTACCCTATGGCTATTGGTGAATTTCTACCTATATTGTATATCTTGCATGATGAAGCCCATCTAGATATGGTTCTGTTACTACCATCATCACCGCTGTCATCATTTTAACCCCTCCACTGCAACCATCACTAACACCATTATTATTAGGTTGGTGCAAAAACGATTATGGTTTTTGCAATTATTTTTAACCTTTTAGACCACAATTACTTTTGCACCAACCTAATTTAACCACCACTACCACGTCCATCACCATCTTTATGTCTACTTCACCACCACTATCACCAATTCCATCCTTTGCTAACATTTATTGATCATTTATTATGTTTCGGCACAGTGATAAGGGTTCATTAGCATTATTTAATGCAAGCTTTACAACCTATGGAGTAGGCACTCTTAGTGTCCCCATTTTACAAACAAAAAATGGAGGCACAGAGTGGTTAAATAATTTGCCCCACTTCATGTATCTAAGAAGTGTCAAGATTCAAATTCAAATATTAAGCTTTTAAGCAGATCTCTCACAAGTATCTGCCTGATGTTTAGCTCTATCATTTTGATAAATATTTTACTGCCTAGAAACTCTATTGTTGGCAGGCATTTTAAAATTTTCTTTTTAGGTTATTTATTAAAATGCTAAACAAGATTATTCAAAGAACAAATCTCTGGAAAATCCCAAAGTGAGCAATTTTTGACGCAGTGAAGTATATGATTATCCCAGTCTGTTATTTCCTACTTTAAAAGCCATTTCAAAATCTTGAGGTAGTCAGTACCTGACGGTATGTGACCACCAAGTGGTATGTGACCCAATGTGACTACAGGCATGGAATTTTATTAAGGATTTTTGAAAGTCTCAAAACATTGTGTTACCAGTTATGCCTTATTCACATACTTATGTCAAATATTAAAGTTAATCAGTGATAGAAATGACAATTGTGTCTCTCAGTGCTTAATAAATATCAAAAACTGTGCTAAGCACTTAGTATACATTATCTTATTTAATTTTCTTAACCAATAATCCCATTTTGCAAATGAAAATATTAAGGCTCAGATTGGTGAAGAAAGTTGCTGTAGGTCCTATAGCCAGTACGTAGAAGAGCAGGAATTTGCTCACTGCTCTGGGTGTCTACCGAGCCTGCATTTTTATGCCACTATACTTACGAGGAAAAAAAAGAGTGGGAATTTAGGAAAAATGTCATCTTCCCAAATGGCTCTATCTTCCTAAAATGCTTATAGTATTTGGGCCTACCTTTCAAAATCCTGTAAAGACAAGGCAGAAGAAAACACCCAGAAGCATTTCCAGTGCCCAAGAGTCTTCGAGCTACTTGGGGTGGCCGGCTATCATCCCTGTGGTTTTATAATGCACTTTCTCTCTCCCAGCTCACATTCAGACACTGCTCCAAACAAACAGCATGTCTGTTGTCCTTTCACTAATGGGTAAAGTTGTCTACTCACTCCATCTTGACAAGTATTGTTTTGAAAGAAACTTCTAAAAGTTTAATCATTGGGAATGCTTAGTCATTGAATATAATTTTTAAGGGACTTTGTAAAACAGTCCTGCCTTACCACCCTACAAGGTGTGGTGGAAGGACAAAAGAGACAATGTGTTAATTTTGAAAACTATATGCCCTTATTCAAATACATGTAGAATATGTTATTAGATCTTGACATTTGTACCTTATAAGTAGGACATCTTGGTGCAGTTGTGCTGAAAGAAGATAAAGAAATAAAGTCTGGGCAGAGAGTCTCTAGAGGAGGGTCATATAGTGAGTGTATTGTTAATTAGACACAGCAGCTTTTTAGTTCTGTGACCTTGGGCTAATTTTCTAAAACCTCTAAGCCTCACTTTCCTTATTTGAAAGATGGAGATACTAATAAAAGCCCTTCCTAATATTACCGAGACTATTAAATAAGCTGATGTGTGTAAAGTGCACAGGAGGTGCCACAGAGTCACAGCAGCAGAAATGATAGCTATTTTATTATTTTTCTTAATCACTGTCTTGCTCTATCTGATAATCTCATCTACCCAGATCAGATGGGCAAACACCAGGTTGACAACTGCTTTTAAGCACAACTGTTTTGGTAGAAGGCTAGCAGGTCGCCTGGTTGCTGACCAGGGGTTTTCTTTTGCCATCAAAATGCTGTCATTTTCTCTGTGCAAACCATAAACACAGTGTCAGAAAATAGGGCTGGACCCACTAGGTTGCCATGACTGGTTCTCCATAGCAGTGACTCATGAGGCAACAGCGTGGTTTCACCTTACTTAGGGAGAAAAGATTCTGCTGATTTTTTAAGTTGGGAAGTCTGCAAATTGGTCAAAGAATGCTGTCCCTTTCATCACCTATGTTCTCAGGTCTTTCTCAGGAAAAAAAAAAAGCAAAACGAAAAATGAAAAGGAAAAAAACCCAACTTCTCTCTTTCCCCTGATTTCTTCTTTAATTGGTAGGTTTTAATGAGTCCCGCTTTCACAGTGGCTGCATTAGGGTTAATGACTTGGTCAGTTGTTTGCACTAGCACTTGTCCGAGTTATTCGATACCACTTGCTGTAGGTCAAAGTGACTAGACATTCTGGTTTTGCAGGGACCGTCCCCAGTGACATAGCTCAAAGTATTTCTTTTTAGCCACCGTATGATGTAATGTGGCCCTTTCTTATTCCCCTAGCCCCACACAGACTGGAGACATGAAGTGATTGCTCTTGCAAAATGTTAATTGTAAGGATTAAATATCATCCCTTTCCATCCCCCCGCTTTCTTTTATAAGGAGGCTGGAATTAAAACTCAGAAGGTCCAGGGTAGCTGGTAATTGCAATCTGAAAAAGCTGGGAATTCTGAAAAATGCAACCGCAATGTAATTTCTATAGAAACAGGAGGCATAGAATTGGTCAAACTAGTTTGGGGAGCTAGGAAAGTGGCTTATTAGAGCAAATTGAAAATTAAGAATTAAACCACCCCAGGAAGTGAGTCCAAGCCAGTGTTAAGAAGAAAATTAATGAAGAAAGCATTCAAGTCAGGGCAAAGAAAGTAGCTATGAAATGTGCAGCTTCCACCTTGATACTCTCTACAAAGTTTTGAGTAAACACCCCAATTGGATCTTTGTTGATTATTTTGAATTTGACTTCCTCCATTTAAAATGTATTATTAGCTAATAGAATTCTAACAATCTAGGGTTAGAAGGGATGTTGGCCGTCATCTGGTCTGACTCCCTGATGAGTATATTTTCAAAGCTTTTGCATAATCCAGAGCAGTTTTATATCATTAGAATAAGATAAACTGTAGTAGGGAAAGGTACTTGAAGGTTATCATTGGATTGTCTATCTGCTTTTGAGATGTGGCAGTTTAAATGGTTCAGTTGTGCGCAAAGTGAACACCTGCCATTTTAGAAAATGGTGCATTATAGTGTGTGTGTGTGTGTGTGTGTGTGTGTGTGTGTGTGTGTGTGTTTGGGGGCATCTAGGTTACCCTAGCTAGTCATGGCCATCAGAAGCTCATGAAATGTTAAATTAACTGGTGACCATTGTGTAATTTATGATACACTTTCTTTGGGTTGAACTTTGGATCTCATATCATAGGAGAAAAGAATCACAGCCTGATAATAACAATAATAAATATTATTATCATAGCAACTAATTTTACTGAATGCTTACCAACTGCCAGACAGCACACTTTGTGTGCGCGCGCATACACACACACACACAAACACAAACACACTTTGTATATATGTATACGTATAATTACTCTTTTAAACTTTTAAAACATTTAATCTTTACAACGTCCATTGAGGTAGAAACTATTATTATCCTCAATTTGCAAACAAGGAAATTGAGGCACAGAAAGATTGAGTAACTTGGCCAAGGCTATTTAAACCCAAGTTAGAAGGGACCATATTAAAAGAATATCATTTAAGCCTCCTTTCACTAGTAGGAAAGTTTGTACCACCAGTGGTTTTCTCAATAGCAGAGCTGAGACTAGACCACAGGTCTACTTGTCAAATTCACTTTATCACATCCTCCACCCTCTGTGGGCCCTGAGTTAAACACGGTGATTTTCTCAGTCCCTAAGTTGATATAATTCTATGAGTCAAGGAAATGTGAAATTTAGATGTTGCCTTGAAAAATCCTCTTCTAATTGAGCTCTTTTCTTTCAGGGGATAAGAATGTCATTCCAGAAATAGACTTCAGCAGCACCATGCTAACCATCATTAAGTAGAAGTGATATGAAAAAAAATTACTGAGATGACCCTTTTATTGCATTCACTATGTATTCATTAAAAAAAGTATTTAGCATGAATATACATAAAAGTCATTACATGCTGCCCTTGGAATCCAACCCCCTCATAAGATTAATTTACAATAACAAGTAACTAAGATTAGAAATGGGAAGGGTAACGAAGTTTAGAGAGGGTAAGATGAAAACAGAATGGGATAAACCTTGGAGACAAGCTGGGACCCTACAGGATTCTTCAACCATTTCCCATTCACTGTTAGGAGCTTGGTAATTACATTCAAGCCAGAGTTATTTGAGTGCCCAGACGTCCTCATTGAGACTTTCCTTTTTATCTTTCTTTAGTCTAGCTCAGTGGTTCTTGCACTTTAATATGCCTAAGAATTATTATATATATGCAACATAATGCGAGCTGCAATATATGGATGAAATAAGTTGTGGTTTTTTTTTTTTTTTTTTAAAAAAAGGCTATTTTGACTATGTGAAATGCTTTAAAACCTAAAAATTGGAAAAGATGTACCTCCACTTTAAATCTACATGTCTAATTCATTGTCAATTCAGTATGATAATAACAACAGGAATAACAACCATTACCATTGAGAATTGTTCAATGGATTGTTTTTGATGTTGCCTAGACATCATCAGAGACAAGTGTGTCCACAGGAATTTCGATAGCATCTGCCAGAGAATCCAAAGGTATTAGATTTAGGGTTTTACAAGTTTATGACTCTGCATATTATATCGATATAATACATATATAGCAATAATAAAAATTATTATAGGATATGTATATATATATAGTGCCAAAAATGTACACACATTTTAAAAAAGGAAAAAGTTATTAAAATTATAATATATACTGATAATAAAAGATGAATACAAGTCACGTTTGACTTCTGAAATTACGAGGTGCTCAAAGTGTTCCCATCAGCATCCAGACACTTCTGATTACAATGAACTATTGCTTGAGCAACATTGACCAAAGTGTCCACTTGTGTACATTTTTTTGATATATATATATATATAATGGGATATTATTCAACTATAAAAAATAAGGAAATTCTGCTATTTGCAAGGTCCATATTTGATGGACCATGAGAGCATTATGCTAAGTGAAATAAGTCAGACAGAGAAAGACAAATACTGTATGATCTCACTTATACGTGGAATTTAAAAACAACAAATTCATAGATATAGAGAACAGATTGGTAGTTGCCAGAGGTGAAGGGTGGGCAAAATGGGTGAAGGTAGTCGAAAGGTACAAACTTCCAGTTGTAAGATAAATAACTTCTGGGTAAGTAACGTACAGCACAGTCACTATACTTAGCAATACTCTGTCATACATTTGAAAGTTGCTAAGAGAGTAGATTTTGAAAGTTCTCAGCACAAGAAAAAATTTGTAACTATGTGAGCTGATAGATGTTAACTAAACTTATTGTGGTGATCATTTTACATTATACTTGTATACATATATCAAATCATTATGTTGTACACCTGAAACCAATGCAGTTATATGTCAATTATATTTCAATGAAACTAGGAAAAAACTTTTATGGCTTTCTAGCCAATCAACTGACTTGCATACCATCCTCAAACACTCTTGTGTCACCTAACATAATGTTATTTCTTTGGTGAAAACTTCTTTGAATTAAATACTTCTCTAGTGCTGCCCCTGCACTTACACAAAACTCTGTAAAAATGATTATTCTTATTGTATGTGAATGGCTTATTTGACTTATGTATGACTATCCTCTCAAGTGTCTTCCAAGGTTGAAACCTGTGCCTTTTCAGTGTTGTACCCTCAATTTTTAGTAGAGGTGCCTAAACTCACACTATTTGTTCAATAATTGTTTATTGATTGAATCAATTAATCTGAGTCACTAGGCCATTCTGTTTTCTGAACGGTTGGAGGACTGCAGTCAGGGCCTAAGCTTTTGGCATTTACTTAATTTGTATTGTGCTAAAGTTTCTGTTAAATAAGAACACAACTGCCTGCCCCAAGAGAAGCTGAATATTTTAGGCATCCTGCTTTAATTAGCTGGCTTATTCCTGAAAGGTTTTTCTGCAGAGCTTTGGTAAAAGAATCTCTGTTACTGGGACGAGGTTACTATTTTTTTTTTTTTTCTTTCTCAAAACAAGGACATTCAGGTGACATTAGGGTCTGGTTTGGGCCAAGGCTCGGCCTTTGGCCTCTGAGTTTCTTAGAAAGAACCTATACATAACTTATTCCTTTTTTTTTTTAATTAAATTTATTGGGGTGACAATTGTTAGTAAATTTACATAGATTTCAGGTGTACAATTCTGTATTACATCGTCTATAAATCCCATTGTGTGTTCACCACCCAGAGTCAGTTCTCCTTCCATCACCATATATTTGATCCCCTTTACCCTCATCACTCACCCCACACCCCCTTACCCTCTGGTAACCACTAAATTATTGTCTGTGTCTATGAGTTTTTGTTTCTCATTTGTTTGTCTTGTTCTTTTTGGTTTATATACCACATATCAGTGAAATCATAGGGTTCTCTGCTTTTTCTGTCTGACTTATTTCACTTAGCATTATACTCTCAAGATCCATCCATGTTGTCACAAATGCTCCTATATCATCTTTCCTTAACGCCGAATAGTATTCCATTGTGTATATGTACCACAACTTCTTTATCCATTCATCTATCGAAGGACATTTTGGTTGTTTCCATGTCTTGGCCACAGTAAACAAAGCTGCAATGAACATTGGCGTACACATGTCTCTATAGAGAAATGCTTTTATATTTTTGGGGTAGATACCCAGGAGAGCGATTGCTGGGTCATATGGTAATTCTATTCGTAATTTTTTGAGGAACCTCCACACTGCCTTCCATAGTGGCTGCACCAGTCTGCATTCCCACCAAAAGTGTATGAGAGTTCCTTTTTCTCCACAGCCTCTCCAACACTTGTTACTATTTGTCTTGTTGATGAAAGCCATTCTGACTGGGGTGAGGTGATATCTCATTGTGGTTTTCATTTGCATTTCTCTGATGATTAGCGATGTTGAGCATTTTTTCATATGTCTATTTGCCATTTGTATATCCTCTTTGGAGAAATGTCTCTTCGGGTCCTCTGTCCATTTCTCAATTGGGTTGTTTGTTTTTTTGTTGTTGAGTTTCATGAGTTCCTTGTATATTTTGGATATTAGCCCCTTATCAGAGGAACTGTTTGCGAAAATCTTCTCCCATTCAGTTGGTTGCCTCATTATTTTGTCAATAGTTTCTTTTGCTGTGCAGAAGCTTTTCAGTTTCATATAATCCCATTTGTTTATTTTAGTTTTTACTTCCATTGCCTTTGGAGTCAAATTCATAAAATGCTCTTTGAACCCAAGGTCCATAAGTTTAGTACCTATGTTTTCTTCAATGCAGTTTATTGTGTCAGGTCTTATGCTTAAGTCTTTGATCCATTTTGAATTAATTTTGGTACATGGTGTCAGATAGCAGTCCAGTTTCATTCTTTTGCACGTAGCTATCCAATTCTGCCAGCACCATTTATTGAAAAGGCTGTCTTTCCTCCATTGTATGTTTTTAGCTTCTTTGTCAAAAATTATCTGTCCATGTTTATGTGGTTTTATTTCTGGGTTCTCAATTCTATTCCATTGGTCTATGTGTCTGTTTTTCCGCCAATACCAAGCTGTTTTGATTATTGTAGCCCTGTAGTACAAGCAAAAATCAGGCAGTGTGATACCTCCAGTATTGTTCGCATAACTTATTCTTAAAAATTGAATTACTCTTTGATTTCTCCCTGTAGAGAGCTAAGGGGACACTCTAGGATGCGGACAGTATTGAAGAATTTTCAGCTTTTCTTGGGGATTTAAAACCATACTGGCATCTTTTTGGTGGAAGTGGTCAGACAGGTATCATTACCTATTGACTCTGAAAAGCCAGAACATCTTACAGGAGACATAAAGCCCCTCCTTCTTTTGTACATTCTCTTTTTAACCTGGTAACAGTTTTGGAATCTAAATGAAAAACAAAACAAAAACAACAACAAGAACAAGGATTCGGCAGTGGAAGAGATTTTGGCAATCATTGGGTCTGGTAATTTTCTTTTCTTTCCTTTCTTTAATCTTTTAAAAATTGTGAAATATAACACACATACTCGTATAGAAAAGTGTATAAAATAGATACACAATAATGTTAGTAATTATGAAGCAAACACCCCTGTTTCCCCACCCAGGTCAAGAAGTAGAATATCGGCAGCATTCCAGAAGTGTCTTGTGCTTCCTTCAGGGTCACAGCTCTCCTCCTTGCTCCTAGATGGAACCGCCATCCTCAATTTCATGTAATCATCTCTTGATCTTCTGTGTAATTTGACTATCAAGTGGGCATCTCTAACATTTTCTTTATATAAATAGGATCATATTACTTATTTTATGTCTGCATATTTGTAAGATTCATTCATGTTCTTGTATTTAGCTGTCATTTGCTCATTTTCATTTCTGTTTGGTTTTCCAACAAAGTAATAATATACCATAATTTACGAATGCTTTATACTACCAAAGCACGCTTGGACTGCCCCTTTTTGGTGATTACAGCCATGCTGTATAAATATCCTTTACGCCCATCCAAGTGTAATTGTGTACAAGTTTCTCTAGTCTAAGACATATACCCAGCAGTGGGATTATTGGATCATGAGGATGTATGTGTAATGTGAAATTATTATTCGAAGTGTGTGTGTTGCTTTTCACTCCCATCACATTCTGGCCAATATGTGCGTTTGGCAGACCTTTCAATCTTTTGCCAATCTGATGGACGTGTATGGTAGTGGTAGTCTATTGTGGTTTTGATTTTTCATTTCTCTGATTAGTAGTGATGTTGAACACTTTTCCACATGTTTATTGACCATTTGTAGTCACTCTTTGTGAAGTGTCCATTCATGAATGTCTTTTGTCCATTTTGTACTTTAGTGTTCTTTTTACACTTGATTTGTAGGTATTCCTTACCTATCCTGAGTTACAAGTCTTTTAAATAATTTCTGTCTTCCTGTAGCTTGGTCTTTTCACTTGCAATATGTCTTATGATAAGCTGAAATTCTTAATTTTAATGCAGTCAAATTTTTCAGTCATTTCTAATATGGGTATTACTTTTCATATCTTATTCAAGAAATCATTCTCTTGACCACAAGGTCATGAAAATCTCTTCTATTTTTTCTAAAATATGAGGTCGGACAATGAAGTTTGCAAACTTGTTGCAACAATGTTGCTAACCTGTTTTGATATCAGAGGGATTATTCATTATGGATTTGTACCAACTGGAAAGTTAACCAAGTTTACTATTCGGAAGTGCTGAAAAGGCTGCATGAAAAAGTTAGACGACCTGAACTTTTTGCCAACAATTCATGGCTTTTGCATCATGACAATGCACCAGCTCACATGGCACTGTCTGTGAGGGACTTTTTAGCCAGTCAGTAAATAACTATATTGGAATACCTTCCTGTACTCACCTGCTCTGGCTCCCAATGACTTTTTTCTTTACCCGAAGATAAAGGAAATATTCAAAGGAAGACATTTTGATGACATTCAGGATATCAAGAGTAATATGATAACATCTCTGATGGCCATTCCAGAAAAAGAGTTCCAAAATTGCTTTGAAGGGTGAACTAGGCACTGGCATTGGTATATAGCTCCCCAAGGGGAGTACTTCGAAGGTGACCTAGTGATATTCAGCAATGAGGTATGTAACACTTTTTCTAGGATGAGTTCACGAACTTAATTGTCTTGTGTTTATAGTTTTGTCTTTAATCACCCTGGAGTCAATTTTTACATATAATGTAAGTAAAGGTCCATTGGCTTTTTTTTTCTCTATGAATACCGAATTGTCCCATTACCATTTATTGAAAAATGATCCTTTGCCCGTTAATCTGCAGTGCCATCTCTCAGGCACCAAATCCACATATATGTATGTCTGTTTCTGAGTTTTGTTTTATTTACCTGTTCTTGAGCCAATACTATACTGTCTTAGTTACTATAGCTTTAAAATAAGGCTTGTTTTCTGGCAGAGCTAATTCTTTCATTTTGTCTTTCTTCTTCAAGAGTGTTTTGCTCTTCTTTTCCCTTTGCATTTCCATGTACATTTTAAAATCAGCTGGTCAATCCCACAAAAATAACTTGTTGGAGATTTTGATTAGAATTGTAAATACTTTTAGAAGCGTATGGGAACTGACACTTTTGCAATACTAAGTTTTCTCATTCATGAACATGGAATATCTCTTTCTTTGATGACTCTCGATAAGGATTTCTAGTATTCTTCATAGTATTCTCACATCTTTTGCTAGATTCATTCTTAGGAAATTGATGTTTTATGCTGTTATAAATGGTATCTTTTAAACATTTTTACATTCTAGTTTTTTTATTGGTAGACTATAATGATCTTTGTATATTGGTTTTATATTCTGTTATTAATTGTAATGATTTAAATATACTTTCTCTTAGTTTTTTTATGTTCAAAATGATATCATAGGTTGTTTCCATATTTTGGCTATTGTGAATAATACTGCAATTAATATGGGAGTGCAGGTATCTCTTAGAGATAAAGTTCATTTCCTTTGGATATATATTCAATAGAGAGATTGCCTGATGATATGGTAGTTCTTTTTTGATTTTTTTTGAGAAATACTCCATATGTAGTGGATGTCTGAATTTACATTTCCACCAACAGTACATAATGGGGGCTCTGTGCTTTGACTTTTATCTAGCTTACACACAAGTCCACCACAACTGCAATTTAGATTTACAGCTTTTACTTTATGCTGGCAAATGCCCTTAGGACAAAGCAACTTCGAATGTTGGGCTTATCTCTCTGGGTTCTGTCTTTTCCTAAATGTTGTCCTAGGAATTCCTTACTATGTTGTTTGTTCTTAATACATTTAATAGAATGTTTCATTTTAACATACTATCCAGTTTTCAAAATGGTTCTCAAAAGGAAAATTGTTCTGTTGTAATGGTATTCATCTATTAATAGTATTTTAAAACATTTTTTTCAGCAGTGGAAATATTCTTTTCAAATGAAATGTTAGGTAGATTAATGATATATAAAACACAAAAAAAAGACAGCCCTGCTTAAAATTGTGCAGGATTCCATGAACCATCCATCTTTCCCAGGAGCCATTTTTCTTCTGTGATCAGGAACTGCTTAATGCTTCCTGTTTGGCTCCTGAATGGTGTATATTTCTTTGGTACCTTTATACCCCCAACTTCTACTTACTGGCATTAACCAGGGCCTCTCAGAGGTCCTGATATATTAAAATATAAACAAGAACTTGAAAAGGGAATCCCTAATATTATGATTTATTGAAATTGCTTATCTAATAAATTAATACTGGTAAAAATGTCAATTGTTAATTCCCCTCCTAAACACAAGGCCTGAGTTTAATGCTCCCCATCCACATTGATACATCCTGTCTTAACTTTTGATCACTTACCATATATTTTTGCTGGTATGAACCCTGCTCATTCCCCATTGCCCTCAGAAAGATAGACTTGCACACCTTGCCAGCCATATGGCTCTTCCTGTCCTGCCTTCCTTTCTTCTTTCCTTCCTTTCTTCCTTCCTTCCTTCCTTCCTTCCTTCCTTCCTTCCTTCCTTCCTTCCTTCCTTCCTTCCTTCCTTCCTTCCAATAAATTATTAATTTTTGCCATTGGTCTCACACACTAGTTTTAAACCATTAAAGTATTCTAATTCTTCTCAGGCTCTGCTCTAAAAGAACTGGTGAATACGAATTTTTAAAAGATGATGAGTTGGCCAATTGAAACTCTCTTCCTGAGTGATGAAGGAGAGCGGAGAGTGGCGGGGAAGAAAGCACATGTGCAGTAGATGGCTAGGACTTATTTTCAATTATGTGAAATCAGAGGTAGACGTACCAGACAGTCTTGCTTTATTAAGTGTGTGTGCACTATGCTTTTTGCTTTCCAAGTTGAGTGGAACCCAGGTAGATGTGTAGGGGTCTTCAACAACCCATCAGAACATAACTTATTCACGTTTTTTTCTCCCTCACAAGCCATTTAGGGAGAAGAAAACCTTGGTTTATTTTTCTCTCTAACTGAGGAAAATGGAAAATGAAACAAGCCAATAACTGAAATCCAGTCACTAAAATGATGACTTAGAGTTTTGCAGATAGTACAAGCCTTTGCATGGATTTGAGAACTTGGCTATGGAGTTAAAGCTGAGGGGTAAGTCAGTGTATCTGCAATCATCTCATATATAGAAAACAGCATTTCTCAGCCCAGCTTTTTTATGCTAGTGACCCACCAGCAAAGAAATAGTCAAGCTTGACTTTCAAAGCTTGTATGATGAAAGAAACACATTTTATTTGTCTAAATATAACATCGTATTAAATGTGCCTTTACAAAACATGGTTCCTTTTCCTCCACCCCAACACTGTTGCCTTGTACAATTCACCCACAATTCCACTGACCTATTCACGATACGATGAATTTACAGCCAAGTCTGGCAAAGGTTCTCAGGGTTTTCTCCACAGGAAGTCCAACAGGAATCTTTGCAATGCTAAGTAAAGTAGGTGAAGGTTTGGTATTTATTTAAAAATATAATACACATGGAGTGGCTCAACTTTCTTGATGAGACACTTTTTAAAATTGTCACTCTGACATAAATTAAGTTGTTTGAGATGTTTGAGATTCAAATGTTCTATTAATATCATTGTGATTTTTGACTGAACAAAATCTTTTGTTTAGCTCTCCCCAAGCCTTAAAAAGAAGCTTCCAATGTTTGCATGATGTCTAGTGGCTAGAAAAATAGATCATTATCACATGTGGGAACAGGATACAATGAGGCAAATTTTTCCCAAGTTAAGAAACAAGCCCAAACCAAGAATTCTTCACAATTCCTTAGTGCCTAATATAGTGCTGGGTGTGTAGGTGATAATTAGTCAATATGTTTCGATGAATAACTGAAGTTGCCTGTACAGACATACATATTTGAGGGATAGTGTTGCTGCTTTGGGGGAAGATGTTGGATGAGGTAGAAGACATAAAGAGGAAGGAGGAATAAAACAGATCTTGATTTTAAATGTCATATCTGCCTCTTATTATGTGTCCTTGGAAAAATTATTTTCTGAGGCTCAATTGTGTCATATGTAAAACAGGAATTATAATGCCTTGCAGCATTATTATTTGTAAGAATTAGAAATAGTGTACATAAAGTGCTTAGCACATACTTGTTTCTCATTAAGTGGTAGCTGTTATTATTATTGGTAATAAAAGAACAACAATGTTAACTTCAGAATTCTTTTATTTAGGAAAAGCTTCCCTGAGCTAATTCCTTCTAAATCCCTGTAGCAGAATCTGGCTTTACCCCAAGTTCCTGAAACATGTAGCCTTGGCGTGAACTCTGCACCCAGTCCCTTTTCTGTAATCCCTGTAGACCCCAAGTTCAGCTGACCCCAAAGTGCCTTAGTCAGAGGGGAATTAATGGGACATTTGGTCCAAAACTTTGAATAGAGATCTTCCAAGGACAGAACATTCTGGAACCCATAGTGTTTTGTATCTTCTCACAGTGGCTGAGGTCAAAGCAAAGCTAGAAAGAAAGTTGTCTAAGGAAAACCCGGAGCCCCAAAAGGCTAGGAGCTTTTTATTTGAATTTGTTATGTTATAAATAGTATGTATTGGCATCACATTTATATTCTTTTTGACAAACTGGCTGGTCTTATTAGCAGTAAAGTTCATTTGAAAAACAACTTTTAGCAGTTGAAAACTAATTTTTTTGAAAAACTCACATTAGTGATGTTAGTATTACTTTTTAATGTTATTAATTTCAAGTGAAAGCAGTTGTCCCATTTTAAATTTGATCATCTTATCTCCAAATATGATTTTTTAAAAACATTGAGAGCCATATAATTGGTAAAAGTATCTTCTATTAAATTCCCTGAGGGGATGTTTTCTTAAGGTACCTTGGTTAGGGGGCAAATAACGTTCTTTTATTCATCTTTGGATCAATAAAACCCATTTAATGTAGTGACCGACATACAAAAGGTAATAAATAAATATTGAATAAATGGAAGTGTAAACTAATTAAGACGTACTCGTATACAGCATGAAGTGGTGGAAAGAACCCTCCACAAAAAACCAGAAGACCTCCATTTTGGCTTTGGCTCTATCACTGATTTTTTTCTCTGTGACCTAGACCTAGAACTCTGGTGTTTCTTGAGTTGTTAACTGAGATGCCTACTAGTTTCGGAGAAGCCAACCTAGTTGGCTAATTGGGAATAGCTAATATTCTCACTTAGGTCATGCTGTATAATGGCATAAAAGACAGTAATAATATTAATAGTGATTATCATTTATTGAGCAATTATTATAAACTACATCTTATGCTAGACATGGAACATTAATTTTCATAAATCTTCATTAATCTTCATAATAGCCCAGTCCAGTAATACAGGAATTATTATTATCTTTATTTTAAAGAGAAGAAAATGGAGACTCAAGTCACATCTACCACTTGGTCTGTCTGACTCCAAAATTTGTACTTTTTCTACTATGCCAGAATGGCCTTCACAAAAAATTTTAACAGGTTTTGAGCTCCACTGTGATACAAGTTCTGCTACAAAGAAGATTTAATTGAATCCTCACCACTACCAATGAGGTAGGGTGTTATTATTATGATCCCCAGTTAACAAATAACAAAACTGAGGCACAGGAGGCTAGGCAACCAGATCTGTCTGATTCCAAAGCATAACTGTGTTTACTACACAATACTGGAATTTGTGATACATTTTTTGCGTGTAAGATTATGTAGAAACAGTGCGATATACCTAACTCTGTACTGTCTGCAAAGACAAGAACTTAATCATAATGTATAAGATTCCTCCCCTAGCAGGTGACATTTTTATTTATAGAAAGAAGTTAAGGAATGGCATAGGTTCCAGGGGCAACATTTCTGTACAAGGCAGAAAAGGACTTAAAGATAATGGCAATGGAATTTGTGGATGACGCCTGCCTTCCATATTTTGTAACTGTCTTTCTGATTCAGGGAAATGTCTGTGTTATGAGTTTTATTACCCCAGTAGCCACAGAGTTCACACCCAGACTTCAGGGCAGCTAGGAGGCTGGCATGGCACCCATGTGCTGCCAATTGCAGGCTCCCAAGCAAGCCATCCTTTTGGAGGGGAGGGAACACAGCAACGAATGGGCTTGGTGTGAATAAGATTCTTTCCTTTTTGCTTCAGTGTCTGGCATTCTGTGGAAGCAGCAGCAGAAGCTGCAATTCTAAATGCAGAAGCGGCTTTGGTACTGGTGGAAACAACAGTGACGGGCCCTGAGGTGACAGGAATTTAGTGCCATTCCTGCCTTTTAAGTGCTCAGATTTTTTTCATCTTGGTCTTGGATATTGCTGCTCGAAGCATGACTTTGATCTGCTTCTCTAACACCCCAAATCTTTTGTTAATAAAATGAAATTCAAAACACTCGCCTCCTGATTAAACTAGCCAGGGTGGATTCTGTTTCTGGGAAATAAAACCGTGCCAGATCTGTAGTCATGAGGTTCATTTAGGGGGAAGTCTCGGCCACCCCCGCACACTTCTGCCTTAAGTATGCTCTGAGCAGGTGTCAGATCTGTCTTCTCCACGGTCTGTGCACCAAGTAAGGGGGACCCATACCCTGTATTTCTCAGTGCTCCTGATGATGTGGTAGGCCAGATCGTGCTTTTGAGAGGAATTTTCAGGAATGCTATGAGGGCATTGACATCACTGATAGAAATCAACTATGGTGGGAGTATTTATATCACAGAAATGGGTAAAGGCTATAAATCAGGCCTTCCTCATCTCCTAGTGGGTTAAACACTTACCTGCCCATCACTGTCCCGACAGCTTGTAATTGTATAATTTTCGCTGCAGGATACCTTGTGAACTGTTCTGCTAAGCTTCATCCAATGTGGATAGCTTTCTAAGACTTACTAAGAATTGCTCTCAAATCAGAAAACATGCTCTGCGAACTTTACCCATGTTGTTTCCTAAACCTAGAAATCCCTTCTATTGTTCTTCCGTCTGGCAAACTTCAGGATCCAGAACAAATGTCACCTTCTTTGGGCCTTAAGAGAGATGCCCCAGACAGAATCAATGACTCTGTCTTCTGAGCACCCACCAGCACTGGGTGCAGGAATGCACTCATCTCATTCTTGTTCTTTTTTTAAACATTTACACAATGCTTGCACATGTCAGGCTCTATGCTAGTGCCTTAGATAAAGTAACTCACCAAACCCTCATACTACCAACTAGGTAAGTACAATTATTATGCCCATTTTATATGTGAGAAAACGTAAGCACAGAAAGTTTAAGCAACTTGTCACAAGTGTTGGAACCTCTGTAGTCTGGCTTAGAGTCTGTGCCCTAAACACACTTATTTCTGCACCTGCCTCCCTGTAGATTGTGAAGGTTTCTTCTTTGTCATTTTATTGTTGTGTGTTTTTGAGGGCAAGGTCTGGCTCTTACTGATTTGGGGGCCTACATTTCCAAGTACTATGCATATCTGCCAAGCACTCAAACCCAGATGCGTTAGAGGAGGGGATGACCAGTACTTCTCGGCAGCCACTCCTCCTTTTGAAAATTCTTACATAGAAAGACAATTCATAAGAGAGATAGGAGTAGAGTTGCTCTGCAAGAAAGATGGCCTCCTTGGACTTTACCATACTCCTTGAGGAGCCCTTCGGGCATCTCTATAGATCCTCAGGCTCTGACAACACCATGTTGCTCGCTGAATACGTGAGTTAAGGGTCAAGAAAAAAAGGATAGAGGAGATGCTTCCTGGGATGGCCTCAAAGAAACCATTCTGTCCATTGCTTGTATATTTGCTTCAATTCTCCACCTGGTTATTGTCATGGGGACATGGCCACGTGTCCTGCTTTGAAAGCTTGTTTCCATCTCCCATCACATCTTTTTGTCTGGCAGAAGGTTCCTGGGATTGTGGACGATGAAGTGATGCTAGACTCCAGTGGTGGGCACGTGGGAGAGTGTGTACTTGTGTCAAGGCGATGAGGTCCCACCTTACCAGGCACCTCTCTGTGTATCGTATAGTTTCTTTGTTTATAGTGCAGGGCCAGAGCAATGTCTGCTATCTAGGAAGCTGTGGAAAAGAGCCTATGCTCCAGAATGCACCAAGCACAGGTGAAGCATGCTGCAGGACCACACAGGATAAACATTGTGATAAACACAGTGATAAACTTCAGTGATAAACACAGGAGCAAAGTTCTGGCCAGTTTGGTCTGTAATTAGGCAAAGCTCTTTCCTGCTTCCACTTCTGGGATGTCTCTAGGAAACAGTGGCTGCTTTCCATGGCCATGTCTGGGGCAGTCTCTGTTCTTCCCGCACAGCCCTAGGGTGCAGACTATGAAGGAGCCCAGGATGAACACAGCCTGTAGAGTGCTCAGTCCATTGTTTAGGCCCAGTAATAACAACCACATGGCACTGCAGAGGCCTTGCCATGCCTTGAGGGCTTGGGTCCTGTTCTTATCTGATAAGATCTCTGACTAAAGCCAGGCTGAAGTGACATGGCCTGCTTAGTAACCCTCAATATCTTCTTACGGAGTCTCTGACTCAGAACTCACAGACAGGATATGATCTCAGGACCTTGCATAGCTTCATGCACATAGGCACGGTCGCTTGTTTCCTCCACTTTTGATTGGAATGGGAAGAAATACTAAACACACATATTTGCATGAGATCAAGAGGAATTTTTTTGGAAGAATCTTGAAAAGATTTTTGGGGAACACCAGAGGATTGCTTTTTCTTCCTGACTTTTTGCCCTATAGTTCAGCTCTCATCATTTTACCCAGGAGTGACTGCCCAGTAGGTACCTGGCTGGTCTCCCTACCTTCAGTCTCTCAACTCCTCATCATCTTCACAGAGATACAGAGACACTGTATTTAAGCACCACTTCATCACGTCCAGCTCTTTCTGTCAAGCCAAGTCTTTTCTTCCCCATCCATTCTGGTCAACAAAGTTGTCCATTAACTTACTTGCATTCCCATCTTCCCTACCCCTTATTATTCCTTCCTTTGGCTCCTCTGCTGCCAGCTGGTGAGTTTCTTTGTAGTTTATCCCATATATCTTGCTAGTTTCTCCAAGTTAGAGTTGAAGTTTATCCTTACTGGAAATTCTGTGTGCTCCACAAAGACCTTCCTGAAAATACCATTACTATCACCATCAACACCATCATCATCATCACCATCATCATCATCATCATCATCACCACCATCATCATCATCATCATCATCATCATCATCACCATCACCATCATCATCATCATCGTCATCATCATCATCTATTTAGCACATCTTTTACATCAGGCACCATACTAAGGATTTACATGAATTATTCCATTTAATCCCCATGATGATTCTGAGATAGGTACTATTATTATCTTCACTTTACAAATGAGAAAACCAAGGATCAAAGAGATTGAGTGACTTATCAAAGGCCTTAAGTGTATTTAGCTTATACTCCATCAGGGATTTGAACCTAAATTTGTCTGATATCAAAGTCAGTACTTTTAATTGTAATAATATACAGTCTCCCTAACCAACCCCATGCTGCTTATTTTCTTATGTGAAATTCATTAGCGTTTATGTAGGTAGTCTACGATCCATTGTTGGGCATTTGGGTATTGGAGACAAGGAAAATTTTTTTTTTGAGATCAGACGGTCTAACACCTTTTTCTTCAAAAAATAATTTTTTTAGTAGTTGAGAAAATTGTAGAGGGGCAAAAAGGTTTATCTAAGAGTCTGAAAAAGGTTAACAGAAGAACCAGAACCTGGTCCCCGATTTCCTGACTCATGCATGTCCAGTGCTGGCTCTAGTACAGCACATGTCATCTCTGTGTAGTCTGGCAAATTTGTTCTCCAGCTACTTCAAAGTTGTATATCTTCTCTGCTCAATTATAGTATTAGTTTTTAAAGGATAGAAACTATATTTAGTACTTTAAAAATATGTTTCCAGTCTTATGTAAGATGTAAAACTAAGTGTTAAAGGAAAGCAAGCGAGCAAGCTAGTTGGCATAGAAGGGATGGTGGTCACTGAATGGAAAATGCAAAAGATAGTAAGCACTCGGTAAGTACTTTTCGTATGAATGAGTAGATAAATGAAATGGTGTCAGGAAAGCTAGAGTTGAATTTGAGCTAGGGGGTGTTTCCTGGAATATGGATTAAGATTTGCAACAAAGGAAAAATACCCAGCTTTGAATGCTGCTGACAAGCTGGTCTTTAAAGAAAATTACAACACATGTGTATGAAGAAATGAGTCATTGGAGAAGAGTTATTGAACCTGACAGACATAGTTAAGAGAACAGTCGTGGTCTCTGTCTGCTTAGTGAATATGCTACACATCTGTTTGGCATCATGAAGACCATCTCTGACTACTGACCAGTGGGATGTGCCTCTGTGTTAAACGGTGGCCCCTTGTGGTTGGCATCCTTCATCTAAGGGCTCTGAAAAACGTGATTACTGCAGTGGGTAAAGTGCCAGTCATTTCATGGATACTTGTGTACAGTATTATCTAGCTCAGTGCTTTTCAAACTTTAATGAGCATATAAATCACTTGAGCAACTTTTTAAAAGGCTTAATCTAATATAATAGGTCTTGGGTGGAGCCTAAGATGCTGCATTTCTAATAAGCTACCATGTGACACTGATGCTGCCGGTCTGAGTAACCATACTTTGAGTAACAAAGGTCTAGATGATCCATGGGAAAACACTAGAGAATGCAATAACTGAAAGTACCTCTCTGTTCACTTAGCATTCTCTTCTGATCAAGGATCCCTACTCCCTGGTCCAACTTTCTAGCAATGGGTTCGTCTTCCAGTTGGTTGATTATGATCCTTCCCTGGGGACTAATTGGTTTCAGGGTCATGGAGTTATCATGGGAACACCAATCAAGGAAGCATCAAAACTCATTCTTCCTGGAGATTTACACCTAAAGTCCACACAAGGAAGACCTAAGTTACGTAGAGACTTATGTTTATTTCTAAGGCCCAGCACATAGTAGGTCATCCAGAAAAACCAAATGAATGAACAGAGGATAAGAGAGGTGGCTTTAATCAAGAATCTATAGTCATAGCGCACTTACTAAAATTTATTTTACTTTAGATTAAGAACTAAACCAAAAAAGTCAAATAAACAAAAATAGATGTTTGAAAGACAATACCTTAACTCTTAGGCATATTACTTATAGAAGAATTCTAAGTCTTCACTCAGAACCTATTTATGCTTTTTAGTTTTTATATAAAAGAGTGAAATCGTTTAGCATCAAAATAAACAGTGACACGATACCTCACCTTTTATAAGATTTTATAGTCTGCAATTCACTTAAAAATAGCTTTATTAAGATATAATTTAGGTATCCCAAAATTAACTTTTAAAGGTATTATTTTAAAGGTACTTTTAAAGGTACTATTGTACTTATTACAAAGCTTGGCTATCTATGGTAGATGAGAAAAGGTAAGTTAAAGGGCTTTAGAGAGAACAAGAGACAGATATAGGCAAGTGAGGGAAAGGACAGTGCTCGTGATAAGACACAAGACAAAAATAATATAATAAGAAGCACAGAGAAGTACTGAGAAATACCAGTAATCTAGAACCATTTGGTTTAGTGGAAACCCCTTTCTAATAAGCTTCAAAATACCCCAAGAGGATGAATATACAGAGCCCAGTCTGGTAATGGATGTCTAGGAAGATGTTTTTGAGTTGTCAAGGAAAGGCTAAGTTATACTCAATGTACTCTGCTTAAAAAGTCAGAGATAACTGTGATCCATTAACACATTTTCATTACAACAGCTAATAGTAATGTTTTAAAAAGTTTTGGGCGCCTGAAGAAATAAGTCCTCAACTCTCTCCGCAATGAGTCAGTCCATGGGGATTCCAGAAAGTCGATGTTTTACGGTCTGAGCTGAGAGATGTGACCAAAGGGCAACCACACGCACTTGGCCCACTGGCTCATGGGAGGAAGCCCTTACCAAAAACCATGTATGTGAATGAGTGTGCCCAGGCTTCCGTGCCATGTCTTTCTCCCATAGGCAACACCCTCCCTATCTTTCCCCTTTTGGACACTGCTGTCTCCTGAGATACTTCTGACCATAAAGCTTAAGTCTTTCTGAGTGGGAATCAGAATGGTTCTGCTTCTAAGATGCAAAGTGAACACTAGAAGGTTTTCTGTCAGATTTTCCTTTGGTTTAAAAATCTGAAACTCATTTGCTCTTCTGACCCTTTTCCAGCTGCAACTGGGTACAAATACATGGATACACAGCACGAGAGCACTTTTATTTTTGATTGTGCAATACATTTTCTAGTCTCTTTCTCGGAGCGCCCACACTCTTGCACTATTAGGCAAGTTACTTTCTGAATGTTAGTTTCTTCACCTGTAACATGGGGATAGTCATACCTGACCTGGGTAACTCACAGAATTAACATGAGGTCTATCAATAATTTTAAAAGGTGGATAAAATGTATTGAGTGCTTACTATGTTTTTCAGGTACCATGTAAAGGGCTTTTCACATACTATCTCATTTAATCCTGACATTAATGCTTGGAAGTTAGTCGTTTTATTATCCCCATGTCACAGGTGAGGACACTTCAGCTTATAAAAGTGACTGGCCCAAGATCACCAAGGCTAAGAACTGGTGGAGCCTGAAGTTGAAGACACACTGTCTGATTCCAGAAATTAAATGCGATAATGCCTACAAAAGTGTGTTGGAACCTGTAAAGGTTTCAGAAACATAGGAGATTAATACTATGTCTGGGATTATTTTGTAGGACCACATTAGAGTCCACTTCCTACCTTCATCTTCCTAACTTGCTCCCTTCCCAGACCACAATGGACTTTAGGATCTTCACAGCTTCTTATGCTGCTTTTCCTGACAGTACTGGACCATGGGCATTTTTGACTACAGGATCTTGGAGGTCATTGCTAAGATCTGAGTCTTTGACATCACTGGTATTTGATATATTGCTAGTATCCTCACTGAGGAGAAATGCTTCCCCCACATCTTTTTGGTGAGGAAGCATCCAAACTCTTTTCACTTTTATTTCATGTCAGTGGGACTTGTAGTCACTTTGCTTCTGGGATCAAAATGACTTGGACGACACCTCACACAGATCCCCAGTGGCTGCTGTTTTTCTCTTTTCTTCTCTGTGCACCATCTCAGATGGAAAAACTGTTGCCTGGCATGAAGCATGCTGCCCTCTGAGATAGGAAGTCTAATGCCTGACACTCAGGTAGGAAATACCATGCTGATGGGGCCTTCTCAGGGCTGTTTGAATAGTTTCAGGATTTGTGAATATTTCATTTCATTTCTGGACTGCCCCTTCAATGAAAAATGTCTATTTCCTTGGGTGAGCTTACTCTACACAACGAAAACAATCCTCAGCCTTAAGTTTCTTCCTGGATACTTCCTGCTTCTTTCCAAAGATCAATTCTAGTCACCTTTGCTCTGGTGTGTGACTCATCCTAAGAGTGCCTCAGGTTTATCCAAATTTATCTAGCTTGTAATATAAGTGACTTTTTTTCCTACTGTATTTCACATAGCCACAGTGTTGACAGTCAAATGTTGTGCTTTTGATTCCTCTTTTAGCCCTTTTTGACTTCCACCAATCGAAACCTCTAATGATACCAATCTTTTATCAGCCATCACTATGTAAGACTGTAACACAGAGAATCTTTCCGATTGCCACGGCTGATTCCTCTTATAACACCATCCTGCTAGGGTGCCATCATCTCTACCCCTTTACCATTTCCTTTTCCACCCCATCGCTCAAAATTCTGTTCTGTTCTGCTTTTGATTTGATACATTTGTTTTTCAGTAGAAGGTTAGAAAGAGCTGATGGTGAGCACACAGCTGGAACCAAAGAAGAAAACAAGACACCCCAATGATAGCATTACTTTTATTCTAATCAATAATTCATTTTGAACCAGAATGTTTGAGGAAATTGAGACTCGGCCTGACAGAGCTCTTCACAAACAAAAGAAAATGAGCAGAAGTCTAAAACAAAATACAATTTGGGACATGGACCAAACAAAATGAAAACATCCTGCAGAGTGATAAAGTCTGTGTAAACGTCTTTATGTTTCAATAGGATTGCTTTTGCAAAATGCAAGGGCATGACTTATATTTTGTTTTGAAATGTATCTGTTACCTAAACACCATAATTGTGGTTTTTGACTTGCCCTTGTATGAGTGAAAGTACCCTAAAATCGTACATAATTTTAATGCTGCAGTTTAATGGAAGACAAAGGCTTAAGGCACTGTATCACAGCAAATAAAATGCGCAGCAGGGGAGATTGTTACCCATACAGATGAGGACAGGTCCTATTGTCCTCTGGAGAAGGCCACTAGGATCAAGAATTTCAGGAATGATTAACTGGATTCAAATGTCCAGGGTGCTCACAAATGAGAATGCTTGGGCCCCTTCCCTCTAAATGTACCTTTTGTTCCCCACCAGGCCTATTTCCTGCTTTTTCTGCTCTCTCTTCCTCTCTCTCATGCCCTTATTTTAGTCCCTTCAGGTTCAGATGGGCTCATATTTACCGTGGCCTTTTTCATGTTCCTCCCATGGCAGGTGAACAACTTAGCATTCCCCTGGGTTGCTCCCAGGTGAGCCCATCCACCAGGTTCCTCACAGAAGAGCCCACTGCCCATTCCTATTTTACCACCTTCACTCCTGTGCCCTCTGCCATCATGGCTGAAGCGTAATCTGCTCTCTGGAGTCTGAGAGCGCTGAGGTCTGAGGACTTGTTTTGAGTTCCTCCTACTCAAACCACCTCAGCTGGGTGCCTACATCTTCCCTGCTCATATTTGCTGTGGAGATTCATTCCCTTCATTATCCCTGATTTTTTTTTTTTTTTTAAATTTAGAAGGCTTTGCCAGAGCTATTGGCAGGGTTTCTTACTCTGCCTCATCTCTCTATGTACTTCTGATTGTGTGTGTGTGTGTATGTGTGTGAGACTCTCAAAGTCCCACACATGCACAAACCTTATATGAAATATCTACTATAAAGTAGTATTGTCATTTTTTAGTAAATTTAAAAAAAATTTACTGTGAATATGGAATGGGACCCCAACATGGATTGGACTTAATCCCCCTTCTTTTCCTCTTCTGAGCGCTCTCTTTCATTATAGCTATTAATAATCTGTAGTTTTTAGAGCCACCACCTCCACCCCACAATGCAGTGTAGACTCTGCCCTGGCCCTGGGCCAAATCAAAGCCCTTTCAACAAAGCAAACACAGATGAACTTTCACAGCAGGAGAGATGAATTTAAGAAATTAATTAATTATGCTTCTATTGACGTTTCTACTTTCAAGGATAAATATTTCTTTAATTATGGCCTCTTGAGAAAGTATTTGCTAAGAAAAGCTCCTGTTTATGAAATATAAGGTGAGTAAGTCACAAAGACCAATATTCTCCTACTGATGACCATAAGAATGGCAGGACGATAGGCAGTGTTATTTAGGAACACAAAACAAAAATTTTTAAAAATGCATTTGGAAGTAAATACATATATTAAAGTAGTTTGTTACTTGTTTTTCCCTATTATGGGTGTGCCAGAGTTTAATCTCAAGTGTGTTTTACACACATACCTGACACTCATGTGTCAATCCTCTTTGTGGCCACTGGATTCACTGGTCTTGGGTTCTCTCTATAGGACCACTAGTTGGCAATTTAGTTTGGGAGTGAGAATTGTAGTATTTTCCTCCATGGAAATAAAAGATTGGATGTTCTAAGCTTTAAATTGTCTTTGCTAGGAGTGTCACACTTCTGACAGTTGGGATGACTTTAAAGAACTTTGGAAAGACTGCTATAAATATATTTTTAGTCACATTCATCATGAATGTTCCCATACCTAGAAATAGGTTTGAAACAAAGAAAAGTTTTTGCCATGAAGTGACCTCAGTGACACTCATGTTTTATTCTTGACCAAGTTTGTCTTCTTTGTACATATATGACTTTTATCTTGGCCTTGACTTTTCTTTATATCTAGGTATAGCTGTTGGCTCTGCAGAACCTAATGATAATTTGGCCAATTTTTAGTCTATTTAATTTTTGTATATTTAGAAACTGCTAGAAAAACAGCCCATTCATAGCAAGTTCTGCCCACAAAATTATATTTAATTTGCTACTTCTTCTCTCTATATAAAGTGATGTCTAAAGGTGTCATAGTTCACCCTAGTGACTTGCCTTTTCAAAGTTCAATTTGACAAATGAATCTATTTTTTTTAATACAAAAGCAACCCAAAACAGAAAATCAATAGCACAGTGCTATTTTTTGCAGTCCTATCATTTTAGAAGTGATTGAACAGATATTGTTTAAATTGAGGTTGTTTGATATGTTGCCTGCCTAGGATCTTGTTTCAGTCATTACTGATGTTTTTGGGCCTTATAAAGTTATGATCAAAATAATGCTAGAGTTTTAGAAAAATATTACTGTATCTCTTATAGTACAAAAAAGTTTTTTTGTGTTACAGATAATGGAACAAGAAAATTAGCAAAATGAAAATAAATAGATATGTGATTTCTAAATAGAAGATTACTGTACAGGAACATTCCTGTAGAATATTTATTTATTTATTTATTTATTTATTTATTTATTTATTTTCATTGTCATGTTTTCTTTCTTTCTTTTTATTATTAGTTTCAGGTGTACAAAATAACACACTGAGTAGTATTTTTAACTATCTCAGGAAGGACTCAGGGTACTGTACTGAAGACCATAGTGATGAACAGCCTAGGTGTAGTTGCTCAGAATAAATAATGGATTTTGCCTGAGGTAGGGACCCTCTATCCCAACATTACTAAATTACATCTGTACAACATTAATTGTACAAGATGAGTAAAGTTTCTGTGGTTGAGATGTAAATTCACAAAAACACTAGCAGTCAGAAATCATGTAAAACTGGTTAACCCAATATTTCTGAAAACAATCTACTCTCCCTGTTTTCCCATATCATACTTCTTACTATACCATGGAAATAGAGTCCCATGGATCTCTCTTCTAGGGGTCCCACAAACTGTATCACTACGTGTTTGTGATTATGAAGAGGGGTGTTCTTAAGGCCAGACAACTTTCCTACAGTTTGATTCTTTTGATAATTTTAATTCTTCTACTCTTGACACATTTCTAATAAAAAAAAAATTCTAACTGTAAAAAGGGGAAGAAAAGTTGAAGATGCCCTGATGGTATTAAAGAATTGTAGAATCTTCATCAATTCACTGAGCTCTCCATTTTCTCATTTTTCAACAGTGAATTTAGAGGGCTGAACATGAGATTCTCTCCCTTCTCCAAGGATTCTCCCAGCTGCTGAGAAAGTACATCAGGTGTTGGGCAAGTTGGATAGAGTTGGCAATTTAATTTGAGAGTGAGGATTGTAGTATTTTCCTCCAGGGAAAAAGAGATTTTACATAAAAGATTGGATGTTCCCTGTGAGTCAGCAGGCTGGAGCAGTGGAGCTCACCAGACCAATCAGATTCAGATTTGGCCTGTGGGGGGAGGGCTCAACACAGCAAAGATGGTGGCAGCCTCTTGGCTTCATTGGAAGAGGACTCCTCACAGGGCAAATGGCGACTTTTTTGTAGGCCTCACTCTGAAGCTATACTCCCCAGTCTGCTCCTTGCATGTCTTCAACACCTCCCGAGTTACTCTCTCTCCACCGGAGTCCAAGGTGAGTGTCTGTGAGTAAGAAGTTTGTCTGTGGGCCCTGTAAGCGGATGTCTGTATTTCCCGCAGCTTTCTGTTCCACCTGGACGATTAGAATCCCCACTGTTTTTCACAGTCAGATGTTGTTGGGGCTCCTCTTCCCTGCAGCAGGACTCTGGGCTGGGAAGGCTGGTGTGGGGTTGGGGTTCCTCTCTCCTCCAGGAGGAACCTCCATAGCCGCAATATCCTTTTTGATTCTCAATCTCCACACAGAGAGATTGTTTTGTGTCTCTGCTCTTCCTACCAGTCTAGATGTGGCTTCTTTATAGCTTTTGTTTTAAAATTTCTGTTCAGCCAGACTTCAGCTAGTACTCCAGGTTGATTAGTCTATAATTTAGTGGTAATTTTCATGTGTTCACGGAAGGAGGCAGGCACAGTGTTTATCTACTCCGCCATCTTGGATCTCCCTCCCAGGAACAGTATTTCTTGGCCAGTGGTTGCTTGGGGCATGCATGGTGCCTAAGCTGGGCAGAGTCTTTTTGCAAAATGGGAAGAATAGCACTCTCATTCGTGTGACTTGCCTTTTCCAGAAAGTTTCCCAAGGCAGTATCATTTGGGCCCAGAGTGTTTCATAGTTCAGTGCAATCACTCTTTCAGTTTTCCCTTCTAGCCCTGACTCTTCCTAAGCCTCAGACAAGCCTCAGGGCATGGGTAGGGAGAGATGCTAGATAATAAACTTCATTCTACCTCACCATCTCTATACTTCTCCAAGGCCCAAGCCTTTGTTACTAGGTAAAACTTGATGTGTCTGCCTTCTTCCCTTTGGCTGAACTGCTTCCCAGAATGCTTTCAGTCACTCTATCTCCTCTCTTACCACCTTCAACCTGGGTGTGAACTTCTGTACCATTCTACCAGCGCCCCAGACAAGCCCTGTTCTTTCTGAACCCCAATAGTGAACAAGTCCTCATACAACCAGTCTTACCAGTGCTCCAAACATACTCAGACCTTCCTGAATCCCCAGTAATAAATGTAGCATAACAAGATGTTTGTCCTGCTATGGTGAACTTATTATTAAATATTATTCTATGTATCCTTGATTGTTTTCTTAAGCTAAAATTTCTCAAAGAAAATTTCTGGGTCCAAAGTTAAGAACATTTTTAGGGATTTTGATACATGCATCTGCATTTTACCTGATATACAGAGGGGGGCCCAGGCTTGCTTTAGCATCAAAAGCGTAGAGAGGGGGCTGCCGTATGGCTCAGTTGGTTACAGCATGAGCTCTTAACAAGGAGATTGCCGGTTTGATTCCCACATGTGTCAGTAAACTGCACCCACCCTCCAACTAGATTGAAAACAATGGCTTGAGCTTGGAGCTGAGCCACCAGTGGGTGACCAGTTTGCTCAGTGGTTAGAGTGAGGTGCTCATACCACCAAGGTCTCCAGTTCAATTCCCACATGGGCCAGTGAGAACCACACGGTCCAGTGAGAAGGAACGGCTGAGCCACCGGTGGGCAGCTGGTTGGCTCAATGGTTACAGTGCAGTGCTCATCATAACACCAAGGTTGTAGGTTCAAGCCCCACATGGACCAGTGAGCTGCACCTTCCACAACTAGATTGAAAACAATGACTTGACTTGGAGCTGAGCTGCTCCCCCCACAACTAGATTGAAAAAACAATGATTTGACATTCTGTAAAAACAAACTGTTCCCCAGTATTCCCCCATTAAAAAAAAAATTAAAAAGAGCGTAGAGAATGGGGGCCCTGTTTTGTTTTGAGCAAGAGGGCATCTAGTGCAAAAATGTCAGCATCAGGCTTCTCTTTGGTAAAGTAACTCAATCATCAAAATGAACAGCTCCCAAAAGCTCAAGGTCATTGGGGAAAAAGTCACAAACAAGTCTCTTATTTTTTCTCCTTCCCACTGAATCTGCCACCCTCCCAGTGGTCACACAGTTTCACAGGGCTTCAGTACAACCAGGTGGGAGGGCTGTTCTCTGACTACCTGGGAAAGATGGTTTCAGAGTTATTGGAGCTGGGCACACTCTGAGGAGCAGAGCTATTGTTCTTTTAATCAGTCTGGTATCATAGGAGAGGGCTGCTGCTGAATTCCTGCATGCCTCATCAGAAGATCAGGCCCTTTGGATTACTTCATCTTTCTCAAAGCATTTTCTATAAGTGCCGTCAGAAATAGCACACCTTGCCTGACTGAAGAGAAGTTTGGCTACAGCAGTCCCTCCTTGTTCTGGAAGTCCTGCCCACTAGGATGACCAACTGTAGCATGCAAGTCCCAAGCAAACTGGAACAGTTGGTTGTCCTGTTCCCAAATCAGTGCAGGGCCTAAAATTCCCACCTTTGGGACACTAACAAGTTAGACAATCAGGAGAAAGAGGTAGCGAGTCTGGAGGGTCTGGTTCAAATGTGGTGAAAAGAATTTTGGGCTGGGAACCAGAGGCCTTGAGTTGAGTTCTTCCCTTCCTCTTGTTAGGAGCTCCGAGATCTTGGGGAGTTAACACTCCTCCCTGTGTTTTATTTTTCTCACCTGGAAAACTTGAGTAGTAAACTTGCCCTGCCTACCTCCCAGAATAGCTGCAAGGATCAAAGGTGGTATTGCCTAAGAAAGCACTTTGTAAACAGTAAGAACGTGGTCAGCGTATGTGGTTTAATTGTTCTAAGGCATTTGTGGTCAATGACATGTGAGTCTCAGTGGTGATTTATTCTATTCATTCTGAATTTCATTTCTCAGCATCATATTTAGTTCAGGATAAATAAACACAACTGTCAAATGCCATAGACTGTGACTGAAGCAGAATCTGAGAAGGGGAGAAGGGGTGAGTTTCTAGCAGAGCTGGGGTAAGCCTCAGAGAGCAGCTACGATACTGTTCTATGAAAAGGCAGCATCATTACTTCTGGTGCTACAGGCACCTCCACCTCTGTGGGTCTTCTCCCCCCTGCTGTCTCAAAGGAGAAAGGATGAGTTTAGAGTGAAGGTAGACTAAAGACTAATTTAATTCTGTCAGTCATGGAACAAGCTTTTCCAAAAAGCAATCAGTAAATGACTCAAAAATGGCAAAAAGGAGATGGGTTGCCTTTTCCCCTTCTCTTTTTTATTTTTTCCATTGTGTAAGAGCCCAATTTAGTGAATTGGGCCTTTAGTGGGATGTGTTTTAAATGAGACACTCTGTGGAACACAAAACACGATGGGCCATGTGAATTGCTTTTTGTGTTCAGAGTTTTGGGTGCCCACATTTGCCTGACTGCAGTCTACTACTTGAGAGAGAGGAATAGAATGGAAAATGCTGTAGGCACCACAGAGGGCCCATTATCTCAGAATAATTCTTCCTTTTTAGAAAGTCACCGCAGCAAGGCTGGGGGCAGAGAACAGATGTGGCTCCTAGTCAAGAATACGTAGAACCCGAACCAGAAATCCAACTGTGGGAATAGCTGACATCCAGGACGAAAGGCCATCGTTGGCCTGGTTCTTACTGAGCCATAGTGTCTAGCCCCTCGAAATGCAAATGCTGTTGTTTGCAGCACAAAAGCACTGATTTTCCTGTCAACAGAGCTTGTACTATTAAAATAGCATGTCTTGTGTGTAGTTGCCACACATTCTTTCCATTTTTTTTTTCGGTGTGAGTCAGAGTGCAGATTCTCAACAAGGCCGAAAAGAAAGAAAGCCATCTAATTTACATGGGCACCGAGTATCCACATCTGGATAGAGTTAGAGTGAGCGGGAATTACTTGCAGCATTTAAATATAGGCGTGCAGAGCTTCTTTCTCTTGACCATATGAGGCATTCGCATACAATTCCATGAAAGCAAAATCTAAAAGTCTACTTCTTATTAAAAGGGACTGTTACTAGTGTGATTCAGCCATTACAGGAACTGACCCAAACCTCAAGACTGACAATAAGTGGCACGAGGCCACCAGACACTCACCACCCTTCAGATACCCAGAGTTACACATCACTGTTGGAGGCACGCTAGAACACACCATGTCTGTGCCAGGATGCTGGCAGGATCTGAAATCTGTCCCACTTGGAACTTCCAAGCATGGTGGTGAGGTGCAGCTGCCGGGAAAACCAGATGGAAATCATGGGTAGTATCAGGCCTCACGCTGGATGGATCTTGTACATATTAATGTTAGCACTGACAGACATGTTTTCAGTTCAAATAAAATGTGGAGGAAGAGAATATGAGTAGCAGATACCCATGCATGAAATGAGAATATAAATAGATGGTATAAGCGCTAGGAAGACAAGGGGAAATATAAATGGCTGCTGTCTGAAGATGGAAACTCATCAATACCTAATTACTGGCATCTAAGGAAAAACTATCTGGGTTTTACAACTGAGCAGATACCTTCATTGGTGTGTGGATGTGGTAATATTAAAGACCTTAGTGAGGAAACTGGTAGACAAATATAGAAAATTACATTGTTACAGGGCTAACAAGGCAGAAAATACATATTGCTTTATGGACTTATTCTCAAAATGCACAAAGTATTATACAACGCTTGGTTCTATGGATTTACTAAATCCTACTTTCTCCATGTTAGATTGCTGTCGGGTGACATCTAGTAGAATTCTAGGCATCTAGACTTGACTTCTGTATACTTCCCTGGGTCCCCTGATAGTCTTCTGAAGCAGCATGATAATATTATTGTCCTTACAGTTGACTACATCAAAATTCCTTTCAGAGGGGGTGTCTATCTTTATTTATATAGGAGAAGTCCTGGAAAAGCTGTTAGTGATAAAAATGAGACTCTGAAGGCATGAGTTAACAGGGTTAAAGGAAAGCGGAGAGACAAACCTGTTCTACATTGGATATGGGCTGAAAAATGGGAGCAAATAGTGAGAGAGGAGAGCAGAGAAAGTGAGGAACAAGAGTAGATAATGAGAGTGGAAAAGGTCCCAGTACTATGGTTGTTGGGTGGCAGGAAGACAAGGAACAGAAATGTTGACTATTTAATTTGAAGTTGATTTTATTGTTGTGATGCGAGTCTTGCCTCCCCAAAGCCATGGTTTCAGTAAAGTCCATCTTTACAAATGCAAATTTTCTGAGTGGGTGAATTTGGGGAGATCAAGGAATTGATTGGGTTTGATACTGCATTAGCTGAGGAAACAGGAATTTGGAGGCAGAAGGTCTGGTAAAGGCTGTTAGTTAAGGCCTAATATCCATTCTTTCTCTTTCCTATCATAAAATACAAACAAACGAACCAAAAACCCCACTGAGTTTTAGCTGGGAACATTGTTGTCCAGGTGGGCTACATTTTTAAGTCTTTTCTGAAGTTATGTGTGAATATGTGACTTAGATGGCTAATGGATGTAGTGGAAATGATATGCATCACTTCTAGGTTGTGCTTTTACAAAGAAAGAACATGTACTTCCCTGACTCTTCCCCTATTTTTGCTGGCTCGTAATGATGGAGGAGCTGGAGCAGCCATGCTGAACCCTAATATGAGACTCACTTGTTAAGTAGGATAGAGCTGCCCTACCAGTCCTGACTTGTCAATGTTTAGTCTGTTATATGAGAGAAACATCCAAATCTGAAATGTCATAAATTGCAAACGCACTATTATTTTATATAACCTCAAGAAGAAAAGCACATATAGCCAATTAACATGTGACACAATGCTAAGATGGTGTTCATTGTAAAACACATTCCCACGCCAGAATTTTTTAAAAATGAAAAATTTGTACTTTAAAATCATTGAAATAGAATAAATTTGTTTTGTTGAAGCCACTGCACTTTGGGTTTTGTTGTGGTAGTAGCTTATGCTATGTCTTACCTAACATAGAATTTGCTATCAGAAGTGGGGTGCTCCCAAAACCAAACCAAAAATAAGTGGATTAGTGGTTGCATAGGAAGAGTCAAAGAGAAACACTGTAAACTGGAAATCTGGTGATTCTTGTTATGCCACGACAAAATATTTGAAAAAACTGCCTGTAATGAAACCTCAGAAGACAAAATTCATGCTGCTAGATCCAGGAACTTTAGTGAAACTCGTTAAGAAAACTCAGAATGTTGATTTGTTCTAAAAATATCTTGCCACTTTTCGATTGATGACCTCTGGCTGATCACAAAAATGACTCATATTCTAAAGGGATACCTTTAGCAGCTGATAATATCATGTATAGCTTCAAGACCCCCCCAATCACTTCCCAGTAAGACTTCTGGTCCAGATCGTGGGAACTAATTCAGAAGCAAAAATCAGATTAAAGGTGTTGCCTTCCCACTCAAACTATTGTTTCAGATGATTCCAAGGGAGCTACAATAATGAGAGAGAGAGAGAGAGAGAGAGAGAGAGAGAGAGAGAGAGAGAGAGAGAGAGAGAGAGACAGGAGATAGATATGGGTGGAGCACAAAGATGAGTAAATATAAAATCAGTTTAAAAAAACCCACACAACGCTGGATGAGCTCTTTAGCCGTAGTTACATATAGATGGAATCAACTGGAACCACATTACCAGAAGCCTGTAATTCTTTCATCCCTAAAACAACCCTAATCCCCCAAATATGCTCCAAGCAGGAAATACATTACAAAAGTTGTGCAGCTCCCAAGGAAGGCCTGCTCTACAACACTCACTTCAGATGTGACAAGTGAGAGTAATGGAGAAGGAAGAACTTCTCAGTGGGCAGAAGCAGGATCAAATAAAAGACATTTATTCAGTCAGGAGAAGAGAACTTGGTAATTGCTATGGACAAGTGACTGCTGTGTTTTTCCATCTACTCTTTTCCTAATGGGAGTTATAAATTTCAGTTGATTTGTCTCTACTCCATCACTTAATATAGAGAGTATGTTTATATGTGAAAGAGGCAGATAGCATTCTACTAGACCCTGAGAGGCTGCATCTGGATGAGAGAAAAGACTGTTTCTCTTTGGAGAGCCTAGACTTGGAGCTCTCCAGATAGGGCATTGGGCTGAATTCCTCAGGGATGGGGCAAATATTGTTCCCACCTATTGGTAGGAAAAAGGGTGTAAATGGATATTTGAGTAGCTGGAGAAGGGGACGGTGGCACAAACTGCTGGTTGTCCTCCATCATTCATTCTTTCCTTGCTTTACTGATAGAAGTTTGTTTTTGTAGTTAGATCTAGACAGCCCAGAAAATGACTCCAATTTTAAGCCTCTTTTGAAGTGAGTTGTGCAATGTGATAAGTGCTAGGCAATGAAATTTGAGCAGACGTGATGTGTGCCACTTCTGCATTGTGCCTCTATAAGGTGTGAGCTCTGCATGTCATTTTCCTCTTCCTGCTGTCTGGAATGCATGTGCGGTGGCAGGAGCTGGACCAATAACCTTGAACTCAGGCACGTATGTTGAAAATGACAGAGTAGCTTTGCCTTCCCTATTCTGGTAACCTCTGGACCATTACACGAGAAAAAATAAACTTTTATCTATCTTGTTTAAGCCACTGCTGTTTTGAGTCCCTCTATTATAGCGGCTTGGTCTGGACTCTAAATAATATAAGTGGTAACGAAAAGCATGCCCAAACCACAAATTCACAAAAATCTTGTGGAGGGCTTATGCATTAGGGATTCAAGTCAAATCTTATCTATAACTCAAGGGGCAGATGAGGAGAAAAGATAAGATTTAGATCTCCTATCGGCCTTCCATTTCCCAGAACAGACCAGAAAACCTTGACAGGAAGTGGAAATGCTAATATTGCCACAGCATCAGAGAGCTGGCAAGGAGGCCATCTGAACCTCAATCTCTGCCTAAAGATGTGGGTGATTTTCATATGCCAAGTGTCATCAGGCCCCCTTCTGACACTATTGCTTATAAACCAACACTTCTGTCAGGGAGAGGAAGAGAGGCAAAACACATCTCTTTTTTTTCCTTAACAGAAAAATTTATGCAATAGTTTTTAAACAATGAGAAATGCAAAAGATATTTTATTTCTAAATTTGTCAGTCACTGAACTAAACTGAGAAAGTTCTGTTATGGGTTTTTTTGAAAGACCTTATACAAAACAGTAATTAATATTTTGGGGGATTGTTGGAGTAATCTTTCTATGTAAGTTACCGGGATGGTCTAGCCACGAGTGAAATGGAAACTACCTTGTTTTGCTGCCTCTGGTCGGGCTCTATCAGAAGCTTTGCTAAGGGCAACTGAAACAGTCTGAGCATATGGGCATTAAATAAATGCTAATCTGATTGCATATTTCCCCATTCTAGTCACAGAAGCATGGATGTTTTACATCCAAATGAGTCTTGACCAATCACCTGGTTCTCGTTTTAGATTCAAGGAAAAGTCAAGTGACTTGATGGTTAGGGGCGGCAATGAGACTGGAGCATGGTCTCCCCACTTCCAGCCACCGTTCCTCCTCACTTGCTGTGTTTAAAGCTCTCACTGCAGATCTTGTGTCCGGAGAGGCTCACTCCATGTAGGACTCCCACTGGGATTTTCAACCGCTTGTTTAGAGAGCTCTGGGCTCAAGTTTTGCAATATCCACCCCTCTGTTTTAGACGAAACCTCCACTCTTGGAGGTAGGTAGCTGTCCATGCATTGAACAATCAATTGCAAGTTGGGTGCTATTTATTGCAAGTGCTGAGGCTAGAGCAGCAAGAAACAGTCACAAATCTCTGCCCTCCTGTAACTTACATAAAACTAAATACAATAAATAAATGACATAAAATGCAGCACAAGAAAAGAACACAGGTAAGGAGGATGGGGGTACCACACTGGGGTTAGTGGTGTGGTCTTAAATTGGGTGATCAGGATGGGCTGAAGTTATTATTACTGTGAAACTCTGAAGGAAGAATGGGCCATGCAGATATTTCAGTAAGGAAACACCTGGTCAAGGGAAAAACCAGTTTAGAAGCCTTGAGGCAGGAGAGTGCCTGGCTAGTTAGCAGAACTTCAGCTGCTTGCACTCTTTGTAAATTGTCACGATTCTCTTAAAGAATCTTTCTCCTTCTCTCTCTCCTTCTCTCTCCTCTCTCCTTCTCTCTCCTTCTCTCTCTCTCTCTCTCTCTCTCTCTCTCTCTCTCTCTCTCTCTCTCTTTCTCTCTGTCTCTCTCTTTCTCCTCTCTTCTCTTCTCTCTCTCTAAAATGGTCGATAATATCCTAAATAGAACTTCTTTCTTCTTTACATGGTGCTCTTACAAGTGCTATTAGTAGCATATACCAGATAATATTCCAACTGCTTTATATGTTTAATTCATTCAAACCTCACAACAGTCCCAGGATGTTAATATTATATTCATTTTACAAATTAGGGCACACCGAGGTTAAGTAACTGGCCCCTGGTAACATAGCTAGTAAAGGTCAGAGACAAGATTTGAATCTGAGGATTTTGTTAGCACAGGACTTTAGTAGGAGAACAACACTTTTTAACCATAATGCTATAAGATGCCCACCAATCTGCTACTTGTAGGACAGAGCGTGTAGTCTAGTTGTAGGTAGGAGGTCAAGGTCTTTGCTAGATTTTCGAAGAATTAAGCTCCGATTCAGTGACTGATTCTAAGTCTCATCCCCAGAGTAGAAGTGGATCTTCCATAAACAGGAATGGTTGCTGAAGGGGGGAAAAACTTTCTGTTTTCTTTAGAACAAAACATCCAAGTTACATGGCAATGCACCACATGATTTTTGTGAATTGGAGTCAATTTGGCACTAACAGAAATAACCTTAGGAACAAAGTTTGTATACAGTATGTTCTTACGGAAACCACAGTTAGAATGTAGAGTAAACTGTTAAAGATAGACCCTTCTTTCTGGAGTTGCATTAGCTGTCTTTGGGTGGAGACAGCAAATTGTTTCGTTTATAAGCTTTGTACATCAAAAGCTAGATCTGCTTATACTTTAAAACCAAAAAGAGGAAAAAGACTTATTTTTAGCTATCTGAAATTTAAACCAAACTCAACATTGACATACGGATGTTTCAGGCTGCACCATGTCAGAAAATTTCTCAGAGATGACATTAAACAACAACATACTGTTGTAGCTGTAGAAAATTAGTGACATTCTCTCTTGGTTTAGTGGCTACTGGGCCACTGTGCTAAAGAGATTTGATTTCTCAGGATTAGGACAGGCTTCCTGGGATTGGGGTTGTCATGTGGGAACTGAGTTCAGTCCCCTGAGAATGAGACTATCACTGTAACTAGGAGAAACAGTTTCGTAGGTTGGGTGGGTCAATTGGCTGGCCAAAGGGCTATCTATTGCATTCAACTTTAAGATAAAGTTTTAATATTTAAGTTTTGTGTGTGTGTGTGTGTGTGTGTGTGTGTGTGTTGTAGATAATATACTTAATCATCTAGGCAAGTTCAAAAATATATATTAATCTAAAAACATTCACAGTAATCCCCGACCTTAAATAATGACTCAACATTTTGGGGTAGACCTTTCCACCTAGATAGGTACATAAATATTGAATAGATATAGAGGTAGATATAGCTATTTAGAGATAATCAAACTATAGCTTATTTTTACTCTGTAAGAAATGGGATGAGACTATCCATGCTATTGGGTGTCTTTTTTAAAAAAAATGTTTTAATGGTTTTCAATGTGGTATGTCACTTAGCGTTTTTCCATGCCATTAAATATTTCCTACACCATTAGTTTTATTTATATTCCATTTAAGTCCATGAATGTTCCACGTTTTATTCCACTGATACCCTATTGTGGTAGACCCCCCAATCCCCACAAATGAACATGCCCTAATCTTTGGAATCTATGACTGTTAAGTTACATGACTAAAGGAATTTTACAGATGAAATTTAAGTTACCAACTTTCAGATAGGAAAGATATCCTGGATTATCAGCTGGGCCCTATGTAATCACATGGAATCTTCACAGTGCAAGAGTGAGACAGAATCATAGGTCACAGAGATGTGATATGAGAAGGACTGGCCCCACTGTAGTTGGCTTTGAAGATGGCGGACGGGGGCCATGAACCAAGAAATGCAGGTGGTCTCTAGAATCTGGGAATGGCCCTCAGAAAATGGGGAACTTAGTGCTTCTACTACAAGGAAACAGGGACCTATGCACCCCTATAACCTCCATAAAGGAATGCAGCCCTGGTGATACCAGGCTTTTAACTCAGTGAGACTCGAAGCAGAGAGCCAGTCAAACCCACTAGATCTACCAAACTGTGCTAAATACATTTGTGTTATTTCAGCCACTGAGTCTGTGGTAATGTGTTATAACAGCAATAGAAAACCAATTTGCATTCCTAGGTAATTTTCGAGTTTTTACTAAGGAAATAATGCTACAGTGAACGTACTAGTAGCCAAACCTTGATGTAGCTAAATCAAATATCTTATCCTTGATTATTTCTTTATAAGTTCATTAAAGGGGAACTACTGGGTAAGTAGCATGGGAAAATTTCAGACTTTTGATGTGCAGTACATTGTGAAATTTAAAGAGCATAATTTTCTGATTTGGAGTGGGGCAAAGGGATAAAGGAAGGCCACTATTCCTTTCTTTCCATTATTGGTTCTAGCTATTGGTTTCCATAGTGTGTACAGTAGCTCTTCCCTCTTCTTAGCTGGCCCTAGCATCCTTTGCATTTTCTGTTTAGATTGAAATAATTGCTGCATTAGTGGAATAATGGCCAACTCGCCTGCTTGAGAAGATCTCTATGGTGAAGCTGCTCCCTAAGATTTGGAGCGTTAGTCAAAGTGCATCAGACCAAGCTTTGGAATCAAAATGGAATTTGTTTTACTCTTCAGATACCATTTATGCTGGCATTAGGGAAGGATGAGGGGTAGGTCAAATATCCATTACTGGGCAAACAGCTTGATGCATGTTTATTTTATGGGATTGTCTCCATACATATTAGTGAGAGGTGGTCAAGGCTAACTGCCTCTTTCATGAACCTCAAGAGTAGATGTGCTCAAATACGTTCAACCACATCAGAGCTTGGAATTGTTGATTGGGAGGCTGCTAATATGGATGAAGGATTTAGGAAAGAAATCTCACCCCAGGTGACCGGATGTACCTCAGCTATGTTCCCAGCTCAAAGCCAGCACTCATCTTTCATGCTTAGGATGGCTTAAAGTTTAAAACAACATTCGGTTTCAGATAGCATATTTAACATTTGGAAAGTTTATTCTTTTCTGGAGCCGCATACTGATCATACTTTTTAAAAAAAATTCAAAAAGCATGTGAATGAAACTTTAGGACTACTGAGCTATATTCTTATCTGAAGTAATAAACAATAAAGTAGCCACATTAAGAAATTTTACTTTACCAAAGAACCCATTCCAATATTCTTTTAAATACTGAAAGTCTCTGGGGAATCTAACATCACACTTAATTAAAATTAGAATTATATATAAGTAGTATACAATGGGGGTAGTTTCTCTCTCTCTCTCTCTCTCTCTCTCTCTCTCTCAGTTCCCATGATATAGAACAACTATTGCTTTTGACAAACCAGAAACTCATTCCTAACAAGAATCATCAACAGTGAACCTGTTTTTAAAAATTGGAACTCTAGTCACTGATCTTGGAAATGCTATCATTAGCAAGTTGAGTTGTGGAAAGGCAGCCCAGAATAGTGGAAAGAGCATAGACTTGAATTTGGACAGATTGGCTTTGAATCCTATTTCTCTGACACTTACTAGTTATGTTTATTGGGGGCATTTTCTTTAAACTTCTTGAACTTCAGTTTACTCCTCTGTAATATTTACCTTGCAGAATGTTTACATCTCCTAGCACACTACTTGACACAGGTTTGGTGTTCAGAGAAAAAGGTACATATTAGTTGTCTGTTACTCCATGATGTTATTCAGATGCAGGGAGCCAAATCCATATTTCCCTTTGGATGTAAACCATGATAGCTTGAACGTCTTGCATGTAGAAAAAAAAGCACAAGTAAGTAAATTAATTAATGAAGAAATATAAGGCTATTCTTTACTTCACCTCACCTTACATTCATGTCAGATAATGTGTGAAGTTGCTCTTGTTGAATTAATATATCAGACAAATCAAGATTTCTTTCTCACTTTCACATGCCTTATAGAGATTTAGAGAATTTACATGTTCGTATATGAATACTTTCAAACATATGACTTTCCCATAAATATATAACCTTAATGCCTTTAATGAAGTTTCTTCTCTGTGAAAGAGAATTTTTAGTTGGATATTTGAAATTAGAGTGTCATTTGAACCCAAATGGCATTGCCCTGTTAAAAAAACTTTAGTGATATCCAATATTTTGCAGCAAAAATCCACAGCACTTATATCATTGATCTGCATTATTTTCTCCTACCATACTTTTCATGATTCCAATAAGATATTTTTTTTATTGGTCTAAAATTGGTCTATACAATATCTGGATGCATTAATGATATAATAGACATATCTTGTTTTGCCTTTTCAATAGTAAACAGCCAGTTATGTTTGGCCCCAGTCCCTGGATCTATGGTAAACATGTAAACCAGGCTTGAGCAGCCAGTGTATTTTATCCTCCTGACCACAGGGATTGGTTCAGGGACGGGCAAGTAATCCAAGATGGTCCAATCCAAGGCAGTCCTGAGATTTTTGATGGATCAACTGGAAAGAAATCATATTTTTCAGTGCTCTACTGGCTGAAAAGAGGAATGAGCCTGAAAAGAGGAATGAGCCTCCAGCCAACATCAGCATTTTTTGCAACCAACATGTTGAGAATCTTCTTGAATGTACAGTCAATACAAAAAAAGGTGGAATGAAGGGATAGAGAAAGAGAGAGTTCTGATGATGGCATTTTAACTCCTTCAAGATGGTCCCCTGTACTTTTCAGTGTGCCAATAACTCCTTATTTTAAGTCAGTTTGAGTTAGATGTTTGCCCGACCAACACAAATGCTTTCTTTTTTGAGCTCATGTTTTTTATATTTCAAATACTCTCTCTTCTTCTTTATTCACTTAAAAGTTACCATTACTTGAAGGTTTTGTTTCAGTTCCAGATCCTTGATGATGTCCTATTCAATTACCCAGACACTAGGACACTTCCTGTAACCCACTGACAATTAGCACATGTTTCCTTGAGCAATCATTTAGCTTTTTGAGTGTATGTTCTGCTTTCTGAACTGTCTAGTGCCTTGCATGTTCTGCAATGGGTGTTCACTGGGAAGACAGTGGAATAGTCAGTATGTGTCTCTTAAACTTGCTTGATCAGTCATGCTGGAGGACAAAGAGAGATCCTTTTCTTTGCCAAATGCCTGAGAAAGAATACTCTAGAATTTAGTCACCAAGGGTTTCTACACATTCATAAGAACCTTTATTATGTCTGTGAATTTAGACCACTGAGTTAAGATGATCCATCTTTTAAGGTAAATAAGTCACCTGAGCAATAGCCCAAAAAGATTGCTTAAACACTGCTTGTAGTTGAAGGCAAACTATAATGTTCTTATTATTTATTAATGTTATGCTAAGCTAATCTAGTGATACAAGAGTTCAAACAGTAATCAATAATGTACCCTAGTTCATCTCCATAGCTCAGCAAACTGGAACGCTTTGTTGCAACCATACCTCTGTGGTTGCCTCTGTGGTCCTGAAGTACTCCAGGTCTTAGATATGCAGGTAGCAATTTGGCTACCAAGTTACCAATGCTTAGAGGCTATGGACAAGAGGAGTCAGAGTGTTTTCTGTAATACCACGTTCTTCTTGCATTGCAGCCCTGCCCTTGTTCAGTCTTGAGCCTATCAAGATAAAGGAGTAACTAAGTTTTAAAAATCTCCCGTTGCTCTGCCTTTCCATCAGCATCAGTTAATCAAAAATATAGTCACCGAAGCCAAGGTTACATAACAGATCCCTTTCTTCTGTTCTGTTCTGTTCTGTTCTGTTCTGTTCTGTTCTGTTCTATTCTATTCTATTCTATTCTATTCTATTCTATTCTATTCTATTCTATTCTATTCATTTAATTCTATCTCTTTCTCTTCTCACTTACACTAGATTAGGTTTGGTCTCATTTAGAATATTGACCCGTTAACTGGTCTTTCCTTTATATATATATATTTTATCCACTCTTCATACTGCAAATGTTATTTTGTTAAAACACAGATGAACTATATACCATCTCTGTCTCAAAGCTTCTAGAGAATCTCCATCTTTTACTTAACACATTCCATGGTCCTTAATATCTTTCATGATATGATTCCTATTTACCTTTCACTACTCATTTGGTCAATTTTATCATGTAAGGACATAGCATAAATTGAGTGTTGTTTTCTTCACAAACATTTCTTTGACCAAGCCCTATAAATCAATCAAATATTTTGATATCTATGCTATCCTAGATATTTCAAGACCTATTACGTGGTAAGGAGTTAGAGAAAAAAAACAATGTCACACTTAAGCTAAAAAAGAAAGGTAATTAAAAAAAATACATTATTAAACCTGCATCATTGGGCTACAAAAAACAATACAAATTTAATCAATATCCTTTGAAATAAAACATTACCAAGTGCACTGAAAAACATCACCAAAAAGTATCTCCTGATCTTGACTTTACTAATTTTAATGGAAAAGTCTTTTCTCACCAAGGGTCTGTTGACATTTCCAGGAAAAAGGTCCCCAAACTCTTCTTTCCTGGAAAGTATTGCTCAACTCTGCATTTCTAGTGTAACAAAAAAGCCCAGAGGTTATGAGCGAAGACCAGAGGAGATAAGGAAAGTCACAATTTGAGGAATCCCAAAGAAAATAAATAAAATTAAATCAGCTGTTAAAATGAAAAAAAAAAACACAACATTTTTTCATCTTGGTTGGAAAACACAGAGGCAGAAGATTTAAGCAGTTTTGCAATAAACTCATAACTTTTTAATAAACAAGCAGAGACTAGGAAGTTAAGTAAGGGACTCGAGAGGCTGGGGCTGTGTTAGAAGACCATTCTTGTTTCATGTAACTTAACAGAATAGTCAGAGTAAAATCTGCTAATCCCATTTTTTTAAAACTGTCAGGATGGAGTTACTATCTCCCATAAATGATATACTCATATATATAGCACATAAATGCATAGCCAACTACTCATATCGCACTGTTAAATTCACACAACACCCTCCCTTTCCTCAAAGAACATGTATTTTACACATGTCATCTCTGCTTTCTCTCGCCTCTCTGTGGAAACCCAGAGGAAAAATGTTGAGTGACTCAGTCAAGGTCACAGTGTGATGAAAGTGCTTGGGAGCTGGAAAGGAACCCAAGACACCCCATCCGGTGCCATACGCCTGAGTTCACACTGCTGGGTAAAGTGCACTGCAATTGCGTGCGTGTTTAAGTGATATATCAGTGCTAAATGGTAACACATGTAACTCTTCCCACTTAGGATATGTTCTTGGCTAACTCTGTTGGAAAATATTATATGGCAATTTCTCCTTCTCCATGGTAAAAAAAAAAAAAAATGGGAGGGGGGTTTGTTGTTGTTGTTGAGTAAGGTTTAAACAAAAAAGAACAAGTTCTGAAGCCTGGGATATTCCCACCTCCATTTTTCTAAGAAAGTCAGTGGCTCCAGCAACTTCACTTTACTGAGTCTGATAAGCAGAATTGCACAGTTCAGGTATTCTTTCTAGAGGGAATCATCAAATGAACATACGAAAACCATATCCTGCAATAGAAAATAATGTTACGGAGCAAATGCTGCATGGAAAAAACAAAACCCTTTTTACAGCATCACACGCTCAGGTCTCATAAGTACTTAACCAGGGAGTCTGCAGGCTGAGAAATGTGTAGGCACCACAGGAGTTACAGTCAGCCTGCACACAGGAGTTCCATCCTTCTGCAGGCTGAGAAACACTGAGGTCTGCCAAGAAGGCTCTTCAAAAGAGACAGGACTTGAGCATCTCATAAAGGTAAAGAGACTCCCGAGTAATCTGTTGTGGGTATGAACTAATCAGTTCCTAGCATTCATGAAGACATTAATCAGGGTCTAATAAACAAAAAAAGGGGCTGGAGAAAACCTCCTGAGGCGAAATTCTCCTAGATACATTTCGATGGAGATAGATTAGGGTCACATGGTAGGACAGACATTTACTCCTCACTGAATATCCATATGCTCCTCACATCTCTCAGCTCCCTTTCAGGTAGGTGGCCAATGGGCTGAAGCATTTAAAAGCTGATGCAGTACCTTGAGCCTTGTCTTGTGCAGCCATGGTGACCTTAAAACTATGTGTTCCAGGTTTCATATCTATTTGATGCAGTGAAATTGAGTCCTTAAGCTGCCCTGAAGGACACCTGCACAGGCAGAAATGTTGTAGGATTAAGAAATAAGCCTTTCTGTGTTAAGCCATTGAGATTTAGGAAAGTATCTGTTATCACAGCACAACTTAGCTTATTCTGCCTATCACATACAGGACCAAGATAACTCTTGTCATAAGGGAACGTGACTAATTATGACTAAATCTCACATTTTTCTGATTCAGCTTGTTTTCTCACTTTTCTCACTCAGGGTTATATTTGTAAAATCTTGGTCAATCTTTTCACATGGACAATAAGACCATGCACTTGCTAATTAGATTTGCATAAAAACAAGCAACCTTGCACCATTGACCCAGAAATATTGGTGTGCCTCTATTGGACACATGCCTTGCTCTTTACTTGAAAAGAAATCCTGAACTGTTTCTCTATCTTAAAGTCTTTTAAAATGCACCTCAATTTACTTGACATGCAGTGAATTTCACTCTTTCTTTTTGATAAACTATTCATTCATGGTATCTTAGAAAACATCCCTTCTCACCATGGAAGCATTAAGGGTATTGTTTTACTAAGCTTTTAACACAACATTTCTGATGTCAGATGTATTCCCTTATAAAAGCTATTAAAAAAAAATCAGGCTTTGTAAGCCGAGTATTATATCATAGGTGTTTGTCAAACAGAGATTGTGGCTATGTAGCATTTCCCTTTGGACCAAACCCCAAAAGCACTAGAGCTACAAGGATACACTGTACAAAAGGTCCAAATAATGCAATCAGGAGCTGAAGTCTCACATAATTATAATTTAAACACTAATTTGTATGCCTTTAGGGGTTTATTTCAAAATGAATTATTTAGCTTTTTAAAAAGCCAGCTCCAATTTTTAGAAAATGCACAGTAGACACAGTTATTACTATAATCATCAATTGAACAATATAAGTAAGTAGAATCTTTTAGAACTCCTTGTTCATTTGACCATTATTTTGCTAGTTAAAATGATCACGCTATTGGAATCTCTTCTTAAATCCTTAAATCCTAAATCCCGTGAAAGCTCTGTACCTTTTCCAGGTGCCAAGGTCTTACTTTTAAATTTGAGTAAACCCCTAAAATGATGTTGATTGAAACATTCCTTTGCTGGTAGTCAACAAATGGAGTTCTAGCTCCTATACTGAATATTTGATTGTGATCAATTGATGATCTGGAATTTAGTTTCATCATCTCAAGTTTTCTTAGAGCACATCAAGTTCTAACACTAAACTTTCATGATATTGATGTACGTTTTAAGGACACAAAGAGAACCACCTGTTTGTATACACATATCTATCTAGACAAATGTGTGTGTATAGATAGATAAATAAAAGTATACACACTTAACATTTCAGGTATGACTTTAAAAGCTCTTAAGGGATGCTAACATTTGAATATCATTTTTCTAGGTTATTAATTTTACAATTATTCACAATTTTTCCTATTGTGATTTTGAAGTGTCAATAACATCCTTTCACTCTATGTATTTTAGGTCGAGCAACAAAGCAGAATAACAATTTAGATTTCCACAGGATATAGTAATAATTGTGCCATATAAAAAACTTGTGATGAGATTATGAAGATTAATAAACAGAAACCTCATTTAAATTGGAGTTGGGAGGGCCTGTAGGGGGAGTTTCATAACCTATTACCAATCACCAATTACCCCAAACAAGAAGAGATGTATTTTCCATCTCCAGCAGAAAGATGTTTACTTTACTACTCTAGCAGGAAGGAGGATCTTCTTCTTGCCAAGCAGCGACTTAACCAATGAAAGACTGTTAAACAACTCAGCCAATCAAAAAACAGTACACTTCAAACCCTTAGTTTACTCCAATAGACTCTTTCTTTACAACAGCTACTCTGAACTTCCCTTTTCCTATCATTTGTTCTCTGGACTTGTATGTGTTTTGCCATTAGACTGCAAGTCCAAAATTACAATTCTTTTTTTGGTCCCAAATAAACCAATTTTGCTGGAGAAATTACTGGCAGTTTATTTGTTTAAGGTCAACAATATTTAACCTGAAACTATGAAAATTACTCTCCAAGGACAATAAAATATATTGGAAGGGAGGAAGGAAGAAAGGAAGGTGTATGTTTTCTTTAGTTTGGATGAGAAGCTTCATGATGTTGGGGACTGATTCTTGGTCTATTCTCCACACATTCATGGAGACCTGCATTGTGTCTGGTGCATAGTAGGCAGTCAATAAATATTTGTTGACTAAATGACAGTTTTAGAGTGATTGACTGGAACAAAAGCTTTGACATTTAAACAATGAATGACTATTATTTATTTATTTATTTATTTATTTATTTATTTATTTATTTTTATTTCTGTTTTGTTCGTTTATTTTGTTCTTTAGATTCCATACATTAATACAAGCGAAATCACATTGGATCTGTCTTTCACTGTCTAACATACTCCATTCAGCAAAATACCCTCTAGGTCCATTCATGCCACGGAAGATGACAAGACTCCATTCCCTTCCCTGGCTGAGCAATATTCTACTGTATATATGTACCATCACCTCTTTATTCATTTTTCGATGGACACCCAGAGTGTTTAATCTATTTACATTGAAAGTAATTGTTGATTGATATGAAGCTATTTTCTGTCTTAAAGAAGTCCCTCTAACATTCCTTGTAATACTGATTTGGTGGAGATGAACTCCGTTAGTTTTTTGTTGTGTGGGAAGCTCTTTATCTGCCTTTCAATTTTAAATGATAGCCTTGCTGGGTATAATAGCCATGGTTGCTTTTCATCATATTGAATATTTCATGCCAATCCCTCTGGCCTGCAAAGTTTCTGTTGAGAAATCAGCTGACAGTCTTATGAGAGCTCCCTTGTAGGTAACTAACTGCTTTTCTTTTGCTGCTTTTAGGATTCTCTCTTTGCCTTTAACCATGGTCATTTTAATTATAATGTATCTTGATGTGGGCCTGTTTGGCTTCTATTTTGGGGGAACTCTCTGCGTTTCCTGACCTTGTATGTCTATTTCCTTCACCAGGTTAAGAAAGTTTCCAATTATTTCTTCAAATAGATTCTTAATCTCTTGCTTTCTCTCTTTTCCTTGTGGCACCCTGTGGTGCGAATGCTGTTATGCTTGATGTTGTCCCAGAGGTCTCTTAACTATCCTGATTTTTTTATTTATTATTTTCTCTATTGGTGTTCCAATTGGGTGTTTTCTGCTACCTTGTCTTCCAAATCACTGATTTGATCCTCTGTTCCATCTAGTCTGCTGGTGATTCCTTCATTTCAGTTATTGTATTCTTTACTTCTAACTGGTTCTCTTTTTATAGTTTCTACATCCATTTTTATGCTTGCTATCTCTTTGTTGAATTTCTCACTAAGTTCCTTGAGTATCCTTATAACCATTGTTTTGAACTTTGTCTCTGGTAGGTTGCTTGTCTCCATTTTGTTTAGTTCTTTTTCTGGAATTTTCTCCTCTTCTTTCATTTGGGTCTATTTCTTTGTTTCTTCATCTTTGCTGCCTTTCTGTTTGTTTCTGTATTTTAGATGGGGTTGCTATGTCTCCCAAGATTGCTCGATGGTCTTATGTAGTAGGGGTCTTGTGGGGCACAGTGGCACAGTCTCCTTGGTCACCTGAGCCAGGTGTTCCAGAAGGGTCCCTTGTGTGGTTTGTGTGTGCCCTCCTGCTATAGTTGAGCTTTGAATGCCGTTGGCATGTCAGTGGGTGGTATTGACCCTCAGGCTGACTGGCTGTGGGGTTTGGCCACATCCACAGTTTATAAGTTGCTGTGTGGGGAGCTTACCCCATGGAGTGGGATTTGCCTTAGTGTGTTCTTGTGCCTATTAAGGCCATCCTTTGTGTGTGCCACTTGTAGGGTTAATTGAGTGGTGCTCTGCTGTGGTCTGAAGCCAGCCTCCAAGTATGTTGTTGCTGGGGCCTCTTGGGAGGGTCTTTGGTGCAGGCCCAAGTCAGCCACTGCCTGTGACCAGCCAGGGACTACCTGGTAGGAGTGATCCATGGTTGGTCACTGCCTGTGCTATACCTGGTGGCGTGTGGGAGAGGCCATGCTGCAAACTGAGGATAGCTGCAACCAGTACCAGGTCTGGGGTAGCTCTGCAAATGCCAGGACACTCCGAGGCCTGATGCCACCTGCTGGCTCCTGTAAGGTGCAGCCTCTGATAAAGCCTCCTTTGGTATATAAGTTGTGTTAGGCATGTTCTCAATGAGTCAGCAGGTTTGAGCAGTGGAGCTCACCAGGCCAATCAGATTCAGATTTGTCCTATAGAGGCAGGCTCAGCACAGGAAGGATGGTCGCCTGCCAACTGCATGGGAGGAAGGCCCGACATGAGAAAAATGGGACTGTCCCTCCAGTTCTCGCCCCAAAGTTACATAGCTCAGACTCTCCCTGTGTGTCTCCAACATCACCAGTCACTGTCCCTCTGCCAAAAACCCAGGGTAAGTGCCTGTGCAGGCCCTTTAAGAGGATGTCTGGGTTTCCCACAGCTTTCCATCCCGCCCAGATGGTCGAAATCCCCACTGCTTTTCACAGCCAGATGCTGTGGGGGCCCCTGTTCCCAGCACCAGTACTCTGCGCTGGGGCACCTGGTTTGGAGTGCTGGGGTCCCTCACTCCTTTGTGGGGAACTTCTGTGGCTGAGATATCTCTCTTGATTTTCAACCACCCCATGTTGGTGTGGGAACAGTCTATTTTGTGTCTCTTCCCCTCCTATCAGTCTCAACATAACCTTTTATATCCTTAGTTATGAAACTTATGTTCAACTAGACTTCAGATGGTTCACCAGGTTGATTTTTCTATAATTCAGATGTAATTTTGACGTGTTCTTGGAATGAGACAAGCACAGCATTCCTCCATCTTGGATCTCAGCATGAACGACTGATTTTAAATTACTCTTATCTCTTAACAAATCTTTGACCAGACAAGCAATGCAGTAAAGCAGTAGGGGGTAGAAGTTTATGACATCTATGTTGTTCTCAGGGTGTAAGAAATGATTTTCTGTCCATTCTTTGCACCTTTATTGGTGTCCCAATCAAGAGTGGTGGACATATTTAAAATACTGACTGACTACCTCTTCAACATCCGCTTCTCACCCTTCAAAACACCATAACCAAACCTGTGTCTCCTTTGGAAGGCCAGGGATAACTAAATGATAGCAGGAAGTGTGATCATAAACAAGATCAGAGGGATAAGGGCCTTTGTCCTGGAATCAGCCCTAAATTTAGGGTCCCAGCTCTTTGGGACTCTTTCTTCAAATTCTCTGACGTTGTGCTCTCAATCTTTCCTGTCTTCATCATCTTAGATACCTGTATGACTTCTTAAGATGTATTTGTCTCCCTAGATTTTCAACCCACCATCTACTCTGATATAGAGGAACTGTCTCAATCTTTCTCAGACCTGGAGTTCTCATTCCCCATCTGTTCTGATTTTGGTGACCTGACTGAAACTTTGAGCCATGTCTGAATCCTTGGCTGTACTCTTCTGCTGCCTACACCCTGGCCTGACTCAAAGAGACAGAACAAGCATAAGCAAATTAACTAGAGACCATGGCACAGAAAGAGCAGATCTGTGAGGATTACAGACATTAGGGAAAAATTTTCAGAGAAGGTGGGATTTAATTGGTGGATTTTGGTTGAAATGTTTCATGAGCCCACATGTAGTAAATAGAATTTCTTTAGTATGCTATGATATTGAGGCTTTTCATTAATTTATACCAACCTTTCTAGTTTCCATATATTATAAGATCTTTCTGTTTTTCTTATATGCTATAACCTCTTTGTGATTTGGGCATAGGATTCTGTCTGTGTCCTCCCCCTCCCACTTCCTCTCCCTCATGCACATATGTGCTTGCTTATTTTCTACTTTCTTAGATCATAGTTCATAGTCTGGAAAGCTCATCTCAGAGTTGGATTTCCTCTTGGGGAGCAATCTTGTCACTCATGTCTGCCATATTGTGTGCAGACATCCATGCTACAAACCGCCTCTCTTAGCAGTGAGGTCCAGGGTGGGTCGGTCTAGGGCAGAGGCAAGCTCCCAGGGCTGAGCAGCAAACCTGCCCTGGCTCTGCCTGGTCTGATTCAAGGCTTGGAAGGGGAGACATAGAACTGTGCCAGGAACTTTCTCTAAGGGCTCCTGTTCTAAGACCCAGCCGGCCTGGCTCAGTGACAATGACGTGTGTGGGGGCAGGACATGTGCTCCTTTACCAGAAATTTTGGCAGCTCCTGCAGTTGCGGAAGTGGCTCCCTAGTCTTCCCAACCACATTGACCTTCAAAGGAGGCTCATCTCTTGCCTCCCATTGAATCAGTGGCTTCCATCCTCTGACGAGTATTGTAGAGTGTGTCTACTTACTGTGGCAAATAGGAGAGTTTTGGAGGAATTAAGAAATTGCAGCCTTTCCTGTGCTCTGGAGTCTTAGTCCCAGGGAGTTCCATAAGGTAAAGAGTATTTTGCTCTTAATAAAAGTATGCCAGATCTGTCGATTTCCCCCCCTCATTTAAGGAAACCAGAGGTTTGGAGGGCAGAAGTTGGAGGGCAAAGAGGTAAGGTAACTGAGCCAGGCTTCGGGCTGAGGCATCCCATGTTAACTCCATGTCGTCAGAGACTAATTTTTGACTGCTTCTGCCATCAGAATGGCTCTGTCTTTAAGCTACTGTCTATCTTTAAAATTAGCAACATGTAGCTATGTGAAAAAGCCCTAGACCAGAAAATAGACACCCGGCTGTAACCATGAGCCCTTGGGCAAGAGACACACTCTCTCAGGTCCAGGTTTCTCACTTGATTGTAAAATGAGAGGCATAGACATGCTCCTGAAAGTCCCCTCTATGGGACCTGTCTGAGATTTACGATCTTGACTCTGGCTTCAAGGTACCTGTGAGTCCACACTGTCTCTTGATTTGTACATCCTGTTCACAGTTCCCATTGTGCACTTACAGCCTGGGCTGGCTAATGTCTCTCCTTCTCGAACTTTGCTTCTGGCTCATTTTGAGAGAGAGTGTCTGTTAAACCAGAGCACAGATACCAATGGAGTACCTAGAAGTAGCATAGTAGATAAGGGAGCTTCTCAACAAAGGAGCCAGATTCCTTCTGTGTTCTTTCCCAGGACAGCCCCTCTAGGACACTATATTTTCCACACGGAATTCCATGTATTGGTTTAAAAACATGCACTGTCGAGCTTTGCTGCCTGGCTAACATGGGCTAAATCACCCCCCCTGCTGCCGCTGCACCCCTGCTGTGTCTTTCAGTTTTCTCATTTATAAAATAAACCAATACTATCTACCTTGTAGGTATTTTATGATGATTCAATTAGCTAATATTTTGTAAAGTGTTTAGAACAAAACCCAGTGCATGGTAAGTGCTTGTTAAATACCTATGTATCCATGAAATGTTGGTAGGTAGGCTATTAAAAATAATTTAAAAGATCCCCAATTGAAATAAGTTCATTTGGAAAATCTAGATTGATCAGAGTCAACTCCATTTTTATCTTTAGTTCTCGGAACATTTAATCTGATGCTCTGCCAGGGAATTTTAAAACTTCGTTGGAGATGGCAGAAGACATATAGTATGATTTGGAATTTTGTTTTTTAACCTGACTATGGAGTTGTTTTTATGTAACACCTAATATTATTTCAGGGAACTCAAGTGCATCTCATGGAACACAGTTTGAGAAATGCGGCTTCAGGTACGCGGAAGCTGCTCCCCAGCGTGTTCAACATGCCTCAAAGGTCTCCTCTGCTGCTTTGGTCCGCGGGCTCTCCTCATCCAGGGGGATGTCTGTCACTGATTTTCTTGTCTTCTATTTATTCTTTTCATATTTATATGAAATCTGCCTTCCATATTTATACCTTTACTTGAGAAAATTACTTGCTAATTTTAAAGATTGAGGATAGCTTTGATGGAGCCATCCTATCATCCTTAAAGAAACAGCCAAAAATTCATCTCTACTAACATGGAGTGAGCATGAGCTGCAGCAGCCCAAGAGTCAGTCCAGCTGACGTCTCTCTACCCATCCCTAACCTGATAGCAAAGAGCTGCTTACATTAAGAAAGAAGTTATCTGTGAGCTCCTGGGGTTTATGAGAGCCAGGAGCCTGGCTCCATGGTGCTTAGGAGGGTGTTATTTTTGTGTAAGCTGAAATCCTTCTCATAGTCCTGATATCATGTGCAAACACCCAAATGCCCTCACCTGTCATCCAGCTCAATATTCGACTGGCCTCCCTAAGAGCCCAGTCTGCAGCTAGGAAATGAACAATGAGCAAGCAAAGGTGTGCTGCTAGCCCGCTAGGGCAAGTATATGCCCACATGCCTATTGACTTTGTCCAAGAAATGTTCAGAGCTATAGGGATTAAGGAGGCCATGAATTACCCTCAGAATAAGGCCCAAACACATCGGCCAAGCAGTCAAATCCTTCCCAAAGTGAGCCAATCTCACTTCTCCTCACATATCAATGTTGGCAATGCGCCAGAAGCTTTTGTAGATCCTGGGGATGCAACAAAATACATAAAAATTGTTCACTCTTCTGGCACCACCGCCCACACCAGAGCCACTCTGTATTTATTTTGCCTCTGAATCTTTGCTTGGATAACCTTGTCTTTATATCTTCTGTCCGGATTGTTCCGATCTTTAAGACCAAATTAGAAAACTATCACATGTGCTTTGCCCATGTCCTCTACCTCTTCTCCATTAGGAGGTTCAGGATTCCCCTCTTCTATTTACTGGAGTCTCCTATGTTCCATTTTGAGTCCATCCCTCTTTACTTCATATCATAATTCTTGGGTATACTTAATCTCCAGTCATAAAAAACAGTTTGTAGTTAGGGGCTGTGCTGTTCTTATCCGTGTCCTGGCCACATCTTAATGGGCTTGTGCTAAATATATATATTTGCTAAAGTCAATTAGTTAGACTCACTGATCTACTATGATGTGGTTTTCTTTGTGTCACAACTCAGCATGCACATGTTTACTAAGAGCCATTTATTTTGCATTGGTTATCATAACTTAGTCTCCTTCGTTCTGCAGCCACAGGTGATTTTCCTTACTCTTCGGAGCTTACTAAAATAAGCAGTGAGTAGAACTGCTTATAAGCAGTGAGGAACAGTGAGTAGATGCCTAGGAATGGCATTCAAGGTCCTCCACCATCTGGGCTCAATATACCTATGAGCACATGGAGGCAGAGTGTAAACTCTCCAAGTTCTTTTTGAAGAACAGCTGGTTCTAAAGCAGCACCTCTCACTCTCAGCATGGTTAACACTGTGAGCTGGATAAACCTGTGTTGTGGATGGCTGTCTCATGCATTGCGGGATGTTTAGTAGGATTTCTGTCTCTACCCACCAGATGTAACAGCACCCTTTCTTACTGTACACCCCCCCAACCCCTGCATCCCGAGGTTGTGATAAGCAAAAGTGTCTCCAGACATTGTTAAGTGTGGGGGCAAAATCACTCCCGGTTGAGACCACTGATCTCTAGTGTTTTGCTCCAAGTATTCCTCTCTAACAACTTATGTGATCTCTCCCTCACCTGGAACCTTCAACAGATGCATGTAGCCAGGGTTAGGCAAACGCTTTCTGAAAAGCAGGAAGAGTCAATGCGTACAGTCATGAACAGATCATGGCACAAATGACATAAAGGTAAACCAAACAAAACCAGACAGACAGACCAGTGCTTTATAAATTTGTTTGTGAACTACACCTTTTGGAGAGGATTAAAAATGGAAGTTCCGGGGCTCCTCTCTGGGCCAACTATATTGAAATTTGGATTTTAACAATTCCCAGGGGTATTCTTAGGCACCCAAGTGTTTAAAAACCACTACATTAGAGAGCAGTGCTTATTTATTGCTTTATCTTGAAAAAACTTGTTTATTTTTAAATAACCAGGAACAGTGTATTAATAGCACACACAAAAACCGGAACCTGGTCTTGATATAATAAAAAAGTACTGTACCTTAACTTTGTTTTCTCATTTTCTTTTTTAACTTAACTGCCTCCTAAACACTAACACAATCCATATGTTCACAGGGAAAAAAACATCCTTACCAGAATGTGAGATTGGTCCAGCAGACTTGAATGAATCTATCCAACCCTAAGACCTGGGGGGTGTTGGATCCAAGTTCCCTCTTCAGCACATTGGGGGTACCCAATGCAATCATTACTCCCTTTTCCAATCCGCTTGGTCTGTACTTTTTTTTCCTGATCCCAGAAGCAGATATTTCTGTGACTTAAAAGGAAAAGTAAAAAACGAAAGCCAGCTGAGATAAGGTACTCTTTGGCAAAAGAATAGGATAAAATGCATTGTAATTGCTTCCAAATTAGTTATCTGATTTGGGTCTGTGTTTTTATAAGCAAAGCCTAAAACTCTTAACCCCCAGTTCCCCGGTTGTAGTGCAACTAAAGTATGCAGCTACAAACCTAACATATGGATAGATAGTAACTACTTTCTGTTCAGAGAATATATGTCTTTTTCTTCCTTTGCAACCTTCCACTGCCCAACAACAGTGCTAGGACACTGTAGGAGATCTGTAACTCCTTGCTGATTGGAATCCAGGGCTGCACAACCCTGTGGGCCCAATAGTTTGGCGCAACAAATCATCTGGGTATTGACCTATGCACTAAGCTACACGGAGGATCTTCCTATAGCCCATAAAAGACTGGGAGCAGGAGGGACCCAGACACTACATGGACTCCCAGGGAATAGCTTATCTAGCGTCCTTGCTTCCTGGAAATTGAAATAATTGAGGCAGTGACACTTGTCTGAATAAGAGAGAAAACAGGAAAAGATGCCAGAAGAGATCTCTACTGAAACGACAGACCAATCCAGTTTTCCCTTGAAACCGTGTCTCCCAGTTCAAAAACAACCCCATCATCAGAACTGCTGAGCCAACACAACGGAATGTAAATACAGCTATATTCAGTAATGTGATACCACCAGAGGCCTACCCTGTCTTTCTGCAATAAAATCTGGCCCCAGTCCTTTCTGATTTATGTTTCTAGGGGCTTTCCTTTTTTGTTTTATTAGCATGCTTGCTCCTATTTGTCAAGCAGTTAGGCTGGTGTCTTTGCATTTGTAGATTACAGGGTTGTAGATTAAATAGCACATGGGGACTCTGAGACCCAAGTGCAGAGGGGTGCATTTTTCAGGGATATTTCCCAAACGCTACTCTTAGAGATGGTTGGAATTTGAGACTGGAGGGATCTCTCTTTTCAACCAGGCTTTCCTAATATCCTGGCATCCTACAATTTTGTATACTTTTTAAGGAAAAGGGAAATCAAAGTGAGAGGGTGGGAGGGTTTGTCTTTCATTATCTTGGGTGGAGAAGTGAGATGTGGAGTTTTATTCATAGGCTAAGTTCTGGCAAATCTTTGAAAAGTTAGTGGGATTTTGTAGATCCTCTATCCAAACCCTCCCCTCTCTGTCAGCCACCCACACCCAAATCAGTAAATGTCTTTCGTAGATGAAATTTGGGGCCTCAGTTCTTTATCCACACCCTTAGCTATGTGACTTTGTGGCCAGTGAAACACAGTGAAAGCAATGCTATGCCAGCTGTGGGCTAGCATCTGACCTAGTCTATTGGAACACCAAGGCTCCCTGTGAGAAGTCTGACCACCCTGAGGTTGCCATGCCACCCTGAGAAACATGAGCCACATGAAGGAGCCCTGGAGGATAAGTTGCCCTCAGAAGGCAGCATAAACTTTCCCATCGGCTTGAGACTTGCTTTGGCCGATGAGGTGCTAGTGGCAGTGACTAAGTGCCAGTTCTGCACTTGAGCCTTCAGCGGCATTGCTGCCCCCATCTCTCTGAGAAGAGCTTTCCCCAGGTAGTTGCTACCCCTCTCCTGGAGTCCTAGATGGATACATAGGGAATCTCAGCATGGAGCCAAGTGCAGCCGGATCCTTAGCTGGAGGCTGAACTCAGCCTGGATGAGCAATACTCAGCTGACGCGCAGACCTGTGAGCAAGAATAAATAATTATTGTTTTAATCCATTGACTTGTGGAGTGAATGACTTGTTATGCACTAACAATCAATAGGATGTCCTTAATCCCTTTATCTCTCCAATTCATACATTAATTTTCAGCTCAATATGTTTAGGGGCTAATGGGTAATTTTTCTAGCCCCTTCCAAATGCTGCAAGTAGAGACCAGCTCCTCTTTCTAATTAATAATGACTCTGGGAGAGGGACTGTATCTTCCTGTCTGTATGTCCACAACACCGAGCTTGTGAATGAGACAGTCCAGCCTAGGAGAAAAATGCATGACGTTGGGATCCAACAGTCTTGGAACTAAGTCAAGCTCCTGCCACTTAATAACTGTGAAACTTTGGCAAGGCCATTTAACTTCTTTGAATCTCTATTTCCCCATCTGTCGAGGTTGTTGAGAGAGAGTTAGTAGAGATAAAGTATACATAATGTGTTCGACACATAGTAAACGTAAAATAAATGGCAGCTATTATTATGTTTGTGGAATAAATCAATGAATGCTGTTTCCTGTCAATGTTGGTGACCTGGTCGCCTTTGATAGGCACCTACCATTTCCTTGCTGCCAAATATGGCACCTTCTCTGGGTTCTTTCTGGGGCCTGTCTGTCTGGATCTGAGCCTGCATGTCAGCACCAGGTCTTCCTTCCCTACTCCCTACTCAGAAAACTCCTTTTATAGTGGGAATCAAGCAGTACACCCGCCTGCCATGGTCAAATGGCACTCTATACACCTAACAACAATGACAGAAGCGACAATATAATAATAGACATCATTGAATGCTTATTAGTTTCAAATACTTTACGTGGGCAAGCTCATTTAATCTTTAAAGAAATCCCATGCTATGGACTGAATTGTGACTTCCCCCGCCCCAATTCATATGCTGACACCCTAATCTTCAATGTAACTATATTTGGAGGTAGGGCTTTTAGGAGGCAACGAAGGTTAAATGAGGTCATAAGGGTGGGGCCCTAATCTGAAAAGACTGGGGTCCTTATAAAAATAGAAGGAGACACCAGAGAGCCCTCTCCCCACCCCCTTAGCGTGGCACAGAGGAAGGGGGCTGTCTGTCTACAAGCTAGAGAGAGAGAGACCTCATCAAAACCAGCCATGCTAGCACCTTGATCTCAAGCTTCCAGCCTCCTGATCTGTGTGAAATAAGCTTCTGTTATTTAAGCCACTTAGTCTGTGGTGTTTTGTTATGGCAGCCCGAGCTGACTAAAACTCCCTGTATGGTTGATATTATCACCACCTCCATTTTACAGTTAAGGAAACTGAGGTTTCCGCAGCCTGTGCCTGTATTCACTCTGCTGTCCTCTGTCCTGATCAGCTCTGGTTCGCCTCAGTCATTGCAGGCAGCTTTCAGGCCTGAGGCCACAGTTCCTGCAGCCACCAACACAAGAAGGCCTGATGCTAAGAGAACAGAGGTAGGCCCTCAGCTCAGGTTTCACAGGTGGAGAGAGGCAAGAATGTGACCTACAAAGAAGGCTGCTTTTGGTCAGAGGAGAACTTTGGAGAGTAGCACGACAGTACAGAAGGAAGGCCACCTAGGAAAAAAGACAACCCCCCCAAAAAATTGTTTTGGCTTTTTTTTTGGGTTGTAGTAAATATTTTATAGTGTAAGTAATTCCACTCAATGCATATTTTATCAAGTCAGTGCCTGGCAGAAGAAAAGTAGCTGGTTATATAACATTTATAAATATTAATACAAGAACAATGGAGAAATTTTGAAATGCCTCTCAGTTTATCTTTCCTCAGTGATAAGTCAGTTTCTCTCCCTGTACTCATTTCACCCTTTTGGCCCCAGACAATGCCCCAGGGTAAATGACATCTAAGAAAGGAGAAGGAGTAAATGATGTTGAGAAAACCTGTCACCAGGAAAGGCTAGGAAAGCCTACTGTTTCTGGCCCCAGTGAAGTACGAGGAGAGGAGAGATAGGCAGAATGAGGTGCTGAGGTACCTGTGTCCATCTCCGAGTAAAGCCCAGGCTACAGGGAGAGGTAGGCAGTGCTGTGTGGTATAAACATCTGGATAGGCTTAAGGAAAACTGAGAATCCCAAATCTATTGGCTTGCTTTCCTCGTTGTGGCCCGGAGCTACTGGGAGCCTCTAGGATAGATTTTCTCAGCCTTAGCACTAGAGGCATTTTGGGCCACGTAATTCTTTGTTCTTGGGGAGCTGTCCCATGCAGTGTAATTCGTTTAGCAGCATCTCTGGCCTCTGTGTACTAGGTGTCACTAGTACCTCCCCAATTATGACAATCAAAAACGTCTTCAGATATTGCCAAATGCCTCCTGGAGGCAGAACTGTGCTTCCCCCCACCCTCCATAGCAATAAAGGTCCTCACAGATGCCCAACATTTGCCTTCATGTTGGAGTGACAGTGATAGAGTGGCTCAGGTTGGGGAGAGGTCATGAGTAGGTAAGCCTGAGGCAGGGCTCCTGGCTCCCTAGGGCCTACGCATGGTGAGCAGGAAATCCAAAAATTCCAGTTTGCCCTGGTGACGGGACAGAGGTGCTGGAGGCCAGGGGCACTGCAGAGATCTGGAATCAGACGGCTGGTTCTCTGGCTGTTGGTACAGCCAGTGCCTGTCCAGGGCGAGGTACACCTCACCGCAGAGACAAGCAAGGACCAAAGCAGGGTTGTGGGGCCCAGGTCCTCACCTTCCGTTTCTGTTCTGACTCCATTTTTGGTGAAAAGTACTGGGAAGGGGAGAGGCCCGAGATGACCTAAACAATATGGAGTCATCAAAATGTGTTCAAACCAGAAGAGATTGAGGTAACGTTAAATGACATGTTTAAAATCTTCCTTTCCCAACTACCCAGTGCAGTGGGGGAACTCCTGAGGAATATTACATCAGTAACGAACACAATTAAGAAACTACACTGTTCTTTGCACACCTGAAGAGCAATGTATGTGTGAGTCTGTGATTAATAATAGTAATAATAACAGCACACACGCATCAAGTGCTTACTGTGTGTTGAGTACTTGGCAGGGGTCATCTCATTTAACCCTCAGCAAGCAGCCTTATGAGGTAGATGTTTCTATTGTGGTCTTTTCCTTACCTCTGAGGTAAGCTCAGTTATTGATCCAAAGTGTCATGGCTGGGACGTGCCGAGGCGTGCCTGCAAACCCAGATGAGGGCATGCAAAAGCCCAGATGTCTCACTATTCTACCACACTGCCTCCTGTGGCTGTCGCACTTCGTGTCTATGTCCCAAACGCATCTATTTATTCCTTTTGTCATACTTGTAGGACAACGGGTGCCATTCCATTTCTTTTCCATAGCAATGGTTCAAGAGAACATTTCTAGCATTTAATTCCTATTGAGTACTGATTTCTTTTCTCTTGGGAGCTCAAATACTCTCAAGACTGAGAAGGAACTAAAGGGAACATTTGTTGTAGTAGATTATTCATGGTAAAGAATTTGCTGCACCCAGAGCAACAAAGATCTGTTTGTGTGCAGACTGCAAGGGTGGCATCTGTGTCACACTGGGTACCATAAGCAGAGCACTAAGCAATGAGCTTATCCGCCGGCCCCATGAAGTGGCCCTCAGTAACAAGCCTTTGTAGATAGAGTTACTGGGTAGTTCTTAGCAATTCCCATGCCATTCTTTGTGAAAGAGCCAAGGACTGAGCATTATCAAAGAAAAAGTCACTTACATGAAAATGAGTCTTTCTTTTTTTTTTTTTTTTTGGCTTGTTTGTTTTTAATAGCTATCAGTTTCCATTTAAAAATAGCTTTTTGGTCTGTATACAGTGTCTTCATGAACCTGATCTTCCTCAGCAATCGACTTCTGGTCTGGGTATGAAGAGGCCATTGAACAATCATTGGATATCTCAAACAGCCTTCTTGTTTTAAGAAGGCTGAATCTTTAGAGTTTTGTAAAAGAACAAACTTTTCTTTTTGAGTTATTTTCATTGGGTAAATTTAATCGTGTTGAAAATTAATTTCTATTTTAAGGCTGACTGTAGCAGATTGAAGAGAGCTTGAAATTTCCTGATACTCCTCCAATTGATCAGTGGGTTCTGGTTCTCCACTTGAATCTGGGTTGGCTTGTGATGTTTTGATCAGTAAAATACAGCTGTGCCACCTGTGGGCTAACATTTGACCTGGTCTATTGGGACACCAAGGCTCCCTGTGAGAAGTCTGACCACCCTGACGTTGCCATGTCATCTTGAGCAGCATGAGCCACATGGAGAGGCCTGGAGGATAAGTTGCCAAGTAGGGAGAGAGGGAGAGAGAGAGAGAGAAAGAGAGGGAGAGAGAGAAGCACTGTGGTATCAAATAGGTGAGTGAAGAAGCCATCCCAGAATCTCAGAAATGGATCCTCCAGCCCCAGCTGAAATCAGAGATGAATCACCCAGATGAGTTCTTCCTAAATTCTTGATGTATAAAATTGTGAGCAACATTAAATGGTGGCTTTCAGCCACTAAATTTTGGAGTAGTTTGTTTACAGAGTTAAACAAATTTTCAACTACTAAAGACCAAAATAGCTAACTCTAAGAAACTTCTCAGGTATCACTTAGATAAAACATCCATTCTTAAGATGTTAGAGCACGAAGGGGTCATAGAAATCATCAGCTCCAATATCTTTATTTCATGGAAGAAGAAACTGAAATCCGTACATGTTAAAACAGCAGGACTTACAGCCAATTTGCTGTAGAGTGACGAAGTTAACTATTATTCTAACAGCTTTGTGACAACTTTCCCATATAAAAATACTTCTTGGTCTTCAAATTTCTTATAAGGATTTTTGCTGCTGCAACTAAGTTTAGAGTCTGTCATTGCCCCTTTCCCCCCATCCAGTGCATGTACTCCATGACAGGGCTCCTTCTGAGGGACAATGGTCTGGTACCCAAGAGCCTTCCTTCGTCCTTCCTCTACCTCATCCATGAGCAGAGGTTATTCAACTTCAAACATACAGCAGGACAGCAGGATTAGGGCAGGCTATCTAACTTGCCTCTTGACTGGGTACTAGGGTTTCTCTGGTTCGTCTCACACTTGCACACAGCTGCTTACACATAGCAAACCATAGCTCTGGATTCCCATGGCACACACGGCTGAGTGTCCATGACCACATGCTCTGTGCAGAAGTTGACATAGCTTTTAAGTTAACAGGGAAGGGACAACGTATGGGAGACCCAGTTCAGCTGACATCCCTTGTTTTTAACTGCTCTTGGAGAAACCCCTCGAGAGACAATCTTTCTGGTATTCTCTGTCATTGTCTAGCTGAGGTTCAGAATAAAGCTGTCTCCACTACATTTGCTCCAGCCCTATTCAGTGAAAAGTCACTTTAGCTTTCAGAGATTAAATAGTTTGCAAAAATGGAAGAAAAAAATCCACCTAGACAAATGATGGGAATCTTATGCTTAGTAAGAAAATAGGGAAAATTTTTTAAACTAAAAATTGTCCTCAAATGAATAGAAGGACAGAAAAAAATGTAAAAAGAGAGAAACATAAACCTTAGACTAGCATTTTTCAGAGTGAGTCAAGAACTATTTGCATTGGAATTATATGAGATGCTTGTTAAAAATAAAGACTCCAGATTTCTATCCTGTACCTACTGAAACAGGCTCTCTGGGGCTGGAAATATAAATTTTCAGCAGCTCTCCAGGTGGTTCTTGCGCTCATTGAAGTTTGAGAATGGCTGCTTTAGATTTATTTTCCAAACAAATTTCATGAAACATTTTAGGGGAAATCAATGCAAATTTCAGCTCTGATTTATTGCTTTCTTCCTAATGCTCGCATGTGATGCGTGTGTAAACACACACACACACACACACACACACACACACACACTATTTTATAAGATTCTAATGGGAGTGGGGGAAGGATTGGAGGCAGGCTAATTTAAATCTTTATGTGTGGTTTTTAGACCTCAAGACCCACCCCCCTGCACTTTGCCTTATCTTCTGCCTTTAACATTTCTTTTATGCATGAAATGTTTCCCCTTTTGGGTTTTCTGGCCACAAGGGAAATTCCCAGGTGCAAGAACATTCAGTCCTCAGCCTCAGGAAAGACTCTGATGTGGATCTTTGAAGATGGAGGAACTTAAATATTAAAGGATCCACCAGGTGCCAATAGAGTTGAGCAGGAGTCTCAAAGGGGAATTTGTTTTCAACATAAATACTAATAACCTAGTAATTGTGAAGTGAATATTTATAGTGTGTGAAGTGCTCTGATCAGCACTGCCTTCCCTCTCCTGGGGAGGTCAGGGTGGGGAAAGCAGGCCGAGGATGGGAAAACACTGACCTGGGGAATTTCTGCTGCAAGTGCACTCCTTCGTCTCCTTCATCCCTGACAATATTTGGTTCCAGGCTTCTTTCTCAGTAACCCTTCAGTAACGAAGTCTTCTGCCAGTGGTCCTATACTTGGAGAATATGAGATTTAGAACTGATTAGAAACTTGGAAAGCCATCAGATAAAAACACCTGTTTTCATTCCCTAGCTACCAAATAGTCAAGCATTACCTAAATGCTACCCATTCTTCAAGATTTGGCTGCAATTTTCCATGAAGCACTTACATTGTTATAAATGCTATTCATTTTATAGTGATTCATGTTGTGATATTAATCATAGTAATATAGAGATATATAATGTTAGTTTTAATATACTAGTAGTGTTATACTGAGTATTCGTATTTATTGTATAATAATATTATGATTCTTCAGTTAAAATAGGACTAGCCAGATCATAGTAACAGCCACAACAATAATGACTAACAATTACTGACCTATACCAGGCATTGTGTCTAGCCACATGTGTAATCTCGTTGAATGCTTACCGCCATTTCATAAAGCAGATACTCTAGGTGCTCTCACTTTGTACATGAGGAAATAAAGTTTCTCTCCCAGCCCGAAAATAGTGAGACGATTTGAACCTGAAGTGCATTTTCCCAATCAGCAGGTCACCCCTCCTCACTCTGTGGCGTCCAGATCATGGTGTGTACTTTGGCTGGAGCACTTGGTCACCGTCTGCCTTTTCTTACAGTGATTTATGACTTGCTAGCTCCTGGAGGGCTGAGTGTGGTTTGTCTCTGAACACCTCACAACCCTTAGTCCTATGCCTTGAACATACAGATAGGTGCAGTTCAAATGCCTGCCTGAATTGGTTACAATTCCACACACCCCAAAGTGTTAGGCTTGCTGATGATAGTGGCAGCCCATCGTCTCCCACATACATTTCGAGGGTAGTGCTGATTATTTAAACTTATTTCTAGTGAGAGCAGAAGGTATATCCTGCATAATTTCTATGCCTGTTTCACCCAGCAATGACAAAAGTAATGATTACCCAAACAATTGTAAAGTTTCAATTAGATTTAAGAGGAGTTTTATTGAACTATATAGTAATAATAAGAATAGTGGTCACTGGGTGCTTACCATGTACTGAGAACAATGTTAAATCCTTTGCAAAATTAATCTCATAACCCTTATTACACTTCTGTGAGGTAGATATTATCTTTTTTCTACAGATGAAAGTTGAATAACTTGCCCTAAGTCACCCAGCTAGTGAGTCACAAGGATTGGATTTGAAATTCACTTTGATTCCAAACTCTGTGCTATTAATCGTTTAATCACTATTCCAATAAACCTATTTTCCTCTTCCTTTTTTCTTTCTTTCCTTCCAAAAACATTTATTGAAAAGCTTCCTCTGTACTAGGTGAATAATGTAATGGTGAGCCAGCAAGACAAGAGACTTGCCCTAACAGGGTGTTGGGGGACAACAGAGATGACATAAGCAATTATGAAATATGGCAGTGAACACTATGATAGAACCTACAGAGCAGTGAGAACAAATGCGGGGCAGCTGTGACTTCTGGGTATCTTGCTCAGCTTCTTGCAGTGCTTGAATCCTCACAGCAAACCTCTGGGCTGTGTGTCAGCAGCCCCATTTGTACATGATGATGCTGAGTTTCAGAGAGATCAGAACACTCGCTCAACGCCTCACAGAAAAGTGGTAGGACTGCTATTCAAACCCCAGTTTATAAAACCCACGGCTTGTGCTTTCCTTACTAGATTGAGGCACCCGGGACTCATATAAAGAAAACTGAAATGGAATGGCTGCCTTTCACTATGGTGGACACTCTGTTTTCTATTAGATAAAATGGAGTTAAAATTTTTCCCAGCCAAACTATCATCCTTCCACACACTTTAGGGAAAAAATGTCCCAAATTCTTGTTTTTTGATGATCCTGTCTGTGAGGGACATCAGGGAAACCCTTAAGATAACAGATCCCATATAGTTATGCTGTAATGGGGTTTGCTAGGAAGGATATTCCGCAGTTCACATTTATTTAGATTTCAAACCACTCCTACCTTGGATTAATAGCAAGAGTCAGTGATTTCATTTTGGGCTGTGATGAACAGATCAAGGACTAGTACTAAATGCTGAAAGACATACAAAGAGGCCAAAGTAATTGAGTACTGGTGTAAAGTCAAGGAAGTGAGGCTCCAGGGGTTACTCAGGCCTCAGCTGTTGACTCACTGGAAGTTTTGGGGGCATTTAACCACCTCTTGCTAGTCCTCTGAATTTCCTTTTTCTTGGGGGGGAGGGTAAAATAACCACAATACCCTGAAATGGCTTCAGAAGAAGGATAAACTGTCTTACTGCTTTGAGAATACCACACACGACCTGGAAGAGCCGATAAATGGGGTTCAGAGGTAATATTCTCTGTTAAGGGCAATGGAAAACTCACTTCTCTGCAAATGCTTTTTACAAGAGTTCAGTACTTCATCTGAACCATTGCTGAAACAATCAACAGCGTAGAAGAGTCTCCAAAGTAAGTTTATGCTTGTTGATCCAAACCAGCATCTCCGCTGTAATAAAAGTTTTATGCGTTTACAGAGCACTGGGGCTTAATAGTTGTCTTTACTCCTTTTGACTTCCTAAAGTTTAACACTGTAGTGGTTTCAGAGGGTCCAGCAAACTTCTTTCCAATAAAAGATTCTGCTCAACTCCTGCTCTCCCTCGACAGTGGACTGCCCATCTGCCCAGTGACATTCTTGCGCCTCAGCTGCTCTCAGGACACATCACACATTCTGAACAGCACCCTGCATTTCAGTGGTGTCTGATTACATTTTTTAAAAAACTGTTCTGTGAACAGTGTTTGGACATGAGACAACTAATTTCCTGCATCATGTGTGGATTTCCAGAACAATGCCAGAGGGGCTAAGAACACTCTTTTTCTGTTGACTACACACACACACACAAAAAAAAAAAAAAAAAAAAAAGGAAAGAAATAGTTTTTAACATCTGCCCAGGGCCAGAATTTTATCTCCTTCACTATATTAAAAACACTATCCTGGAGAGTTCGTGTTAAAGGAAGAGCATTTAATTAGTCAAGTGCTTTTGAAATCATCTTTTTGAGTTCTGAGATAGCACGAAAGAATAAAGGGCCCCTACTGGCACTGACCCTAATTACCTGAAAGTAAAATTTAAACAGAAAAGTCTGGTTTTCCTCTGCCCTTTTCTCTTAACCCCATCCATTCCACAATTTTCTCATTAGTTTAAAGGTCAGCAATAGTTGGCTAATATATCGCGTTAGTGAATGTCATTTTCATCTGATCAGAACTCCAAGCAAATTCAGACTCAGGAGAACTAAGCCGTCATTTATTCTCTTTCTTAATACTCATTAAAAGTATTCAGACATATCAATACTTTTTAAAAAGGAGGCATTGAAAAAAAAGGGGGGGGAAGGGAAAAAAAAAAGGAGGCATTGATTTACTGAGTAGATCATGAAAAAGATGACCTTGAACAAGAAAGATTATGTGAAAGATTATGTCTTGTGAAAGATTATGTCCTGTGAAAAAGTTAAACAAGGACACCTTGTTAGCCTTGCATTATATACAGTTAGGGTTGAGGGATTATGCTATAAGTAAAAGGTTATAAATAAGCTAGATGGAACCCATAGATGTGTATTGTTTGGCCTACATAGCATGTCATAGAATTTAAAATTATTTCCAGCCTTTTAAAATGAGGAGAAAAGAAAATGTAGGAGGATATCTTTGTTACCTTGAGTTAGGCAAACATTTCTTAACTGGAACACCAAAATCATGATTCATGAAAGAAGAAAAACAACAGTGGGATTTTGGGAACATTAAAAACTTATGTTTTGAAAGACAATGTTAGGAATATGAAAGACAAGTCATGGATTGAAAGAAAATATTAGAAAATCACCTATCTAATAAAAGACATGTATAGGAATTATATAAAGAACACTAAAAACTCAGCAATAAGGAAACTAAATAAACCAGTAAAAATGGGCAGATTTAAATAGACACTTCTCCAAAGAAGATATATGGGCAGCAAATAAACACCTGAAAAAATACTCAAGTGAATTGGTCATTAGGGGAATGCAAATTAAAACCACAACAAGATATCACTACACAGCTATTAAAGTGGCTAAAATTTAAAGAACTGACCATATCAAGTGGTAACAGGCATGTAGAAGAAATGGAACTCTCATACACTGTTGGTGGGAATCTAAAGTGGTACAGCCATTCTGGAAACATTTTGATAGTTTCCTAACAGTTTAAAATTTAGCTATTTTATGACCTAGCCATTCTGCTCCTAGGTGTTTATCCAAGAGAAACAAAAGCATGTGTCCAACTACTTACACACAAATATTGTAGCAATTTTATTCTAGTGGCCCCCAAACTACAAACAACCCAAAAGTCCATTAACAGATGAATGGATAAACAAATTGTGGTGGATACCTACAATGGAATATAACTCAGCAATAAAAAAGAATGAACTATTGATATATACTACATAAATGAGGCTCAAAATAATTTTACTGAAAAATATATAATATTAATGATGACGATCTGTTCCACTGATGAAAAAAAATAGGCTAAGTACAAGACAAAAAGACCAAAATAAAGTGCGCACTGTACGAGTCCGTTTGTATAAAACTCTAGAAAATGCAAATGAATCTATAGTGACAGAAAACACACATGTGGTTGCCTGGGAATGGGGATGAGGGTGAGAAAGAATAATAATAAAGGGAACAAAGAAATTCTTGGGAGTGATGGATATGTTCATTATCTTGGTTATGGTTCTGGTTCACAGGTGAATATATATATATATATATATATATATATATATATGTATATGCTTATCAAGTAGTACATTTCAAATGTGTACAATTGATTTTATATGAATTATATTGCAATAAAGATGTTAAAATGGGAAGATTACATCTAAATTTTTTGGATATTGGGTTTCTCTTAAAAACTTAACAACTCTGGGCCTCTATTCCTGTGTGATACCAAGAGGCTAGAGCTGAGAGGCACTGCTTTCATTTGACAGGCAGGATGTGTTTGTTGTGTTCACTGCTATTGTAAACTAGACCCCTTCATTTGCTGAGGTTACCTGCTTGGCCTTCAGAGGCATTGGACTTCATGATCCCTAGGCTTGCCACACCTCTTATAGGCATTTCAGTTTTCAAGAGTTTTCCTTGATTCCCAGATTAAATTCCCTTCAGAGAAGTTTGTCTAGTATAAGCCTGGTGTCAAAAATCAGTATGACAGAAGAGAATTAAGCAATTTTCACCTGCAACCTGAGACAGTTGTTTCCTTATATGCCTGGGAGGATGATTTCAATTCTTCACCTTGTAAAAAACACTGGTTAGCACGAATTGAATGAATGTTTTATTAAAAGAGAAGGAGAGTTGATTTCTATAATCATTCATAGAGGAAATCACAAGGGCTCAAAATTTGAGCAGAACGTTCCGCACATTAAAAGTCAGTGCTCAGATGAAGAGTGTCTGTTCATGCTGAGACTCAGTTGGCTTCTGTCCCATAATCCCCTGTCACTGCTTCGAGAATACCCATTTGCTTCACTAGGGCCTCTGACAAATTTCTTTTGGCTTCCTAGATTTTGGCATGGGGAGCCCAGGAATCCCTGTGTTGCTCTTGGTGATAATTATAACTCTTCCAGCCACAAAGTATTAGATTAGGACTTCCTTTTGAATCTATGCCTTGCCTTCTGTGTATGGCTCACCTGCCTCATCAGACATGGAGCTGCTAGAATGGGGTCACAGTGCCTGCTCGGCTTGATACAGCCCAGTCTTTTGAAGTTCAGAGCTTGGTCTAGACCACAAACTTGCTGCACACCAAGTGATTGAAAACTGCCTCCAATCCTGGTGTGCTTTCCATCTCTGTATGGGGATTCGCTAACACCTCCTCAAGGAAAGTCTTCTTTTAGCATCTGTCTCTATCTAAATTCTGTCTTCTTCAAGGGATTGGTTTCACCTGAGACCGGAGAACGTCTTTAACTTTCTGTTTGTACCAGAAAGTATATAAATGCTGCCTATCTGTAAAATATATGATGTTTATACAAATGCAAACTATATAACTACACAAATCTTGGAGACTGGAGGTGAAAAGGGAGTAATTCAGTTCGAATCAGTTTATGGCCAGATCAAATTTAGATGAAGATGCCATTTTTATGATTATTTATTATGTTTTGTGAGAGAGAAAATAGCTTTTCTAGTTCCTTTGAGTTGAGTATCAGTTGGTAAGCCTAGGCATACGTGGGTACCTTCTCCATTCCACATTCACGGAGGGACAAAACGGTTGTTTAAAGTTTTAAAGTTATGAGAATACATACACAGTCAGATATGATAACTTTAAATTAACCGCAATGATAGCCAAGCTATATTTTCCAATAAAGCTGCCAGCTGCCACTGTCTGAAACATCTAGAGCTCCTCTTTTTTGCTAGCTTTGGTAAAACCTGTATTGGATTATTTTGAATGTCCTCAAGAATGTAAAACTTGTTGTTGTTCTTTTCAAAGTTTGATTTTGGGGATTGTTCTATGTTGAGTAGTGAAGCCCCAAAACTCACAAATGCCTAGAAGCTCAGAAAGTGACCTTATGTAGAAATAGGATCTTCGCAGATACAGTAAGTTAAAATGAGGTAATACTGGATTATAGAAGGCACTAAATCCTATCTAACTGGTGTTCTTAAAGGGAGAGAATAGACACGGAGACATAGACATGCTGAGGAATGTCATGTGATGATGAAGGCAGATATTGGAGAATTGAGTCCACAAGCCAAGAAACTTCAAGGATTGATAGGGATCGCCAGAGCTAAGAAACGGCATGAAAGGATCCTCTCCTAGAGCTTTTAGAGAGAGAGCCTGGCCCTGCTAATCCTTTGATTTTGGACTTCTAGCCTTCAGAACTGTGAGAGAATGTACTTCTGTTGTTTAAGCCACCAGAAGTGTAATACTTTGTTACATCAGCCCTCGGAACCTGATACAGGGACTACGTTGAATGTCTGAAGGAGTAATCAAGCTGAGTAATTCTGCTGCTGATCAAAAAATTCTATGATTATCTAACAAGAATAATTTTATCCTATAGATCTAAAACTGAATTTAAAAGACCCAAGTAATGGCCACCTCTGGTGGCGAGCACTCTTAAGACTGGTACTTTTTAATGTTATCTCATTGATCCTCAGAAAACTGGAGTGTGGTATCTTATCTTCATTTTACAAGAGAATCTAAGGAGTTGATAGGTTAGGAAACTTGCCTATGGTCACGCAGCTGGTAAAGGTCAGAATTCAAAGTTTATGCTACTTTCACAACACCACACTGTGTGGCAATGTCTGAGCAATAGATATATCTCTAAACTAATTGTACCATGCTCCAATGTGATAGATTTGCAAAGGAGCTCTTTTAAATAGTAAGTTTGGGTATTTTTCTTTAAAAAAATTCCCTGTCATTACTTTATTGCCACACCTTTTCTATCTTATATTGGATTCTTTGCCTGCCCAACTTATACTCGTATTGTCACTTCCCTAGGAAGAACTGGGACTTCTTTTCTATCTTGTACAGAACTGAAGCTGTCCATGCTTAGTAAACAATCATATCTAAGCCAGCACAGTGATCCCTACAAATTATGACCCTCAGGCTCTGAAGACTAAGAAAAATGTTCAGTTGTGCAATTTTCCACTCTTTTAATAATCCTAACAGGGTGGGTCATGTTAGTCCTAGTTTAATATTATAATCCAAACAACATTTGACTGAATGCACAGAGAAGTTCAGGAATCACCCAGACCAATCAATGTATTCTACTCAGAAAACAACCCGTAGTAGTTGTAGTTGGTCGGGCTATTTTGACCTTCATAACATTTGCAAACTGGCTGGGTTTTTTGTCCCTCCTCTACCTACGTGGCAATTACCCCGCACATAGTAATAGAACAATGGTAACATTTTAATTTTTTTCTTCTTCTTTTTAATCTTGTTAAGGACCAGTTCAGCCTTGTGGGTTGGGTGAGCTGAGGATCAGCTTGCATGTTTGCTGGTCGTGCAATTCAAGTGGAGTCAAGCTTGAGAGTCAAGGTGCTCTACTCAACTTTAAATCTGTATCATTCTCTGTCCCCAATCAAAGAAATGTAGCTCACCCCATGTGGGATGAGTTATTTACAAAGTGTGCTTAAGACTTTGCATTCCCTTTTTTCTATGGGTGAGAATGTCCAGGTGAGGCATGTACCAGTGTTTATGACATGGCACAGAGGGAGGATGGCCTATATTTATTTATGAGGACCGACTTTGGATTGAACCCAGTTGTCCCCAAATATTAGTAATCCATCTAAGAAGCACTTCTAGACTACCCACTTAATTTCATGCCTCCTTCTTTTACATCTTTTTCTTTCTTTGAGAATTTTTATAAGAGTTTGTTGGAGCCAAAACTGACAACAATTACCAGGAAGCAATATCTCAAATGCTCCTAAACCCTTCATTTTTGTGAAATGAAATCCTTGATTTCTCTTTTTTCATTCTCCGACTTTTCCTTCTTATAAAATCAGTTATATGTATTTTTTTTTTCCGTTTGAGTATAAGTTTCATCATCTCTTGCTTTGGCACAATTTGTACTTCAAATTGTTTAATAATTAGGTAGTTTTAAGGTAAAATTCAGAATGCTTGGCCTGTTCTTCAAGGCCCACTGCAATCTTCAATTCCCTCCCAACTTGTTTGTACAACATTTATTCATCAACCCATTCATTCAACAAAAGCTTGTTGAATATCTAATGAGTTTCAGACATCGTTTTTATGTTGAGAATGGAGTGGTAACACAGACAAGTCTGGTCCCTATTCTCATGGGGCTTACAGTCTTATGGCAAAATGGAACACTAAATGTGATCATGAAGTGTGACAAGCTCTGTGAGCAGGAAGCACAGAGTACTCTGAGAGAACAGAGGAGGGAAATATAACCTAAACCCTGAGGCCAAGGGATTCTTTGCAGGGGAAGTGCTATCTAGGTTGAAATCTGACTTGTGAATAGGAGTCAGCCAGTGAAAGACAACTGGTAAATTCTCCTGGTGGATGGAATACCACATTTGAAGCCCAGGGGAGATAGCATAGCACCCTTGGGAACTGAAAGAAGTTCAGTGTAGTTGAGGGGCTGCGTGGATTAGGGCTGAAAATGTGAAGATTGGGGTCAGAAAATAGAGGCCAGATCCAGCTAGATTTGAAAGCCTAGTGAGTTAGAACTTCATTCTAAGGCCAGTGAGGAACCATTGTAGGTTTTAAGTGTGGGGGGGGGGGGACTGATAAGATTTATCTTTTAAAAAGAGCATTTTTGATGCCTTGAGGACACTGAGTCAGAAGAGTATCAGATAAAGAGACTGAAAAGGAGGCTACTATTCAGATAAATGATGATGGCAGGAACCAGGAACAGGACAGAGAGGACAAGAGATATGGACAGATTAGTGATATTTAGATGTCAGGCTGATCCCAAATATGTCACATCATACATTCCCTTGACAGGGAAGCTTTGCTCCTACTATCCACAGATTCAAATTCTACCTACACTGGTGCTATCTACTTGAAGCCTTCTCTCACTTTCAACCCCCAGAACCTATACAAATGCTTTAAAGATTTCTTTCTCTGTACCCCTTATTTACAAAGAGAATTAATTTACAATTTAAATTACGATTTTGTTTTCGTAGAATATTTATTTTCTCAAGTGGATGGCAAGCAATATGAGCAGAAATCATTGTTGATACATCTTTATATCTCCCTCCTCTTCAGTATTTCCCACTTCATCTTGTGCAAGGTGGATGAACTATAAATACTTGTCCCGTTGACCAACTATGAGCTTGCTCCACATCCAAAAATTTTACAGGTAGTTCTCTTTCAGGTCTCATTTGAAATGGCACAACCGATCAATCAATCTAATGATTCATCCATTTATTCATTTGCTTATGCTTTTCTTTACTCAATATACACTTATAGGTAATTGCTATGTCCTAGGCATTATTCTAGGGCTGATTCTTTGCTTTTTACTGAACTATTCATTTCATTTTGTGTACTGTATTTTTCATCAGAGAGCCAACGAGTCAGACCCCTTTGCCTGTTTGCCGTGTAAAATGAGGATTGAATGTACTGGAAATGTTTTTCTGCCATAAATGCAGCTTAGCACATGGTACCCAGATGAGCCATCTTATGGCATGGGGAGGAACTAAGGTGTGGAATGATTCCTTTGGCTTCCTAGGTGGAGCACTTGCCTTCTGCAGTTGGCAATCGTGTTGCCCAAGGGACTCAAACCTTGGTATTTGAATGTGTACTGGGCTGAATTAATCCTATCCTGTTTTTTTAAACATTTCCTGATGTTTACCCAGTAGAAACAGAATTAAATAGTGCCAGATACTCCAAATACATGAATCAAAAGAATGTCAGAGTCCTAATACAAAGTTCTTAACGTAAAGAAAATTTTTATCTTTTGCCCTGGTTGCTTCCTCAGCTGACCTAGCTTGCTATCTCTGCACTCTACCCTACCAGAAATGGGTACTGGACTAGCTGTGGTTTGGAAGGGAAGCTTCTGAGTTCCAAGATTCTTCTGATCTGTGCTGGCTTTAAGTGATTTTTATGCTAGCATTGCATCAAAGCTCTTTTTTGGCAAAGAAGTTGCCATATACGATTAAAAATAATTTGAGGGGCAGGATTTCTACCAGGAATTGAACAAACAATGTAGTGTCTTAAGCTGGTTCCAAATTCCTAATGCATCTGCTTTGTACAGTCCCCATTTCATAATACTACAATTCCTCGTTTGTCTGAGTTCTTTCTGCTTGTGTGCTAGAAGAGTCACGCCCCCTTATTTCTGGCCCTAAAGGCACCTTCCCAAGTTTGGAGAACACTCTTATTTGCAGTCACATAAGCCCTAAATAATGCAGTTGTTGCAAACATCCCAGTTCAGTATTGAGCAAGCCACCCCATTGCTTTTCCTGATCAGGGCAGTTGTTGTAAAACAGTTGACTCCTCAGCTAATTTCCTGAAAAGACTGCCCAAACCCTGATCCATTTTCCTGCCACAGCCACCATCTTAGATTCTGATGCTTTTTGTAGTTTCTTTCTTGAAACTCCCCAATTGAACTGATATGGCCACATAGTATACTTCAGAGGTTTTGTTTGTTTAATTATTTTTATCTGAAGGTGCAGCGTGGGTCTGTGGATCAATGTGTAGAAATTTCTAGGTTCAACAGACTGCGGTGCTGGGCCTTAATCTCTCAGCTATGATCATGAAACGTTTCCTAATTTGCTTATGCCTAATTTAAACTGAGATGTGTCTTGACTTTGTTTGTTTGTTTTTGATACCAAATCTTGCTATTATTAGGTCACTGTGACTTGCAAGTAACAAAATCCTAGCCTAAACTGGCTTAAACAAAAAGGGAATTCATGGGTTTACGTAATTTTGAAAGTTAAAGAAGCAGAGTGTGGTTAGACACAGCTGGATTCAAGGCTCCAAAGGGGATTTTCAGGACTCAGTTTCTCTCCATTTCTTGGCTCTGCCTTCTGCTATTGTTGGCTCCAACCTCATGTTTCATGAGCAATAGTAGGAGTACATCCTCTAATTTTTAGGTCCTGTGGAAAAAAGTGAGTTTCTCTCCCCAAGATGTTCAACAAAATTCTGAACCTGACTATCATTGGGTAGAATTTTTTCACATACCCATTCCTGACCCAATCACTCTGACGAAGTATATGCCAATTAGTGTAAGACATCCCTGATGTGGGGAGCTTGTACTGGAGTCAGGGCAAAGAGCCCTAAACACAACAAAACGAAAGAGATACCCACCCCAGTTCCTAAGGCAGGTAGGGGACTGTGACTCCCTTTTATCTTTCCTCTACCTACCACACAATCCAAGTTTGGGTTTAAAGGAGATCCGACCCTATAAACCATTTAAAACTCAGTTATTAGAATCTGAATGACTAGGATCAAATACGTGTATATTATTTTTATATTCATTAGCATTGTTTTGTTTCTCTGTTTGGTTATTGTGCCATTTTTTTTTCTTTCAGTTTTTATTTTGAGTTTTCTTTTAATTTTATGACATATTTTTAGAATGGGGTATTCTACAGTACATTTTCATAATTGTTCTTTTAAGAAGTTAATATGTCACTTTGGATGCCACTTGTAGAGGCTGAACATATGAAGGGAATGTATTAGCTTTTATCTTTTTATAAAGTTTATATAATTCAACTGTTAAAACAGATCTGTTAGCATTATCTTAAATTGGACATTTTGCCTGAATTGAAAGTAAACAGAGATTAGTGTACAAAATTCTGTATGCAAATTCTGTATGCAATATTCTGAGAAATTTGGCTTAGTACATATTTTGTATTAGCCTCAACAAAATTGATCAAAGCATCCTTCCATCTCTTTGCTCCCCTAATCCTTACATGCCAAGCTAAGAGCACACCAAGACATATCTAATGGTAATTGTTCTTAATGCTGCTCTATAGCCCTAAAATTCCAGTTGTACTACACACATAAAATTAAATAAGAGTGAGAAAACTCCCACTCCACTATTTTATTATTATTATTATTATTATTATTATTATTACTATTATTACTATTGCTAATGATGGCTAGCAATTATTGAGTGCGTACTATATGCCAGTGACTAGATAAAATACTTAAATTTACAATTTCATTGAATATCCTCAACAACCCTATGAGAGAGGTAGTATTATTCTTGTTTATGGGAAAGGAAACCAGGTTAAGAAAGCTCCTCTGAGATTTCACACAGCTACCATATTTCCCCGAAAATAAGACCTAACCAAACAATCAACTCGGATGCGTTTTTTTGAGCAAAAATTAATATAATACCCAGTCTTATAAGACACATTAGAGCTGATTGTCCAGCTAGGTTTTATTTTTCAGGAAACACAGTAGTAAGTTTCAAACTTTGGGATTTAAATACAAGTCTACCTAATATCAAAGGTCATGATTTTTGTTTAGGTCCTGTCAACTGATAGACTTAGTCGTTAGGTCTATGGACCAGAAAGAACATTACCTTGGGAAGTCCTTTTTCTTGGCCCTGATTAGCCAGTTCTGGAGAAGGGCGTCATTTAGATTGTGTATAATGAGTCTGTGATCACCCCTTTAAATACTGGGCACCAGTTTTGTGCATCAAACAGGTCCTATGTTGCTACCCCTCACATTTAGGCCTTTCATTATCTGTCAGTCTTCACATAGGTAAACCATCTGTACATTTTGCTACTTGGTCATTACTTTGTCACGTTTAGGAAAGAAGAGATTAAGAATATTAAGAGATGTTGGAAATGATTGCAGAGTTCAAAACCCTACATATTTCTATATTGTATCTTAATCAGTAAATAGACAGGAATTAAGCAATTCATTCCTGGCTGTTAGCACACTGATGAGAACAGGAATAACCTCCATTAACAGAGTAGGCTCTAAGTGCCAAGGCATCAGGCCGGTCAGCCTCCTTCTTCTAGGAGAGTAGCCTTCCTCATACTGCCTTATGCAAGGAAGGAAATGCTTTTGGTTTGCTAGCATCATTGAAAAGTTCAGTCATAGTTTGCTTCAAGCACAGCTAGGTCTAGGGAATCAAAGAATGTCTCCAGATACCTGTGTCTCTCCACTTTTCATTTCTGCTTTCCTCTCTTGGCTTAGTATTCCAGAAGTTTCTCCCCTTATGGTGACAGGATGGCCACCAGAAGCTTCATGTGAACAATCTATCAGCTACCCAGCAGAAAGATAGTATCTCTCTCCCAAGATTTCTAGCAAAATTTCTGAGAATGAAAATTTTGGCTTTGCTTGGGTCACATACCCACCTCCTGAATGAATCATTGAAACTAGGGAAGAGAACTAGCCTGGCCTGAGTTGTGTGTTGTCCTCTGGAGCATAGGAGTGGGATGAACTCTTCCAGAACCATAAATGCTGAAAATGTGTAGAAAGATGGTTTTCCAATAGAAAGTCAGTAAGAAGAGGATGACAAGAACAAATGAACCAAACAAACAAAAAACCCAGGTGTCCACCATACTTTTTCAGAATTCAATTTCTCTATCTGGAAATAAATCTAACTCCAAAATACTATGCTCCTGGGTATCCACTGATGAGAGGAAGTACGCAGAGAAAGGTTTGGTATGCAGGCTGTCCAGGCATTGGTTAGGGTAAGAGAGGTGAGCTCTGGGCATTTTAGGGGCCTAGTAGGCCTGGAGGCTACAGCATTTGAGACCAGAGTTGGTCCCAGTAAAGGGGCTTGGTGAGAGAGAGCTAGCTCAGTTTTGAGGAAAAACAGATTGATTTTCAAACATCCATTTGGGACGATTATTAAACAAGCCTGTTAGAAACTTTCTGAGGCCAGCTACACCCTGCTGGGCTGCGCTCTCAAGATGTGACATTGAGCTAACACCCACGGTTACCCCTGACTAGAAAATAATGATGAAGCAACAAACTACGTCAAACAATGCAGGACCGTCAGGAATAGGAATGACGCTGGTGGCACTGAGCTAATTAGAGGTCTTCTGAAAGGGTATGGATTTATATATTTTGCAGACATCGCTATTTCATTAGTTGCGTAAAAATATTAAGAAGTTCTATGAGCTGTGTTTCAATATGTTTAGTGAAAAAGGAAAGATAACAAACCCCAAAGAAATGTCTTGTTCTTCCCAATGGTAGAAAATGACCCTCACTTTACTAGCGTTATTGGATATAAAAGGCAAGAAACCTGTGGTTCAGAGCAGAGGATCCTGGGTACACATTACTGGATAATGGAATAAATTACAGGCCATCCATGAAATAAAAAATAGAGGGCCTCAGCTAGAAAGAGAAATCCAAGTGGTGGAGCAGCTCTTATAGATCAAATAGTTCTGGTGAGTTTTCTAAACTACTGAAATTTAATTCAGTTTGATGTTAGAGAAAAACTCTTGTTACATTAAAATTAAAAAATAAAAAGAGGAGGAAAACTAAAAAGACCCCATTTTCTGGTTTCCTGAACTATGATTTGTGCCAGAGATCTGGGGCTAACTGATGCCACCTGGAATGGGTGCCCCGGCCACGGGTGGCCGACCCTCAGCACAGACTGAAGGCAGAACCTCCTCTATCCTGAAGCGGATGTTGGCCAAAGCAACCAGCCCCATGCCTGTGAAAATATAAGCTAAGTATGGCATATGGGATTAGAGAGGGATCACAGAACCTTAGACATTTCCAAGAAAAACGAATAATAGAAGGCCAGGCCTTGGATGATCTGCATCTCATTAATCCCCCTTCTCCACAATGGTGGGAGGGCTGCCGGGATATGGGCTGCAGATGGGAAGCTCACTTTCCCGGAGTTTTGTTCTATTCTCCAGACTCCTCTAGGCACCAGAAGTATTCATTTCCTGGCATGAGCAGGGATTTGCTAGTATTTACGCTAGTAAAGTGAGGGTCATTTTCTACCATTGGGTGTCCAGTTCACTCTTTGTACAGCTTGGACAGCTGGCTGGGCCCTGGGATATTTGAAAGGGCCAACAGGAACCCATTATTAGGATAGGCTATGCCTGACCCAGCCTCCCAGTCCCATCTCTCTGCCTCTGGATGATTGGTGTAGTCCCCATCTGACCTCTCCCTCTTTAACTTTCCCACTTCTGACCCACTCTGAGCATGGTTGCCAGATCTGTCTTCTTAAATTACCTTTTAAAGTGGAACCCTTGTCTTGAAAGTCAGCAAGGTCTTCCCTTTGTTTCCAGGAGAGTTTTTGAATACCTCCATCTCAGACAGGTCAGTGTCCCTTCAGACACTCTGCTCATGCCTCCCTCCAAATCTTTGCCACTCTCCCCCTGGCCTGGAATGTTCCCTTTAAACCAGCCTCCGTCCTCCATCCACCTGCCCTATCCAGACCACTCCAGTTCTTGGGGGATTCTCCTTCTGCAGATTGTTTATATTGTACGGTATCTGCACTGCTTCTTGGACAATTAATTGTGTCCTTTTTCTCTTTAGCACGTTTTTAAATATTTCTATTGATGAGACTATCAATTTCTTCCTCTCTTGCATATCCCAGAGGGATGATCTCATAGTAGATATTTAATAATGATTTATTGACTAAATGAATACATAACTAAATGGTATTGACAGCACTTAAAAACATTCTTGTTATTTGAGTAAAACAAATAACAAGTTTAGAAAAATTACAACCTAACCCCATCATTTCTATTTCCAAATCTGAATTTGATCCACTATTAAGTTGGTGTGTCCTTGCTACTACTTGTTTTGATCTGCCACAAGAAAAGATACTAGAAACATCTTTCATCAGCAGAATATTCCTACTGTCCATCATCTGTTTGGAAACCTGTAATGATTTCCTATTAGTACTACGTTAATAACAAACTGGCCTTCTGACTTCTCTGGTCTCATGACTCCTTGCTTTTATCAGCTCCGGGGAAACTTGCCTGCCTGGTTCCTACCTCAATGTACTTCCTGGTTTTAACCTCATTTTCTGGGAAGGCTGATCAGCCAGATTTTGCCACTTTCTTCTCCTACTCACATGGCTGCTTTCCCTGCCTCCTGGGCACAGAGCTAGGGCTGTCTGAAGTTTTATCTTTAAAGCCATGCAAAAGCTCCTCTTAAATTAAAGTACCAAAAGCTGGGGAAAACATAAGTCTGATTTACCATTCAGCGCCTGTGACTTGTTGAGATTAAAATAATAAACAAAAGTAGACATATTTGAAGCACTAAAGGCACATCAATTACTTCCAGCTTGTGCCATTTCCTTTTCAACTCTCATCTTGTGAATATTATTGTCTCCCTGTTCCTGAGCACCTTCGCCCCCTTCTGGGGTCTGAGCCCACCCTTGAAGGGAATCTCCACCAGGAAACAGGAAGCCAGGGAAAGTATGGCAGTCTCTGAGCCTAGCTGGTGCCCTGATGGCTCAGCCAATGCTGCCTGCCATTCCTTTTTCACAGAACGAGCTGGCGCCCCACCTGAATGTGACAGATCAGGTCCAAGGGTGGATGGAGCATCCTGACTTTCATGGCTGCCAAGCAGCATAACCCTCCCCTCGACAGTCCCATATTCACAGGAGAAGGGGCTGAAAGAGAACAATGCTGGTGACAGCAATTCATACAAATGTGATGCATTCCCAGGTCTCATTTTCACCCTTGGCTATCACTTGTTTTAAAAATCTGCTTTCCTTTGCTTGGAGTCAGCTCCAAGAAGAAGGGAGTGTTATGGGATCTCTGGGTGCTCAGGGTCAAACTTTCAGGTGTGAGTTAGCCCCGAGACTGCTGAAGTCAAGCACTGCATTCTATGAATTTCCCCGGGACTTCAGTTTCACGGCTAGGACAGTGCCCAACCTGCAGTAGAGTTGAGCATCTTTGAGAAGTAGAGATCAAAAGAGCATTACTGTTAAAAGAGATCTGAGAAATCAGTCTTCTTTAGATACATGAGAAAACTGCAGCCCAATAAGTATGTAAAATTCTTTTTGCCTGTTCTCATTCATTCATTCATTCTGCAAATATTTATTTAATGCTTACTATGTCCAAGGCAGAGTGTACGATGTATCAGTGCTGGTTTGTAACTGAGCTGGGACCAGAACTCAAGGCTGCTCATTCCTGGCCCAGTATTACTTTCCATACAAAATATAATAAGCCAGCATTGTAAATAATTAATTGACCATTTGTTGAGCACCAACTAAATTTCAGGCTCTGTTTACAAATGTTTGACATAATTATCTCAGTCAATTTTTATACCATTCTGAAAGATACAAGTATATGATAAAGAAACTGAAGCCCAGAGATGTTGCACAGTGTTTGGATCCTGCAGCTAGGTAAATGGTAGAGTTAGGATTGAGTTGGAAGTCCATATGACTACAAAGTCCAGGCTCTATTTTACCATGGTACATTTGCTTCTCAATTGCTCCCCAAACTCCATGCTCTAACGGGGCTGACCTCACTCTCCACCAAGGGGCTCCACATCTTTTTACAACCAAACTTTCATAAATGTACTTCTCTGGCTAGGTATGCCTTCCTTTCTTCCTCTCTACCTATACATTCCTATTGGTCCCTCAGGGCTCACATCTTTATTAGCTCATACTTCACAAATGTTTAGAGATGATGAAATCTGCCAACCTTGTTTAACTTAGCTGAGCTTGCTGTTTAGAGAGCCATCATTCCTTCAAATGCATTTTATTTCGTCAGGTTTTACTGATATCCAGGTCAGACTTGCAAACAGTCCAACTACATAAATGTTTGTCACTGGCCCTTTAGAAAAAGAAGGGAGACCTTGACCTGTCTTCTTTCCTCTTGTCTGGAATAAATTGCTACTTGCCTGGGCGATGGTTATTCGTTATTATCCAGCCGACTCAGGGAATGCTCTGAATAATCAGATATTCTGATGAATAGAGTTACATTACATGGATCATCAGCTTTCAAGGAATTAGAATGAAATACATTTAACACAGATACTGTACTAAGCATAATGTAATTTGCTTGCTGTTTTTTTCTGCTGATGCTGCAAGCACCAATTATCACTTGACAGGAGTTGAGGTGTTATGGAAAGAGTACCAGAAGCCAGGTAACTCTGCCACTAACCTGCTAAGTGATTTTGAGGCATTAAACCTTTCAATTCAGAGTGCTAGTTCCTCATCTGTAACACAAACATTTTCGATTAGATTTTCTGGTATACATGTTGCATGCATGCCATAATTCTCTGCTCCTGGGCCCATGTCAGACATCACTAATCAATTTAGGTATTTTCTCTTTGATCCTTGACAGCCTCAGGATCCTTCTAAACCCAGTGTTCCAGCAGCAACCCTCAGTGGATTGGAGTTGGCACATGAAATGAAATCTATTTGCTATCATTGAACTAGATGATCTCCAGGGTCTCAGCTTTTATGAGTTGCCTGAAGCAAGTGCATGCTGGATGGAAAGCTGGATGGTGGGTAGTTTGTAGTATTATCAAATACTAAGTATTTGACTACTCAACTGAGTTGGTTTTTTTGTTTGTTTGTTTGTTTTTCTTTAATTCACTAGGCTAATGTGGCTACTGAAAACTCTGACAAGAATCCTATCTAAAATCCTGGATGGGTAAGTCCATGTGAATGGTGACAAGGGAGGCCTGGTGAGCTTGGCTCTGTGCCTAAGATTCAACTCAGTTGTTAACTTCTCTTTGAAGCCCTCCTAATAGAAACAAGCCTACATCTGAGTTCCCTCAGCCCCCAGCAGTAGGCTGGGATGTGTCTTTCCATATTATGGTTAACGGAATATGAAATACATGTGAAATAGTGGATTATAAGCCTCTTGGAGTCAGGGAGGAGGTTCTAGTCATCTTTTGGGTTCGCAGCCTGATTCCCCAGCTAACAGGCTGTTTAAACTCTGACAGGTTACTTAACCTCTCTCTGCCTTGGTTCTTAATTTATTAAACAGGAAAATAATAGTAGTATGTACTTCAGGGGTTTGTTGTGCATGTCAAATGAGATCACTGATGTAAGTGCTTAAAAGACCCCCTGGTCTATCATTATTGTTTTTATTATTATTATAAAATTATAGCCCAGTATAATGCATGATGAACAATAGGTGCTAATGTATGTTGACTGAATCCGTTTTTAAATGACCATCAGAGGCAAGCATCCACTTTGGAGAGACTGATCCAAGAACCATTAGGAGACAAATATGACAGGATCTGTGCACAAGATGGTGGGGAACTGAACAGGGCAGAGTTAGCACAAAGGGTCTGGATCCATCTGCCTCAAAAGCCACCAGAAATTGCTGAAAGGAGTCATGTGGCAAGGGAGGAAGTGTTACTCAGTTCTCTGAGTTCAGGAAATTTTTATTCTTTTAACTAGTCTTCCATTTTTTGAAGCATATTCACAAATCATGGAAGTATTTTTGTGAGTACATTTCCTTTTTATCTCATTGAGTCCTCAAACAAATTTGTGAGCTCAAGCTCAAGGCTGTAGCACCCCCTATATGACTAGTCAGGGGAGGCAAAGTTCCAGAAAGGTTAAGCGACTTGTCTAGGAAGACACAGCTTGTGAAGTGTAGAGCCTGGGCTCAGACTTTCAGCTCTGCTATCCCCCCCACTCTCTGTTCTCCCTGTTCTCTCCAGAAACATATTTCAGTTTTAGGTTTCCCAGTAGTTTCTGTTTTTTCTTTTTGTTTTTGTTTTTTAAACAACATGAAGAAAAAGCAGTTTTTATCAATTCATTAATATAAACAATGAGTTAGTAAAAGACTTTTGTCTTCCTCAAATCCGCCAAGCCCATATGTCAAATGTCAGATTTATTTTGTGGCTACAAGAAATCATAAATGTAAAAATGAGCAAAAGTATTCCCACGAAAGCATGCCTGGGCGTGACTGTGGCACAAGAGAACAGGAACAGCATATAATGCTTAATGAAACGTGTAAGGGACAGAACTAGGCTTTTATTCGAAACACGATCTTCATTTTGCTGCCAAATAAAATAAAACAAGTATGAAACAGGCATAAACCACTGTTGGACATGTTTCCCTAAAGACTGGGACATAATGTGAAACCAGGAGTTTATATGTTGCCCTTTAGAAAAAATGACAAGAAATTGTACCTTGTGAGTAGACATGACTTTTAGTTTTCCATGATAGGGATAAACTTGCAAAGAACCATTATCAGTTCATCCTTTATTCCTCCTGGAGACCAGGGCATACAATAAACCCATTTTCCAAAGTTGCCCCCCACCACAACCATGACTGGGTCTAAGTCACCTCGTTTGCACACTTGAGAGCCCCCACTCACACCATACTATGGCTTTAACTGATTAGGGCTGTCTGACCCCAAGGGAGCCAGAGAGTGGTTAAGACAACCAGATCCCTTCTTTCGATGTTTTAAATCTCAGAGAGGAAGATTTACTTGGTGCAAATACTTGAGTGGGGAGAACATGGAGATTGGAGCTAAGATAGCTACACTGGGCTATGTCCAAAATGAACACTCAGAGAAAAAAGGCAATAAGAGAAAGAGAAAAATGAAGCAGATACAAAAAGTTCATGAAGGCATGAGAATATATGAGAAAGCCCATACAGGTCTTTAAAATTACTGGGACTGTTTTCCAAAGGCCAGATTCTAGCTCTAGTCCATACATGGGGTCTGGCTGGACTTCTCACCCTAAGAAGCTGTAAGATGCCCCCACGTCTTGGGAGAGTGTGAGCACTCTATTTGTTGGACAAATTGTTGATTAAATCATGCTCCTTCTTCCGTGGGCTACTTTGAGTGGATTTTGTTCCTTGTATCCATAGGAGCTTTGATTGGTTTCATACAGCTTCCTCCAGCTGACATATGGGCTAGTGGCTCATTTTTTTTAATGTGATCATTTATTGTGTATTTAACATGTTCCAGAATCTGCAAAATATTTTACCGCGTAATCTCATTTAAGCCACACAACAATTTATGTCAGTACATACAATTTAGTACAATAATCAGCAATAAATACTACAGTCATGTGCTGCATAAGACCATTTCGATTAACAGTAAACCGCATATACGACCGCATTCCCATCAGATTATAATGGAGCTGAAAAATTCCTATTGCTCAGTGACATCATAATCATCATAATGTCATAATGCAATGCATTACTCACAATTTTGTGGGGATGCTGGTGTAAACATACCTACTTTGCTGCCAGTCGTATAAAAGTACAGCACAGACAATTATGGTAGGAGGCTATACCAGCTAGGTTTGTGTAAGTGCACTCTATGATGTTGTAAAAAGATGAAATTACTTAATGATGCATTTTTCACAATGTGTCCCCAACATTGAGTGGCACACGACTGTATTTCAACCCAATTTTATAGAGTAGAAAACTAAGGATGAGTTAAGAGCAAATGATCTGACCTAAGGTCATGCAGGCGGCACATAACAGAGTTACTACTGAAACCTAGAACTGGGTGGGTCATTTAACATTTACAGCTTTAGTTTCCTAACTGTAAGATGGGGACAATAATACCTACAAAGAAGGAATGTTTTCAGATCTAAGGACATACAGATATCAAGAACCTAAAAGTGCCTGGCACTCAGTGCTCAATGAGTATTTGTTTAAAATAACAATAAGGCAAGGCTTCTTCATTAGGGTTCCCAGATGGGCTCCAGGAGATCTGTTTACTTGCCCAAGTTACATGCAATATTTTATGTATATGTCAGTGTCCTTTTTTTTTTTTTCCCTGGGAGAATGTTTGCTTTCAACAGTTTTCACACAGGTCTGCGCTACATCCCACCCCATAGCAGAGTAAAACATATACAATTTAAGGAAAGCTTAAGATTCGCCTTTGCCCTAACTCATACCTCATTCAACCTCAAGCCAGAAGAATTTTGCAGTCACGGTGAGCGAAGTGGAGTTTTCATAGAATAGGGAAAAGAAATAAATGCTTGACTTCTACGTGGGAGTTCTGGCCCTTTTAGCTATATTCTGCATTGCTTCTCTTACCTGGAGGTCTACGTAGCTGAAACTGTTACCACCAGGTTGTCTTCTGCTTGGGAGATACCTGAGGATAAGTGGGACCTTTTAGGCCTTCCTATCCCAGACAAAATAAGTCCTGATAGGTACACAGGTCTGAGCCTCACCGGTCATGGGACTGGGGCAAAAGCTTCAGGGGATAATCAAGTCTTTCTTTGACAGGTATCCTTATCTGGCCCTCACTGATGGTGGCTTGTTAGCAGAAGAGAATTTGGAGGTCAAGATCCCATTTATCTCTCTGTCTCTCCATAGAAAAGTTTAGCAATTTTTTTTATCATCTTTTGTAATAATCATCCCGCCACCCACACACACACACACACAAACAGTAGCAAAGTCTCAGATGGAAGGTTTCCAATCACTTGACGGGCTTTCGTTGATAAAGATTGGGCAATGTTAATTCCCATTTTACCTTTAAAATTTGGGAAATTAATTTCATGACTAAAATCAATCAGTTCTTATCTCTTTTTAAACGTAGAATCCAAATAATAACACAAAACATTTACTGAGCATTTATTTTATGCCAGTAAATAAACTAGTGTGCTCCCTGCATTTTCTCTAATTCCCAAACACTCCCATGAGATTGAACACATTCTCATCCCCATTTACAGATTAAGAAGCCAAGCCTTGGAAAGGATAAAGAGCATCCAAAGTCACCTGACAGGTATCTTACTGGAAACTTCAATTACTAAATTGTCACTGGTTTGCTTCATGCTACAATAGGAAATGGGTGGTGTATGAGTGAAATGCCATCGGTTAGAGGACAATTTGGGTTTAATTTTCATCTCTCTCACAGTTGGAAAAATTCTCAGTTTCTTCCCCCAGCAAACCAGGTATCCTGATACCTGCCTACGACTACATCAATAACGACACCTCGTACTGAGTGTCCACACCCCCCCCAAAGGCAAATGTTATTCAACTTAGTTTTTACATTCCAGATCCTTAGGGGTCAACAATGACCTCCAAGATTTGTAGGGAAGAAAATACAGATTTGTTACTCTTTATCAAGCCAGCAAGTGCTAGAAATTAAAGTTTCAATAATACTCTTCTATCTTCTCATTAGTTCAATAATACTCTTCTATCTTCTCATGCCCTACTCATTAAATAGTAGAATTGTCCTATTAGTCAGTATAACAAAATACCAGAGACTGGATGGCTTACACAATAGACATTTATTTGTCACAGTTCTGGAGGCCGGAAAGTTCAAGATCAAGGTACCAGTCAATTTGGTTCCTGGTGAGGGCCTTCTTCCTGGCTGACAGATGGTCACCTTCTTACTGTGTCTTCATGGCAATAAAAGTAAAATCTCTCTCCCTCTTCTCGTGAAGCCACTGATGCCATCATGAGGCTCCCATCCTCATGACCTCATCTCACTCTAGTTACCTCCCAAAAACCTCCCAAATAATATCTCGAAATACCATCACATTGGGGGTTAGGTCTTCAATATATAAATTTTGGAGGGACACAACTCAGTCCACAGCAATTGTAGTTTAAAACAACCTGTGACCAATATAGGGTTGCTAACATTATTTTACTGACTTAATTATTAGTTAAAATTAATTAAATTTGATCAACACAAAAATAGAGGTAAGTCCTTTAAACGGAATGCACTTAGATATATAAAATATTTACACCAGTGTCCTAATTATTTTCATTTCACTATGGACTGACAAAACCTTGTCACAAAATGAATTTTGTGAACCATTGCTGTTGAAAGATTTTGTATGAGTTCACAATAAAAAAAACAGAAAATTTGCCTTTAAAAAAATATTTTTGGATTGGACTAATTTGTACATAAAGTTTTCTTAACTTTTGAACTGCTAGAGTTCTGCTTTGGGGCATTGCTTAGAGGCAAAGAAATTGGAAACACTCAGTCATTGAAAGGCATTACAATTTAAGACATGTTTCATCAGCCCAATGTCAAGGATATCAAAGTGGACAATTTTAGCTCTTTATCTATGCATGGTTCATACAACCCTTGGTTATCCAGTGTAAAATGCTGATTTCAAACTTCAATAAATAACTAGACTCACAGGTATTAACCCCCACAATGAACATCTATCCCAACTAACCATATGCCTCTGGATATAGTTGGAGAAGAATTTCAGCTATCTAAGACTCATGTGGTCCCAGCTCCAGATGGGACTTCAAATCATGTTTCCAGAACACAAAGAACACTTGATAAAGTTGGAGAGAAATATTTTTCGAAAATATGTCACCAAGCAGCTTGGGAGTGATTTAACAGAATCATCCTACAGGGTATGAATTTAACCTTTGATCTCTGAAATGAAGGTCAACAAATTTGTTTTTACTCTACATCTCTTATAATCTACTCAATGTCTGGGTAATCAGTTTCTAAAGAAGACGCTGTGTTTACACATAAGTGATACTTTCACCCTCTAATTTTTAGCCACTTAACTCTCTCTTCCCTGAATTAAATTGTACTGCTCTCCTCAACTTTTTTTGTGGGAGAGGAATCTCAAAACTTAACATGCAATATATTAGAAGGGGGAAAATGCCATACTGTTGTCTGCAGAAAAAAAAAAAAAATCCAACAACATGTTTTATTTATGCTTTTCTTCTAAGGAGATGAACATGTGAAAAGATACTGGTTTTTACCTCTCAGTTCATCAGAAGTTTTCTTGCTAATCCCTACTTGAAATGAGGTTTGGCAAAGTACAGCCTATGGGCTAAATTCAATCCACTGCCTGTGTTTGTAAATAAAGTTTTATTGGCACACAACCATGCTCATTTATTTATGTATTATCTCTGGCTGTCTTTGGTGCTACGACAGAAGTGAATAATTCCAACTGAGATTGTATGTCCCACAAACCTTAAAAGATTTACTATGTGGGCCTTTACAAAAAACATTTGCCAACCACTTTAAATTAAAGAAAGAGGATTAGAATGGTGACATCGTGAAAAAATATGCTCAGTCCAGATACAGACATAGTGTGGGGGTAACTGAGGATGGACACTAGTTTTAATCCAAATGTTTACTTTGCAGAAACAGAGTCTTAGAATAACATCAAGCTGATAAAAAGAACAATAGTTGGGGATGCGTTGTAATGAGATATAAACATAGTAACTAAATTTATTCCTCTGATTCTCCAGCAGCCTATCTAATAAAAATATGCTACGGTAGAGATGAACGCAGAATCTTCAGCTAATGTCAGCCATTTGGGAATAAGTGTTCCTTCTCTGCAGCAGATGTGTGGCTCAAAGTTCATCATGAGTGCACTCGCCAAGAGAGCACAGCATGTGTTGTTCTGTGACAGGACCAGCACTGACCCGTCAGTGGAATAACTAATTTCATTAAAGGTTGTGGGGAAACAGTGGGGGTGGGGATGGGGGTGGGGGGTGGGCTAGGCTAGAACCTGGAAAAACCAGTTTTAACTCTTTCTGAGCGTGACTTTGTGTACTTTTAAAATAATGTTAATTCTGTTTAAGAAATGCCTATAAAATTGAAGCCAAAAGAATGAAATGCAGTCTGTAGCAGTCCCTGCCAGTCATCCTTCATGGACAGCTGCCAGGAGGCTGATACACAAAAGTGATCATTGCATGCATGGTTATTTCAGTCATAGACACTCGTCATCCCTTGAAATTGCTCCACTCCAAAGATTCTAAATTCCAACCTCCGCTTTCCTGTCTCAGAAGTCAAGTGCACAGGCCGATAAGGGTGGGCTCCCTCAACTTCCACCTCCAACCCAAACTGCCAGATATTCATCTTGGGTCTGGATTTTTAATCTCTCTTGGACGAAGAGCAGAAACCTATCTGTGGGCTTGTACATTACCATATTTCCTTCTTTCTCTAGGACACTGCTTTGTCATCGGCAGGTTCTTCCTCTCTACTGACTCCGTTTTCCTAACAAACATGCTTGGGTCTCATTTGTCCTAAAATTATGAAAACTCAAAAAACTAAAAATAAACACATCCTTTCCTTGACTTGGCTCTTTTCTTTTGCTACTTGCCTAGCTTTCTTCTTGTTATGGTACTAGGTTATGGTAATATCCAACCCGTACATCTCAGTGGCTTGACAAAAATTTATTTTTTCTTCATGAAATGGCCACAGATCAGTTGAACCTCCTCAAGAGTATCTATCCTCTTAGACAGTGACTCAGCAAGAGTCTTTAATCTTTCTTTTTTCTTTATTTTTTATTGGGGAATATTGGGGAACAGTGTGCTTCTCCAGGGCCCATCAACTCCAAGTTGTTGTCCTTCAATTTAATTGTGGAGGGCACAGCTCAGCTCCAAGTCCTGTTGCCATTTCCAACCTTTAGCTGCAGGGGGTACAGCCCATCATCCCATGTGGGAATTGAACCAGCAACCTTATTGTTAAGAGCTCGCCCTCTAACCAACTGAACCATCCGGCCGCCCCTCCGGAACCTCAGTGGCAGCTTGTTGTCTTCAATCTAGTTGTGGAGGGCACAGCTCACTAGCCCATGTGGGAATTGAACTGGCAACCCTGTTGTTCATAGCTCATGCTCTAACCAACTGAGCCATCCGGCCACCGAAGGGTCTTTGATCTCTGGTTTTGTCATCTATGTGACAAGACCTCCTCCATAATCACTGTGGTAGGGGGAGAGAGATTGAAAATTCAGGTATGGGTTTTTCACTGCCTCAGTTCAGAAGTGACCACTTCACATTCCACTGAAACACCATCATGTGGCTCCTCCCAAGTGCAAGGAATCCGAGAAGTATCATCTTCCAGGTGCCAGGAAGGGGGGCAGAACCAGACATTGGTGAATATAGTAATGTTTTTCACAACAAACTTCTGTAAGGAGCTGCCTGCACTACTGCCACTCCTCAAAGTTCACTCACTGTCCGTCCAACCCATATCGTCTAAAACCTGGTCGTTAGCACTGCCACTGCACTAACATTCCTGTTTTATGGGGTTGTTTTGTTTTTTTGTTTTTAATCTTTTTCTTACAATGGCCTCCTAGTTGTCTATCTAACCATATTTTCTCTGCTATTACTTCCTTGGTTTCTTTGTAGAAATTGACCAAAACTTCAATCCCCTTCTTCCTGAATCCCCTTCTTTGTCTGCATGACAGTATCTGCAACATTTTCCAGCTTTTGCTTGTCCTTTTCCACACACTATTTCTCAGTCCCCTTTACTAATTTCTCTTCCTCTTCCTTATGTTCATTTTAGGGAGTCCAGGCAGCTCGGACTCTTCTCTGCTTTCCCTTGTGCTTCAGCCTTCAGCTCTGAGACTGGAACTCCCCAATTAATCCCTGTATTCACCCCTTTCTCCAGATCTCAAACTGCACTTAACTTTTAGTTGAAATACACTTGCAGCTTTTAAATTAATATATATTCATAGTCTCTCTGAAAAACCAACCCTTCTTCTGACCTGAAACTTTCTGTTAATGGAATTGTATCAGTTAAAATACCATGACTGCAAGTGACAGAACATCCCCACTCAATTGGCCTAAACAATAAGGAAATGTATTACCTTAAATGTATTACCTAATGAGCAGTCTATGTGCTTATCTCAACTCTGGCCTGCTCTGTGGGTCAGTTCTGGCTTCCGTTGGCTCCTGTCATGGTAGGTAGTCTTCTGTAACAGCTTCAGTGATTGTATTCAGATACATTAGCTTCCTAAAGTGGGGCCGACTCTTCTTTGTGTTTCTTTTTAAGAGAGGAAACCTGTTCCACAAGTCTGCCTAACAGTCTTCCCTTTGCTTCCTAAAAATTTTTTTTAAAAAAATAACAGCTTTATTAAGATATAATTTGCATACCATATAATCGACCAGTTTAAAGGTACAATTCAATGGGGGTTTTTAGTATAGTCACAGAATTGTGCAGCCATCACCAGAATCAACTTTAAAACATTTTTATTGTCCCCAAAGAAACCCTTTATCCATTCACAATCACTTTCTATTTCTGTCTCTCCTCAGTTCCTAACAACCACTAATTTGCTTTCAGTCTTTACGAATTTGTATATTCTGATCATTTTGCTTAAGTGAAATCATATAATATGTGGTCTTTTGTGTCTGGCTTGTTTCACTTAGTACAATGTTTTGAAGCTTACCATATTATATCACGAATCAGTATTTCATCCTTTTTTATTGTTGAATAATATTCCATTGTATGAATATACCACATTTTTCATTCTTTTTAAAAAGATTTTTATTAAAAATATAGCTAACATATGATATTATATTAGTTTCAGGGGTGTACCATAGTTATTCACCATTTGTATGCCTAAACAAGTGATCACTATGATAAGTGCAGCAACCATCTGACACCATACCATGCTATCACATTATTATTAACTGTATTCCCCATACTGTACATTACATCCCCATGACTTACTTCTTTTATACCTGGAAATTTGGGCCTTTTATTCCCCTTCATCTTTCCCCCTTTTTTGTATTTTTCAATTACAGTTGACATTCCATATTATTTTATATTAATTTCAGGTGTACAGCATAGTGGTTAGACATTTATATAATTTAAGACCCCTCTGACTAGTCTAGTATCCACCTGGCACTATACATAATTATTACCATATCATTGACTATGTTATTCCCTATGCTTTACTTTACATCCTCATGACTATTTTGTAACTACCAATTCATATTTCTTAATCCCTTTACCTTTTTCATCCTGCCCCCAAACTCCCTCCCATCTAATCATCCCAACAAACGTATTACCTATCTGACACCATACATACTTATTTCAATATTATTGACAATATTCCTTACACTATACCCTACATCCCCATAACTACTTTGTAACAACCAATTTGTACCTCTTAATCCCTTCCCCTTTTTTCAACCACAACCCCAACCCCCCTCCCATCAAAATGTTCTCTGTGTCTATGAGTTTGTTTCTGTTTTGTTAGTTAGTTCTGTTCTTAGATCCCACATATAAGTGAACTCACATTGTGTATGCCTTTCTCTATCTGACATGCTCTACTTAGCACAATACCCTCCAGGTCCATACATGCTGTTGCAGACGGAAAGAACCCACTCCTTTCCATGGTCAAACAATATTCCACTGTATATATGTACCACCTCCTCTTTATCCATTCATCCATTGACAGACACCCGGGCTGCCTCCACATCTTGGCCATTGTAAACAATGCTACAGTGAACATATGGATGCAAGTTGGATGAGGCAGGGTTTCAGGGAGCCACTAGAGTAGGAACAGTTGTGGTTACAAGGTCAACGTAAATTCTGGTTTGGTGCCAATGCTGAGCTTGGAGCTACTCAGCAAAAGTATCAGAGCAAACTGAGGCCAGTTACAGCCTGGGATTCTAATAGTTTTCCAGGAAAAGAGTGCAATTTGGGGCTGGCTGCTCATAGAGAAAGTGCCTCCAGCACTGGGGAGGTGGTATGGGGGAGGGTCCCAGTGAGTCAGCAGTATGGAGCAGTAGAGCTCACCAGACCAATCAGATTCAGATTTGGCCTTGGTGGGTTGGGCTCAACATAGGAAAGATGGCGTCAGCCGGCTGGCTGCATAGGAGCCAGACCTCATACACGGAGAAAGCTGACTGTCCTCCAGTCCTGCCCCTGAAGCAACACACCTTAGTCTGCACCCCTTCCATCACTCCATATGTCTCCAACGACTTCCCACCGTCCCACCACCAGAAACCAAGGTGAGTGCCGTAAGTGAATCTGTGTGCGGGCCGTTTAAGAGGATATCTGGGTTTCTCAAAGCATTCTGTCCTACCAGGATGGTTGGAGTTCCCATTGTTTTTCACAGCCAGATGTTGTGGTGGCTCCTCTTTCTGGCACCAGTACTTTGGGCCAGGGAGCCTGGTGTTGGGGGCTGGGGCCCCTCGTTCTTCTGGGGGAACCTCTGTGGCAGAGATATCTCTCCTGATTCTCAACTACCACAGGGATGTTTGGGGCCTGTTCCGCATCTCTGCCCCTCTTACCAGTCTTGCCAAGGCTTCTTCTTTATATATTTAGTTTTAAAACTTCTGTTCAACTGGACTTCAGATGGTTCTCCAGGTTGATTGTTGGATAATTTCATTGTAATTTTAATGTATTCATGGAAAGACACAGGAACCGTGTTTATCTACTCCGCCATCTTGGATATTTCTCCCCACATTTGGTTTATTATTCTTCAGTTGATGGACATTTCGATTGTTTCTGCTCTTTTGCTTCTTTTTGCCAAAAAATTTCATCATATACTCATGCCTAATCCAATCACTGGCAAGAAAATGGAGCCACCTGGATGTTTTGAACAAATAAGTACCCTTCTCCCCTTCCCCCAACACCCAGGGCTGAACACAGTGCATCTCCTCTGAAGCTGTGTCCACTTAGAGGATGGTGAATATTTTAACAAAATTGGAAGAAGGGAAGGGTGATGGGGAATGTGGGACAAAAAAACAAGGTCTGCTACAGGCAACAACAAATACTTTAATCTTGAAACTGTGGCTCTTTCTTCTTCCTGGCCAGAGATATCCAATCAGTAGCCAAGTTTGTATATTTGATCTCTGCAGTGTCTCCTCTTGCTCCCCTTTCCCTCACCCCAAGGTGTGCCTGGGGGGACAGAGCACCAGAGAGCAGTTTCCAGGCTCTCGGCCTCATGTGGAGAGGTGCTGGCTCGGGTAGTAGATGGCCGTCAGCTGTGGCTGGTTGGCCGTCAGCTGTAACCATTGAGCCATTGGCCACTGATATAACTGCCGCGGCTACGGAGGAGAGTGAAGGGGGGGTCAAGGAGAGTGGGTCGGTTGGCAGCAAAGCGGACAGCAGGTCGCACGTCGTGTAAACCCAGCCTCCAGTGAGACCATAGTGGTATGACTTCCCTACCTGTGGCTCCATGGGTGTTCATTTTTGGCCTAGCCCTATCCTGCATTCTTATGTGGGGAACAGGACCGGAGACCCCGCCGGACGCCCCGCGTGACAGTGCCTCTCCACTTCATGTTCATATTAATTTGCGTCTGGTTTTTTTCTGACAGCCTCCTGTTTACCTCAATCTTTCTGTTTTGTCTTTTCCTCCTCCAGACCACCCTACACATGTTTATGAGAGCAATCGTTTTCACAGCATATATTTATTAGTAGTAATATCACAGCCTCTGTTCAAAAGTTTTCCATGGCTCTATTGCCTATAAAATGAAGTCCAAATATATCTTTCACACACTTAAGGTCTGGTTCATTATAACTTTAATTATTTATTCTCAGTTATAAATTCCTTTTTCTATTTATGAACATCTTACCCATTCTTTGAGACATCTAAGATAATAACAGGTAACATTTCTTAAGATGTTGTTATGTGCCAACACTATTCTAATACTCATTGAGACAATTCCATTGATTTCTCACAAAAAGTCTATGAGCTCCATCCAATTAGTATTATTCTCTTTTTAAAGATGAGGAAATCAAGGCTAAGTACATTGTCCAAGATCGTATAACCAGTAGGTGGTAGAGCTAGAAGTCACATCCTGGTGGTTCGATTCCTCTTGTGCTCCAAGAAATTATTTTTTATTTCCTCAATATCACCTCCTGGGGCTGGCCCGGTGGCTCAGGTGGTTAGAGCTCCATGCTCCTAACTCCGAAGGCTGCCTGTTCGATTCCCACATGGGCCAGTAGGCTCTCAACCACAAGGTTGCTGGTTAGATTCCTCGACTCCCGCAAGGGATGGTGGGCTGCGCCCCCTGCAACTAAGATTGAAAGGACAACAACTTGGAAAAAAGTCCTGGAAGTACACACTGTTCCCCAATAAAGTCCTGTTCACCTTCCCCCAAAAAATCTTAAAAAAAAAAATCACCTCCTTTCTGAAGGCTTTTCTAATCCCATTTTATTTCCCTCCATCTGCTCCTCCCACCCCCACCCCATCCTCACTGACTGTAATCTCTCCCTCCTTTGTAACCATATAATGTTTTCTTTATAGTTTTCTTACTTCTCATATGTTGCTATAAGACTTGTTAAAATGAAGAGAAGGGAATTATTAATATATTTATTGAACACTTACTATGAACTTTATGATTACTTATATACTTGTTTTTACCTGCCTCTCTTGCCCCTACTGGGTCATACATTGGAGGGCAGGTGTATAAATCTTCTTTTTGTATTCCTAGTGGCACCCATCACAGTAGCAGTAGTGGATGGAGGGTCTGGGTGGGACGAGAAAATGGGAAGGCATGAGGTTTAAAGAATGATGGGCTAGAGACAAACAGATCTGAGTATGATGAATCTTAGCTCCTCAGTGTATTGAGTTGTATGACCAGTGTATCTAGCTGTTAACCTTTCTGTTATGGGCTGAATTATATCCCCTCAAAATTCATATGTTGAAATCCTAACCCCCAGTGTCTCAGAATGTGACTGTATTCGGAGACAGGGTTTTTAAAGCTGTGATCAAGGTAAAATGATGGCATGGGAGTGGGCCCTAATTCAATGTGACTCGTGTTCTTATATGAAGAGGATATTAGTACACAGACATAGAGGTATGACCTTGTTAAGACACTGTGGGAAGATGGCCATCTATAAGCCAAGGAGACAACCCTCAGGAACAACCCTACTGATACCTAATGTACCCTCTGAGCCTCAGTAGCCTCATCTATAAAATGGACTTGCTAGAGGATTTAGTGAAATAAAATTCTCAACACTGTGCCAGGCACTCCCTGATATAGCAACCAGCCAATAGCAATTTTCCCCTTCTTATTATCCTAAGGTGATACCTTTGGGACAGGTAATGTCAGGGTTGGTAGGGGCTTAAGGCTAAAATCCCTGACTATTGGTAAATAAGCAGGTTGAGATGAACCCTAGAAATACTAGTAGCTACAAATGGCAGATTCTAAAATCAAGACTGGGCAGGCAGAAATAGATTGGGAGCTGGGGACACTGGCTGTATCTGTGTCTGAAAGTAACAGAGAGCCAGTCTCAAACAGAGTTAAACAGTGAATGGATTGTATTTGGATCTGCCAGTAAGCAGCTCAGGGATGGATCCAGGAGCATGAAGGTTGTCACAGGACTCTGCCCCGCCCCCCCAGATGGCTGTGTTTTTTCTATACTGATTATGTTCTTCCCCAGACTTCACATTTGTAAGACGTAACACCTTCAACTATATCTTCATGGTTGTAAGATGTCTGCAGAGGCTCGAGAGCTTCACTTACTTTCAGTTTCAAAGACTAGAAGGGAAAAGTTCTTAATTCTTTAAATCACTCAGGCCAGGTCCTGGGACTAGCTCTAGCTTGACTTGAATGATGGGCCTATCTGTACACCATCTCTGTAGCCGGGGGATGTGATCATCTGGCTAGTTTAGGCCCAGGTCACATGTGCCTTGACTAAACCTGAACCACCAGAGAAGGTCTGAGGAAAGGAGAGAGACTAGAGAGCTGCCCAAAACAGATGGCCACCATACCTGTGTACACAGAGAGGTGGCTTTTCAACAATAAAACCGAGAAGCTTCTCTCTCTCCTCCCCTCCCTGCCTTCTTGACCCTCTTCTTCTCTCCCTCTTATTCCCACTTCTTCTAGTAGACGTCTGACTCCCAATTAATTTTGTGGTGACCTAATTCAAGTCCATTTGGTGATCTGATCAGTGACTTTAGAGGTGGTCAGTCTGCCAGCTGCTGCCAGACTGAATGTGGCAAGGCCCTTAGGGAGGGCTATGAGGTCATCTTTTAATCGAGTTAGCCCTTCCTGGTGCACAAGCGCTTAACAGCCTTCTAGAATCTGTGTTCGTGCATATCTAAGTCCCAGGCTTGAGTAGACTCGCTTCTAGGTGTCACTGTCATGGATGACATAGGAAAAAGATACAATAATAATAGCTAATATTAAAGGGGCACCTACTATGTGCCAGGCACTATGATGAGCAATGTACATGCTTCTATTTCATGTCATCTTTACCTCAATCCTGTGAGTACCCTCATTTTATTGATGTGGAAACTGAGGTCCAGAGAGAGTAAGCAACTTGCCTAATGTGCCACAGGCAGGAAGTGGCAGAGCTAGAATTCCAAACCAGGTCTTCCTGATTCCAAACCCCTTCGTCTTTACTTCTCAGCCTCTCCACAACACCTCCACAGTTGGCAGGCCTGGTTGGACTGCAATCTGCAAGCAATTAGCAAAAGCAGCTTTCCAGCAAATCCAAGAAACAATCCAATCTGTAAAAAGGGAGGGGAAAGCCATCTTAAAAGAGAAGCTTTTTTTCCTCCCCAGCTGGTTGAGGGGGAGCAGTTTGCCACAGGCTGCTGAGGGCAAAGAAGGGGCGGAATGCTCACTGAATGTTCATTCTCCCAATTGTTTTTCTATGACATTGAGCTCACACTCCAGGGAAAATGCAGGGCCTGAATTGAAATGTCGTCCAAAGCCATTCAGCCAGGGCTTTAAAAGAAGCTTTGTTGGTGAAAATTTCTTACTGTCCTGACTCTCCCTGGGCTGAAAGTTCCCTGATAAGATATAGGATAACCAGTTCACTTTGAATTTCAGATAAACAACAAATATTGTTTCAGTATAAGGGTGTCCCGTGCAATATTTGGGGTATACCTATACAAAAACATTGTTCCTTGTTTATCTGAAATTCAAATCGAACTGGGCGTCCTGTATATTTATTCGCTAAATCTGTCAACCCTGCCTGGGTTTTACGAAGCCTGATCCCTTCTTCCTGGCTACCCAACCAGATTCCACAGGTTATGTCATTTTCCCGAAGGAAGCAGAATCTAGAGGTGCATTCTGGAAGTGGCATGCTTATGGCTACTCTATCTTGTTCTTTTAAGAAAACTTTTCTTTTTTTTAAATGATGTGGGCTTTGTAAATAGTAATAACAATGATAATAATAATCCTTTCAGGATCTGGGAAATGTCTTGAGGGTTTGGGGGAAACCTCCTTTCCACTAAAGTTCCTGGAAACTGCTCAGTGCAATTTGTATTTAATAAATAGCAGCAAGCAGCACTGCTGCAGCGACTCGTCACAGCGTCCCACAGAGGATGTGGGAGCGGGCCCTGACCTCCCTTGAGCAGAGGCTGCTCCTTGGGGATTATGGTTGAATTCCAAGATCCACAGGACCAAGTGACCTTGGAGGACCCAGTGCAAGAGAGGGAAATGGGAGGACCAAGAAGGAAAAGAGGGCAGGAGAGGGAGGAAGCTTCAGTGCAAATTGAACATCATTTTCTCCTTTGCAGTGCTCATTGCTTCGCTCTCAGTGATAAGTCGGAGAGCACAATCTTGGCATTGACACTCTCCTACTTGGACCTTTCTCTTTTCTTGGTTCCTGGCATAGTGTACTTGGCCATTTGCTGCAGTGATGGGCCATTCCAGGGAGTGCCCCATTTAACCAGCAGCAGGCCAGTTGTCAGAGGAGCCTTTTCAAAAGGGAAGACACCCTGGGAGGGAGAGTATTTGCCAAGCAACTAAGTGTCCCCATGTTTCCAGGTGTTTAGTATATGTTTGTGGGTGTGCACAGTGGGGAATACAAGGCCCCATTGTGCTCCGCACTCTCAAGTTGGCAGAGGGCCTGGTAGCCAGGGTGGGTAACGATTCACTCCAACTGAACACATTTTATTGAGCTTCTAAGTCTGACACCTTCTACTTGGCCTATAGGAAGTGTAATGATAAGACTGATCCCTGCTTTCAAGGGACTTCAAATCTAATAGGGGATAAGGCAAAGCAATACCAACATAGTATGCAGAGCAGTGAAAGCATCCTCAGAGGGGTAAAAGCCAAAGTTTTTGAGGTGTTTGAGAGAGTGAAAACATTTGCTTGAAGGGGAGATCACAAAGATGTCATGGAGGAGGTGGCATTCAAGATGAGCCTTGCAGGATGGGTGAGATTTCATTCGGTTGGGCATCGAGAAGAGGACATATTTGCCAACTGGTGTTTCATTGTGTTTCACATAGAAATAAATCCATTCCTAACACAGATCCAAAATGAATTCCACTGATGGTAAGCATGGTCATACCAGGGCTAGTGTTCCAAGCAGACAAGCATATTTATTATAATGCTTCTTCACCTTGGAGTCGCCTCAGTGATATCAATGACTGCCATGGACAGCTAAAACCAGACACCCACCCCATGTGCCAGACACTGTTTTGTGTGGTTTACGTATAACATCTTACTCAATTCAAACGAGTGGCAGCTTCCTGGATAAATTATCATCTCAATTGCAAGATTAAGACTGTGGAAGAATCCATTTATACAAGTTTTCCTTATCTACTCATCCACCCCGATTCAGGAATTCTTCTATTGGTGGCACAAAGCGATTAGTCTACTATTTTTCCCCCTCCAGTTTTTTTTTTTTGCGTTGATGTACAGTTTTGTCAATATATAGATTTTGTAGAAATGATTAAATATGAAGTAACATATAACTACTTACTCTTTTTTTCTCTTTATATTGTAGAAGTATTGCAAGGATGGAACCTTATTTAATGAATTTCACTAAAACTCATTTTTGGATTTCAGCTCTTGTTATCACTATGGGCTACTGTGTATATAAATATATTTACTTAATTAAGAAATCATGAATAGTAAGTTTTTTGGTAGTCCCGGATCAATATGTGTCCACTTTAGAATATTCCCCCCCCTTTCTACCACCTGCTCCCCTCCGTCTGGTTCAAACTGTTGTCTCTCAGTCTGCTTGTATAGGACACAGCTCCCTGGTCCATGCTGGGAGCATCACGCTGAGGCAGTCTGTGGTCGGTTGGCTATTCACAGCAGCCCACATCAACCTCCGGCTGCTCGGCAGCCCAGCTCCAAAGAGGGCCATTGTTCACAATCTTAGCTGTAGAGGGCGCATCGTACTGGCCCACGTGGGAATCGAACTGGCGACCTGGGTGTTAGGAGCACAGCGCTCCAACCACCTGAGCCACCAGGCCGGCCCCCACTTTAGAAATTTTTGATCTTTAGGTAGAGTATTTATTTATGTGATTCTTGCTACTGATCACCTCTATTATGTTAACTAATTAGATATGGCAAAGTTTCAAAAATGTTTTGTGGAAACTGCGGTATAACATTGTTTGAAAATGGCTGTCTTTTGCTTAATTGTGTCATAAAGTTCTGGAGAAGAAAAGCCCTTCACTCCTTTAAGAAAGAGGTGGGGGTTTTGGCAGTTTGTAAATACTGTTGGCACAGTCTTTAGCATAGAAACTACTTTCCACGTCAAGGAAGTCTTGATAACAGGGGAAGAGGTAGAGCTGTGAGCTGGCTTTATGGGGGCCTCAGGAACCATGTCCTGATTTAGAAAAAAAGAATGTCACAGGGAAACACTATTATATAGACCTAGATGGTTTAGCTTTCTTTTTAGCTGTCTTCAAGGGATCAAAAGAGGTTTTTTTGAACCAATCAGCAAAAGGAAGTGATACCCTTGAAAGTAGCCCTCCATATAAAGAGGAGGGGACATGTAGGTAAATTATCGCTGTCTGTCAGGGGGAGCTCAGCACAGATGTGAGTCAGAGAAACAGTGGTGCCAGCGAGCACTCTACCAAGATCTAAGACCCTTTAGTTGTTCTCTTCCCATTTCAGTTTCTCCATCCGGAAAAGATGTCATGCTGTTATTTTACAGGGGTGAGTGAAAATTCATTTATTCAACAAATAGGCATTGAGCACCTCCCATGCTAGGCCTCTTCATATATAAAAGCCTTGCTGAAGTCATAAGTGAGAGGATGCCTGCAGTCAACCTCAAGGAGTCAATACATGCTGAAAGGGAGGCTATTGTTCCGATTACGAGAAGTGCAAGCATCTATAAACACCCATCATCTCCCAGGATTCTTTTGGAAGAACATCCCCATCTGAAGCATGGATAAATAGAGTGATACTTAGAAGTCCTAAAGTTCAGACAGACTCCTAGCATGACCTTTTCTTAGGCTTCAAAATAAGATGGAACTGGACAAAGTGGTCATGGATAACAACAATGTTTTATGAGAGAAGGTCCTCAAATCATATTTCTAGGGTTGGAATTCTTTCTTTTTTTTAACTTTCCTATATTGACATATTTGTTATGGGTACAAATATGTCAGTAGTGAACAAGTGGTTAAATCATATATGTACTGTCTTTATTTGCCTTTCATTCTTTCCTTCCTTCCTCCCTTCCTTCCTTCCTTCATACAAAAAGCATCAAGCCTAGATTTTGTACTCTGAAAAGCCTAATTAATTCATCTACACATCATCTGTCATAACTAAGACTCCTTCATCTACTACAGAAATGGCTGTCATGGGCCTATTAGAAATTAATCAACCTCTCTGTCAGTCAACAGAAAATGTCACTGCCGTGTTACCATATTTGTGATCATAATATCTATATACTTCCTATTTCATTGTATGGCATAAAACATATTCCCTCTTAAACACTGGTGTCCAATGCCAACTTGTGACCACAGACAAGATCTTCTAAGACAACATTTCTTTCAAGTATGGGCTATTAAAAAGAGGCAGATAATTGTGTTTTTTTGTATGTATTGAACTTTGGCTGCCATATGGTACAAACAAGACTGTATTTCTAATAGCTGTCAATGAACAAATTGATCAGTCAATAAGCAGTTATTGAGTATGTGATTTGTGTAAGAATCCATGTTGGATCATGAGAGAGATAAGCCCCAAATGTAAGTAAACAAATATTAAGACAGAATTTTTTCCTTTGGGAACCATGAAGCTGAGATGACAAACATTTAACAATTCAAAACCAAGTGACAGTTGTTCCTCCGAAAAATGACAAAGGCGAGAGTATTGGGAAGGCTTTGTGAGGAAAGTTGATTTTCAAACACAGAAAGGGTTTAGGTAATTCATTTTCTAAAACTTGTATAATGACAAACTAGGGACAAATGTCTTCCTAGTAACTTCAGCTGCTATGTGGTACAAAACAAACTGTATTTCTCATATTTATCAGCTAACAAATTCATCAGTCAGCAAACATTCCATGAGTATCTGCTTTGTACAAAAACCAAGGCTGGATCTTTTAAATTTTTTTTTAGAATTTAATGAATTTTAGGACACATGTGTTGAATATTTGAGGACAGCTTTTCAACCTCTGTAATGTTCTGGGAGAAGTTGAGCTTAGCTTTCTAGAGGCAGCCTCCCCCCCAACCCCCCACCTCCCACCCCCTTCTTCACATAACCTCAGAGACTATGCATTTGGCATTCCCCACGGCTAGATTTGAAAGCCCAAAGTGTCAGAATGATGGCCTTCTGCTGAGCCCTTCTCCAACTCATGGAAACTCTGCATCTGAGTAAAAAGGAAGTTGAGGCTGGAAGCCTGATGAATGTTCAGGGGCTACTTCCTTAAACTTTAAGTCAAGCCAAGTTCCCTGCATTAGACAGTAGGATTACTTTGGTTGATAAAGAACTCGTGTACAATAACCTCGTAATTCCCAAAGTGAATATATGAACTTCCTCCCTGTTCATTTCCAGGTTCACTGGACCCGAGCCATGAAAGAGCTTGGGCTCATTAGGAAGGACAGATTATTGGGCACGCTGTGGAGCCACCCATGTTTTATGAGGCTGGGAGTGGGTTACACAAAGTGCCACAGAGTGAGAAAGGAAGATGTTTGGAAATATTTTTCTGCTTAAACTCTGAGATTGCAAGGGTTTTCTTAGCCCTGTGGAATTCTTCTCGCTGCCTAGGGATTTCTAGGTTTCTAAGAAGCTTGAGGTGGTTGTTAACCTAATACACAGTTGAAGGGAGCCAAGACAGCCTTCCAATGCCAGCTGTGTGGTAGGATGTCTTCTTAAAAGGCTCTTAAAAATCAGGCATGTAAGGGAATCCTTCTTTCTGAACTGGGGCCTCTGAAACTGGGTCAATGGTTCTTATCCTCATCTTCCTGCTTGCTTTGCTGAAGCACAGTTTAGGCAAATAAATATCAATGAATTGCTTAATGATTTTCATAAGGCTCCATATTTTCAAGGCAAGGGGCTCTCCTGAAATGTTTGATCTACTCCATATGAATCTGTTTTCCAAATGGCCAGCACATGTCGAGGCCTGCCGTCCTCTGGGTTACAGGAAGACGCCTTTGATGGGTTAACCGCAGAGTAACTGAGCTCTTTTCAAGTCCCTTTCAAAAGTTCCTTTGTCCTGCTGTGGCTCTTGCCACTTGGATCGAATCAGCAAACGATTGCTCCTGGCAAAGGGTTCTAGTACATTCTCCCTCTGATCTGGGTTTGGTCCCTGGGTAATGCCATTTGTAATCTAGTGTCCCAAAGGTTGAAGTTTAAGCACCAGTCAGTTATGACGCAATTATCCAAACTCTACACGGGCCATCCCTTCTTTTCCAGCACTTTCTCCCCAAATCACACCTGAATGAATTTCCTTAAAGTCAAATGAAGTCATCGTCATTCTCAACCATCTTAGGGAAGACTGGTCTTGCATTTCACAGAACTTCTGGACAGCTGCCTGATGTTGTCTTCAGTAGGATATTATTGTTTTGGAAGTGGCCTCCCATGTTCTAGAGTCTCTCCCATTCTTTTCCTAGGCTGGATATAAATACTGTATTTAGCCGTTAACTTCACATTCTGCACATACATAGATTTGGTTTGGCTGGTTCCTACAGATTTTGATACATAATCAAATCACAGCATGAGTGAAACATACACGGATATTATCAAGTTGAGAGGGCAGATTGGAGAAATGAAGGGGGAAGACAAAAGCAATCCTGGTAAGCCGCTACCATGTGGACAATAGTGCCTTAGGCACACAGGCATCAACAAGGACTAAAATGTTATATTTTGTTATTTTCTATACAAATCAAATCTGTTGGAGACAAAGCTTAATTTTTAATCCAAAATATATAGTAACTAGTTATAAAAACATACCAAAATACATGACAGAGTAAGATTTAAGAAAATGAAAAATCTTTCCCTCTGTGTTTTCAATGTTAAAAAAAAAATACTTTTTTCACTAATATTGTCACCATTAGGCACTTCTTAACTCTAGATGTACTCTATACTTCCAAGATAACTTTTGTTTTTTCTTAGCTCCTATGATTCTGGGTATCCAAAAGCCTCAGCCCCTTATTTGTTCATACACTGTGTAAACTGCTGGTAGCTTTGGGCTAGTTTAGTAAACATTTATTCTAGTGATGACTTTTTGACAGGCCCAGGGCTTAGGCTTCAAAAGCCAACAGTTCTGCTTCCCCCCCTTCCTCCCTCCCTCCCTCCTTTCCTTTCTCCTAATATTATCTGAAATCCAGTGATGGCAAAGCTCTTTTTCAGCCTCTTTTAAATAATTATTTGCCCCTCATGCAAGAGAGCCTTGCTAATTTCAAACATTCAAACTACATTTTCTATTTTGATTAATTGAATTACCATCCACACAGCCACCTAGTCCAGAAAGCTGGGAGTCATAATAGACTCCTGTCTTCTCATTACAACCCTTGTCCCACACACATCCAGTCAATCACCAGCTTCTGTCAGTCTTTCCTCTTATTGCTGTAACCTACCCTTTCCTCAATCTCTATGACTGAGACTTTTCCCAGTCTTAAATGTCTGGATCTTGTACCTGGATTAGCCACAATGACCTCCTAATCATTCTCTTTGCCTCCAATCTCTTTTCTATTCCATTCTTTCCCCTTTTAATAAAAAGCTTAGATTGTTTTTACCTGAATTAAATTTGATAGCTAATAAGTCATGGAACTATGATTCAAACTAGTTGGCAAAGATTTTTTTTTTTTAATTATGAACAGATGTTTACTGAATATTTTCCATTATCTATTTTAATATGTCAATGTGATAAATTACATGATTGATTTTCTAATGTTAATTCTTACATGCCATATAAGATATTTTATATGATATTTATGTATACACTTACTTTGGATTTCTTGCTAATATTTAGTATTTTTACATCTCTATCCACATGTGAGATTGATTCTTATTCTCTTCTTGTCTGGCTTTGACATCAGGGTTATAATGGTTTTATAAAATATGCTGAGGAGTTTTTCCTCGTTTTCTATTCCCTAAAATGGTTATTTGTTAGAGGAAAGTATTTCTTCCTTGAAATTTTGGAAAAAAAATTGCCCACAAAGTCTTCTGGAGCTATTGGTGTTATATTTTTGACTATTGAGTTAATTTCCCCCTCCCCTTCCTGGTTATAGGTTTATTCAGTGTCAATTTTTTTCTCCATTTAATTTCATTAATTTATGCTTTCTAAGGTTTCAAGTATTTTAGCTTAAAGTTGTTCATGTGATTCTCTTATGATTTTTAAATATTTACTTTTTCTGTTTCAATGTCCCTTTTCATATCTAGTACTGTTGTTTATTTCTGCCTCTTAAAAAAATCAATCGTGCCAAGAGTTTGTCTATTTGATTACTTTTTTGAAACAACCAGCTTTTCATTTTGTTGATCAGATGACCAACCATTCATTCTTGACACCATCACAAGAGTAACTTTTTGGAAACTCAAATCTACTTTTCAAAACCCATCAGGGGCTCACTATATCACGTCTACGCTCAACCTCCAAACTACTTCACCAGTTCTTCTCTCTGCACTTAGCCCTTCCCTCTAGCAGTATCAGATTGCTTCTAGGTCCCAAAATGTCAGCTCTTTTCATGCTCTGTGCCTTTGTATGGACTTTTCTTTTTTCTTCCATTATCCACTTGGTCTAAGGCTTTAAGTTCCAGCTCAAGTTTTCCTATTTTGCAGCTTCTCTTGAGCCTTTCTTTCTCTAAGTAACTACTTCCTCCTCTGCACTTGTTTTTGTGCCTTGTACATATTCCTATTTTTCCATCTAGCATTGTGTTTTGTTTCTGTGTCTGCCTGCATTTCTGAACCAGGAGACCCTTGAGGGCAGGTGCAATTTATTTTTTATCTTTATTACTAGCACTTTTCACTCATTTCTCTTATCCCACATCTTTTCTTTTTCAAACAAGAAAGGTAAAAAAAGTAAAGAAAAGATTACTGTGGGGACAAAGCCCCAAAAAACAGTTTCCAGGCTCTCGGCCTCACATAGAAAGGTGCTGGCTCGGGTAGTAAATGGCCTTCAACTGTGATCAGATGGTCAGCAGCTGTGGCTAGTTGGCCGTCAGCTGTAACCCGTAAGCCACTGGCCACTAATATAACTGCTGTGGCTATGCTAGCAGAGAGGAAATGGGGGCTAGCAAGAAGATGGTGGCTGGCAAGCGCGGACTGCTATTAGGCAGATTATGTAGATCCTGCTTCCTGTGTCTCCAGCCCAGCCGCTAGCGAGAATATATTGGTTTGACTCCCCTATCTATGGCTCCGTGGGTGTTCCTTTTTGGCCTTACCGTGTCCTGCGTTCTTGGGCGGGGAATGGGAGCTGAGACCCTGCAGGACAAATGGCGCAGCGAGCAGGGTCCCCCGCGTGACAATTACACTATGTTTTTTTCCTCTATTTTAAGAGAGGTTGGCATCCAATCCCTCTAAGATGCTAACTAAATTAACTTCACTCTTCCGGCTTTGTCAAGATGCACTTAGCATTGAATCACCTATTTGCTAACATCTTTAACTTTTTAAGACAATATTTTCCTGTTATAAGGTCTAAGCTATTTTATGTCTGAACATTTGAATGAATTTCAAATACCAGACCAGATTTTAATCAGGTTACATAATGTCTTCCTTGCAGAGAGTTTATTTATAAATGTATGCACTATTTAATTAAAAGGCATGATAAGATTTCATGACCAATGCCACTACCTTCAGATTTAGGCAAAACATTGCAAGTAGGTAATTCAAAGAAACCTTCATTTTAGATAATAATTTTTCTCATCGAGGAAATTACACTTTGCAAAAGTCAACCTAGGTATGAATACAGAAAGTAAGATGCTATAGAAAGGAGGCAGTTGAGTGGTTCTTAAACACGGGAGTTAGAAAACCTGGATTTGAATCCCAGGTCTACCATTTACACATCAAATAGGACTTTAATCAGGTTAAGTATCATCAGTAAAATAGTGATAATGATATATGACCCACAAGATTCTCATGAGGGTTAAATCATATAATTTGTGGGAAAATGCCAGGAAACAGTGATACTCACTAAATTTTAATTTAATTTGCACGATGACAAATCACGCGTGTACCTACCATTATTATGTAAATGATAATTTCACATTGACAACATTGTTAATGAGGCATCCAACGTCAGCCTAATTAAAGAAAACCCCAGTCTCCTTGAGGTGCTGTTTGCTTTATGAACTTTGTGGCCTGGAGCAGTACCCTTTGCTAATCCATTTTATTTTCATTGTTTTAATCAGAGGACAATTAATCAGACACTGGGATTTGGGGGTCTCGAGTTCCATTTTGAGCATGCACTGTCTGGTGACCTTGAACAATCAGTGGAATGATGCTCGTCTGTGAATATTTTTTGCATTGCCCCGAAGGCAAAGCATGAATCCTATTCCCTTTTTCTGCCTGCTCAGCACTAACTTGGCAATGCTTGTTACCAAAAATCAGGACATCGATGTTTTAATTCACAAGAAAAATCCAAGTCACGTAATATCTTTATCCCTCTATGAACTGTGGGGGAAAGGCAAGTAACCAAGCCTAAATGTTCAGCATAAAGCATTTGCTAATATCCCTTTAAAGTAATAATCTCTCCACAAGGCCAGCAGCACTTTAACTGACACCTCATTTTGCTGTTGGAAAGAAAACCTTTCCTGTGTTCTCTGTCTCCACCTGAACTGTGGGGTAATTGAAAGTCATTTTGTTTCTCCAATCACCCTAGGCAGCGACATGCACATTATCCATCCACTTCACTACCTAAATCAGGGGTTGAGGAAAAGTCCCTGTGGGAAGCGTGAATAGCCAGCAGCTGCGTCTGGCCTGGCCAGCTGAATTTCAGCCTGCTCCTTGGCCCAACCCCAGGACTGATAAAGCCTTTGCTAAGCTTGAGATTTCCCCAGCATTTATGAGCAAAATGGAAAGACTGCTTTCTTCTGTCTTGATGGTCTCTCCATGTTCCTTGGGCCTAGTAAATTGTTTGGGGCAGGAAGAGAGTGAGGGGGAACTGGGCCCAGGGAGGGGGAACTGGGCCCAGTCCGGGGTCTACATGCTTCCAGCTTGACCTATATTCCAGTGACACATACCAGATCTGAGTAGGACATAACTGCCCAGGGAGTCACCCAGCCCTCCTCCTCCTCCTTCTTCAGCCAAGAGAGCAGCCAGGTCTGTACACCAAGTTGTCTCTTATTAGCCTGATGGCACGACAGGGACATGGGGGGGGGGGGTCCAGCCCCCTACAGCACGCTCCTCAGGGCCACCCCATACCATACTCCACGGAATGCAGCAGTAACCAGAAGGGTGCAGGAAAGTCTATCTCTCTTGGCTTTATTAAAATTTATTTTCTTGCAAGCATTGTTTTTGGAATGCTTTGCTGCATTTCTTTAAAGTGGGCAGATGGCAGGATCTGGAGGTGTAAAAGAGCTACAAAAAACAAGATGATTCAAGCAGAAGGAATATGTATACACCCTGCTGGATCATCCTAATATTAATCAGGAGCGCTGGCTTTTTTTGTTTGTTTGTTTCCCTTCCAGGACTTTTAAAGTTTTTTCTCTATTTTTTAAAAAAAGGGCATAATGTATAAATGGGCCACTTGTGGGGCTTTGGCTGGGAAAACTGGTGTCAGTTTTTGCATTCAGCTTATTTTGAGGATGAGTGAAATTGAAAGGCTTTAGAGGAAGACCTTTCGCTGTGAGTGGACAGTAGAGGGAGGAAAGTGAAAATGGGACTCCTGAAGAGGAAAGCCGAAGCCGGGTTGGCAGGGATGGTGCCATCCAAAGCACAGGAATTGTGCCTAAAAGAGATAATTTCAAGTTGAGCTGTGGCTTACCACAGTGCCCTCGTGATTGGTTTGAGTGGTCAGATGTCAGGGGTGACTGAAAATAAGTTCATTTTCCCACAGTGAAAGAAAGGAAAAAAAGAACAACTTTGCCCATATAAAACAAATACTTGCACATTTCAGAGTTTGGCTGGAGCAGGTCTGAAAGTGTACCACCATCCATGTGACTTTTAGCTGAAGAAGAAACAACAGTTATTGCTTTGATTAGCATCACATTTTACCCAATCCTCCTTCTCCCCCTTAATGATCACAAATAGTCTTTCATGGTGTAATTGCTCTGCCTATTGTTCGTTCAGTTCGAAAGATCTTCTGAGAGTTTGTGTCTGTTATTCTGTCGCTGATGGGGAGAAGAGAATGATTCACAGAATTATCTCAAGTGAAGGGTTTGGGGATCATGCACTGCAAGCCTAGGAGCTGATCACCTCCTCCTTCAACCTACAGTGCAGCCTGGCTTTATGTGGTGGCAGCTGCAGAGCCATCTTTTTCTGCTGTGCGTGTGTGGGAGGATTGTGGGATTCAAAGTGTTAAAGTGTCATCTGCAATGGGAAAAATGGCTTAACCGCAAATTCATCCTGTGTTGGCCTAGATATGTATTAGTGTGTGTGTGTGTGTGTGTGTGTGTGAGTGAGTGATTTTTTTTTCCTTTTCAAATACTATCCTCTGTTATGATCTCATATCCTAAATTGTCTCCTTTATAATTTAGTGACGGGGTTTACCACCCAGAATGGGGTGCTTTCTTCCATCATATATGCCAGAAAAGCAATGAAACTCTCAAAGGTGAAAACCCAGAGCATCAGATCACTGCTTGGAAGACGAAAGGCTTGATTTGGTGATCACACACCAGCAACCTGAAATCCGACTGTCCTGATGCCTTTTCTTTGTCTTTCTGTTCGTAATCCTGCGTCCTGACCTGATCTCCCCAATCTCACTGTGCCTGTAGCACCTTGAGTGATTCAGTGGCTGTAAAAGCCCCTGCCGACTTTGTTTTGGCTGGAATTGCAACCCACATGTGGGAGAATTCAGCTAAAACATCCCAGAGCTAATAGTGTGCCCCTGTGCTGTGGTAGCAGATCAGTAGAAAACGGTGACATCATGGTTATTCCAGGACTTCAGGTCTGCAGTGCAAAGTGGCTTCCGCGCTGTACATCAGAGTCAGAACCTGGATTCAAGACAAAAACAACTCTCTCTTCCCATAAATATCTACTCTGGGGCTCAAAAATATTCTAAGTACAACTGCTCAGAAATGGTCCTCTCCTTGGAGACCCATCTGATTTTCCAAATCCAATCACAAACTTCTTAATAGCATGTCATGAACCTCTCAGCTCATTATTTCTCTTCAAAGCCCTTCAGTTTGCCAGCTTAGAGCCTGGGAAGTGTTGTTTGATGATGTGCTGCCCCATAAATAAACACATAGGACATACTAAAATCCATCCTTCACTACTTCTGCCTTTCCTACCAGGAATGCTGCCATAGAATCAGGGATGTATGATTCACAGCAATTGCTCTGAATTGAAGGGGTTTTGTGTGTGTGTGTGTGTGTGTGTGTGTGTGTGTGTTTTAACATGTCTAGTGTGCAATGTAGGTGATATAACAGATTTATCACGTTTATATAAATCCTAGTTTTTTTTCTTCTTGTTTCTTCCTCTCTTTTCTCACCCCCTGTCATGGTTAGGACATTGGAAGCAAAGAGGGTAGGAACGTAGACAGACTCTCTAAAATAGCAATCACAACTTTAACTATTCCTTATAGCAGGAAACCAAGGCATTGGGTAATTTACCACATCTCTAACTCCCACTGATCCCTCTGATGTTTTTAAGTTATGAGTAGACAATCATTTTACACGTGTAACCAGCTATGAAAGTTAGTGTACAGAATTGAGGTTACTGTTGTAATGAAATAAAGCTCACACAAGCTAATCTGACATGTGTTTTGGCTAACTTTTTTTTTAACTCTATGGTAATTAGGCAAAAATGATAAACAGTTGACCCAAATAACTGTCATTTGTATTGTTTTGTTGCAAATTATGGTGAAATTAATATTGTTTTGGGATAGGGATATAAAAACATTTGAATCTTATTTTCAATCAGCCTCCTTTTCCTATAGTTGCCGAGGGAAATATGTGCAGAGAGAACAATGGCCTGCAAAATACTTTTTTTATTAATACCTGGATCTGTGGACACAAAGCCCACTGCATGGCCCAAGAAAGCATCACTAGAAAAATTATTAAGTGAACCATGTTAAAACTTGGTACATCATAAGTACATTAAGGTTCTCCAGAGAAATAGAACCAATAGGATTTGTAAATATATCTATTTCTTTATCACAGAAATTTATTTATATAGGATTTATTATAGGTATTGGTTCACATGGTTATGGAAGCTGAGAAGTCCCACAATCTTCCATCTGTAAGCTAAAGAACCAGGCAAGCCAGTGATGTAATTCAGTCCGAGTCCAAAGGCCTGAGAATTGAGGGGGAAATGATGTAAATTACGATCTGAATCTGAAAGCTGGAGAATCACTGATGTCAGAGGGCTGGAGAAGATGGATGCCTCAACTCAAGCAGATAGAGAAAATTTGCCCTTTGTCTGCCTTTTTGTTCTATTCAGTCCATCACTAGATTTGATGATGCCCAAGTGTATTATCCAGCATGATTTTCTTGACTTAGTCTACTGATTCCACTGCTAATCTCTTCAAGAAATATCTTCATAGACACACACAGAAATAATGTTTTTACAGCTATCTGGACATCCCTTAGCCCAAAATGACCCCCAAATTAACTAACCATCACAATAAGTACTGTGATAGTCAGTATCTTTGGGCCCCCCAAAGATGTCCACATTTTAATCCCCGGAACCTGATAATATGTTATGTTACATGGCAGGAAGGAATTAAAGTTGCTAATGAAATGACCGTAAAATAGGAACATCTTGGTTACCTGGGTGAGTCCAATACAATCACAAGGGTTCTTTAAATATGGAAGAGGGAGGTAGAAGTCATTGTCAGGTGATGTTATGTGAGAAGACTCAACCTTCCATTGCTGACTTTGTAGATGGAAGGGGCTACTAGGCAAGGAATGCAGGCAGCCTCTAGAAGCTACAAAAAGCCAGACAACAGATTTTTACCTACAGCTTCAAGAAAAGAACATAGCACTCTGATACTGTGATGGTAGCCCATTTTACATTTCTGACCTCCAGAACTGTAAGATGATAAATTTATATTGGTTTAAGCCACGGAGTTTACGGCATTTTTTTACATCAGCCATAGGCCACTTTAAAGTATTTAATACATGTTAACTGATGATTTAATCCTTTCCCTTATTGATATCCCTTTCTGACTAGTAAATTCATGGAGATCCGCGTCACATTTATGTACCTGGTGTCTCAGTCCGGATTCATTTTCACTTCAACATCTATCTGATATTCTCAAAATAAATGCTATAAAGAGCAGTAAGAGCACAAATTCTTACTTATGGTAATATTGTCTGACTGCAAGCAACAGAAACTGGCTCTATCTAACTTAAGCAGGAATGGAATTTGTTGGCAAGACACTGGGTAGTTATCAGAATTAATTGGAAGTCTGAAAGATCAGACTTTAGAAAATTAGCAGGAGTTAAGACAGATCATGAATCAGGCCATAGAACAAAGATCAAGACTGGTAGTGACCAGAGGACACTCAGTACCAGTAATACTGGACCCCCGATGTCACCACTGCTATTGTGAATCTATGTGCTATTTTTAACTCTTTGTGTTGTGTTCTCAGGATTCCAAGTTCTGGGCAGAAATGTCCAGTTGGGATCATGCAGCTCTAACAGAGGTGGGTTGGCCTCTTTGGTTTTCATTGTGGTCGACAGTGCCCTACCTGCCACCGAGACATATACAAAGAGATCTTCCAAATAAGATGTTGGGACCCAGATAACTACGCAAATGACGAATGTCCACTACACCTACCCTCTTTCAATGTCTTAGTCCCTCTGGACTGCTATCATAGAGCAGGTGGCTTATAGACTGGGTGGCTTATAAACAATAGAAATTTATTTCTCACAGTTCTGGAGGCTGGAAAGTCCAAGGTCAAGGCATTGGCAGATCCATTGTCTGGTGAGGACCCACTTCCTGGTTCATAGGTATCTGTCTTTTCTCAGTGTCTTCACATGGCAGAAGGGCAAAGGAGTTCTCTGGGGTCTCTTTTATAAAGGCTCTAATTCCATTGTCTGGGCCTCAGTTAGAAAGCTCAATATCCATGACCTAATCATCTCCCAAAGACCTCACCTCTAAATACCATCATGATGGAGATTAGGTTTTAACATAAAAACTTTGAGGGGACATTAACATTCAGTATTTAGCACTGAGCTTCAGTTTTCTTGTCTATACAATGCAGATAAAAATCTCTACTAAGTCTATTCTACGCCAAACGCCTGGTACATTGCAACTTTGGAGAGCTATTGAAAATTTTCTGAGCATGATCATATACCTTCATACCTCTGCTATTCCGTTTTCTGAAATTTTATCCCTCTTTATCTGTCTTGTGGCCTTCTATTCATTTTTCAATACCTAGTATGCTAGTCCTAGGCCTTTTCCCCTTAAATCCATTTCTGGCCTTTTCCTGCTCTATTCTGTATTAGAAGGGACTGACTCCTGTAGGCTGTGTTTTCTAGGCTTCTGACTAGGTTAGGCCGATGGGAGGCTGTAGCAAAAGATATTCGAACAAGAAGAAGAGAGAAACTTAGTATTTCTCTTGTTCCTTGAGTAGTATCTTCAGACCCAGCTGTGTTTCTTCCATTGTTCCCTTCTTTCTGGAAGGCCTGCCTTTCTGGTTCTAACCTCTGTCAGGTGACCCTGGACCCTGAGCCTCATGAATGCAAACTATTCTCTTTGTCCCTGTAGCCTAAAGATGGTAGCACTGTGTTCCCCGCTGTTGCTAATCTATGGGTTGCCTCCTAGTCTTGTTTAGCTTTTTAACAATTCCATAACCTGTGGTTCTGGTTATTGTTTCTATGTAGAAAGTTATCCCAACATTCAGTGTCTTAAAACAACCATTCCATGAGTCAGGAGTTTGTACAGGGCACAACCAAGATGGTTTATCTCTTGTCCAGCGATGTCTGGGCCTCAGTTGGGAAAACTGAAATACTGGGGGTGACGTGACACCTAGGGGTTGGAATCATCTGAAGATTATTTACTCACATGTCTGGTGCCTGGGCTGTGATGACTCAAAGGCTAGGACTTCCGACCAGAGCACCCACACACGGCTTAACATGTGGCGCGACTTCCTCACAGGACCACAGCCTCAGAGTAGTCAGCTAACACGGTGGCCCAGGGCTCCAAATGTGAGTTCCATCCAGCAACGAGGGCACTCCTTTTTATGCCCTAGTTTCTGAAGTTGTACAGCATCACTGTCCCTCTACTCTATTAGTTGAAATAGTCATAAGTCTACCCAGATTCAAACAGGGAGGTGGGACACAGATCACATTCCTCAATGGGAGGAAAGTCAAAGAATTTGGGTGTCATGTTTAAAACCACTGTACCTGGATTACCAATGTACAGTACGAAACTGCTCCATTTTCCTTATGTAGAACATTTTCTGGTTTCCTAGTTGGACTCTGATCATTCAGTTTAGTTATTTGCTCTATTGAAGTGCCTTAAATTCCCCTTATTAGAATTGGTCGCTCCCACCTCTGTGCTACCATGACTCACCATAACATTTGGATAAACTATTCTAATTACTTACATGTTGCTCTTTCTCACTAGACCAGGGGTTCCTGGAGGGGCTAAGCCTTATTTATCTCAGTCTCCTCTATTCTTAGCACATTTCTGGAACATAGTAGACAATAATATATGTTGAGTGAATGGATGCATACTTTTACTCTAACCGCACTGATCACCAAAAGCATTTTGCTCTCAACACTTGGAGAAAATTGGTTAGAAAGCCTCCACAGCTTTGTAAAGATTTTGACCCCTGATATGAAGAAAAAGCCATGAAGTCAAATGCCAATGGGGCCTGGTACGTAAATGAGTGAAGCAGGTAGAGAAGAGCAGTGAAGGAGGTGGAACGTGGCGAGTGTCGGCCTCATTTCAGAGGCTACCCTGTCCACAGCCCTACCCAATTCCTGCTGGTAGTGAGTGAGAATGTGGCTCAGTGTCTCAAGAACTTCTGACTTTGCAGGAGAAGCTGGAATCTTATTTTTATATAACAATCTCCTGATTTTTAATGTTGAAGTAAATCAAAAAGTTTTAAATTCTTGTGTGGGTCAACACTCGGCAGGCCAAACCAAATACAGTAATCAACGGCTGGATTTGGCTGGGACCACTAATTCTGTCCTCTGATTTCGAGTTCCCTGGGAATGATCCACAGATAACTTCATTAACCCAAACTTTAATAGTTTGAGATCATCATTCTAAAAATGTATTTTGTGAAAGAGGCATATACATTTGTTAAGTAATTAGACTCTTTAACATAACAAAATAGACAATCATCTAATGGGATAATATCGCCCACTACACTTGAACTTTTTCAGTTTGCTTCATTCTGCCAGTCTTGATTGTTTAAAAAGCTGTGAACCTAAAATTCACAAGAATTTTAGCTTTTGAGATCAAAATATTTCCTTCATATTTTGCCAATAATCAAAATGCTTGCATATTTAGGGAGAAGATACAGATCATTGTCAAGAGATGAGAGTCCTCTTCCAGCCCCTCATAATGATGACAGGCAGGCTGCTGCCTCTAACTTGGATACCTAAAATGTAAATTCCACAATATAAAAGGAGAGCACTGCCCTGGAAGTCCAGACAACTGCCTTCTAGTATTCTCGTACTTGGCTTTGCCTGTATCCCACACGCAATGCCTAGCGTGAAATAGTCACTCAATAATATTTGCATGAAAGTGTGCATGAAAGAATGAGCAGCTGCGGCACTTTGATTTATCTAAACTGTTTATGTTCCTCAATTTCCTTACATGTAAAATGAGAAATTTGAAACAGTGATTTTACTTATGTTATCGCTGATAAGATATGCCACGCACATGTTAAGCATCCCAATAGACAGGTTCTTGTTTAACTTCTATGGCCCCCCCAGATCTAAAATGATATAAATGAGGGTTCCCAAGAATAGAGAATGGATTAGGTGGATGTGTAACTTCCTGAGGAACATCTTTCACCTTTACTATTGAATCAGGTAAAAATAGACAGAGATCTGAAATACATCAAGAGTCATAGACTGCAAACACTATCACCACACACACACACACACACACACACAGACACACACACACAGAGACACACACACACACAAACACACAAACACACACAAAGCTGAAACAACACATTTTGGTATTTACATCTTCTTGTGAGTTAACTCTGTATGTTAGAACAGATGCTCATGGTACATAAATCTCTGAAGCCCCTTTGAAGATTCCTTCACTCCATATTTCAGTTAAGTTTTGTCAAATGTCAGGCACAGGCCAAGGAGAAGTCTACATGGCTCATCTAAACATTTTTCTTGCCTACAAACCTCTGCCAATGAGATGCCTTTCCACACAGTATTAATCCCACATTTGAAGCATGTCAGAGACAACTAACAAGAAATGGTTTATTATGCTGAACCCCTTCTCCTAAGTGTATCCATTTCTGTTCATCTCAGCAGAGATGAAGTTGCTAGTCACCTATCGTCACATAAAAATCAGTGGGTAAGCTACACTAGTAAGCTGCGGCATCACCTAGCCCTCTCAATAACTTGTCCCTTCCTTTTTTCCTCCACTCCAGACTTTGTTTCGTTCCATCTCTCCTCTCTTTTCTCTCTCTGCCTTGTGGTATGTTACTTATCTTTCACCCCCAGTTATTTGGCACACTGTAGGTACCTTACATATTTGATAAACTATTTCGATTAACCTGATTAACTTGTTCTGACAGAAAGTTCAGACAGTTTCCTTAGCTGCCAATTAGAAAGTCAGATTTTATAATAATTCGTGGAAGAAGGAAAGCCTTTGTTTTCATTTCTGTGTGTCCAACTCTTCATACTATCCAGCTCTCCACATAGACATATAAACTTGTGCTACTTCAACAAATTCAGCCCATAGCCAGGTTTCATGATAGGCGGTGAGCCAGAAGCCAGGCTGAAGGGTCCTAATGATTGCAGTTTTGTTTCCCATCTTCATCTGCACAAGTCTTTTTCTTCTTTTGGGACTCTCTAGAACTAGTGTTTGCTTTAGGAAATTTTCTCTGACCCTTTGATATCCTGTTAAGTTTCTCTCCGGTATGCCAAATACACTGTCCTTAATCCTATGAGCATTTATTATCCTGTGCTGTCATTGCCTCTTTAGGTTCCCTCTCCCCTCCCCTCCAACCCCCCCCCCCCCACTGTACTACAGATACCTAGACTCAGCAGGACTGAGTCTAATTCACCATTTTATACTCAGCTTCTGATACACTACTGCATATATAGTAGATGCCCAATTAATTGACCACCTTACTGAATGTATGGCGATTTGGTAAATGTGTTATATAGAAAACTGTGTAGGTCTACATGCTACAGGACACAGAGGCCTGAGGCTTAGATAAACATTGCTGAAAATGCCCACGTTGGTGATATTAAGGATTTCGGTAAAGACAATAATCATGAAAGGGTCTCTAGCACCAAAACTCTGGATCTCCTAATTTTTGACCACTCACTCAAAGCCCTTAGGCTGCAGTGAATTTTTCTGGACCTTTGGCTTTATATGGCTTTGCTGAAGATAAAAGCAATGTTTAAGGAAACCTTTGGGCAATGTCTGAGGGCAGCAAACTTGAGCAAACTGTTTCACAAACGGTTTCTCCTCTGCAGCTCAGGGTGTAGATGTGATTTACCCGTTGCATTTCAGAGCCTCAGTCACTGTCCCAGCCAGAGTCTCAGGGGTCTGTCTCTGGGGTAGGAGTTCAGCTCTCACAGTGCTCTCAAAGTTACTTCATAAGTCTTTGGCTTTAACATGATGGTGACCATCTGTGCTACCCAATCCCCAAGGGAAATGCTTGAAGAAGCAGCACATTGACCTTCAGGCTAGCGGAAGCAGCGTGCCAGAGCCCAAATGGACTTCTCCTGGGTTATCCTGTGTCCAGGGGTGGGAACTGGGGACAGAGTGCCAATGAGCTCAGAGATTACTGGGTGGGTGTGGAGGGTATTTGTTTTTGTAAAAAATGTTTCTATAGGATATCTGTAGAGCCTTTGGAAATTGGCACCAGCCTTGCCCTAAAAGCCATGTGTAGCCCTTTCACAATGTTCTTGATGACTTTTTTTTTTTTTTTTTTTTTTTTTTTTTTTTTTTTTTACCAAAGGAGTTTTCGGGTAGCTGCCCTGTCTCTGGGTTGGAAATCACTGACATTCTGTGAAAGTTCGAAGGATGCTTCAGAATTCTAAGCCAGGTTTCTGCCTTTCCGGGAAGGGAAGATAGGCAGCGGTATCCATCCACTGTGGAGAACAAGAAGCTTGCCTCCAGTGCCCTTGGCACTTCTTGGCTCCCTCCCTCCTCTCCTCCAAGCCTAGGTCTGTCCCCTGAGGCCTGGCTCTCAGCCACTTGTCAACTAATCCTCGCTAAGGTGTTAGGTGGCAAAGGCTCAGGGGTTATTAATCCCTGCAGGAGCTTTCGACATTAAACAAACTTTTCTTAATAAATCAAGGGGCATTAAAAATTCATCACCAGAACATAAAAACAATTTCTTCATGTCCCCTATAAATCTTTGCTGTTATAAGTGAATGTAATTATGATAAATCTTTACTTTTATACGTGAATGTAGTTATGATTATAACCTATAAGCAATAATTGTTATTTTTTTCCACACAGAAAATATTTCACACATTTCTTCACATTTCTAAACATCCCATTTTCATCCTCATAGTAGTTTAAAAGTACCTTTGGCAGCACCTGCCTGTCTCATGATGATTTCTCCCCTACACACACAACTGCCCTCGCTGTCGGCCTCCTCACCAGTGTAGTGGGCCTAGGGTGGAAGGAGCCATTGTGTATCTGTGATCCCTGCCTCCACCTATACCTAACCCCTGCCACTGTTGAATAAGCAAGACTGGCACCCAATGAGGTGAGTCAGTTTGAGTCTTTTCCCAGAAATGTGAAGTTAAGGCCAGGAAAATGACTTGTGTTAGTCTCTTTTGTGGTAGCTGAATCTGCTACATGTCAGTTTAGAAGTTGAGAGGTGGTTTTCTCCAACAATTATGTGGACCTGAGAAGAGAAGAAGCCAAGGGAGGAAAATAGAGCAGATGTGCAGAGAAGGGCAGTGGTGCCAATACCTCTCTGAGGCCCCAGTACATTCCCGCTCTTGGTTTCCGGGAGACACACCTGTATTTTCACACCCGTATTAGTTCATGCTTGTCCCTTACAAACAAGAGTCCAATCTGATTACAGTAATGATGATCATATTGATGATACTGAACATTTGCTATGTGCCACCTTACTCCCACTGTCTCACTGAATCCCTTCAGCTACCTAACGAGTGAGCTTAGAAATGTTTAATAATTTTCCCAGATTAATACACCTTAGTGTATTATGGACTGAAGTCGGAACCCTGAACTGTCTGATGTTATAGTCTGTGGTCTTAACTATTATCTTATGTGGGTTTCCAAGATAAGTATGTCATCCAGAAGGTAGGATAAATACAGGGAAGAATTAACATGCCTTCTAGGAATAAATTTCAAACACTCTAATTTCGGGTAACAGAAAGAAGACATTTTGAGGCAGAAGCCCCTCTCTGCTCAACCCGCTTAAGCGGTGTAGATGGTACTGCTATCCCAGTGTCCTAGCTCCTGACTGTCTTCTCCTGGGCTATTGTACTTCAGAGGACTGCCCTCTCTCCACCAGCAAGGGAAATGTGTGTTGATTCAGTCCCCTCTATAAGGGCTCTCTTCTTGCCTTCAACCCCAAGCCTGAACCACCTTTCCTTGTCTCTCAATGCTATATTCTTATGCCTTTCACATTAGTGACAGTCCCTCGTGCATCTCCTCACTATCTATAAAATATCAGTTGGTCACAGGCTGTGGGTCTGTCGTGCTCTGGGGGATATATGACACATCAAATGCCATCTCTGCCTCTCGAGAGATCACAGGGGCATTTGAAGATACTCCCTAACAACACCACACATTAACACCAGATGACAGCCACATAGGGGCTGTGTTGGGTGCTCAGAGGAGAGGGTAACTACCTCTGAGGAACTAGGGAAGGCTTAATGGAGAAATGGACTTTGGAAGCTGTGAGATTTTTGTACTAACCTAAGTAAAGTGAATTCACAAGTTTTAGATGACTGTGATAAATCATCTGTCAGGAACCTATACTGAATTGCAAGGATATTTCTCCTCACGTCTCCCTTCAAGTGCCCCATGATCATAGGAACTGATAGGATTGACTACAAACCCCCATATGCACTGAAGATTCCTAGCCAATCACACAGGAGTATTGCTTCTTGACTGAAGGCCTGGCTTCCTAGTTCTCCTGAATAGCAGCACACCTCTTCAGAAACATCCAGTGGAGGGAAAGGATGAGTCTCTGAGAATCATCCTTTGTTCAGGTCTCCAAACATTGTAACTAGAATTCGTGACTATATGCAGAACTTCTCCTCCTCCAAGATGGGTACAGTGGAATGAAGTTATAGCTGGACCAGAAAGGCAGCTCAGGGCAGAAAACAGAGTTTCAGGAAGTTCAGACAAAATGAGCCCATTGGGAATATTTTTAAATCCCAGGCATTTGATTGGCTAAGAATATAGTCAGTGTTCCTAGCATAAAGACTTTCCCTCCTAGCTATTGATCTTGCAACAATTTAGAAAACAGTCTGCAGGGAAATGGTCACTTTTTCCCTTGACATAACGTTCATAAATGTGCAGGCAAATTAAATGTGTCATAGATGAAATTACCAACCAGAATGCCACCGGGCTGTGTCACGTGAACTTGGTTTATGGATCCAGTGTTTTCCAGTGAGCATCACAAATCCACATAATGTTCTTGAGTGCTAAATTTGGAGCGCTGATTTAGCTGACAGATGTTTAAAATCACATTTAGTTGGACAACTCCCTGAGGAGGACACAGCTGCGTATGTGAAAGAGAGCAAGTTATTTCAGTTAAGGTCGGCGGGAACTCAGCCTGAAAACCTTTCGTCTCCATCGGCCTTTTTCATAGGATGATATGGTAAGGAAAGTTTTCATGATGATTCCACCCACCTTTGGCCAAACCTCCCTTTCTTGTTGAACTTTTGCCAAGATAAACACGGAAGTTGCATCTTGGGCAAAATATGGGTGCTCCGGTCAGCCTTAACTAAGTAAAAGGGACAGCTAGTCCTTTAAAAACTTGCACAAAGCCACATTTTGGAGACTGCTGTGCCCCTTTTGTGGCATCTTAGATGTGCAATTGAGTATGATTCTGGAATTTTGCACTTCCGGATCAGTTAATCAGATGTCAGTCGCTTTGGATAGGTTGAAGGCCGTGTGCTGAATGAGGACAGAAAAGAAAATGGTGCCATTCTCCATTCCCTCCCTCCTCTGACATCCCAAAGAGTTTCTCCTTCATTATTTGAAAAACAACAAATTTAAAATTATCCTAGAATCTTCTTTACAAAAATCACATATTTTAGACTTGTTTCAAGGCTCAGACTGAAATGGATTTGTTTAAAAAAAATTGTCTGTGTATTTGATGTGGGAGACTAGTGACCTTTGGTATTTTGTGTTAAAAAAAAAATGTTTGATGTCTAGAATTCCCCTACTGAGCTTGTATTGTCTCTGGTCTCTTTCTGTGATGTTCCATCCTCCATCATTCCCCACATTCAAAATCAGTTCTTTATTTACTCAACAGAGGTTTTGACATAGTTGTGAGCTCATCCTGATGGCAGCTCAAATCAATGCAAATCACATTATGATGTAAAAATGGATGTGATGTGAGTGTAGGTTAAATGGTTGTAAAATAATTTTAGGACAGAGCCCAGGAGACACACTTACACTCCCAGGAGAATGGCAGAAAGGGATTAATGGAAGATGTGCTTCATATCAGGGAGCACTGTGTGTACCAAGACTTCACTCCCAATTTAAGGTTCTTATAAAGTCATCCTTAGGGACCACAAAATGCCCTCAGTGGATGGATGGGCAGCTGGCTAAGGTGACAAAGTTGTTTGGCTCCCTGTTTTTATGTATTGGGATGAACAGTTACTATTTCTGTGAAATGGGTGACAAACTGGGAACATACCAAGCTCAGCCAGTACCAATTAATCCTTGGAGTCTAGTTTGTAAATGGTCGGGCTGGGAGGCCTAAACCTAGGAAGGGGGATTCAGGCATAGGATCAATAGGGGAGGCAGAAATAAACCTTAGGGCAAGTGGGGAGAATCTCAGATGGATTCTTATGCTAAAAATTGTAAAACTTACACTTCAGACTTGCTAGACAAAGTGCCTGTTACTGTGTGACTCAGTCTGTGATATTATCTTTAAAACCATGATGCCTATAGTCTGGAGTGCAAGATTATACACCAACCCATTACCATGGATAACTTTGGGAGTGTGGGATTGAAAGAAGGAAATGGAAGGTGATTAATCTCAAAAACAGATCTGTACTGTTTGGTTTGTTACAACAAATACTTATTCTTTTACCTAAAAACATTCAATAAAGTAACTGAATCACATATGCATAAATACACACTCTTCCTCCCAAAAGAAATTTCACTGGATGAAGAGTCAGGAAATTTTATAATTGAGTAGGCAAATTATTTTACCTCATCTCTGAGAAATCATACTATTTCTGGGAGAATAAAATGCATCAGTAGATATAGATAGTACTTTGAGAAGTTGAAAGAGAGTCTGGAATGCAAAATGCTATTGTCATTATTCTTGGTAGGACATAGAGGGTAGTTAATAAATATTGTTGATGACTGTGACATTAATGGTAATTCCTGTAAGAGAGGCTTAGGCATACATTCTCAGAGGACTTTGGACACAAGATAAATGTTTAGGACTATGCATTCTGGATCCTATTAAATAAAATCTAATTTGACGTGTGGAAAGAACAGTTTTTTAAGTCAGGTTTGAACCCTTACTCCACAATTCACTTGTTCTGATACCTTTGGGCAAATTAGTAAAAAATGTCTGTGAACCTTAGTTACCATGACTATAAAGAGAGGATATAATAATGTCTCCTCCTAGGGCTGTAGTGAGAAATACATGTGATAATTAATATTAAATGTACAGCCCTGGTACACATGCTAATCATGACTGCTTACTCCATTGGGAGTTTTCCATGCAAAGTGCAATTATTATTTGATGATTGCAAATATTCATTCTTCTCTTTTACCAATGGACAAACTGAGATAATGGGAAATGTGATAAACTCAAAGCTGCAAGGTGAGTTAAGGTGATGATTAGGAATAAATCCTAGGCCTAAGACATGGCTGTAAGGTCATAATAGGAATCATTTGATCAAATTCTGTAGAGGTACTCCTACCTTGGGAGCGTTAGGGGCTTGTGATGTCTGGATATCGGAAAAGACAGGGTCATCCCTTCACCAGAGACCTATGGATCCTTGGTTGTTATATGATCATGAGGAAACAGGGAGAGAAAGTGCAGTCTCTATTGCTCTGTTACTGGTAGGCTTGAATCCCTCAAGTTAGAGTATTCTGGTTTCCTTGAACATTAACCCTGTGGACTTCAGTCATTTTCTAATTCTAAATGCTATAGTAACAGCAGAAAATGTTATCACGTAATGATTCCTTCCTACCTAACATTAAAGTATGGTCTAGAATGTACCAAATCATTTAAATTATTGTCTATTAAAAGATTGGTTTGGAAAAGTACCAAGGAGTTGGCTAATAAAAAATGGTTGAGAATCACATCTGTGAGTCTCACCTTGTATCCAGTTAATAAAGTGAAGTTGTAAAGGAATGAGGGGTTTCTAAAGATTCCCACTCCTTTCTGAATGAAGAAGGTAACCCCCATTTCTAACTTGGCAGAAACCATAATATTAATATCTGTAAGATATTGATTTTGATTTTAATTGGAGTCAGATTAATGGATATTTCAACAAACAAACAAACAAACAAACAAACAAATATATGACTTACCATCATCATGCCCAGTATCCTCCAATGCTAAACCTAACACACATTTTCTCAATTTAAATGGGCATATGGGGATGTGTGCTTATAGGTGCAAAGTTTACTCATGGAAGTTCTACTTGGAAACAGTTTACATGTTTACCTACAAGAACTAAGTGAATGAATTATGGCTGATCTGTACAATATTTTTACACCTGTGAACTGAGTAGGGAAGGTCTCTATATTTTGATCAACAGTTACCAACTGAGTGCATTCTGAAGTGAAAAGCTAGGTACATAACTACGTGTAGAGTATGCTAAGTTTTCCCAGGTATATGGACTAATAAAAATATAGGCACAGAACATATATAAGATGAGGCAGAAATTAAAGGTAGAATTGTAAGTAAAACAAGATTGGTTTTGGCCTAGAGAATGTGCATTAAATATCTAACAGAACTCTAAATCTTGACTCTCAATTTAAGAGAATTCCTCCACTGCCTGTGCTCAATTCTTATCATTTCTTGACCAACAAATTTCCCAAAAGAACAGGAACTGTGAAGATAAGCAAACTTGCGTTGTTTCTTTAATTCTTGCAGTCACTTCATTGTAGTACTATTCTGATTTTTTTTTAACCTAAGCTCTGCAGATGGGCAGGTGTTATTCATGGCTGGCTTAATACTACTCTTCATCAAATACTTATCAGATATTAGAGAACTATGCCCAGGGCTTTATCAACATGAACTCATGTAAGGATGTAATCCTTGTAACAATCGGATGAAGATAGCTATTATTTGCCCATTTTGCAGATGATAAAACTAAGACTCTGAGAGGTTAAATAATGTAACCATGGTCACAGAACAAATAAGAGGCAGAGTTTGGATCTGAACTCATTTGATTTTGAAACCCTGCTCTTAAACACTAGCTAATGCTAGCCTGACTTCCTGGACAGCACTGTACTTTCCAAGCCTTTGTGGAGGGGTACTTGGGCTGAATTAAAAAATGGTGTTTTCTTTAGCCTTGAATTTGTATTCCCATCAGCCAAACTCATTTCAGTGTTTTACCAACGCATTGATACAATTGGCAAAAAGGGTTGACTTTTTTCCCAAATAAAAATTTCTTTAAGGACATCATAGCAGACCTTGAGGACATTATACTAAGTGAGATAAGTCAGGCAAAGACAAATACTATATGATATCACTTATATGTGGAGTCTAAAAAAGCTGACCTTGTGAAAATAGAGAGTAGAACGGTAGTTACCAAAGGCTGAGAGATCGGGGCATAGAAGAAATATTATTTAAGGTTACAATCTTGATACTAGTAGATAAATAAGTCCTGGAGATATAATGCCCAGTACAGTAATTATGGACAACAATATTGTATTATAAATATCAAACCTGCTAAGAGACTAGATCTTAATTACTCCCATCACAAAAAAGAAATGATAATTGTGTGATGTGATAGGGTGTTAGCTAATGCTATAAATGGTAATCCTATTGAGATATATAAATGTATCAAATCAATATGCTATACATTTTAAACTTACGAGTACCCAATGTTACATCAAATATAAATAAATAAAATTAAACAAAAAATAAGCACATAAAATAAAACATTAGGAAAAAAGAAATCATAGCAGACAAAAACAATTGTGTTTGGTGTTTAATGAAAGATATTCTTTTGCTTAGCAAAAAATAAAAAATAACTCTTTAAATGACTTAAAAATCTGACCAGAAAATGAGTACACCAATAACATATTCTTCATTATTTTTAGTAAAGGACAAATATTTTATGTGTAAAAACCTTCCAGGATTGCTCTGAGCAAACTCCAATATATGCAGTAGAATTAGGGAAAGGGCAAATCAGAGGATACAGGGAGGAGGTAGGGGAGAATTTGCTTAGATATTCTCAGGAAGAATAGCTGCTTTATCAATTCCTGACAATGCCTAAATTTGGAAAAGAAGCAACATTTGGAATACTCAGTGTGGAAGAAAATTGATCTCTTTCTTTCTTCTCTATTTCATAGTGGTCTGGAAGATAAGCTTTAACATCCTACCTAGCAAAGTTTGAATGCTCACTGTGCCACTTACCACCTGAGTAACTCATTTATAAAAGGAGGATAGTATTCAACCTTCCTGGTATTAGTCAGGAGAGGCTAAGTTATGCTGCAGTAGCACACACAAAATATCAGTGATTTAAAAAAACAGAGATTTATTTCTCACCCATACTACGTGTCCAAGATGGGTCAGTAGAAGATGACTGATGATTCACCACTTTCTGATGTTGCCTGCCCCAAATGAGGTTTTAGGGTTCACCGTTGCAGGGGGAAAGAGTACCTATTCTTGGTTGATTATACTTGCAGGTGACGTATGTCACTTCTGCTTAAATTTCATTGGCCAAAGCAAATCATGGAGCTAGGTATAACTTCAGGAAGAGAACCACAAGTCTTGGTGAGGGTTGGTAATGTCTATCCTTACCACACCCTCCCGTTAGGATTATTGTAGGGATTAAATGTTAATTATTATTGTTATAATTTTTTTAAGTACCCACTATCACCTAGGCATTAGGTGGTTTGAAAGATGACCAACATTGGATCTCTGACTTTAAGCAATTCAGAGTTTAAAGGAGGGAACAAATTTAAATCAAGAACCAAAATACAATGTGGCAAGTGCCAAAAGCCTTGGAACTGTGCTTTGAGAGAACAGAAGAGAGATCAAACTAATCCTTTCTGGATGGATGGGTGGGGAATGAGGAATGGTCATGGGAAGCTTCCCTGTGAAGGTGACACTTCTGAGTTTTGACAAATGAAGGAGTTCATATGGTGAAGAATAAGAAGGAAGGCAGTCCAGGTGGAAAAAACAATCTCCACAAAGGCTCAGGGCCATGACAGTTGCTATGGACTGAGTGTTTGTGTCCCCCCACCCCCACCCCGCACCCCTCCCTCCCAATTCTTATGTTGAAATCTAATTCCAACAGGGTGGTGTTTGGAGATGGAGCCTTTGGGAGGTAATTAGGTCATGAAGGTGGAGACCTGATGAGTGGGATTAGTGCTTTTATAAGAAGAGGCCTGAGAGTTAGCTTCCCCTCTTTTCATCATGCAAGGATACAACAAGAAGTTGATAGTTTGCAACGTGGAAGAGGGTTCTCACCAGAACCCAACTGTGCTGGCATTCTGATCTCAGACTTCCAGCCTCCAGAACTGTGAGAAATAACTTTCTTTTGTTTATACACCAGCAGTTTATGGTATTTTGTTATAGCAGCCTGAGCTAGGGTAAGAGTGCATAGTGAGTACTTTCTGGGAAATAAAATGAACAAGGATTCATACTGGGAAACGGTGGAAGATGATAATAAATAGGTAACTAGAGCTCAGACCAATGAAAACCTTGTATGTCTATGTCATAGACAGAATTTTTTCTAAAAAGTTGAAAGATTACTGATGCTGTGCTCAATAGTAGATCTTAAACATAGGGCAGATCTTAAACATAGTACTCAGAGCAGTGGAAATGTCCTCTATCCTAGTTCTATATAATCTGTTCAATTAGTTTGTTGAAGAAATGATATTCATTAGCTCTGTGACCTCTGGCATCTCAGGGTCCCACTGCCTTCATCTGTAAATGAAGGGTTTGAATTAGGTAAATTTTGAGGTTCCTTCCAACATGAAAGTTCAAGGAACATGGCTCAGATACGTATCCTCCACGGTAATTCGGGAAGACCAAGCCAGTTTGACCAGATAATTTTATACAACCCCTCCTGTTTTCTCAGGTGCGATTCCTGGTTGGCTACTCGTTTTCAGGGGTAGCACACCTGTATGGTACAGGTAATTTGATAATGACTACAAAGTATAATACTCATGAGAAATATGTAAATTCAGGCATTGCCAACCCCAATAAAGGCTGCCTAATTTGCAGCCCAGGAAAAAAATGTATTTCCTATCATGAAATCATATAGTTGCAAGGACTTCTATGTCTCAGAATTGCTGATTTGACTTGAAATACATTTTTGTTCTTGCACTATTCACAGGTGCTAAAAGGGGATTGTGACCAAGGCATTAAGTCTGTGAGTTACAGAATACCTAGCCTTATTTTTTGTACTTTATCAAGACATTATAATTGTTGTACTTTATATGGTCCCTATGGAGTCTGCTTGTATTAAGGCCTGATTTACATGAGCTATTGGAAACACTATGGTGTAGTGTGGTAAAAAGTGCAGATTTCAAAGACAAGCTGTTTAATCTCTCAGGGCCTCAGTTTCGTATCTGAAAAAAGGGGAATGATACTAGATGTTTTAAATAATAGGCAATGAGAAAAGAGCTTAGAGTAAAGTCTGGCACACATAGTAATGTTAGCTATAACTATAATTATTATTAAGAAGTTGAACGTGAGCTACCAGTGATAGAAATGCAAGCAGATCATGAAGAGAATTTAAACCGGTGGGGTGTGATTCTTTCAGATGCACAGAAATTACGTGGTGGTTGGAAAGGGGCATGTGGAGTCTCTGAGTACATAGAACAACTTTGCTATCCAAATACATTTTAAAACCCTAAACCAACCACATTTTCATATATTTGAGTTTAAATAATAATTATTCTCTAAAGTAACATTGTTGGCATAATAGCATTATCACAATCAAAAGTGGATTTACTGTAAAGCTCATGAAGCTTAAACTTCGTTCAGTCCCCGTCACTTGCATGGACCCCTTCTAGGGCCTTGTTTGAATTTTGTTTTTAGATATTTTTCTTTTTCTTAATGAAGGCCCCCTAATATAGAAGCTTCAGGCTCCTCCAAACCTAAATCTGTCCTGATCACAATGATTGGGAGATATGGAAGTATAGTTGTAGACACAGACTCTGGATTCAGAATGGCCCATGTCAAAGTCTCAGCTCAGCCATTTGCTACCTGGGTTAGTTTAGGCAAATTACCTAAGCACTCTGAGCTTAGGTGTCCTCATCTATCCAAGGAAGATTATGAAAATACCCTCTTGAGAGGGTTGTCCTAAATATAACGAGATCATGCAAAAGTGCACAATTAATATTGATTATTATAGCTGGTTTATTTTTCACTTTAGATTACAAGGAGAGTCTGGGTTTACTCATAAGTGACCTGAGTAGGGAATTCGTCAGTCACGCATTTAGGGTTAGCATCATGCATTCATTTTCTTTGAATCCCTTTCCTTTTATCTCCCCAGCAGCCAGCAGCTTGCACTAGAAAATTCACATAGAAAACATCATAAAAATTCTAGAAATGATGGTCTTTCTTATTTGGGACATTTTGTTGGCAGAAGATGGGCTGGTAAAATTTGATGTGTATAGGTAAATTCCAAATGCTTTTTTACAAGGCCTGTTAAGACTTTGGGGATTGTGAGCCATGAGGTCCCTTGGATAGGCAGAGAAGTCACTTACCAGGAAAGCTCACCTTCTCTAATGACAATGATCCGATTCTCTGCAGGCTCCCTTGAGAAGGTAAATGCTGGATTTGTAGCCAATTTATGCAGAAAACCCAATGAAGAAAGAGACAAATGGCAGTGGGAAAGAACTCTCACGTTCTTCAGGGCTTTGGAACTCAAATGGTAATGTCTGGGTCACTGATGAGGCTGCTCCCAAAATAACTCCCCTGATTTCTGGCCAAAACAGAGGGCTTTTCCCCCTTTATCATTAACACAGCATGTTGGATGCCCAGCAGTCCCAGAATACTTTGTACTCTTGGCATTTCTAATTCCATTCCTTTTTAAAGTGGTGAAATTATTCTTTCAACCAGGCCAAAAGCCTAGAAGTTGGGGGTGAGACTTGGTCTCTCAGACAGAATGATTCTATTCTGGTTTTCATGGTTTTATCAAGTGTCACAGTTCAGACCCCTACTTTAAAGGCAATCTTCTTTCTTTTATACACACACACACACACACACACACACACACACACACACACACACACACTATATGCTAAACGACTTCCCTTTTAAATACCCACAGTGCCACACCTGACTGCCAGGAGTTCCAGTACTCAGATCCACCTTTAAGAGAACGTGCTGTGAGGAAGGTAGTTGTCCGGTGGTCAGTTGATGCTCTGACTGGGGCACAAGAGCTGGGCCATTTCTGCCGGAGCCATTTCTCCCTCCAACAGGCCATCTTTGCTCTGGTGCTCTCAAATGGGCAGCCTGTGATACTCCCTAGGTTGCACTTCATGGCTCTTCTCTCAGTCCTTCTTCTTGCGTGTCTTCTTTGACAGATGTCAGACCTGCCTCATGGCCTGAAAGCTCTCCATACCTACTTCTGTTCCCTGTACTTTTTATCCGTCTCAGGCATTTTCCTTCCTACATTTAATTTGATGTCAGTGTCTGCTTTCCAGAGTGCCAAACTGATATGCCATACATTGTATTTTTAATGAATTACAAATACCACAGAGTGAAGACTCTGGCAATTTGGCAGATATTTGAAGATATATTAGTGCAAACCCAAGAAGCAACATGGGAGCAATGTTATAAAACAAAGGAGTGGTTGGATTCCTGGAGGAAAACACAACTGATACATACTCTAAGCCTAACTAAGAAGAGCATATAGCCTACAAATTGTAGACATTTGAACAATGAAGTCAGGCCTCCACAATTTGGATTTGGGTACTTTTAAAAAATAATTAATTTTTATTTATTTATTTATTTATTTATTTTTTAAGGAGGGCGCAGCTCACAGTGGTCCATGCGGGAATCGAACCCACAACCTTGGTGCTACCAGCACCGCACTCTAACCAACTGAGCTAACTGGCCACTCCCAGATTTGGGTACATTTTTAAAATGATGACCAATAGTGGAAAGGAGACATGAGAAGGGAGAAGGATGAGGGGAATAGAGAAATATGGACTTGGAGATTGAGACGGGCTACATGATTCAGTGTCTTCCTGAGGGGCTCAAAGGTCACACTTGGAAAAGATGAGAACCTACTTCGGTTGGGCTGTTCTCAGAGAAATTTGGATCTTAAATATCTTGGGGAGGAAATGGAATTCTATGGGCTTATAATCACAGGGGGAAACTTTGATGTAAGATTTGCTAGTAAATAGAAAAGGTTGTATGAATCATTGGCAGTGATCATAAGATAGATTAGGGAATGACCCTTTGTTTTATCATGTGCTTTTCATAGACTTTGAATCTCAGTCTGATAGAAAAAAATTATTTCATATTTCTTTTACCCCTGAACAAGTTGCTGTGGGCAACACAATATGCGGCATTGATTAGCTCGGGCCTAGAAGTTATACCCCCCAGGGCACAGGACATCACCTCACCCCAGGCCACAGGGACTGAGAACAAGAAAAGGGAGGGAACACAAGCAAAGTCTTTGGAAGGAAATGCAGTAGATGTTAGGGACACAACTGACAAATGTTCACTGGAGTCAGCAAATTGTTGGAGTCTGCAACAAAAGATCAGTCAAACTCAGGGAGGCATGTTCTCTTTGAGGGAAAAGCAACATAATGCAAAATCCAGGTGAATCAAATCTGTCAGACTTCTTTGTCCACTTTAAAAACGATTTGATAACCAAGAAATTGAATAAAATGTTTTCATGCGCAAGACCCTAGTTTCGCATTCACAAGAAATGGATATGAATTGACAGTTCTCTTAATAAAGGAGTATTTACAATGGGATTCCTGAGAACAAGTTCTCTATATGTAAATAGGATTAGTATACTAAACTAAGGTCCTGGTGATGAAAACATTTTGTTAGTTTTTTCCTCCTTTAAGTTCATATTTTTCATTGCTTGTTTGATGTACTGTGGCAGAAAACCACAATGACAGAGACATTAGCTGAGTTTGAGTTGTCATTCTCACACATCATCAAACCGGGGCCTGGTCTAGTTCACTACTAGAGAGCGTACACACTGAAACAGGGGACTCGGGGGTCACAAGGTTTAGATACTGAATTTGGATGACCATCCCACAATGGGTCAAGGACAAAAGTCATGAAAGTATGGGGGCATCTGCAACAGGGTCATAGAGTTGCAGAATCAGGCAATAAGGACCTGAGAAGCCCCCTCATTCATGGATTAAACTGTACTTTGAGGGGCTCTCAGAGGTACTGCTTCAACCTGAAGTGCTGCTGCTTTGGCATGTGACTGATTTATTTACATGATGATAGAATATTTTGTTTGAATAATGAGTTCCATGACTAAAGCAAGGTTTGAAATGCACTAATCTCATCCAAATTCTTCGCATTTCTAGTTAAGGTCTGAGAAGAGGATCCATAACCAGCTGGGACATAAGCCTTCCAAACTTTGAGACATTTTAAGTTCTGGGAGAGAGAGAGATGATCTCTTTGACAAGCAGAGGGAGGGGTAAAAGAAACAATGGCATCTATTTCTACGTATATAATCTCTATCAATCCTTCGTTGTACTCCTTCGTGAATCTTACAGCCAAGAGATGCAAATTGGATGTATTTGAACTTCTCCTGTGGTCAAGATTCCCCTCCTGTCCAACTGAAGATCAGGTTTTGTCTTCCAGCTTCTCTTCACAACCTTTATTCAGAGGATTTAGTTAATTTTTTGTTAGTCTTTAGACCAGACACTCCAATGGCAACTTATGGACCAAGCCTTGCTTGTTAGATACTGGTTCACATCAGCCTCAGTTGCTGCCTTGTGCCTCAGGGGTTCCTAAACTGGAAGTGGTGGTCAGAAGTCTCTTTGTGCTGTGACAGTCTCAAGAGGAGAAGCCATGCTTCAACCCACTCGGTGCTTCCCTCCAAGAGCAGCTTGAGTCTGGTTCTGCTCAGCATCCTCTGAGAATTTTGCACAATGACTGGTCACATAGCAAACACTCCATAATGTTTGCTGATGTGAATCCATAACCAAAATCTATGGGAGGAAAAGGCCTTGTGAAATTTTGCCAGTTCATTTTTTTTTTTTTTTTTTTTTTTTTTGCTAGTTGGTGAGAGGCCGCATTTTTCAAATACTGACATCTCACCACTGGATAGGAGAGAGATACAATCCCAACTCCCAAGCAAATACCTTTTCCAGATGCTTCTGGTAGCGTCCCAGGAACGAGCTTATTTCTCAGAAGTGGTTTCTCTACCTAAACATCAAACCCTTGCTTTGGGTGATATAACAAAAAAATTCCTTCAGGATTTCTCTTCTTAAGCTTCTAGAGAGCCAGGCCGAGGTGGCTTCTCTGCCGTTCATACATACGCTGCTCTTGGCGGGCTAGTGGCCTGTTTGATATTCTGAGGTCTAGCAAAGATTTAGCTCCAAGAGTCACCAAGAGGTCATGGTCTCAATGATTTCCTCTGTTATTTATCTTTGGCTTGCGGTATTGGAGCCCGCCTTTGATAGAGGGTATTTCTACCACAACTGCAGAGAATCAAGCATTTCAGTGCTTTGGTTTGAGGTGGAGAAGGGTTGGCTTCTAATGCTGTGAAAATGTCACTGAGTACATCTGAAAGTATCTAATTCTGTTCTTTTCTGATGAGCAAATTCATTTCTGGGGGTTTACCAGTGGCACTTCCCAGATTTGGGTCAGGGAAGGAATAATGGTCAAGTCAGCAGTTTTTAGTTTGAGTAATTCCATTTTCAGTTCCTTATGAGATATTCGTTTTGAGGTAGAGATAAAAACAGCATTTCTCAAGCCTCTAGAGTGCATCTCTATTTTTCTGCACTGTTTATGACTCACCTGTGACTCCTTTCAATGCAGCCCAGGGACCATTTATGCTGAACTAGCCTTTGGGTTTCTTTTCTAAGTGACAGCAAAGCTTCCGTGCCAGCTCACAATTAAACCACAGGAACATCCTTGGTCTGGTCAGCTCAGCAGGCTCTTGGGTTCCCAGAGTGCCTGAAAGGACTTTTCAGCTTGTTTCATGTGGATTTGTTCACCCTATCCTGTTTCGTTTTGATTTAAGACAACTGTAATCTCTTGTCTGGGTCAGAAAGTATGGGTTGCATATGGTTTTGACCTGACGTGAGGGGCCTGAATCAAACATACAGCATCTTGCCTGGAAAATTGGTTGTGTTATGCCCTATGTTCTTGTTCTGTCAAAAAGCATCCTAGGAAATGGAAACATTCAGTTCCAGGAGTCCCTTTCTTTCTGATGCTCTACCTCTGCCACAGAGTTCCAGGATAGTAAGTATGCTCTGCTGTGCCACGTCTATCAAGGAAAATGATGCAACCTGTGCTGGAGACATGGCCATCTGTGGGAGAGGGCACTTCTGGGCTCTCCCCAGAAGAAACAGGAAGTGCCATTATGTTAGGGATATGCCCAGTGATTCAAATTCCTAGAACAGACTGTAATGTACTACAAGGATAGAATCACATTAGATTTCTCTTCTTTTTCTTTTTATTCCTTTTTTAAAACCAAAGCCTGTACCTTCTCAAGGTGGTTCATGTGACCCAGCTTCTCAGCACCCCCAGATTTGGGCTATGGAAGAACTGTGGGGTACAGGGGTTAGGGAAGACAAGATTCGTGATATATGTTATATATCATATTTCTAGTTGTGGTTTTCTATATAAAAATCAGTTTACATAGTGGTCCAAGGCACTGAAGCAAAAGTTTTATGAAATAATAACTACTCTTACCACATGTCAGCCTTCTCATTCTTTTTTCTCTGTTATTTTTATTTCAAAAACAAACAAATTTCTTGGCTCCCTAAATTGCTATTACAAACCATTTACGGTTCAAAGCCCATATTTGGAAAAACAGCACTGCATTAGTGTAAAAGAGAAGTGCAAGGATATTTATTACAATGTTTACAATAGTGAAAGTTTAAAGGAACTTAATGTATATCAATGGGGAGATGGACAAATAAACTGTGATATACTCACAAAAGGGAAGAGTGTACAGTAGTGAAAATGGATGAACTAAATCTATGTATATCAACATGGTAAAATATTAAAAATATGATACAGAAGGGAAAAAGTGCCAAGTAACTACATACAATGTGCTGCAAATTTAAGAACCCAGAAAACGTTACCATATTTTATGAATACATGCATATAAAGTCAAAGTATAAATATGTGAGGGCTACCACAATAAAAAAGTGTACAAATGATAAAAAATACAAGTTTTAACCTTTGTTAGGAAGTTTTCTCTATATTAAAGATATTCCACTTTTAGTATAAATTATTTATGGGTATTTTTTTCAAAATTAATCTACAAACTTTTAGTTTTGTTTTCTGAGAGTTTCTGAGAGTATATTTATCTATGTTTTTGCCTACTTTTTAAGGGGGTTGTATATTTGCTTATATTCACCCCTTTAATCCATCTAGAAAATATTATAACATATAGTCTTGTAATGCTTCCCTGATCACATTAAGTGATTTTCTAGCCATTATTTCTATTGATTTGTGTCAACTCTAGAATCAATAATAAACTGCTTTATATATTTAATTTTATAATATGTCTTAATGGCTGATAAGTTCTATTCTTATGACTTTCTCATTCCAAAACTTATTATTTTCACCTATTATTTTTTTCCAGATGAACTTTAAAATTGTTTTTCATGATTAAAAAAATACCATTCTCATTGTAAATTGATTAGAGGAAAATGGAAAATTTCATAATATTCACTACTTCTTTTCAGGAACATGAATATATCTTTCTACTTATTAAAATCTCTTAAAATATAATTTAGTACAGTTTTGAAAATGTTTTCTTGCATAAATTCTGGGTATATCTTCCTAGAGACAATCCTATGTATTCTATGTTTTTTGTTAGTAAAATTTACACATATACAAGATATATTTGCATTGATAATTATGGCATATAGAAAGTTATTGATCTTTGAATGTTTATAATTCACTCTCTCTAGTCACTTCTCATTAATTCTAAAAGTTCACCTAACTTTTCTAGGAATATAATCATATTGACGGTAATTAATAACCATTTTACCGTTCTTTTCCAGTGTTCACTTCTCTTAAATATCTTCCATGCCTTACTGCATTTCTTAGCAGTTTCAAAGCACTGATGCAAGGATCTTTGACTTCTTCCCAATTTAATGTAGATGGTTCTAGTAATTTGTTCTTTTTTTCCTGTTTTGTTCATATATTTTGTTCTTTAGATTCCACATATAAGCAAAATCATATTGCATCTGTTTTTCTCTGTCTGACACACTCTACTCAGCACGATGCTCTCCAGGTCCACCCATGCTGCTGCAGATGGCAAGAACCCATTCCCTTCCATGGCCGAGCAATATTCCATTGTATATATGGATACAATGGAATGTATCCATATGTATATATGGATACATTGTATATATGTATCACTTCCTCTTTATCTATTCTTCCATTGATGGACACCAAGGATGCCTCCACATCTCAGCTATTGTAAACAGTGCAGCAATAAACATATGGTTGCATATGTCCCTTGAAATAGCATTTTGGTTTTCTTCAGATAAATATCCAGAAGTGGGATTACTGGGTCCCTCTTTGTCTCTTTTTATAACCTTTGTTTTAAAGTCTATTTTGTTTGATATAAGTATTGCTACCCCAGATTTTTGTTTTGTTTTGTTTCCATTTTCATGAAATATTTTTTCCATCCTTTTACTTTCCATCTGTGTGTGTCTTTCAATCTTGTAGGCAGCATATGTAAGAGTTTTGTTTTCTTATCCATTCAGCCTTCCTATGTCTTTTGATAGGAACATTTAATCCATTTCATATGATATGATATGATATGATATGATATGATATGATATGATATGATATAATATGATGATATGATATGATGTGATAAGATATATGATATGATATGATATATGATATGATATGATATAATATAATATAAGACTGGGTCTTACATTAATTTTTGCTCCAAAAGATGCATTAGAGCTGATGGTCTAGCTAGGTCTTATTTTCAGGGAAACATGGTATATTGAAAGTAATTATTGATAGCTACATAGAAATTGCCATTTTATTATTTATAATTTTGATCGTGTTTTTTTTTTCCATCTTAAAGAAGTCCCTCTAACATTCTTTATAATACTGGTTTGGTGGTGATGAACTCGTTTACTTTTTCTTGTCTATCCTTCAATTTCAAATGATAGCCTTGCTGGGTAGAGTAACCTTGGTTGTAGGTCCTTGCTTTTCATCAATTTGAATATTTCATGCCAATCCCTTCTGGCCTGCAAAGTTTCTGTTGAGAAATCAGCTGACAATCTTATGGGAGCTCCCTTATGATTTACTAGTTGCCTTTCTCTTGCTGCTTTTAGGATTTTATGATTTACTAGTTGCCTTTCTCTTGCTGCTTTTAGGATTTTCTCTTGTCTTTAACTTTTGCAATTTTGATTATAATGGGTCCAGGTGTGGGCCTCTTTGGGTTCATTTTGTGTTTGGGACTCTCTGAGCTTCCTGGACTTGTATGTCTATTTTCTTTGCCAGGTTAGGAAAGTTTTCAGTTATTATTTCTTCAAATAGGTTCTCAAAACCTTGCTTTCTTTGTTCTCCTTTTGGTACCCCTATAATGAGAATGTTGTTGCACTCGATGTTGTCCGAGAGGTCTCTTAAACTATCTTCATAATTTTGTATTTTTTTTGCCATTCATGTTGGGTGTTTTCTTCTACCTTGTCTTCCATATCATGATTTGATCCTCTGCTTCATCTAGTCTGCTGGTGATTCCTTCTAGTGAATTCTTAATTTCAGTTATTGTGTTCTCCACTTCTGACTGGTTCTTTTTTATGGCTTCTGTGTCCTTTTTTAATGCTTGCTCTCTTTGTTGAAGTTCTCACTAAGTTCCTTGAGCATCCTAATAATCATTGTTTTGAACTCTGTTTCTGGTAGGTTGCTTGCCTCCATTTTATTTAGTTCTTTTTCTGGAGTTTTCTCCTGTTCTTTCATTTGGGACCTATTTCTTTGTTTTCCCATTTTGGCTGTCTTTCTGTTTGTTTCTATGTAGTAGGTAGATCTGCTATGTCTCCTTGTCTTGGTCAGGTGGCCTTATATAGTAGGTGCTCTGTGGGGCCCTGGCACATTCTCCCTGGTTACCTACTCCAGGTGCTCCAGGAGTGTCCCTTGTGTGGGTTGTGTGTGCCTTCCTGTTTCAGTGGAGCCCTGATTGCTGTTGGCTCATAAGTGGGTGGGATTGGCCCTCTGGCTCAATGGCTGTGGGTTTTGGCCACGTCCACAGCTTATGGGCTGCTGTGCAGGGGGCTTACTCCACTGAGGAGGATTTGCCCCCAGCCAGCTCTGGTGCCTATTGAGACCATCCTTTGTTTAGGCTGCTGGTGGGTCTAATTAAGCGGTATTGTGTGGTGGTCTGAAGCCAGTCTCTAAGTATGTTGGTTCTGGGGCCTCTTGGGAAGGGCTCCGATACAGGCACAGGTTTCTCACTGCCTATGACCATCCAGGGACTACATGGTAGGAGCTACAAAGCAATCCAAGGTTGTTCACTCCTTGTACGAAAACTGGAGGCATGTGGGAGAAGCCATGCTGCAATCCCAAGGACAGCTGCCACCAGTACCAGGCCTGGGGTAGCTCCACAAAATTCCAGGACACCCTGAGGCCTACTGCCACCTGCCAGCTCCCTTAAGGTTCAGCCACTGATAAAGCTTTGTGTGGTACAAAGCTAGATGAGGCATAATCTCAGGGATTCACAATACTGGGAAGAGTTGTGGTCACCAGCTTAATGTAGACTCTTGTTTCATGTCAGTGCTGAGCCTGGAGCTACTCAGCAAAAGTGTTAGAGCACATTGAGGCCAATTGCCACATGCCTGGAGTCAGAGGACTCCAATAGTTTTCCAAGAAAGACTGTAATGTGGGTGGGGCTGGCTCCTCCTGAGAAAGTGCCTCTGGCATTGGAGGAGTTAGATTGGGTGGGATGGAGCTCACCAGGCCAACCAGATTCAAATTTGGCTGTGTGGGGGGAAGGTTCAACACAGGCAAGATGGTGCCCACCTGCTGGCTGCATGAGAGAAATACCCTACATAGGGAAAATGGTGACTATCCTCCAGCCCTCACTCTGAAGCCACACACCTCATTCTGCCCCTCTTACCCCCCCACTCCATAATATGCCTCTGATGACATCTTAGTCACCATCTCTCCTCCTGAAACCAGGGTGAATGCCTGCGAGCCAGTGAGTCTGTGCTGTGTGGGCCCTTTAAGATGATGTCTGGGTTTCCTGCAGCCTTCTGTCTTACTGAATGGTTGGATTCACCACTGCTTTTCACAGCTAGATATTTTGGGGGCTCCCCTTCTCAGCACCAGTACTCCAAGCTGGTGTGCCTGGTGTTGGGGTTTGGGGTCCCGTGCTCCTCTGGGGGGACCTCCACAGCCGAGATATCCCTCCTGATTCTCAACCACTACAGGGAGGTTTGGGGCCAATTCTGCTTCTCCACCCCTCCTACCGGTCTTGTTGTGACTTCTTCTTTGTATCCTTAGTTATAAAACTTCTGTTCAGCTAGGCTTCAGATAGTTCTCCAGGTTGATTGCTCTATTATTTAGTTTTAATTTTAATGTATTTTTGGATGAAAGCAGGTACAGTGTTTATCTACTCTGCCATCTTAGATCTTTCTAGTAATTTGTTCTTGTGATGCTTACAATCGTTTTTATATAGTTTTTATCCCTTTAAGAAAGCATCACACTTCTCTGAGTTGACCATAAGGTTTACCAATAATATATGTTAACTTTATGACATAATTTTTCAGCATCTATTGAAATAATTATAAGGTTTTTATTACTGCAAATGTTAGTATGGTTTATTGAATGAATGAGTTTCCTGATTATAGGGAAACTTTTTTAGCTCTTCCCTATAATCTAGAGATAATTTTTCAGAGTGCTGCTCATCCAGATAAATTTTTCTGAATTGAGTAATACTTGCCAAATTTTGTTTTTCTCCACAGTCATCTCTGTATTTTCAACATTTTGTTTTCTGATAATCTATGGTTTACAACAAATAGTTTGATTGTTTTCCAAAGGGTAAAGAAACATGGCTTATTGTAATGGTTAAAATATATTGTGTGAGTTTGAGGTTAGTGACTATCTTGTAGAAGTGCGTCCTCTACTAGGTCGAATTCTTGCCACCTTCAAATCAATTCTGATAAAAAATAATACTAAGAAAATAAAAATGTGAACCATTAATGCTGATTGTACATTGTTGGTAGATGATAAATTATAACAACATATTGTCATAGAAGCTATGCTGATTGTTTGCACAGAGAAAGCCTCATTGTCCTCTACTCCGTCACTCTAGCACAAACACACCAACTACACAGACATGACCCATTTTAAGTACTGTATTTCTAGGATAGTTTCTCTTCAATTTTTTAGAATGTAGTGCTCATTTTCATTTAAACTTTTCTTTCTTTTAATCAGTTAGTCATTCAGCAGAAATTTATTCAGGGTCTACTATGTGACCTGCTCTGTGCTAAGTTTTGGGGAAACGTTTTAGATATGTCAGACATGATCCCTGTTTTTTTTTTTTTGTTGTTTGTTTGTTTGTTTTTTTTATGGAACATACATATTCATCAGTAAGATTCAAAGTTTTTTTCTTTTTACTTTTTTTGTACCTTATTTGACTTTATAAATGGTTATTTTCTAATTTTTTTGCTACATCTTTTAACTATGTAATGTAGCTTACTAATTACTGATGGTCTGAATGTTTTTGAATTACTCATTCAATATGTGCCAGGCAGAGTTCTGGATATTGGGGATTCCAAAGTGAAGAAAAAAGATAAAAATCTTTGTTCCCATAGAGCTTACTACATTATAATGAAATCCCAATTCCAAGGATTTGTAAGACTCATTCAACTTTAATATGCTATTTCTACCATAGGCACACACACACACACACACACACACACACACACACACACACAGTGAGCCAAGCATTCTGGAAAAACAACAATGCAGGAGTTGGTGTGAAAAAGGATTTCTAGTTAATAATTATCTAAATTGAAATTTACACACCCTCCCTCTCTAGGAAATTCAATTATCTGTAGTTCTAATACATTTCAATATATATGATTTCTGCTTTTCAGGCAGGGCACCATATAACAGACTCAGCAGACTTCTGTAGTCTGGCACATGTCTTTGCTCAAAGTTTTGACTTCATAGGCAGAAACCTTTAAATAGTAAGCAAAATGATGACAAGTGAAGAATGAGTATTTATTAGATGGTTTCAAATGGAAGAGCAGCAATCCCACATCCCCCATCCTCCAAATGAGGATTTCCCAAATAATGGGAGGGATCATAAAATAGGGACTTTCTGAGATCACCTATTGACTCTGAATAGAAACTATATAAGGAGAATGTAGGTATTGTAATTAACTTCTCTGTTGTAGATAAGATGAGGTACATTTTGGTTCTATGTGATAAGTCTATATCAGCAAATTTTCCTTTGGTACTTACTAAAATTAAAATAAGAAATGTTCATTAGTTGAATTCATGCATTAATTGGATCACCAGATTTTTATTGAGTGCCTCCTATGTTCCAGGCCCTGCTTTTGTGGTTCTTGCTGTTTTGGTGACAAGTAGATGTTGAATGAGTAAGTAAGTACATATGTGATTAGTACCACCAAGAGTGAGGAGACTAGATTGGCTGGGGGAAAATGGGGTACTGTACAAGGTAAGTTAAGGAGCATGGCAATAGGATTTACTCATTTATTCACTCAAGAAGCAATCAGGATTTCTGAAGAAAAATGACTCTGAGGACAAACTTACAGTGGCACTAGAATACACTCTCTAATGAGTTTTACAAATACTGGATTTGATTGCTAGCTAGGTATAAATCTGCCTATAAGTGCAGTGATGGTTATGAGAGGAGATTACTTTCCTAATAATGTTTCACTAATAATGGTAGTAATAATAATAACTAACATTTACCGGGTATTTTCTATGTGCAGAACACAATGCTGAACTCTTTACATGTATATTCCATAACCCTCTGAATAACCCTAAGGCAGGTCAAACTAATATCCCCATTTTACAGATGAGCATCCTGAGGCTCAGAAACATAAGAAACTGGTCTAAGGTTATGCATCTAGAAAATGGTCAACTCAGGATGGCATGGAACTCACCACAATGTCATGGGACTTACCAGGAGTTGAGCTTTTTAAAAGGAAGGCCAAGAATGGGAAATGAATCTGCATGCTTAGACAATCAGGTCAAGAATGTGAAATAATTCACTCCCAGTTTTCAGAGTGTTTCAGAGATTAAATATAGGCATACCTCATTTTATTACGCTTAATTCTATTGCGCTTCACAGATGTGTATGTTACAAATTGAAGTCAAGACCCTCCACCAGCAAAGAGAGAACAACTCGTTGAATTGAGGTACTCAATTTACTGTGATGGTCTGGAACCAAACCCGCAATATCTCCGAGGTCTGCCTGTAAATTACCTTCAGCAGAATCCAGTCTAAGCATGCGATTTTTTGCCTTCAGCACAAGAAAGAACACCATTCATTGCAGAGAATGCTTCTATTTTACACCATCCCTACTCCTGGTAATGACCTATCCTGGTTTCTTTTCACAGACCACATTAGAGCAAACCACCTTTTCCCCAAGCAGCAAGTATCTACTTACCAACTGTAACAGGAAAAGAGAAAGTGGTCCACAGCTGGTCTCAGGTAGACACTACCATTCTGTTTCATGAAGGTTTTGAAGAAACCTAGAGCTTTTAAGTTTCTAAGTTTCACCACAGTTTGCTGTCAATGCACAAACTCTCCTTACTGTCAACTTTCCTAAGTATCCTATGTAAATGTAGAGGAAAGTGGACTTTGCAGGGGCATCAGAGACACCAAGAGGATGTGCTTATACTTTTCTCCCTCCTCCTCCTTCCTCCCTTTCATTATCATCACCATCATTGCTCTCATTTATTAAGCACTTTCTCTGTGTCCAGCACTCTGCTAAGGTTTTATGTATATTGAGGCCTCACAACAATCTTATGAGTAGCTCCCATTTAGCTCAATTTTTAGATGATGAGGAGTTTGTGAAGTTGTTTAACTCTCTCAAGTTCACACAATGAGGAGCAAAGTCTGGATTAAATCACAGATCTGTTTAACTCCAGAGAATGCATTCTTAACTGCAAAGCTATATTCTTGCCTTAAAGGATTTACAATGGGGCATAGGATCAAGGAACAATGGACCAGATATGTGGATGTAAGATAAGCCTGTATTTACATAAAGCTTTAGGGTCAGGATTTAGAGGTTCTTAATCTGGGGTCCATAGACCCCTGAGTGTCTAAAAATAGACTTTGGTGGATTTGTAACTCCTTAAAACAGGAGTCAGCAATTTTTTTCTTAAAACACCAGATAGTTAACTATTTTAGGCTTTGCAAGCCATATGGTCTGTGACATAAACATTCACCTCTACAGTTGTGCAAAAACAGACACAGATTTTACACAAAGGAATAGGTAAGATTATCTTCCAATAAAATTTTATTTATAAAAACAGGCTCTAAAATGGTATGCAAATTCATGTGCATAGTTATTTTTATTGTTGTTATTAGAAGATCTATAGCTTTCCATAGCTTCTGAAGTAGGTTCAAAATCGAAGAGGACTAAGAACTGGTCTAAATGTTCTTCAAGCCCGCTAAACTTAGATATTCCAGGATTCTGTGATCCTATATGCCTTTTAAATTAACACTCTCCTAGTTTATAGTCTCCTTAGCAGTTTCATTTGATGGATTCAATGAACTCTTAAGTGGACTATAATTACTATCTGTTGAGAAGGAAACATGAGACACATTACCATTTCAACCTGCCTTGGCTTACCTGGCCAGATAATACTGGCTGAGACACAAATAAATTCCAGACTGCAGAAAGCAACATGGTCCTGCACCAGCTAGTTTGAGGTTTGCTGAGGCTTTTTCCTCTTTCCAGAGACCACTTTCTGTGTTCCACTGAACCTTCTCCACAGAAAGGACTCCCTGGTCCAGGCCACACTGACAGGAAGTTTGGATTCCTGGAGTCAGCCAGGTCTGTCCATGTACAGTGTGGAGGGATGTGTTTACCTTATTCATCTCTGCAACCTTTCAGGGACCCTCTGTCTCCCAAGAAAACGTGGTCCTTTCTCTTAGGATTCCCCAGCTTCATGAGTTACTGCATCTTACTTACCATCTGCCATTACACTAACATGTACCTTAACCCTGCCTCCCACTCCATGTGTATTCCTCCATCTTTAGGTGGAAATTGCTAATTATATTCCATTGTGTCCACTACAGAGCCTGTTTCGATGCTCTGCATGTTATTTTGTAGATTATTAGCACTGAGAACCAGTTTTAAATTCTTGTATTATTCTTGAAAATCAAAGTGGTTATCCGAGCCACTGAATAAAAATCAGGATTAACTGCTTTAAATTTTAGACAAATAAAATATTAAAACAAGGAAGGAAAGATACTATGAATCATAATTTGATTGTATTCATATCCCAGGTTACTGAGAATGGAGAATTGAGCATAGGGGAAGAAGCAGGAGGAAAAAAATAGAAGGGGGGAAGGAAATGATAGAAGAGAGGAGAGGGAAACAAAACGAAAAGAGAGACAAAGAGGAATACAGAAGGAAAGGATGAATGCAGTCTGTAGCTAACCAACTACTGCTGGGGTGAAATTCAGCGTCATCGTGATGCAGCTATTTCTCATAGCACGTGCCCCCCACCCCAAAGGAAATAAACCAGCAAATGAAAATATCCGGAATATAAATCATTTATCCCGTACTTACGGAGGCTTTAGTCCATATGAGACTCCTGAATATATCGCATCAGGATTAGTGTTAGCTCTCTGAAATGAACATCAATGAGAAGACAGCATGGTGCCGACTGTACCTCCAACTAATATTTCAGTTCAGCTTTAATTATCATGTTCATCTGGAAGCAGCATGGTGTCACATAAACAGAAATGGGTCATGGGAGGCCTGGGTTTTTGATCTGGCATCTCATTATGTGACCTTGGTTGGCCAACCTCTGTGCCTCGGTTTCTTCATTTGTCAAATATGAATAAGAATTCCTTCTCTCTCTCTCTCTCTCTCTCTTTCTCACACACGCACACACACGCACACACACACACACACACATAGATACACGGATCAGTGTAAATGCCAGATACATGTAAAATTGACCTTACATTTTGCTTTATTTAACAAGATAGTGGGTAGGCGGGGGGTGGGGGTGGGGGCGATGACATTTTGCACAGGAGGCTTGGTGACTCAATGAAGTGTCATTTCTTCCCCCTTAGTAATATCTGGTCTGGGATTATTACTGCTTTCTTGATGTTTTTAGACATACTTTCCCCCTTCAGAAATGCCAAAGGTGAAAAATACTATTCCACTGCTATAATTTGTCACCCTTGCTACCTGAGCAAGATGTGCATAGACAGTTTAGTAATTAAGCTTTTCAACACTGCATCATAAAGTTTTATTCCAGCAAAGGCTATATTTATCAGCTAACAAGTATTAAATCACCCCACTGCTCAAGCAGTTTCTCACTTGAGTATGCTCCTTTCAAAACAGAACAGCTTTTCCTTGGCTGGCTTGATTAATAAATGTTCTCGTTCGGAAATCTTGTGGCGCAGTGTGGTCCCATGGGGCTGTCAAACATACACCTTGGCCGCTATTCCAAATGGTGCGGACCCCTATTTCTCAGGGGAGCTTGATACTTTAGCTCTGGGTCTTTTAGCGCATTTTGGCCATCTGAGTTTTCTGGCCATCTGGGATGGCTTCCAGCACAAGACAATCCCATCTCCATTTCATTTCTATGGGGAAAGAGGTAATGAAAATGAAGAACACAGGCATTTGAGACCTTTTACTTCCTTTGTGGAGCTTCAGGGAATTGGCCTGTTCCTATCAGAGACAGATCTAAATGTAAAATGAGTTTTCAAAATGATTAAAATAGCGATAGCGAAGTAACAATGATACACATTTAAATCAGGGTTGAGATTTTTTCTAATATTGCCATAGCTTTCGCAAAACAGATACAGAAGGATTAGGGAAACACACTTAGAATGAATAGATAATCAAAGTCGTCCGTAATGGCTTAGAAGAGTTCTGTCTATAGGTAACCCATAACCTTTAGAAACTGTTGTTTTGTTCTCTCTCTTCTTTGAAGGATATACATTCATGAGATGACTATAACATTGTTCTTAAAGTTTCAGGATGCTTTCAGACAAATAGCTCCAGAATTACTTTAAAAACAAAATAGTTACTACATCTAAATGATTTTTCTACCATATTTTAAGGGTAAAATGAAAATAAAGACCAATGTTAATCCAATATGGGACAAAATAATGAAAGAAATCTCCATATTTTTCATCACATCATACCAGAATTAATTTCCCTTCTCTGCTTTCAAAAGTAAGCCATATTAGCCACATGTAAGTACTTCAGTTTTTCATCAATTGATTGCGAAAAGGACACATATAATAACATTCTATAGAATCACAAAACCCACTTTGTAGATACAGAAGTGAGTTCTGCCCACACTTGTGTATGTGTGTGTCTGATTATTGGGCATGTAAGTGTGAAACTTTAGGTACTACCTACCAAGTTAAGAAGTTTTTTGTTGAGCTTTTCTTAGTTTGAGAGGCTACAAATTTTTTTTCCTTTCAAAATGATAAAATAGGACTCACCATTTTGCTTTTTGCATTAGCAACAGGTCGCTTATTTGGAAAGATGAGGATCAATTTCTCTCAGGCTAGGAAGTCACAGGGTTGTCACTGAAGCATGTGGGTCATTGAACCACTAAGTTGGCAAATATTGAACTACTTTAAGTACATCTATTTTCTAGTTCAGTAATTTTTTTATTGTATTAAATTAATTAATCTTGACACAGTCTAAATTCCATTGTGCATACTGGAATACATATAAAGGTAACAGCAGCAGCCATATAGGATAACAAAAGGTACAGGCTGACATATTTTCTCTCAGTTTCTATTTAATTTTTACCTTCCATAATAAGACAGGGTTTTTTTTTAAGTTAAAAAGTACTGTGTGACTTGGAAAGTCAAGATGAATCTGGTTATTTTCTTAAAATTTGAAGAGAGGTTATTTCATCTGTCAAGTTGCCCTCCCAACTACAATCCTAGAGATGAGGACATATATGACTACAATTCAGGATCATTTAATAACTCGGAAGATAAATGAGTAACAAAAATTATACTCTCTTATTTACAGTTTGGAGGAATCTTATAATTTAGCAGTTTGCAAAAATACTAACTCGGCATACTTGAAGATTAAAAATGAGGCTTTGATAACAAATATTCTTTATTTGGAAGTGAAATTTTCAAAAGAATAATAAAGGTTTGAAAACAAGAACTATTACTTTAATTTGACTAATTTGGGGGGAGGGTCACTTGTTATTCTTAAACACTACTTTTCCTCCAACAAGTAATAGTCATGGCAACTCAGAAAAATGGCAAAAGGTATAAAATCCAAAGAATTTTTATTCTAGCATGGGTTGTAACTAGCAAAATTATAAAATCAATTTTATGCTCTCTATAAAAAAATAACAAGTGAAGAACAATTTTCCGGTAATTTCTCTCAACAAAATAGAAAACAAAATAATCAATAACAGAAACTTGTGAAAACAAAATCCCAAAGTACATGTAGAGAATAAGAATACAGATACTAAATATGATTCTTTAAAGCTTCCAGAACACATAAGGCAGAAGCAATACAGCCATCAAAGTTGGAGTGGGTAAATCCATCCCCTCCACACACAAGGAAAGGTTTGCGATGAAGAGTCATTTGGCCGTGATAGTTGGCAGCAGCAAGTGTAACCTGAAAAAGTAAAACAAAAATAAAGGCGGGATTGCAACTGACATTCTGTGCTGTGTTGTGCTGTCATGTCAACACCCACCTGGGGAAGGCTTTTCAACCTGGAGAAATCAAGATGTCTCATAAGAAGCAATGGAAAACAAAACCAAGACCCCCTTACTCTGTCCCCTCGCCCAAGTGTTGACAATGACATTCTTACACATTTTTATTTTCAATTATTTGATGAGATAATCAAAAGTGCATTGAACTTCAAAATTAGGTCATGATATGCTCAATTAGTTGAAAGTACAGTGACTTTTTTGTAAGAAGGAAATGATATTCCTGAAATCATTCAGCAAGTATTGAGTCCCTGCTATGTACCTGAAAAGGTGGATTTAAGGGCTGTGTCCTTAAGGAGTTTCCAGTTTAGCATGATTCCCGGCACGTACGTAACAGTGGCATGTAAAGGCTAAGACGGAGTGAAGGAGAGGGTGCTACAGGAACACATGGGAGTGGGCCCAACCCAATACACCTGCACACAGAAAGCTTCAAAGGGGAGGTGACTGGCCATTTCACTTGAGTTCTGGTGGATGTATAAGAGTTTGCCAGTCAAGGAACCAGGGATAGAGCTTTCTAAAAAGAAGCGGCATCATGTATGGATGCCTACAGTCCATGGGCATGAGAGAATAAAGTGTGTTTAGGAAACTGTGGGGCAGGTCACTGTGTGTGTGTGTGTGTGTGTGTGTGTGTGCATGTGTGTATTAGAGGAGAAGGTTGACTGCGAAAAGGGACATGGCCAAGAGGCAAGATAAGAGAGATATATAGGGTTTCAAAATTAAAAAGTATAAAACAAATCAAAAAATCTACTAAAATGTCATGAGTCAAAAAGGGGAGAAACAGCTGAAGTCTGGAATTTATTTTATTTTGTAGAACCAGATTTATAATATTAGAAATTATTAAAGATGTATGTAGAAATTATTTTCTGAAAAAAAAATTCTGAAAATTAAGATGGATGTTGCTAATAAGCATTCACAGCCAGGAGAATAGGTCAGAGGGAACGCAGTTATCTTGGGCACTGAGATGGTTTGGCTTCTGAAGCACCAAAAAACCAAATCACACAAATTTATTATAAAGGCCATCTCACTTGGGATTGCTTCCCTAAACAACTTCAGGGAGCACCATTCACATAGACTGCAATTGGTAGTTCTGGTCTTCCCTGTACAGTGTTTTCATGAAGAGTAATAAGATTTGCTTTTTTAAAAATCACACGAAAAAAGTCAAGAAATGTAATAAATGGATTATGGAGCTGAGATTTTGGTTCTAGATAGGCTGGCTGAGTTAGTATATGCTTTTACAATTTTTTAAACTACAGAAAGTTTGCCTAAGTATCCTTTATTTATACACCATATTTTGCTTTAAAAAAGATGAGGTACAATTATATCTTTGTTGAATCTCTAAAGATATGGACTTTTAATGACTTGTGTCACTCGGATACAAATGTGAAATGTTAAGAGTATCCTCTCACTTTTCTGGAGGTCACTTGATAACAATTTCATCTATCATAGACATTGCAGATAATGTTTTTTAAAAAATATTATGGCATAGTTTTAATTTATTATGTTGAATCGTAACTTAATTTTGTCCCAGCTTTATTGAAGTATAGTTGACAAATAAAAATTGCATATATTTAAGGTATGTATCTTGGTGTTTTGATATACATTGTGAAATAATCACCATAATCAAGCTAATTAACATATCCCATCACTCACGTAGTTACTTTGTGTGTGTGTGCGCGTGTGTGTGTGTGTGTGTGTGTGTGTGACATATTTTATGATCTATCCTCTTACCAGATTTCAAGTATACAGTACAGTATTGTTAACCATAGCCACGTTTTAAACATTAGCTCTACAGGACTGATTCATCCTACGTAACTGAAGCTTTGTACCCTTTGACCAACATTTCCCCTTCCCCCCAGCTCCTAACAATTTCCATTACTTTTTTCCTCTACCAGTTTGACTATTTTAGATTCCACATATAGGTGAGCTCATGCTGTATTTGGTATTTGTCTTTCCATAGCTGATAATCTTGAAATCAGCAGAAAAGATCTTTGAGCGGCTAAAATGGACAGTACATAGTGCAGACACTGAGAACAGATTGAGGCATTCATCAGAGCTTTTAAACTCCTGCTTTATATGGAATTTTAACAAGCTGGATTATTTGATTTGTCAGTAAAACACTAAGGGAGCAAGAACACTGTTAGGTTCCTGTATAAATCAGCAATTTTAGAATGTGACAACTGATAGTCTAAAAGCAAAGGATACTGTATAAACATTCAGAAACCAGACAGGCCTGGGAAGAAGCCTGGCAGTCTGGGGCGATTAAGTGGAGGGGAAAATAACTTTCTGGTTCTTAATAGGCTCCAAGGTTGCCAGCTATTTGTTTTCCTGTAATCATTAATGCTCATCTGATGGCCCCAGTATTCAAGAACCAATTCAAATATGCATAAAGTATTACTTGTTAGCATTACTTGAATGTTCACTGCATACCAAACGCTTTACATGCATACTCCATTTAATTCACAAAGCAACCCTATGAGGTGGTTACTATTATTCTCATTTTATGAGGTGAGAAAGCTGAGGTTCAGAAAAATTGTTACTTGCCCAAGGAGAGAAAACTAGAAGGTGAAGAAACAGGTATTCAAACAGAGCAGGCTGATTCCAGAACTCACCCTTTCAACACTTTCAGAAATAGTTCTATAAAGACATAATTTAAGTAAAACAAAACAAAAACATTAGAAAGTGTGATAGTGTGATTTATAAGAAATATATATTTGGTCATTTAGATGTATATCTGGTGTTCAGCCACAACTCCTGACTCACAGCTCCCAAAACCTTTGGAATTTTCTAAGTGTTGAGAGTGATAGAGGTGTCTTTTGTTACATTAATGAGGTGACTTTTGGAAAGCAGTTAAGGATGGGGGCCTGTTGCCAGTGGAGCCAACAATGTGATTAGAGCGTTGGTACTTTCAGTCCTACTCCCACCTCCAGAGAGAGGAGAAGGGCTGAAGATGGAGTTCAAGGATTTGAACTCCATCCTTGATGGATGGTCAAGGATTTAGTCAATCATACCTATGGAATGGAGCCTCCATAAAAGCCCAAAATGATGGGGTTCGGAGATTTTTGGGGTTGGTGAACACAATGACATTATCTAATGATCTAGCAAGTAACACGTTTCTCTGAGTTCTGTAAGCCACTCCAGCAAATTAATTGAACCCAAGGAAAGGGTCATGGGAACCTCTGATTTATAGCCCATCAATCAGAAGCACAGGTAACAACCTGGATTTTTGACCTGCTTCTGAAGTGGTGGGAGGGGGCAGTCTTGTAGGACTGACCCCTCAACCTGTGGAATATGATGCTATCTCCAGATAGATAGTTAACAATTAAGTTGACTTCTCAGACACCCTGCTGGTATCTGAGAGTTGTTTGTTGGTGTGGGGAAACCCCCCCTTAACATCAATGTTGGAATTGATACCAGGATATATTTAGATAGTTGCATAGTTTTATGCATCTGGAAGATTCATATAAATGATATTGTGTGTATATATATATATATATATATATATATATATACACACACACACACATATATACACACATACATACATACACACATGTGTATCTATATGTGTATAATTTTTAAAACAAAACAAAAATGATAGTCACTCAATTTTACACACCTAGGAAATTCACATAAATGGGATAACTCATTCATATGTATTCATACATATACGTGTGTGTCTATCTGTGTATAATTTATACACACATATATAAATCTACATTTGTGATAAAGTTTTGATACATTCCCATTGATATCCCTGTATGGATAAGCCATGGCACTATCAAACATTATACAAGTATTAAGGAGGAGGCAGTTTAAGAGAAAAAGTTCTGCTCAGGGGTGAGCTGGTAATTCATCAGTGCTATGTAATTTCATTTGATGGGTGGTAAATGCCAGATGCCAGATCACATGGCTGGAACAACTGGGCCACCGATCAGCCAGTCTGAAGTTTGGATGAAATCAATCTCGCTGCCTTGAGGTGGAATCGCTCATTTTGCAATTACCCAATGAAGAAACTATGAAAACATGAAGTGTGTGTTGGCAAGCTCCTTCATCCATGTGAAGTAGAGAGCCCTGCAGTGGAGGAGCACATAATTGTCAAAGCCACAATCTCTCACAATAATGCAGCCTTTGGCTGTGCTTCCAGCCACAGTGAGGAACCACAACTCAATGACTGTGTTTAAGACAGATGTCAGGGCTGAAACAACCCCTTGGATATCCAGGTTGCTTCAGCTCACACGTGTGCCAGGGATGGTCAGAAGGAGCTCTCGCTGCAGACGCTCATGCTGCAGGGTCGCTAATATAATGTTTCTGTAACCTCAGGTGATGACTGGACTGTACATATACATTCAAAGAGAAGAACGTTTTATTTCTAAGCTACTTAAACCCAGGTGAATGCGTTTTGTGACTTCTCTCTACCTGCAGATTAAAATGCAAACTCCTCATCAAGCCTCATCTCTTGTCATTTCCCTCACCTTTTCCACATGTCCTATCTCCATTCAAACTAAGGTTCTTCAAACACATCTTTCTTGGTTGTGCTTCTGTGACTTTGAACAAGCCATTCTGCTTAGTGATGTTGTATTGTTCCCTCTCTTTTCTGCCAAGTAAATTGCTCATCCTTCAAGAACAAGCACAAATATCACCTGCTCTGAGGTTTTCTTGCTCTGCCAGGCAGGGTAAGTGCCTTTTCAGCATGTTATTTATATCTATTATGCGACTTGCTATTTTGTACTGTAATTATGTCCGCGTCTGTCTCCCTTCCTAGATTGCCTGGCCCTAAGAGTAAGGACTGTGACGCACTAATCTTTGGACCCAAGGCTGAGAATGGTGCCTCGCCCCTCCTAAGTGGGGAATAAATGTTTATTGAGTTAAAAAAAAAAAAGAATATTGTCCACACAGTTTATCAAATGAAGGTATTCTCAGGTAACCATCTACACAAAAAGTGTTGTTCAGAGGCTCCCTAGAGCTGGCAGAAACTTATGTGGGAGAGATACTGTATTTATTAGGTTGGTGCAAAAGTAATTGTGGTTTAAAAGGTTAACATAAATGCAAACATCACAATGACTTTTGAACCAACTTAATAGAATGCTCTCCATAATGATGAATGGAGGACTGTCCTCTTGTCTTTTATTGTGAACTGCTTTACGTGAGCATCTTATATGTCATGTATTAAGTTGAACCACATAAACTTGCTGATTCTGTAAGTCAGAAATTATCAATTTTTATATGGCTTAACCTAATAGTTTTTTTTGTATCCTGATTATTAATTGTAAAAAATCATGCAAAAAAAAAAAAGTCCCTTTGGTGTGAGAATGAAATTAAAGAAGAAAAGAAAGAGGAAGGCAGACAAGTAGGCTAATGGGTATTTTCACAAATGACAGTTGATAATTAGCAAAAAACAAACAAAAAACAACGTCAGTGACACACATGACAATGTGCGTTCTTCCTTCCATACCTGTGCTGGCAGCTAATGCTTGCCTTTGGGCTGTAAGACATCAACCCATATAGAATAATCTTCTTGTTTTGGCCTATAAAAGGGTTGTATTTTAGGCTGATCAGTTCTAGTTGGCCATCCAATGCACGATTTGGTTACTTAAGACCAACCTTCTCTGAAATATGGCACTAAGTGATGTTCGAGTGGCTAGACAAGAATTAAGGTCTCATAAATTCTAATTCTGGATGTGAAACTCACTTGATGACAGAACTTGGACAATCTATGAACAATCAGATTCTTGAGGGCGCATCTCTTCATTTGTTTTGGATATAAATTATACCACATTTCAGTGAGTCTAAGGTTCCATCATTTGGAAGAGGTACCAATATTTTACATATGAAAGAGAAAGGGAATAAAATGGTGTCCACATAACACAAAGCTTTATTCTGTACTTACTAAAAATGTTCTTTTAGACTTATCTACATGTAGATCGTTTGCAAGCATAAAAAGGAAATAAAAGCGGAATATATTGGTTAAGCCTTTCCAAAAACTTCCTATTCAGAGTTCAACTTCTCTGAGGCACTCTTTAGCTCAGAGGTATCGATGTCCACGGTCCTCCTGACACCGTCTGTCCTCTGTGCTGCCTAGAGCACTGGTGATGTTCATTTCTTATAAGAGTGCTCCACTGAATTGTCCTTTTTGGGCCTTTCTTGTGAGGCACTGACACCTGTTTGTAAGCTCTGATTGTGCACTTTTCTCTTTGGTAGGAAAGAAAGGTTTTCAGACATCAACTGGGACTCATATTTTTTTCTCCTTATTTAAAATATTTAAAATAATATATTTAAAATAATTTTTATTTTAAATATTTAAAATAATTTGTTAATTTAAATATCAAGGGTTTGCTTTGGTGGTCCCGCTGTTAGATCACTAGAAATAAACAAATTCACATGTGTGAAAATGACATCCTGGTTGTCCTGCTGAATACCAACTTCATGGCATCTTATAGTTGAAATATGGCCAGGAAAATAGGATAAGGGGAGAAGTAAGGGGAATACTGAATAATAAATGCGTAACAAGTCCAAAGATAATAAGTAGGATTCTTCAAGGAGGGTGTTTTCTGGTAACAGCATCTGGGAGTCAGGACTTTTAGTATCTTCAGGGTTGCTGGTTTAAACCTTGCATTTTCTCAGTTCACCCAAATGAGCAGCCTCAGGTGAAACTGACATAGATAGACTGGTCATCAGAGAATTGATTTGTTCATTTACAAAGGTAAATGTACCGATTCCAGAACCAAATCTGCCTGTCTTCTCAGACCATTCATCTTAGTAGGCAAATTTCCTCAACTGTATCATAGATTATAGGGTGACACACGTGCGGCAACTCTCGATAGACATCACTAATCAATTGTGGCATTCTTTCCCACTGAACCCAGAAGTGGCCTCAGCATTCTTTTTACTTCATTGCTTCAGGCAGTCACTACCAGTCAATTGGAGTTGGCACTCGAGAGGAATCCTATATACCAATCTTGGATTAGAAGATTGAAAAGCAAACATGTAATTAGAAATAAGGGAATTAAGTATTCTTTTCTGGGGTGTTTTTTTTTCCTATTTTTTCCATTAAGCCAGGATGGTCTGATGCATTGCCTTTCTCCAAACCAGAGATATGTCAATGCCAAGAATTACAATCACATCAGGAGCCATTTCCTCTAGATGATGCTGGAGGCCCAATTCCAATTCCTCCTAATAACCTTCTAATTACCTCCCTCCAGACCACTGCCCTTCCATGGGTCATTTCGGGGCTTTGACTGCTGTGTGAAAATAAAATACAGGTATTTTGGCTACAACCATAGTTCTACAAAATTACACACTAAAAATATCAGGCTTGTGGGAAAAAGCAAGTGAGGGCAGATGACTCAGAACCTATGGAACTTTGAACCGCTCACTAACAAAACAATAAGCATCATAGTAAAGTGACATCATAGCACAGTTAATATTCTCCCAGACTCGGCATCTTGCTACAGTGATCCACCCTTTGCAGCCTCACTCCTGGAGCTTGTGCTTCCTGTTTGGAGATGCAGTTGCCTCTAAAAGAGACTTTGATCGAAGTTAAAAATGTGATCCACGATGTAGACTTCTTTATGAATCTGTCACTTTAGTAAAAAGGTGATGTATTTGTGGTGTTTTCATCAGCACTTGCACCTTTGCTGAAGAACTTAGCATGGAAAACCCAGTGGTTCTTTAGACCGCTTGAAACAGCCACTATTTGCACTAAGGGAAGGCCCCTCTGGACATTCTCAGTTTTTTTTTTCTTAAGAGCTTCACATTTGCTAAGTCTTTATCTTTGAGAAAACTTACCCTGACGACTTGAAACCATAAACATGTATGAAACCAATATGATTCCTCTGTAATACTGATCTATTCCTCAATTGCATTTGAGATAATTTACATTTTAAAAAAAAGTGTTGTAAAAGACTGTAGGTAATTTTACTGCTTTCTTATATTCCACTACATTCCCGAGGGTCACTTTAATTATCCTTGGGTATGCCTGAGTCTTGAGAGCAGATGGAAATGGTTAAGCCATCACTTGTGCTTCTGATATTCACACTGCACCTTTTTTCTTTTTTCTGTTTTTTCCCCCCATCAATTTCAATGTCTGAGGGTGACTCCTTCCTTAAATTGTAGCCAGATTCCAGGGAAATCTTACTGTCTCCTAGTTGCCCACTAACTTGATTGGGGCAAACTCTAAGTAATAATCTCTTTGCACTGGCATTTCCCCTGCCCATTGTGCGTGTGAGGTACTGACCACACTGGCAGTATGAATAGCTAGGCAGGCTGTGATGGTATGGAGCTGATGCATACATTTCCTCACTTCCTCTCTTCTGTTGCCAGCATAAACCTGAACCCACGCCATGGAACATAAACAGCAGAAATTGAATATTTGGTTAACTTATTCTTTTATAGCCCCTATGCAAAGCTCAAAGGAAGTGGTTCCCAAAAGTCACTCTATGGCAAGAAGAGAAAAAATAAGGAGAATTATATAAGCTTATTTTTTTTTTATAGAGCTAAATGTATTCTATTTATAAATTTGTTTTGAGTTATATCTTTATTGTGTTGGGGGCTTATTCTTTTCATTAAATTCTTAGAGCTGTTTTTGCTTTTTAAATTCTTAACTGCTAAAAAGTTAGCAATATTATATAGATTCCCAAAACATTTAGAGGTAATTTACTGGTCCATGAAATAAAAATGCTTGGAACCACTGCACTGGGGCAAAGCACTTGATGTGGCTCCACAAAGAGTCTGTCAGCCTGAGGAATGTTTCCATAAGGACGGGGTGGGGCAGCAAAGGTTGGCATTGAAAAACCATCAGTAATCTCAGCTGACAATGGACAACCTGAGTGTGCACTTGATGAGTGGATGAGTAATTTTAAAAAATAGAATAAAATCTTGTGTAAAGCTTTTTTCCCAGAAACTTGCACAACCTCTCTTTTATGCAAATATTAATTTAGATAGAACCAGAATCTGGGGTAACAAATTCTTTGTTCATTCACCTGTGGCTAAATATTCAGGTGTTAACCACCAAAGGTGTGATGCAAAATAGGGACTTTAGGGAGAAGACTTGATTAAATATGGAATAAATACCCACTTTCAAATCGCATGCACCTAGAGTGTAAATGTAGTTTGTATTGATTCTCTGTATCCAACTCCGTCTTTACCGTATTCCCAAGGCATTGATCATAAGCATCTGTCACATGCCCGTTTACAAAAACAGGAGAAATGTAAATAAATAAAGGAGAGACCAGAACTTATGCTGATGTCAATGAAAATGTCTGTTTACACATTTATATATGGGGAATGAGTCCAGGCATTTTGAAAAAGATGGGACTTCAGTATTGTGTCAATAGTGAAAAGTACTATCAACCCCTAAGCAAATTTCCATTGTACAGGAAAGAGAGATCTGGGAAATGAAAGTTGAATATAAATTTTTTTTTAAGAGTACAAAATATTTTCTATTGGCCAAATTAAAAATGTAATGTTTCTATTCCTTTTTCTTATTTTTTAAAAGTCCCTCTGGGGGTTGATGAAAATGCAATAAAATGTTGCTGATTCCTCTACACTTAACTCATTGAACTTCAATCTGGTAAGAGATGTTATGTTTAAAAGCCTTTTTGAGCAAGCTATGAGGGCCGTGTATCATTCATTTTTGTATTCCCAGCATCTATTACTCCATTATACATGGTTAATGTTGAATAAATGTTTGCTCAAAGAATGTATGCACGCTGGCCAAAAAAAGCAACTACAAAGCTAATTCAAACTTTTGAAAGTTTTAAATTCTCGGTTTTCAAATAGTCCTTAAACATAGTGGACTTTTTTTACTCTATGAAAAATAATTTTCTTTGGTTTTTCAGTCTCTAAATTTTCCTTTTTTCTTTCTGAATTGCCTTGCTATTAGCCTCCTTCTATTTTATCACACGTGACACCTCACCATTCTAACCCAGTTCTTGAGCAGTTGCACTGTCCAGGAGACAGTCAAGTATTCTGGTGCCCAAGATTCTTGCTCTGACTCTTTTGTCATCACCCCTAGAAAGCTGACTTCTCCTCCTGTAGCTCACCTTTTGTAGACTCCACCCTAAAGCACCAGGAATATCTGAATCAGCCTGAATCTCAAATAGGAAGTAAAGATGGTTTCTTACTCAAATAATTTACCCTCATCTCATAAAATGCCATTGTAAAGAATACCTTGAAAAGTGTGTAAAATATAACTAGACAAGTGTGTATGTGTGAGTGTGTGTATAGTAGAATATAGAGATGTTTGCCTTTATTTCAAAATGTGGAGACTATTGTGACACAGTCAATGCTACTTCCATAGCTTATGGCTAAGCTGCAGTAAACCTGCACAGATAAAAAGTCTAAATAATAATTTAAATATTTTTTTTCTCTGGGAGATGGTAAATACAATCTTAAAAGCTATAGGAGTCAGAGAGAAAAGAAACCAATTTTTCTGCGTGATCTGGACAATCATGATATCCCTATCTTTTTAAAATTCTTTCTTAGAATAGTCAGATTTTTGTGGCACAACCAAAAATCATATACATATGGAGTATATTTGTTATATTGTTAGGAAAAGTGATGATAAGAATTATTTCTGAACTATACATTGCATATTATTGAAGATTAGTTATACTCAGAACTGGGGTAATAATGATAAATTGGGGGTTTTCATTATACCATTTAATCTATTTTTAGGTATATTTCCTTAAAAAATATTGTACCTCTTTTGGCCACTGGTCTTTGAGACTCTCAGTCCTATATTATGTTACAGTACTTAATATTCATAAAAAGCTTTATCAACACATGGTTGCTTTTCTGCAGAGATGATAATTTTTAATTGGTTCTTATGTGTTACATTCATCATCTCATGTTGCCTCTGTTCTACTTGTCTCTCCAGTGTTCTATTATGTTTAATGGTGATTTTATAAACTCGTTTCTTTGTTGTGCTTTAGGGAAAGGTTTGTTTGTACTGTGGATTCCTGGCTACAGAGCTCTGTATCTGGTACTACAAAGAGCTGCTATAAAGCTACTATTGGTTGGAATACCCTAGGTGTGAAGAAAGGGATGTGGTTTGGTCAGTTCTCAGTGGAGCTTTTTGCTTTATTGGTATTTATCTATTCTATTTGAATAAACCACTGGGTAGAGGCAGGCAGAATGTGCCACAAATCAATTATATGATCCATGTAGCAGCTTTAGTGAGCTTGAACTGCAAAAAGACATAGTTTGCTGAAATTGTATATTCAATTGCTGAGGTCTACGTTGAATCCATTTAGATCTAGTCTATCTTTTAAAGTCCTGAAAACACTGGAGCAATCTATTTTGATGAGGATTTGTTCAGAACAAGCACACAATAAAGAATGAGATGCTGTTTTCTCTAGTACTGATGCAGTAATAATGGACAAAACAATAGTCGTATTGTATTTCCCTTTAGTTTTTAATTTAATAGAAAATTGTTCTGTTCTTCAGCAAATTTTAGTATATCCATTGATTAACTCTTCAAATATCTGTTGTGTTCCTAGTGGTTGCTGAGCACTGTATAAGGGTACAAAAACTAGTTCCTAGCCATAAGGTGGTTTAACGACTGGACTCCTTTTGTTTCCATCTAAATGTAAATGTTGCGCCACAATTTCTCAAAGGATCCAACTGCTTGGGATCTTGGGATGCAGAGGGCCAAAAGTGCTTTTGATTGTGAGTCTAGAGATTAACCTAAAGTCATCTTTTCTACTCAACTGAGCCTAATCACATCTCTCTCATTTAAGTTAATAGCTGCTTAATTCCTCCCTAACTCAATCTTTCTTCATCCCCTCTCCCATTTCTTTTTTCTTCTTGACCATCCAGAAGCATGGCCCTTATTTCTTTCTGGTTCTCATTTATATTGAATGGATCCAACAGCTTTTTGTTTGGGCTGTGCAATTATGGCAGAAAGATTGCACCCATTTTGATCCTCGGGTCTAGAAGCAACCTTCTTTCTACTTTCAATACTGTGAAAATAAAAGGTTCAATGGTTTGTGCTCCTCAGAGAGACAATAGTGGAGGATAAAAAAAACAAGTGGTTTTAAAAGTCAGCTTAACTGTGGTATAATTTATACATAGTAAAATTCACCATTTTTTATGTGTACTGCTCCATAAATTTTGACAATGTTACAGAGTTATGTCAACTACCACTATAAACAATGTGAAGAGTATTTCTGTCACATCCCCCCCAAAATTTCCCTTTGCCCCTTTATGATTAGTTTTCTTCTCTCAATCACAGCTCCTGGCAACCACTGATCGGTTCTCTGTTCCTACAGTTTTGCCTATTCCAAAAAGCCATACAGATAGAATAATACAATATGTAGCTTTTGAGTCTGGCTTCTTTCACTTGGATAATGTTTCTGAGATTTATTCATGCTATTGCAAATATTGGTAGTTTTTTCCATTTTATTACTGAGTAGTTTTTATTTATGGATGTACAACAGTTCGTTCATTACCAGGTGATGCATATTTAAGTTATTTCCAGTTTTTGGCCATTATTAATAAAGCTACTATGAACATTTGAGATATATGGATGTATGTCTTTATTTTTCTTGAGTAAATCCCTAAGGGTGGGGTTGCTGGGTCATTTAACTTTGTAAGAAAAGATGAGGCTGTTTTCCAAAGGGGCTGCACCATTTTGCATTGCCACAATGATAAGTAAGAATTTCAGTTGCTACACTGCCTTGCCAGCATTTGGTCTTCAGGGTTTTTTATTTGAGCCGTTCTAGTAGGTATGTTATAGTATTTCACTGTAGTTTTAATTTACATTTCCCTAATGACCAATGAAATACAGCATTTTTATTGCCATCCACATTTCTTCTATTTTCTGTGCTGTAAAATACACATAATGTAAAATTTTCCATTAGTAATAGCCACTGGCAGACGCTTATCTGTTTTCTGTCTCCATGAATTTGCATATTCTGGATATTTCATATAAATGGAATCATTCAAGATGTGGCCTTTGTGTCTGGTTTCTTTCACTTAGCATAATCCTTTCAAGGTTCATCCATGTTGTAGCATATATCAGTATTTCATTACTTTCTTTTTGTCCTTCAAGTATTTAATATGTGCATTTCTATATAATTTCCCATGGCTCTTCTTATTAGAAATATGTTGAACACGTATTTCCCACATAATGTCTGAGTTTTAAAAACAGGTATAATTCATTGATTTTTATGGCTGAATGATATTATGTCTTATGTTTATACCAGATTTTGTTTATCCATTCATGAGTTAGTTGTTTTCACTTTTGGCTATTGTGTATAGTGCTGCCATGAACACATTTTTCTTGAACACATGTTTTCAGTGCTTTTGGTTTTTACCTAGGAGTGAAATAGCTTGGTCATCTTGTAATTCCATGTATAACTTACTGAGGAACTGCCAAATTGTTTACCACAGTGTTTGAACCACTTTATATTCCCAACAGCAAGGCACAGAATTCCAATTTCTCTCACCAGCACTTGTTCTTTTGCTTTTTCCTTTTTAAAAAATTATAGCCATTTTAGTGGGTGTGAAATGGTGTTGCATTGTGTTAATTTCTATTTCCCTAATGCTTAATGACATTGGGCATCTTTTCATGTGTTTGTTGACCATTTGTATCTCTTCTTTGGAGAAATATCTATTCAAGTCCTTTTGCCCATTTTAAAAATTGGATGGTGTAATTTTTTCTGTCGAGTTGTAAGGTTTTTTAAAAATATATTCTCAATAGTTGAACCTTTTCAGCGAAGTGATTTACAAATATTTTCTCCCATTCTATGGGTTGTCTTATTACTTTCTTGATAATACTTTGATGCACAAAATTTTGAATTTCGATAAAGTCCAAAATTCTTATTTTTTTATCTTGTTGCTTATGCTTTTGGTGTTATATCTAAGAAGCTATTGACAAATACAACAAGACTGTGAAAATTTACCCCTATATTTTTGGATTAATACCCAGAAGTGGGTATTTATCCGAATAATGGGTCCTTCATTGTCTCTTGTTATAGCCTTTGTTTTAAAGTATATTTTGTATGGCATAAATATTTCTACACCAGCTTTTTTGTTTGTTTGTTTGTTTCCATTGTCATGACATATCTTTTCCCATCCCTTTACTTTCAGTCTCTGTGTTTTTTTCTATCTGATGTGATTGTCTTCCAGGCAGCATATGTAAGGGTCTTCTTTTCTTATCCCTTTAGCCACATTATCTTTTGATTGGAGCATTTAATCTATTTCCATTGAAACTAATTATTGATAGATATGTAGTTATTGCCATTTTATTATTCATATTTTTTATCTTTTTTTTTCCTTTTTGTCTTAAAGAAGTCCCTCTAAGATTTCTTATAATACTGATTTGGTGGTGATGAACTCCTTTAGCTTTTTATTGTCTGGGAAGCTCTTTATCTGTCCTTCAATTCTAAATGACAGCCTTACTGGGGAGAGCAATGTTGGTTGTATGTTGTTGCTTTTCATCACTTAGAATATTTCCTGCCACTCCCTTTTTGTCAGCAAAGTGTCTGTTGAGAAATGAGTTGCCAGTCTTATGGGAGCTTCCTTGTAGGTAACTAACTGCTTTTCTCTTGCTGCTCTTAATATTCTCTCTTTATCTTAAACCACTGGCATTTTAATTGTGATGTGTTTTGGTGTGGGCCTCTTTGGGTTATTCTTTTTTGGGACTCTCTGTGCTTCTTGGGCTTGTATGTCTATTTCCTTTGCCAGGTTAGGGAGGTTTTCCATCATTATCTCTTCATATAGGTTTTTAATTCTTTGCTCTTTCTCTTCTCCTTCTGGTACCCCTGTATTGCAAATGTTGTTATGCTTGATATTGTCCCAGAGGTCCCCTTAAACTATCCTCATTTTTTAAGGGTTTTTTTTTTTTTTCCTGTTTGATTGGATGTTTTCTGCTACCTTATCTTCTAAATCACTGATTCAATCCTCTGCTTCATCTAATCTACTGTTGATTCCCTGTAATGTATTCTTCATTATAGTTACTATATTCTTTATTTCTGACTGGTTCTTTTTTATGTTTTCTATCTCTATTTTATATTTTCTATCTCTTTGTTGAAATTTTCCCTGAGATCATTGAGCATCCTTATAAGCAGTGTTTTGAACTCTGTGTCTGATAGATTGCTTGTCTTCATTTTGTTTAGTTCTTTTTCTGGAGCTTTGTTCTATTCTTTTATTTGGGACATATTTCTTTGTCTCCCCATTTTGGATGCTATCCTGTGCTTGTTTCTGTGTATTAAGTAGGGCTGCTATGTCTCCAGGTCTTTGTATAATGGCTTTATGTAGGTGGTGTGCTGTGGGGCCCAGTGGCGCAGTCCCCCTGATTACCTGTGCTGGGTGCTCCAGATGTGTCCCTTGTGTGGGTTGTGTGTGCCCTCCTGTTGCAGTGAGCCTTGGTTGCTATTTGTATGTCAATGGGAGGGACTGAGCTTGGGCTGATTGGTTGTGAGGACTGGCCATAACTACAGCGGTGGAGCTGTGGTGCAGGGGCTGACCCTGCAGAGCAGGGTTCACTTTAGTAGGTCTCTGCTGACTGCCTAGTCTTCCCTTTGGGTGTGTTGTTTTTGGAGGTGACCAGGTAATGTTCTGGCTCTGTCCAAAGCTGGCCATTGGGCCTGCCAGTCCCAGGGCTTCCTGGGAGGGGCCCTGCCGCAGGCCAAGTTCAGCCACAGCCTATGTCCTGCTCAGGGCCACCTGGTACGAGCCACAAAGCAATCCATAGATGGCTGCCACCTGTGCTGGGCTTGGAGGTGCCTTGAGAGGCTAAAACACAAACTGAGGCCAGCTACCACTAGTGCCAGGCTTAGGGCTGCTCAGCCAGAGGTAGGGGAAACACCAAAGGCAGATGCTGCTTGTTTGGCTTTTGTGAACCTTTGAGAGATTTTACGAAAGTCCTTAGCATAACCTAAAATGAGCCTTTTGGGTGGAAAAGACACTGAAGTGGTTTGGGGATGTCCGAAAGTTGGGTGCAGCAGGGTCTTAGGGAATCACCAGGGCAGGACAGATGAACAGTGTTAGCCTTGTTGATGGAGACTCAAATATGGCAGCACTTGTGTCTGCATGCCAGGAGTGGGGAAGGCTCAACAACAAAACCATGGATTGTGCCAGCACCTCTGTCTGAAAGAAAGCTGCCCCTCTGGCCTTCTACGTGGAGCCAGATAATTCAGTTCCAACCCATATGTCCCGACGTCTTTTGAGCTGTTGCCCCAGTGCTAGAATTCGTAGTGAGTGAGTCCATCAGCTAATGAGTCTGTGTGCAAGCCCTTGAAGAGGATAGCCTGGGACTCCAGTTGCCCTCTCACTCAGCTACAATCTCCACTGGTTTTCACAACCAGAAGTTATAGGGATTTCTCTCCCCAGGAGTGGAACTCTGGGCTAGGGAGCCTGGTGTGGGGCTGGGATTTCTTGCTCCTCCAGGAGGACCTCTGCAGCCGAGATATCCCTCCCAGTTTTTAATGGTCACACACGGGTGTAGGACCAGCCTGTTCTGCATCTCTGCCTCTCCTACCAGTCTTGAGGTGGCTTCTTCTGTATTTCCTTAGAGGTAGTACTTTAGTTCATCTAGACTTCAGGCAATTCTCTATGATGATTGTTCTGTAGTTAGCTGTAATTTTGATGTGGTCATGAGAGGAGGTAAAGACAGCTTTTACCTACTCTGCCATCTTCACCAGAAATCATCTATTTCTGGACTTTTGATTCTGTTCCATTGATCTATATGTCTCTCCTTATTTCATTGACTCATGGGATGTCTTTATTTATTTAACTCTTTAATTTCAACAATGTTTTGAATAATAGTTTGTTCATTTACCAGGTGACGAATATTCAGATTATTTCCAGTTTTCATTGTAGAATTGTTACAACTCCATGGTTAAATTCACACCTGTTTTTGTAAAGTGCTATTTCCGTTTTGCCCATGTAAATATAATTGGGCCATTTGGTTTCTTATTACTGATTTGTGAGAGTTTTTTTTATATTCTGGATACCAGTCTTTTATTAGATATATGTTTTTGCAAACGTTTTCTCCAAGTCTGTGGCTTGTTTTTTCATTTTCTTTACAGTGTCTTTCAGACATTGTTTTTAATTTTTATCATGGTCAATTTATCAATTTATTATTTTATAGCTTTTACTTTTTGTGTCCTATCTAAGAAATGTTTGCCAAACCCAATATCATATCAATTTTCTTCTGTGTTTTCATCTAGAGGTTTTATAGTTTAAGGTTTTATATTTAGGCCTATGATCCATGTTTAGTTAATTTCTATATACTGTGCAAAATATGGACTTTAGAACCTAAAGTAACATGTTCCAATTTCTATATTTTGCTTCTTACTAGTTGCATCACATTAGGCAAAACATTCAACATGAGCCTCAGTTTCCTTATTTAAAGCAAAGATAATAACATTTACTTCTTTATCTGTGAGAATTGTTGTGAGGATGAAATTAAAATAAGTACAAAAGTACTTCTAAAATCAAAGTATAATGTAACTATTATTATTATTTATAGCTGACAGCAGCAAAAGAATGATAGTATAAGAATGTGTCATAATTGGGGGAAAGCCAGAACTCAAACAATTAGCTTCAGTAGAGTGAGGTGTTTAAAAGCACTAGCTTTTAAATAGGTCTGTGTTTGAATTCCAGTTTTGCCACTTCCTAGCAGAAGAACCTCACACAAAGTACTGAGCTCTCTAATTCCCAGCTTTCTCACCTATGCAATGGGGAAGGATATATAAAATATAATGTGGTTGGAGGATGAAGCGAGTTACAAGGAAAGTCTAGTAAACTACACAGATTAGGGGATTAATAAATGGCATTTTTGAGAGAGGGAATGGATATACTCTCTAAAAAAACTGATGTGGACTGTCATGGTTTATTGAAGTGCTATAACAGATGATAGCAAAGACCAAAGTGAAAAAGAATGAGTGTCCCTTGCATTATCCTGCCTCTGGGAAAGTACATGTATTGTTGGAACATCATTCTAACGTCATTTCCTTTGCCAGCCTGTAGGATTTAGCTCAAGTGACATCTTCTCTTAGGAAGCTATGTATTACCACTTTCTTCTCAAATCTGCTCTGTGTTCACATAGTACCTAGTGCATAACTTTCTCATAGCAGACTGCACCGTATCATGATTATCTGTTTATTGGTTGGCCTTGCTGATTATATGGGAAGCTCCCTGAAAGAAGGGAGCTGTCTTTGAGTCTTTAGAATCCAGTATAATGTCTGACACAGAATGGGAGCTCAATAAATGTATGTTTAATGAAAAGACGAGTATATACTATTAATTTCTAATGTGGGTATAAATAGTGTTCGTCAACTGAACATTTTTGTATCGCATAATACTGATCTCTACTCTAAACAGACCAAGTATACTTATTCTTTATGTATTAGTGTTAGAATAGGGCCTAATTCTCTTAGAGTGTCCATGCCCATATAATAACATCCATCATCCAGCTTTAACTAGTTATATTGGATGCAGATGAATATATGTAACATTTGTCCAGGAAAAATGACACAGACTCCTTTTTAAAGTTTTCTATAAAGTAATGCTGTTCAAAATAATTGGTTCTTCTGAACAAGTGTCATACTGACTGCATGGCAGGGTAAGTCCCATGGGTACTTGAGAAAGTTATTTAATTAAACTTACAAGTGTTAAAATATTTAATAGCTCACATAATATGGAATTTTGTGAAAGGGGGAAATATCTACCCATAACACTTCAATTAAACTGTGACTGTATATTCTTAATTCAATGATTGGAATTTCTCAGCTGATGATCTCACATATTCGTAGCTACCTCATAATAAGCTGAAGCAACTGGTTAATTATGTGCCAGTGACAAAGAGGTGAGAGATTACTCAATGGATTACTCAGGACTGACACCTGTTAGATTTCCTGCTAGTGATGGATTGGGTCACACCACGTAGTCCACCGATCCCAAAAGGCCCGTTTTGGCTCTCCATAGGTTAATGGAAACTTATGGCACATAGGCAAGAGTGCTCATGGCCATAATTTCATGCCAGGAAATGTTGACTCATGGCATAAATGTGTTAAATGACCAAACACTGGAAAATGTGTGAGTTAGTTTAGGAATGAATGGCAAGAAGCTGGAAAAATCTATAAGCTTAAAAAAACTCAACTGAGAAGAGTTGTTTGTGTCCGCAGGGATCCACCACTTTTATCTCACTTTGTTCTGACATTATTCAACAGTCCCTATGGTATGACTAAGTGTCATTACTTCTGGCATTGAATCAGTCCTCCTGAAACTTTCCTGTCCAGAGCTATCTGCATATGAGAAACAGAGAGAAGAGAAAAGAGAGAAACTCAGAAAACAGAAGAGAGTTAAAAAAAAAAAAAGTGAGACAGCATGTGGCCATCAAGAGAAGTAATTAATAAAAGAGAGCAAGGGACACAGAGCTAAGCTACTAAGAAATGACCACGGAAGCACCTTTTTTTCTCCACCCCTTTCTCCCTCCTCTTTGTACCACTATTTAGTAATATTTATTGAGAACTTGCTTTGTACTAGTGTCTGTAGTCAATGCTTTCTGCTGTGTTCTCTCGTTTCATTTTAATCACTAACCCTATGAGGTAGTTCAGTTGTTACCATTTACAGATGGGGACCCTGAGGCTTTGAGCTGCCCTCTACTTGCTCAAAGGCACAGGGATAGCCAAGGTTTGAACCAATGTCTGTCTGACTCTAAAGTCCAAGATCATAATCACAGCACATTATCAAAAGTCCAGGAATTATAATCACAAATATGGGGAAAAAGTCATAGGATTGGTGGCAGAATGACTAAAAAAGCATGATTTCATTGTGGAAATCAACTAGTAAACAACATACCTAATGTTGTTTAACTCATAAACACCAGTGAATATTGTCTTTCAAAGTACTTATCCTAGAAGGCCATATGTTTAAATCCATAATGATGCCAATGTCTTTTAGGGTTACCAGCTTTAAACTGCTTTTAGATTCAGCCTACTAGCCACATTAAAAGAGATAAATACAGACCGCTATATTTCTTTAGTTATATCTATAAAAATATTTGAGAAAATTGTCAAGATTAACAATTTTATTAATTCTATTGATAAGATTTAAGTCCAAACGACTTTGTTTCTAAAACATCAAATTCAAATTTCAAATTTCATGATCCAAATGATGATATGCTGAAGAACGCTCGTCAGGCTCTGAAAGAGATGCCCCTGCTTGTTAAAATAAGGGTGTAGCTTATCAAGGGACTGACTACTTTGAAAGAGACAGTCTTGGATTTATAATTTATATTCCTACGATCAATAAGTCACTGCTTTCTAGTTCCTACCTACTTAAAAGAAGAAAATGAGGAAAATACAATAGAAAATGCATAAGAGAACAAAAAAAAGAAAATATCCATCACCACCTGGCCTTCCAGTGTTGAAATTAGATTTAAGTACACACCAAAAATTACTCTGATGAGAGAATAATGTAAGTATATGGGTGGTCTCGGGCTCTTCTCTGTATACTCCTCCGTCTCCCACCAAACAAAAACCTCTAAAGGAAAATTCTGGCCTTGCACTCTTGCACATTTCCTCTTTTCTCTTTTATTCCTTCTAATTTCTAGCAGTACTATGCCAACTGCAGTAATCAGTTGGGGAAGACAGGAGGAAGGTAAAATGGGGAAGCTGCATTGAAAAGGGCACAGATTTTCCTCTTATCTAACAAGGAAGAATGAAAGGAGAGAGTCAAAAGTGAAGAATGTGAATGGGAAGCTGAGGAGAGGAAAGGCATAAAAAGAGATAAGCCCACCGAGCTGATTGTCTGAGAAAAAAGTGTGTGGGGAATTAAGTGTTAAGGGTGCAAAGAGATTTGAGGGAGCTTCCAGAGTGGGATATATAAAAAAATGAAGACAGAGACTTCAAAAAGTACTGTTGAGGATGATGAATTTTGAATATTCATTAATGTTCTAAAAGATATTAGTAAAGATTTGAATTACTTTATATTCCTTTTGGTAGGTGAATTGTGTTTCTTTGCAACACAAGATGGGGCCATGAGGGGCTCTTGATTTATTGAGGTGATATTAGTATGAAATTTATAGTAGGTGTTCTCAATGGGAAGACTTTAGGTTGCTTCTAAATCCTCATAATTGTATGCCATTTTGTATTTATGTGTACTTAAGTATTTTGAAATAATGAGAACCTTCATGATCATTGCTTTTATCAGATTCATAAAGAGCTCATGATCCTTCTTAAAAAATATGAAAGAACTACCATTGAGGAAAGAGAAGGTACAGTCTCAGGGTAAAAGACTAAATGAAGACATGTAACTATAAAAAATAACTGTTTCCTGATTCTACCTCAAAAGCTTAACAAGCTAGTCCAAATCCATTTAGTTTACCAAAGATTCCATTGTATTCAGTCACCACCTCCCTCTCCCTGTTCCTGTCCCCCCGAAATTCCTCTCTTGATCTCTTTGGTATTTAAAAACACATTTGATAAATTTTGAAAAATAAAGTAACCCATCAGTTATGTTAAATGAAGTGAAGTAAAGGGCCCTTGATGGGGGAAATTAAAGTTAAAGTACTAAGCAACTCAGACATTGACTATAGCTTGAAAAAGGCATCCTGATATCCTGAAACAAAGGGAAGCACAGCCAATAGTAATGGTTTAGAGCATTAAGGTAATCCAACTGATTAAATGTCCCGTCAAGGTACATGGAAAGGCATTTTCAGTTATTATTCTTCTGCCGAAAGGATCACTATATCATACTTGTTACAGAAACCGTAATTCAATGTATCACAGCCTAGGCATCAAGCTATATTAACTGGATAAACATTTAAATTACGGAGGGCAAATAGCTGCCAAAGGGCGGAGCCAAGAACCATGGCAAATCTGCCATTTCTTTGTTATGTTTGTTTGAGCCACCTACTCAGGTGTTTTATTTGAACCCCAAATGGGAGGCACCGAGCTGCTCCCAAGTCGTCCAACACACCTTCTTTCTTCATCTGCCTCTTTCCTCCTGTAAGAGCAGCACCCCCAAGAATGCACTGTTATCTTACTCAAGATAGAAAATTCAATTTAGTATTTTAGGAGAAGGCCTTCGGCAAATATTATCTTCTAGGGTTCTATGAGCAGAGTACTAGCCATGTTGAAGGTATTGTTTATATGGTTATTGAATAAATGAGTAACCAAATGAATAAATGAAAAAACATCTATCTTTCACCCCCCCCCCCACTGCTGCCAATGAGGCATCACAGGGCGGGGAAGAGCAACATCAGGGAAACAAGAAACTGACCACACACAAAATAATCCCTCAGCTCTTTCAGATAGCAGTCACTTCCCTAGAGTGACTGAAGCTTTTAAGAGCTGATACTCTGCAGTTTTTATGAGGGAGGTGGGAGATACTGTCTCATAGAATGATAGGGAGATTATCCTGGATTATCTAGGTGAGGCCAATGTAATCACAAGGGTCCTTAAAGAAAAAGTGAGGCAGGGGAAAAGCTCACAGTGATGCAGTATGAAAAAGACTTGACCAGCTGTTGCTGGCTCAGAGGATAACGGAAGGTGTCTCAAGCCAAGAATGGGGGCAGTTTCTAGACTACATCAAAGGCAAGAAAACGGATTCTCTCTTAGAGCCTACAGAAAGAAACACAGCCCTGCCAGCACTTTGACTTTAGCCCAGTGAGACCTGTCGTGAACTTCTGACCTCCAGAACTATAGGATAATAAATTTATGTTGTTGTAAGCTACCAAACTTGTGGTAATAGGAAACAGAGGGGTGGTGAAAAGGAGTGCAGGACTTAAGAGTCAGGCAGGCTGGTTTTGTCACTACTAGACATGGGACCTTTGGAAATTTTATTTCATGTCTTTGAGGCTTTGTTTTTCATGTTGCTGTAGTGGGTTAAAACCAGCCACCTCTAAGGCTACTTTTAATATGAAGTGAGATCACATCTTTGAATTGGCAGCTCCAGGCTGCCACACTGGGTGCCCATTGTTGCTATGACCCTTTCTCCTCTTCTTCCGATCCTCCAGTCACTGGGTGCCAACATGCAGTATAGGGATCCCCAACAAAGAGAAATAAAATGAATGGAGATAAAAAGTCAAGTCTGGGAGGTCTATGTTGGGGAATCACCACTCACTGCCTGGGGCAGGGGACATCAGTACAGTGGGCTATGTAGGATTTCATAAAATGAGGATTAAAGGGGCTCTATCACTTTTTTTGTCAGAGAGAGAAAAGAAAAGAAACAGGGTAGAGTGTGAACAATAGGAGAAGATTTGGGTGGAGCAGGAGAGGGGGCTGAAACAAGGGAACATAGAATGGGAAGAAGTCTGGGTAGGATTTCCCCTGCAAAGGGACTATAGCTCTAATTAGATATAAGGGCAATGTCAAAATCAGTTGTTTGTTCCTCTTTTTTTTTTTTTTTGTCAGAGTTTCTACACCATCCTTCCCTTCAGTTTAAGTACTATATTAGAACCTATTCATACACAAACATTTATGAATTCATCAAAGATAGATCATGTGTCCGGTGATGGCGAGGGAATAAGGGTGCATTCTTTTATGTCAGATTTCAAAGGTTAAGCTGGACCTTTTAAAAATATTGGAGAAATGTTATTTTGGGACTAATAATTGAAAACTAGTACAATGCTATTAACTCTCTGAAATTGTCATTAATTATCTCTTTTTCTAAGGTAATATGGGAGATCTATCTATCACCTATCTGTCATCTATCTGTCTCACAAAGTACATGATATCTCTGCCATTAACAGCAATGCTGTGTTCTATAGAATGATACTCAAAGTACAAGGAGAAGTATGCGAATAGTGGAAAATACAAAATTCTAAGGTTAAATGACAACTTATTCCCATCTAGGCTTTGCAACCAATGTAGATTTCATAACTATAGAGCTATAAATGTACTGGAATAATTTCAAGAGAGAAACAACTGAATTGTAATAAAAATCATTGCTAGGGTTTAGATGTACTTTGTGTTCAAAAATGTTTTATTACATTTTGTGATATTGCACAACTTTGAATAGGTCATTTTGTAGTAAGTTCAAATCTATTTCTACAACACATTAAATTTTAAGAAACAAGTAGATTTTAAACCATCTTTTTGCTTTATTAATAAGTTATTTTAAGAAAGTCACAAGGAAAACTCAAAAACCATTGTTTTTTTAAAGGAATATTTATAAATTGCAAAGTGACTTGCTGTGCAATATTATCTAGCTTAAAATTATATCAAGAAGATGATTTTCCTATCTTCTTTTGCAGGTCAACCTAAAATTGAGTTAATTATCACTTAAAGACACTAGCTATTAAGGTTTTTCAATACTTTTAAAAGGAAAAAGTAAAGTCTTCTAAAATGACCATGACATGTTTAAGTAAATGTTTTCCCAAAAGTTTCACTGTGTCATTTAACTTGAGAAGATAAGAGTAAACACATAGAGCAGTTTTAGGAAGAAGTAATTTACAATTTCCCATTTCCTCTGATTTTGGAAAGCCCTTTAAAATCTACAAAATCTGCTGTGATTTCTCACAACGCCACTTTTTCTAAACGTTTCACAACTCAGATAACCAACAAGTGTTGATAAATCAGTTCATCAATGGGCTCAGAAATCTTAGGAAAAAAGAGACAACTCTTCTTTTTCCTTCTGCCATTTGCTTCATTGTCCACAAAAGACTTCACAACAGAGTTTACAGATCAAAAAATTGTTTCTATATAAATGATGAACGTCTAAGTATTACCTTGTTTTGTACACCTGAAACTAATAAATAAATTAATTAATAAAAAAAAATAAAATAAAAAAAAAATAAATAAAAAGTAAAAACGTAAAAAAAAAAAAAAAATTGTTTCTAGGAGTACTGACAAACTTCTACTGGAATATGCAGAGACTTTCAGACAAGTCAACATTTACTTAAAGAGCTTTAAATTTGAACTAGTAGAGCAATCAGCAGGTTTACCTAACCCTGAGAAACAGCTCAACTAGCTGATCTATGCAGGTATTCATCTTTCTTCCCCAAAGAGCTCTGCTGGCAGCAGTCAAAACCAAAGTGGGAACTTAATAAAAATGAAAACTGTGGTAGCAAAATACTCTTACAAGTTTAGTTTGACATATTGCAAAAATTTGGGAGGTTATAGTGGTTTCTATATAGCCACAGTACCGATTTAGAGAAACCCCTGAGAAATAGCTGAATTTTGATATATAATCTGCCTGCTTGTATAGGCAACCCCAGATTTTCAGGGTGTATAAGTTTTGAGATGGTAGAATTTAAACATCACATTGGAGAAAATGGTATGCCTTTCTTATTGAGAAATAACGGGGTAATAAAACCTGTAGAAGTTTACACTTCCACATTAGGCAAAGGATGAGAAAGAAATAAAAAATCCGTTCTGCTTACCTATTCAGAAAATGTGCTCATACTACTGGATTCTCTGATTACCTGTGAATATCTCCATTTCTGACATTTGGTAGCAACTGGCTGAGGCAAACCCGGCAAAATGGTTTCCAGCTGCTGGAATATTAACTCCTGCACATCCTCAAGGCTGTGTTCCAAGTGTGTCACTCCAAAGGGGACAGTGGTGTGAATCACAAGAGAAGGCCCGATTTCTGATGACGCTAGTGTAAAAGAAACATAAACATGTCTTATGGTGGGTAGCATTTCAACCCAGGTTTAAGAATTGATCACAACAACCAGACAATAACTGTAGGGAAAACAGATTCAAATCTTTGAAGCATAAAACGAGGCTATTTCTGAAATTCAAAATCAAGTTTCTCTGAAGAGGAGAAAAAAATCGTGATGCATTTTAGAGAACAAGTTTTCAGGCCGTGCTAAAGAAACAGAAGGAAGGGTAAAAAGAGCACCTAGTAGGTACGGCCTTGGATATAATTAAATTTATTGGTACATTCGTCTTCTCTCTTCCACTAAATTATAAACTCTTCAGGGCAGAAGCCAATTCTTACACATAGCCTATATTTTCCTTAAATTCTAAGGACAAAGTAGATATCCAAGAAATAATTATTAATTTTTGGTTAAATGGATTACAAAATATTTTGTTGAAATTATTAAATGCCAGAATAAAATATCTTTGCCACTTTTGAAAAACTAAATCAAGCTTCTCTCTAAAAACAGGCTTGACCTCATAACATTCACCTTTATCTTTTAAACAGCATGAAAAATAAAAGTCTGCCTCATTTATAACATGGAGCTAGTTTCCTTTTTTGTTTGCCATTACATTTCACAATTACAAATAATGAGTGTCTGCTTCGTATCTTTCACTCTTTAGTGAAATATAGGAATGTTGAATAAAGTTTGAAGTTGAAAGCAACATTACTGAAGCACTAGAAAATACAGTCTTGGAAGGAACGTTAACAAGGCTTTGCCTGTTATTATTATTTGTTTAAATCATGCAGAGGAGAAAGTTGAGGGGAAATAATAATAGATCTGAAATGTATGAAATAATAATGTGAAAGTTGGTGTTCCCCGCTGCAGAGAGAAGAGAATACTAAAGCATGTAAGGTAATGACAGGGATTGGCAAGTCTGATTCTGAAAATGGTTAATTAGGGATTCTAAAGACAATGATCTATTTGAGGTAGGTTTGTTCAATTTTACATAGAAAAAAAAGGTTGAACCACATAAGCCACTTAATGTGCCCATTTAACCTCTTTACATTTCAAGGAGTGTTTTTTGTTGTTGTTTCTTTTGGTTTTCTGTTGTTTTATATCAAATCAGAATGTTAATACCAACCACATAGGTCCGTGGTGGGGATTAAATAACATCCTGCACTTGAAATGCTCAGCACAAAGTAGGTGCTTCATAAATGTAAGCTATGGAAATAGAAGCAATAAATCAGATACTTGTATATACAAAGGAAAAGTTCCTGTGGAATTGCACAAATGATAGGTGTTATTTTTTTGTAAAATACTTCATTTTTCCTTTGCTCTTTGCTCTCTCAGTTAAAAATTGAACAGGGAAGATCATCCCAAAATGCTATAAGCATTTTAAAATGAAGTCAGTGCTTCCAAACATGTTTATATATATGAGGTGGAAGGTTTGACTTCGAGATATGTGCAGTAAATGCAAAGGTAAGGAGATTGCCCACTGTTTTCTCCTCACTGTAGCTGGAACAACTTGGAAGAGGAAATAAAGGGACCATCTCTTTGAACATTCAATGTTTAACCCATCAGTGTAGATGTCACAGGAACCACACAGAGGGTGCAAAATCTCAAATTCTTTCCCTGAATCCCAGCACAGTGAGAAACCTATTGCACATTGCTGCAGGGAGTTAGTTATGTTATCAGTTAATAAACTGAGGAGGCTTGTTCACAGCGAGGGAATGTCAATGCCACCCCTCTTCCATGGGGTACTAAGTCTTCCCAGAAACAGAGAAAGCTACCGGGATAGCGTTCTGTGGCAGGAGAGCTGGGGTTCTGAGTCCACTTATCTATGGCAGGCTTCAAAGGAAAATGAATGCTAGCTGCGTGCTGAGAATTGGGAGGTTGCACTGACCCAGCCATTTGTTTTAGGGGGAACTTGTAAAATTACTAAGGGCAGTGATGGTGCGTTGCCAGGTTTCTCTCATTTACATTAGCCATCCACTCCAAGGAGAGCAATAAAAAAGGAAATTTAAGATCCAAAATGAAACAGTTCTTGCATAACAATGAGAGAACAACCTGGCTACTTGTTTTTATTGGAATCAAACAAAATTTTTTGAGAATTTAGATAAAAATTTGAATAGCTGCAACCTAAAACAATACGTTTTAAGGGAAAGCTCCACCCCCCCCCCCAAATTAAAGAGTATTTTTAGAAGCTAAAGTTCAAAAACACAACCAGCCAATGAAGAGTTTAAACGTGACCAAGGTTTGGAAATAGAGCATTATAAAAAGCCACAAATATGTTAATAGGATTCAGAACGTAAATTTAGTGTAATCATTATTCCTTGGTCACTGAGAAGGTAATGATATCTTTTTTCTTCTTTTTTTACTCAGTTTAACAAGCTTAGCACTTTGCTTTTGGCATTTTAAATGTAAAGTTCATAGTAAGTTGACGACTATTTCTGTATGTAGGGAGATCAGTGGCTTTAGTCCGTAGATAAGTATTTTAACCCTTGAATCCTTAATAGGCTGGTGGTCTTAGACAACCATTGCTCAGGCTGCTTTCTTTCATGAATTAAAAGGGATGACCTTATAAGGCTGTCATGAGGATTAAATGGGTTAGAACACATCACATAAAAGCCTTTCTTCCAATATAAAGTGGTACACAAACCTAAGGCATTCATAGATAATATTCCTTTTTTGACTTCTATGCTGTAGTAAGAGCAACTTAACAGTTGACTCTTCTCAAAAATTGATTAGTATATCAACACCCCAGGGACAGTGGCAGGCTCTTCCTGGGTATAGGAACAGAAGTTTTTTGTGTTTTTTTTTTTTATTGTGGTACATATACATAACACAAAATTGATAATTTTAACCTATTTTAAGTGTACAGTTCTCTGTCCTTAAGTACATTCACGTTGTCCTGCAACCATCACCACCATCCAGAACTTTATCTTCCCAAACTGAAACTCTGTACCCATTAAACACTCCTCATCTCCCCCTTCCCCCCGCCCCTGTCAACCACCATTCTATTTCTGTCTCTATGAATCTGACTATTCTAGATACCTCATATAAGTGGAATTATACAATATTTGTTCTTTTATGACTGGCTTATTTCACTTAGCACGACGTCTTCAAGGTTCATCCACGTTGTAGCATGTGTCTATTTCCTTCCTTTTAAAGGCCGCTGAATATTGTATGTATATACCACATCTTGTTTATACATTCATGTGTGGAAGCAACTTAGGTTCTAGAGCAACTAAAAGGTTGCTTCCACCTTTTGGCAATGTGAATAATGCTACGATGAAGATGCATGTACAAATATCTACTCGAGTCCCTGTTTTCACTTCTTTTGGGGATATACATGGAGTGGAATTGATGGAGCAAACGGTAATTCTATGTTTAAGTTTTTGAGGAATCACCATATCATTTCCCACAGTGGTTGCATCAATTTTTTCTTCCAACCAACAAAGCACAAAAGTTCTAATTTCTCTACGTCCTTGTCAACACTTGTTATTTGTTTTATTTTTATTTATTTATTTTATAATAGCCATCCTAATGGGTATGAAGTGGAACAGAGTTTTTAGTCTACAATTTGGGCGGGAGTCAAGACACTGAAAGTTGATAATCGCAATAGCAGCAGCCTGGCTGTAGCAGTAGCATTAACATCTCTGTTAATAGAACACTGAGCTATAGAAGCCTCTCACGTGAAGTACAATCAAAACTAGTTACCTATGCTCCAAGCAGAAACTAAAATTTGTTTTGGAATAAGTACTTCAGCTGCCTTAGAGCCATGAACATATCAGTCATAATAAACATTAACAGATTAAACTTGCTTGTGTGTATTACGTGACATTGAGCCAGCTCTGACTCCTGGTACCCCTATGAATGAGTGATGTCCACAAAGCCCTGCCCTCTACAGCCCTGCTCAGCTCCTGTAGACTCATGCCTAGGGCTTCTTTTATGGAGTCAGACCATCTCATACGTATTTGGTTTCCCTCTTTTCCCTCTTTTTCTTCTATTTTTCCCAGCATTGTTATGTTTTACAAAGAACTCTGCCTTCTCATGATGTACTCCAAGTAAGACAGCTTTAGTTTTGTCATTTTTGTCTCCATTGATGTTTCAGGTTTAATTTGCTCTAGAACCCACTTGTTCATCACACCATATTTCAAGTCAATCAATATTTTTTCCCTATCGGCCTTCTTCATTGTCCAGCTTTCGTATCTGTACATAGTAACTGAGAATTTGAGGGTGTGGATTATTTTATCCCTGGTTTCTAATGATACATTTTTGCTCTTGGTAATCTTTTCTAATTCTTCCATTGCTGCCCTTCTGAGTTCCAGCCTTTTCTTGTTTCCTTGGCTACAGTCTCCATTTCAGTTGATGACTAAACTTGCTTAATTAAAGACAAATATTGTCATATTAGGTCAAGAAAATAACATATAGATGTATGCTGTTTATAATAAAATACATTTTTAAAACAAATCCTAACTCAATTATATTGAGTCAGAGAATGTGGTCTGTATGATAATAATTTAAGATTTGTTGAATGGTTTCATACATAGTCACTTTTCATAAGGGTTACATGTGCACTTGAATAGAATTTTCTAGATGTTGATTGAATATTTTAATAAATCTATTTGAATAATCACGTTAATTGTCTTGTTCTAAATCAACTAAATTCTTATGAAATTTTTTGCATGATCAATAACTAAAACAATATTAAAAATCTCTCCCGGTGATGACAAATTTGCCAAGTTCTCCTTTCAGTTCTTAAATTTTTTGCTTTATATTGAAACTAAGTTACTAGTTTCCTGCTATTTTCCCGACAACTTTTAACAATATATTTTGAACATCTTTCATTTATAAATGCCTTTAATCTTAAAGGTTTTTTCTGTTTTCTATTTGTTCTTTTTCAACATTTCTTTGTTTCTTTTTAACAGTTTGCCTTCTTTTTGATTAAACCTCTTTTACCCCATATTTCATTCTTCTTTAGTAGTTTGAAAGTTATACAGTTTATTTCTATTTCTAGGGACTACCTATAAATTTAAGCACCCATGTTAAAGTCAAAGTTAATATCTTTATCCTTTTCCTGCATAATTTAAAATATTTTAACTCTGATTTTATATGTTTTTGTTGTCCAGGATCTAACTCTTTAATTTTGCTTACTATTTATCCACAGCTTCCTTTGTGGATCTTACGTCTTCTTTCTAGGGTCATTTTCCTTTTCCTAAAGTATCTTCTTTTGAAGTTCCTTAATGAGGTTCTGTTGAAGGTAAACTCAGTTTTTGTTTTTCTAAAAATGTCTTTATTTCATCCTCATTTGTGAAAGATAATTTTCGATGATATATGATAATAGATTGAAAATATTTTTTCTCAGCATTTTAAGGAAATTATTCCAATATAGGTTAGCTTTTACTGATGCCAGTAAGAAACCAACTGTTGATTTGATTGTGGGTCCCTTTACAGGTAATTTTTCTTTTTTATCTGAATGCTTTTATTGTTTTCTCTTTGCCTGTGGTGTTCTGCAGTTTTACTTCCCTATCTTGAGGTTTGAGTTTCTTTTTTGTTTTACCTTCTTTGATTTCATTGGGTTTTCTGAAACTGAAGACTCATTTTTGTCATTAAGTTTAGAAATTGTTCAACCATTAGTTCTCCCCATTCTCTCTATTCTGTTTTCATGGAACTCTAATTTGAGAAACGATAGATAGATATTCTCATTCTATCTTCATCTATCTTGATCTTTTTAAAATATTTTCCATCTCTGTCTCTGCATGCTAGCTTTCATTCATAATTTCTTCCGATTTATCTTGCAGTTCATCGTTCCCCCTACATTTGTGTTTATTTAATATGTCCTTTGAATTTCAAGTTTTAATTATTTTACTCTTCATTCATAAAAATTGTATTTTTCAAATCTTTACGATCAATTTCTCCTTAGTCACACTGTCAGTACTCTCTTTTACTTCTTTAAACATGCTTAATAATATATTTGGTTGGTTGGTGGGTTTGGTTGTTCCCAAAGCTGCAGTCTTTCTTTATGAGTTTGATTCTGCTTTTCTTGTTGTTTCAGACGATTATTGCTCACAAAGGTATGTTTCCTTGTGTATTTTGTGATTTATTTTTTTCCTGTTGTGAGCCCATGTACCTGTTGAGCCTAACATTCCTAGGAACTTTATCTGAGAACATCTTTGAGGCCTAAGTTTAAAGAGCGTTCCTTTGGAGATTTACTTTCATCTTTGCCAGATGCCTTTGGAACAATACTGCCCAACATTACTTTGACTAGATTTTTAGAATACACTGACAGAATTAATTCTGGAACCAAATCTTACTGAGGATAGATATGTGGTTTGGCATCTCAAGAGACGTTTTATTTCTTTTTTGTTTTTTTCCAGTCCAATCAAGTCACCCCCATTTTCTTCCTCTGCCAGATAGGATATATCAGATACAGAGAAGCTCTACAAAGCCATAAAAGTGTACATGTCTGTGCTGATGAACTTTTAATTCTTAAAGAAATAGGGTGATTTTTCTTGGAAAATAAAAGTTATCAAAATTAACTTAACATAAAAGATATCAGTATAAACCATAACGCATAAAAGAAATAAAAAAACAAAGTCAATAACTTAAAAAAAAAAGACTTCAGGACCTGGTTGCTTCACTTGTGATTTGTTTAAAATTGTCACGCTAGTTTAATGTTAATTGCAGACATACGCATCGTATTTACACATATAAACACATAAACCAAACCAAAGATCATTCTTCTATGAAGTAATAGATACATTTTTCGTATTAATAGGTACAATTAAGAAAAATATACATTTAAAAAGCATCTATTAATATTTAATATCAATTCATGGGAATAAAGATACAATATGAAAAAAGGTGACTTTCTCTTAATGAGATAGACTATCTTTCTTAAGCTGATGGCTTATATCATTCTTTACAATGAAATAATATAGATTTTCACAGTGAAATCAGCATGAACCAAGGAAACTTAGTAATACCAATGGTGTTTAACATTGCTCTAGCCTGGGTATTAAGATAAAAATAATGGAAATAAAGTTTATAACTGCTAGGAAGAAGGAAAATCATGTGATTGAAAACAATAGTGGACCAACATAGAATCCATCAAATTAGTTTAAAATTTTTTATATTAAATGGATATTCCTATATACCAGTGATAACTAGTAAGAAAAAAATTGTAATTCTACAAGAGTTTCATAGAATTTGAAAAAAAAATGATTCTAAAGGAAAAATAAGACAAAGAGAATATTTAGTGGTTTTGTTTGAAAAGTCAGTAAGTCAAGATTTGCTTTGCCATGTATTTAAATGCGTTATAAACCACAGCAATTAATAAAGCTTAGTACTGGTTGATAATAATAGTCAATGAATCAGAATAGATGTCAATGGAAAAAATCCTAAAATATATTAAGTATTTAATATAGGACAATAAACTTAAACAGTGGAGGAAGATCCACTTTTTTACATTGTCCTAGAAAACTGGATATATAGAAAAAATTAACAGAATATTCCCCTCCCTCTTCTGACCCAAATTTATGATTTTCTACTTCTGTAGCCATGAGAAATATACATTCTTAGGTCACACAACAAGCTCAAACTCAATGGGACACCCTTATTCACATGCAAAGACCTGAGAGAACTTTTCTATCTGATAAACTTCATTTTTGGCAGAAGTTGGGTCATCAAGTTGGACAGAAATTGGGTCTAGGCTAAGAGCATCAGGAAATGGGTGAAAATGGTTCTTCAATTACTGATTCAATCAAATGAGCATCTGAGTGTCTAGTGCAGTGCTTGGTACTATGAGAAACTCAACGGAGGCTTTTCAGAAGCGTACGTCTCAGTGGGGGAGATGACACATAGGCAAAATAATTAGAGAACCATTAACGGCTAAATGGTATGGTATTGCCAGCCTGTGAAAATGAAGTTTAGGAAACAGATTCATGTGAAGAGAGGAAATGGACAAGGAGTTGAGAGCCTCGTAGTTTGGGAGTAATCACAGTCGTCTCTCTTTCTTCCTTCCTCCTGGCAACAGAAATTGGTGGTAAGTTTCCCAATTTGTACTCCATGTGGAATTGGCTCAACTATCCTTGTCCTCTAGCCATGAAAGCTCTTATTACAATTTAGGTCTTTCATATGTCTCCAGGGTTCAGCAGCACATGTAATGGAGAATAAGTCAATCACATCAGTAAATCCAACAAAAAAAACTAACTTACTCTAAGTGCAAGAATAGCAGAGAAAAGGGAAGGAAGAAGAGTGGAGAGGGGAAAGGGAGACTGAGATGGAAACATCCATTCTTCTAATGCCTCTCTCTTCCCTTCCTGGTTTCCCTAGCAGAGCCAATCCAAACAAGCATATAGCACTCTGCCATTTGGCATTCCTCCTCCTTGGCAGCATGTCTGCTGTCCTGTGTGTCTATTGCTGGCCCAGATTCAGGAACCAGGCCTCACTATTCAGAGGGACCACCTGCAGGTTTTATTTGCTTTTTAATATGTCAAACTTATTTCTTACGAATAGGTTACAGAGGCCAAAATTCATCTACAAGAGCCCTACTGGTATCGTGGGCAACTGCATTACTTCCAATTTTCTCTATAGCAATTTTTGTATTTATACATTTTTCTCTATAGCAATTTTTGTATTTATAGTCATTCAACACAATTTTATGGTTTTAACTGAAGAGTAAGACTCTAGAAGTGTAAACTTTTGAAATGAAAGATGAGTCAGACACAAAGAAAAGAGCTTTTTACTCATGGCTCTCCCCTTATTTCATTTTTATCCTATCATCTTTGAAGAGAAATAGATGTATTTTCTTCTTTATTCCCTGGAGGTAGGGGACTATGTTAATTGATAATAGCAGTTGCTTTAAATAGCCAATGAAAATCACTGAAGAGGTTTGAATGAACAGTCTCATTTGGGAGATAAGATAACAATATCTAGAGAACTGATAGGAGAGGGTAACTGGCCTGAAAAAGGTTCAGAAAGAAAAATTGAGAAATTGTATTCTTGTCAGCAACTAGATACTAAAATTGCCTAACAATCTCCTGCTTCCCTTTTTAAAGGTAAAATACCTATTAAAAAGAGGTAAAATGGTGCTCTCTTAAAAGACAAGAAATATAACTCATGTCTTTGTCTTCCTTCCTTTTCCTTCCTTCCTTCCTTCCTTCCTTCCTGAAGGTAGTACCTAACTCTTCCGAGAAAACTATGATATACCACCTAAGATTTACAGAAAATTCTGGAGTGCTATTTTTCTCTTTAAGAAACAAGAAATGCTTTATTTAATATGGATGAATCAGATCCCTTTCTACATCTTGATTGCAGTCAATTTTTGAGGGACACCAACTGAGCTTTGGATGTCAAGTCAGAAATTCTGTCTCCCTCCTCCCTGGCTGTATGACCTTAGGCCAATCCAAATGTCTCTGTGATTCTTTAGGTCAGTGCTGTCCACAGGGTGATCCATGCCATATTAATAGCTATTAGGCAAAATAAAAACATTGAAATTCTTTGGACAAATATATATTTGAAATGCTGTTTAAAAAATTAAATATGGCTTCTCAGAATCCCTAATATGATTATGCACACTCAGTATGATTCTTTAAAGGAAAGATAGTGTGAAATTATTTTTGGTATTTTAAAACTACTTTTATTTAAACTACAAAATTATTTTTAAAAAGGATACTCAAACACTGTGGAAGGGTATGAAGTGAAAAATAAACAAAGGTATTGCTTCTATCTCAGATGTGAAAGTCCCACTCTCCAAAGTAATAATTGTTAACAGTTTCCTATGTATCCTCCCAGAAATTTTCTACACATGAGCCTGCATATCTACTTCCCTCTTTAAAATGGAAATATACTCTTACTATATCTATTATTCTTTAAGTTACTTTTATTCATTTAACATATCTTGGATAGCTTTCTCTCAGTTCATGTGGACTTACTTAATTTAATAGTATGGATTTACCATGGTCAAATAGTCAGTGTTTCATAGCTGGATATTTCATTTTTTCCAGTTTGCTTCTATAACAAGCATTGCTCCAATGAGCACATTTTTTTCATATATCTTTGTTGCACTTATGTGAGACTATCTCTAGGATAAGTTCCTAGAAATAGAATTGCTGAATCAAAGAGTAAGCACACTTAAAATTATTTCAGATATCACTAAATGGTGCTTCAAATTTCCACCCAAAAAATCTCCAATAGCATATGAGAACTCTTGTTTCTCCATTCTCTTACCAACATTGGGTAATTTTTGCTCATCTACTAGTTAAAATGCATCTTATTTTAATTTTAGTTTTCAGTTGGTTACATGAGTGTGGTATTTTCATATACAAACTCAATTTGTATATTCTTTACCCATGATCTGCATTTTTGTTGTCCTTCTGGTAACCATAGTTACCTCAGGATTACTGTGCAGATTAAATCCATGTAAAGTGAGAAGTTCAAAGTTTGGCGTACAGTAAGTGATCATCAAGTGTGCTTTGGCAAACCTACCTATCAAGGCTGACTCATTCCATTTCAGAGGATTAGAAGTATTGAAGTTTTATTGTGACATTACTCTTACCTTCCACTTCACTGATGGTAAATCTAAATCTCAGAAAATGATGCATTATGGGAGGAAAGTGTTTCCCAGTATCATAGTATTTATCACATTATACTTTGTCTATTTACTTGTCTGTCTTCCTTCTAGACCGAAAGCTACTTTAACTTATGGATCCTTGTTTTATATTTCTAATAGCTATAGTTCTAATACCTGGCACATGGTCAGCAAACGGTATTTATTGAATACAAAGATGAGTAGATGCATGAATCAAGTAACAGCTATTGACTTCCTATTATGGTGGATGATGACTTACCACTTCCACTTTACCCTTCTCCTCACCCAATCACCTCATCCCAACCAACATCTCAACAATTTTGGTAAAATCATTAATCAGTGTTTACATTTTAATGTATAGTAATGCTTCTAAGAAACCAAATAGTTCTTTGTAACCATACATCCTGTCTTGTTCACCCCTTCATTTTTTCCCCAGAATTGATAATTACCCCATCTTTTCATTTGTTTGATTCTCGATGTACCTCTAACACTCTAACATATTTTTTTCCAAAACACTCCAACATCTCTGTCATCTACCTATTGATAAGTTTTGGCATACACTCAAACATATTGGTTGAATTCCCCCAAACCCTACCCCTGAGACTTTTCTCCCAGAGGACTCCATGTTGTTTGTCTGCACCTAGGGGGTGTAGAGAAGTAGAGCAAGCTTTCCTTTATCTGTTGAATAAACAGGATAGAGTTATCTCTACTGGACAAAACAACAGCACATTTAGAATCTGACAGCAATGAAGCACACAGATGAACAATTATAGCTGTGGGTCTATATGTGACCCTAAGAAAGTTTTCCATCATTGAATTGGAAATACTACCTTTATAAAACACTAACATGCCTATTAGTTTCTTCTCTTCCTTTGGTATTAGACTTGTTTATTCTGGGCCTGTGGGTATTAACGTATCTGTGGATGTATGCATTTGCCATTCTAAATAAAAGCTAAAAAGGGACGTTTTAAAGCTGATACCCATGTATTTTTGTAATCCTTGTTATCCCAGCCTACATATGTTTGGATTGCTTATGTTTAACAAGACACACAGACATCCTCTAAACAATTCAGTATAAGCTAACCATTCTGATAGGCATTTAGTTAAATATAAACAAGTGTGTAAAACTCTACACGATGAATTGAAAATAAAATGAGCGTTCCCCTAAAGTTCATACTTCCAATTTCAGAAGATGTTTCCCCCATAGCTCCAGCACAAGTAAATGTATACAAATTCAGGAAATAATCTTCCAGTAAACAATGGAAAATTGTTCACAGGAGAGTATGTTCTGCCTTATCCAGCCAGCTGAGAAAGTAAATGGTAACATTTACCAGTAATCCAAGATACTTGAATAATAAACAACTCATTGCCTATTTCCGCAATACCTGTGAGTGCCGGATGCTAGAGGCTATGAGATGGGGTCAAGAGAGTGGGAACAAAGCTGGGCTAGGCCCCCGGGGATAATTTTCTACTGATTAGAGGGGCATCTCCAAGTCCTGAGAGAAGAATAAATATAAGAATTAAGATGTTGAGTCAAGTCTTCAAAGTAGCATCTCCAAGTCCTGAGAGAAGAATAAATATAAGAATTAAGATGTTGAGTCAAGTCTTCAAAGTAGACAAGACTTCATAATAGACAAGGTGATCAGTAGAAAGGGTTAACATATAGGAGTGAGGAATAAATAACAGGTAGAGCTGGGCCTGGGGATGGGAAGATAGGACTCCTAGATCTAGGGAGAGAAAAAATAATACACATTGCCTATATAAATTCATCTTAATATTTCTTTTCATACTGGATTGGCATTGGGTCATGAAGGGGCTCAAACCAGTTCACAAGTGTAAAGGTCTTCTGCCTGGCAATCTACTTAATAGATTCAAGAAAGCCAGTACCTCTTGGAGAAAAAACATGGTATAGTGTAGTTAAATATTGACCTTCAGGCTACTTATGAAGATCATGTGAGTAAATGTCTATGTGGTGGACATCACCTGCTCAGCATCCACTGGCTCTTCTGTGACAATAGTACACAAATTTTGTTTTAGGGGATCATTCCTCCCCTACATTTAGCCTTGATAAAGGTGGCCTGGGTTAAACTGATCAGTTAATCCATTCCTCCTGGTCATAGTGATTGGTTCAGCAATGGGCACATAACTCAAGCCAGGCCAATTATGTCAATGAGAATCAACTCCAGAAGTGTTACGCTTTTGGAGAAATTAGGTGGGTTTTTTTGTTTTTTTGTTTGTTTGTTTCTGTAACTTGGCACTGAATTCTTGGGTATTACCTGGTGTCACCATAAATGAATGCAATCCAGCAAAAGGTAGAGTCAAGAAACTGGCAGAAAGTATGTCGTCATGATGTTGACTAAATCAATCCAGACATGCCTGAAGCTTTACTCCTGGATATTTCAGAAACAATAGCAATAAATTCCCTGTTTTTACTTAAGCTATTTTGGTTTATGTCACTTGCAACCTAAACTATCCTAAGCGTGTGAAGTATCTAGTACTGTGTCTGGAATATGTGTGTTTGTTCCTATGAATATCAGTTTCCTTTCTTTCTTCTCTCCTCCCACCTTCCCTTAATCTTAATTTACATTGTTAGTATGTAAAGATTAGATTTTACCAGTTTCTTTAGAAAGCTTGAACAAATAATTATAAGAAAATCTCCTTTTGGACCTCAGTTTCTTCTACACGATGTGAAATAAAGGGATTAGAAAAGTCTATTCTTTTAAGATCTCTTTCAGCTTTAATTTTATATTAATCTACAAAATGGAGGTCCATATGGTAGTGACAAAAAGTAAAGTTCATCCTTTCCCTAACCACTCCACGTTGTCACTAGGATAGAAATTCCTGGTCCTTAAAGAAGAGACTAAAATTAGGAATTCACAAAACTGACGTGTTGAAAACACTTCCTTTCAGCTGAGCTTTCTCAATTCTTGAGTTTGACCTAGATTTTAGAGCCTTAACCTCCACCCACTTTTGAGCTTAAAAATACAGTGATCTATTTTGTAGTGTGGTGAGAAAAAGCAGTACATTGTTTAGTCTAGTTTCAGCTCTGCTATTACCTATAACAGTTCTTGACATACCACAGATACTCGATTCACACACTGCAATAGATAAATAGCTCACAAATGTCACAGCCCTGTGAAAAATCATGTGTAGCTAACAATAGGTAAATTGATATACTCAGGATTGAGAATATTTTGCTTTTTAAAGATAAATTAAGTTGGATTCAAGTTTATTCTGAAAATAAGCTTAGTCTTGCTTACATGTATTTTGATATATGTGATCTTGAGTGTAAGAGACAACTGGGCCTCTCAGGATTCCTAATAACTTGAGTGATCCTCATGAAGTGTGCCACAAGTGTGAGTATCATTTGCCATCTGGGCAATGGTAGGAGAACTAGGTTTCCAAGGTTCTTCCATATCCAAGATTCTTGATGATGGTCCAATGGTGGCCGGGTAGAAGTGGATTGTTAGGGCTAGTGATAGAAGCATGCATTGAGAATTTGGCTAACCCAAATCTGGAAAGGAAGCGAGGGGAGCAATCAAAATTTGAAATAACACATTATAAAATGTATTATCTTTAGGGAAATAAATTTGAAAAGCCACAATTATTTTCAATATACAAATGACAGAAAGCATACATAGGAGAGGAATATGAAAAAGAGGAATATGACCAAGTATTAGTCAATTTCAGTGTATTCTAGGGTGGATGATGGGACAAAGCGTAAGTCTCCCTTTTCATTAAGCTCTCCAGAATAGAGATTTTTACTTTCATCAAAGAAGCATGATTTATAGACTAAGTTTGGGCTGTGGTCCAGATTTTACTTAATTTCTCAAGCTTTATTTTCCTCATCTGTAAAAATGTAGTATTAAATTCACAGAGTTGTTGTGAGGAAGAAATCCAATAAAACAAGTAAAGCACCTAGCACAGTGGCTCCCACTGCTTGGTTTAATGAAGATTATGGGTATGAGTTTTAAAAAGGTTGAACAACATTGCTCTGGTTTTTACTTTTCAAACTCCTGACAAAAGTTGTTCTACATTCAGACTATAGAAAACTTCTTTTTTTCTTATGTAGAAGTAAGTTGTAATAGAAAAAAAAACGTACTTTCTTATATGTAATTTGAGATGTAATTGGCATATACACAAGGGAATACGCATGTATACATTGACATAGCAAGAGGGAGGGGGAAGGAAAGGCTGTGAGGCAGACCTGTGGTTTCCGCCACTCCTGGACATGCATTATGCAAATCAGAACTCAAGACTCCTACGACTTTTTACATTACGTAGGACATTAGATAATGCTTCCCCCACCCAGGATTTGAGACTTCTTTGATTATTCCAATCATATTTAATTACTGAATTGGAAATTCCGAGTATTTTCAAATAATTCTGACCTTTTTTAGAGGAAGCAATTTCTTGAAAGTTTTCACTGCAGCAAACCAAGGGGACAACTCTTCCAGATTCCACAGTGAAGATAAATCCTTGCAGATCAACAGAATCCCTATTACAGAGTGCCTTACAAAGTTCTGTGCCAGGGAAGTTTTCACTTGGCCAAGAACTCATGTTTGATTCCATTCCTCTCCATCATTCTTTAGGCTTCTGCCTTTATTTGAATGTGCAGAAAGCAGATCTGGTTTTGTGAGAGAGATCTCTCGAGAGAAGTACCTTCAGGCAGGCTGTGTATATAAAGAGGATAAACCTCAGGAGACTCATTTCCAATTGGAGAATTGTTTCCACCTTTTTTGATGGAGCAAATTGGCCTCAGAGTTTATTACTGTCCCTTTCAGAGAAGGTATATTTTCATACTCTTGTAAGTATAACTCAAGGATTGTTAAAGATCAGACTAGGATCACTGATCAGATGAAAAGGCAATGTCTCATGGAGATATCAATACTTTAATTCCACAAACATTCTATTGCATAGACTTTAAAATATATATCCTCAAAATCCTGTATAAATAAAATAAGGAAAAAAGAGAACATCAGATTAAACATTGTTGAAATTTTGCTTATAAAAGATTCTAATATTTTATTATCATCCTAGAATATGTTTTAATATTCCCTGCCAAATGTAAGCACTAGGAGGGCTGTCTCATTCACCTAAACATCTAGAACAATGCCTGGCCAATAGTTGGAGTCCATTAAATATCCGTTGAATGTATGACTGATGAATAACTTATGTAGACATAAGTAATTTGGGGAGCAAAGAGAACACATATGTATTCTTTTCCTTGTATGATCATCCCCTATACTCAATTTTTGGATTCTGGTCCTTTACTTTAAAAACAAATGTACCATAAAATTCTTTTAAAATAACCCAAACTTATACAGTATATTGAAAAAGCATGGCCATAACGTGAATTTTTTAAAAAATGAGCATTTTGCTCTACTTTACATTAAGTCTGTGCAGAAAATTGTCTGAGGGAGACATGAGAGTAAGACACTAATGATTACTACCAAGCAAGATATTACCATAAATGAGGTAAATTAAAATTTATGAAAAGCTTTTTAAAATTGGTAAAATACGTATAGTATACCAATCTATGGGGTTTATAATATCTTCATACAGCCAGTTTTGTTTAATATTATTAAATATATTTGAACTACTTTTTACATTTTCTGGCAAAGATAGTTCATGCTCACCACTGCTTCCCGGACGGTTCCCAGTCTACTTGGTAATTAAGCTGGAGTCATGTAACTAGTTTTGGTCAATGAACTGCCAGGGGAAGTAAAGTGTGTCACATCTAATTCAAGGCCATTAAAAGCTGTTCTTTTGTGCCTTCTCCATTTCTTTCTTGCCTCCATGATGACCTGTGAGGCTCAGGTTCCAGATGGCAGAGCTACAAGAAGTAGAACTGCCCAACGTGCATGCAACTTTGTGTAAGCCACAATGTATCAACCACGAGTGCCTTCATAGCATTAAGATTTGGGGGTATGCCTATTTATTACCCTGACATGCACATATTCCTTATTTGAAGTGTAATGTTTTTTTTAAATGATACACTTTGGGGATAAATGGATTTAAAAACATCTCATGTTTCAGATCTGAAATCCCCAAGTTGTTACCTTTTGTTTTCCTCTCTCCGGTTTTGATTAGATCTTATTATTTTTCATTTAACAAACATTTAATTGGGAAGGTACTCTATGTTAAACCGTGTGCCAGGCGCTGAAGATACAAAGATGAGCCAAGTAAACTCAGTCTCTCCAGATTCATAGACCTTATAATTTCAAGGTAAAACAGACATTAAACAAATGACCACATAAATCAATGTGTAGTTTCTGAAAATTAAAATATAGGTGCTATAAAACCGTACAATAGGAAAACCTAATTAAATAAGGAATTCAGGAAATGCCTCTGTGGAGGTTCCATTTAAACTGAGATAGTGTAGGTAGAACAGAACAATGGTCTTGAGTGGGAAAAACTACCGCAGGAATGAGAGGTGTGATTGGAGTGCTAAGTAAGCTAAGGAGTGAGGAGTTAGTGAGATTGGCATGTGCTAGGTCAAGGGGTGGCAAACTATAGTCCTTTGGCCAATTCTGGTCTGACACTTGTGTTGGTAAATAAAATTTTATCAGAACATAGTTATGCTCGTTCCTTAATGTAATGTCTATACACTAGCAGAACTGAGTAGTTGCAACTGAGACCACAGAAATGGCTCACAAAGTCTAAAGTATTCACTATCTGGCCTTTATAGAAAAAGTTTGTGGGTCTTAAACTAGATCATTAAGGACCTTGTAGGTCATGACAAGGATTTGAGATTGAATTCTATGTGCAAAGAAAAGGCATTAAAGGACTTTGAAAGGGAGCGTGGGTGGCATAAACAGATGTATGTATGTTTTAAGAAGACCTTTTGGTTATGTACAGAATGAACTGGAAAGGGGTAAGTGTGGAGAGGCCAGTTAAAATAAAATGGTGTCTTCGTTGTGACAGTGTTGATGAAGAAAAGTGAGTTCATTGTCTATTTTGGGAGCAAGATCAATGTGGTTTGGTTACAGATTGGATGCTGGGGTGAAGGAGAGGAATCAACAAAGGATAATTCCTGAGTTTTGGCTTAAGGAGATAGGAGACTGGTGGCTCCGTTTTCAAAAAGGTAGGAGACTGGAGGAGGAACATGTGCTGAATCTCAAAGGCAGGTAATCAAGAGCCAGTGCTGCACAGGTTCAGTTTGATTATAACATATAGAGTTGTTTAAAAAAAAAAAGGCAATAAAACAACTCTGACAAGCATGTTCTGAATCCTACTTGCTGTTCAGGGCTGGAATAATCTTTCCTCTAAGTTCCTTATGTTAATCCCTTTAAAAATCCCATAGATTCTGCTCATTAAAAAAGGGGCTACATTTCGTGGGACTGTATGTATTTCAGGATCTGTTTGGGAGAAGTTTTTCCTTTGGCTAAGACCTCCCAAGTTTTATGAAAACATCTATTTATACTGAGACACAAGGAGATTTTCAGCTTGTTGCAGCTTTTATTGGCAATGCCAAAAGGAAAAACGGAAGGGTTTCAATAGTCCTTTAATTGGGCCCTACCCAGGTCCCTGGAGCAGAGGATTTGTCCTAACTCGCACTTGGTGTTCCAGCTCTCACTGGAGTTCTTCCACAATGTGTAAGAAAGCCCCGGTTTTCTATGATGACAATCCACTAAAATGCTCCCCTTTCCCAATACTCACCAGCAAGAAGCAGTCATCCTTATTATACATTGGTATTTCGGCCTACTCAGCATAGTGCCCTATGTGAAATTTTGTGTGTTAAGTGGTATTATGATTGGACTGTTTTCCTGAATTGGGCAAGGTTTTTCCCTTGAGCCAGCATACTGGTTTGCCTGTAAGGATATCACTTTATTGCGGTAGTTGCGTAATTGAGTTCAGCTTTAGATTTGTAACTGTTCAAAAGGATTCCGTGAATGGATGAACTATATCTCTGGGCTGGAATATTTGACCTAAAGCTTTGCTGTATTTCTTTTGGTGAATTAAAGAGGTTTTTGCCTTGACATTCTAAAGTATTGACTTTTGAGACTGAGACTGATCAGATAGTGAAGTTTTTATTTATGATTGTGTCAAAATATTTCTGGCCCTTTTTATAGAGGACACTTTCTGGTTTACTGTGGACATTCTTATCACCTTTACTAATAAAACCAATGGAATTATTCTTCCTGTTAAATTGTGACAGGAAAAAAACAAAACAGGATTGAGTCTGAGTATTTTGGTGAAAATTCTTAAATCAAAGGGACTATAATTTTTATAATACCGTTAGGTACTCCTGAAAAACCACTATTATGAGGATAGATAATGGAAAAGGGAACAAACAGGCATTTTATTTTTAATAAAAAAGAGTGGATAAGGTTCAATTAATCTCAAGTTTCTCAAATGATTTTTCTGACTTTATTAAGTAACGTAAGGATATATAACATCAACAACAAAGAATTCACTAGGTATGTTGTATAATAGAAATCCAATTCACAGAGGAAAACTATATTTTAAATTCACGGCTGCTTCATTCTTGCAAACATGAATTTGGGCTATTTTATACTGAAGAACTCCCCTAGTCCCACAGATCAGCTATAAATATTAATGGAAGTCCATTAGATTCTTTTCAGATTCCAGTGTTTAATATTCATTCATATTATGCAGGGAATTCAATGTCCTGTATAGTACATGTAGATTCTTCTCGTTATCTAAATGAGCACATATATGAAGTCTATAGGGGCAAGGATCATGAAAAACAGCAGGGCCCATGTATGATCTTAGAGGGCATATCAAATCCTCCTCAGTGTACTCAATACCAAGAAAGCCGCTGGTAATAAACCAAAGGGCTCTCTAGGCTAAATGGACTCAGTAACATCACATCTGAGCAACATGATGGATTGGTGATGCTGGACAGAGTTTAAAATGTTAGAGTTTTAAAATGTTAGCTGATACAAAGTATTTACGAAACACAATGAAGCAATTTCCTATGGTGAGATTCTGCAGTCAGACTTCCAACCCTGCTCTAGAATTAGTCTCAGCCCTTCAGAGTGTCTAACTCCTCTCAGATAAGCTGTAGTGTACATTTGTTTGGAATTATTCTTATTCAAAAAGTGATTTGAGATTTCCATCAAAAGAAAGAATAGTATCTAACTTAATGTTCTCTGAGTTTAACACTTTATTCAGGTAACGAGATATTGTTCAACCACCCCAATGTGTATTATTATTATTTTTTCACAAAAGATAATATAATTGAACTAAACTTGCACTATTGGCATTTCCCTTCTCTTTCTCAAAATGAAAAAAAAGTTTATATAACTGATAGACTGAAACCACAAAATAATGTATATATGACAACAACTATAAAGAGAGCATTTCCTCTGTGCCTACGTTGTGCCAAACATGGCACTAGGAGTTTGGAATATATTATCTCATTCAACTCTTATTTCTGTGATATTTTATTAACCTTATAGTACAGACAGTAAAGCTCAGAGTGATTCAGAAACTTAATCACAGTCACAGAGAGATTAGGTTGAATCACATGAAAATACTGGTATTAGATCATTTATAATCTACAAAGACAGCAATATAATATGGTTCAGTCTGATTCTAAGTGTTGAGTTATAATTTGAAACTAGGTCTGTGTTATTGCAAAGTCCACAGAACCATGCACAGTAATACTGGTTGTTTTTGGCTATCGATGATAATAAAACCCAAAGCATGAATTATACAATAAAGAATTTATCACTCACCAAACTTGGGTTAATATGAACTCATCATGTGTGGCAAGACTCCTATGCAAGATATCGTTTCATTTTAATATAATTGTGATAGAAAAAAAGAGATAACTGCTAAACTGTAGCAGAAAAACGGCATAGTTGCAGAATTTATCACATATTTTCTAAATCACGTATCTCAGCTAAAACTGTTTTAGAACAGTTGTTCTTTAACCAAGTATTAAAACAAAGTATCTTTCACGAAGAGAACAGTGGGATCTTTTGAAGTGTAAGCTTGGAAATCAAGGTCTGTGTCCCATCATTCAAAGCAGATGTATCTTCCTTAGAGACCATGGTAAAGTTGTCAGTGAGAATACTCTCTTCCCAATACTTCTTTGTGAAGAGAGCTTGACAAAACTTCCAGGACTTACTAGCAATACCTCTGATACTATAAGATATGGTCAAGTATTCCCAATGTTGTAGGCATGATACAGAGCCTCCAAAAGAGGTTTCTAATCATTCTAATTGCCAAGAGCTCACACATGCTTTGCAATGAGTTCTAGATTCAGCAATTAAAGAGCTCATTCATTTGATGTGATTTTAAGGGCAGTGGTAAAAGATACCTAGATTGTCTTGGGGATGAACGATTTGCTGACTAGCCATTACTTTTCCTCACTTGCTAAGTGGGTGACCAGTGCCGAAGCATTAATTGTTAGTGTTATTTCAGGACCAGGGAAGGACATCTCAGAGCTGCAAACATTTCTTGTGCACTGCACACACACTCCTATTATGCGGAGACATGACTGTCTATCTCTAATTTTCAATCTTGACCAAGATAAGATGGATCGACTGATGGACAGCATGTATGATGGAGAGTGGCATGTATTACCACTAAAGGAGAGAGCTTCTAATTCTGGAGAAAGAAGCAAACTCTGCAAACAGGGCATACCAATTCTTTGGCCCATGGGACATTTTGATTGATCTGAGGAGGAACTCTTGACAATGAGGAAAATAGTGAAATCTTTTTTGAGGGAGCTCTAGGCAAAGGGAAGTTCCCATCTCTTTTGGATAGTGTTGCCAAGCTCCCAGATAAAAGAAGGACCAGAACGAAGACTTGTCATGCTCTCATCCAGCTCAGCAAGTCTTTACTGTCTCCTGGGAGCTGAGGCTCACAAGCTGTCTAAGAGTTACAGTTTTACAAGACTGTTCTCAACTTTCAAAGGTTTTGAGATGCCTCCAGAATGATGAAAACCAAGCACTTGTCTGGGAAGCAGTGCAGAGCACATCATTTCGAGCCCTGGCTTCCAATCCAGAGTGTTGACAGCTTTACTTCAGACCACAGTAGGACTTGACTTCAAGATCCTTCGAAACAGTTCAGTTCCACCGAGTGCCCTTTTTACACTTTCCCGTTCTCTCAACAGATCGACATGGTTGCAGGTATTATGGAAACAGCAAGTTGAGCTTGCTTTATTTGCTTTATTGGAAGTCCAGAGGATGAGGAATTCTGTCTTGATTCAAGACAAGCTTCTCCAACAGATGTGAGGCTTGCCATATAGGCAACAGACTCCAAATTTCTGCACAGGAACTAGCCTGAAGGAGCCATACAATTCCTATCTAATTTCATCCTAGATATTCCAAAAAGTGCCTGGACCGTGTTGACTACTTAACCACTCCCCCAGAAAAGCAACCGTGGATTTAAAGCAATTGCTCAATCCAGAACTACGCTGAGGTTATAGGGAGTTGTGAAAAGGGATCACAAAATAAACGATCCAGCCAACAAGTTACAAATCTAGATACTTATCCCCCAGGTCAACCCAGAGCCTTTCACCTTCCTTTTTCTTCTTTCCTATTCTCTGCTCCTTGCCCTCCCCATTGTCTCAGGATGTCTGAAAGTTTCTCCTCAGCCAGGCAGAACAATTTAGTTCTCCTTGTTCCCACTCCCAAACTGGCATCTCATCTCTTCTAGGTGCTCAGTAGACAAAAGAACCATCCCTTAAAAAAAAACTGTAGTTATAAGCAAACATTGGATACTATTAGATTTAATAAGGCAGTTTCTTCATTAGACGATAGCTACACATCTTGTTACATGGCATTTGTCAGTCGAGAGGTTAGAGAGACTGTGGCAATTTCCACTTGTGATCCTCTGCTAATTACCCCCTTCTTGCTGTACATGGCCTTCCTCCCGTCCTTACAAAGCTAACAGAGGACTTTTCCTTGCCGTTTCCTTTTAAAATTGACAGCAGTGATGGCAGCCTCCATCCGTTTTTCTGCTGCTCTCATCTATGACCTGTAAATTTCAGATCTATACGTTTATTCATCATAAACAGTCATCTGATTCTCATTCCCCTCTTCTCTCTCACTAATAGTGAATAAAAACAACACTCAATCACCTACACATCTGGCTCTTGTGTTCTGGACCAATTCTTGGCCAACCTTAGGTCTTTTATTAAAAAAAGCCCTGAGAGCCACAAGTTCAGGCCAATACCATAAGTGAAAATACCACTCTCAGAGGGTAGGCAGGCAGAACACAAAGGGGGAATGTTGACACAAAAAGGGACATTTAATGTTTAAGACTCACTTCTTAGTGTAGATGCTACATAAATCTATAATTTGGAATTATTTATAGTTACAGAAATGCGAGACTCTTTTTACCTTTTTGCTCACTGCTTTTTGGACTTTTCATGATTTATACTCATCTACTGAACTTTTTAGCAATCCCAGGAGAAAGTTAAATACTGGGCCACACTAATGTTTTTCATTTATTCGCGAATTTAAATGTTCCATAGCCCCTCAATCTTTTATTTCTTCACCAAAAGAAGAAGATGATTGGGTTCGTGTTGACAAAAGATCTTATGAGTTCTTTTAAAAGCTCGTATGATCACGAGGCAACATGACTCTTCCCGGTTTTGATTATAGATGTGAGTTAATGCTCTTTATATCGTATATATCAGTGCATCATTTATATTTATGAGGACTTACTTAACTCCAAGTCACTAGTCCAACTGTCTCATTAATTGCTTTCCTTCAGAATTCTCATTTGGGTAGACTTCATGAAAGTTTATGTTTCATGAGGGCAGGGAGTATGGAATTTTCAATTCTTAGCACAGTGTCTGACACACAGAGGCATCAGATACATATTTGTAAATAATTGTTCAACTGAATAAATTGTGAATTCAAAACATATAAATCAAATATTTGTGAATTCAATTTTTCTTAAAGAAGCTTCCATAAAATATATCCCCCCCCCCCGGTAATATGCTCTATAGAATATTTTTAAAGTTTATTTTTGATATATATTTAGCTGCTTTTCCACTTTCCCTCCATCTCTGGCATTGATTTTCATATTGAGTTAACTTGCTTGGCAAGTGGGCGGACAAGTGCTATCTTGGATGTAAATCTTTCCCATTGAGGATAGCTTGAGAGGGAAACCAGAGACGAAAAGGGATCTGCTGTTTGTTTTTACTTTGTGTGCAAATGCTCTCCTTACAAAATGGCTGAGTTATTTCATTTTCTAAAGAAAACCCATTTTTTTTTTGTTTTTAGAAGTGGCAAATATTATGTGAAATAAGATTAGCCTGTTTTATAATTTGTGCTTATTAAATTAAATGACAACAAATGAATATTATATATAATATATATACATGTATATACACATATTTTAGATAAGTACATTTATACATTTATATATGTATGTATACACACACACACAAACACATATATTTTCTTCCTGAAAGATCATCCCAAGATTTTGTTATCATAATCATGTGATATTCTGTGGCATCATTGTAATAGAGATGAATATTTATAATTACTATTTGATTACTATTTATTAAATTGCCTTAATAGATTTATATGGACATCATTGATACATAATTAGATTACAAATGACTATATCTATTATACAAAATACGTAATATGGCTTTTGTAACTTTGTAACTAGTTACTGTTTGTTATTGTAAAATGATGATTGCTATTTTATCTGAGATCTCTGCTTCTAGAGTTCGTACTTTAAAACAAAAGCCTGAACTGGAAACCTGACAGTTTTTTCATGCTCTTTTCCTTCTCCTTCCCTCCGCCTTCCTCTCCCTTTTTCCTTCTTCTCCCTCTTTTTTTTTTTTTTTGACTACTTATAAAATGTAACCTATCTGGATTTCATTTTCTGCAAGTTTAAGGACAAATCATTCCACATTTATTCAAATCTTAAAGCAAACCATTCTGTTACCAATTGCAACCCGCTTAATTGAAATAATCAGAAACTCCCTTAAATGAACACAAGGTGACTGGAATGAAGGCCCTGAGCCCATCCCAGTTATTTATAGGATTTCATATATGCTCCTGTTTTTTATAAAAGTTGATGTAATAAACAGCTATATGGAATAACATTTCTGCATATTTTATAAAACAGCTGTTAAAGGCAATATACAGTATATTAGTGTTTGTTACTCAAAGATCCTAACAATAAAATCCTTGTAAGCACAAATTCTATGTGATGAAAAAGTTTGTTCATTTGTTTGTTTTCTTTTCAGATGAGTTAGATTGTTTCTTTTGATGAGATATTGAAAGCTATGTAATTATGGTCATTGGCCATCAAATTTCTAGAGTTGCAGATTGTGTTGATCTCTTCATATTGCAGCTTATTGGCCTTTTACTGATCATTAACACTCTTTCAGATGGTGAACAAGGAAGGACACTAAAATTCTGACTAATCATTTTCAGGGTAATCTACACATTCTATTTAAGCCTCCCTGACTCCTATCTGCACTGGTACCAGAGGATTGCATTCACCTAAGTTAGGCATTTTATTTATGCCTTTTGCTTTGGAGAGTATCCAAATTGAAGGCTAGAATTATTAATTACAATAGCAGGTGCCATACATATTTATTATTTGCTAAGTGCCATGTGAAGCTCTTTATATGTTTAAACCATTTCATCCTCAACCACTTGGGGTTGGTATTATTTTCCTCATTTTACAGATCAGTAAATAGATAGTTTAAGCAATTTATCCAATGTCACACAAGTAGTGAGTGGTAGAACTGAATTGAATCTAGGAAGTTTGACTCCTGGCTAGTTTGGCTCCAAATTTTAAAATCTTGGGAAGGGTCTGACAGATCTTCTTGGAAGGTGTGAAATAATAGTGGTGGGGGGTGAAGTATATGTATACTGTGTTTCCCCGAAAATAAGACCTAGTCGGACAACAAGCTCTAATGTGTCTTTTGGAGCAAAAATTAACATGAGACCCGATATTCTATTACTTTACATTACATTTCATTACATTATACTATATAAGACCCGGTCTCATATTGTAATAAAATAAGACCGGGTCTTATATTAATTTTTGCTTCAAAAGACGCATGAGACCTGATTGTTTGGCTAGGTCTTATTTTTGGGGAAACACGATATCTGTATATCTATATATATCTCTCTCAATATGAATATATATATATATACACATATATGTATATATATGTGTATATATATATATATATATATATATATATATATATATCCTCAATTCCTAGCACAGAGCTCCTAAAATCCTTGTAATTTCCTAAGTGATATGAGCACTAGGAGCATTCATTCTAATTTAGGTTCCTGACACAGAGCTCCTAAATCCCGTGGAATTTACTGGGTGATAGGAATGTCTTGTGTTCTAATGAGGAAACTCATTGGTGGGCTCTAGGATAGCTTCAGGACTAGGGCTCGTCACCAGAAAAACCAAGACGTATTAGAAGCTTAGAACTTTCAGCCCCACTCCCCATCCTCCGGGAAGAGGAGAGAGATTGGAGATTGAGTTAATGATTGATCATGTCCACATGATGAAGCCTGAACAAAAATCCCAATAATATTGGGTGTGGAGAGCTTCTGGGTTGGTGAACACATCTATCTGCCTGGAGGGTGGTGCACCCCAACTCCACAGAGATAGAAGCTCCTGAGCCTGGGACCCTTCTGGACCTCACTCGCTGGACCTCTTCATCTGGCTGATTATCTGTGTTCTATATCATATCCTTTATTTTACAATAAACCAGTAAACATGTTTCCCTGAGGTCTGTGAGCCATTCTAGCAAATTATTGAACCCAAGGAGGAGTCATGGGAACCTTGGTGTATAGCGGGTCGGTCAGAAGTACAGATGGCAACCTGGGACTTGCCACTGGCATCTGAAGTGGGGGCAGTCTTACGGGACTGAACCCTTCGCCTGTAGAATCTGATGCTAACTCCAGGTAGATAGTGTCAGAACTGAACTGAACTGTGAGATACCCAGCTGGTGTCACAGATTTGCTTGATGTGTGGAAAACCTATACCGTTGCTGTCAGAAATGTTGTGAGTGTGGTAGTAGCGTGAGAGTAAAGGTGAAATACACAGGAGTGCTTTTCCTATACAGGAGATAAATGTATTTCATATGTGGCACTACTTCCTATGCCCTCCGCATGTTGGCAGAATCCTTTTCTGCTGAGTATAGACCCAGCTGTGGAATTATTCTTAGTTTTTGCTGTACGGGATGACTACCTGTTGAATGATTTGCGCTTGCGTTGAAATCTGTATTTATCATCCATGTCAGTCTAATTTACATCTTTCACAGAAGGACCTTTGCTAAATGTTGTAGCAAAAATTGGCTATATGTTGATCATGTATGTTTCTTTTTTCTACATGCATAGGTAAACTACATTTCCAGCCTTCCTTCCAAATAGGTGTGTCCGCATAACTGTTCTAACCAACAAAATATGAGCACTCCAGATGTGCACCATTTCTAGGTCTAGCCCTTAAGTTATCCCACGTGCTCTCCTCCATTGTCTTTCTCATCTGCCACTTTGATGCAGATGAGCACAGTGACTCTGAAAACCACCTGACAAAGTTGGCAGAGTCAAAAGATGGAGGCCTCTGGGTCTCTGAATCAATCACATCTTTGATGAAAGGTACCTAGCAATCATAAACACCTGTTTGGGCTTTATGTGAGCAAGAAATTAACTTCTGTTATATTTACCCCATTAAAATTTTTGATTGTGTTTGTTACAAATGCTAATGTTACAAATAACAAGGGTCATTCAAGATCACATCATTAGCATGTTTCAGAGCCAAAGTTTGAATCTAGGTCTTTCAAAGTCCAAATTGCTCCCACTATGCTAATCTTATTGACAATTTATAAAATTATCCATGTTAATGACAAAGACCTTATTTCAACCTAAATTGTCTTTAGTTCTAACCCTACCATGTTTTGAGTTTATCTGCAAGAAGTCTTCTTCCATCTGTAAAAAATCTCAGGTGTCTGCCCAGTACCAAACTTCCCCACCTCCATCACCTGGCCTCTAGTTCCTGCCCAGGATTGAAGCACAAAATGCAGTACCAAGTCAGAGTTTCTCAAGTGTGTTCTGGGGAACCATTTCTTTGGGATATTAGTTGGTTTGATGTCCAAATAAAATATTCCATGGTCAAGTACATTTGAGAAATTCCAAATTAAATGAAGTGAGAAGGCATTTATAGGAATGTCTTCTAATACGATAATATGCCCTCACACTCTCCAAAATATGGGTAAAGTCAGTAGATTTTGCAAACTTATTTGATGACAAAGCCACTTCCCAAAGAGTATCTCAAGGGACTGGTGTTCCATTAAACACATTTTGGGAAACACAAACCTAAGTAAACTGGGTCATACCCATTACTATTGGTACTTGAAGTTAGGTCTAGAACATCTTGGAAGTTAGCCCCTTTGTCTAAGGAGACTTTGGTTCTGGTTGTGGCTTTCTGCATGTATTGCCTCTTCCTGACAGCTGACAAATGATTATTCCATGACCTTTGTCTGGTTTGGCCCACAAATCCTTTGTCCTCTGGCTCTCTTTAAGACTTAACAATAGATTGCATTTTGTAGACTCAAACCTGCCAGCCTTTGTCTGTTTTGTTGCTGTCCTACCTTGACAAAATACAAATGTTCCCTTCATTAGTTGAGTGTGTGTATTTCAGTATTAATTCCTGATTCAATCAAACACCCCAAATAAAGGGTGGGTGTTAGGTAGTGTTAGTGACATAAAGAGACAACACTTACTGGTCTAGTTAAATATCAATACCAATAAAATACAGTGGAGTTATATAGTATATGGACATTTATATTATGTGGATTCAACTAGATACACTTAGCATCCTGGCCCCAGAGTGAGAAAAAATATTTTAAATACAAGGCAGTTAGATTTCTTGTTAGGGAAATTACTAGAGTAGGGTTAGGGAATGCCATTACATTCAAGTTCCATAATTTGAAACTTGCATAATCCAAGATTAATTTTCCATAAAACCGACACAGGAATGCAGGTATTTCTTTGCTGTCTGAAGTGGCCCCACCATGAGCTGTAGCAAAAACATGGTTTCCAATTTTCCTGGCCCTCCAGCTTTAAAATCCTGTGACTGTTAGTATATACAAAGTATATGTTTTTGTATTTCTATTATTTTAAATGCTGCCAATCATGTGAGAATTTATTAATATTTTTATGTTGCACTCTTTCAGTTCTGCATGACTCTGATTTTATAAATTGCTCCTGCATTGTGTAGCATGTGTGCTTTCACCTCCCAACTCATTCCATTTGTACAGAGAATTTGATCTGTTAGGAGGTATGACTGCTATTTTTTTCTTTCCTGTGTGCCTTTCACAGGAGAAAATATCACTCTGCCCCATAAATGCAAACCAGCTATTTCATCTCGCTTCACCCAAAGAAAATGAAATCTATTAAATGTTGGAAAAATACTGAATTTACTGAAAGTTGTGTCAGTCTCCAAAATGTCATGTAGCTTCAAGGGATTTTCAAAGATATTTTGAATATACCGATTCCTCTCTTTATAGGAAAACTTTAGAATTTTACCTCTCACAAATGATGCGACTCTACTTGAAGATAATAGGCATTCTTTGTTGCCAACTCAGCGTCCCTTACTCCTTTCTTTCTTCCTAATGAAAAATCCAGTTTTATTCAGGTATCTGCCCCTCATAGGGCTAAAGAGAAGATTATCCTAATACCAGTTCCAGAAGTAGACCTTTGTTTGTCTCAGGTCATCATGGTAGCCCTATCCCCCTTGCCAGCGATTAATTTCAGACAGGTCAAGTAATGAAATTCTAAGCTATGAGATACAAGATGTAATTGGTTCAGTGATTTCTGGAAAGATTTCCTTTATTCTTAGAAAGGGACAGAGACAGTAATAGTCCTTCTCCTTCCTAAACATCTTGTTGGGTCTGGATGTGACTCCAACAGTTACTTACATCTTTCTACCAGTCCTCGGAGGATGTCAACATCAAGAGTGGAAGAGAGCAGAGAAAAATAAATTCTAGATCCTTGAAAATATTGCTCAGTTCTCTAATCAACCAATCCTGAAGTCTCCCTAACTTCTTCCTCTTAGATAATGTATCAGTCAGCTTGGGCTACCATAACAAAATACCATAGATTGGGTGGCTTAAATACTAAAAATTTATTTGTCTCAGTCCAAGATTAAAGTACCAAATGATTTGATAAGGACTCTTCCTGGCTTGCAGATAGCTCACCTTCTTACCTTCTCATTATCTTCACATGGCCTTTTTTTGGTGTGTATACAAGGATGGAGAGAAACCTCTCTCACTCTCTTCCTCATTTTATAAGGAATCCTATTGGATTAAGATCCCATCCTATAACCTCATTTAACCTTAATTACCTCCTAAAAGCCCAAATATAATCACATTGGGGGTTAGGGCTTCGATGTATAAATTGGGAAGGGGGGGAGAGTCAATTCAGTCCATAGCAGATAATATAACAAATGTCCTTATGATGTTTAAACAAGTTTAAATTATTTTTTCTGTTACATATTACTGAATACATACTAACAGATATCATGTCTTATGAAACAATACACAAAGGAGAATGTCTAATTCATGACATACAATATGATAAGATCAAGGGCTATTTTTCTTTCCTTAGAACAAAGCAGTTATAGAGTTAAAAATGGTTAGTCTATTGCTGTTATAGGGCATTTCATGAACTGCTGATTGTACATATACGTGGTATCATGTTAACATAAACAGTCCAGCCCTTAGGGAGTTTTAAGTTATAAAAGAAACATTTTTCTAAGATCACATGCTCTGATATAAAACCATACTCCAACCCAGTTCTATCATTATAAAGTTCTGGCAAGCCACGAGACATTAGTTGGTGATTTTATCAAGCAAGACTTCAAACTAATGGCTCGATTAGACCATCACTATACCATAAAACACCATAACAAATTGAAACGATGATTCCTTTCAAGAATTTAGTCATTTTAGAATATTACAGTTTATTCCATGAAAAGCAATATCTCAAGGATCACCCCAATCTTACAAATAAGAATACACTTTCACCTTTATGTCTAAAATGAATCAGTTATGTTTATTCTTGCAATTCAAGTCTAATTTTTATAACTATCTTCAACAAAAAGGGTTGAGTGTAGATTTTATCCCATTCGAGTAAAGCTTTTAAAAAACATTTCACCTATCATTTTAGTTATATTGTATACAAAATAATTTCACGTAGTATCCCAGAGAAAAATGAAATAAAATTATATTAAAGTGAGGAATTTTCATAACATCGTAAAATTCACCTCTTTTTTTTTTCCTAGCCTGGGAAGCGAAAACAAGAGCAGCATTTACCAAATTTTAAAAACAAAACCAAACAAACTTCACCAACAAACAAATGATGAGATATACATTTGCATATGGATGGATCCATATTAAAGCAACAGAACTTGGGCCATTTTGAAATCTTAAACCTTCTGATACTATTTTCATGAACTCAGTAATACAAACCAGGTGGTGAATCATTTTCTGAAAAACTTTGCTGGTTTCACTGTGTATTTTATTATTGGCCAAATGTGACATTAAATTTTATCCCCTGTGGCTTGGAGTTAAATGCTTGCTCTGTACAGAATGGCAACACTCAATTAAACAGCATTTTTCATGATCTACACCCACCATTGTTACTGTATTTAAGGGAAATAATGGGGGTACTGACCTATATTGCGTTTCTTATTATCAATGGAGATGAAGCGTATGCAGGGATTACTGGTGATGTACTGCCCTGCCCAAGGGACATCAATCTTCGTGCCAGCTTCATAAAAGAGGCCCAGAGCGTAGCGGGAGGAGTAGCTCACCGACTCCAGTTGCTGTCTTTGGTATTCACTAATTACTGTGGAAGAAAAAGTATAGGGCATCAAACTTGAAAATTTCTTTTAGTACATCAAATACAAAACTCCTTTAAACTAGTTCCAACTGTTCCCACCAATTCCATCTCATTTAGGATGGATTTTGAAAGGTAATGTGAAATAGCATCAGCTCTCATTTCTTTTCAGAATGATAACTGACCTAGGCACAATTATTTTTACCAAGCTGAAGGTCCAAACTCTTTAGACTGGCATTCAGTGCTCTCTCAAAATCTGGCACCGCGTTGCTTTTCTAGCTTTACATCCTAGTTTTTATCCTGGGACTGTCTGGCAATGTTATAGATTCTGTATACTGACCACTTACTATGAGACAGGGTCTTTGCCAAACACTTAACACAAGAATTTCACTGTCCTAACAACTGCTGTATAAGGTTGAATATTATTATTCTCATGTGACAGCTGGAGAGACGGATGCGCCATCCCTTCTGGACCTCTTAAATTCTTCCATGTCTGTCATCTTCCTGCCAGTGCCTTGTAACAGTTAAGTTCAGAGACCACACCTAAATCATCTCTGTTATAGGCCTCTACTCTGCTCATTACAGGAATACCAAGGATGACAGTATAAAGGGATAGAAAGGCAAACACAGACACACAACATTAGTTAAAATGTAGGAGGGAAATAATTAACCCATGGAAAAAGACTAGAAGAACAATTAGGCAGGTTCAGGTTCAAATCTTGACTCTGCCATGTACTAGGTCTGTGACATTGGTTAAACTACTTAATTATTCTAATTATAATCCTCTTGTCTGTGTCAGTACTGATACCGGATATATTAGTATGTTGTGAGGGTTTCATGAAATAATGCATAGCACCATGCTTGGCATATAAGTGTGCATTAAATAGGCACTTTTTCTATTATAAAGAGGAAATATTTAGGAAAATGGGACAGTGTGCCATCCTATGATGGAAAAGGAAGAGATTTCCTTCCCTTTGAAATCTCCATCTCCAATCTCCCTACCCTAAAGGGTTTCAGGGAGCTGCATATTCATATATGTACTCATACAGCATTAATAATTTGCAACTTAGAGAAGACCATACGTCTATTCTCAACATTTAGGCAGGCTGGTTCAGAAATGAAACATGAAATTTTTTCATTAAGCTAGTTAAAAATATCCTAATCTAAAACTCTAGGTATAGGCAGACCTCAAGGGATGGGGGCTAACTTTAGCTAAACCTCAGAGAAGTGACTTTAGGAGTTAAAAGAGAAGGCAAGAAAGGTATTCAATGAATTATTTAAGCACAGTAATAATCCTGTACGTTATCGCTGCATATTCTTGGCTACAAAATATTTTTAGAACTAAGACCTCATTTAATCTTTACAAAAGCCCTGCAAGAGAGGTGTTTTTACCATCCTCATTTTACATCCCTAGGAAGCTGAGATTCAGAGCGGTTAAGTAACTTGCTCTAGGTCACACAGCTTCCAAGTCATGAGGTCAAGGTGAAGCCACAGTTCCGGCACTGAAGTCATGTACATGTCCTCATTACTCCATGCTTTTCCCTCCTGATCTGTATATCTGAGCTTCAAAATGAACTTTGGCATTGCTTTCTCCTCTGATGTTAATGGTTAGTTTGCACTCACTTTAAAGTAAAAGCCATCATTCCCTTGAACCATCATTTTCTGCTTATTAAAAGATATTAACTACTTGATGAATGAATGATCTTCTGACATTGGACCCGTTAACACTCAATGTATCTTAGGCTTCATTTTATTATTCCATCCACTTTTAAAGTTACGGCTTGATGTTATGCTTAACTGCTTTCTGAGAGGGAGGAGGTGAAGAAGACTAATACTAGCAGTCGAGCACATATTAGGATCTTATCACTAAGTTTTCCATTTTTTTCAATTAAAAACAAACCAACAAAACTGTGCTGTCAGCTATTTTGTAACTGAAAGGGCCAAAAAGTCTCTCTCTTTTTTTAACCAAAAGTAAAGGGTCAACTAGGTTGACAACCAAACTAGACCTTCCCTTCCCCCCACACTCACATTTGCACATTTAGCTAGTTTTTAGACAAGCTGGCAAATCCTACCGGATAGCCCTTTGAAAAAGTAATTGCTATGTATATAGAAATTAAACTTAAATATCCTTGTCTGCTCTGGGGGTTCTACAATTCATTCTGAGAACAAGGAGGTAAGATTTCTGACTGAAACAATGTTGATTTCTGGACAGACGCATATTTGCTTCCAAAAGATTCGTCTCCTGGGTCTGAAAAGTTTTTCATTGTTGTAGGACCTAACAAAATGGTCTTAATTTTGTTTGAAAAAAAATTTTTATGCAAAATGCCAGAGGGAGCAACCTTAGGTTCCAAATACATATATTTTTGGCAAGAAAAACGATAAGTTCTTTACTGTCATGTATATCATGTAATATCATGTGCCATATACCCAAAAACAAGGCTCATATAAAAACGTCTAATTCCAATACAATGAATCTTTACCTGGTTGCCACTCTAATTGAATTATCAGCCACTAGGATTATACAATCTCTGTAATTATACACACTAGTATATATAATATAGGATATATTTTATTATGACTATAATGTGAGTAAAGTGGCTAAAAATTGTGTACAACAGGATAGTTTATATTCTTACTTCCATCCATTAGAACTGTCCTTACTCCATTCTCCCTATGGCTATGCCTGTGTTTGCATGTAGGTGGCATGTGTGGGTTTGGGGAAGGTGAAGGATAGAGCAAGAAATAGGGTGTGGGGGAGGGAAAAAGAAAAAAAGAAGACAAAGGCTATACTACTGAAAACATCAAATAAGTAATTTGATTTTTTGTTCCCTAATGTAATTTCATTCTTTTAGTTTCCTAACCTAAAAAGAAGGCTAAACATACACATTCTGCCCATTTCCTATGGTTTTTTGGTGATGATCTCATTCATTCATTCATTCATTCATTCATTCATTGCCTACTTTATGCCAGGTATTATTTTAGATGTTAGGGATATAAAGCAGAAAGATAAAATCCCTGCTTTTCTGTAGCTGACACACTGGTATTGGAGAGACCAGTTATAAGTAAATAACCTAGTGGATGGTATGCCCATTGATGATAAGATCTGTAAAGAAAAATAAAGCAGGCTAATTAATGGGATAGAAGTGACAGGTGTGGGTAATGAGACTGGTTTATATAGGCTGTCAGGGGTATATCTCTCTTCTGAGGATTTTATTCTGATTGACATGTGAAGTTACTACTGGTTGTGAGCCAAAGACAGATATGACCCAGCTTCTGTTTTTATCATTCTGGTTACAGTTGAAGACTGCCAAGAGGAGGAGTTAGGGAAAAGAGCTTTGCAGTCGTCTTGGATGGGAGAGAAGCGTAGAGGAGGTCAGGAGTGGTTACATTTTGGATGGAGTGTGTGTGTGTGTGTGTGTGTGTGTGTGTGAGTGTGTGTGTAAATAAATACATTTATATTATATTTTACATATGTGTGCATGGATGTGTATGTCACAGACACATATACATATATAATTATACATAACATAATGTTAATTGAAGTTTAACATACAGAAAAGTATGCCTTGATGAATTTTCATAAAATGAACCCACCCGTGTGATTACCAGGCAGGTTAAGAAACAGATGTTACTAGAACCTCAGAAGCTACCTTCTCCGCCCTTTTCAGGCACTCCCCGCTGAGGATCATGAATAATCGTGAATTCTAACACCATACATTAGTGTAGCCGTTTTAGAATGTCACAGAAACAGAACGATGCAGTATGCACTCTTTGTGGCTGGCTTCTTTCACTCAGTATGATGCTTGTGATATTTATAAATGTTGTTACATGTAGTTGCAGTTAATTGTCAATGCAGGAAAGTACAGCTTGTGTGTATATACTACACTGTATGTATCCATTCTACTGTTGATGAACATTTGGATTGTTTCTAGCTTTCGGCGATCACAAATGTAATGAGAAAAACATCTGTATGTGTTTCTTTTGAGTATATACCCAGAACTGGAATGCCTGGACCATGGGGTTAGCTTATATTCAGCTTTAGTAGATACTGCCCAGTGGTTTTCTAAAGTGATTGTACCACCTGGGAGGACACTTTTGTTACTATCTTCCTTCCTTCACCTTTGCTACTATGTGCCTTTTAATTTGGAATGTAGTGATGTCACACTGTGGTTTTAATGTGCATTCCATGATGACTACTTTTTCTCAATGAAACCTTTCAATGTTTATTTGGATATCCTTTTGTGATTACCTGGTCAAAGTTTTGCTCATTTTTCCTTTGGGTTGTCTATCTGTTTCTTGTTGTTATGTAGGGGTACTTTATATATTCTGTATATGAGTCATATAATAAGAGTAAAAAGCTTTCTCCTCCTTAGTGGTCTGCTTTTTTAGTCTGTTAATCGTATGTTTTGATGAACAATTTTAATTTTAATTTAGTACAATTTGCCATTTTTTTCTTTTATAGTGGGCACACACTTGTGTCCTGTTTCAGAACTCTTTGCCTACTCCAAGAACTTAAAGATATTTTCTTATTTAGTTTTTCCTAAAAGCTTTATTGATTTACCTTGAATAAGGTTTTGGATATATTTCTGAAGAGAAAGCATCCAGGATTCCTGTTGGTTTGGAAAGGTGGTGTGAGGGAAAGAAATCAAATGAGAAATTAACGGGACACTATTTTTCACCCACTCTAGTTAAATAAAAAACAGCTTTATTGTTCTATAATTTTTGAAGTTACAAGATACAAAAAAAAAAAACACCAGATTATAAGCAACTTGAAGGAAGGACTGTGCCTCATGAGCTTTGAGTGTCCAGGTCCCAGGATAATGACTGGTGCAATGTGGGCATTCAATAAATATTAACGAATACATTTCATTTTAGAATATTTGGAAAGTACGCAAAGGCATAAAGAGGCAAAAGCAAAAATAATCACCATATGCTCATTACCCAGAGAAGCAACAACTATTAACATTTTAACATTTTCCCTCTGGTATTTTCTTTACTTTTTTCTTTAAACATGGCTGTGATCATATTGTATACACAATTTTGCATACTTCAATTTTGCTTTCCATATGACAAAAAGCTCATTGTAAACATGATTTTTAATGTCTTTATAAAATTCGATGGAAAGGATGCTATGTAATTTCCATTAATGTTAGACATTTATTTCCTTTTTTTGTCTGTTGTAATGAAAGCTATTATGCTCATCCTTGTGCCTAGATCTTTACCTACATTTTCCATTAATTCCTTAAGACAGAATATTAAAAGTAGAATTACTGTTAAATTGATTTGCACAAAAACTGCACTAATTTATATTTCCCCTAAAAGTGTATGGAAGACCTATTTCATTGTATCTTTGCCAATATTAAGTATTACCTTTTTTTCTTGATAATTCAATAGGAAAAACAGATCTCATTTTGGTTTTAAAATCTATTTCTTTAACTACTGATTAGACTAAATATTCTTCATATGTCTACTAGCTCACATGTATTTTCTCTTTTGGAAACGATCAGTTCATGTCATTTTGCTAATTGATCTATTAGAGTATTCACATTATTAAGTTAAAATGAGTGATGTACTGGTATTATAAAAGTTCCCCATTTATTGTACATTATAAATTTTTTCTATGTGCTGTTTACTTTTTAGTATTGTATATATTATAATATTTATATAGATAATCAGTTGCTTTCTTTCTTTTTTGTACACACTCATGTACCCACCTGCGCACATTCTCTCTCTCTCCCTCTCCCCTTTCTTTCCTCCCTCCCTCCCTTCCTTCCTTTGCTGTTTAAATACTTAGAGATTAAAACTTAATTTGTGCTGATTATTCTTTCTCCCCCAGGTCTACCGCCTGCCCTTCTCTCTTCTCTGTGACCAGAGTGACTGTTCCCTGTAGGCTGAATTCCATAGAACTCTGGTTTTTGGATGGTTTTGGCCAATGAGAGGCATAGGCAAGACGGAAGGAGGCAGAGACTGGAAAACTGATTCCTTGTGCTCTTTCCTGCTTTGCCAGGTGCTGGCAATGCTGAGTTTCTCTATAGTTCGAGTTCCTTTCAGGTGGCTCTTATTCCACGGTTCCAGTTGTTATGGGGCATCAGACACATTGTTTTCTTTTCTCACCCATGTAGACCTAAGAGTAGTTATGGCTTTCTGTTGTTATTGTCTGGAGGTGCCACAATCTCCTTTGGTGGTTGCCTTAACCCTAACCACAGTTCTGTAAATGCCCTTTCATTCAGTTCTTCTGGTAGTTAAAACCTTTTCAACACACACAATCTATTTCTTGGTAGGACCCTGACTGAAACAATATTTAACTATAAAGAAAGCACTCTGAAGCAAAGCATGATACATTCTATTCTTATGAAGTGGTAGACCTCAACCTCTTAAGACCAAATCCTTCGGCCCAGGAGTATTCTGAGTGAGAATATTTTGTGATTATATAGGTCTCTGTTTTCATAAGTAAACAAAGTACTGCTTTCAAACTGTATTTTTATTCATCAGATACTGAATTGGGTGGGGGCGTGGGAGGGGCATGAGAACATGACAGTAAAACAAGTACCTTTTAAGCACTAACATGGCATTCATTATCAATATTGTAGTTAATGGTAAATGGTGCTCACATGGACAATTGGTGCTCAAAGCCTTAATCTCCTTCCAGAAGTTTTGTTGTTTATAGACAATTACAGAGGAATACTAAATTCCTGATTTGCCCCCATATGTGAAGAATTTCAACTCAGTGACAGTTAAAGTTAGGTCAACTTGTGTGATAAGTACTTAAGCTCTGCATCCGAGGACACTGGTGGCCCTTGATTTATTTATTATTGCTTTTATTTTTTTATGTTGAATTCCAAGACTGTCAAGCAAGTTTATGCACCAATTCAACTGCTCACATTAGACCATCCAATTCTGTGGGTACATGAAGCCAATAGTATTTTAGCCAGAAGAGCTTGTTCCTCTTAACTCAAAGTGGCTGTAGAAATAGTGCTGAAAGACCCATTTTCCATAAATAGTTCTCCTCGCAGGCCAGTACAGAGTTTGAACTTTTACCATTCATGAGTCATTTCTTTCGTGTGAAAGCATCACAGCTTCAGTCTTGTTTCACTTCACCTGGAATAAATTGAACGTTCACTAGGACTATAGGTATAGAAGTCATTAAGCCTGGAAGCACAGTTTCGAAAATAGTTTTGGCAAGCAATAAATCTAGAGTTTGTTGGTGACAGACTTCAGCAGTTACATATCTGTGTGGAATTTCCCTGGGGAAATATTTCTCTCATCCTGAGAAGCATCTGAAGTCAGAAAAATTTGGGTTTGAATTCTGGTTCTGACATTTATCTGTGTGACCTTGGTCAAGTTGCTTAATCCCTCCAGGCATTGGTTTTCCTGCAAAATGAGAATAATAATAGTGCCTGCCTCAAAGGATTGTTAAGAAAATTAAATGAGATAATAGCAAGTGCTTAGCACAATGCCTGGCAAATAATAAGTTTTGCAAAACTCTTAACACTATAGTTCTTGACTTTAAAAGCCTTTAGAGTTGTCTGTGTATATTATACTTTATTTTTATGTATGTATGTATGTATTTTTGCATGTGTGTATCAGACTTTAGAAAAAGTTCTCAAAAAATTCTTAGAGGCAACATCCTAACATTCAAGCATATCCGTATATTACTAAATCAAAAATATATCTTTGGCTAGTAAAGTACACTGGATACACTTCACTTTTCAGAGCAGAAGGTAAAAATAAAGTTCCTTTTCTTTCAAATGTAAGGATTATTAAAGATGCCAAAAATTTCAGATAATGATTTTTGGAAAATTAACATAAATTGTAGAATTCTTTAGCTACCTAATTTAGAATGCTGAATGTTCAAAGACTTATCTTTGGAAAGGAATAAAAACCCATCATTACTCTAGTATGCCAGCATTACATTTTCTTAACCTTAAAACCTACCCCAGGATTGTATAAAAACAAAAGTTGCCAAAGAAATGGGTTTTTCTGTATTGTGTTTTGACACTTGATGAAAATATTTTGATAAAAATTTAGGATTAAGCTGATTTTACATTCATGTGTTTAGGGAGAATGCTAATCATTACCTGAATATAAACCTTAACAGGTACATCCTTCTAGTTGCTGTGTATAGCTGTTTTGGGGAAGTCATCAGAACGCGTGAAAAAGCATGGGCATGTTAGAGAAACTAAGTTCATAAGTAGTAAAAGAAGTTTATCCTAATATTTCCCAAATTTTGTGGGACCCTAACAATTAACGCATTAAGTGGCATTAAAAAGGGAAGAAAAGAACATAAAGACACACAAAGTTTCTAAAATATAATAATACTTAATTGATCATGACTTTTGTTTCCAGTAAGGATAAAAATAAGGCATTATTTTAAGTGCAAGTTCATAGGCTTCTGTGTTTAAGCAGGCAGTCCTGCCATACTGGGGGCAGATTTCACGCTAAAATGCCTTCAGTACTATGAAGGCCCAAATTCTTAGTCAAAATGGATCAAAGACCTAAACATAAGACATGAAACAATAAATTGCATAGAAGAAAGCGTAGGTACTAAACTTATGGACCTTGTGTTCAAAGAGGATTTTATGAATTTGACCTCAAAGACAAGGGAAGTAAAAGCTAAAATAAATGAGTGGGATTATGTCAAACTAAAAAGCTTCTGTACAGCAAAAGAAACCATCAACAAAACAAAAAGGCAACCAACTGAATGGGAGAAGATATTTGAAACAATGCCTCCAATTAGGGGCTAATATCCAATATATATAAGGAACTCATACAATTCAACAATAAAAAGACAAACAATCCAATTAAAAAATGGGCAGAGGATATGAAAGAAACTTCTCCCAACAAGACATACAAACGGCCAACAGATATATGAAAAAATGTTCAACTTCACTAGCTGTGAGGGAAATGCAAATAAAAACCATAATGAGATATCACTTCACACCTGTTAGAATGGCTATCATCAACAAGACAAATAATAACAAGTGTTGGACAAATAATAACAAGTGTTGGAGAGGCTGTAGAGAAAAAGGAACCCTCATATACTGTTGGTGGGAATGTAAATTGGTATAGTCAATATGGAAAACAGTATGGAGGTTCCTGAAAAAATTAAGAATAGAATTACCATATGACCCAGCAATCCCTCTCCTGGATATCAACCTAAAAAATCTTTAAAAAATTATATGCAAAGATAAATGTATCCTGATGTTCATTGCAGCTTTATTTACGGTGGCCAAGATATGGAATCAACCAAAGTGTTATACGATGGATCATTGGATAAAGAAGATGTGGGATATACTGGGGGTATACAAGTGAACACTTTGGTCAACATTGCTCAAGCAGTAGTTCTTCGTAATCAGAAGTGTCCGGACACTGATGGTAACAACTTTGAGCACCTCTTGTAATGGCAGAAGTCAAATGTGACTTGTATTCATCTTTTATTATCAGTATATATTGAGTACTACAATTTTAATACAGTTTTCCTTTCTTAAAATGTGTATACATTTTTGGCACCCGCTGTGTACACAATGGAATACTACTCTGCCATGAGAAAAGATGAAATATTGCCATTTGCAAATGGATGGATCTTGAGATTATTATGCTAAGTGAAATAAGTCAGACAGAAAAAGTCAAGAACCATACTCGTACTGTGTTTCCCCAAAAATAAGACCAGGTCTTATATTAATTTTTGCTCCAAAAGACACATTAGGGTTTATGTTCAGTGGATGTCATCCTGAAAAATCATGCTAGGGCTATTTTCCAGTGAGGTCTTATTTTTGGGGAAACACAGTATGACTTCACTCATATGTGGGATATAAAACTGAAGGCTACAAAGGTACAAGACAAACAAATAAAAGCTCATAGACACAGATAACAGTTTAGTGGTTACAAGAGGGTAAGGGAGGATGGTATAAGAAGGTAAAGGAGGTCAAATATATGGTGATAGAAGGATAACTGCCTCTGGGTGGGGAACACAAAATGCTATATATAGATGATGTATTATAGAATTGTACACTTGTAACCTACTCTGTTTCCTTGAAAATAAGACCAGGTCTTACATTAATTTTTGCTCCAAAAGACGCATTAGGGCTTATGTTCAGGGGATGTCATCCTGAAAAATCATGTTAGGGCTCATTTTATGGTTAGGTCTTATTTTCAGAGAAACATGGTATGTAGCTTTGTTGATCATTGTCCCCCCCATAACTTTTAATTAAAAAAAAAATTAGTGCTGTTGCCAGCATTTGTGATGAATCAGGCACCCCCCCTTCCCCCCCACCCCCCCGCCCACCAGCAATCCAGGAGTGATTTCTAATTCCTGATGTCTCCCCATCTCCCTAATCATAAAGAACAATATACAATCTGCCGAGGAAAAAGAACAATATTTTCTCCCTGATCTCTGTTTCTACTGCCTTCTTGCCACTCTGTCCCAGTGGCCTTTGAAAAAGAGTATTTAGCTGTACAATGTGGCTGTGACTGGCTTTTCATAAAGCCTTTTGACTTTCTCCCAATCGTGAAGTGTCTGCTGCTTTATAAACCCACTACCCGTTCTTCTCTTCATCTGGACGGAGGTCCTGCGAAACTAAAATGATAGTCAATTGTTTCTATAGCAACTAGTTCTAACCACAGGATTAGAAAAAAATAAACGTTTTTTAAAGGTACGAGCTGTTTTCTGAAAGAATGTGGGGTTATTTAATTCAAGCATTGTTTACTGTAGGTTCACTATGCGTCTAACACTATGCCAGTCACTATAAAATACCTCTTAACAAAACGCCAGAGTCTAGGATAGATGTTGGGCTGAGACATAAAATAATTTTACCCTGGTTTTTATCAATTATATCCTTCCTAAGCTTCTTTTTGGATTTCAGAATAGAAATGTAGTTGGTTTTCCTGTTCTATTTGCAAACATATACAGTAAGCTTGGAAACCACAATAGTAAAGCTGGAAAACGCTAGCCTTATTTCCATGCACTCTAAACGTTTAGACTATTACGCCATCATTCTTCTTGTAGGAAAAGTGCTGAGTTTCGATGAGAAAGAATATGAAAAGAAAGCATTGTGTGTATTGCTATACGAAATGTCACAGAATATCATACATATTTTACAGCCACTCTTCCCTGCCTATCCACTTAATTACTTCATGGCTATGCCATTCATGAGCAATATAGCCATTCTAAAATGCATAATAATAAAAACTTTATTACATGTCATCTCATATTTTTATACAGATATATATATTTATATGTATGGCTAGAGTAACTATACTGAGGCAATGACTTGGAGAATTAATATTCCAATTCAAAACTTTTATAGTTTTAGGAATCAGAAAACAATGTTTGCAAGGACTCGAAATCTGTGGTATTGAGACAAAAATGTCAGGATCTGGTAGTGTAAGCTCTAGGACACTCAGAAATATGTTCATCTTGTACTTTGCAAATCCACTAGCTTCTTTTCTGTTTACTTAATAACAACTCCCACAATGCTTAGCTAAAGCCAAAGCAAATAAACTGGACTTGGGGAAAAAAACTGTAATGGCACCAGACTTCATTTAATGGAAGGCTACAGCACTTTACGTATTTTAAAATCATTATAATTCCAGAACTAACAAAAATCTCAATTTGATGAAAAGCACATATTTTAAAAATTTACTTTAAGATTTTTATTAAAATATAGCTAACATACAATATTATATTAGTTTCAGGTATATACTATATTTATTCAACATTTATATACCTAAAGAAGTGATCACCATTATAAGTCCAGCAACCATCTGACACTGTACCATGCTATCACAATATTATTGACTATATTCCCTACATTGTACATTATATTCCATGATTTAATTTGTTTCATACCTGGAAATTTGAACCTCTTATTCCCCTTCACCTTCCCCGATTTTTAAACTTTTCAATTACAGTTAACATTCAATATTATTTTATATTAATTTCAGATGTACAGCATAGTAGTTAGCCATTTATATAATTTAAGAAGTGATCCCCCTGACTAGTCTATTACTCACCTGGTACTATACATAGTTATTACCATATTATTGACTATATTTCCTGTGCTTTTCTTTATATCCCCATGACTATTTCATAACTACCAGTTTGTACTTATTAAACCCTTCACCTTTTTCATCCTGCCCTCCAACTCCCTCCGATCTATCATGCCAACAAATCTTGTACCCATCTGACACCATACATAGTTATTACAATATTATTGACTAAATTCTTTATGCTATACCCTACATCACCATAACTACTTTGTAACAATGAATTTGTACTTCTTAATCCTTTTAGCCACTGATAAGGCCTGGTGGGGTATGCAAGTTGGATGAGGCAGGATCTCAGAGTCACTAGAGTGGGAAGAATTGTGGTCAATAGCTAAATGTAGACTCTGGTTTGGTGCCAGTGCTAAGCCTGGAATTATTCAGCAAAAGTCTCAGAGCACACTGTGACCAGCTGTTGCCCTCTTGGGTTCTACAGACTCTGATAGTTTTTCAAGAAAGTATGTAATGCAGGTGGGTCTGGTTGCTCTCGGAGAAAGAGCCTCTGGTGTTGGGCAAGTTGAATAGGGAAGGGCCTCAGGGAGTCAGCAGGGTGGAGCAGTGGAGCTCTTCAGATCAATCAGATTCAGATTTGGCCTGTGGGGAGAAGGCTCAAAACAGAGAAGATGGCACCCACCTGCCGGCTGTCTGGGAATGACCCCACACAGGGAAAATGGTGACTGTCCTCCAGAGCCACACACCTTGGTCCGTCCCCCGTATGTCTCCAATGCCCCCTGAGTTACTGTCCCTTTGCCGGAACCCAAGGTGAGTGCCTCTGAGTGAGTCTGTGAGCAGGTCATTTAACAGGATGTCTGGGTTTCCCACAGCCTTCCATTCCACCCAGATTGTTGGAATCCCCACTTTTTCACAGCCAGATATTGTGGGAGCTCCTCTTCCGAACACCAGTACTCTGGGCTGAGGAGGCCAGTGTGGGGCTGGGGTCTCTTGCTTGTTGGGGGAACCTCCGTGGCCGAAATATCTCTCCTGCTTCTTAATCACAACGTGGGGGTTTAGGGCAAGCCCGTCACGCGTCTCCACCCCTCCTACCAGTCTTGACATGGCTTCCTTATATTTAGTTATAAAACTTCTGCTCAGCCAGACTTCAGATGGTTCTCCAGGTTGACTGTTGTATAATTTAGTTGTAATTTTAATGTGTTCACGGAAGGAAGCAGGCACAGTGTTTATCTGCTCCACCGTCTTGGATTTCTCCAAAAACCACATTTTGATCTTCATATCAGCTTACAATTTTTTTTTACAATACATTTAAAATTTCTTTTATTAACATGTTGGTCAGCACCTTAGGAAAATATTGTTCATTTTTCTTTGTTATCTTTGTTTTATTTCCATTTTATTCATGTTATTGAACTGTAAATTTTTACTGCCAGATTTCAATCATTTTCCCTATTTTTCATCTGACTTTTTACATCATAGAAAGTGTTTAACCTGAAAGATTGGATGACAGAGGTTATCTTTAACTGAACACTTGCATTTCTGAGCCTCAGCAAAAGTCTTTACGTGTGTAAATATACATATCAATGTATATCAGTGTAACGCAATATGCATATTTCAACTCACTGAGCTTTAGTTTCCTCATTTGTGAAGTAGTGGTACGACCTAGTTTCTAGGGCTGTTATAAATATTAGAAACTTTATATACTAAATATTATTAAAAAGTTTTAGAAATTTTATATTCTAAATATATATATATTTTATACAATATATATAAAATATATATGTACATGTATAAAATACCTGGCACAAAATAGGGGCATAATAATAACAATTGCTTTTTGTTACTGCAGGGAAAGGGATGAATAAGATAGCTTTAACTAGTATATGGAGATGCATTTGTTAAAGGGAAAGTCAGAAGCAGGAGCAAGGAAGGAAGAAAATGATTTTATTACTAGCTTATCTCTGGAAAGATATATTTTTTATAGCTAATTTTATAGCCTCAAGGTATTTGCTTCTGATCTATAACTTCAGTTACATACTATTTTATAAAAAAAGTATATTAAAATATTTTTTTACCAGGTATCTGTTTTTACTAGGCACCTGTTATTAATGGGACTTAGTATACAATTTAACTCTAATGAAATTAACCAAAGCACCTCTATAGCCTGGAACATAGTAGGTAGTTTTCTTCCTTCTTATGATATATTCCAGTCCCAAAATTCGTAGGGTCTGAAGCACAAATTCCTCCTTTGGTTTCCTGCCCTAACACACACACATCACACACCTGTTTACACTTTGCTTGCAGGTAAATGTGTACAGCTGCTAGGGCATGATCTCTATGGTGGGATGACAAATGGGATCTTGTCACTACATTATTTAAAGAGCAAATTCCAAAGAGCAAACCTTTCTCCACACCTGTGTCTGCTTAGGAACATTAAAATGGAGCTAGTTTCATTGGCTACAGGGAAATTTAGAGTAAAATTATTGGGTTACCTGCTGAAGACATATCTGTTGTCACGCTAGGTTATGGATATCCCATGTATATGAGAATTCAATTGTAGATGCTCTTTCCAAGCTCCACCCTGCCCACCTTGCCATCACCTCCAGCTTAAGCAGCAAACTGGTCATCCTGCTCAGATGGCCACCCGATGGCTTACTGTTGCCAACTCCTTTCCTAAGATACAAACCCAAATTACCTCCTTCCCACTTGCCCTCCTTGCCCAAGTTGTCCTGTTGTCAGAGGACAAGCTCCTAACTCACCAATTGCCTTCTCTTTCTTTTCTCTTTCATTTTATATATGAACAAGACATGGGCCAGCATCCCAACAAGAGAACAGAGTAACTCTTTGCCCCCCCAAATAAATTGAAAATGGCTTTAATAGTTGATGACGCAGGGATAAGGAAAGTCATATATTTTGTAGTGTAATTAGAAGTAATAGAGGACCATAACATGTAAGAGTTCCCTGAAGTCCCCTTCAGAATCTCATAAAAGACTCCATCCACCTCCTCATCTGACTTTTCCTTAATAACCAGTGTCCAACATAAATAGAACAATTGCATTGTTCTCTATCTTATTTGAGCAAATAGATAGAATTTCAATTTTATTAAAGATAAATAAGCTTTTGTGGACAAGACTGAGATAGCAGATTAGTGCATTGGTTCTATGGGAAAACACATTCCTAATTTGGAAAACAAAACAAAAAAACAAAAAACATTACCAACAGAGAATTTATAAACTCAGTGCTGCCTGGAGTGGGAACTGATTTATGCTCTGCTTTCTCACTCGGTATCAATTTCACTGTGCTAGCTAGTCCTCTTGCATAAAGATTCAGAGACATGGTACAAAAGGAGAAAATCAGTTTAGGCAGCCCATAAAAAAATTTAATTCACCTCTATTTCAAATAATGCATACTGAGAAATTGAATTGAATGATGCATCACATAAAATATTTATTTCTTATATGCAATATAGATGAGTCAATGTCACTCTGAGAAATTTAACTTTTTAATTGCTAACTTGGTGTATGTATTTTATTAGCAGTTGCAAAAGAATAATCTATTATTCTGTTGCAAGTGTCAAAAAAGATGATGGTGTGGGGAAAGTAGATTCAACTGTTACTCCAGCATGACTGGAAAAAGCATGCATTCCTCCTTGTTCTTTACTAGTCCGTGAATCCCCTGCCTTTATTTCTATGGTTGCAGGTACCAAACACAGGGTAGAATTATGAACTTTCATAACAGTGGATGCAGCACTCTAGTTGTGTGAAAGATATGCAAATCTTCTGCATGTACTGTGTAGTTAACTATGCAATTACCATTATAGAAATATCACAGGTACAGAAAATAAACATAAAATTATACATTCACATTTATATTAAAAGGACCCAGACGGCTTTGGTAAAGAACATAAACTTATTTTCTTTTTGGAAGATATTTTCTCTGTTCTAATGGTCTTGGTAAAAATATTCTGTGTTATTGTACTTAACATATAAAAAACAATGTAACACTTTAATGTTTACCAGAAAGATCAACCCATTAATTACAAATCATTTATTAAACCTAATGAATTATTTATATAGCAATATTCTCTTGAAAGAAAATAATACTTGTATGGCTTATTTAAAATCAGATATAATTAGCTATACTTGAGCTTCTTACTTTCCTGAATGTAATTCAAAAGTATTCTTTAAAAAGCTGAAATACAAGAGAAGATGTATTCATTTATTCCCCTCTCTCTCTCTCTCTCTCTCCCCCCTCTCTCCCTTTCCTCACCTTTCTCCCTCCATCTCTTTCCTCTCTCCCTCTCACACACAGAAACCATGTTTTGTTATTCACTTCTAAACATTCATTCAACTCCCAGAAGACAACTATAAATTATAAAGAGAAAATTCAATTTTATGTTCAGTAGAGTGTATGCTCTAATGTTGAAGAATCAGTTAAATTAAGGACAGAAATTTTCTTTGCTTTTATTTATTTAAATGTGAAAATGTATTACTATTTAAGTGGCGTGTGCAAAATAAATACTTTTTCATATTCTAAAAAAACAGCCAGTTTTTAATAAAATTTTGAGGAAAAATAAATTCTTCCCAGACAAAGGATTTTTTTTAAAACTAGGGAAAAACAGAGTGCTAAAATTTAGTCCAGTGTTTTTGACTTTCTTATCTTAATTTTATCCCTGTCCCACTCTTTCTCCCAAAGAATAAATGAAACTGAGAATTATCAATCTGATGTGTGAGAAATGGTCTAAAGTTATTTGATTTGCATTTTCTTGATAAACAGTGTGACAGATAGATTTTCCCCAAATGGTCGCAACGATATCCTCCATCCTATATTCTCTTCTTATGTCCCTTTCATCAAGAGGTAGGATCTATGTTTTCTTCCTTTGAATCTGACAGTTTGTGACTAAGGGAGAACTGACACTACTATATATGACTTTTGAGTGAGGTCATAAAAGATGATACAATTAATGCCTGGTTCTCTTGGGACACTCAATCTTGGAATCCAGCCACCATGTTATGAAGAATCCCAGGCCACTTGAGAGGCTACATAGGTTTCTGGCTGACAGCTCCAGCATACACCAGCATCAACCCACAGACAGGGGAGTGAAAATGCCTTAGGAAAGTATCAGCTCCCAGCTTTTAAGTCTTTCTAGCTGAAATCCAAGACATTGTGGAGCACAGACAAGCTGTCCCCATTGTAACCTGTCCAAATTTCTAACCTACAGAGTTCCTGCAGTAATACAATGGTTGTTTGGTCGTGAAATTTTGGGATGGTTTATCACACTGCCAATAGGAAACTGCAACAACCAGGGAGGCTGATAACATTTTCATATATTTATTGACTATTTGTACTTCTTTTGAGTATTGCCTTCATAATCTCTGCTCATTTGATCATGGGTATTTTTTTTCGTCTTGCTCATATAATCTGCATATAATTCTACACTTGTTATATACGCGTATGTTGTCAATACATTCAACCAGCCTCGTAGGTGATAGAAAAGTTTGAATTTTATCTAGTCAAATCTTTTATTTCTTTTTCTTTTGTTCATTTTGGAATTTTCTGCCTTTTTTATGAAAATGCTTTCCCGATTGCAGATTATAAAAACATCCTATATTTTCTTCGGGTACTTTTACACCTATATATATAATCAACTCTTTAATCCATCTTTAATTTATTATTTTATATGGTATGAGGTAGGGGAAATTGAACTCTTTTGAAATATTTGTCTTTATATCTTTTATTTAAATGATCCACTCTTTTCTGAGTTGAAATGCCTCTTTTAGCAACTAAATTCTTAAGCATATGTCTGTTTTTGGACTCTTTCTAACCTGTCGATCAACTTGACCATTTCTACAAAAATGCCACTTTGTTTTAATTTCTGTAGCCTTTTGATATGTCTTGATATCTGGTAGAACAAGTAACCTGGCCTTGCTAACACTGCTTCCCTCCCCCAATTCCTCACTTAATTTTAAACATTTCATCTTTCACATGAATTTCAGAATCAACTTGACAAATACCTTGAGAAAACTTTTTTGACTTCATAGATTAATGTGGGGCCAACTGATGTATTTATTAGATTGAGTCATCTTGCACATGAATATGGTATATTTCTTATTTATCCAGGTCATGTTTTAAGACCTTCAGTAAAGTTTTAGCATTTTCTTCACCTACCCATGTACAATTCTTGTAGTTTTATTACTAGATAGTTTACTGTTTTTGTTACTCTTGTGGATAGAGTATTTATATATATAAATTTTCTAATTGGTCATTGCCATTGTATAATAAAATTATTGAATTGTGTATATGTGTAATTATACCTTTATGTATCAAAATATGTCTTATATTTCTTATATCAACCTTTTTTTCTATTTACTCCTTTATTATTTATAATAGGTTTGATTCCCTTTAAATTATAGATGGTCATCATGTCATCTACAAATAATGGCAGGATTACCTCTTCCTTTCCAAAATATGTAACTTTGATTTTTTTCTCTTTGCATGATTGCATTGGCTAGCATCTCCTTATACCAATGCTTCTCAAACTTCAATGCACATATGAGTTAACTAAGGATCTTTTAAAGTGCTGATTACAATTTTAACAAGCTGCCAGCTAATGCAGACCACATTATGATGAGCCAGGTCTCTACTATGTTAAGTATAGTGATAATACTGGTCTCTGACTTACTCGTGACCTCAGTAAGAATTCTAATTAGCCAATGCAATAATGTGGATGAAGAAACAAATTTAAATATATTAAGTACCTTGCACAAGTAGCAAACAGCACAGCAAGACTCAGCCCAAAATGAGCAATTTCAAGGCCCTTTTCTTAGTATTTACTCTGTAGTAGTTTCTATGATGAAACAAAAATAAATATGTCTAACCAAGCCTGTTTTAAAATGCAGATCACTTACACTTATTTTAGAAAAATTTTCATCAAAGTTTTTATATCAACTTTCATATTTAGTTACCTAGAACAGAGCTTGGTAAACTACATCCCATGGCCCATATCTGACCCCTGCTTGTTTCTGTATGGTCCTCTAGTTGAGAATAGTTTGAAGTTTGAAATGCTTGAAAAAAATCAAAAGAAGAATAATATTTGGTGACACATGAAAATGATTTGACATTCAAATGTCAGTAGCCACAATGAAAATATATTGGAACCAGCTATGCCATTTGCTTATGTATTGCCTATGGCTGCTTTCCTACTACAAAAGCGGAGTAGAGTGGTTTGACCTAGACTATATATGTTGCTGTCATTGCTTTGCAGTTCTGCTACCATGTTTCCCTGAAAATAAGACCAGATCTTGTATTAAGATTTGCTCCAAAAGATGCATTAGGGCTTATGTTCAGGGGACGGCATGCTGAAAAATCATGCTAGGGTTTATTTTCCAGTTAGGTCTTATTTTCGGGGAAACACGGTGGGTGTACTACAAACTACACTCGATGAAGTTATAATTTGACTGTGTTTCAAATGCCATTTTGTTCTGTGACATCTTTTATTTTATTTTTTAATTACCATTGCATACTCATCATGTCAAAACAAGAAGAGATAAGTGGATTTCAAATAGCATGATTTTGTTATCAAATTAGATGGCAACGCATTGTGTTTATTGTAGAAAAACACTATAGCTATGCTCAAAAGAATACAATAGATATAGGCATTACTGGATATCAACACTTATCACAACTCACAGGAAAGCAATGGTCATAAATAAGTTAAATGAAACATTCCCTCACAGCAGAATTTTTTTTTTACAAAAATAAAAAGTCAAAATGAGGCTGCAACCAAAGTAAGTTTCTGAGCGGCTCATTTGTTTTCTAAACAAGGAAAGCTATTGCCAATGGTAAATAAATTATATTATGTTGGGTTGCAGCAATTGAAGAAATTGTCCAGAGGAAAAAAACTTGTTTAAGACTAATAGTTTTTTGGTGACAACAGTTGCTTGAAGTGTTCATAATATTGGGAGCAACATCAATAGGCAATTGAAAAACAAGATAAATGACTTTAAGTGGTTTTCCTTGGAGTCAATCCTGCCTTTGAAGTGACTGAAGAATTAGCCTCTATGTGCAGTCTGCATTGTAAAACAATAGGTGAGAATATTTTTGAAGAAATTGAGAGAACACCAGTTCAGTACAATCTGAAGGGGAATCTTCTAAGACGTGTTCCAAACGATGGTAGCAAAAATATTTGTTTTTGAGCATAAAAAAGGGCTAGTTATACAAATTCATACAGCTTGTGAAAACATAAGGCACTTTCAGCCTATGGATATTCATTGTATTATTCACCAGCAGGTACTTTGTGGAAACTATTTAAATCTATCATGTATAATTGGACACAGCATTAATGATGAGCTTCATTTACTTTTGTGGACTTAACCATCATCAGTTCTGAAAAGTATGTGTCATAAAAAATATGAATATCCACTTTCTATACCACCTTGCAGAGCAATTGCTAACCAGTGGTAAAATTTTGTTGTGATTTTTTGAGGGCCAAGTGTGAAATTTTTGTGAACGATATGTGCCGCCATCCACTACAATCATTGAACACTAAATGGTTTTGGAAGTGAGTTTTTATTGTGGAATTGATGTTTCTTAATGAATATAACCTAAAATTATAAGAAAAAACAACACTTAAATGGGAAACTTATTACTGTGGTAAAGTCATTTCAACAATAACTCGTGTTGTTTGAATCACATGTAATATCAAGCTGCTTTATACATTTCCTGTGCTGTCAAAAGTTAAAACAAAAAGCAACGTCTCCATTACCACACAAATGTGCACCAGATATAGTTTTGGAACCCAAACTACAGTTCCAGTTGTGTTTTTTTGGAGCTTGATGCAAGTGCAAACAAAATTTCCATATTTCAAAATTCATTTAAGTATGCAGTTGAGGAGCGTCCACCTACCCTTCAACTAGAAGTAGTTTCATGACATGCTAAAAGGCAAATATCAAGAGAAGAATTGAATAAAAATCTTTAAATGGCTTCCAAGCAATGAATGTGCTCAATTAAAATCATATGCTCATGGGCAGATATTAGTATTTGGCAGTACCTATCTGTATGAAAAGACATTTTCAAAGATGAAATATACAAAATCCCATTATGAATCAGCATTAACAGATGACATGTGTAATTGATTCTGATAATAGGAAACACTAACTTTTAATCCCAATTAAGTAAAATGTTAGACCTCCTCCACAATATAAAGATTGTATTTGAAGGGAACCAGTTTTGCTCCCTTAAAGCTGCCATTTTGAGATATTGATTTTAACCTGTTTATGATGAAACAAGAAGGAACCTTTGACTCTCCATCTTCCTGTCCAAGAGATTCAGACAGAAAAACCTGCTTCAAGAAGGTAATCTTAAGATGATCGCCTTTAGCCTAGTTTGAATTAAGTATGACAACTAGGAGGGCTTTGGGCAGTGGCCTGTTAGTTAGATACCTTCTGTGTTGCACTGTTTCTGAGTTGCCCGGCAAGAATTTGCCTGCCATGTGTGTTTCCTCTTCCTCAATTACCTGTAAATTACCTTTTCTCACTTCTTCTTTTGTTTTTTTTAAATTTTTATTGGGGAATATTGGGGAACAGTGTGTTTCTCCAGGGCCCATCAGCTCCAAGTTGTTGTCCTTCAATCTAGTTATGGAGGGCGCAGCTCAGCTCCAAGTTCAGTTGCCATTTTCAATCTTTAGTTGCAGGGGGGCACAACCCACCATCCCATGGGGGAATTGAACTGGCAACCTTGAGAGCTTGCGTTCTAACCAACTGAGCCATCTGGCTGCCTCTCTGGAGGCTCAGCGGCAGCTCATTGTCTTTAATCTAGTGTGGAGGGGGCAGCTCATTGGCCCATGTGGAAATTGAACTGGCAACCCTCTTGTTCAGAGCTCGCGCTCTAACCAACTGAGCCATCCAGCCCTCACCAGCCCTTTCCCACTTCTGAAATCTAAAACCACATACTCCCTCTTTTCTCTTTGGTCTAAAATATCATATGTAATCAGTGTTACCTCACTATTGTTGGAATTTTCATGCATATGTGAATTCCCCATGTCCATGTATTAAAATTTGATTTTCTCTTGTTAACCTATTTCTGTTAGTTTGATTATTATTAGCTCCACTAGAAGAACTTAGAAGGTGGGAAGAAAAGTGTTAATATTTTTTTCAGTCTTCACACATTCATCTCATTATTAGACCTATATTACAGAAAATTGTACTCTATTATTATTGTTATTACATTTTCAATTGTATCAATAAAGATTTGTGCAAATTTGTTTCCTCTCTTGTTATGTAAATACCCATGTAATAGCCTTGATTTTACCTGTTGGCCTGGAAAGACTAATGTATTTAATCTCTGGCCTTTTACAGAAAAAATATTGCCAATCCCTAACCTAAAATATTCTCTTATGTCTCTTACAAGTTTTGTATTCCAAATTCACCCTTTGCAAATCAAATTCACCATTTTGCAAAGCAAATTCACCTTTTTGCAAGCCAAATTCATCTTTTTGCAGATTGAATTCTTCCACAAAAATATATTCTTAATCTTTGTAATAAAAATAAATCCAATGTTAAATTATTGTTAAAATTAAACATTTTATTGCATGTATTTAATAATAAACATAAAATACTTACATTTAACATCAGAAATACTTTCTTATAGCTTCATTTACAACGGTTCTCCTGCCACTGCTCATGGTAATTTCATATACATATTCATAAAATAATTATGACAATCTGTAGGAGTAATAGTTGCAATGGAATGATTAATAACATCTACTAAATGTTCATGGTTTGATGGATCAGCCAAAATATTTCTTGCAAAGAACTTAATTTTTGAAAAAAACTTCTTCAATGGGGTTCATCATTGGAGAGTATGGTGGTAGAAATAATAAAGCGTGTCTTGTCTGACCAACAAGGTCACATATTTCCTGGGTTTTGTGGAACCTTACATTGTCCGAAACAAACCACACTTCCTCCAGATTATCTTCATCCAATTTCTGCAATAATCTCTGAAGAAATTCGCAAAAAATATTTGAAGTAACCGTAGAATGTGCAATTACTTCATGCCACACCATTCCCTGAATGTTTATTGTTGCAATTAGAGAAACATTTCATCCTCTAACCATTGGTCACACAAGCTGGTGTATTAACTTTAGATTGCACCTTTGTTTGTCAAAAATTAATTTTGTGAAATTACCATGAGCAGCGGCAGGAAAACCATTACAAATAAAGCTATAAGTAAATAAGTTTTTCTGATGTTAAATATAAGTATTTTATGTTGATTATTAAATACATGCAATAAAATGTTTAAATTTAACAATAACTTAACATTGGATTTATTTTATTACAAAGATTAAGAAAACATTTTTGTGGAAAAATTTGATTTACAGAATAATGAATTTGATTTGCAAAAAGGTGAATTTGGAGAGCAAAACATGTATTGTCACAAGTGCCAAGTAAAAATAATTCTCAAAATAATTTTGTAAGTTTGTTTGTTGAGTACTTTTTCCTTGTGGGAGAGGCACTACTATTTTCAATTTATGGTGTGGAAAAATTGAAGTTCAGAGCCTTTCCTACACTCCTAAGTAGTTCAGTAGAACACTCCTAAGTGAATAAACTATGTTTTAAGTCTGGTCTTCCTGTCTGTAAAGCCTAAGCTGTGTGACCTTGGGAAAGTTGCTTAACCTCTCTAAACCTCAGTTTCCTCTTCTGTAAAATGGGAATTTTAATTACAGTATCACCTATATCATAGGGTTGATTTAAGCATTAAATTAATTAATATATGGAAGGCACTTAGAATAGTTCCAGTGGAGAGAGGTCAGAAATGGGCAGGAGGTCCAATAACAGGAAAGGAATCAATAAAATAATTTAGTATTTAGAAGGAGTTGATGGAGAATAATTCCCAATTCAGCTGGGAATTAGAGCTTTTTAGTTGTTGTGGAATCTGTGCTATTTGGTTGAGGTTTGTTAAGAAAAAGAAACTAATACATTAAAAACATGCAAAAATTAAACATTACATTTAAATTTAACTAATGCATATATACTAAAGCCCGTTAGTGTCATATTTACCTGGCTTACTCCTAGATTTGCTGTTAGTCAGCTGTGTGACTTTGGTCAAGCCACTTAATCTTTCTGCTCCTCAGTAGCCCCCTTTGTAAAAATGTGTGTTATAAGGAACCTACCAGCCAGGAACAATGTGAGGTTTTTAAAAAATGCATCAAAAGTAAGTACCTAGGAACATAAGGCTTGGCATAAGAATGAGCTTAGTACATGCTAGTTCATTTTCCCTGGCCTGTAGCCTTTCTAAATTGACCCAAAGCTTAGAAACAAAGCAAAGCAAAACTCAACAACAAAACAAACCAAAATACAAACCCCAAACAAAACCCAATTTACTAATTGGGTGTTGGAGACTAGGGAGTCTATCAGGAAGGAAGAGAATTAAAGGACCTTACTAAAGTTGCCAGATAAAATACAGGACATTCAGTTAAATTTGGATTTCAGATAAATAGTGGGAAAAAATTTATATATATATATATATATATATATATATATATATATATATATATATATGTATATCCCAGATATTGCACGAGGGGACATACTTACGTTAAATAAATTATTAATTGTTTATCTGAAATTCAAATGTAATTGGGTGTCAGATATTATAATTTACTAAATTTGGCAGCTTAGACATGACAGAATTTAGTAAGAAATCCCTGCACAGCCAAAAGACTCAGAATTTAAAAGAGCCTACCTAATGTGTTTCTTACTGTCTAACTAAAAGGGCTTCAAGGAAAAGGCTGACTCCACCCGCTGTCTATGCTAGGCTAAGGGCCCTGATGGGCAACCCCACGTGAGGGATTCTGCCTCCTGTGCACCCTCTATGGGCCTGGTGCAGAGGTTGCTGGGAAAACTGTGGCAGCCTGCCCATGTCCCCTTGGGTCCTTCTGCCCCAGGCTTTCCTTCGGGTGGGGCTCTGCGGTTAGTGTGGTGACTCTTTGTCTCCAGGCCCTGCCACACTCGAAAACAGGTTGGAGGAGGGAAAGAAGAAAAAAAAAAAAAGGCTTATCAATTTGACATTTTTCTTAGCTAGTTTGTGCTTTGCTGCTCTGGCCTGCAAAACTTTAATTATTACTTTGATGTAGAGTGGCTGCAGATAGTCATTGCCAGGCCTGATTTAATAGCCTGCTTGCACAAAGTCCGACAGAGATTGCTTTTGTTGCACTTTCGAACAGCTCGGAATGGTGGCTCTTTTACGTTAAGGAGGAAACTCTGTGGTTAAACTGTAGCCTAGGTATTTTTAGAGCCGTTACCATGTTAACCGATTTTCGTACATTTCACCTGCAGGATATGCAGTAGTGCTTAGGGCCTTCCCTAAACTATAACAAAAAAAGAAAAAAAACAACAACACATGATTTGATAGTTGTTAATACTGTGTTTAGAATCAACTTTGTGTTATCAGAAAAGCTACTCACCTAATACGTAGGCTGCTTACTCCTTTTTTGGATGGGTGGTACTGTGCCATTAGGAAATATTTTTTTCCTTGACACATAATGATTTGAAGGAACCTAACCAAAAGGGTAAAATTGGTTAGTTCTAAAGGTCAGAGCCTGAAGGCAGTGACCCATTTGTTAATCATTAAACTTTTCTAAGCTGTCTCTGACAGAATTCTGGCTTTCTGCCACTTCTCTGGTCATTTTAAGCTGCAAATTCTTGTCCTGTTTCAGTTTTTAAGTAGGTAGCAAAGGTTATGAGAAAGACATCACTTGTTATTTTTCCTTATCAAACCTCTTTAGGGTTTTGGAAGGCAGAGCTGTTCTGTGTTAAGGGAATCTTCTAATATCTCTGCTTCATAACATTTAAAGATGGATCAGTTGATCCTCTAGCTATTATTCCCATGTTAATTAGCTCCCAAAGATAAGCAGGAAGTGAGTGAGAGGACACCCACTCAGCGATTAGGTATTAGTTCCCAAATCACTGCTATCCATGGTGGTTTTCTCCAGTAATCCTAGCACTGAAAACTCAAGAAATAGAAGCAGAATAACCAGAATGTATTTATCATCTTCTGTCATCAGTTAAAAACTGGAAGAGCTTTAAAATATTTTGAATATATTTTGTGAAGCCCAGTGAGGTTCAAGTGATATGACATTTCATTCCAAAATTAAATGCCAGTTTGTGCTATGGTCTATCTGAAGTACAGTTGATTTGCACACCAAAAAATTACCATAAACAAAACTAAATTTTATGTATCCAAGGGATATTAAGTTGCTAAAATACTTGCTACAATATTGAACATGGAATAGTTGTTTCCTATTTCTCAAGGGAAAAAAATACATAGTCAAACCTTGCTTATCCCTAACCCAAACTTCCGGAAGGCTTAAGTATTTGGAACTGCTCCAAACGCTGAAGGGGAAGGAGGAGGGGGAGAGTGATGGAGAGAAGGGCAGCAGGAGGAGAGGGGGTGGGGGATGGGGGGTAGAGGGAGGGAGAGAAAATGAGAACAGAAAGCAAGCAAGTCAGCTTTTAGAAGTAGACCTGAAGCCCTAGCAACACTGAAAAGAGACCTGAAGGTTACATCTGATTGGCTTACCAGCCAGAAGGAATAGTGAGCTCTGATTGGTTGGTGATGATGTCTCCAAATAACCAGCCTTTTTCGGGAAAGCAAATTTATGTGGCTGAAGAGGGACAAGAGACAGAAGACGCAGGCTAGAAGAAAGGGAAGAGAACAGAACAAAGTGAATGACTGATTATTTGTGACAGAGGTGATGACTAAGATTAAAATGAGAAAAAGAATAACAACTATTTATGTAACTGCGTTTACAATTTACAAATTGCTTTTACATGTAATCATTGCTATTGTCTTTACAAAGACCTATAGGGCTCCCAGAAGTTAAATAGCATGCCCCCAGGTTACTCAGCTAGTAATAATAATAGCTGAGTTTCCTGGCCACAGAAAATCCAACAAATCCACACAAATCCGACATTTGATGCCACACAGGTGTTGTGGAGTTAATGATTTGTAGTTGTCCTGTGGGACAGAGCAGCAAATGAGAATTGGAAGCCACATCAGCTTGTAGTTTAATAGGAAACGCAAATGGGGGTGTAAGGCTCTCTGTCCTTTGTGACTGCAGACCTTGGAAACACAGACCCAGGGAACATCTCTGTTGGTATTTGGTGGTGCAAAAGAAACGTGTGACTTGAGAGCTCAGACGACAGCTCTGATATATTTCACTGGGGTGTATCACAGTCTTCTTGCACTTACGGTGTAAAAGCTGGATGCCTAATTATTCCCTCCTCCCCCACCTCTCCTGGAAAGCCATTCTTTCCTCACTCTTAGTAAATAGCATCACCGTTCACCCAGCTATTCACGCTAAAAACCTGAAAATCATCTTTGTGTTTACTTTCTCCCCATATATAATTTATCAGCAAGTCGTGTAGATTCTATTTCCAAAACATATCTTGAATGAGGCTACTTCAGTCCATCTCTGCAGTCACCATCATTTTCTCCTTTTGGGCCACTGCAATAGCTTCCTAATTGATTTGTCTAATTTCTTGCACTCCATCTTCTTTAACTCTTGTTCCTTCCTTTTAAATCTATTATCTGGACCATATTAGCTCTCTGCTTAAACTGTGCCCTGAGAGTAAAACTCAACATCATTGCTATGATCAGCCCCAGTTTACTTTGCGTCACTCGGCCTAGAACTCACCACTCTAGCTACGCATCCTCATTTCAGTTAAAATACACTGCAGTCCTTCCAGTTGAAGGGCCTTCACTTTTGCTGCTTCCTTTCTCCATATCATCACATAGGTGGCTCTTTCCTCTATTTCATGTAAACTACACAGGTAGGGCTTCTCTCTGCCTAAGTGAGAGCTTCCCTTCATTGTCACTCAAAGTACCTTTCTATTAATTTCCAGTGATTTCCCAATCTGAAATTCCGTACGTTTTTATTTGATTCCTTGTTCATCATCTTTTTATATGTCTTCCCCCTACTGGTAACCAAGCTCCATGAAGGTAGACCAAATCAATTTCCCTCACCTCTGTATCCCAGAGCCCACAACAGTAGTATGTGGGAGGTACCGCTGAATGAATAAGTGAATATGAGGGCATTAACATGCCCTGATAACATATCACCATGTACCGAGGGAGCCATGGATGTGGGTTCATTGTGTTTCCTGTTTTTTGTTCATTCCTGTTGGAGTTGTGAGTTCTGATACAGCTGCCATCATTTGGTAAATTCTGCAGAATATCAATACCATGATTTCTGAATAAGGGAATGGGATCTCGTTTGCTTTGGGACTTGGACAATAGTGTAAATTCACTCCTAAGGTTTATTAGTAGTAAACAATTGAAAACCACCCTGAAATTGGAGCTAGATAGCTATTTTGTAGCATGTGGGAAAGTGTGATATTGGTTTGCCTTCTGGGATTCATGCGCTGAAAGGCATTCATTCTTTTTTAGAGCCATCAAAGTAGAAGTCCCCACTCCCCAACAGAACTCTGCTGTTTTCTTGACAATCAGGGGAGCTCACATATTGGCCAGAGTAAAGGCTGTATCTATTTTTGATTTGCCAAAGTTGTGCCTGTGAGTAATGCACATGTCCTTAGCAAAATGAATCATTCTATAGAGATTTTTTTTTAAAAAATCACAATGGAATCAATATTTTCATAAAGTATTGCTGCTTTAATTACATTTGGTTCAAAATTCTACTTTTGGGATTTCTTAGCTGACCTGTTATGGGTCTCTTTGAAATGAAGTTTACCATGGTGCCCTCTGGTGGAATCAAATTCAAACATTTTAAAAGCTAAAGCATTATTCGGTGAGAATGCATCATTCTGTGTTACAGAAATGAAAGGAGCAACTCTAAATAAAAAATGTCTATAAACTGTAAGAAGTATTCTCTTGCTATTGGTAGACTGTAAGAAATACATGCCTCAGAATATCTGCTTTCAGATTCAGGCATACAGCTTGCAGGTGCTGTAAAGGAAAGGCCAACATATAAATGCATGTAATTCTAAATTCATTAGAATGAAAGCCAGGAGCCACAACATTTCACATCACCTGGCAACATGGAAGCTGACTAATTAGGTAATATTTTCAGAAAGTCAAAAGAAGGTTATAGCTATTACAGCATGTGCAACAATATTCATGTATAATCATGAACACAGTGGGAAGAAGAATTTGGTTATGGTTTACTGAGAACCAGTGTAGATTCATTTCATAGAACTTTCATCATTAGATTCCTCATCAGAACTGATAAAACCACATGTACATCGAAAATGGCAAGGGTCCCAGTGTTTGACCCTAGAAGAAAACATAGGCAGTAAGTTCCTTGACATAGGACTGGGTGATGATATTTGAATCTGACACCAAAAACAAAAACTATAAAAGCAAAAATAAATGAGTAGAACGACATCATACTAAAAAGCTTCTGCACAGTAAAGGAAACCATCAACAAAATGTAAAGACAACCTACTGAATGTGAGAAAATATTTGCAAATCATGTCTGATAATATCCAAAATATGTAAAGAACTCATACAATTCAATAGAAAAAAAAAGATTAAAATGGGCATAAGATCTAAATACACATTTTTCCAAAGAAGACATACAGGTAGCCAACAGGTACATGAAAAGATGTTCAACATCATTAAACATCAGGAAAATGCAAATCAAAACCACCATCACCTCACACCTGTTAGAATGGCTATTATCAAAAAGACAAGAAATAAAGTGTTGGTGACGATGTGGAGAAAAGGGAACCCTTGTGCACTGTTGGTAGGAATGTAAATTGGTGCAGCCACTATAGAAAACAATTTGGAGGTTCCTCAAAAATTTAAAGAGAGAACTATCATATGATATAGCAATTCCATTTCTGGGTATTTATCTGAAGAAAATGAAAACACTAACTCAAAAAAGATATATGCACTCCAATGTTCATTGCAACATTATTTACAATAGCCAAGATGTGGAAACAACCTAAGTATCCACTGATGAACAAATGGATAAAGATATTGTGATCTATATACACGATGGAATATTATTCAGCCATAAAAGGAACAAAATCTTGCCATTTGTGACAACACGTATGGACCTTGAGGGCGTTACACTAAGTGAAATAAGCCAAACAAAAACAAATACCATATGATCTTTCTTATATGTTGAATCTAAATAAACAGAGGACAGATTGATGGTTGCCAGGGGCAGAATGGTGGGGGTGGGAGAAATGGATGAAGAGGGTCAAAAAGTAAAAAGAAAAAAGAAAAAGAAATAAAACGGCAATGGTCACAGTGTAGGTTCCTTAAAACAGTTGTGACTATGAAATTTAGTGACTCTTTCATAGAACAGCTTTCACTCATCTCCACAAGGGAACGAAGTGAAGGTCTTTAGTATAGAATGTGGGTTACATAAAACAGGGATACTACTCAAGGAATTTAAATCACTGGGCCAGCCAACTACAGAAAAATGTCAATGGAATTACAAAGCTCTTTTAGGACCTAAGGTCTTAAAACAGAGGGAAGCAGTGTTATTCCATATAGACCAGTTTCTATATTTTTCATCTAAATACACTAAATAAAATACATTTACAGTAAAAATTCAAAAGGAAAAAGAAAAGAAAGATTTTAGGCATCTAACCCATCAAAGTGTCTATAAAGTTTTTCTTTATAATTTCAGTATTCAGGTATCCTGAAAAGTAGAATGTGGGGCAGAGTAGCAGTTGAGTTGTGAGTATAGCATACTTGCACTGATCAGCTTATCGCTTTTCTTACTAGGGAACTTTCTTTGAAATTTGGTGTACCTCAAATTAATACAAAAACAAACCCACCCCCCTCCAAAAAAAAAAAACCAACAACGAACACCTACCAATGGTTCTCAAAGGAGTGGTACTGCCCTCTAGGGGGTATTTTGGGACTTTTTTTTTTTTGTGGGGAGGGTGTCTCAAAGTGTCTAAATCATAGTGATGCTGTTCCTGACATTCAGTAGGTAGTGGCCATGGATGTGAGGAGCAGTTCCACACCATGCTAAATGTTCACGTCCCACCAACCATTCATGTAGACAAAAAACATGTATGTAATTATCTAAGCCTAGGACCAAATAATTCAGTTTTATATAAAAAAAACACTAATATTTTTCATATGGCTTTAATATACATTGAATTTTCCAGAAATTCAAGTCTAATGTAAATCAAGGCAAGATTGTACTTTGTTTTGTTTGGAATATTATCAAGAATTGTTCAGTACTTTTGAAAACTATAATATGAATGGCCATACATGGTATTAGAATACTCCAAAAGCATAACTGTAATCATTTTTATTTGTAATGTCCAATTCAAAGTGTTTCTACAAATAGGTGTGTCTGACTCTTGCATTTTGTCTTCTAGTATTGTTTCCCCAAATACTTTAAATTATAAATTATAAATTATAAATTATAACTGTAATCATTTTTATTTGTAATGTCCAATTCAAAGTATATTATTTCCTTCTTCATTACATTACAGTTAAATAATTATATTGATAATTTTGAATTATGTGTATTATAGGTTATATTATCCATTAATTTCATTTTAGGACAGTAAAGGATATTATTAAAAATTATTTATTATTAAAAGAGGACATTGGGGAGATAGTGAAAAATAGAGTAAGGAACTCTAAAAACCCTTTCCTCCATAAAAAGCAATGAAAATACTGGCAAAAATTGTTGAAATGAACCTTTTCAGAACTCTGGAAATTGACCAAAAGAGTGCAGCAATCAGGGGAGCTTTTATCTTTTATTCAAGAAAAATAGTTGAAAATCAGTAAAAACAGTGAGATTTATTGGATTTTTACGTTGCTGTATTTCCATCACTTCCCTCCCCAGCTCTATAATAAACAAAAATGAACAGCCTGCAATCATGGCAAAAAAGAGCAGCCTGGCAGCCCTGGCTGCCTTGGAAGAATCAGAGCTCCTTCCAAGCCCCATTCCCAGGGAATTGTCATTATTTGACCCATCTTGTAATTCCCTGAACTAACCCACTAATAATACTGTCTGAATATGACTTGACTTAGAAATCATCCGCTGTGAACAGCTTTTTTCTCAATGAAAACAATTTTATATTATTTGTAGAAAAATAATGTTAGGGGCAATTGTTTCACATCACAGCTGCCAGAGGCAGTAGATAATAGTTGGGGCAAATAAGAGGCTTACTAAAAGCTTAAAAGGAAAATCTAGAAAAAGGTATGTCCATAGAGATATTTGAAAAGCACAGACATATTACTAGAATCTAAAATGCCAAGTACATGTATAAGGATGTGACATATCCAGAGCTGTGTTCTGAAAAAACCTGAAAAGGACCTAAACTCTTACTTCTGCCTGACTTTGAGACTCTGCGCAAGAAGGAAGAAAAAGCTAAGGCAGAGTTACACACTGCCTGCTGAAGTGTTGAAGACATAACCCAAATACTCACAGAGCCCCTTGGCAAACACAAGGGGATTGGTGGGCTCCAGGAAATTAAGGAAATCTTTATCCAATCATAAGCTGAACACTAAGCTGGCCGGCAGAGACTCCAGCAGTTACCCATGATGAAGAAATCAGACATTAAAGAATTTGTTCAGAAAAATCAAACAAACAGCAACTATAACAAATTCTGGAGAGGCAGAAGATTCTGATTCCAAGAGTTGCCACATTATATTATTTAAAATGTAAGTTTTCAGCAAAAATTAGTAGACATGGAAATAAATAAAAAATGACCCACACCCTGAGAAAAGCAACCAATAGAAACTGTTCCCGAGGAAGCCCAGCCATTATACTTACTAGACAAAAATTTAAATCAGGCATTTCAGTTGTGTTCAGAGAACTAAAGAAAATAATATCTTAAGAACTAAAGGAAGGTGCCAAACCAAAATATACATTAACCTGGTAAACACCAGTTGCTCCACCCTGGTGACTCCCTGAGACTCCCCACCTCATCCAACTCACAAACCACATGAGGCTGTATAAGTGGCTGAGCCTTATAGGCAGCTGGCAGGCAGTAGCAGTTCTCAGGGAACCCTGGGCTTTTTGCAGAGCTACCCCACGCCTGGTACTGGCGCCAGGCATCCTCAGTTCGCAGCACAGCACCTCCACATGCCTCCTCCCCCTCTGCATTTGTGTCAAATCTTCCCTTGCCTCTCTCTTATAAGAACACTTGTGATTTGATTTAGGGTCTACCCAGATAATCCAGAGTAATCTCCCCATCTAAAGATCCTTAACTTATCACAGCTGCAAAGAACGTTTTTCTTTGTAAGGTAACATTTCCAAGTTCCAGGGATTAGAACCTGATATATTCAAGTGGTCACTATTCAGTTCACTACAGGCTTTGATAGAGTTGAGAACCACCAGTCTATAAAATCATGGCTCAGTATGAAATATAGGAATCCCATATCCTGTAACCTCCCTTTGTAGCTTTATCTCTTCCACTTGAATTGTCTATTCTAGTCACACTGAACTTTACACCATGCCTTGTCATTCCTCTACGCCTTTGTATACACTGTGCCCTCCAATGAACATACTCTCCTCTCTTTGCCACACTCTCAGTCTTTCAGGTCCTTATTAATCACCTTTCTGGGAATCCTTTCACAGCTTCTCTAAGAGGCAGTGATATCTGTATCTTCTTTACTGTCATCATACTTCTATTTTAACACATACCACGTGGTATTTCATTAAGTTGTTTACATGGCTGGTTATCCTACTAGACCTTATCTATCAAATACAGAGGCAACATCACATTAATCCACATATGTGTTAATACAGGGGTTGGCATAAAAATACATGTATTTTAAATGAATGAGTTAACAATTGAGTTTCAATGTGTCATTGTAAGTACCCAAACAATCATTACTCATTAAGAGCAGACTTGAATTAAATTCTACTCATTCAGGACCTGTTTTTGCTCATGGAAAGGTCCTGCATTTTCTTCTGTATTTTTTTCATCCCAATGGTTTTATGTGACTTGGATTTGTTCAGAAGGACGTATTAAATTTTTACACATATGGATATGCAACTCAAATTCCTCAATTTGCTACTCAATGTAATTTTTTAAACATTATTTTTTGGATATTATAATTTTAAAATACTCAGTTTTTCTGTCCTTTAGCAAAACATTTTAATTTTCTTTCAGAAAACAAGACTTTAAATTTTACTAGATGTTAAATTCCAGGGCTGCCACCAACTCTTCCTCTTTTCCCATCATCCCATGACTGACATTAACTTGAAAGGTAAATTTTACCTTTAGGAGTGACACCAATTAGAAGAAACGCGCTTCTGGTTATTCTGAGAATATTAATTAAAAAATCAATGTGACAGAAAATAAAAGTCAACATGCTTTTCATAAACCAGAAAGTTATAAATTTGTTCTAATATATTCATACTAAATTATCAATTTTTAGTAAATTAACCATAATAATTATTGAGGCAGGTCTTTATAACATATATTTGGAATTTGGTCCTAGAAAGTATTAAAGTAATTGAACAGAATTCAAATTCTGTTAGTGTTCACAGCCTCAGACTGTCAAAACATTAAACACTAGAATGGGGTGTTCTAATTAAATTAATCTGGAGTAATTAAAAGTTAGGCAGAGACACTTTTACTAATGATTCAAGATTCTGCACTGATCTAGTATCATAATCATTATGAGCAATTCTTTTGAAATTTTACTGTAGGATAAAAGGTATCAGAGATATGACTGAATATAGCCAGGCCATAGGAAATACCATATAGATGACGTTTTGCATCACCTTTTTATTGTTGATTTGCTTACTTTTTAAAAGATAATGCAAGGGTGGATTCTGGGCAGATACAGCATAGAAATACTTATGTTCCCTAAAGTAAAACAACTAGGATAGCAAAATCAAAGGCCCACAGAAAACATGAAAACAAAATGAGGTGACAAAGGACTTGACAAATTATCATATATGGCTGCCAACCTGGGAGAGTGTTCTGCATAATCCAATTCATAGGTAGTGCAGAGATCTGTGATTCATTAGGTCTGAGTGGTGATGGATCAGTCTGGGCCATACAAATTCTCAGAATTAACCAATCTCCCCAACAAGACAGAGTCTGACACTACAAAGGTAGTTGTGAAAGGAGAATCCAAACTGAACACACTGGAGCAACAGAATAAAGAGAAGGGCCAGTTAAAAGTGAGGTAGAGAGCAGGGAGACAGATCTCAGAAAATATGAGGACATAGTTTTTGACCACACCTTTTAAAAAAGGGAGCTCTAGTGTTCTGAATCAACAAAATCAATTTTGGCTCACACCTCCATTCCCAAAGAACAGGAAACCTCATTCACTGAAACCGAGCAGCACAATAGGATTTCTCATAAAAGGCATTATAAGACAAAAGAGAAGAAAAATAATTTCCTTACAGATGATAAAAACAAGCCAGAAAGATATATGATCAGAGTTCCAAAAGAGGAATACGAGAGCAATGCAGCAGAACAAATACTAAACGTTGTTTTTAAAGAGCTCTGATCAAAACTACACATTGAAAGAGGGCATCATGTCCCTGGAAAAATCAACTAAGAAGAGCCATTGCTAAAATATAAAACTATAGGACTTTAATAGTTTTAAATCTAAAAGTTTCTTTTTAAAAGTAATAAATCTTTTGAGTATCCAAGCAAAAAAACCCAAGTCATTTACAAGGAAAAGAAAATCATATTATTATCAGACTCTTTGACAGCAATATTTTATGCAGAGACAATGGAGTATCACATTTAAAACACTCAAGGAAGAAAATGTGAGCCATGGATTTTATAACTCAAAATGATCTTCGAGTGAAATGGGCATAGACAAGCTGTTATAAATATCTAAGAACTGAGGAAACATTGTTCACCTGCACCCTTACTCTCTAAGAGAACAAGCTTTATACAATTACTGAAGAGAGATTCTGCCAAAGTACTGGTGAGCAACCCACTGGTTAACAAAAATGCTCTTTAGAAATATTCTAGCTAATAGAGCAAATATCACATTTTTTTGAGGTCTCTAATGAATAAATGGATCTTGGTGATGATCATTAATAGTTAATAACAGTTTACCACCTCATATAAGAATACAATATCACCTATGAAGTGGTCTTCTGTGCCCCTTGATGAATCTGAATATGATCAATCCTCTGTCTAACCTTCAATTTATAGAAAATACAAGGTTCAGATGAACATATTACATCACACCGTGGGAATGCATTCAGAAAAATGCAGGCTATAGAAATTATATGGGCTAAACAAGTCCTAGTTTCCTTCACAAAATATTACAAGAGGAGAAAAAGGAAAGGAAAGGGCATCCATAGATGAAAGAGACATATACGAGTAAATCAATTGCTTATATTGCAATTGTGGTTATGTTTAAAGACATATTTTGATCCCAATCAAACACAAAAACATATATACACACATACGAAAATTAGGGAAATATGTACACTGGCTAGCTATTTGATGACATTAAGCAACTATATGACTGGATGTTTGATATTTAGAAATTACTGTTAATATCTGTGAGTGTGATAACTATTGTGGTTATGGTTTAAAAAAGCACCCTTATCTTTTAAAAATACATACTGAAATATTTACAGATAAAATGACATGATGCCTTGAGTTTCCATAAAATAATTGTGGGGAGCATGAGGACTATAGATAAAACAAGGTTGACCGCGTACTGATAATTGCTGAATCTAGATTCACTATTCTGTGCTCTCTATATTTGCATACATTTGAAAATTTACATCATAAAAAGTTTAAAAATGAAAGTTCAGTGGGAAGAACCTATTTTTTCTGGCTCACGGAAATACAATAAATTTTCCAGTATAATATAGGATGAAAGTCGTTTATAATGCATATACTAGTCAACAATAAGATTGTGTAACTTAACATAAAAGTAGTTTCCTATTAAATTCCTTCAAATTTACAATTTCCATACCTTTGTCATTTGGTAATTCTACCTTGTCAACATTGTTAGTATAACATAAGGAATGGTTGAAAGGCTTCACTGTGTTGTAGAAAGGGCATGCAACCGAGAATCAGGGGACGTTGGTTTCAATCCTGCCTCTGCTCCTAAGAATCTTTGTGACCTGGGACAAACTGTGTAATCATTTGAAGTCTTAGTTTCATCATCTGTATAATGAAGAAGTTAGATTTACCTTTTCTACCATTCAAATCTCTACTATCTCTGATATGTTTTGTCTTTTTTGGACATTTTATCCTGCTGAAAAAGTTTGAAAGGATTTTCCTAAAAACAGATAGGTAGGTGTTTAAAATTATTTCTAAACCATTAAGTCACGAAGCAAGTGACATTCAGAATAGAAGAGTGTTTTACCCAGAGAAGAAAACATTTTGAATTAGAGAAAGTGGAAAACATGACTCAAGTTTAACAGGAAAGGTCTGATGATCATAATGAATCCTGAATTTACCAAGAAGTGCCAAAATGTACTACCAATAGCTTGATAACACAAGGTGCACAAGTAAATGTAGCAAAGAGAAACTATAAGGTAACTCAGGTACTTGACTTAGCATTGCCCACATTCCATCCAGGTTATTCTTAGGTCATTTTAATGAAATACAGTATACTTGGGGATTAGCCAAAAGATAGACATAAAAGTGTTGAAAGGGTTACAAAATAGGCAAAGCTAGGGGACTAGAATCAGTTAGCCCAGGGAAAAGAATGCTGGAGTGGAGGGAAGCTGTAATAATAACCTTCAAGTAGGCAAAGAAATATTATCCAGATGAAGATAAGGAGCAGTTTTAGTCAGCTGGGTAGAGTCGGGGCTTATATTACAGAAGAAAGAATTATAGTTAGGCTGAGGAAAAGCTTGCTGGCACCTGGGAAATTGGAAATGTTCTTTCTTGGGGAATCTTTAAGCATAGGGAAAACCAAGACCTTGAGATGATTTTAGTGTAACCTTGAAGTTGTTAGGATAACTAAATCATGCATATCTAGTGATTTATGTTCAAATTTCATAGATGTGGGTAAAAATAATTGCTTTGGTATAGATTGTAGATACAAATCCGAGAGACATAGATCAGGTCTCATTTCCTTCTCTGATTCTTTCCGTTTCCTCCTCCCTTGAACTATCACAATTGTCAACATCAAAAAGTTCTTATTAAGTTCTAGGTGTACATGGCATATGCCAGCCAATGGAAAGAACATAACCTCCATTCTCTCGAATGTCTAATCCCTCTCCCCATGAAAAAAATGAAACATGAAAGGCTGGCTTATAGTTTTCATTGCTGTTTTGGTTTGGTTTGTGATTCCCTTTTCTATAGCTACACTTTCTTAAGTTCCTTTGTGGTTGAGAGGGTGAAAGAAAGAGAGATGACTGTGCTATATATGACTGGTGTGTTAGGAGAGAATTAATACTAGGGGCATGAGAATATTGAGGTAATACATAAAATAGTCATAACAGGAAAATTCAGGGAAAATAGCAGGAGTTCGCATAAATAGAGGAAGACCGGCCAAATCTAAATCCTTCAGTAGGTCTACAAATATTTATGAAGTGATAGGAACAAAATGCAAATAAAACAGGCATAGTTCTAGCCCTCACCATGTCTACTGCTGCTCTGCTACAGCTGCTGGCCTAAAGGAAGGAATCATAATTGTTGGGGCTAAGAAGGACAGCCAGATCCCTGCTTTGAAAGTCATTCTTAAAGCACTCTAACTTCAGTATTAGTATTTACTCTATAATACATGGAAATCTGTTTTTGTGGGCAAACCATGATTAACATTAGTGATGTGACTTGCAGGCTGGATTAACATACAGCATAAAAATGCTTCTATGTAAGGAAATCATTATTAGCATGAATTTTGGCTCTGCTGTCCTCTCTGCTATTTTGCTGGATTTTTTATGTTGCTTGCTTTTACTCCCATCCTCAGCAATGTATTGAGGAAAGATGAAAGAAAAGGCAATTTCATGAAGAGATGGCACACATATTACATAAAGGCAATTGTTAAATGTGTTTAAACTATAACTTCAGCACCTCAAATGTCTGGAAAGTGGCCAGAATATATCTTAGAAAGACAATCATGGTGGCCTTATGAACAGAAGAGTTATTCAATTAAATGTGAAAACTTTTCATTTCCATTTCTTTTTTAAAAATCTGTAAACATTATACAGTAAGATTAAACTTCTCCCTTTCCACATTTTATTTCTTTAAATATTTTTATTAAAATATACCTAACATACAATATTATATTAGTTTCAGGTGTACACCACAGTTATTCAACATTTACATACCTGAAGAAGTGATAAGCATGATAAATCCAGCAACCATCTGACACCATACCATGTTATCAAATATTGTTGACTATATCCCCTATTCTGTATATTATACCCCTATGACTTATTTGTTTTATATCTGAAGATTTGAACCACTTATTCCCCTTCACCTTTTCTGTGTCTTTTAATATTTTTCAATTACACTTGACATTCAATATTATTTTATATTTATTTCAGGTGTGCAGCATAGTGGTTAGACATTTATATAATTTAAGAAGTGCTCCCCCTGACTAGTCTACTACTCACCTGGCATTATACATAGTTATTACCATATTTATTGATTATATTCCCTTTATATCCCCATGACTTTTTGTAACTACCAATTTGTGTTTGTAAATCCCTTCACCGTTTTTACCCTGCCCCACAAGCCCTCCTCCCATCTATCACCCCAATAAATCTAATACCCATCTGACACTATACGTAATTGTTCCAATATTATTGACTATATTCCTTATGCTATACCCTACATCCCCAAGACTACTGTATAACAACCAACTGATACTTCTTAATCCCTTTCCCTTTTTCACACTCCCCCATCTGGCAACCATCAAAATGTTTTCTGTATCTATGAGTTTGATTTTCCTTTGTTCGTTTATTTTGTTCTTTAGATTCCACTTATAAGTGAAATCAAATCTTTCTCTGTCTGACTTACTCCACTCAGCACAATACCTTCTAGGTCAATCCGTGTTGTAGCAGATGCCAAGATTTTATTCTTTTTTTATGGCCGAGTAATATTCCATTGTATTCCACCTCTTTTTTATCCATTCATCCATTCAGGGACACCCAAGTTGCCTTCACATCTTGGCCATTGTAAATAGTACAGCAATAAACGTATGGATGCACACAGTCCCTCAAAGTAGCATTTTGGGTTTCTTTAGATAAATATCCAGAAGTGGGATTACTAGGTCTTTCTTTGTCTCTTTTTATAGCCTCTGTTTCAAAGTCTATTTTGTCTGGTTTTTTTGGTTTCCAGTTCATGAAATAACTTTTTCTGTCCCTTTACTTTCAGTCTCTATGTGTCTCTATTTGAAGTGAGTCTCTTATGGACAGCTTACGTATGGGTCCTATTTTCTTATCTATTCAGCTATGCTGTGTCTTTTGATTGGAGCATTTAACCATTTACATTTAAAGTAATTGTTGATAGATGTATGTAGTTATTGCCATTTTATTATTCATATATTTTATTTCTTTTTTTTTTTTTTTCATCTTAAAGAAATCCCTCTAATATTCCTTGTAGTACTGGTTTGGTGGTGATGAACTCCTTTAGCTTTTTCTTGTCTGAGAAGCTCTTAATCTGTTCTCAATTCTAAATGATAGATTTGTTGGGCAGAGTAATCTTAGTTTTATGTCCTTGCCTTTTATCACTTTGATTATTTCATGTCAATCCCTTCTGGCCTCTAAAGTTTCTGTTGAGAAATCAGCTGCCAGTCTTATGGAAGCTCCCTTGTAGGTAACTAACTGCTTTTCTCTTGCTGCTTTTAAGATTCTTTCTTTGTCTTTAACTTTTGGCATTTTAATTATGATGTATCCTGTTATAGGCCTCTTTGAGTTCATCTTGTTTTGGACTCTAGGCACTTTTTGGACTTGAATGTCCATTTCCTTCACCAGATTAAGGGAGTTTTCCATTATTTCTTCATATAGGTTTTCAATTCCTTGCTGTCTCTCTTCTTATTCTGATACCCCTATGATGTGAATATTGATACTCTTGACGTTTCCCCATAGACCCCTTAAACTATCCTCGTTTTATTGGATTCTTTTTGCTGTACTTATTTGGGTGTTTTCCGCAATCTTACCTTGTAAATCATTGATTTAATCCTCTGCTTCATCTAATTTACTGTTAGTTCCCTCTAATGTATTGTTCATTTCTGTTACTGTATTCTTTATTTCTGACTAGTTCTTTTTTATGTTTTCTATCTCCATTTTTATGTTTCCTATCTCTATGTTGAAGTTCTCACCGGGATCAATGAGCGTTTTGAATGCTGCATTTGGTAGATTGCTTGTCTCCATTTTGTTTAGCTCTTTTTCTGGAGCTTTGTTCTATTCTTTCATTTTGGACATGTTTCTTTGTCTCCCCATCTTGGGTACCTCCCTATGTTTGTTTCTATCTATTCGGTAGGGCTGCTACATCTCCCAGACTTAGTATAATGACCTTATGTAGTTGGTGTGCTGTGGGTCCTAGTGGTGCAGTCTCCCTGGTCACCTAAGCTGGGCGCTCCAGATTTGTCCTTTGTGTGAGTTGCATGTGCCCTCCTGTTGTAGTTGAGTGAGGCTTGGTTGCTGTTTGCACCTCAGTAAAAGGGATGGACCCCTTGGCTGACTGGTTGTGAGGACTGGCTGTGACTACGGTGGAAGAGCTATCGTGGAGGGGCTGACCCTATAGAGCATGATTCATTTTAGCAGGGCTGTGGTGCCTAGCCAGTCTGCCCTGTGGGTGTGTTGTCCTTGGAGGCTGCTAGGTGATGCTCTGGCTCTGTCCAAAGCTGGCCACTGGGTCTTCTAGCCCTGGCATCCTGGGACGGAACCTGCTGCAGGCCAAGTTCAGCTGCACCCTGTGTCCTTCCCAGGGACACCTGGCATAAGCCACAAAGTAACCTGCAGATGGCCACCACCTGTGCTGTGCTTGTTGGTGCCTCAAGAGGCCAAACCACAAGCCAAGGCTGGCTGTTGCTAGTGTGGGGCTTAGAGCTGTTCAGCCAGAGGTATGGAACACGCCAAAGCCAGATGCTGCTTGTTTGAGTTTTGTGAACCTTTGAGAGATTTTAGGAAAGTTCACAGCATTTGAAAGCTTTTAGGAAAGTCCAAGTCAGGCTGTTTGTACAGAGGAGCCATTGGAAGTTGCTTGGGTGTGCTCGATAGTTGGGTGGGACAGGATCTCAGGGAATCACCAGGGCAAGACAAAGAAACATTGTTAGCCAGGTTGAGGGAGACTCATTTATGATCTCTACCTGCACACCAGGAAGGGGAGAGTTCAACAAAGAAACAATGGCTTCTGCCAGCTCCTCCATCTGGGAGAAAGCTGCTCCTCCAGCCCTTGTACTGAAGCCAGACAACTCAGTTCCTCCTTATATATCCCTTGGGCCTTTTCGGCTCCTGCCCCAATCCTGGAGCTCAGAGTGAGTGAGTCCATCAGCAAGTAAGTCTGTGCACAGGCTGTTTAAGAGGGGTGCCTGGGACTGTAGCTGCCCTTGTCTCACTCAGACAAAATCTCCACTGGTTTTCACAACCAAGTTATGAGGATTCTCTCCCCAGCAATGAAGCACTGGCTGGGGAGCATGTTGTGGGGCTGGAATCCCTCACTCCTTTGGTGGGAATCTGCAGCTGAAATACCCCTCCCAATCTTTAATGGTCACATGTAGGTGTGGGACCAGCCTGTTCCACATCTCTGTCCCTCCTACCAGTGTTGAGGTGGCTTCTTTTGTATGCCCTTAGTTGTATGGCTTCAGTTCAGCTAGACTTCAGGCAATTCTGAACGATGGTAGTTCTGTAGTTTAGTTGTAATTTTGATGTGGTCATGAGAGGAGATAAGCACAGAGTTTACCTAATCCACCATCTTGACCCTGTCTTTATGGGTTTTTGGTACCTTTCCACATTTTAGATACTGAATAATACTGCATTTTCAATTTGGTGTTTTACATAATGTATTTTTTTTATTTGGAAATAATTTTTAAGCTTACTGTTTATTTTTATAACTCTACTTGTTCCAGAAAGAATTTAAGAATTATGTTTCTCTATGAAAAGTGTGATTTGTTTTAATTGTGGGTATGTTTTTTTAAATAATATGTTGAGAAAGAAAAGCCTTAGTGGAGACCCATTTCTGAAAATGCAATTTAAATAAGCAGGAAATATGATTCAATTTACAAAAATGTTACTTTATACCAAATTGTTCAACTGTTCAGAAAATTGTCTACTATGTAAAAGTTTTTTTTACACATTTGGTGTGGAAAAAAACAAATAAAAGCCCATGCACAATGTCATTTAGTCATTAGTTGAATGGGCAATCAGAGGGATCGGGAATGGTTTCTCATTTTCAGGTATTGTTTGTGAACATTTTCACAGTAATGTGATTCAGAAGTTAACTTAATTAGCCATATTTTCCATTTGCAATCCAAAATCAGGAAAGAGAACATGTGCAGGAACACACATTTCAAGGCATTAGAAATGCATCTCTTCACCCTGTGCCATAAGAACAAAGCTCTTGTACTAATATTAGAGGAATCACAATTCCTTCCTTACTTCTGCAAGAGTCATCACATACATGAATCATTAATTTCAGTTTCAAATGATTTAAATAGAACCCAGAAAGATTTTCTGAGTCATTAGAGCCTCTGACTTAGTGATTTTTGTATCTCATCTTCTCTATTTTCTTATAAAAAATCAGTTCTAGATTGCAGGCCATTTCTCCTAAATCTGAAAAATGAATGTCACTTATGATTTTCAAAGAATTAAATAAAGTAATAGAGCCAAATAACTCATTTGCTGCACACATAAAATGCCCATTATATTAAACTTCTAAACATATTTGGTGGTGAGCCAAGAACTGACAATTAGTTATTTGACAAAAATTGATGGTGGAGCTGAAACTCATTTTTGATAGCTGACAGCTATTTTTGGTTTTTAAATCTTATTTTTCATTCTTTCAAGAGAAATTACTCTAAAGTCAGTCAGCTCAGTAGCTCTGGGTTCTACACTCTAAAGAGCAGTCTTTAATTATTTGTCTTTATATCCACCGTCACATCAAGTCACCAAACTTCATCAAGCTAAGTGAAATAAGTCAGTCGGAGAAAGACATATACCATAATATGATTTCTCTTATATGTGGAATCTAAAGATCTGAATAAATGAGCAAAGTAAACAGAAATAGTCTCAGAGATATAGAAGAAAAACTGGTTGTTGCTAGAAGGGAGAGAGGTGGGGATGAGGAAGAAGGGAAAGGGATTAGACAGCATAAATTGGTAACTACAATATTGCCACAGGGATATGAATGACAGTTTGGGAATAGAATCAATAATGTTGTAAAGATTTTGTAGGGTGTCAGATGGGCGCATGTCTTATTAGGGAGACCACTTCATGGATGATGTAGATGCTTGACCACTACGCTGAAATTGAAGTTGAATAATATTGTATGTCAACTATAATTCAATATATATAGTCATGGGATTTGGAGTACAGTATAGGGAATAGAGTCAATGGAATTGTAATAGACATATACGATGTCAGAGGGGCAATAAATTGGGGGTGAGGGGTTATCACTTTATGAGGGGTGAAATGTCTAACTATTGCATTGTTTTGTACACCTGAAACTAATAAAAAAAAAGTCACCAAATATTTTATGTAAAGGGTCAGATAGTGGTAAATATTTTAGGCATTGTGTGCCATATAGACTCTGTTGCAACTACTTGATTCTGACATTGTAGCATGAAAGTAGTCATAGAAAATACACAAATAAATGAGTATGTCTGTGTTCGAATAAAACTTTATTTACACAAGCAGGATTTGGTCCATGGGCTGTAGGTTGCCAACTTTTGGTCTATGTGATGGCAATATTTATAAAATAGTGAAAAATACAGGAAATGTCATATATCAAGTTTAATAAAGGAATAAAAATCCAAAGACTTTTTAAAATTCTTTTTCAGTCTTATTGAGATATAATTGGCATATAACATATAACATTGTATTAGTTGTAGGTATACAACATGATTTGATATATAGTGAAATGATTACCACAATAAGTTAATATCCATCACCTTCAATATTTTCAACTTTTTCTTCTTTTGATGAGAAATTTTAAGGTTTACTCTCAGCAACTTTCAAATATATAGTACAGTACTGTTAACTAGTCATCATGCTGAACGTTACATTGTCAGAATGTATTTGTCTTATATTTGGAAGTTTGTACCTTTCGACGACCTTCACCCATTTCATTTCACCCACCACTCAATCCCACCCTGCCACTACCAATCTGCTCTGTGTATGTATGAGAGTTTTTTAGAGTCTACATGTAAAAGAGATCAAAAAGACCTTTTAAGTAATTTAAAATATTTATATTTTTATTATTTAAATGAGTTAAATTGGAGAACTTGAAGTTTTGATTATCATTTAATATCACAGTTAATGATTTCTCCCTATAATTATCCTATCTTTCCTATTTTATTCTTTTTACCTTGCAACTTCAAAAAGTCAAGCTTAGGCTTGGACCATATCAGTATAAAAGCCTCAAAGAGTTAAATTTACAGAATTACCAGTTGTACTCTCTTGACATTTATTACAAAGTTCAAACAAGAAAGGTGCTCTAACAACTGAGGCTAAATAATAATTTTGGATCCAGGAAGTCACAAAATAAACTAGTCCCCACAAAAGTATTATGTGGTCTAAGAAATAAATTCAGTGGATAATGCTAAAATATAACAGTTTAAGACATTTAACAACAAACAAAAATTACTAGCTCTTTTTAATGCATTGAGGTGGTTCAAGGGAATCTTTAGAAAAGATTTAAAAAACATGAAAACATACATAGAAACACATGATTTTAATATCATTCTTCTGTTTGAGCTGTTATGTGGCTAGGCTCAGACTGCCTCCTCAGAGTAGTCTAAATTCTCATGATTTCAAAAGACATGGCCATTTCCTGTAGTGCTTCTCGTCTCAGTCAATGAGTTCCACAGGAGTTGGGCACTGGACAGTCAACCCTACGGCAATCCTTGAGGTCGCATCTCACTCTGCTAGCTACAAATAATTTATATCTGAACATTTCATCATTGTTCCAAGTTCTAGAACTCATATTTATATATATATATATATATATATATATATATATATATATATATATATGTATATTCCTATGCTTTTAAAAAAGAAGAATTTATTTCCTTACTGGACCATGGGAAAAATACATCTTGTACACGTTTGTTTTTAGGCAGACTAATTCTGTTCACACTGCCCTTATCACTGATTTTTCAAATCTGCCCATAATCCTGAGTAGCTTTCACATTCATACTGCCTCAAACTCCTGTATTTTTCTTTCACTTCTGTCCCTGCCAAAACACTAAAACTTGTTGTTTATATAATTAGGTGAACAAACATGTATTGAACACATTAGGTTCCAGGCCCTATGAAAAGAACGGGATACAGATAGAGTTCCTCATGAAGAGCATATCTAATTGGGGAGACAGATAAACAAGACAAATGGTTAAAACATAATGTATGTATTAGATAATATTGAAGCACTTCAAAAAGGAGAGCTATCTCTGTTTGTGCTAGGAAGAATTTAAAAATTTATAATGCTGAGCTGAATTTTGAAGGACGTACAGAAGTTATCCAGGCAGACAAAGGAGGGAAAAAGACTTCCCAAGTAGAGCAAGAGTAATGTGTAAAAGCATGGAGGAGTGCACTCTGGGAGAACTAAAGGTAGTCTGACATGGCCAAAGTGAAGGCTACAGGAGGCTGTTTGTGGTTAATTATCCTGGATACATGAGCCTGCATCACATCGTGCTTAGGAGTCTGGACATTGCTTATCCTACACGTCACTGGGTTCCACTGATGAATTTTAATTAACGAATGTGGTATGATCAGATTTGCGTCTCAGAAAGTCCATGGGTGAGGAATAGACTGGAGCCATGAGAGACTGAAGGCAGGGGACTGGTTTAGCAGGCCGTTGACATAATTGAGGCAGAAGATTAGGAAGACCTGAAACAAAATAGTACCAGTCCGGATGGAGGGAAGAGGAACCCAAAGAGAACACTAATGTTAATCCTATTATTTTATTATACTGTGTGCCAGGCACTATGCTTTACCTTCATATCATCCTCACAGTAACAACATAAGGAGGGTGCTAAAAGAAGCTATAAGCACCTCAATTTTACAGATGAAGACACTAACCTGGGCTAAGTAATTTGCTCAGGTTCACAAGTTGACCTAATTGGGGAGACAGATAAACAAGACAAATGGTTAAAACATAATGTATGTATTAGATGATACTGAAGCACTTCAAAGGGAGAGCTATCTCTGTTTGTGCTAGGAATAATTTAAAAATGAGATTTGCACATGTATCTTTGTGGTTCCAAGCAAAGTTTATAATTTTTTTAAAAACATACATTGATAAGAAAACAAGGGAAGGTGGGAGTTTTAACAAAGAGAGAAAGATCAATGATATCAAATGCTTCAAACAGAAGTTGAAAAAAGAAAGAACTGAACAATGTCCAAAGGGGTAGATAGTCATAGGTGACCTTAGAGGAGGGTAGTTTCCTTGGAGCAAGGAGATCAGATGTAACAGGGAAAAGAAGTGAATGAGGGGTGAGAGACTGTAAACCACTCCCTCAGGACACTTAGCAATAATGAAAATAAAGTGATCCTAAATATTCTGTAGCTTTCCAATTGTTCTTTGTATATGCATACTGAACTATTTATTCAACATAAAGCAAACTTTACCCATGCTTGGAATAATATCTATCAAATAGTGGGTATTCTCTAGTTATTGAATGAATAAATGTCATCCTTACCATTGATTCTGAGAAGAAACTATAAATATTTAAAGCCAATAATTTGGACACAGATTAGTTGATAATGTCCAGCCCCAAAGGAGAAGTATTTATTCACTACTGTGTTTGAGGAATCTTTAATGTCCTTTTGAAAGTTAGAGAAAATGTCAACTCCTGTTTTTAAGAGGAAAATATGAAGTCAGTTTCTCTGTCTGAGATCACATAATGCATCAGAACGGAGATTGAAGACAAAGTCTCCAGGTTCCGACTGAAATGCTTCCAGATACTGTGCTCCTAAGTCCTTAAATATCTTTTTCTTTTCTTAATAATTTCTGCTGTCCCACTCCTCTTCACTAATTTAGATCTTATGCTCCAGTTCTGTTAATAGTTTTTTGTTGGCCTGCAGTTAATTCCATTCATCCCATGTGCAAACTGAAACTTCATTCCCAACATTACCTAACACTTCATCATTCATTCATTCATTCATTCATTCATTCATTCATTCATTCACTCACTCTACAGATATTAATTAAGCATCTGTGTGCCCACATTGCTTTTGGCACTGAAAATAGCAGTAGATGGCAGTGCGTTCCCTTCCCGCATACAGATGAGTCTACTTTTAAGGATTTCTCACCTACTTGGTCTTACACTGACTTGATTTTACATTAACTTGATCTTATACCATTCTCGCTTCATATTTATGGTCTTCCTCCAAGTAGCTGACCAAATATTACTTTATTTGTAGCCTGGACCACTTACGCATCGTTGAGGTGAAACGGGGTAGCGTGTAGGTCATATTTTCCTCTTAAGTTTAAGGGCCTCTTCCTTCCTCTTTCAGATATCTCCTTTCTGTGCTTCAGTGGTTTTTCATCAGCAGATCAGACTCTCACTTTGTCTCCAATTGTCGTGTTCAGATATATTTCAAACAATATACCTGAGCAGATTGCATTCATTCTATTTTCTATTCCTCTTGCAGATGGTGATGGCATTTCTCCATGTCAATATCTTCTACTCATCACTTAACAGGTAAGCCACCAAGAATCCTGACCTTATTTTAATGTTCTCATTTTATGTTTCATACCAAAAGAAAAGTCTCCACAGTCACATCTGTACCAAAATTGAGATATGAAAAATACTTTCTATCTATAGAAATTAATGCAAATAAGATGTCATTTTCTTGTTTTAAATATACATGCCTTCCACTTTTAAAAAATTGCAAGGAGTTCTTGTTTGTTTTGTTAGTTTATTCTTGGCACCTGGCTACCATGAAGCAACTATTTTGAATCCATTTGTACTAATACACAGAAGGCTTATAATTTGGTCTTCTGTTAATCTAAGTTTGCCTTGAACTATTGTATCACTACCACTGAAAGAGTGTAATAAAAACAAGCTTTCCAAGAGCATAAGAAAAAGAATTGTTGAAAAGTCCTAGAGCTGAACATTAGAGATTAGGAAGTTCAAGTTGCATAATTTTAGAGATGAGGAAACTGATGGAGAGAAAGATGAAGTTATTTAAAGACTGGTTCAAGGCATAGTTTCCATTTCTTTTCTTTTCTCTAAATCTGCTTACATCATGGGATCTTAATGCAATATCCATGTGTGTGTACACACCAATTATCAGATTCATGGAGATAAAGACTACTGTTTAAGACTTGATTTTAGAGGTTCAGCTTTGACTATCATGTTTTCTTATGTGACATCCTAAAATATATGAGTGTGCTTTGCTTACTGCATGTATGGGAAAATCACAAAAGCAGAAAGACTCTTTTAAAGTTTATAGTCAAATGCAGCCACTAGCAACCTTTCAGACCTTGTTAACTCATTTTAATGACATATAGGGCAGGCATCAGGAGTTGTAAGTATTGAGACGACTCTTCCTCAAAAATGACCTCTCCAATCAACCTGCCTATTATGCATTCATTTAGTTAACCAAACTTATCTTTTAAATTGATTGCAATTAGCTCACTAGATTGCTTCTGTGCCTCTCAGATCCATTGCAATGGATAAACTGAAGTTTGATCTTGGCTGGGAGGAAATCAGGCTTTCCGTGGTTAGAATTCTGGGAGAGATGGGTGGAAAGGAGACTGCAAATGTACCAAAAATCTCCTCTAGTTTTCAATGCTGCCTCCCACCAAAGTACCCAGAGGGAAAGCACGCATATACTGTAAATTATGTGTAAACAAAGGCAGACCATGCTCTGGGCATGGTAAGAAGGCCCGACTTTGAACAGAGAAGCCCCAGGGTGTTGGAAAGGCAACAGAGGATCAGGGTAAAAATTCATGAGCATATGGGACATGAACCTATAAGAGATGGTTTTGTGGGTTGGTAAAACACGTACTTCTCTTTGCCTGTCAACGATGTTAGCTCCCACCTCTCCCCAAATAAACAATCCATGTTGGAAATAACTAGAGTTCATTATGAAGCTTAGAAAAGGTATACGGCATTTGAAAGAACTGAAATTCAAGAGTGCATTGAGATTGTGTTTATATCCAAAAGATCGATTATTAATTTTGACTGCGTTGGCTAGATTAATGATTTCATATCCCAAATCTCAACCACGATATTTATTAGACCGAGTTGATTTGTGCTTTTTTGAATAGCTTCCCTCCCTCCCATAAATAAGGTGAATATGGTGACTCTGGTTTTTGTGCCTGTAGAAACACTAAAACACTAAAAGTTGATTTCATACAGATGTATTAGTTACATGATAGAGCAAGTTACGTGATATTTCTATGCCTCAGTTTTGCTCTCTGTAAAATGGGGATAATAGTAGCCCCGTCTCATTGGGTTGCTGTAATGGTATTAGGATAAAATGAGATGTGCACATACGCACTCCTCAGAATAGAATCTGGCACATAGTAAGTGTTAGCCATTACACTCTGTAAGGGTCACCTGTTCTTGCTCCCAGACTAAAGTGCACATGCATTGATTAACGTGAAAGTCAAGAACAAGTGGAAAAGGAGGACAAATTATTAAGGTTTCATTGGCAGCAGTTCGGCTCCTCCAGGTTTTCTCCTCTATGACTCCGACCTGAGGGGATGCTCTTGTCTTGTGCTACTTAGACCTTCAGTGTTCTGACTAGGTTAGCATGGCAAAGTCTGTTCCTGCTCTTCCACAATACTGACCTTGATTCCTGTTTCTGTATTTGCATCACAGTTACTCTACCTTATGAGTTGAGGCACATTAAGAATTTTCACTGTATTTTTCCATAGAAAAAATGCTACCGTGAATTTTAAGTAGGTGAAGGTTTCAAAATTATTCAATTGCCACCTGGTAACTTGACCTCATTTTTCCTCTTTGCTCTGAGAAATATGTGAATTATATTAATTGGAGCGGTCTGTTAAATTTTTTGAGGACTTTTTTTTTTTTACTTTATATACTTCTCTATTTTTCAAATGTGTTACAAGCCTATGCCACTTTTGCAATTTAAAAAACCATACATGTGCAAGTATAGTCATGTTACTCTTCTGCATAAAATTTGATTTGTCCTATTTGATCTAACTTCCTCTTTATTGACAATTGGATTAGAAAAAGAATGGGGCAATTTTACAAACATCCTTATGTCCCTTTATGGCCATAGAGTTGCTAAATGTCTGACTGAATTCTTGGGAACCCAGGAAACAGTGTATTGGAGCCCCAAGATTATCTTATCCCAGTTAACATCTGGGGCTTAATTGAGGGCAAAGACCACATCTTAAAGAATTTTATGTTTGTTGTTTATAAAACAGATTCTCATCCTATATAAATCTATGAGAATTTCCGCAGGGGAGGTTTCTGAATGCTTTCACAAATTGCCCTATGGGAATTCTCACAGAATTATATAGAATGAGAATCTGGCCTTCCTAGACTTTATAATATGCCTGAAGAGGGGAGTGGGAGTTGAGCTAGGTTATTTTTGTTTTCTGTCGAATTCTTTTGGAGGAAATTGTACTCTTGAATCAAGATTTTATATGTTTTAAAATTTCCGAAGGCTTCTGAACAACAGGGTCTAAAGAATGTAATATTATTTAGTAGTCTAAAACTTAGATTTGCACATATAGTTCGAGAAGATATTTCCCAAACCTTTGAAACTGGTGTTTCTTCATATATGCTTCCAATAAGTATAGAAAATCTTGGTACGAAATACCATATTTAAGTTGGAATTCGAAATCCTTTGATTAATGAAGTGGTTCTTTTGTAAATGACAAGAGTCCACCTTTATGGGGAATTATTGTCAGTAAATGTTACATAGAACAGCTGTAAATAGTCTAGCATGTTAATTTGACAAGCAAATTAACAAATAGTGTAACAGTGGGAAAGATAATACAGGATGTTTCCCAAAAAGGTCAAAGTGCCAACAGTGCTGAATAAAATGGCACTCTTGTTTCTTGAGAGGATTTGAAGGTCAGCTCCGGAAATATGAGTGCAGCCCTTTATATGTCTAAGTTATTATGACAATGCTGAGGACTTCAGCCGTAGCTTCAATACCTACCTTGGAGAAATGGAACAAAGAAAGTACATTAAAAAGTGTTTTTTTTATTTTCACTTCATCAAGTTTCAAATTTAGGACTTCAGCAGTTTATTTTTTCTAGAATCGTTATGATTTTGGTTTTTTTTTGTTGCTCACGTAATTTTATACACTGTAGAGGCCTTTTTAGGATGTAGATATGAACACAGTTTTATGGGACGGTGTTGACATCCCTGACTCACTTTATACTCCTGTGTTGCACAATCATGCATTTTCTCTTTTGGAGTTAGTGATCTGAAATGGATATCCGTGGACTTTTCAGCTGCACAAAAATGTCCACATAAAATGAAGCTAAGGTTTGGTAATCATCCAGTAAATTCAAAAAGGAAACAATAAGCTTATTTATTTATTTATTTTTAATTACTTTCTGGAGAGGCGGAGATAGGCAGCCATGTTTTTGCCTTAATGAAGCTAATGATTGCACAGAATTTTTTTTTTATTGCACACCTCTGCCTATACATGTTGGATGCTTTCACATTATACCATTTGCTTCTTGCAACAACCCTGATAAGTAGGGATATTTAATCCTGTTTTACAGTTGAGGAAATCAAGTTTCAGAGGTAAAATGACTTTTCGCGGGTCATTCAGCTAGGGTATGAAACTGGGAACTGAATCCAAATTTGACTCTAACACGGGGTCCTGATCACGATAATAGAGCATAAAACTTAAATCAGCATAAAACTTAAACAGAGTATATTAGATAGTTATTTTGGGGGGATTTAGAAAGCATGCATTGTTAGTCCACCATATTGTGCCAATCTTGTGTGCGCACACTTATTTTATTATGCCATCATTGAAAATAGCAGTGTGTCCTTCACTTTGGCCATTGAAAATGGTGGTGTTTGTTTCATCAAAGGCTTACTAAATCTAACTTAAGGAATCTCCTGAATGAATGGCTAAAATGGCTCTCATCTGAGATAACGATCAAACATACACTCTCGCTCTTCTGTCTCCATTAGCAGAATTCTCATGGAATAGCACAAGCGGTTCAAGCAGCCAGGATGTTGAATTAGTTAAATATCTCCATCTACTAGCTCTTATTGAGCACTCTTGGGGTCTATGTGTATACACTCAAGCATAAACTACACATTTTGTTTATGTTCCTAGGCTAAGGAGTCTTTACAAATGTTATGGAGAACTTTAGGAGTGACAGATTGATGCAGATAATTCGTGAGACCCCAGGGAAGGAGGCTTTATGACTGTGTTCTTAAGCATACTATGGACATCCCCTTAAAAGCAATTTTCTAAGTAACTCTACCCTGAAACGCTGGCCTACTCTCTCCTACTCTCTTGCTGAACTCTGATGGCTGAGCCCCAACTTACACAGAGTTGTTCAAATACTCCGCTCGGTGACCTCAAGGAACAGCGTCAGGGTTACAGAGGCTCAGATTCCTTAGGACTCCCTGCAAGTTGGACAGCTCATTAGATTGTTTGCTAAAGTCTATTTATTGCAGGGTGAATGTGGCTCAAAATGGGGTTACGTGGGCTCTTGGGGAGAAGCCATTCCATGCCTCTTCTGGTTTGTGATAATTGCTGGCTTTCTTGGCTTGTGGCTATATCACTCGAATCTCTGCCTCTGTCATCACATCGCCTTTTCCTCTGTTTCTCTTGTAAGGACACTTATCATTAAATTTAGGACCCACCTGTATAATCTTCTCAGGATCCTTAATTTACACCTGTAAACACTCTTTTTTTTTTTCCAAATGAGGTAACATTTACAGGTTCCAGGGATTAGGACTCGAGCATAATTAGGGTAGAAGGGAGGAGTGGGGGAGAGGTACCAGGCACCATTCAACCCACTACAACAGCAATTAGAGTTTAGGGACTAATGCTGTGTTGGAAATATCAGGGTGTGATTGGGTTTGGCTATGCTTTATTAAGGATAGGGGAGTTACTTGTGCCTGAGAAGAATGTCCCCTGAAATTCTGGCTACTCTTAGACTGGATCTTGATATAGATCCAGTCTATACCAGCAAGTCAAATAGAGAGGTCCCAAAAGTCCCCTGTTGGGGAGTCTGAGGTGAGGCCCTGCGTGCCATCCAAGCTGAGCTGTGGCTGTGGCACCTGGTAAGATCACAGAGGAACAGGCCTCTCCTCTCTGGATGAGGAAGGTGCAATTTCCTCTGGTGCTGGAGGCTGTAGGAATAAGCCCACCATCTTCTGCCAGCACAGTAAACGCCTGGAGAGGTAAAGGAACTTAACTTTTTCTCTAAGCATCCTCTTTTTCTTCCTTACTGGGCTTCTAGCAACAGGAAATGTTATTTATATTGCTGATGACATTTTACCCTTATCTCATGATTCTGTGTGCTCTATCCTTTCTGTGCAAAGGCCTACTCAGAGCAAAAGGAAGCAACTCTTCATTTACCTCTGGAAGAAAAAAAATGCCCTTAACTAGCAAACATTAACAATTAAAAAGCCAACATATTTCTGGTTACCCAAGCTTTAAAAATAAGTCATTTGTAATATGGTCTTGTCTCTCATGAAGTCACTCTCCAGACCGTGTCACATCTTCAAAACGTTTCTCACATGTGTCTATTTTCACTGCCATCTCTACATCCTGTCGACTCACATCTGGAGTTATGGTTTCCTAATTAGATCATCTGCCTTGACTCTCTCTCTTTTCTAATCCATATGGTATATGACACAATATGTAGACTTCTTTTGCCCCTATTGCACACGTAATCAATCCAGATCTTCTGATGGCTGTCTTACTGCCTACAGAAGGAAATTCCAATTTCTAGCCTGTCATTAAAGGCTCCATACAACCTATTGTGTCAACCTTTTCCCTGCTCCAACCAGTCTGATCCACTTGTATGTCTCAACCATGTTTTCTCTGACCTTTGCTGATGGCCATTCTTCTGCCTAGAATGTTCTTTATCTTCCATTTCTCCTCCTGTAAGACCTCACCAAAGGCCACACATCACTGTTCTCCTTATTCTTCATTACACAAGGTCACATTGTATTGTAATTCATCTTTTATGTACATGTCTTGTCACCTCCTCTTAACTTAGTTCCTCAAGGGTAGGATTTTTTTCTTTTTTATCTCTTTCTAGGACCAACACTTCTACTGTCCTTTTTCATAAGTACTCTTCATAAAGACAAGCTTCTGGAGGGAAAAGCTCTATCTTTATTTCATTAACTTGTGCTCTATTTGAAACAGCCACTTAAGCATTAAAGGACAGCTCCAAATAGTAAAGGTGGCCTTCCACTAGGAAGAATAAGAATGCACTCTTCCCCGATACCTCATCTTGTTTCCTGCTAACATGGCTTTATTGAACACATTTGTGATTTTAAAGCTACCTTACACTGAAAAATGAGGGATATAAATTAGAAGCCTAGAAGAAAAAAGTAGTTTCTAGGAGTTATATAATTTTACCTCAGATGGTTACTGTTTCAAAACCAATCTATGGCAGATAGCAGATCACTAAAAATATATGTGGCCTTTTCAGTATTTCTTTCAAGGAATTGGAAATGGAATTGTTTGATGGCCCAGATTTCCTTTAATGGAACATCTGCTGTTGTAGTGTGCTGCATCCTTCTACTTTCTTCCAGATTCCTGGAAATTCTGAAGATTAACCAATTTACACCAATTTCATCAGGGTGTTCTGTTTACTAATTGTGACTAAACCTCAGAACATATAGCTGATCTTTGCTTTGAAAGTGTTGTTCTTTCATGATTTAGCTTTCCATAACTGAGAAGCTTGGGATAGAATTCCCATCAGAGATAAGAGGTTTTTAAAAAGATAACGGGCAAAAGCACTCCCTTTCTCTTTTGTTGCTGTCGTACAGTTACAGCCATTTTTCCAATGAGGTGAATTTTATTAAGGGAACACTTTTCAATGTGCAAGGAACCTTGGTGATGAGTACAAAAATTACTGACTACTGTTTAGTTGGTGCCAAAGTAATTGCAGTTGAAAAGGTTAAAAACAATTGCAAAAACTGCAATTACTTTTGCACCAACCTAATAGTTCTGTTTGAAGGTACAGCATTCTATTATTCTCTTCATGCTTCCAGGCCATCTTAAATGGCTCTAATTTCTATTTCCCCTAATAGCATTGTTAATGACCCTGAGTTGTAAAAAGACAGCATGATTAGGCTTGCCTTGCGTTTGCCTTTATGCTACACATACGCTGACACTTGAGTTGTCAGCATTTTCCATATCTGTTACACCATAACGACATGCTCTATTGATTTGGACTCAGGAGTATTATGAATAGGCACTGTGTTGCAACCAGTGCTCTTAACACTTCTTTAGAAGCTAATTTTGCACAAATGGACAAAGACTGACTTGGTTAAGGTTAATTATTTAGTATTTGCCACATCTGGAAGAATATTGACTGAGCAAGTTGCTTTATTGACCAAGAAATTTGCTTTATTGTGATGCTGCGTTTATGGGTTTAAGAATCTCCTGAAATTAGCACTGCTTATAATTGTAATAGATTTAAGTCAGATACAAAATTTCAAACTAAGACTTTTATGTAAATACATACAAAGCCTACTGCTTAGATTGAAAACAAGAACATGAGCTGACTGTACTGGCAATCTTGGTAGCTATTTGTTAAATTTGTTGGTTGGTCTGTTTTCAGTCAATAGGACTGTGCATTGGTATTACACATTCTCCTCAGTTCCTTGGGTTCTTGTATTATGTGACTTCCTGCTGGAATTACAGTGCTGTCTATAGCAGGTGCGCACCCTTCCTCTGGAAATACTCTCAGCTATCGATTATAGGATGGCATAGGTTCAAGAGCACAGCTTGGCATTGTGGTAAAGACCGTGGGCTCTCAAGCCAGGCGGCCTGCTTTTGAATCTGGCTTAGCCATTCACTAGGTGTGTGACCTCGAGCCAAGTACTTGTCCCCGTGTTGTCTCAGTTTTCTCCTCTGTCATGCAAGGCTTTGCTTCCATACCCTATATCTTGCCCCACCATCCATCAATCTCCTTTACCCGGTGTTTACACCTGGCACATATGTGTCTATTTGTTTACTCTCTGACTCCCTCCACTTGAATGCAAAGTCCCAGAGTGCTGAAACTATGTCTTGTTCAATACATACAATAGTATCTGGCACATAAGAAGTCAATCTACAAGTTGATAGAGGGATGAATAAAATAACGAATGAATGGAAAATGGAGATAGATGCTGGATGCACAAAATTTCAGTTCTTTGTGATGCTCCTGGAAGACTGACCATTTAAGCAGAGGAAAACTAGAAGTTCATCGCTGGAATGAAGGAAATAATATGCCAGGAATGGGAAGAAAAGGAGTCTGCTCACTAACGGAAAGGAGAAAGTGACAGGCATTCCCGTGGTCTCACGGAAGTGCATGGACGACGAGTCTCTCAGCTGCATGCCGTAAGGAAAGCAGTGTGCCAAACGGAACTGAAGTACAGGGTGGTTGGAGGAGCTGGCTGTATGCCTCGTTGATGCCTTGAGGCGGTCCACACCAGTCTGAAAGTGTTCTGTCATATCCCAAAACAAATAGAACATTATTCTATCCTTTGTGGATACGCAATCAAAGGCAAACATTAATAGAGTGATGAGTGAGGGAAGCTGCTGATCTAGCGCCATGCAATGCTGACACGTTACCCAGGTGCTAATATTCAGACATGACTAGATGTAAAAAAAAAATTTGAACGCATGAATGCAGAGTAGGGAAAAGGCATGGGACCAGATGCTCTTGGCAATTGGGGCGAAGGAAATGTACAATGTCAAAGACAACCTCGGTCCTTGGCACAAGATCTGCTGTCATCATGGCTTCTCTGAGATTTGGAGCGATGGCTGGTAATGCTTTTCCCTTCATCTGTATTTTAAGAAGACTCATTCGGGATTGAAACTATGTAACAAGAATTTACACGACTTTCCAGCTTCCTGCTCCTTTGCAATTCTTTACACTGCTTTGTATTTGGTAGCTCCGTATATTGTGATGATCAGGATGTTCAAATATATTGCCACACACTGTAAATTTGGGTGATATCCACACCACATCATTAGCACTATGTTCCTGAAGGGTTTGAAGAGGAGGAGGGAACTGTGCATGTAACACCTCACCCCCGTCTACGCCTTCCCCACACTTCTTCAGAACAGATGGCAGAAAGGCATTAGTTGTCTCATGTTTTGTTTTGAAATGTTTCATCGTAAAATAAACAATCCTGGGTAGAGTTTGCATTTGTTAGAGCATGCACCTAGACTTAAAGTTAAATGCCCTTCCCTTACTACCCCTGCCCCAAAGCACAAATCAAATAAAACTAAGAATGTGCATCAAACCAAATAAAAATTAAGCACGGACGGAGTCAAAAGGAACTAATAAAGGTGAAACTCCACCTGCACTTATGTCTTTGTCCTGATGTGTTTTGGCACATCGAATCTTCCTATTTACCCACAAATTAATGTTTTCATTGTGCTGCATTTAGTTTTACTTTGCACAGCAGTCTGTTTAAGGCGGTTAGACCAAGTCACTCTGGTAACAATTATTTATTTATCTTTGCACCAAGTGTGAGGTACAGTGCTAGGTATAGACGTGTAAGACATGATCATGCTCTCAAAGGATTTAAACTATGGTTAAGTATTTTCCTTGTAAAATGATAACTAAAAATACACAACAGTATGTGCTAAGCAACAGCTAATTGGTTTAGACAACAGCTGCTAGAGGAGGTCAGGAAAAGGTGAAATGATTTTCACTTAGAGTAGAAAAGGAAATGTTCTTGTGAGGTGTGAGTTTAAATTCGGATAAGTAGAGGGGGAAAAGTCACTTCAAAAAAGAAAGGCTAATGAGAGTAAAGGCACAGAGACAGGAAAATACAAAGTGTGTTTGGGGGAGACAGTGAACTAGGGAAGGAACGATGGGTGTCGGGAGGTAGAACCACCCAAATTAGGATGCATGAAAGTATCCCTAAAAATGTAGAAGATTCAGGATTATCCCCAAACTACCCTGGAAGTTCACTCTGTTGCTGAACAGAGGGCTAGTATCTCATACTCTGAAAGTGACTCCATTCATTTATTCATTCGTTCAATGGGTCATGTGGCAGTTTAGGTGCTGCAGATATAATGAAGTTAGGCCATGGTCCTTTGCCCTCAAGAAGACGACAGTCTCCTGTGGAACCCAGAGAAGTACACATGAATTATACAACCCAGGTTGAGAGTCAGAGCCATGTCAAAATTGGGTCACCTTTGGCAGTTCACTAAAACCCTGTTTTATGAAGTGGGCTCATGTGAATAATGAAGAAACCCAGAATGCAAGTCAGGAAGGGACTCATCGTCACTCATATCTTCAATACTGCAACACAGGACAATTTTATCGACCACTTATGGAGGCCGTATGTTGTATATAGGTAACACTTTGTCCTCTTTCTTTTACTATTGGACAAAAAAGAAAAAGAGGAGAACAAGGGGAAAAATCGGCATAACTTAGGCCCTCCAAATAAACAGGTGCTTTCAGAAGAGATAAAGATGAATAAATGAATTTTGTTACTCCTAATTTCTAGCATTTAAGCATAGCTAGTACTTATAGATCACATATCATTTGGCATTATTCTAGCTGCTTTACATGTATTAACTCAATTATCACAATGACTCAGGAGTCCGGTACTATTATTATTCCCTTTTTATAGGCATCTAGTGGTTAAAGTTGCCCAAAGCACCAAAGTCAGTCAGAGGAAGAGCTTGGATATAAGGTCAGCCATGTTCTTAGTTAGTATGCCACACAGCTTAGTCACATGTGGGAAAGTCCCACGGGGTAATAGTGATGCAGGGAAAGGTGGACCTTTAGAAAGAGATCAAATAAAGATCAGTTAAATCCAGAAGAGTTAGCATGGGTGGAGCAAGTTTATGGGAAGAGACCACATTTTTTCATTTTATAACTCGGTGGTTAGAATGAAATGTAAACAGGGAATGGTTTCTTTTAGATAACTAATAAAAATAATTAATATTGATTGAGCATCTATATGTGATTGGTACCTCACACGAGTACCATTATTATTCCCATGTTATAAAAAGAAAATTGAAGAGACTTACAGTTAAATCGAGAGAGGTTCACTCTTCATCACAATTCACACAGTTAGCAAGGACTGGAACACAGGTATATCTGACTAATCTTAGTGCCACACTGTATGTTAACCATACCTCCAGGGTATCAGCTCTGTGGATTCTCTGAGTTTTTCTTTCTTCTGTTAGGATGTCCAAATCCCTGCTGTGCTAGAGTGTAGTCAGGTTATGGCATTGAGAGGATAAGGCTGTATATATTTCTTTGATAGGGTGACTGGCTCTATGGCATTTCAGAACCAGAAGTACTATTTGGGAACTATTTGGGATAATGCATGCCTCTGCCTTCACCATAATTGTGGATCTATTTCCAACACCTAATATTTAACATTTCTCTACTGACTATTCCTTTTTTAAAGTAAGATATTTTACCTGCCTGACACCTTTTAAGTTATGACCTCCAGAAGCAGAACTGAAAATCACATCTTATTCCAAGTTCCAAGAACAGAAAAGCATAATGAACAGGAGTACAAAAGCTGGAGATGGCATTATTTCTATTAAATTTCTGATTGCCAAATAAGAACTTACTTAGTGTTTTATCCAAATAAAGGAACAAGCATCAAAAAGGGTACAGAACAGAGAGAAAGTAGTCATATTCCTAAACTCATTAAGGGGAAAGATAAAAATGATGCTTATGGGTCATCTTCTACGTGCCTGCCATTTAACATATTTTATAGTAACTCGTTTGCTGCTCACAGTAAGCCCTGGATTATGACCTCACTCATATATGAAACAACTGAACTTCAGCACCAGTGAGTAGTTCTTCCCAGGTCAAACAATTAACAAGTGGCAGGCCATCTTCCACACAACTATGCTCTTTTTCACTCTGTTGCCTTTACTAGGAGAAAGTAGAGAAACCAACTCTGTGCTCCTACTAGAACTGTTTCACATGCTGAACATACCCTGAACAATAGGAAAAGAGCAGAAATTTACACAATGCAAATCGAAAGGGCAAAAATTATTGTTAGAGTTAGACAAAATATCCATATGTGATACTTGAAGTAAAGTATTTTACTTCCAGTCTTAGTTTCCCAAACCTCTTCCTCCATTTCTATTTCCCGAGATAGCATGCAAATATGCTACTGAATTGATTTTCCAAGAGAAAGGACTAGGACTATTACTAATAAGAAAATACAGTTTTGTATTTCTCTGGACAACTTTATAAAATACCCCCTCCCCCATCCAAATGTTAAATGCTTGGCTATAATGTAAAAGGTTCACTTTTATTCATTTACCTTTCTCAAATATTGTTTTTTGTAACGATTGTACTGGTCTAAATTTGATTCTGCTAACGACACTCTACTTCGGCTTTCAAATGGCTTAACTGTGTGTAGAAGCACAATTGAAGGATAATCGGACTGAGACCGATAAGACTGTTCAAGTGGTTTTGACCCTTAGAGAGGATAGTGGGAGGATATTATCCTTTCTACTTTGTGCCAGTCTCAGAGGACAGTCGCAAACATGTAAACAAATGTGAAAGAGAAATAAAGGGGACAGCCAGATTGCCAGAGATCCATTACGTGACCCCTGAGGTATGTGGCTATTACAGAACTGGGGCAAATGCCAAGAGCACTGAATTCAAAGGGAGGCTCCCTGAATCAAGTCATCCATTTAGACAATATCTGGGGAGCATCGAGTCAGATCCCACTGGGTGAAGCAGTTACACCATAGGCATCTGGTAGTCACTTTGGGAATTACATTAACTTATGGCAATCTGAATACAGAATGGCAAAATGGTATTGCAGGCTAAGGCAAATTTGTTTCTACTCAAGATGGAAAGGGTGGTTGGTCATTCATCTTTTCCCTTGAGCCTCACTTGCAAACATGGATGACAGCCATGATCAGTTTGAAAGTTAAAGGATAAATACCTAGCTTACTAAGTGACATCCTGGTGTCTTGAGAGAGTTAATGATGACCAACTGACCATTTTGTATAGAGAAGCAAGGTGAGACAGTAGAAAACAGCCAACACTAAGGTCAAGGAAACTGCGTTAGAGCGTGGCCCTGCCGCTTTCTAGCAGTGTAACGTTGGTCAAGTAACTGAATCTCTCTGAGCCTCAGTTTAGTCATGTGTAAAACGGGCATAATAATAGTATCCTCTTTATAAAATTGCTGTTATAATTAAAATGATATACAGAAAATCCATCTGTAACTTGAATAATGCTATACAAAGGTTAGTCATTACTGTTATATTTAAAAGTTAAAAAAATAAAAAAAGGATGCCTAGGCAATAGAATCGAATTTCAGTTTCCTGAACCGAAATGTTAAATGAACCTGGAGCTCAGGTGTATCTGTCTTCCAGGGCTAGGAAGGACAAGAGTGGCTAGAGTGCTGAGCGCAAGTCCCAGTCATCAATTTGTTCTTTTATGGGTCATGCTTTTGGTATTATAGCTAAGAAATCTTTGCCTAATCCCAAGCCACAAAGATTTTTTTCTATATTTTATTTTAGAAACTTTATAATTTTAGATTTTATAGGTAGGTGTGTGATCCACTTTGAGTTAATTTTTCCATGTCAGGAGATAAGAGATTGGAGTTCTTTTTCTTTTCTTTCAAGTGTATAGTTATCCAATTGATCCAGAGCAACTGAAGAAAAGATTATCTTTTCTCCCCTGAATTACTTTTGCATCTTTGTAAACAATGAATTTCTATATATGTGTGGAACTATTTGTATTCAGTTCCATTGGCCCACTTGTTGGTCTTCATGCCAGTGCCACACTGTTTGGATTACTGAAGCTTTATGATATTCTTTAAATCAGGTAATGTTAGCTTTCCAAGTTCTACTTGCTATTCTAGGTCCTTTGTATTTACACATAAATCTTAGAATCAGTTTGTCAATTTCCACACAAAAAATCTGCCAGGAATTTGATTGGGACTGCACTGAATCTATAAATCAATGTGGGGAAGATACTGAGTCTTCCAACCCATGAAAAAGGTACCAGTCTATTTATTTGGGTCTTCTTCATGTTTGTCGGCAATGCTTTATAGTTATCAGTCTGTGGGTCTTGCGTATCTTTTCTCAGATATATCCCTAAGTGTTCTTTCTTTTGTACATATATTATTTATTTTTTTATTTCTGATTTTTCATTGCATATTGATCTTGTAGTCTGCAAGCTTGCTAAACTCATTAGTCCTGTCTTTTAGATTTCATTGGATTTTCTATATAGACACATGGCATGTGTTAATAAAGACAGCTTTACACCTGCCTTTCTAATGTAGATACTTCATATTTCATTTTCTTGCCTGATAGCATGGACTAAATAAATCCCCCAGTATAATGTTGAGTGCAAATGATGACAGCAATCATTCTTTCTTGTCTTTTTCCTGATACTAGTGGAAAAACACTACGTCTAGTATTAAGAAGTATGGTATTGGCTATAGGTTTTTCATAGATGCCAGTATCAGGCTTGAGAAAGTTCTCTTTATTCCTGGTTAGCGTGAAGTTTTTATTAAAAATTGATTTTGTTAAATGCTTTTCCTGAATCCATTGAGATGATCAAAGATAATTTAAAAGTTTCTTAATATGGTGAACTACACTGATTTTTGAAAGTTAAATCAACCCTGAATTCATGAGATAATTCCCATTTGGTCATGATCGTTTCTGTACAGGGTTAGATTCCAATGGAAAATTAGTGTGGATTTGTCCATTTCTCCAAGTAGCTCTGTCAGGTTTCTTTGTTTGTTGTTTCTTGTATTTTGAAACTCATTAGGTATATATGCATTTAGGACTCTAGTCCTGTTGAATTCGCCCCTTTGTCATTAGGAGATAACCTTCTTTTCATTGTTAATAACTTTTTGCTGTAAAATCTACTTTGTTTAATGGTAATATAGCCATTCAGCTTTCACTGATTAGTGTTAGCATGGTATATATTTGTCATCCTTTTTACTTATAATATATTTATGTCTTCATATTTAAAGTGTGTTTACTTTTGGAAGCATATAGGTGCATCTTGATTTTTAAATTCTATTTAACAATCTCTGCTTTTTAACTAGGTCATTTAGACCATTTATATTTAATGTCATTATTGATATAGTTGGGTTTAGGTCTTTCACTTGCTATTTTTCCCATCTGTTCTTTGTTCCATTTTCCATCTTTTTCCTGTCTTCTTTTGGGATGAATGAACATTTTTTTAATGATTCTTATTTTATATCCTTTGTTGGTTTATGAACTATAATTCTTGGTTTTGTTATTTTAATGGTTGTAAAGCACTTTTTAAAGCCAACGTTTTCAAATAAAATACAAGGATATAACTCTGACCCCCTGTGATAAGTCTATGATTATGTGTCTTCAATTTTTGGAGAGACCCTAAAATAAATAAGCTAAAAAGATCAAGCTGAAATAAATGTTTAAAATTCATAATCTTTTAAATGGAGCCAAAATGCTAGAATACATTTTACTGCTTTTAACCCAAATTCAATCATAGCTGAAGTAAGATTTTGGAACAAGCTGAAAAATTCTTGTTTTTAAATGATGTATAGCTCTTAATGGTGCCATGTTGAAATTCTTAAGAAGTTTTGAATGCCAGAAATTGTGTTTACCCAGGCAAAACATTAATAACTAGCACTCAAAATAACTGACTAAAAAGTCATGTTAATCTAGCGGTCATAGGAAAGAAATCATTATTTCAGTAAAATAATGAGAAACACTAGATTCAATTTTACATATCTCTGTGATTTTTCTTCTGAACACATAGATAGGTGTGATGAGTTGAGTTTGGGGCAGAGCAGGGAAATTTCAAGAGTCCTATAGTATTAGTGAATCCTAAGACCCCTATATCTACAAAATGAATGTCTCCATCTGAGGGATGGAAATGAGCATAGAAAAGCCCAATTGTTCAGACTTGTTCTCCTGAGTATTTCTGGTGAAGTAAGTCAGTAGGGCATAAACATGGGGATTCAGAGACTGATGAGTGGGGTATAAGTATTCATTTCATCACTTGATCTGTGCTTGTATAACTGTGCTACCCACGTAACTTCAGAATATGTTTCCTTATCTCAATATCATAATTTAGTTATTATCTAAATATCATAATATTTATTTTACAATATTTTGATAAGGAGTAAAATGAGTAATCTTATAGACAATTATTTATGATTAAATAAGCACTATCAAATGTAAATTATTGTTCCTATTATATACTTCCTTCGCTTTTCATTAGTGCAACAATAGAAGTTAGGTAGTAGGGATGCAATGATTAAAATTCCCCTCTTTGGAGCCCAATAGCTCTGTGAACATGTGGTAAGTATTATTATGTTAGTATTATTAACAACAATAACTAATAAAAGGGGTAGATTAAACCTCTTTATTCAGCAAAGCAATGGTATTTCACTTCAGCCATTCTACTCGGTGTTGATATCTAATGCTTTCTGCTTTCATACTTTCTTACCCAGAGTACAATGACCTAGGTAGCAGTACCCAAATGAAAATAATGTAACGTAATGTAATTGTTTCATTACGGGTTTGTCATTTTTTTCTCCGGTTGACAATGACAGTCTTTTGGAAATCTTCAGTGTGATGTGGTTGCTTAAGAGAGCTGGGTGTTACTTGAGGTGTCTACTGGCCCTATTAAAATCAGCCTGGTCTACAAGACCTGCCAATTGATTACATTCTTCAGTAAGCTTCTGATTTGTCAATGATGTCTCTGATACAGCTAGTTTTCTCTCTTTTATTTCCAAGCACATTGCATAACGACCTTAAAACAGAGATGCATAACTTTTGGAGCACTAAAGCCATATTGGAAATCTTTTGCAAACCTAAGGGCTAATTCTTTGATGTGTACTTGCAAGAAACATCAATGCATTATTGGATATAGTCCTATCAAAAACAAGCCAAGTCTTGCCATTTGCAATCTCTTAATAGAGTAAGGGTGTGTGTGTGTGTGTGTGTGTGTGTGTGTGTGTGTGTGTGTTAACAAGGATATTTTGAAAAAAGGATACAACAGGACCAAGAAAATTGAAGTACTGAGGCTTAATATATAAAGGTGCTTAGACGAACTGAGAATGAGAAAACTTGGGTTCTACCTCATGATCTATTCTGTGAGGTCTTGGACAGCAGGGTCATAAAGTTTTCTTTGTATCCAGCGTCTTTATTATGTGCCAAGCATTATTTGCTGTACATGTAGAAATATTTGCTACATGCCACTGTTAGCTGTGAGTCCATGGGCTAGGCACTTAACATTTCTGAGTCTGTTTCCTCATCAGTGCACTGGAAACAATAGTCATAATACCTTCAGGCTATATTGTGTAGAAAAAAATGAGTCATTGTATGTGATTATATATAAACTGGAAAGCCTAGAATGAAAATCAGAATACCTATTGGTTGGGAATACAAGCTCTGACATAGGAGGGCTTGGTTAGAATAGGCAGAATCTCAGATTCTTAGGCACATTCTTTAGCTAATTGTAGTTATTTCATATGTAAAACGGGAATAACTTGGATCAAAATGGTGGATTGAATCCAGGAATCCCTATTTCCTCCCATATAAAATCCCATGAAATAACAGAATATGTACTTTTTAAAATAACTATAAAACCACAAAGTGTTGAAAATTAAGGATTTGTGCCACAAAGGACTAGAGATGTTGCAGCATTCCAGAAAGTTAGAAATCAGCTAGAGATTCAGAGTGGAGGAAGCTATGCCCCCAAATACAAGCAAAAGAACACCCTGTGAGGTAAGAGCAGTTAAAATGTGCTCTGTGCTTAGTGTAAACAGATACAAGTAGCAGAAGCATGTCTGTGTGACTAATTGTCAAGCTAAATTCTGATCATCTCTCTCTTTACTCCCCCACCTCAACTCTCCCACTTGCTGAAAAAGTGAGAAGGAGCCCTGTGACTCAGAAGACAGGCACCACCAAGGATAACTAGAGACCCCGGGAAGGGCAAGTCACCCCCAAATGCAGAAGTTTCCAGCACACTACAATTAGCATATATTTTTCCTTTCTCTCTCATTCAAGAGCACCTGTAATTAGAACCTGCATCTTTTTCCACTCTGCCCCTATCCCCCACCAAACTTCTTAAAAAGATTTTCAAACACAAAGTGAAAAAAGACAAATAAGAATCAAATGACCCAATATTTAGGATAAACCAAAACCAACATGAAAAATATGAACAAAGGTCAACAAGTAATACCTGAAAAAGTACATAAGGGAACAGAATTAAAGGAAATAGTAGGCTATTTCAATATTTAAATAAAAATAACTAAAAGAGAACCTAGAAAATAGCAGCTCCATAAACTAAGAAGAGACTGTTATGAAAATAAAACAATTAAAGAATCTGGAATTAAAACATTTCCAGACAACACAAAAAAAATCTCTATAGATGGCTGGAAAGCAAAAGGGACTAAACTATGGTGCAAAAGGAAAAGAATATAAAGGTACAAAGTGGGGATAATAATACTGGCTCCTCATAGTTGTGTTTTAAGGAAAAAACAAAACATGTAAGATTGCCTAGTCCAGTGGCTACTACATAGCAGGGTTATAATAAAGAGCTATTTTATTATTATTGTAGTTGCTATAACCATACTACATGATTCTTAGTTGCTAATGCTATCATTGTTATTATTTCATCACTAAAGTGAGGTCTCAATAATCGGTCTATCTGCAAGGTCCTAGATCTAACACTCTTTAAGAGCTGGTGACATTGAGAGGAAGAGAGTGGTGGGGACACAGGAAATAGAGTGCCAAGACCCTGGGAAAGGGTGATGGCACTCATTAGAAAGTTTAGGTGAGGGAATGTATGAAGCCGGGTGTGAGGGCAAGAAGGAAAGGAGCATGGGAAGGGAAAGAGGAATTCTTCATCTGACATTCAGAGAGGAGCAGCGTCTGGGCTGGTGTTGTGAGCTCATTCTGGGTTCCGATATGGTAACTTGCTACCCGGGCAGAGTGAAAGTGTGATGGTCCCAGGGTCTAGATGGAAGCCCTGCATGTTTCAGATCCACACAGAAGGCAGCATTAGACTCATCCTACAGCCTCTCAGGCCCTCCCAACAAAACACCCCTCTGGCTCCTTTGGGTCAGAGATAACTTCAGACCACATGGGTCTCCCAGGAGAGTTCTGAATTAGAACAAGAATGCCAGGTCCTGTAACAAGTGAACAGAAGTAAGAAGGTTATACAATTTATTTTTGTCAGGGCTGACGATGCTGCTCACAATTTTATTTTTTAATCAGTCAAAGCTTCTACCACTTAGTATGGATATTGGCAGCAAAGCAATTTTCAATTTGCTCATGAGAAATGTTGCCAGGCTACAGACCATATATGTATCCACAAAGCCCTAATGCAGAGAAGCCCCTGAGTGCCTTTTAAAAGAGTTGCTTTTTAAAAATTATCTTTTGAGATTCAAGTTGGTCTTTGTCCCTCAGAATTCTATCATTTACCCCTACAACTAAATAAATGCTTTTATTTTTAAGAAAGGGATGCAGGACAGCTTGGGACCCATTGCTGGATGTTTTATAAAGAAATCATGTAACTAAATATTATACTTCATTACTATTAAGTGCCCAATGATAAAATCAGTTCACAGATACCACCTATATTTCCATATCTTATTTATACAAGCTTGAGATTTGTAATTTCAAGACCAAAAATGTTGATAGAAATTTGCATATTATTGAAATGGCATAATTTATTGATGAAGCACGCAAATAATAGAAGTAACACTTATAGCAGTTCGGAGGCGAAAGTATAATTTACAACACTAAACAACTTCATGCAGAAGAGTAAAAATTGCACATTAGGTCCTGCATGAGAAAATGCTAGCTATAAAACTCAGGCATTTTAGCTTTATTTTTTTGTAACAAGCATATCTTTGTGGGAAACTGATAGGCTGTTGGCTTTCAATCTGTGAGTGGCATAAAGAAGTATCAATCCGCCTGAAGAGCGAAGGCAGGCAGTCATCTTTCTGCCTGCCTGCCCTCCTCCAGGCCTCTAATTACACCAACCTTTCATTAACATTTGAATGCAGAAAGGGTATCAATGAAAGATTGTATATAAAGCCCCATATAGATGGGGCGGAATTTTGTATCAACAATTCAAACCAGACAAATTTATAGTTTGAAATAATTTATTTTAAAATCAACATACTTATATGATACGAAGGATTATTACAATTATTGCATCCAAGTTTTATGTCTTAGGGGGAAATCTAATTCAAAGTTCACCCAGTGGATCAGTTTTCTACAAATAATTTCCAGATCCCAGGATAATGGACTATGTTGAACACTGTTGGGTTTCTTCCCAATTCTCATTCCCATACCCTGCTTTCTAATAAAATTTTGATTCCATTCAGATATGAGGTAACCCCCATGTAACTCATGACTCATGCAAGTTGACTTTGTCTCCATTTTCAGAAAATGGGGAAAGGATGTTATTTCATAAGTCTAAGCAAATCGTAGAAATCCCATTCCCCGTGCTTATATTGTGTAGAAAAAAATAAGTCACTGTATGTGATTATATAAAAACTGGAAAGCCTATAATGAAAATCAGAATACATATTTGTTGGGAATACAAGCTCTGACATGGAGGGCTTGGTTAGAATAGACAGAATCTCAGATTCTTAGGCACATTCTTTAGCTAATTATATCCAATGAGATTGTGAAGAAAAATCTGCTAGGGTGCTTCTGGAAAAGTTTTCTTCACTCCTGAGAAAAAACTCAGGAAAAGAAGATGTCATTCCTTTCCCAGATTTTATCATATCTCCATGTGATGCCTGAAAATGCTGCAATCATCTTGCAGCTATAGGGCAATCCAGCTAGAAGGCAAAATCAACATTCTATACATGGCAGAAGGGGCACAATGGAATGAACCTGGGACTCAGTGACTTTATAGAGCTTCTGATTCAACCAACCTTAAAGACTGCCTCAACTCTGTTTCTCTGTAGTTATATAAGCTATATAAGCTAATAAATTCCCTCCATAGTTAGGTAAATTTGAGTAAAAATTTATGTCACTTACAGAACTGAAGACATCGTAACTTACCTAGGCACCATTTGCCATTTTTTGGCTGCCTAGGATCTGTTCCCCCACCCTAATGCTGTCTTTTGGAAATTTTCTTATTACTGATAATGTCAGAGGTAAACTTGGCGGAAGAGTAAGCTTCCCCGTAAAGCAGCAGAAAGGTCAGATCTTTTCTTTCCTCTTCTGTGGAACATCAAGAGAGTGGGCAGGTGATCTGAATTTGGCCAAGAGTGTGTTTTACCTGTTGCCATTTGCCATCAATCTTAAACTGCTAGTGCAAGAATTAAAGGAATATGGCTGGTGATATTTACTGCAATATTGTGAGCTGACCAGTAGTCTATCAGAGACTTTGACTACTCCTCTTCTTGGTCCTTGGAAGTCCCTTGGTTTCTGTCCATTCCCGAGCCCAATCCTCCAAGTCTGCTTTTTATTCTTTGAGTTCTCCTCAATATACACATCCATGTTCTCCCAATAAATTCTCTTTTGCTTACGTTAGCCAGAATTGATTGCTGTATATTTCCAAGAACAACAACAACAAACAGATATCACCAAAGAGATCCTATTCTTAGCTCCAATAATAGCCAAAAGTGAACACGTACTGATGTACACAGATCAATCCAGCATAGTCTCACGTGCAACACAATAGTATTTCTCTCCGTTACATATTGTTTTATGTCCCCTTTCTCATACATCAAAAACCATTTTAACCTTAATAGAACTATTCCAAACTTCAAACTCTTTTCAGTAGTAGGCAGTTATTGTTATTGTTACTGCAGCTGCTTTAAGTCTCAGAGGCCTGCTATGGTAGTGGCTGTTTATTAAGAACATGGTATCTTAAACTCCAGGTGTCGCTGGTGCCATTTCATTTAATCTTCCACTGTTTGCTAGGAAGCTTCATCAATTCCAAGTGACTGTATCACATGGTAGAAAATATAACAAATGTCTTTCTATTTTCCGCAGAGTAATTTGAGCCTCTGAAATCAACAGAAAGATGTCTTGCCACCATGCTTGTTAATTGGTGAAAACATTTTGTGAGTTTTTGAGGTTTAGAACCTACTCAAACACTACGCACTCTAAAGAGAAATACATAAGTGCAATCAAGGTCAAACGTTGGCCAAAGAATATTGTAGCAAAGTTTGTGGTAAAAAAAAAATTGAAGCAGGTTGTGAATAGTATTGGCATCTCTTTAGGCATTTGTAGAATCACAATACATCGGAGTTGGAAGATCCCTTACAGATGATCCATTCAAACTCTCATTTTACAAGTAAGGAAAACAGGTCAAAGTAATGGGAAGTGATTTGCCCAAGTGACAAAGGTGGACTCAGACCTCCCAGCTCTAAGTCCAATTTAACACTCCACATCAAGGTCTTGTTTAATTGTTTCTTTCAAATAAATATTTCAGCTCTCTGGACTGTTCTTTCCAGACTTGAAATCCTGCCTACTCAGATCCAGGTAAGACGTCTTCTCTAATCCCTCCTACAAAAGTAGTCATGTCTGCTCTCAAAGCTCTATTTACTCTGTTGATCCCTTCATGATCTGCTAACTGTGTGCATGTGTACTTGTCACCCCCACTGGATTATACATTCTCTGAGGGCAAGGATTATACCTTCATCTTCCACTTCATGTTTTTATAGATCCTAAGAGTTTAGATGTGATAAATAATAGTTGAGTCACACTGAAATGTATTCAACAAACATTAGTACTCCCACAAATGTTTGTTGGAATTCATGGTTTAATATGTCAGTCCTCTTGGCATCCTAACAATCACTTCCATGGATACGCAGTACTTTAGCCTAAAGCAGTAATTAATGGCCCAGGTTTCAGGTCCAGTGTTAGATTGGTAGAAGAGATAATCTGTTGTTGGTACTCCTCCAATCAAAGCACCGAGGCAGCCATGGACTTCAATTACTTGCAGGGTCTGCCCAGACATGAATACAAAATGTTAATCATAAATGTATCATTCAAGATACTTTCTGATGCAAAGAAAGAAAAGCCCCATTCACTTTGACTTAAATAATAAGGAAATTAATATCCTACACAATGGGAAGCCTACAGGGAGAAAAGATTTCAAGTTTGGCTAATTCACTAACCATATCATGTCCCTTTGGGCTACATTCTTTTTATCCCTCTCCTCTCTAATCTTTGGTATTGGCTTTTTCCTAATACTGGTTCCTCTCCTCTTCATTACATATCTGTTGCTAGAAATGAGGACTACCCACTTTGTTATTCACGAGAAAGAAAGCCCCTCTCCCAAATAAAAATCCTTCCCTGTATCTGAATCTAGGTTACACGATAGAATTCAGACCTATTACAGTAATAACTAGACTTATTACAGTCACACAGGAGAGTCTGATTCTGCCTAGTTGAGAAATTCAAGGCTGTCTCTGGAACTGAGGTTGTATTTAGCTTCCTTTCAGTTTCCTGGGCTGCTTGGGGAAGGTGGGGTAGATACCCGAACAAAATCAGATTCTGTTTGGAAGGAGGAAGGAAGAATATATGTTTGGTAGGGAAACGTCATCAGTTTATATGATCTAAGGATAACAATTCTTCAAACTGTAAATTAGCACAAATAACCCCTTTTATGGAATTTCAAGTTAAGAGAAAGAAAATCACTGCTTCTTTTTATAAGGAATCATGTGTTATAAATAATACATATTTCAGTGTTATCTTTCCATTGGATAAAATGATTTATGTCCTGATGACTTATAAATTGACAGATCAGGGAAAGTTTCTTCTTCATGCCAAGTAATGTACTTTTGGGAACCCATGGCAATTTATAAACCCCCAGATGGAACAATTTCCTTATCAGAAATATCACTTTAATTTACCCTTCTGATTCTTCCCAATTTCTATCTGTGCAGTACTTATTTAGAGCAAGCTCTTCCTTCCCACCTACTTACATACAAGTTGATGGTGATTCACTGAAATCATGCTCTGCTGATCATGGTGATTAAGGAAAGAGAGAAGCACATTACTGTGCTGGGAAGTGGTCATTTCTCTTCAGATTTTTAAAACATTGACACTGCAAGGCAAATTACTTATGGGTCTTAAATGTCTCCCTGCATATTTGCAGCACTCAGTGGTGTGCTCTGTTTAGAGGAGGTAAATGCTAACTGGGTGCTTCATGATTTGGGTCTAGGAACTGATTCTGTTTCCATAGTCAAGCATAGGTGTATTCTCTTCAATCACAGCCTGGTTGGTGGGTACAGAAGGGAGGATGGCCTTTCCATGGTATGTAAAGTAATTCAGGAGGTATGTTTCCTGGGGGACAAACCATTCTCTAAGCATCAGAAATATAAGCAAACAGACATCTAAGATGGGACGGAGATGTAAGGGCTGCTCTCAAATGTTAATGTTTATTCCATGACTAATAAACATTGAAAGGAAGTGAAAAACCTTGCCAGGTCTTAATGGGGCTCCTGAGGAACACAGCTCCCAGCTATGATGCTTTCACTTACCCACGCAGCCAACTTTGAAGCTTCTTAGGTGGGGGAAGAAAATAGCTCCTTTGAGGCAGAGGCGGCAGGGTTACTTTACCCTACAGTGACACCCTCCCAAAAGCTTCTTGCAACAGGAATGCCAAGCTCAAATAATGTGACAAAAGCCTGGGAACATTTCTTTGGAATTTGGAAGTTGTTCAGAGACAGGGAAACCGTGGGTCCTGAATTGTAGACTATAAAACCGAGAAGGCAATATAATTTTCTAATATGTAGGATAATAGTTTTATGTAGGATTTTGTGTTGTTGCTTGTTTTTTTGTTTTTTTAGAAAGTACAGAAAAAGCAAATAATTTGCTGTTGCAGAGCATTACTCTCAAGTATATTATGTATATATTATACCCAAACTTTATTCATTTAGGAAGGGGTCTCTATATGCCTTACGAAAATAGGTTTGCCTTATATTCACATATCATGATTGGACATTCACCTTATTAAAACTTGGTTTTAATGCTCAGAATCTGGTTTAAAATGGAAGAAAAAAGCCCCCTTATTGATTCATCATTCTTACTTTTCTTTCTTATTCATCTTTTAGAAGAAGCTTATTCTTTTCTTAAGCCACAGAGTTCTGAGATTCATACTGTCCACTTGTTTCCTCATTGCTTTTCTATCCTTATCTTACAGAAGACATGTCACAAGCAGCTCTGCTGACTACACCATCTTTCTTTTTTCTCTCATCGTCTGAATTTTATGCTCCATCTCCCTTGGCTCTCCTCCCTTCTCCAAGAATTCGTTTTTACTGGTCTCCGAGCATTCCTTTTTCTTGGCCTGCACTATGTTCCACAGGATTTTCTTCTCCTCTCTTGTTTCTACATGTTTTCACACTCCTCCCGATTGATCATCTTGCCCACATTCATGCCTTTAGCAATCACATCAACACTTCCAGCTCCAGCACTTGTCTGAACCACAGATCCTAACGTGAAGCTCTGTGAAGCTTTCCACCAGACATCCATCTCTACTTCATGTCCTTCGGGTATGTCAAATTTAATACAGCCAAATCTGAACTTGTTCTTCCCTAATTAAGAGATTGAAACTATTATTTTCATTATCATTCAATGATCTCAGAAACTTCAATGTCACCCTCCCTCTCCTCAGCTCTTACATCCAAGGCTGGAAGATTAGACTAGCCACAATTCTTCCATATCTTCCCGTCCTCTGTATTTCATCATCTGTATCCAGGTTCTTGCCACTCATCTGAATTTCACAATAATTTTCTAACTTCTATCCCTTCTAATTTGGGATCCCCCCCAAAAATGCAATTAATTCTCTACATTTTCCATACCGTGTCCAGAGTGACTTTTCTAAAATCCTTTTTAAAGATTTCCTTAAAATCCTTAAATCTTTTTATAATTCTTCATAATTTTCACAGTTAAGTTTAAACTTCTAATAAGTGTACAACGTCCTTGATCAGTTTATTGAATACTAATCTCATCTCTCCACTGCTTTCCTCTCTGCCCACCAAAGACTACTTTTTCTGGTCACAATTAAATAGTTGTAATTCCCAAATATACTTCCATTTATTCATACATGGAGACCTCTATGGATGGAATAAAACTCTCCGTGATGTGTTTAACTTACTGAACCGTCAAAACTCAGCTCAAGTGTTACCTCCTCTAGAAAGCTGTTTTGGATTCTCCATTCTGATTTATACTTTTTTCTGAGTTATCTTGGTTTACTTTTCACTTTCCTTTCATTACCAACAGGAGGACAATCCATCTTTTTGTCAACAGTTCTTGGTATTCAATAAATGTTTGCTGAATGAATGAATAAATGAATGAATGAATGAACCCAGGTGCTCTGAGGAACACAAAAGACTTCTATGACTTATTCTCTGCCCTAAATAACCTTAAATTTTTAATACTAAAATTAAGAAATTAGAAGACAAATAATGGAAGGGATATAATTAAATATAGAAAGTTGGTATGTGCTTGTAGTATAACAAAATCATATTATAAATTCCAATGTATTTTTCCTTTACTTAATTTAAAAAAACACCACTTTTTGGCCTTTATAACATTAAATGAAAGAAGGCTAAAGTTTTTTGCTTCAGAGAGGGGAGACACAAAAGCAGCATCAAGAACAAAATGTCCAACTCTTGGCTTTGAATTCCAAAATAGGTCCTTGAAATTCATGGCAGAGTCAACAGTATTGAAAGCCAAAGAGCTTTTGATTTGCAAGAGCTGATCCTTTTGAGAGGAAAAAGAATATTTGTAAGTTGCAGTAGAGTCTGGAAGAATGAAAATGTGGATATTGTATCAAGATCCTTAGAGCAGGGAAAGCTACAGAACTTGATGCCAAAAGACAGAGAGGAAATCAACACCTTTCTTGGGACAAAGGGTGGGGATTGCAGAGCAAAAGGTGTAAGAGAGAAGAGGAACTAGATATGGGTATGGGATGCCTGCTCTCTGACCCCCACCGAAGTTTGAGTCCTTCAGAATTAGATAGAAAATAAGATAAACTAGAGGGGTAGATCTACAAAAGGGTCTCAGGGTAGAGCCTGGGAAGCCTGTGCATATCAGAAAGTTCCCATCTCCATAGATATCCATTTGGTATCTATGCAAATGGATCTGAGGTCAGACTCCCAGGATTTGCATAGCCCAGCAAGAAGTAGGAAGAGCAGCTAAGAGATTCAGAGCCTTTTGTGGAAGGTCCACAAGTCTTGAGCAGCCTATCAGACTAGAAGTCATGGGAGGACCATATATATATAGCTGTATAGATCACATGAAACTGACAGAAGTCAGTGAGGAAAGAGGAGGCCTGCAGACTAATCCCCTCCTTGGAACTCAGATCATCCATCACCCAAAAGAAAGAGAAGACAAAGATGGGAGGAAATTTTGAATCAATAACAGTATTCACTGTTAATCAGCATTTAAGTGTTCTTTAAAACATCCTCTTTTTCTAAGTTCTTTCTCTAAAGTTTTGAGTTTTCTTGTTCAGTGGTTCCAAATATTCTCTTGGATATCAATACTCCACTCTGTTTACACAACTGTCTCTGCTATTAGTGTTTCTTAAAGGTAAGGATTCTTATCTTTGTATCCCCACTGTTTACTACCATATAGTAATCTGTCAGTAGATATTTATGGAATAAAAAAAAATATATTGATCTTGAATATAGATAGTAGTCTGGATTGGTGATGTAGGTATCATGGAGTTATTGGAATAGAGACAAGAGTAGAAGCTATGAGAGTGGGGGAGATTGCTGATAGAGTATGCATAGTGAGAAGAGAAGATAGCTTATCACAGAACTGGAGAAATACCAACTTTTAAGGAGTGGACAGAGAAAGAAGAGCTCATAAAAGAATGATTGGTAAGAGAAAAGGGAATCAAGAAAGGGTAGTATCCTGAAAGCCTAAGGTAGAGAAAAATTCAAGAAGGGAGTATTCATCAAAGCCAAATAATAATTGGAAATCAATTAAGGACAAAGAAATGATAATTAGGAGACCATTGGTGACCTCCTCCAGTGACATTTTGGTGGCATGGTGTGAGCAAATATATTCAGTCAGTTTTGTAGATCTAACATTTCCTATAGGTGGTTGCTTCATTGGTGTCTGAAGACGTAAACACTATAAAGCACCAACTTCAGCTTCCTCTTTAAGCCATGTTCTCAAATCCTACTTCTGCAGGGGACTTTGTTCTTTAGTAGTCTATTGGGGATCCACTAATAATGCTTTTATATCCACATGGCGCTTTGTATCTATTTCCAATGGTTAGAATTTAGAGAGGTCAGGTATATGATTATAACCTCTAAGCCTCCCACAAGGTCAACTCCTTACTGAAAGTTATAAAGCCTAACGGAGAATTACTCAGAGCTCAAATAAACAGAGGTGGTTAAGTCACTCAAGGGAAACATATTAAAGTCAATTACAGCTCAATACGAGTAGGTTGATCAGATTTCTTTCCCCTGCGACCAAAGAAGCAAGAAGTGGAACTTGTTCCAAAGTGTGGGGATAAAGGTGGGGGTGTATCTGGGGTTGATGGAGAACACATAAGCAGGGAGCAGATAACCTGTGTTCTGAGAGTTAATTAACTCTGAGTTAATTAATCAAGTCTGGACCTGGTTCCTGTTTTCAACTATTTGAGCTATGTAAGTACTCATTTTAATTCAATTCAACAAATATTTGTACTGAGTACTGTTATCCGTCAGCCACTATTTTAGGAACTAAGGAAAAAGCTTGAAAACATAAAAACAAACATAAAAATAAACAGTATGGCTTCTGCCTCAAGGAATTCATAGACTTGTAGCTAGAGAAACATACAAAATTACCATATGATTTCCAAGGCATTATAAGAGAGGTATCTACAAAGCACCATAAAGACAGAGGAGACAGTTGGCCTTAGGAGAGAGGTATAACCAGGACTGTTATAGGTATGAAAGTTAGCTCTTGCAGGTTGATTGCAATAAAGAACAATCAAAGTGGGGAGTGGGGGTGGGGCGAGTCAATTGTTTTCTAGAAAATCTATAGAAATAAAAGTTCTAAACCTTCTAGGGCAACAGGTTCAGGTCTTTTAAAACCTATGCAGTAAAGGAAATATTCCGGTAATTACCTCTAACTTCATGGCCTTATAATTCATTTTAAGCCCTTTCTCTTTGTTCAGAGAAAAAAACTGAGAACACATAGTTAACAAGGTATTTATATTTCTGTTAGAAATATCTCTCAATAAAATGATTTGTTATTTTCCAGAAAACAAAACAAAACAAAAACTTCCCAAATCACTTTATCCCAATGCATACCCATCCATCATTTAGTCTTTTTGTTTTAAAGTGAATACGAATCTACTTCCATTAAAAGGCTCCCAAGGGGCCTTAGCTCCATTGAACGTGGAATAGTTTTAACTGATGGGCTTAAGGGATGGAAGAAGATGTACGAGAAATCAGCAAGAACATTCTTTGATAAAACTAGTCCTAATCGGAATTCTTAAGATTTGGAAAGGGAATCATGTTTGTTTTACTGCCAGAGGACTCTTATTTCCTGTCTTAACTAAGTGAATTAGGAATGATTATTTCCATGGTATTTCTCTCCATTCTGGGCACTAAATCTCAAGTTACTCCAAACTGTGTTCCCAATAGGGTAGAATAAGCACCCAAAACATGAGCAGAACTAAAGTTCTTATGGCCTTCCTGAGGTATACTTCCAGCTTGCTTTTGTTCCTATTACATCTTTCCTTGAAGACATAAATAAATAAATAAATAAATAAATAAATATATATATATATATATTTTTTTTTTTTCCTTCCAATGTGCTATATTGGTAATGACTGTGAAATCCATACTCAAAACTTCTCAAATAATACTGAAAGAAACAGAATGAGATAATTATAGAAACAGAAGGGACTTACAAGGAATATTTATAGGTAAGGTAAAACTAAGGCTCCCTGACTTGCCCAAGGTCAAGTATCTATTTAACAGCACAGCGAAGAATAGAATCCAAGTGAAGGAACCCGGTCCTCTGTTGGCTACATCACAGGCAGGGCTGCCCATTGCACAACTCAAAGGGCAGCATTCACACACGATAGGCAACAACACACCCTGAATGTACAGCAGGGACCAGGCCTGGAACCAACTTTATTAGAGGCTCTGATAACTCCTATAATACAGCAGCCTCAGAGCCACCAGACACCTATCAATTGTCTTATTACTCTTCTGTTTGAGAGGCATAAGTCAAAATTATTCAAGGTGGGAGGTATCCTGCCGAATTTGGTCCCTCGGCAGGGTTGGTTTTCTCAAGAGAAGTGGTAGACTTTGTGGTTGACCAGTATACTCAACCATAATAACTCATGATTTAAAGTGTTTCCGCACTGCCTTCTTGCACAAGATCAGTGGCTTTTGGCAAAGTCCAATTGAGTCATACTTGTAGGATTTGTAGAGCATAAGCCTTCTAAATGGTTTGATAAAGCAGAATCGAAAATAAAGGCAGCCCCCCTCCGCCACCCACGTTAAGAAAAAATCCACAAGTTTTAGGAACCTCCCAGCTCGAGCTGAAATCCTTGAAACCCTTGTAAAGCCTCAGGAGTTTTTCTTCCCCACCCCCACCCAGAAATTTGCACAATGATGGTGCAGCAGTTGCTTGAAGATTTTTAACTTGAAGCAGTCCTCCCCATCTATGCTGTTGTTTGAATGACAGTTGGTAGTGCGCACCGCGGTTGCTGCACCCACCACGTATACCATCTGATGTTGTTTTTGTAAGGAGTTTGGGGATTTATGCGGCTAAAGGAGGTAATAAAGTGTAACAAATTCATGACACCGTGTTTCTCTGCAAATAAGACCTAGCTGGACCATCAGCTCTAATGCGTCTTTTGGAGCAAACATTAATATAAGACCCAGACTTATTTTACTATAAGACCGGGTCATTATAACATAACATAACATAACAAACATAACATAACATAACATAACATAACATAACATAACATAACATAACATAACATAACATAATATAACATAACATAACATAACAATATAATTAATATAATATAACATGACTGGGTCTCATATTAATTTTTGCTCCAAAAGATGCATTAGAACTGATGGTCTGGCTAGGTCTTAGTTTCAGGTTACTAAATGTTAACTCATTATCTGAAGCATTGGTCCACCTCCACAAGAAAAACATCAGCGGGAGGCAGGAACAACCATTTGCTGCCTCAACTGCATAATAAAGCTGATAAAGCCTGCTCTAGTCCCACATTCCCAGTAAACTTAATGGGTTTTCTGCTGAACGAATGCAATGACATGAAAACCAACACACTGTATTGTCTCCGGTCTGAGGTACATTACAAAGGAAAAGATATGGAGCCTATGGGGTTTCTGTGGTTGATATTTTGTAATTTTTAGCAAAGGGTTTATGTTTTCACTCAGATCCAGGAGGTACATTTTACTAGAATGAATCCCCCAGTATGCTGTCAGTCTTCAATATCTAGATATCTTCATCAACAAAGCTCCTGAACTCTCCAGCAGCTGTGGAGATCTAGAAACTAGATTTGATGGCGGTGCAGAGTGTCCTACAGCAGACACACAATCAGTGTGCTCATCTGCCATTCTAGAGAGTTTGGGGCTCGCTGGACTCTGAAAAAAAAAAAAGTCCCCTTTTATATACACCCTTCAGCCTGAATGGCAACCTTTGGGTATTCTGACTCCTCCACCCAACTCCTTCCCCCTCAAGGAGCCTGTCCTCTGAGGGCATCCATTTCAGGATGAGATTGAGAGGTAGCCTGCCTCCCTCTGGGCTAACCTTGTATTCCAGCATGGCACTTTAGCTAAATAGATTTCAGTTATTATCACTGATTATTCCCTACAATTCTCCAACTAGGCGCCACCACCTCCATTCCACAGATGCTAGACACATGTGTGGCAAAGGCCTACTCACATACCATGTGAAGTCTGCTGTTTTTGCCCATTCTGTTGGGCAGATTCTAAATGTGGCATGAAGCTTCCTTTCTATAAAGCAAAGCTCCTAGTGCATGGTTCTTCTGTGGTCAGGACTTCCCCTTCTTCTCTGGTTCCTCTCCATCCTTCCATCTCCAAACATTTCCTACATTGATTCCCACCCAGCCCTCAGGGCTCACCCCCTCAGTTCTCTCTCCCTGCCATGTCTAACTGCAAGAACCAGGAACAGAGAAGAACCAGAGAAGTTATCCCTTCTCTGCTGAATTCCCATTGGCACTTGGGGCACAACTGTTTTGCAATAAGGATATATCACTTAGTTGGATAACTTTCTTTTTCTATATAGATGTCTTCTGATCAGTGTGTTATAAACTCTCTGAAAAATGGGAACTTGTCTAATTTGTCATCTTCTCTCTCAGTAGAATATGCACACAAAGGTTCAAAGTAAGAATGGTATTTGTCTATGGATGAAGTCAGAGGAAAAAACCGTAACAGTCCTCAACCTAGCTTCAAAAAGAGCAAATGTGTTTCTTAATTCTAGTTTTTCCCTGGTTTACATTTTAGATATGAGCCGCTGGCTAGAAGCCAGTGGGCACATTTCCCCAGGGGACATAGAAGATGGCTTATAAAAGTGAGCAGCAGAAGACTTTTCCAGTGTGGAAAGAGGGAGGGCAGGCAGGGGGGTGGGCTACATGGTAGCATGGGCTCTTACAGATAGAACTTTAACTTAATGCTTATAATATTTTTTCATAAATCAGAAATTCACTGTTCAATAGAAACATATGGTGTGAAGCTTTCTTTGTTTCTTTGTTTCTTTCTCCTTTCCTTTCTTTCTTTTTTTGGATGATGGGTATAGAGAAGATAGAGGATCTGGCAGAGTGAGGTTGGGGAATGGAGGTGGGAGGAGGAAAAGGGGGATGGACTGTTTTCAAAAGATTGAAGTGGAAAAGGGCTTTTCCTTTCCTTTTTAATTTTGCTATTAAAAGCATACATTTTATAGCTTCTCTATATTCTAGCAGTTATGTCCTTTGATGGCAACATGTTCTGATGTTTGTAGTGATTAAGTCTGTCAGTGAGTAAAATCTGTTCAATTTAGAGACACAGGACTAAACCCACCACCTTGTATTGGAAATGTCAGAGGCAATATATTAATTTAAGCCCATATGGAGCAGTTTGCTCTTTTTGTCTGTTTGGTATTGTGCCTCAGGAGAAATATTGTCTGTACCTTTGCTACTAAAACAGCCCAAGCACCCCAGGAGCTTGCTAATCAATTTTGGTTAGAGTCAACAAAGCCCTAAGACAATCTTAAGAAATCCAAGGTTTTCAGTGATAGTTGAAAAGAAAAACAAATGATTGGTCCTCCTCTTCTCTGTTTTTCCACTCTGCTGGGTGGAGGACAAATAATGTTTACTGGTGACTGAGAAGGTGATGTACCACTGACTTCTTTCCAGTAAGACTTAAGCTCTCAGGTCAGCCCTCTGTTCACTGAAAGGTACGTGTGTTCCTACATAACTGTGCCCACGATTAAAGGGCACTGACTCACTCCAGACCTTTAGCAGTACTAAATGGACTATTAGACAGGATTGAAATTGAGGTGACCCCTCACAATTCACAGCTCTGAAATAATTCAAAGCTCAAAAATACATTGGCCACCAAATAATTACCTCATATCCCAGACATATTTTGGTGTCTTTCAGTCTGGCACTGGGATCAAAAGCAAAAAGGGAACAAGCAAATACCGATGGAGCATTTGTTGAGTTCAGCTTGGTGCTAAGTAGTTACTAATTTAATCAGTCATCACCAGACCCCTCTGAAGGGTAGGTTTTTAACGCTCTTTTTTTTTTTAAGATTTTTTTTTAATTGGGGAAAGGGGACAGGACTTTATTGGGGAACAGTTTGTATTTCCAGGATTTTTTTCCAAGTCAAGTTTTTGTTCCCTCAACCCTAGTTGTGGAGGGTGCCACTCTACTCCAAGCCGCTGACCTCTCAGTCCCAGCCGCGGAGGGCGCAGCCCAGCTCCAGGTCCAGCTACCATTGCCAATTGCAGGGGGCACTGCCCACCATCCCTTGCGGCAACCCTGTGGTTAAGAGCCCACTGGCCCATGTGGGAATCGAACCAGCAGCCCTCGGAGTTAGAAAAACGGAGCTCCAACCGCCTGAGCCACCGGGCCGGCCCCCAACGCTCTTTTTAAGAAGTGGAAACTAGGCTCAGATAGGTAAAAGAACTTTGTAATACTGAAAAGCATTTTCCATGGAACTCTGCCTATTAGTGCAAAAGAGAAGAGTGCAAAAGAGAAGAGAGAAAGTTAAAGAGTACATTTTTCTTTTCTCATGTCCATTTTTTTTGCTGATAAAATGAAGAATAATGATGTGTACTTCAAGCAGTTGTTATGAGGTATAAATGAAATAGCTCATATTATTTTTACATTTGCAGTTCCTTCTGTCTGACATTTTGCATAGCTGACTCCTCATCTTTCACGTCTCAACTTAAATATCATTGCCTCCAAGAAGCCCTCCCAGATTACCCACCTAAAGTCTCCTCAACCTCCTGCCTCATTATCACATTCCCCCTTCTCATCTTTATAGCCATAATCTGGAAGTATCTTATTATTATCCATCTTCCCCATAGAATGTAGCCACATGGAATGCAGGCTCCATGCAAAATGCAGTTTCTATTTTGCTTATGCTCTAGGCTTAGCATGGTACCTGGCATGTGGTTACTGCTCAAAAATAGCAGTTGAGTAAATGCATGAATGAATGAACGATAATCCCCCTAGAAATTTAGAGCTACTAAATAAATGGAAGTTCCCTTCTATTTCCCTTTTTCCCTCTGACCATTTTTGGGTTCAGTTCCAATCAAGCTCATTTTTTTATCTCAGTGACCAGTGATCCTGTATCATGTTACATTGAACTAAATTTGAAGGAGAAGAGGAAAGCTGACTTTGTTCCTGCTCTGTAGCAAAAGGACTTGGGCTGCTTTTTTCTTGTCTTGGGGAAGAGGCCTATTTTGGACCTGAGCAAAGGAAATCTCCTGGGTAGAAATTGAAGGGCGGAGTCTACAGAAGGGCAGAGACATAATAGGAGGGAAGAAATGGCTCTTATGGTGGGAAGAAATTTGCCTTGACCATATTCCACCTACCTCAGAGAGCTTCTGAAAATGCTTCTCCTTGGTGCCAATATGTCCTTAGCTTTCAGGTCATGACAAAAGTCAAAAGCCCTACTTGGATCTCGAACTTCTAAACTCAGGTTCTGCCCTCAGAGCTTGAGATCTATCCAGAGCTCAGGCAGGAAGTAAGGGTTGCCTGTTCTCTGAGGAGAGGGAAGAGACCCTTAGTTGATTTGGGTTGAGCTCTGCAACCTTAAAATTGCTGACCTTTCAGCTGTCATTGCAAAACCAGTGAGGGTGACAATGGATGACCTGACTACCCCTTTAAAGTGTCCACAAAATGTAATGCCAATAGGCTTTCTCCATAAAAGTCAGTTTCTTTTTTATTTGGATAACCTTTCGATAATTACAGATCAAAGCACAGTTTAAATATTCCTAGCCCCTGCTGAAGCTTTCACTGCCTTCCCAAGTATTTAGAAGAGCTCTCCAATTTCCCAAACCACCACGTCTGTGCCTTTTACAGAACCTACCTATCTTGGATAATAGTCACATTCTTCTGTGTCTTGGACCATGTCCAAGTTGTGGTCCCATGGAGGCAATGTATCTCATCCATAATTGCATCCTTCAATTGAGATAATAGTCTCTTGCCAGACGACAGGAATATAGCAAGTGCACACAGTACGTAGTTGTAGGATATATATTTGAATAACAGAAATTTGGAGTTAAAAGTTACCCCAATGAAAGGTTTTATATTTTATAAAGCCCAAAGAAAAAGTTATTGCCCAAGATAGCTACACAGTAGAAGACAGGATATACTCAAATAAATATTATTACTTAAAATTAAATCATCATGATAAAGACATTCCAAAAGTTTTAAAATCTAAAGCAATTTGAAAAACTTCCCATCTAATTATAATGCTTAGACTTTATTTAAAATCTTTCATTAGGGTTGCAAAGGACCATATGGTTTTATACTTCTGACGATTTGGCAAATAATGATTGTCCTATAAATAAGTGTTGTTTGTTCTATTATCCTTGAAAATATCTGCTTCATAAATACGGATTTTTGCTAATTATTTATTGGTTTATACCCCGGGTGCCAAAAAAATGTATACACATGACTTATATTCATCTTTTATGATCGGTATATATTGAGTATTACAATTTTAATACATTTTTTTTCCTTTCTTAAAATATGTATACATGTTTTTGGCACCCTCTGTATATGTGTATATTGACAAATCAATGACCAGATACTAGGTGTATAGACTAAACTAGATAAAATTTGATGTGAGAACTCTTCTAGTTCTAAAATATGTCTCTATGAACTCTTCTATAAAAGAGATCTATGGCTCCCTCTTTAATGAACTTTTTTTTGATGGCTTAAAGTAACTCAAGCATTAGGTGCCAGACCCTATGCCAGGTACTGGAGAAACAACACACTCACTGTCTTATCAATAAAATAGACAATCCCTGTCTTCAAGTGACTCAGTCTAATAGAGGAGTAGGGCATGAAAACAGACTACTTTAATGAATGCAATAGTACTACAATGAAGGCATGTACCTAATGTTGTGGGAGCACAGCAAAGGGAGTAATAACCTACCTGAAAGAAGTGAGGAAATGCCGTCTTCCAAATAACCTTTTAAATAAATTGGAGTTGAAAGTTGAGGATCAAGAACTTATCAGGAATGCACTCAAAGTATATGAAAATATTTGTCCTGCAAAGTAAAAAACACCCACAAACATATATGTATATGGACAGCCTATAAAAATCAAGGCAGTATCTCAAAGTAATGATAGAATACATTATAGTCTTAATCTCTAGGTAGAGGGGTCTTGAATTATTGGAACTTTATTTTAAAAGTACGTGATGGATTTAATGGTATTAATTGATTAATTTAAAGTAAATCCGTGCCTCTTGAATGTTCTTTTCCTGATATTAGGTAGGTGCAAAAGCAATTGTGGTTTTTGCAATTATTTTTAACCTTTTAAACCACAATTACTTTTGCACCAACCTAGATAGAAAACCATGTTGCCTATATTGAGGTTTCTCCTGTCTGATGTAGCTAATCAAAGAATTAACTTTTCCTTAAAGACAGTGTTGTGGATTGAATTCATAGGTTATAGTCCTAAGCACCGGTACCTCGCAATATGACCTTATTTGGAAACGGGGTTGTTGCAGATTAAGTCATAAAGATGAGGACATCCTGAAATATGGTGAGCCCTAAATCCAATGTAAATGCTGTCCTTTTATAAAAAAGAAACTTTGGACACAGATGCACACACAGGGAGAATGCTGTGGAGATGCAGGCAGAAATGGGGACGATGCTTGTATAAGCCAAGGAATGCCAAAGATTGTCAGCAAAGCAACATGTGCTAGGTGCTATGGGCTAGATGTCTATGACCCTCCAAAGTGCATATGTTGAAACCCTAACCCCCAAAGTGATAGTATTAGGAGGTAAAGCCTTGAGGTGATTAGGTCCTCATGGCAGAACCATCATGAATGAGATTAGTGGTCTTATAAAATGGACCCCAAAGAAATCTCTTGCTCTTTGCACCATGTGAAAAGACTGCCATCATCCATAAACCAGGAAGCAGGCTCTCATCAGACACCAAATCTGCCAGTGCCTTCATGTTGGATTTCACCCCCTCTTGAAGTGTGAGAAATAAACCTGTGTTGTTTATAAGCCACCCAGTCTATGGCACTTTGTTATAGCAGCTTGAATGAACTAAGACACTAGGGAAACTGCATGAAACAGACTTTTCCTCAAAACCCTCAGAAGAAACCAACCCTATTGGCACCTTGATCTTGGATGTCTAGCTTCCAGAATTGTGAGACAATAATTTCTATTGTTTAAGCTATCTAGTTTGTGGTAATTTGTTAACATCATCCTAGCAAACTAATATAGATAGTACATTCTTTTGGGGACATGAGGAAGGACCGTAAAAATTTTAAACTAGATTCTATACCATACTGGAATATTAACTCCATTGAGAAAAGAATATCCAATGGAGTTAAGGGATTACTACTCCTTTTCAGTTTCTCTATGTAGTTCATCTGTAAAAGCATTCAAATATATATGGTATACTGTTGTTGTTTTTTTTTTAACTTTAGGTTAGTCTAGTGTTTGGCTAAAAAAAATACGATTTTTATATCTCTTTCTGCTAGGTTCTTGGAAAGCTGTTCGTGTGTGTGTGTGTGTGTGTGTGTGTGTGTGTGTGTGTGTGTGTTAATCTTTGGGAATTTAAATCTAGCTGAGGACTTTAGGCTCTCAAAATAATTAGTTTTTTACCAAGTGATTTTTTTCTTTAACTTTTCTTCCTAAGGTACAGTGTTATCCATTATTTCAAACAAATACACTTTGAGGATGTGGAACAATAGAAAGAACACTGACCTAGCCTCAGTTTTGTCTCCAACAAACTGTGTGGCCTGTGACCAGTGCTTCATTTGCAAATAGGTAGCAACTCAAGAAAAACTAGGGTCAGAACAGTGTTTGATACTGGCCATGATACATTGTTTGCAAAAATTTCTGATATCCAGAAATCAAAATGAGAAAGAGCTAGCAGAAAGCTTATAAGAAGAGCACTCCAAATCAGCAAGCAAAAAAGGTAATGATGAGAAAAATATCCCTTTATTTTCTTCAGCTTAACAAAGAATTCCTGCTTATCATTTCCCCCTTGTAGCCTACAAAGGCAACCTTGAAACGTGAGTTAACAAAAGCAAACAAGTCAGAGTTAACATTCTGTTGTCTTTAAAGTTATAGCAGCATCAAATGATTTTATAGCCCATGGGGGCCAGAAAAATCACTTGGAAGCATAGTGTCCCTGCGTAAGCAAGCTGTACTACATAAAGCAGCACATGATCTTAGGCAATTACAGAAATCTTTATATCTCAATCAGTACCCTGGAGACAACCGATAATGTTGGCAGATACTGCTAATACTGTCAGCAATAAGATGTGATGGAAACCCAAACCAGAACTTTTAACAAATTATGAGGTTCTGAAAAAGAGCAGAAACCTCTGTGGTAATGGCTTACATTAACAATACAGCTGCCTCTTCAAGCGCCCCAAGTCATAAAACACTAACAGCAAGAAACTGAAAGAAAAACATGCGCGCAAGGCAAGGAAACAGAGTTCAGGAGAAATGGACTTTGCACGGGAGCATGGTGGCTGCCAAACTAAACGCTGAAGACTGGCAGTCACTTAATGTGAAAACAGAGTCAACCATGACATGCTCATAGAGAAGGGCTGCAAGTAGGCCTGTTTATCGCATCCATATAGTTTGGTGCCTAAAGGTGGTTCAAATTGGAACCGCTGAGCTGGAACACCTTGAAGCACTAGCTGTGCTGACCTGAGCGAGTAACTCAGGTTCTTTACCTGTCCAATATGGGTAACAGTCATGCCCCTCCTCTAAGCTGTTGTGAAGAGAAGCTGGTCACAAAGGGAAAGCACTTCAAATAGTGCCCGGTAATTGAATATTCAATGAATGTTAGCTATTACTACTCCTGCTCCTACTAGGAAATGAGACCTTGTCAAATAAAACAAGACCTTTTTCTTTCCAAATATTTAGATAAAACTAGGAAGTATTATAGAATACTAGCGAATAAACTCAAGAGTCTCTCTTTAGGCACAAGTCCGTGTGTTTCCACTTTGTTGATCTATTTGTCCTGTTATTGACTGATACAACAAATATTTATTGATCATGGTGCTAGACCAGCATGCTATGCATTAGAGTTCCAATAGTGAATGAAATACATAGTCAACGAACCCAAACTGCTCACAGCCTAGTTGATAGAAAGTGGAAAGAAAATTCTGAGGAGTTACGTTTGAGCTAAGTGGAGGCCTCAGTGGCAGTCCAAGGAGCGAGGAGGAAGGAACACTTGCTCCACATTGGGTGGGGAGGTCGATGGTCAGGCATCGTTCTCTAGAAGTGATACCTGACCTAAAATGTGAGACAATACTGTTTTAGTTAGAATGAAAATGGCGAGTCAAATTGAGGGTGATAGCCAGAACACCTTAGATTCCCTAGAATCATTGACAAAGAGCCTAAAGTTATAGTCTACCTTGGCTTTTTATTCTTTCGGTAGCTGCTTACGGAACCTTTATATATCATGATTTTATATTTGCTCTTTCCAAGGAAATATTTCTTTTAACGACTGTGGCGTATATTTATAAATGGTCATTTGTTCCAATCACAAGTACATAAGGTCTGTTTGGATGCTGAAGTCCTACAGGATCTCAGGTTGACCCCTACTGACCAAATAATGAGGTTCCCCAGATGTAGAGCCCTAGGGCAGAGTTACTCTGGGTGCTGATGTATCATTGGAGTTTTGTTATGCCACACTCAGGCAGGGGGCAAAAAGGCTAAATCTTACATCTATCGTCAAAGGGAGGAGAAAAAGAAGGGGCAAAGGAAACTCACTGTGAGCAGGAGGGATGTTAATGAGACAGTAAGTGATGCATTGTGAGAAGTCTAAGATTGTCCTCCTCAATGTAGCCATTTGAGGAACAAGCTAAACCAGAGGAAGGCAACACAGCTCCTTTCTGAACATGAGGAGACGGCGACCTCAGAAATAGTGCCCAACACCAAGAAGCAAAAATCAAGATTTTCATCACGAAATTGACCAACACGTATTTTAACATGTACTTATGACAGAGGCATTTTAGAAATCCCTTGAGAAATTTTCAGTGAAAGCATACAAATAGTAAATAGGCTTCCTATTGTTTAATTCAGCTTTAAAATGAGCAACAGACTGAGGATCTTCAAAGAACAGAATCCTGCCCCACCCTAGTTCTGCAAATGAAAACAGCAAACAATATTTTTCTTCCTTCTTATTAAGTTGTGACCCTTAAAATGCATTTTCTTAATTCAAAGAGTCCCCCAAACATTTGGTAATTTAAACATTTGGTTGAAAAATATGCGAACAAACTAGGTTTCATTTGTTCAAAATCAATACCACTTGGAGAAGAAATAGAGAGAGATGTAAAGAATGTCTGAGCATAGTGGATATTTCATTCCTTTGAAAACCACACTTCACTTGCTCAATGAAAAAACTCCTTTTATTTTTAAAATCTCTTTCAAGCTGAAATTGTCTATGTCCAAGCCATAGCCTAGAGCAAAATTTTACAGCTGAGTAAGAAACCTCTTAAAACTCGGATTTATAATGGAAATGCTGTCCAAGAGTTAATTACAGTGGGCTCCAGTAGGGTATAATTTTTTTCATCAGTTTGGAGGTTGGAGAGAACACCAGCCTGATATGACCATATTTATCCCAAACCTCAGACTCTTGTTATTTCATTTTGTTGGGCTGTACTGTACAGTAAAGACCAGAGAGCAAGTCCCTTCTTTCTTTACTTTATAGCCTCAGTTTGCCCAAAGGCTTCAGAGAAAGAAAAGTTCTTTCAAAAGAGGCTACCATCAGTGACAGTTGTTTTAAATTAGAAAGGACAGCCTAAGGGCGAAAAAGAAGCCCTGTCTGATCGTAAGGGAGAACGCACAAACATGCTCTTAATAAAAATGAAACTAAAAAAAATTTAAATCTTAACTATCTTTAGACTTCTTTTAGGACTTTGACAGGGTAGAGTTTACTCTTTCTAGGACATCTATTTTCTAAAAGAACCTGGTGCCTTATCAATGACTGTAAAATTTAGCCTGTGACCTAAGAGACTGACAGCAGAGACAATTTACCAACTTTCTGCCCTAAGCCAGTGCTTCTCAAATACTACAATCACCTTGGGGAATTAAAAAACAAATATCTGACTGATTCCCAATAATAGAGATTTAGATGCAATTAGCATGGGGTGCAGCCTGGGGGTCAGGAGATGAAAAAGCTCCCTAGTGGATTTTAATGGGTAGCCAAGACTCAGAATCATGCCCTGTGCCTTTTCACTAAAAGTAGAGACCCTGGGCCAGCCGTCTGGATCATCTGGAAGCTTATCAGAATGGCAGAATCTTAGGCCCTACACCAGACCTACTGAATCAGAATCAGAATCAGTATTTTAACAGGATCTGCAGAGGATTCACACATACGTTAACATTTGGGAAGCACTGCCCTATACTTCAGCCATTCCAAACCACCTCTTAAGAGTCTTGGAGTCAGTCTTATGGGAATTCCAAATACCCACTGAAAATATGATCCACTTTACATTCCATGAAACAAAAATAGGTAGGGAGTGTTCTTTCATCTGATTAGGAGTTGGAAGAGAGCAACAGGATGGGAGTGATGAGACTGATGTCTCTAAAGCTTTCTGTGCTCTGGATCCAGGGTAGATACAGAGCCAGAAAGTGGGAAGAAGCGGGAGGAAGGGAAGGAAGAGCGGGAGACAGTGGCTGAAATCCGTTATGATTCATCAATGCTTATTTTGTTCTAGTCATTAAATATTTTAAAAATCATCTCAGTTTTTCTCTTTTGGCCCATCCCAAAATATTTCTTGTCATTACCTGAAACACACCAGGCTCTTTCCATCACAGGGTCTTTGCACGAAGTTTTACCTCTGCCTCGAATGCCCTTCTCCAAATCTTCGCATGGCCAATTATTTCTTAACATACAGATCTCAGCTTGTCACTTCCATGGCAAAACCTCCCTTGACTACCCACCCTAAAATAGCCACCCACAATTTTATAACATCATCCTCTATTTTAAATCTCTTCATAGCACTTATTCCATCTGACGGCTTTCTTATCTATTGTTTTATTGTCTGTCTTCTATCTTTAAAATTTATACTTCATGAGAATAGTTTCCTTGTCTTATTCAGTGCTATATCTGCAGTCACTCACTTATTCAACCAGTATTTATTGGTTTGGAGCCATTTTTTATGCAGGTACAGTTCTAGATGCTGAGGTACTTTTACCAGTACCTGCCCTATGCTGTTCAATAAATATTTATTGTTGAATTAACTCACACTCTTCTACAAACATTTTTTAAAAGTCATTATAGACTATTCCAAGTTCTCCGAGATGGAGAATTGCAAATGCAGTCTCTAGCTACAGAGAGTTCATATTCTCGTGTAAGAGATGGACATAATACACACCTAACAATAATACAACCTGAAAAGCACTGAAGTAGCCTTCAGAACAAAAAGCTATGGGCATGAGAGGGGTGAGTCAAGAATTCTACTTAGGAAAGTGTGGAGGAGAAGCAGTGTTTGGAGATCATTTCAAAAGAGGATAACATTTCTGGTGTACTTTGAAAGATGAATCGGTGGCACTAGACATAGGAATGACAAAATAGTATAGTCAGAGGACAAGGCAAAGCAAGAAATGATAAAGAAAATAAAATGTGTGGAATGGTGAAGAGGCTAATGGGATGGGAAGGAAAGTTACATTCAGGTAGAAAGTGACAGAAATGATGCTGGAAATTTGGGTGTGGGCCCAACTGTCACGAGTGTACTGCCAACAGTATTTCAATTTGGTATTTCTTTCTGGAAAATAATTTAGCTGTATGCATTAGGAATTTTTAAATTATTCTCTTTGACTTGGTATTTCCACTTTTGGGGATTTATTTGCAGGAAACAATTACATATCTGGACATTAATTTATGTTTAAGAATGTTTGTGTAAGAAAGGTTTATAAAACCTTTTCCCATTTCTACATGAAAATTTGACCTTCAGTTAGCTGTTAACCTGTTGAGGGGGCAGGTCAAGTATATTGACAACTAGTCAACAGGACTTATAGTAAAACTGATCCTGGACTGGTAAGTGGCATCTAGACTTGAGAATTATAAATAACTGATAGGAACCATAGCTTTGGGCTTCCTTGAGTGTGATGCTCTTGTAACATGTCCTTTACAAGGACCCTGAAACCTAGTCCTATGGAATTGCTTTAAGAGTATTGGCTTCTTTGGGGGAATAGGCTTCTAAGTCAGGACAGTTCCTGGATGTGGACCTTTGCACATGAACTGCTATGGACCTCTGTAAGGACTCCTATAGGAAAGGTATGACCATCACTGCCTTTTGAGCAAGCTGTGTTCCCATCCTATACCCTTTGGAGTAGAATAGTGTCAATTATGGTCTTGAGTTTGAATGTTGAGTTAAACCCAAAAGAACTCCTAATACTGAATGTGTAACCCAGAGCTTTTTAAAAACCAAAAGTAGGGACAAACCAAATGCCTGACAATAGAGGAATAGTTAAATATAGTTCATTCATAAAATGAAATACATGTAGATCTAAAAGCTCATGTTTCTGAAGAATATTTAATGTCAATGGAAAATAAATGTTCATGATATAGTAACTGAAAAAGTATAATATGAGAATGAATACATGACATATATAATAAAACACAAGGAGTTTTAACTAAAAAGTACAGAAAATTAGAATATGACAGTATATTAGAAATCATATATTTTATCATTTTCTCCTTCCTCTCTTTTCCTTGGTACACCTAAGTTTTTCCACTCAAATGTATGTGATTTGTGCCATTTTGGCCATTGCAGAGCTCACTGTCCTGGCCACAGCACTTAGCCTATGACCTCAGCCAATCCTTCAGGGTATTTTATCTCCATAGTAACTGAGCATGTGTTTTAGGTAGAGCCAATGAGAGTTATTCCTGGGTATCTGAATATACAAATACTGGGAAAAATAAATTGAGGCTCTTGATTTATCTTTGGATGGAAAAACGAGAAAATAGTTGATGCCAGTGCCCAGGTTCCTACAATAGGGGAGGAAACTTTCATTCCGTAGGCTGCCCAGGCACAGACAGTTGAGTAGCAGAAGCGTTATATGGTCACACAATCTAAGAAACACTGAATAAAAAAGGGGTTTATTGAAGGGCTTCTTTAAAAGAAACATATTTTCACTAGAGCAAAGAGAGGATGCAATATGTGGCGTCTGTCAAATTTATTTAAACAACAAACTCTTTTTTCTTTTCCTTTTTGGGAAAATCTGCTAGCATGTCTGCTGTTAAGATTTGTTCTTAGATCATAGAAAAGAAATGCTGCTCTTAGAGAATAACAAATCCAGTCTATTTGTTATTACTTTCTTCTTTGTGCTTTGCTTCATTTCTAATTTTCCTATAACTATAAATATTATATACAAATATAATATTTAATATGTTGTCTGCTTCTATCTGTGAAAGGACTTAGGCCCTCTTTCCTTTCACAAAAGAATTAGTAATATTTCTAACATACTAATACCTTTTTGTTGCCCAAATTTAAGGTCAAGAGTCCTTCACCTTTTACCAATTGATGCGGACAGTTTTTCCTTTTAATTTCCAATCTTCTGTCTTCTCTGTTTCATATCCTTGCATGAGGGCAGCCAAGTTCATCACAGAATAATCATTTTAGTGTATTAGGAGAAAAGGAGTTACTTGTTACCTGTTCAGTAAATTAATAAATCTTACTGCATATTTTGTTTCCTATGCAAATGTGCATATACATATATACGGTTTACCAAATGGTAATATATACAAATGATTTCATAACTTAATTTTAATTTTTAAACTTAATAATATGTGATAAGTTTCTTTCCATTCCAGCATACAGAGCTCTGCCACTCTTTATTAACCACTCTTTTGTAGCTTAGTATGAATTGTATGGATGGAGTCATACAGATCTTAGCTATGTGACCTCATTTAACCTCTGAGTACCTCAGTTTTTGTCTAAGTGGGGATAACCTACCTACATGAAAGATTTGCTATAAATGTAAGTGAAGTACTCTAAGTAAAGCACTTAGCACAGAATTGGAACAGAATGTACTCAGTAAATGGAAGCTTTATCCTTATTAAAGGATTATTATTCTATTACTGTTGCCATCAACGAATAATTGGGTTATTTCCAATTTTTGCTTCAACAAACAAGATAGCAACACACTTAGTACACCCTTACGTGACGATTTCTATAGAATACACTCCAACAATGGAACTGCTGGATCAACAGGATGTCCATTTTAACTTTTGCTAACATCGCCAGATTTCTTTTCAGAAAGATGTTTCCAACGGGCACTCTCACCAGCAGAGGGCGCTGCTTGCTGCCTGCCTTTCTGGGAAGGCATCCTGGAAGGGAAGGAATTTTAGCAGGCTCTTGAGGAATCACTAGGGTGTGGTGGGGCAGAAAAGAGAGGGGAGCTTTGGGGGGGTGTCAGGGATCTCAAGACCATCCTTTGGCTTGATGATTTGTAAGAATGACTCAAAGGACTCAGGAAAGCTGTTATATCCATGGACTATGATTTATTACAGTGAAAGAATACAGATTAAAACCAGCAAAGGAAGAAAGCACAGGGGCAGAAGTCCAGGAGAAACCAAGAACAAGCTTCTACGTGTCTCCTCCCAGTGGAGTCTTATAGGGACATAGCTTTCCCAGAAATAATGTGTGGCAAGCCTTGTGAAATGTTGCCAACCTGAGTCTTGGTGTCCGGGATTGTTATTGGGGGCCAGTCACAATAGACATGCATAGCCCACTTGATTGAGTTCAGCTTCTCAGAGTCCAGCTCTCCACTAGAGCAAAAGAGAACTTCATCATAAGTGAGGATACACTTATCTGGCTAACGTGCATGGCAAGGCCTCAGGCATACAAATAGATACTTACCATAGATACAGTATGGTCCAAGGCCTCGGGTATAGAAATTGGTATTTACCATAAATATTCTATGGTCCGAGGCCTTCTACAAACAAAACATTCCTATCAGGAAGAATATTTCAAGGACTCAGAGGTTATCTCCCAGGAACTGACCAAGGGGTAGTCCCGAAGACATGTATTTTTGTGAAATGTGCAGGGTTTGAACAACCCAGGCCTGCTGCATTATCCTATTTCTGCCCATAGGGTGATGGCATGAACAAAGACAGGGAGGTGGGAATGCATAAAGTATGATTATGGACAAGAGTGTAAACCAGAATGGTTCAAGAGAAGGAGAACAGAAGGAGAGTAAGTGGAAAAGTAGCTTGAGTCAAGTCATAAAGAGTCTTCAATGCAGAGAAGCATGGGTTTGAGGACAATTAATAATTAATTTTTAAACACAAGTCGGAGTAAAAAGACTATGAATAGCAGGACACCTATTAACAAGCCATGAGACAGGAGGTCCTAAAGCAGCGTGATTGTCACGGCAATGAAAAAGACCTTGCAAGAAACTGAGTAACAGACACAATAAGACTTCAAGAGTCACTGAAAACAGGTGGACACAGGTGAGGGGAAGAAACAGTTAAAGAATCTTTTAGGATTGTAAGCTCATGTGATTTTAGGTAAAAGACTGCATTGATTAGAAATAAAGATGTCAGGATAGCCGTCAGATACATTCATATATTTAACAACTTTTTATCAAGAGTCTACTAAGGGCCAAATTAATTGTCTTCAAAGTATGGTCCATGAACCACCTGTACCTCATCGCGTGGGTGGCTCACTGACAAAGTATATTACTCTCTCCAAGTGCTACTATATTCAAGTTTCTAGTACAGGGTTTGGAAATCTGCATTTCAACAAGCTCCCCAGATATTCTTTCTTTTTTTCTGTTTTGTTTGTTTATTTTGTTCTTTAGCTTCCCTGTATAAGTGAAACTGCATTGCATCTATCTTTCGCTGTCTGAGACATTCCACTCAGCACAGTACTGTCCAGGTCCATCCATAAAACCCTTCCCTTTCCTGGCCAAGCAATATTCCATTGTATATATGTACCTTCTCCTCTTTATCCATTCTTCTATCAAAGAACACCCAGACTGCCTCTACATCTTGGCCATTGTAAACAATGCAGCAATGAACATGTGGATGCACACGTCCCCTCGAAGTAGCATTTTGGGTTTCTTTAGATAAATACCCAGAAGTGGGATTATTAGGTCCTTCATTGACTCTTCTTATAGACTTTGTTTTAAAATCTATTTTGTCTGGTATAAGCATTGCCATTGCCACCCCATCTTTTTTGTTTTTCATTTTCATTTTCATGAAATAACTTTTTCCATTTCTTTACTTTCAGTCCGTGTGTGTCTTTCAATTTGAAGTGAGTCTCTTGTAGGAAGCATATGTAAGGGTGTTATTTTCTCATCCATTGAGCCACCCTATGTTTTTGATCGGAACATTTAATTCAATTACATTGAAAGCAATTGTTCATAGATATGTAGCGATTGCCATTTTATTATTCATATTTTTTCCCTCCCCTGCCCCCCATCTTAAAGAAGTCCCTCTAACCTTCCTTGTAATACTGGTTTGGTGGTGATGAACTCCTTTAGCTTTTTCTCATCTGGGAACCTCTTTATATATCCCTCAATTCTAAATGATAGCCTTGCTGGGTGGAGTAGCCATTGTTGTAAGTCCTTGCTTTTCATCACATTGAATATTTCGTGCCAATCCCTTCTAGTCTGCAAAGTTTCTGTCAGAAATCAGCTGACAGTCTTATGGGAGCTCCCTTGTAGGTAACTAACTGCTTTTCTCTTGCTGCTTTTAGGATTCTCTCTTTGTCTTTAACCTTTGCCATTTTACTTATAATATGTCTTGGTATGGGCCTGTTTGGGTTCATTTTTGGAGGGACTCTCTGCACTCCCTGGGCTTGTGTATCTATTTTCTTCACCAAGTTAGGAAAGTTTTCAGTCATTATTTCTTCAAATAGGTTCTGAATCCCTTGCTTTCTCTTCTCCTTCTGGTTCCCCTATGATGTGAATGTTGTTTTTATGCTGGATGTTGTTCCAGAAGTCTCTTAAACTATTCTCAATTTTTTTATTATTCCTTTTTTTTTTTTTTTTTTTTTTTGCTGTTCCGATTGAGTGTTTTCTGCTTCCTTGTCTTTCAAATCGCTGATTCGATCTTCTGCTTCATCTAGTCTGTTGGTGATTCCTGCTAGTGCGTTCTTCATTTCAGTTATTGTATTTTTCACTTCTGATTGCTTCTTTTTTATGGCTTCTATGTCCATTTTTATGCTTGCAATTTCTCTGTTGAAGTTCTCACTAAGTTCCTTGGGCATCCTTATAACCATTGCCCAAGTTCCTTGGGCATCCTTATAACCATTGTCAGAGAACTTTGTCTCTGGTAGATTGCTTGCCTCCATTTTGTTTTGTTCTTTTTCTGGAGTCTTCTGTTTTTTCATTTGGGACCTGTTTCTTTGTTTCCTCATTTTGGCTGCCTTTCTGCGTTTGTTTCTATGTGTTAGGTAGGGCTGCTATGTCTCCCAGACTTGCTGGGTGGCCTTGTATAGTGGGGTCTCGTGGAGCCCAATGGCACAGTCTCCCCGGTCACCTGAGCCAGGTACTCCAGGAATGTCCCTTGTGTGGGTTATGTGTGCCCTCCTGTTATAGTTGAGCCTTGATTGCTGTTGGAATGTCAGTGGGTTATACTGACCCTCAGGCTGGCTGGCTGTGGGGTTTGGCCATGTCCGCAGCTTACAGGCTGCTGTGTGGGAGACTTACTCACAGAGCAGGATTCACCCCAGTGGACCCTGGTGCCTGTTGAGACTGCCCTTTGTGTATGCTGCTGGTGTTGCTAATTGGGTGGTACTCTGCTGTGGTCTGAAGCCAACTTCCAAGTAGATTGGTTCTGGGGCCTCTTAGGAAGGGCTCTGGTGCAGGCCCCGGTCAGCCACTGCCTATGACTGGCCTGGGAGTACTGGTAGGAGTGACAAATTGATCCACAGCTGCTCACTGCCTGTGCTATACCTGGAAGCATGTAGGAGAGAACACGCTGCAAACCAAGGACAGCTGCCACCAGTACTGGTCTGGGGTAGCTCCACAAAAAGCCAGGACACTCCGAGGCCTGCTGCCACCTGCTGGCTCCCTTAAGGTTCAGCCTCTGATAAAGCCTCTTATGGTATGCAAGTTGGGTAAGGCAGGGTCTTAATGAGTCAGCAGGTTTGAGCAGTGGTGCTTACCAGGCCAATCAGATTCAGATTTTCCCTGTGGGGCGGGCTCAACACAGGAAAGATAGCACGCACCTGCCAGCTGCAGGGGAGAAGTGTCCCACACAGGGAAAATGGGGACTGTCCTACCAGTTCTTGCCCCAAAGTTACACAGCTCAGTCTCACCATATGTCTCTGATGCCCCCAAAGCCACCATCACACTGCCAGAGCTCAGGGCGAGTACCTGTGTGGGCCCTTTAATAGGATCTTTAGGTTTCTCTCAGCCTTCCATCCCACCTGGATGGTCAGAATTCCCACTGTTTTTCACAGCCACATGTTGTGGGGGCTCGTCTTCCCCAGACCAGTACTTTGGGCTGGGGAGCCTAGTTTTAGGGTCTGTGGTCCCTTGTTCCTCCATGAGGAATCTCTGCGACTGAGATATCGCTCTCAATTTTCAACTCGACACTTGGGTGTGGGACCAGCCCATTTGACGTCTTTGCCCCTCCCACTACTTTCGATGTGGCTTTTTCTTTATATCCTTAGTTATAAAACTTCTGTTCAACTAGACTTCAGATGGTTCTCTGGGTTGATCATTCTATAATTTAGTTATAATTTTGATTTGTTCACGAGATGAGGCAAGCACAGCGATTATCTACTTCGCCATCTTGGATCTCCTTCTCCCCAGATATTCTTATCACCATTAAAATCTAATATTCTCTGTTCTCTGTGTTGCCCAGGAAATCATCTATCTTGGGTATTTAAACATATCTCTTGCTGTGAAAATAGGAAGGAGAAAAACTGTATAAAGAAACAGATACTTTTTTTGCACCAGGCAATTCAGGATGGGAGATTCAAAGGTAGGCACAAGAGTGAGGATAAACTACTACATTATTCTGGGTGGCAAAAAATAAATAAATAAATAAATAAATAAATAAACAAACAAGTGATTAAAAATAGCACATGGGCCTTGATGTTAGGAAAGGATAGTTCAAGTTTGCAGACTCAGGGCATGTTCAAGTGTATAGTCTAGATATGCAATCTAGATTATGAAAAGCACAATTCTCCTTTCTTAAAAGTGACAAGCTCTGCTCAGCACAACCTACAATTGCTACAAGAGAATATATGGCATATATTTTGGAAATAAGCACATTAAAAGATGCCTTTATATATAAAAGTAGAGAAACTGTTTAAATTTGGGCAATCCTTTAGACTTTGAAATGTTTATGAAGGAGATTTTTTTCTTTTAATTTTTCTTGGGGAATACTGGGGAACAGTGTTCAGGACCCATCAGTCGTTGTCCTTCAATGCAGTTGTGGAGGGTGCAGCTCAGCTCTAAGTCTAGTCACAGTTTTCAATCTTAGTTGCAGGGGGTGCAGCCCACCATCCCACGCAGGAATTGAAACAGCAACCTTGTTGTTGAGTGCTCATGCTCTAACCAACTGAGCCATCCAGCTGCACCCAGGAGATTTTTTTTAAATAAAGTTTCAGAAGAAGCAAACATTTCAAGTGGCAGCTCAGAGCTTAGAATACAAGACTAACTAAATAAAAATCAAAGTATTTATTTTTCTCTCTCCTAACCTCTTCACTTACCTTTCCCCTAACATATCCCCGCCTTCCTTTCCTAAATGAGTCCATTCCACTCCTGGGTGACTGTGAACACAATGGCATGCTCCAGCATATGCAGCTTTCTTCATTTAATATAATGCTGATTATATTAAGTTTTTACATTAAGTTTTAGCATCAGTTTGAAAATCTGGCAAATACTATGATACATACTATCTCCATTAAATGCATTAAAAGAACATTCAATCAGGAAATTAGCTAAATATCCTCTGAATAAATTATATTTGAGATGTTACATATTAAATATGATAATTCTCACAGCAAATCAAATTATACATGATATTTTAATGTTCTGTTGAATAGAGTGAAAAAAGCATAAGCTTTAGATCCAGACAGATATCAATTTGATTTATGGCTCCAGATTCGGGGAAGTTATCTAGGCTTTCTGAATCCATTATTAGATTCTCATCCATTATCATTGTTTCTGAATGGGGCATTATTGGCATTTGAGAAAAGATAATTCTTTGCTGTGTGAGGTGGTTCTCAGCATTGCAGGACAGTTCTCACCACTGTACTCCTCCTTTTTCTAGTGATTAAATACTAGTAGCATTCCCACCTCTAGTTCTGAGACAACCAAATGTCCCTACAAATTTGCAAATGTCCCAAGGAAGGTGGGGATGCTCAGAGTTAAGAGAAAATACATTAAATGGAGCATAATAATACTGAGTTGGGAGCATATTCCTGGCCCTTTCGAGTTAACAAAGGGATAGTTAAGAGAATGAGTTGAGGTCAGTCAGACCTGGGCTTAATCCTAGCTCTGCCAATAGTGGCTGTATGTAGCAAACTGGTTAATCTAAGCCTTAACATCTCATCTATACAATTATAGCAGGAGTAATATGTGACTCAGAGGATTATGGTGGAATTCAATGCAATGTGTGTTCAGCACTGAGCAGCGAGCCTGGTGCAATATGCACTCAGTCAAGTCAGCCATACTTGCTACAGTCATTATTGTTATTAAAGCCAGACGTCTGAGACTAAGGAGAGGGAGGTGGCAAGGAAATAAGACACTCTGTTTAAGAAGTTTTACAAAAACAGAAAAGTAGGAAATAAAAAAGAGCTAGAGAGTATAAAGTTGTCTGCTTATTCCCCCCATCTAAGATCGGGAAATGCTGTGTATATTTGAAGGCAGAGGGAAGGTAGAGAATGGTGAAAATGAGGCCACGATTCAAAAGGACAGAAAGGGTGGCTATGAGAGGTGATGTAATAAGGAAGCCAGCAGGCTTGGGCACACAGGGAGAAAAGAGATTACTGGCGTTCCACTGTGGCTTTTCCAAACTTGAAGCTGTGTTTACATGTTCAGAGTCTGCCCAATTTCATTGGGATTTTCACAGGCTCTCCACTTTATTAGCACCTCACTCTCAAAGTGATGGCCAGCCATCAACAGAGCTGTTTTAATGTTATCAAACTGAAGAAAAAAGAATCTGGAATTGAGAGTGTGCTGGTTAAATAATGGAGACCAATGTACTAGGAAGTGAAGCAATCTCATCCATATAACTTATTCCTTGGCCTCGAAGCTCTGATATCTGACAGCATTTCAAGGACCACTTTTACATTTTCTTTAAGTACCTTTTCAATGACTTTTTTTTTTAAGCCTCAGTTGCCCTTTCTTTTTTCCTCTACCTTCCGTGAGTACTAAAAAAACCTTTCATATCTGATTCATTCCAATGTCCTTTCAGTTCTAATCTCACCTTCTTATGCCAAGAAGTAGTTTCCCACACAATTATTTTCAAGTCATCCCTCACATAAACTGCAGAAGTTCATTCCATGTTCTCTCTGATTAGCCAGTAACCAGAAAAAAATGTAGTCTTTGGCTTCTAGGAGGTGGGACTTTGTCTCTTCTTGACTAAACTGCTCAGTTTTGAGTTTTTTAACTAAACAAAAAAAAAAAATCCATGATGTTAGAAAACTGGTAACATTGACTACAGCGGTATCCTTATAGGCCATGTTTCAAAAATAAGGGAAAAATAAACTGAAGAATACAGTGCTGTATTAAAGCTGTTTGAGAAGTGACTAGAAGGTTAAAAATAGCTGTGGAATACTAACTCTTCATAAAATGTCCTTCATGGGACACTCCTCTTTGCAGATTCTCTACAAATCCCGGGTTTTATGATGTCAGAGACTCTGCTTGCCCTACCCCTCTCCTGGGGGTTCAAAATGTAGTCCCTGACGAGTCCTGAAGACAAGAACTTTCGTGACTTACTTTATCAGTTCCTTCCAACCTTATTTAAGGATGGCATGCACTTCTAATACAGTATCTGTTAATATCGCAACGGCCAGTGTGGTGAAGAACCAGCATTAATTGTTTGGTTTTATTTTACTTGTTACTATTTTTCTTCTTTCTTTTTTAACTTCTAATCAATTGATGACTAGAATTTTTGCCAAATACAAAAGCATATATTTGATGTCACAGCAATGTAAAGTTCCTACAAAAGTTTCTAAGCACATACTCTCAATTTTTGACATTTCTTGTCATAGACAGGTAGCAAGCAGTTTGCAGGTGGGCAGTGGTCTATAGACCATGCTGAGAAGCAGCTCAGTCATTCACTGTGCACCACCTTTAACCTTGGCAGAAAGTGTATCACTTGGAAGAAGACAATGGAGGATATAAATAAACATCCCCACCACCCCCACTCCAAATTGAGTGTGCGACATACTGAAAAGCAACATGCCTTTTATCTTGAGGAATGTTCAGCGAAGCCACTTTTTAAATCAACAGTCTTATAATATTGCAAAGCAGAAGTCTGGACAAAATATAAACCAACTCTCTAAATTGTTGCTTAAAAACATACCTTCAACATGAATCCATTTCTCTATAGATGTAGGTATTTAGTGATAATGAAAAGATGGTCAATGTCTTTTCTTTATTTTTTTAAAAATCTGCTTAAATGAAGTTGAGAGACCAGTTCCCCACTCTTTGTTTGCCAGAGTACTGATGTTTTCATAAAACAGGCAAGCACAAAGCATCATTAAACAGCAAAGACAACGTGTTCCTTAAGTTCCGAGGCTTGCTGAATTCAAGTTTAATTAAATCTTTTTTGAACAGAGGCTATGTCTCTGTAAGTGCTTTATGCTGTGCTCCTTTTCCGTAAAAGACAAGACTGCAATAATAGTAAGAATTTTTTCAGCAATTAACTTGCTATAATATAAATGAAAATCATTTATTTAACCCCAAACAACAATAATTCAAGCAAATTATATTTTTCTGTCAGTTATTAAATGGTGAATAACTATCTATTATTAGCACAAGAACAGGAGAATGGTACAGTGTGACCTAAACCAACAACAATTTAGGGATTCGTCCACGTCTAAAGTTGTCTCTTAAATGGTAATATTCAGGATTTGTTCATAGAAAAACTGAGCAATAGAGCAACAAAGTTGGTGCCTATCACCTTGTAGAATTTCCACCACAAAGACCCAAAATGACAGGGTTGAGGGTAACAACGGAGATGAGGGTGGCCACAGAGGACAGTGATGGAGAGGAAGATGGTGAACAGGGATTCTGGTGATAATAGGGATAATAGTGATGATAGGGACTCAGAGACAATACAGGCAATAACAGAGGCCTCTAACCCTCACTTATCTTCTGTTGTC